>NC_064257.1:60285000-61632500 GCF_003254725.2 Canis lupus dingo
GCTCCACCTAGAGGGTCTGTGAAAACCAGATTACTGGATTCCATCCCCTCAGACTTCCTGATTCAGAAGACCTGAAATATGGCCCAAGAATTTGCATTTCTAACTGGGTGTTGTATGCAAGTGATGAATCATTGGATTTTACCCCAAGGTATTTGTATAAGTTGAAGTATTGAAAATATTGATCTGAAAATATTATTGAAAACAAGTAAACATAACAAATGATGCTGATACTGCAGGCCTAGGACCACATTTTGAGAACCCTCAAGTTAAGATAATCCCAAAACCCTCTTTTCTAAACTGTTAGTCCAAAAACTTATAAATAAGTCTGAAAATAAGTCTATCTACTAAGTTTCTCATTCTTGGCTGCTCTCCTTTGTGATTTCTTTCCTCTGTAACTCTCTCCATGGGCAGTGCCATGTGGTTCATCTCTGCCTTAGCAGAGCCATTCAATGTAAAGTCCCTCATAGCTGTGACTTCCTACAAACATACAAATCATGTCAAAATTTTCCAGTGCCTCCTACATTTGATTCAGAAACATTGCCTTAAATGATCAGCTCTGAGCTAATTCTGGGTCAAAATTATACTGGTATAATTCTTTTAACAGCGCTTCACATTTATAGTCGGTGCCGGACTGTTTTTTAGGTAAAATTAAATAAAAATTCAATCTAAAATGTGAATTACTGATAGTTTTTCCATGGTGCTACATGGCAAGGGTTCTACCGAAGTTTAAGGATTACGTCTGTGAACTGAAATGAAACACTAAACTGATTGAAACACTAAAGGAATGTTAGATTTTCAAGTGGTTTAAAAAACGCAAGGGATGAGACATTTAATAAGCACTTTTTAAACTGGAACCTGGAAAAATGATGACTAGGAATATAGTCACAGCACCCAGCTACTAAATAGACTAGTGGAAGATGGGCGAGAAAAACGAGATTTTGTTCTAAGCTATGGAGATTCCGAGCACTCCATTCAAACATGGGAAGGATTGCTCTTGTTAAGAGTGAGATATCCAGGCATAGGCTTGCCACAGTGCTAGAACACTATTTTAAGTACTTTAAAAACATCAACTCATTGAATCCTCATGATTACCCTATGTTTTAGGAAATATTTTTTTAGCATCCACATTTCACAGATTAGGAAACTCTCTATGAATGGGCTCCTTCTGACTAGGCTCTATTGCTCTCTTTTAAGACAATGAGATAGTAAAATTCTACAACATTTCCAAATGGCTGTGTTAAGAATGCAGATCCACCTCTTTCTTGGCTCCACTTCTACTATGACATTTTTATCAGAATACGTGACATATCCACCTCTAAAATAGCATTGAATTTATAATATCTGCACTATTAGCCTGAAAATATTTTAATACTATACAGTTAAACCAAGTCAATTGATGTAAATTATCCCATAAGTGGACCAATTCAGGCATCCGGAAAGCCACGTAATCAGAGCACGTAACAAGGAGTATGCTTTGTTACTAAACTTCGTATATGACACAGATGGTGGTAGACTCACCTAAAAGGTCCTGTATTTGATACCTGAGAAGGTGTGCAGTATCTTTTTGCGGGAAAAGACATACTTTTATTTGTGTTTCTCATAATTGTGTGTGTCACTTACATTATACTGACGACTGAGAAATGTTACACATGGTAAACACAAAAATTATAAAATTTAAGCATTTGGCAATAGAGGTTGTGTGTTATTACTAACAGCTAATGTTATATATGTAGTTCCTGCAAAGTTGCATTGATTTTATTTCAAAGAGTTGAGATTATTAATATTTCAGAAGTTAAACTTATATCTAATTATACTAAAATGCTATATTACATTAAGACAAAAATACAGAATCGTACCATTTATAAACTGATGCTTCCAATATAATTTCACAATGTGTTATACCTTTATAAACATAGCTATTTTGCATACAAGGAAGATATTATTTCATTTTAATTAGGTTATTTAAATTCTGAGCCATTAAAGAAAACAGCTTTAGGGTATAAAGCACTTTTTTCATAGCCATAGGCTGTATCTTTTTACCTTAATAAATAGAACAAAAACTGAACATCCAATTTCCCAGTGTTTAAGCCTAATGACCAAAGAAATTCTTATATCAATAAACATATAATGAATATCTATGTGACATTTATTGGACTACAAGTTCAGCACTGAAAAATGAATGTGAACTCAAAAATCGTAAGGGTGATGATGACAAATAATGCCCAACACATAATAGACACTCAACATTTCTCAAAGAGCCAAGAGATAAATGAATGGAAGGTAATATTTTAGGGCTCTTTCTATATTGTCAGGCACTATTCTAAATACTTTCATTATAATTAATAATACTATTAAACATAAAATAGTTCTACTGTTTTCACAATTTTCCAGATGAGGAAACTGGACCTTAACAAGGAAGTAACTCACCAGTGTTACACAGCTATCAAGTGGCACAGCTGAGTTTCTAAGCCAGGCTGGTCTACTTTAGAGCTTCAGGAAGAGTCAAACTTGCATGCAGCAAAGTCTACCAAAAACTGATGTTAACAATGGGACTACAGACATATAAAAAAAGTGCTCTGACAGAAAAAAAGGAGGGATTTTTCTGATTCGGGGAATGGAAAATATTTTACAACTCAGTTCCCTTTTGTGTTGGGCCTAACAATTCAACCACCCAAGAACAGGAAACTGTTCTACACAAAGTAGAGGGGGAAAATGTCAGTATAGTTGTACATTCAGACAGTGACGAGTAAGTCAATAAGTCTACAGCAACAGGAGAGTGAAAAAACCCTGGCAAGATGGGGAAGGAGAAACGTTTTTTGGAATCAGGTCACTAAGGTACCGTTTGTACTGTGACAAGGAAATTAGACTTACTAATAAGGCAGTAGAGAGTAATCAAAGTCACTTAAGCCAAGCAGTGATATTGTCAAATTATCTTTTACTTAGTTAACCTGTTGACAGAGTCAAACAAGTTCCTTGATAGAGATTAGTCAAGAGCAATAGTGGGAAGGAAGGAAAGGGGAAATAAAAGATCAGTGATCAATACTTGATCTTACTAGGCTACTGCATTCCTCACAATCTATTTATTTTTAACTTTGAGGACATGTTTTAAGAAAGGCAAATGACTGGCACTTTGCATAACTAGTCCAATCAAAACATTACAAGAGCAGTGTTTCTATCCAAAGGCATCAATGTTTTTTATGCTCTCTCACTTTCTGCCTTATCACCCAGCTAGTTTCCCAGGTCCCCACTCTTTCCTTGGGCTAGTGCAACAAAAAGGAACACCTGAAGGCTGATGGTAGTTGTATTGGTCAGGGTGTTTGAGAAACAGAGAGAAACAGAACCAAAGAGAAAGACATATATGTATATGTATATATATATATATATTTATATGTATATAACATATATACTCATTACAATAACATATATAAAGAGATTAAATATAAGGAATTAGCTCATGCAATTATGGAGGCTGGGAAGCCCAAAATCTGCAGGGTGGGCTAGTAGGCAGAGACCCAAGAAAGCCAACAGTGCAGATGAAATTCAAAAGCAGTCTACCAGAGATTTCCTCTTGCTCAAGGAGTCCAATCTTTTTGTTCTACTCAGGCCTTCAAATGATTCGATGAGGCCCATCCACATTATGAAAAGCAACCTGTTCACTGATTTAAAAATCAAAATTATCCTCCAATTTTTCAAAGAGGCACATGCACCCCAATGTTTATAGCAGGCACCATCAAAAATGGCCAAATTATGGAATGACCCAGATGTCCATTGACTGATGAATGGATAAAGAAGATGTGGAATACATACATATACAATGTAATCCTACTCAGCCATCAAAAAGAATGAAATCTTGCCATTTGCAAGGAGGTGGATAGAACTAGAGTATATTAAACTAAATAAGTCAGAGAAAGGCATATATCATATGACTTTGTTCATATGTGGAATTTAAGAAACATGTCATCGGCGAAGAGGGAGAGTTTGACTTCTTCTTTGCCAATTTGAATGCCTTTAATGTCTTTTTGTTGTTGGAATTTAAGAAACAAAACAAATGAACATAGGAGAAAGGAAGGAAAAATAAAATAAGATAAAAAACAGATGGAGGCAAATCATAAGAGACTCCTAACTACAGAGAACAAACTGAGTTTCTGGAGGGGAAGTGGGTGGGGGATGGACATTAAGGAGGACACTTGTGATGAGCACTGGATGTTCTATGGGAGTGATGAATCACTAAAGTCTACTCCTGAAACTAATACTACATTATATGTTAACTAATGTGAATTTAAATAAAATCTTGGAAGGAAAAAAACCCCTCCAATTTGACACATAAAATTCATAGGAGTCCCTCCTGCATGGTTGGAAATGTCTTTTAGACCAGGGCAGGTATTTGCCACTAGAAATATTCATTTGCCGCAAGTATTTCTCTAGTCACAGCAACAAATTCAAGATTTCTTCTATCTCCATGAGAATTCTCTATTTGCCAATAGCCTCTTGTTTGCTCATTGGGTCCTACTCACTGTACCTTATGCACATGGGAAAATGAAAGTCTTGTTTCATTTTTGGAAGGGACTTTTAATGTTCACTTAAAGACACTTCTGTTATGTAAACAGGTCAAAATTAAGTGAGGAAAATTTAGACTTGAATTTCTAGCTGGGCAATTTCCAAATTTCAGCATCTGAAAACACATTTTACTACTTGTTGCAAAGGCAATGATTATCATCATGTACTATGTTTTCCTCGAAAGTTCAGAAAAATTTCAATCATTTGCATGTATTACTGTTATTAAATAATATTTATAGCATTTAACGCATGCAAAGAACATTCATCAAAAACACCATTATACCTTGCCAGCATTTGCCCAGCTCTTACTCTATGCTGAGCACTGAATAAATGCTTTCTGCTTTCCTGTGGTTTTGGGCTTCTCTCCCAGTTGGGCACACTATACTGTTTGCACTTAAGAGAAGCACAGGATTATAGATGCAGACTACCCAAATCCTAATACTTGGCAATCATTTCCTCTCTCACTCAGCACCACTTCTCTTCCATCTGCCCCTCTTCCAGCAAACAGCTCTGAATTAAAAGAAGCCCTGGAGAATAAAATGCAACAAAAAAAGAGTAGACTCCCTGGCTCAGAAATTGTTTACCCAAATTCACTGTGTCCAGCCACAGTGCATCAGTTAGAAGGGCTAGGCTTAATTCCTTCCCCTGACCTGTGTAAAGCAGGGAAAGTGGTGTTGTAGCGGTGCTTGTCTATAGGACTTAGAGGTTCTAGAAATAGCCTGGATGTCAGAGTTCACAGAGGGGAAGCAGCCTTTGTAGGCGTTGCAGCTAGCCATAGGTACGTGGTTGGGATTTGTGTTCAGCAGAGACCCAATCAGTTGGGTAGGTATTCTCTGGGTTGGTCAACAGCTTCTCTGAGAACTTGGACACAAAAAGAGTGGGAAGGTATTCCTAGAGGAGAAATGTAGCTCACTCACTGCCAGAGAAACAGGGATCCTCTCTTCATATGTACAACTCTTAAATTATTTGCATTTTCCTATCTTGTGCTAAGTTCAATATCTAAGAGTACCATTTCAAGTAAGAAAAACGTAAGAGTGGCATCATGAAATTCAATATGTTTCCTATGGCATTTTCTACAAGTTAAAGCAAATTTTGTGCTGGAATGAGGATGCTTAAAATATGTTCGGAGAGATCTCTGTCAGTGTGGTGATAGATTTCAGGGAAGAAATAATACTTCCTGGGGAACTGACTCTTGACAATGAAGTTGGTACATGACAGGGCAACAGGAATATTTATTTTAACAGTCTCCTGCCTTTATAGAAAAATAAGTTAGATTTAATGTAAGACTAAAAATGATTTTTCTCAGACTGTAAGTTTATCCTTTCATTATTTATCTTTAGTGTTCAAAGTGGCATATGTTGTAGTCCATCTGGACGGGCAACAGATCAAAACAAATGACATGAAACAGAAATATATGCTATATACAGTATGATTCTATGATCCAATTTTTCTTAAACTTGATGCAGTGTAGCTTATTAATCAATACACTTATCATTCAACAAAAATATGTAGATTAGAGTGCAAAGATGGAAAGGATGCTATCCAATGTACTGAAATTATTCAGTTCTTAACACTTGTTTGGGGGTAGAATTAAGGAGAATGGCAACAAATGCAGTCCCCAAATGATCTGAAATATGCAACCACTATTTAAATAAACAGCACTTATATTCTAAGAAACGTACATTTCACTTATTATATCACTTCACCGGGGCAGCCCGGGTGGCTCAGCGGTTTAGTGCTGCCTTCGGCCCAGGGCATGATCCTGGAGACCCGGGATCGAGTCCCACGTCGGGCTCCCTGCATGGAGCCTGCATCTCCCTCTGCCTGTGTCTCTGCCTCTCTCTGTGTCTCTCATGAGTAAATAAATAAAATCTTTAAAAAAAATAAATTACTTCACCGAAGTGACATTGGCAAGGAAAAGACAAGATAATAATGAGGACAGAGCAAGGGCTGGGTAGAGCTTATACATTTCAATGGCCTGAGAGAGACAGAGCTTCCAATACAGCACAAGGACTTAATTACTCTTATGGCATGACACCTTTCCAGCTTCTGTTCGTGACATCTCTTCAGAGTGTTAGGCACATGGCAGGTGTTTTAAAAATACTTGTTTGGAGAGAAGCCTTCTACTTTAAAATTGTATAGTATGCTTAAACCTCTATTTTTACTGTCTTGAAAATAATCAGATTAATAACAGGGACCCAGGAGTTCTCCAGATCTAAACCATGCAATCTAGGCTGTTTTCCCACGGGTCCAAGGACCACCTGAGGACTGCACCATCCATTAGCTCTTTTGTAAAAGATTAACCGTGATCTGGGCAAGCTTCAAAACAGAGCATAGTAGACTCTGAAGGAAAAGGAATTCGACTTTCTCTCCACTTGGAACTTTAATCTCCTCTAAGATATTTCCTCCAAATCCTCTCCACCTGTTGGAATGGTTCAGAGACAGGGGAGCTCTTCTGCTTCAAGAAGCGTCCCTTTTATTTTCACACTGAAAAATCCAATTCTTTTTTTTTTTAAGATTTTATTTATTCATGAGAGACACAGAGAGAGAGAGAGGCAGAGACACAGGTAGAGGGAGAAGCAGGCTCCAACAGGGAGCCCGACGTGGCCTCGATCCCGGGTCTCCAGGACCACGCCCTGGGCTGAAGGCAGATGCTCAACCGCTGCGCCACCCAGGCGTCCCTGAAAAATCCAATTCTTGATATTAATATGTTCTTATGTATAGAGAAAAATGCTACCACCCTACAAGACTAACCTCAGTAATCTGAACTCAGTAATCACACTTGGTCAAATGCTTTTTCCAACACATGATGGAAAGTAAATTCTGAGAGGATCAGGAATTCATCTATGTGAATAACACTCTATGCCTAACTGCTGGAAAGCTAGCAGTTAGTTAACACTCAATAACTTTTTGTTGAATAGATTGCTGAATGAACAAATTAATGAAGGGAGCCTCAAGCTCCTTCAAGTTTTTGAGAAAATAATGATATTTAAGTGGAAAATAAATAAATTATAGTGTAAAGAACAATCAATGAGAGTCAGGAAACCTGGATTTGAGTTTTAACTCTGCACCTCAAGATCTATAACATCTTGGGGGCATATGTTGGTACAAACACTCAAGGGCCTATTTTTCTTTATCTAAAAATATGAGTTTGATTACTTTTAATTTAAGTTCCTATCAGAATTTGACATTCAGTGTCCTTTTCACTCTAGGCTGTGCACTCCAGTGCTCCATAGAACATATTCAATCCCTTTCCTCTAAGCCAACTATCCAAATAGTTCCAAAAATTGTGTTTTTATGCACAATAGTTATTCTCTCAGACACACCTATACATCCTCTAAAGACAGATTTTTTTATAGAAAAATTGCTTCAAGCCTCTTCACCTGAGTTTTTCTTGGAATACTTTAGTTTGTCGATAGTGCTCTTAAAATGCAAAAATTGGAATTAATACAACACTTCTGGCAAGTTCTGAACAGTACAGACTAGAGTGAGACTATCATCTCACTAATTCTAAATATGATTTCTCCATTTCGTATTCCCCATGAGGCTGCAAAGTGCCAGCACTGCTCTGGGCACTGTGAATATAACCAGCAAGAGAGAAAAAACACTTTTCACTTATGTGCCTTATTTTCAAGTAGAAGTAGAAGAAGTAGGCAATTTCAGACTGTGATCCATATTAATGAAGCAAATAAAACCAAATAGAAACCAGAACAGGGAGCCGTGGTACTACTTAAATTCAGACATATGGATAGAGTCAGTCACATAAAGACCTAGGGGCAAAGCAATACAGGTAAATGGAAACAGTAAATTCCGATCCCTAAAGCAGAAATGAGGTTTCTGTGCCCAAAACTGAAGAAAAGCCCCTGGTTACTGGCCATAGGAAACCTAAAAAACAGTTGAATTACATATAACTCAATTGCAGTGTTTTATAGGGGGACTGGTTTATCATGTTAGATTTGCCCGTGAGGTTAGCCCTGTTAGTGAAGATCCATAGAAGTAAACTAGTGGAGAGAGTCCCTCTCCATAAGAAACTGTAAAGGCAGTAAATCTAAGAACGTTTGCAGAGGTCAGAAGAGAGCAGATATTTGAAGCTGGCACGCTAGGGAAGCAAGACTAATTGTGTTAAGCATGGAGGCTAAACCAGGGTAGAGTTGGAGAAGCTAAAGCCTAAACAAAAGAAACAAAGCCAGGAAATGGTTGAAAGGATCAAGACAAGTCAGTGTTTGCGCCCATATTTTTAAAAATATGTTCTCTAATCTACGATAAATTGGAGAGTTTCTATAAAGATGAGAAGACTCAGTCTCCTGAGACATCATCTAATATTACTGAAACTATAATATTTTATTTCAAAGACATTATATATTTAAGTATTTATGCCTTTTATTGTGTCATTTAAATGTCATATAAAGACTGAAATATGAATTAGTCAAGGGAAAGAGCCCCATGAAAAAGATTTTGCAGTTTGCATTTTAAATTGTTCATTTTTAAAAATTAATGTATGCTCTACTTTTAAGTATTTGATTTATTTAGAAGGTATATTTGTACTAAAAAGTCTTCCATATATGTTTAAAGAGCTCCATTAGGTATAGAAATCTAAATGGAAGAACCAGAATTAGTCACTATCAATGTAATTGTTATGGTTGTAAAGTTAATTTAGCAGCTGAAATTAACCAATCTAGCAAAGATGATTTCTATATGTAAATGTGGTATTAAAATAGATTGTCATGTCTTTTCAAAAAAAAAATGTGGCAAGCATAAAAACTACATTTAACCTCTTCAGAGACAATATCAAAACAAGCTGTAGAAATTTATCGAGTGCAAAGTTAGGCTCTAGAACAAAAAAAAACATAAAATATATTTTAAAGAAATATATAACAGTTTCTGTGGCTGTGTAACAAACTACCACAAAACTTAAAACAACAACCATTCATTTAGCTCATGATTCCAACAGATATTTGGGCCTGGGATAGTCTCCTGGTCTTGTCCATACATCTGCAGTCAACTAAGGGCTACTGGTCCTTGACAGCCTCACTCCGCATACAGCGACTGGTGGGCTATCTACTGCTGAGAACAACAGAAGTAACTGGTCTTCATTTCTCTTATCATCCACTGGTGCTCTGGTTTTAACCACTTTGAAAGAAAAGCAGGGGGGCAAATGCTAATGCATAAGTATTTTTCAAGGCTCAACTTCCATCATTCTTTCTACTTCCCTACCAGCCAAAGGAAGTCACACAGCTAAGTCCAGAAACGACATTAAGAGGCACTATCAAAAAGAAAAAAAAAAAAAAAGGCCTTGAATATAGGAAGACAAAAATAAATAGAGGCCATCACTGCTATAGTAAAAATAAACATTCACATTAAAAAACTACAAGGATCTATTGCAAGAAGTGGGTTCTTAGAAAAACAATGAGAAAATAGATTTAATGCTGCATTAAGACAAACTATGTCCCTTTTGTTCACTACTGTATCTTCAGTACCCTAGCCCATGTTTGGCTCTTGTTGGCACAACTAACTGCATATTGAATACATACATGATCAATTTTAAATGGGAGTTTATTTTCCTCTTTTTTTTTTTTAAAGATTCTATTTATTTATTCATGAGAGACAGAGAGAAGGCAGAGACATAGGCAGAGGGAGAAGTAGACTCTTGCAGGGAGCCCTGTGTGGGCCTTGATCTTGGACCTCTGGGATCATGACCTGAGCCAAAGGCAGACGCTCAACTGCTGAGCCACCCAGGCGTCCCATGAATTTTCCTCTTTAAGGTCTAGCATGCTAAAACTCACCTGTATGTTGCACATTGGGAATAAAATAAGGTAATAGAGTAGCTTTAAATATGGCCTCTGGAGTCATATTGCCTAGATTTACATCCTGGCTTTACCTCTTATTAAGTGTATATTTTTGGAAAAATACCACATCTTTCTGGGCCCAAATTACCTGAATTATAAAATAAAGATGATGACAGTAACCATTTGTGGTGGTTAATTCTTTTTTAAAAGATTTATTTATTTATTTATTTATTTACTTACTTATTTATTTATTTATTAGAGAGAGAATGGGGGCAGGGGAAGAGGCAGAGAATCTTTAAGCAGACTCCACACTGAGCATGAAGCCCGACTTGAGGCTGGATCCCATGACCCTGAGATCATGACCTGAGCTGAAACCAAGAATAAGATGGTCAACCAACTGAGACACCCAGACACCCCAATCTGTGGTAGTTTAAAATATGATTCGTAAGTTATTTGACATGACTCACTTCAAAAGCCAGGGTCTGTGACACTTCCTTTTGAACAGAATGGGCTTGTGACTATTTCAACCAACATTCTCAAGTAAAAATAATGTTACATGACATCCAAGACTTGATCATAAAAGGTGATGCATCTTCTGCCTTGATTGTTGAAATACTCGAAATTGAAGCCCTGAGCGTCCATTTAAGAAATTTGACTATCTTGACATCATCATGCTGTGAAGAAGGCAAGTGACAAAAAATGGCATGTGCAGGTACTCTAGTTGGCACTTTTAATTTTGGTGTCATCTTAAGGCAAGTATTAGAAACATAAGTGAACAGGGATGCTTGGGTGGCTCAGCAGTTGAGCATCTGCTTTCGGACCAGGGCATGATCCTGGGGTCCTGGGATCGAGTCCTGCATCGGGCTCCCCGCATGCAGCCTGCTTCTCCCTCTGCCTATGTCTCTGCCTCTCTCTCTGTGTGTCTCTCATGAATAAATAAATATTTTTTTAAAAAAAGAAGAAACATGAATGAACAAACAATTAAAAGGGATGATGCGATGCTACTATGCTTCATCCCTGCTGTTATTGTCTGAATTTCCAACCCACAGAATTCATAAACATAATTATGTTTGTATTATGCTACTAAGTTCTGGGGTAATTAGTTATGTAGCAATTGTAACCATAACAGAATCACGGTGCCTGGAAGATAGGTGCTACCATAAAACCCCTAAACATGTGCCCTGGCTTTGGAAACAGGTGTCCAGCAGAAGTTTAGAGGACCCTGGGACAGTTAATTTTGTGTGTCAACTTGACTGGCCAATGGGTTCCCAAACATTCAGCCAAACATTATTCTGGGTCTGTCTGTGAAGATGTTTCTAGATAAAATTAATATTTAAATCATTAGACTAAAAAAAAAAAAATCATTAGACTGAGTAAAGCAGATTGCCCTTCCTGAGTGGCCTTAATCTAATCAATTAAATACCTGAATAGAACTGAGCCTAAAAGGCTAAAACAAACTGTTTCTGCCTGACTGATTGAAGTGAGGCATGCATCTTTTCCTTCAGACTTGAACTAAAAAAACTGCGTTTTTTTGGGGGGGGCGGGGGAGAGTCCTCAAGCCTGACAGTTTTCAGGAAGAAAATTCCACCACAGGGTCTCTTGTGTTTCCAGATCACCAGTTTGTGATCCTGGTAATTCTTAACCTCTGTAATAATGTGAACTAGTTCCTTGTAATAATTATCTTTTTTTCTATACATCTCTCTATATTCATCTCTATCTGCCTATCTATCTAATCTTCCATTGCTTTTGTTTCTCTGAGGAACCCTGATTAATACAGACCTTGAAAAGATGATTTGTGAGAGCTTGGAAAACCTCAAGGAGACTATTGATAAAGAATGGGGAATTTGGAAAGAAATTATTATTGGAGGTTAACAAAAAGGGTGACCATTGTTATTGGCATAAAGTTTGGCAACATTACCACTGATGATGGGGAAAATAGCTACAGGGATTTACAAGTTACATATGATAAGATATAAGAGTAGCAAAAAACTGAAAGAAAACTTTTGATTTTAAGCAAAATTTATAGGAAATATGAAAGAGGCAGGACTTGCTCCTTTTATTTAAAAACAAAACTATTTCTCGGTCCCTATCTCTCCCAGAAAAAGAGTCTCAAATTAGAGAAATGCTTCAGGGAAAATATCAAATCCTGATTCCTTTCATGTAAACATCTCAGGGTCGAGGGAATGGTAAGGGTCAAGGGAATGGTAAACTCTTTGGTAAGAACTTAGAAAGATTGGAAATAGTGCCTCCTAAGTCCTTGGAAGAAATAAAAGCCATGAAAGGATCTTAAGAACATCCCTGGCAAATTCCCTCTGTTAAATAATAGATATTCTGATAATTTTAAGATCCTGTCCATCAGTCTAACATGAAGCCAACACAGTTGAGTTTACCTTAGAGAACTGTGGGTATGACTTTAGTCTAATTCAATGGATTATAAATCAAAACGCAGGAAACCTACAAAATGTTTAAAGAAATTGGTCAGTTTTGATTGAAATAAACAGAGAGAGTCCAAAATAAAAAGAGGCCTTTGGACCTGCCACCTTTCATGAGTAGGAAGCAAGCTTGAGGTGGTTTCTTATTTGAAGTACAGATCAAATTTTATGGGAAAAAGATAATAAAGTAAAAGGAGTAATCAAGAGATACAGAGCAGAACTGAGTCTCCAAAAACTGCTTTAGAGAAGTAGGAATAAACCATAGTCAAAGCACTCATGAAAAATATGCAGTTGGATTTCAGAATTGTTATGGACCAGTGACTGCTGTGTGTCTTTTATCTCCCTCCTTTCTGAATAGGAGTGTCTACGGAGGTCACTCAGCCACTGTAGGCTAAATGTGTAGTAAAGAGATGACTTGTCGGCTTATTTTAGGTTCTTCAGATTGAAAACAACCATACTAGATAAACTGTATTCAAAAACCCAACTGGAAAGTTTACATGGCAGAGTCCTAGACTTGTAATTGATGATGAAATAGAGTGAGACTTCAGAGGGCTTGGGGAAAAAATAATTGTATTTTGTACCCTGCAATATAAGGGAAGGAATGCAAGTAATGGTGGCTCCAGAAGAATAGTGGTGGTTTAAAAACATGAACCCAAAGTTGTCTGACACTATTTCCAGCGAAATATGGGATCTACATATTGTAACACAAGAAGATAATCTTAGGAGATAATCTTAAACAAAGACAAAGATATAACCTTAATCAAGAGAAAAACAACTTGTGATACGCAAGGGAACCCCCACATAAGGCTATTGGAAGATTTTTTTGTAGAAACTTTGCAGGCCAAAAGTGAGTGGCACAAATTTTGCAGGCCAGAAGCTGAAAAAAATAAATTCCAACCAAGAATATTCTATCCAATTAACCTACCATTCAGAATTGAAGGAGAAATAATTTTCCAAACAAGCTAAAGCTAAAAGAATCTACCACCAGTAAAACAGCCTTACAAGAAATGCTGAAGGCACCTCCTTAGGCAGGAAAAAAAGGGCACTACTTAGTAACAAGAAATCATATGAAAGTATAAACCTTACTAGAAAAGGCAAATATACAGTAGAGGTAGGGGGTTAATTACTTAAAAGCTAGAGTGAGGGTTAGAAAATGAAAGTAGTAAAAATAACATTAACTAAGAATGAAATAACCCCTAACTACAATTAGTTAAGGGACACACAAGATAAAAATATATAAAATGTGACATCAAAAACATAAAATTTATGGGGGGGGTACAAATGTAGGAGTTTACACTGTGTTCAAACTTAAGTTGATATCAACTTAAAACAGACACTTTTATAAATAGAAGTTTTTATATTTAAGCTTCATGGTAACCACAAAGCAAAAACCTACAGTAGACACACAAAAGATAAGGAAGAAGTAATTTGAGTGTACCACTATAAGGAATCACAAAGGAAGAGAACAAGAGAAGAAGAAAAGAGAGGAACTACCAAACACCCAGAAAACAATTCACAAAGTGGCAATAAGTACATATTTATCAATAATTACTTTAAACGTAAATGAACTAAATATTCTAATCAAATACATAGAATGGCCAAATGAATATCAAAACTCATTTATATGCTGCCTACAAAGAGGACTCACTGCAGACATAAGGTTGATGCCCTCATAAACTGAAAGTGAAGGGATGGAAAAAGATATCCATACAAATGAAAACCAAAGAAATATGGTGCAGCTAAACTTTGATATCGGACAAAGTATACTTCAAAACAAAGAGACAGTGAAGATCATACATAATGATAAAGGAGTTAATACAACAAGAAAATCTGTAAATATTTATGTACCTAATAAAGGAGCACTGAAATATAGAAATCAAATATCTAAAAGGAGAAATAGATAGCAATGCAATAAAAGTAGGATACTTTAATATTCCACTTATATCAATGGATAGATCATCCAGAGAGAAAATAAGAAAAGCATCACCCTTAAATGACATATTAGAACAGATGGACTTAATACAGAGCATTCCATCCAAAAGCAAGAAAGTATACATTTCTCTCAAATTCATATGGAACATTCTCCAGGATAGATCAGATAATGAGCCACAAAACAAGTGTTATCAAATTAAAAAAATAATCAAGCCATCTTTCCCTACCACAATGGTATAAAACCAGAAATCATTTACAAGAAAGAAAACTGAAAATTTCACAAATATGAAAAAATATGTTACCTAATGACAAATGGGTCAATGAAGAAATCAAAAGTGAATTAAAAAAATATCCTGAAAGAGTGGAAATACAAGACAGAAGTTCATAGAAAGAAATGCCTATTTCAAGAAACAAGAAAAATCTCAAGTTAACAATCTAAATTTACACCTCAAGGAATTAGAAAAAGAAGAACAAAGCCCAAAGTTGGTAAAAGAAAGGAAACAACAAAGATTACAGCAGAAATAAGTAAAGACTAAACAGACAATAGGAAAGATCAGCGAAACCAAGAGCTAGAAGAAGACTCAGGGGAAAAGCTCCTTGACATGAGATTTGATAACGATTTTTTGGAAATCACATTTTTGGAAAGCATAAGCAACAAAATAAAAAAATACACAAGTGCAGCTACATCAAACTAAAAAGTTTCTGCACAGGAAAGGATACACCAACAAAATGAAAAAGCAACCTACTGAATGGGAGAAAATATTTGCAATTCATATATCTGATAAGGGGTGAACATCCAAAATAGATGAAGAACTCATACAACACAATAGCAAAAACAAGTCAGAGTAATAATCCAATTTAAAAATGGGCAGGGAAAAAAAGAAAATTGAAAATAAATAAAAATGGACAGAATATCTGAATAGACATTTTCCCAGAGAACAAACACAGAGAAGGCCAACAGGTACATGAAAAGATGCTTGACACTACTAATCATCAAGGAAATGCAAATCAAAACTACAATGAGATATGACCTCACACAAGTCAAAACAGCTACTATCAAAAAGACAAGAAATACGAAGCGTTCACAAGGATGTGGAGAAAAGGAAGCAACTGTGCTCTCTTGGTGGAAATGTAAATTGGTGCAGCCATATGGAAAACAGTATGGATGTTCCTCAGAATATTAATAATATAACTACTGTATGAACCAGGAATATCATTTCTGGGTATTTATCTAAAGAAACAAAAACACTACCTCAAAAAGATAGACGCACCCATGTTCATCTCAGCCTTATTTGCAGATAAGAGATGGAAACAACTTAAGTGTCTATCAACAGATGAATGGATAATGTACACACACATACACACACACTGAAATATTATTTAGCCATAAAAAAGAATGAGATCTTGCCATTTGCAACAACATGGATGAGCCTTGAGGGCATTATATGAAGTGAAATAAGTCAGATTGGGAAAGAAAAATACTGTGTGATTCCACTTATATGTGTAGTATATACAGATACATATATATGATGCATGCATGTATCTACACACACACACACACACAAGCACACAGAAACAGAGAACAGATTGGCAGTTTCCAGAGACAGGTAGTGGGGGTGGGCAAATGGGTTAAGGGAGTCCAAAGGCACAAACCTGCAGTTATTAAATCAATCAGTCAGTCAGTCATGGGGATGCAATGTATGGCACGGCAACTACAGTTAACGTCACTATATTCCATGTTTAAAAGTTGCCAAGGGGGCATCCCGGGTGGCTCAGTGGTTTAGCGCCGCCTTCAGCCCAGGGCGTGATCCTGGAGACCCTGGATCGAGTCCTACGTCGGGCTCTCTGCATGGAGCCTGCTTCTCCCTCTGCCTATGTCTCTGCTCTGTGTGTGTGTGTGTTTCTCATGAATAAATAAACAAAATCTTAAAAAAAATAAAAATAAAAAAAAATTAAAGTTGCCAAGGCTTTAGGAGCAGACATGCAAGCAGCAGCCATAGTGTTGGAGGTGGTTCACAGCAGCAGAGGAAATGGTGGAGGTGGCTAGGGAGGCTTCTACGGTGGTGATGGACATGGTGGAAAGTAGAATTCTCAGGCCATTCACTGGTGGGGCAACTGAATCTACTTTGCAACAAAGTCACCCATTCAAACAAGCTAATATGGAGCCCACATGGAACCTACCAGACTATACCTTACAGCTTCAAGACCCTGCAGTACATCACCAGGTGTGATTCTTTGAAGGGAGCTTCAAAGTCACGAGAAGAAATGAACAATCGAGAGAGCCTTATTCAGAAATTGGTTTGAAAATTCAACTGCTCTAGTTTGGATTAACCCCTCTCCTGCTTTTTCTCATCCCAATCGGCATTTATAATTTTGTGACTGAGGGTCACTTGTTTATTAATGTTCTGTGACTTTAACTTTAGACAACTTATTATATTGCTGTCCTGTTGGCTCAGTAGAGCTCAAGATATCAACCGTTTGGAAAAACTAAACTTACTCAACTTGGCAAAACCAAACCTTGGCACACAGGTGTGATACAACTTAACAGGAATCCTCAATTCATCCGTAGATAAGAGGGGAAATAAAAAAAACTGAGGCAGTACCTTGTGTTAGGACTTTCTGGTACTTGCATCCTGGAGAGAAAAACATCTGAAGGCAGAATTAGTTTCTAATGTGGCAAACTGGACTAAATCAAAGTTCTGATTTGCTCACTCTACCCTGGATAGGCACCCAGAATCTTGGAGTTGTTAAATATGAGCCATCCTTGGCAGGATGAGGTGCCGTGTATGAATATACTCATATAGATTTCACAGCATTCTTCAAAGTTAATGTAAATACTAAGTAATTTCTCTTTTAATGTTTAGGTTATTAGTTTTAAGGTAAGCAAATGTGGGCATACTACTCCTACGGGAAAGTTTTAAAGATTTAATAACAAAAGTATTTGAAGGAGATTTCAACTGGTTAGATTCCTTTTTTTTTTTTTTTTTTTTTTGGTTAGATTCTTCTAATGCCTGCTGTAATAATACTGAAATGGTAGGATGGCTGGCCATGGGAGTGACCAGTCTTTTTATGGGACTGGTTGGATTTTGGTCTTTCAGGCATGCTAGTGTTAGTGTCCTTTGGTCGAGAGGATATGAGCAGAAGGGATCATGCAGCAGGCTTTATTTTAATGCAGATTCACTTTACTTTCTTTGAGCTGTGCTGAAATGTCAAAATGGCTCATACCTATAGACTGTAGGTCAGAACAGCAACAAACTGAAATATTTGAGATCACACAGGTTGAAAATACGTAATAAAGTGCATAAGATGTCTAGATAGTGCAGCTGCAGTCTGTTGTAGTTGCACAGGTTCCCAGTATGGTTATAGTCTCTCTGTGATAAGCTTGGCCAAAGGTGATTGTCCACCACTAAAAATGCCTCTGCCACTTGGAATTCTGTTGCTGCTTTTGTGACCGGAATGTAGTGGTCTTTAAAATTTAAGGCAAAATCTTTCTTAAAGTCCAATAGGTTTTCAAGTATATTGTGCCCTGTTCTAAAAACCACTAAGTAGGTGCACCTGACAGTATTATCATTTGCGATGCCACTATTTCACTTAGTCTAGGTTTAGATTCTTGTATATTTTGCCCATAACTTTTTACAAAGTACTTATTTTACTGCAAAGAGAAGATATACACACACATATATATATATATAATAGAGAGAGAGAGAGATCTTGTGTACGTGTCCTTAAACTTCCAATCTTAGTTTTTCTCGTAGAGATTGTTGAACACAGCTTGTTAAGAACTAGATTCTGAAATTTTACTTGGGACCACAGAATGACACTTGAGAGAAAACTATTTGCACATGACAGATTTTAGATCCTTTTTGCTTCTAGTTTGTGTAGCATTTATTGAACATTTTGACAAATATTTCTATAAGTCTAAAAGTGAATTCTTTAAAAGTTTAAAGAAACTCAACCAAACAATAGTACAAAAACACTGGCACTCGAGTGTTGAATGTTACCATATGTGAAATAATGTATTTCAGGGTAGTGTGAGCTTTTCATGTTAAGTTCTAGTAAGAGAGTGAGCCAAATTAAGCAGACCTGACACTGGTGATGTGACTAGCTGTAAATTGTCAGACAAGATATAAGACAAAATTGGCAACTTGAAATTAAAGCATGCCAAGCTTTTGATACATTTGTCTTAAAATATTAATGAAACACTTGTGGGCACTGATAGGAAGTATCCACATTCCCAAAGGTTCTGTGAGTTTTGTTTAGTTCTGTGTTTTGTTTGGTTTTCAGTGACTGTCTGGCATGTTTTCAATCCTCAAATATGTGGTTATCTTTGTGTAGTGCCATAATTGGTGACTTGCATTCAGTTTTATCAGCCAGCAATACTTTCAGTAAACAAGAGGGATTGAAACTTGCTGAATTTGGACACTGAACCTCTCAAGTCACTCACTGTAAGTTAGTAATTGCTCATCGTATTGGTTTCAGATGCTAGCACACCATGTGCTGTGTTTGAATTTTACTAAAATAAAAAGTTAAGCCATAATAAATAAATAAATAAATAATAAATAAATAAATAAACAAACAAACAAACAAATAAATAAAGTGAAAGTTCCCGAGAGAGTACATCTTAAAAGTTTTCTCCACAATAATAAAAAAAAATATTTTGTGACTGTGTATGGTGACAGGCGGTAACTAGACTTATTAAGGTGATCATCTCACAATATAAACAAATAGTAAATCATTATGTTGTACACCTGAAACTAATGAATGCTATATGTCCATGAAACTTTAATTTAAAAAAAAAAAAGAAAAAAGGTGGGATCTATAGCCACTGCTGGTGCATCTAGGTAAAAATGACTAAATGGCTACTGCCAAAATTGGTGCTGGGTGGAGTTTGAGGGCTGGTCATAAAAAGCAATGCAGCTTCTGATTTGTTTTCTGGAAAACTCACTCAGAACCTGTGCCTCCACGTATGAAGTCTAATTAACCCAAAGTACCATGCTGTGAGGATGCAATGACACATGAAGAGGTCACGTGTAATTTTTCATTTGGCAATCCTAGTCTTCTGATCCTCCAATGCAGATGCCCAACATCTAAATGAATGAGCTTTCAGAAAATCTCAGTCCCTAGTACTGAAGCCACCTCAGAGTCACACACTTGGAGTCACAGCCACAAACAGTAAAACATCCCACTGCATACTGTCAGATTCACAGAGAATTCATGAACATTATAAAATGGTTGTTTTAACCTATTAAGTTTGGGGCAATTCATTGCACAGAAATAGCAACTAAAATACTATCTCATAGAGAAGTTGTAAGTTATCATGAAAAGTACTTAAAACAATTCCTATTGAACTTGCAGTATGTGTTCAATAATTAGTAATAGATTAATAATGATGATTATAAATATATGAGTGTGTGTGTGTGTGTGTGTGTGTGCAGCACTGATTTACCCAAAGGGAAAATACTTTTCACAGTACAATTCATGTAGAATTGAACCAGGCCAGTAACTTTAAGTTCAATAGCTATAACAAAAAGTCATCACCTTTGGGATCCCTAGGGGGTTCAGGGGTTTAGTGCCTGCCTTCGGCACAGGGCGTGATCCTGGGGTCCAGGGATCGAGTCCCGCATCGGGCTCCCTGCATGGGGCCTGCTTCTCTCCCTACCTGTGTCTCTACCTCTCTCTCTCTCTCTCTCTCTCTCTGTATCTCTCAGGAATAAATAAATAAAATCTTTAAAAAAAAAAAAGTCATCACTGTATAGTTGAAGACCATTTAAAAGCTATTCAGCATGATGTTATTTTGTTAAGTGTTACCATAATTTAGGGGAAAAAAACTGCTTTCCATAAGTACTCAAATATTCACAAAATTATCCTATACATATGAACTTTCAAAAACTTTCCCTTCAATATCATTGGCTATTTTAGCTCTTCCTAACATGGCCTGTTCTTTTTAATGCCTAAAGAAACGGGGGAAAAAAAGAGGCAACTAAGAATGTTACCACAATAAAGATGAAGTACAAAGAACTATCAAAATAAATAACATTTATCTACAGTATTCAGTTTTAATTAAAAACCTATGAAATTTTGAAAAATATTAGCATAAGTAAGGAAGACCTGGCAATATGTACATGGAATAAAAGTGAAATTTCACACGTGGAGCATGTGTTGCTCTGCAAATTCTTGACTCTGGAGAATTCTCAGTCTAGCAGCTAAGAGACTAAGGTTAAGAAAGGAACAGAAAGCCTTAAGGTTAGGTTTCACTTATCTAAAGCAAATAGATATGGTCTGTACAAGCAGAGGTCAGAGTGTTGGCAAACTTCAAATAGCAATGAATTAGCTTTTTATTTTTTTAGGTCATTATCATTATAAAAGGCTCCTTCTATGATGCCATGTGACCCTAAATATTTCTTCATCACCTCATCATTAATGGAAGGTATTAATTAATGAGTCATGTTCACTATGAGTAATAAAATATGCTGATAAGAAATATGGTGAACACAGGGAATTGCTTTCTTTAGCACTTTCATTTATCAAACACATAATGGTGTTTATTTTGTCCCAATGAATCTCCCTTGCATTAGAAACATTAACTCATTTTAATTCTCATCACTCTATAAAGTAGTCCTCATATTTGTCACTATTTTACACCTCAGGAAACTCAGGCACAGATGTTAAGTAATCTCACCAAGATCCCACAGCTAAGTGCAAAGCTCAGATTTGCGCCCAACATGCTTTTAATGACCTCACTCTTGCCTCTCAACACAGACAGTATCAAGTGACATGAAAGAGATTCCTTCTAATTCTAAAGTGTGAGTTTCTATTATACTCCCATTGGGCACCAAACAACATGTCTGAGTTAGATGGTAACACCAACGATCAAAGGTGAATCCTTTGCCGTATAATTGGCTAATCGTATGCAGAAATCCCTTCCTCCAAAACTTGAAAGAACTATAGTCGTAGTTTCACAGTAAACGGTCATATAGAAAGTAGTTCCAGGTTAAAATAAAACATATTGCTAGAATCTGAATTTCTAAAGCTTCGTAAAATTTAACAGGTCTCTCTCATATTTTGTAATATCATGAAAATTGATTTTGAAAAATAAAATTGGAAATTAAAACTGTGCTGTGGACCTAAGTCTACACGACGTAAGCATATAACTTCCACATATGAAGCATTCATAGCCGTTCACTGCTCCATGGAGCTTTTTAGGAATAAGGCAGGAATAATTGGTATGGTTTATGGATGGGAATAACTGCTATCTGTAAAGAATTTAATAATTTGTGAAAACATACACTGCTGCCTCACCTAACAAATACCTTTTTACTCTGTATCTTACGCTTGAGCTTCATTTGCTGTGCCCTGCAGCACTGCATGTCCGATGGTTTAGTGCTGCCAGTACTTTTTCCCTAAGAAACTTTCTGATGTTGACATCAAAAGTACAAATCCTAAAGAATTCAAAGTGTTCCTCTGTATCAGAGAATGTGTACTGTATTCTTTGGCCGTGGTTGGGTGAAGGGATCCTCTGCAATTGTTTTCATACCCAGGTTTGCAAGGTTTGATGAATGGAATGATCAACGTGTAAAGTGAGAGGCTGAAAGCCCAAGTCAGACACTCAGCACCCCAGAACACTGTCCTTTTCTTCAATCTCCTTGTCACTCTTTTAAGAGCAAAGTCTTATCACCAGTTGTACCCTCATGTCATGCCTATTTCAATTATTTAACAGAGCTGCAGAGACAGGAAACAGAATGAGTATCGAATAGATGTCATTTCTCATCTTCACCTGGAGGTTATGAAGGCTGCTCCAAGTGGCTCTGGGTGATATTCGTAGGCATGAACTAGGGGAAAGCAATACTTAGACTGCTATCCTTTTTCCTCATCAGTGCTTCAGATTACGGGATTCTAAATCCACATTGGCATTGTCAGTGCTGCAAAAGATCGAGTTAAATGCTGGCCAATCAGCAAGTTCTAAAAATCCTGCCTAATTAAACAAGCGTGGCTTTATCTATGCCTCCCATGCCCCAAGACACCTCCACATCAAGATTTTTGATCAACGATCTTTGAAACACAATGATCATACTGAGTCTCATTAAACCAGCCATGAATGCATAATAAAAGTTTTTAAATGCACACCAGAGAGGACTTTTGACAGTCTACCTGCCTAACGAACAAACAAACAAAAAACTGAATCAAATCTGTAAGGACAGAACAAACTGATGGTTGCCAGAGGCAGGTGGGGGTGGTGCGTGGATATGCACAATGGGTGAAGGGGAGTGGGGGATACTGGCTTCCTTTCTGGAAGGAATAAGTCACAGGAAAAAAGGCACAGCATAGGGAATATAGTCAATGATACTGTAATCCAGTTGTATGGTGACAGATGGTAGCTACACTCGAGATGAACGTATCATAATGTGTAGAGGTACTGATTCACTATATTGTACACCTAAAACTAATATAATGCTGTGTATCAACTATATTCAAATTTTAAAAGTTTTAAAAATAAAAAAATTTTTAAGATTAAAATACTGTTCAAGGTGTATCAGCATTACTGTTTTGAATAATTTAATTGTCAATAAGATGTGTTATTCAGTCTTAGTTATTAATGAAATTACCCACAACATCTGTTTTAAACAAGAAAACTAATGTACATTATGGTAATGTCATTGCTGAAAGTAAATAATAATCTGGATATTTCCTAGTCTTCATTATATAAAACTATTTCAGTACTATTAGTAGACTCAGTGGGATTCGCTATAATAAGCACATAGGACTCTAATATTCCACTGACACTCAGAGGTTGGAAAGTATTCTTCTGAAGAAAAGAGAACTAGCCTTCTTCCCCCCTGGTATTCTCCGCAAAGCATTTCACATCTATTAAAAATGTATTTCAGTTAGTTAAAACAGAGCGTTCTGGGTAAATATGCACAGTTACTCATAAATTAATGTCTGTAATTACTTTACTTGGATCTCAGCTATCTCCGAGCTCTGAAGTCAGCTGCTGCTCAAGTAACAATACAGAAAACTATGGTGACCACCCTTTGACAAAGAATCCTTCAGCACCCTGTTATGTTGTGATATACACTCAACCAAAAAAAAAAAATGGTTTAAACAATAAAGGAATTGAATCACTTCACTGGAAAGTGGTTTGGTTTTAAATAGGGGTTGGTTTCAAGCAAGGACTAACCCAGTCACTCGTCCATACTGATGCTCCCTGTATCGATCTTTATTCTATACACAAACCTCTAACTGAAAAGAAACTGGAATTTTCCTCTTAGAGACTTCTAATTTTTGCACTTACTCATTTATACTTATGTTACAGAGTAATTTTTTTCCCATTTAGAGGTGTTAAGAGCTCTACTCCAAATAACAAAAGTGCTGCAACTCCCTAGGGTAGAACACAGCTAAAGAAAGAGCAGGGGAAATGTGCACATTTCTTCCTCTGCCCTCCCTATTTCCAAGTCAGCTTCAGCATCAGAATATCTCTGGTCAGCCTTGAAGCTCCAACCTTTTCCCTCATAATGTCCAAATCTAGAACTCATGTTCTCATATAAACTGTCCAGAAAAGGAGAGTAAGTCTATTCCAGAGGTCTTCAGGAATAATGCGACTTCCCTCCCCAAAAGTCCTTTAAAGGATTTTTCTATGTGCCATTGATTCTGGTGGAGTTATAGAGCTATTCCTGAACCAATTATGATGACACAGTATCATGACATACTGACTGGTGTAAGGCGATCAAGACCCTCCCCAATCGCAAGGCTGAGGAAGGACAGGGTTGGTTCTCTGAGCACTGGTACCAGAAGGAAGAATGAATGATACGTAGCAAGACAACAGGTATCCCCTAAGGGTGAGCCCTCCCTCACTACTCAGTCCTATCATACGTGAGCCAAATACACCTTTGAAGACAATCATGGCCTTTACGTGCCCAGAGTGGAGCGAGACCAGATGATTACGTTCAAGTAATAACAGAAGAAAATAAAACATCCTTACTGTTTAAACAGGATCTAGTAAATGTACTTTTTCTCCAGGGGACAAGCTGAAGAGGTAAGTGACTCACTCAAACTTAAGAGGTTTTGGTGGAGCTGGACTCCATGTCCTGTATGCTTAATCTCAGTGCAGTGTCCTCGCTACTGTTCTGCCCATTATTATTTAATTATATCTTATTTTCTGAATTTTGACTAAATTAACTCCAGCTATATTCTATAAATGGGACCCATTTTATATACCCATCTGGACCTTATGGGTCATAGGCAAGTAACTTTAACCGCAAAAACGCAAACTCAACCTATTCAGAGTCTAGCAGATCTGGGGATTATATTAACTCTTTAAATCTTTGGGACTGTACTTTTGTGCCTTGAGGAACAAATCACCAAATGCAGTAATAATAGAA
The DNA here is from genome assembly GCF_003254725.2 of Canis lupus dingo. Lineage (NCBI taxonomy): Eukaryota > Metazoa > Chordata > Mammalia > Carnivora > Canidae > Canis > Canis lupus. The sequence continues at coordinate 60,310,084 of NC_064257.1, forward strand.
AGGACACTAGACTGGCAGTCACAAGGCCTGTATTATCGTCCCAACTTTACCACGAACCAGTCATGTGATGTTGGCAAGTTGTTTATTCTCTTTGGGTTTCCTTTTTGGAATTAAGAATTTTTAAGAGGCTTTCTAATTCTGGGGTCACTTTTTTATTTTTTAAATTTTATTTATTTATTCATGAGAGACACAGAGAGAGAGAGAGGCAGAGACCAGGCAGAGGGAGAAGCAGGCTCCCTGCAGGGAGCCCGATGTGGGACTCGATCCCAGGAACCTCGGAGTCATGCCCTGAGCCGAAGGCAGACACTTAGTCACTGAGCTACCCAGGTGCCCCTTGGGTCATTTGATTTCTAAAAATTTTGCTAAGGAATGTGAAAGAGTTATGGTACCATAATTACAAAGAAACACATAAAGTGTGAAATTAGATCGGCTAATCTCAATTTAGTCTCTGGCTTTGAGATTATGTTATTTAACTTTTATGATTTTCTACTAAAAATAGAATTAATCAATCATCTTCCAGATAAATAATAATTTATCCACTCTGTTCAAAATGAAGAATATATATCAAAATGCCATATTGTTTTCAATTCCCTCAAGTTGCCAGGTCAGCAACCAGTCTGAATAAGGAAAGGTAGCCCAGTGTGGCTGTCCTTGGAAACGAGAGTAGGAGGAGATCTTGAAGGGGGCATCCTAACCCTAGGAAAAAGGAAGGAGAGGTAAATATTCATTTAAAAAAAAGGGGGGGGGGGGAATTGAAGTAGAGAAATATCATAAAATCATGAAAACAGTAAAGAAAAATGTACCTACAATCAAAGGTGTTTTTGTTTGTGTGTTTTTCTCTTCAAACCTTCTAACGCATGGCTGCCATGCATGGTCAATTTGTGGGCGAGAAGAGGTTAGAAGAAAAGCATCTGAAGCCCCTTTTCTCCTCTTACGAAACTATCATCTGAGATATGGACTCTGTGCTGACGGAGCGTGTGGCAGCACGCAATGCAGGTGGCAGGAACACCCCTGGTGTGATCTCTGGTTTATTCCAATGTTTGAAATACAGTAGGCCTCAGAGACATTGGTTTATAAATCTTTTTTTTAAATAATAAATTTATTTTTTATTGGTGTTCAATTTGCCAACATACAGAATAACACCCAGTGCTCATCCCGTCAAGTGCCCCCCTCAGTGCCCGTCACCCATTCACCCCCACCCCCCGCCCTCCTCCCCTTGGCTTATAAATCTTAAATAATTATTTTTTTTAAAAATACATGCTAGTTGGCTAAATGTGGGAATTTACATGATCATCATAATTTCTAGTTACAGAGTGTGAAATTAAGTCACACCTAGAAGTCTAAGAATTGGATTACCTTTGTAAGAGACAGAGGTCAAGAAGCCAAATCTCTAAGGTGAATTAATTGCGGCCTAACACGTGGTGTTAATATATCTAAAAAAGAAGGGAAAAGTGGATTAACGGGAGCAAAGTGTGGCCCACTCACGGAAGTAGGCAAATGAGATTTAAAGAAGCTGGACTGGTCAATCTTTGTACCCAACTAGAGAAAGAGAGAGCTGGAGGGATGCGGAGTTATGAACCTCTTTATAGAGGGACCTTCCCCGGTGGCTTCCTCAGGGTCATGGCTTCTCAAGATATAGATGAACCGACCTCACTCCAAACCATCTAATTTTCCTCACTGACCCCATGCTATGAGGTTAAATCTGTTTGCTAATTTCCCTTCCAGAACTTTCTTGGATCTTGCATTTAAGCATTCCATATATATATATATGAGCGGAGCCGGAGCGGGTGCAGTTGCCTGTCATGGGCGGCCTGCCCAGCCCTGCCCCTGCCCCTGCCCTGGCCCAGCCCTGCCCCTGCCCTGTCCTTGCCCTGCCCCAGCCCTGCCCCTGCCCTGCCCCTGCCCTGCCTCAGCCCTGCCCCTGCCCTGCCCCTGTCCTGCCCCTGCCCAGCCCAGCCCTGCCCCAGCCCTGCCCAGCCTAGCCCTGCCCCAGCCCTGCCCCTGCCCTGCCCCTGCCCTGCCCCAGCCCTGCCCCTGCCCAGCCTAGCTCTGCCCCTGCCCTGTCCCTGCCCTGCCCCTGCCCTGCCCCAGCCCTGCCCCTGCCCTGCCCCGCCCCGCCCCGCCCTGGGGACCCCGGCACCGAAGGGAGCAGGCCCGAGGGCTCCGCGGGGAGGCCCGAGCACCAGGGCGCCCCTGCAGCTCCCTGTGCTCCCGGGATCTCCTGGCTGGGGTCCCCGCGGGCCTCCTGTTGCCTCCCGGGGAAGCAAACAGCCCCTGCCAAGGGTGGCACCGTGTCCTCAACGGTTAATACAGGGCCGGGGGGGGGGGGGTGTTAAATGGTTAATCAAAATTTCTGCCCTTGAAATTAAAAAAAAAAGAAAAAACGCAATCTCCCAGTAGAGTGAATTCTCAGAATACATTACATTTTTCAGATGGCTCTCTCCCGTGATCACTCCCTCCTTGTGAGGGGATTCGGGGATTTGTCTTTAAAAGGACAGAATTTTCTTTTTCAATTTAGATGCACGTGCTTTATATTTTCCAGACGTTGTGAATAGATCGGATCTCTCCGCATCTTTTGTGTTTCTTCGCCCCAAAGGAAGCAAAATTCCAAAAATCTGTCATTTTTACACATCCTCAGACATTGCTTATAAGTTCTAATTTGTCCCCAGTCACACAGGAGATCTTCAGAGCAGCTTCTGGCTGCAGTGCATCTCTAACTAGCTCTGTATTCCACAGCAGAAATGCCCTTTCCATGTGACGGCTCTAGGTCTTTAGAAGTCGGAATAGGGACAAAAGGTAGAAAGGAGAAGTATTGTCCTTGGCAATTTAGCCAACAATAATCACTATGAAGATTGCTTAAAAAAAAAAAAAAAAAAAAACCTAACAAACAAAAAACCTTCATTTAAAGATTTGCAGAAATAAATGCTTCAATATACTTTTAGGTTTGCTCTAATGTGAGTTCCTTTTGAGTGGCCCCCCTGGCAGGAGCTCTGCAGCGGCACACGCCCTCACTCCTCCCATGCAGCGGGCTCACCTGCGGAGGTATCATGACACATAAATACCTGAGACTCACTTCACCAGAGATCCGAGTTCAATAAGGCCGCAGCAAGAACCTGAAGCGGGCAGGTCTTAAGAATATCACAGATGAGGGTGCCTGGCCGGCTCACTGGGTTCAGCGTCTGCCCCAGCTCAGGTCAGGGGCCTGGGATCCTGGGATCAAGGCCTAGGTCGGGGCGCCCCCCCTCCGCCCCTCTCACCATTTGTTCTCTCTCTCAAATAAATAAATAAAATCTTTTTTAAAGACTCACAGATGATGCTGATACAAACCAATTTTGAGAACCACTGCACTATGTCAATATAATAGCTTAAGAACAATAAGCTAATTAAAGTTTGCCGTGTGACAAATTTCTGCTTTAAAATAGTAAAAAACAAGAAGGTTAGGAAGCCCTAACCCTGGCGTTTGCTCATCATCACTCTTCGTTTACACCGGATGTTTGTTAAATACAGAAGTTTCAAGGAAGGGACTAAAAGCCAAACTCCTCCAAAAATGCCATGTCCAAAGTTAAATTGATGATAATGCTTAAAAATTGCTGTAGCTTAAGGATCACACCTATGACCTGTAATTATGAGGTGGGTAATTCCTTACTTTAAAAATAATCAGGGGAATCTCTGGGTGGCTCAGCAGTTGGGCGCCTGCCTTTGGCCCAGGGTCCTGGGATCGAGTCCCACATCGGGCTCCCTACACGGAGCCTGCTTCTCCCTCTGCCTCTGTCTCTCCTTCTGCCTCTCTCTCTGTGTCTCTCATGAATAAATAAGTAAAATCTTAAAAGAAAAAAATAATCATTAATCCCTCTGTCTAGAAGGACTATCTTAATTAAGAGAAGGTTGGAAATAGAAGTCTGTAAATTTAATGGTGTGTGACAAATACTAAAATGTAAATTATGAATCTGTTTAGAAAAAGTAATATTGTTAGTGTTTACCTCCATGAAAAACTCCATGAAAAGCTAAGGCAGCTTTCCAGATAATTTAGACTCCAGTACTTTTGCTTAAAATATTCATTGATGTTACAGGAAAGGAGATTTTTAGCCTGAATTAACTAAATGGCTGTCTTAATCCTTTACCTCATTATGCATGTGAGTTATCCTTTGTTTACTCAGAGATTTTTCAAAAATCAGATTTGAATTTCAAGTTAATGTGATTTATGTGGTTGAGTTATTTCAATTAGCTTTATCTCGAAATTTAAAATGTAAATCACATTTCAAGGAAAAGGATATTTACTTCCTGGAGCATTTTAGATACTAAACAAGAGAAGGTTTATTATGGTTTTTCAAGTAAATGCTTCCGAAATAACAAGAAAAATGAATAACCAGGATATTTAATAAACATTTAGCTGGTACTGTATTAGGTGGTCCCATAAACTGGATTTCCACAATTTTGAAACTACTGAGGGGGGAAAAGGGGCTTTTAACACTCTGGGGTGCTCCACGGCCTTAGAACGCTGGAACGTAACATCACCTGACGTCAATGACTTGGACCTAACACCTTTCTTAAAGAAGCTCCCAAACTGTTCTGCCAACTAGAAGCATGGAGTTGCTCTGGGATGACTCATTGTGCAACGATCCAAACCTAAAAAAAAAAAAAAATGTTGTGGAATGCATTTCTCCTATGGGAGCACGGTCCATCCTGCGCAGTAATTAAACCCTAGGGAATAAACGAGAGGCCTGTTACGCATTCAACAACTGAGCACTATCAGGTACCGGCCAAGCTACCAGACAGGAGCTGTGGATTCTGGAATCATTCAGCTAATTTGTATCTGTGTACACAGTCTCAAAACATGATCCAGACTTCCAAACTTGATTTTTGTGGAAACTATTCACTCTAATTAGTGTTGAAACCCCTTCTGGAACATTCACTCTCCACCTGGACACTATTGCATACTCATGCCCAAATTACATTTGTTTTGCTTCCACCCTGTGGCTTCCAACCCTCTGGCTCTGGGAACAGTACCTCAATTACTGCCTCTGGCTACTAAATTTGGCATTTGCAGTTGGTAATTCTAATGTTAGGACGGAAGCTTTCTCTAAGAGATTCTAAATTTGTTCTTGATGACCTAAGTCGTCTCCAGTTGTAAAAGAAAACAGAAAAAATATGCATCTGATTTCTCTAAGTAAGACCTACTTCAATCTTTGTCAGCTTAAAAAAAAAAGAGAGGCCTCTAAAGGGTATATTTTTACTATAATTAAGGAAGAAAAGAAACACAGTATCAGGCAAAGACAAGGAACCAAGTAAATATCTGCTGATGCATTAACTGGACAGCCTCATAATGCAACACACATTTACTGAGAATATTCTATGTTTTCTGAGCCATGCTAGGGATTAAGGGGTAGGAGGTCATACAAAATTATAAGGGACAATTTCAGTAGTCAAGGAGTTTGCTGTGTCACTAAGGAGATATGACAGACACAGGTCAGTCAGTCTGAGAAAGACATGGGACAATACAATCAATATTTGAAACACAATACAGAATGTAAAGTGTCAAAGAAGATTTGAACACCAAACAAAATCATCACAGGTGTAAATAGATGATCTTAAGGAGGAACTGGGGTCCAAGTTGGGGCTTAGCAGAGAGAAGGTCTGTAGTCACTTCCTCACAGAGATGAGTGTGAGACTGGCACGTGCAAGTTCAAGACACTCGTTGAAATAACAGAAAATTTGTTTAAGTTTTATCAGTTGGGTTAGGCCACACATGGCCATTAGCATGTGTCACTAACTAAAACTTGGGGAAAGAGAGGAAAGAAACCAGGCCAATGGCTAGAAGAAAGAACAAGTCCATGCAAAGCAGTATCTAAGTTGTAACTGCATCAAGGGCGGTCATATAAGTAATAAAGATAAGAACATTAAATGGATTCTGAAAATGGAAACAAGGCATCTTGAGTTGGGGAAAGGATATTTCATAACACATCCCTGTTGATTGAGTGGGTTTTGGACCCACCAATGAACAGTGCACCTGATGGCCACTGTCAGAGGTTACTGGGAAAAACAGGTGAGCAAGACATCACGGCATTAAAATTTGTATCTCACAGAGAAGGGGGAAATCACACAGAGGGGGGCTATTTCTACCAGGGAAATGCTGAAGCATATGCTAATGTAGAGTTATAGAAAATTCAAATAAGCAAAACAAGATCAATGTGAAAAAAATAAAATTTCAATAAGAAAAAAAATAAAAACAATTAAAATTTCTGGTTCTAGGTTTGTAACAAATCTGCATTGTAATGAAGCATTTCTAAATGGGTGTGTTTTCCTGGGTTTTGTCTGACTGTGGAAATCCGACCGTGATTCTATTTGGTATGTGCAAACACCCTTCGTAATTAGAAGAATATCCATTCAATGCAGAAATTCTGTCCCTAAAAAAAAAAAAAAAAAAAAAAAAGAAATTCTGTCCCTGAAGACTTTTCAGAAGCAACTGAATGATCAACCTTCAATACTAAACACAGGATGATGGGGTCAGATGACCTCTCCAGGTCTTTGATTTTATTCTTTGGGAAGTATTGGTCCTAATTTTGGACACATCTGTTTTCTGAAGTTGAAAGCAGACTACAATGGAGCCAACGAATTTATTTCAGTCTTTTTGAGAATCAATGGCAATTGTCATTGTCACAGTTACATAAAATGTGTGATAACTATAGCAGGCACTGAAATACTTCTACTAGACTGTATTTTCATATTATGCTCATGACAAAAGAGTCTCATCAGAAACAGAATCTCCTTCCTAACTTCATAGGACTATCTTTGCTCCATTTTAATTTGCTGAGGAAGAGAAAAACAATCATTTTGTTCAATTCTCTAAAAAACACAAAACAACTGCATGTTGTAAGTAATCAAAAATCTAAGGAAGGGGGACACCTGGGTGGCTCAGTGAGTGAGAGTCTGCCTTTGGCTCAGGTCATGATCCCGGGGTCCTGGGATCGAGTCCAACATCGGGCTCCCTGTGGGGAGCCTGCTTCTCCCTCTGCCGGTGTCTCTGCCTCTCTGTGTGTCTCTCATTATTAAATAAATAAAATCTTAAAAAAAATCTAAGGAAGGTAAGCATACATTAATATTTAATCAGCTTTAGGAACATAGTTTAGGATTAAATACAATAAAATATGTTGTACTTTATTTTCTTGGTCAGATAAGTGAAATTAAAATTTTGTTTAAAAAACAAGATTTAGGGGATCCCTGGGTGGCGCAGCAGTTTGGCGCCTGCCCTTGGCCCAGGGCGCGATCCTGGAGACCCGGGATCGAATCCCACATCGGGCTCCCGGTGCATGGAGCCTGCTTCTCCCTCTGCCTGTGTCTCTGCCTCTCTCTCTCTCTGTATGACTATCATAAATAAATAAAAAATATATAAAAAAAAAGAGTTTAAAAAAAAAAAAAACAAGATTTATTTTGGCAAATAAAATTAAGCAGCCTTGTCTCCAAGTACATAAATCTATAGTTAATCTTCGTTAATATTCTCTATGACTTTCAAAATACTAGGGTATCTGACTGAAGAAAAAGCAAATAGGATCAAAGCTCTTAGGGTAAATATCTATTTCTTCAGACATCTTCAGAAAATACAAAGCAGTCATCCAAGAAGGATCGATTGGCATCCGTAGCAAATTGGAGGCATGAGAGAGGGTATTCAAGTGACTTGCTTCAGAACCTCCCCACCCTTATCTCTAAGTAGTGGGGGTGACAGGGCAGTGGCTCTCCCTCCCCTTCCATATTCTGGAACTTAACACTTATGTGTTTCAAGTCTCATAAACCCCAGCCTTCTCAGAGCCTAGCAACACAGCTCCTCTCAGCCTTTTGATGACTTAAACAAGAAAACAGTGGTTTCTCCTCATTCATGTCAAAATTCTAACAGTGCATCAGAAAATTAAAGAGCAAATTTAACTAAGTGCTTCTTGTATGGTTTTAAGATACTAAGCAAAGGAGAACTGGCCCTGACCATCCTAATCAAGCAAACACACACAGATGCAGACACACATGAGTGCATACACACAAGCACATACACAAAAACACAAAACAAATGATGTCATTTTGGATTCCTAACTAAAATGTGAGTCCACATATAAAGTTATATGTATCTGCTCAAATATAATTTATTTGTATTCCCTATACATAAACCTCTCTTTCTAGTCTATTGAGTTTAAGTAGAAAACAGAATCATAGAATTTTGTATTTAAAAGAAAAATCAGAAAGCACCCTACCATTTTACAGATGACCAAATTAAGTCCCGGTAGACTGAATGATTTAACATAAGTGAAGACTAGTTGATGGCAGAGTCAATGCAGAACAATCCCCTGATTCACAGAGACTCTTTGCCCTTTTGCATGATCTGAACCAACATGATGAACATAAAGCTTAGATGAGTTTTAAAGTAAAAACAAGTTATTTTATTTGTTTATTTATTTATATTATGCTTTTACTTTCTCTTAGTGAGTCTGAAAGAAATACATTTTGTAGTATAATTGTGAATTACATGTATCTTCTCTTTGGAAATCGTCCTTTACTAAAGATTTTTTTTTTAATTTCTGAAAGAGCTCATTTTTATTATTCAAGGAATAATTATTGTTTGAGGATTATCTAGGTTTTTTTCCTTTTTTTTTTTGCTCTCATTACCCACTGTTTATGAAAAAAAAGTCATTAAGCCAATGTTATTAATGTTCTCAGAGTAAATTGTATTTAGGACAAATGATTCTTTTGACAATATAATCAGTACTTTGAAAAGTCATGTAAGAAACAATAGGTCAAATTCAGAAAGCAAATCTATATATTCTTCTTTCATATCTGGCAGATATTCATAATAACAAAATCATTATTATATTATATTTTGCATTTTCTGTCACTAAATAGGATGTTATCTCTAAAATTCCAAAATAATCAGCAGACTTGGGCAATTTTTCCATAGTCATGAATGTCATGGCCAAAACATTGTATCTAATATCACTGAGAGAATGAAAGTGTAACTGACTATAGGAGTATTGATTTTCTAAGTTATTTATGGACAGTCACACATTTTTAGCCAACCCTAATAAGCATTTTTCTTATAGAGAGTATCTTTAATTCAGGGTGGTCCTATCAGATGAACATATATCTATTTTATTTCACCTAGAATTTTTCTCAACCAAATGTAAAAATTATCACAATATTTTTAATAGGGAAATAGAACTTAGAAATTACCATCTTTTGACAAAACCAATACATAATATATTTTCCAACTTTTAAAATGAAAATTTGATTTACCCACTTTACTGAATAGTTTTAATACACTAAATAAAGCTTTTATAAGATAAAAAAATACGCTGCCTTAAATAATATATGACCACTAATTTCCCAGTTTTTGAAGCTTAAGGTGTTGGGTGTTTTTGTCCAAAATAATAGAATCTAAGAAATAAATAGGTCTAACCCAAAATTGAGCAATGTATTTTATGAGACCAGTGAGTCTACAAAACTATTTCTTGATCTTTTTGAAGACAAATTACTTATCCTTATTTTTTTAAAAACTAGCATATATTCCTTGTAGACCTTTGGAAATAGGACATGGAATCCCACCAGAATTTAATAAGACTTCTTTTCAATGAGTTATACTACTCCCTATAATGGGTTGAATTATGTCTCCCACAAATACATAATTCAGCCCTAGCCCACAGTACCTTCTTATTCTATATGGAGAACGGTCTTTAAAAATGCCATGGATTTGAAATGAGGTCGTTAGTGTGGGCCCCAATCCAGTACAACTAGTGTCCTCAAAAAAAGGCGGGGGGAGGAGGGAAGAAGTTTGAACACAGAGACAGACATGCATAGAGATAGACTGCTGGGTGAAATTTGGGGTTGTGCTGCCATGAGCCAAGGCACTACCAGAAGCTAGAGGCTGCCACAGATGCTTCCTTAATGCTTTCAGCAAGAACAGGGCACTACTGACACTTTGATCTTGAACTTCTAGCCTGTAGAACTGTGAGACAATTAATTTCTGTGGTTTACCATCCAGTTTTTGGTACTTTGTTACAACAGCCCTAGGAAACGAATTCATTCCTATAGACAGGTTCTTCCAACCATTTTTACTCTTAACCCTCCCCTAAAAGTGTAATACACTTTTACTGAGCTACTAAAAAATAACTGGCTATAACTCCAATTGAACAATGTACTTTAAGAGACCATTGAGTATAGAAAAACATCTCTTGATAGTTTTGAGAATATTGCTTTCCCCTATTCTTTATAGTTTATATTTGTGGCAGAGTTTTAGAAATAATTAAGTGAAATAAGATAAGAGTTACTCATTAACTTAGAGTAGCTAATATAATGGTCCCAGAGAAAAAAAGTGTGCTAAATTCACTATTTCCTTTGCATACATTGTTATTTTTAAGATTGTTATGCTCTAATCTATTTTCTGATATGAATGGAAATACCAACTTTTAAATTTACCATTATAATAAAGTTAATGGAAAATAAGGAACAACTGAAACCTTAACTCCTAATTTCATTGTTTACACTTAACACTTTTTTTTATGCATTAAAGCAGTTTTGGTTAACCATTACCTACTTCATATTCAGATGGCTAAGATAGGTATGATCTCTTTCTAGAAAAGAGGAAAGTAATCTTTAAAAGGATAAATTTACATTTCAGCTATCCTGGTTTTTAACTCTATGTAATAGACTATTGCTCATCAAATCTGGTGACATTTTTCTTCAGGTTAGAAATACTTTCTGGTGGGAGGCAGATGCTGGGTGTACAAAAGTTAGAAAGCAATTTGCTGAAACCCAAGCATCAAGAAAGACATGTTACTCATTTTGCCTCCCATGAGAGCAAAACCAGGAAAACCTATGAGGCATGATATGTAATATGTAATATATGCAATATGTGTAATATGTAATATGCTTAAAAGGACCAGATGAAGCAGAGGGTCCTGAGGATTGTCTTAGGAGAAGAGTAGTATTTATTGGTTTCTAAGATCGCGTGTCTTTTTAGAAAATGAGAATGACAGGGCAGCCTGGGTGGCTCAGTGGTTTAGCGCCGCCTTCAGCCCAGGGTGTGATCCTGGAGACCCAGTATCGAGTCCCACGTCAGGCTCCCTGCATGGAGCCTGCCTCTCCCTCTGCCTGTGTTCTGTGCCTCTCTCTCTCTTTCTCTCTCTCTCTCTGTGTGTGTGTGTCTCTCATGAATAAACGAATAAAATCTTAAAAAAAAAAAAAAGAAAATGGGAATGAGAAAGATCAAGAGCCAGAGCATTAGTTAGGTAAGAGCTGTGAGCATCAAGTCCAAGGCAAGTAGCTAAGGATAGAACAAGAAGACCAAGGATGATATAGTGAGATCCAAGACCAGAGAAAAGCAGTTTTGAAAGTAGCCTGAGAATGAAAAGTGCACACCGGTGTCTGCATTCTGTGTGTTCTTGTATGTGTAGTCATAGAGGCTTGAAGGAGCCAGAAAAATAGGATAGGACAACTGGTAAATGGTTGAACTCAAGTTGCAAGCCAGGTGTATTTCGAAGTAATGGAACATGTATTCCCTGTCTTGAACCTATTTCAACAGTTAGAGGTCCATCTGAGTCAATATGAGGGAAAAAAATCATGACAAACTAGAGCTCTGTGGAAATAAAAAACAGATATTCTTTTAGTTTGAACCTTAATGTCCAAATAGAGGATACACAACCACTTATTGAGACAACTAACAAATAAATGTAAAAATCTTTTTAAAGACTGAATTTGTGGTGAGTATAGCATAAATAGAAGTTGAATCACTGTGGCACACCTGAAACTAATGTGACATTGCCAAATTTAAAATAAACTGGATTCAATAACTTTTGAAGTATCTTTTAATGTGGAGACTGTGACATCAGATTTGTGTTTACCTAGTATGTAAGATTGCTCCTTGTGTAAAGATATTAGCATTATGATACCATATACTTTATTAAAATAAGATTCAATATGAATAGTCAGAGAGCCAGCTGCTATTGATGGCTTACCATAAAAGATAGCAGAGAAAATGAAAGAGAAAACCACAGGGAATAGGAGGTTAGATCTTATCACAGAAGACTTAAGTCATCAACTTGTGGCAACAAATGTAAGGAATTTACCTGCCGAGATGTTAAAATATATTGTTTGTCGATTACACACTCTTTCTAACTACAGTGATTGACTGAAGCACACACACATGAATTCTACATTTATAAGCTCTAAAAGGAGGAAGAAATAATATGGACAGTTTCCTAAAACAGTTAACTTTGAAGTACTAAAGATTTTTTGAAGTTATTAGTATAAGAAAATTTCAAAGAGAAAGACATATTTAAAGAAGATTAAAGGATATAAAATGAAGCATGAAATGCTACAAACTATTTGAAAATGGGCTATTCAATATTTAAGAGCATTATTATTACTCCCTAAGAAGAATAAACCAAAAGATTTATCAGATGTATACTACATCATCTTTAGAGGATGCTATCTGTATTTATGGTTAGATCTCCAAAATCTATTAGAACACTATAATAATCATTCAAATATTTTATTTTTAACAGTATTAATGATTGTCTAGATTTTTCAATTTCCTAAGCCAATAAGATTCTGAGAGTTTTCTCTCATTGTCTTTTCTATAAACACCATTAATTATTAACACAGGAGTACTATGGTAAATTAAATGAGATAATGCCCATAAACTTCTTAGCATATGACCTGTCATGGAGTAAGCACTATGTACGAGTTAACCACTCATGTCTGCAATTTAAGATTACATCATAAATGTTTCAATCATAAAAACTGTACTTATATTCAAAAGAATAGGAAACTAAACTTTTAAAAATATAATTGGGTATGTTCTTTCCAACTCTTAAGAAAGGGGCATCCGATCACACAGTAAAACTCAGAACCTTTTTTTCAAGATTTTATTTATTTGACAGTGAGAGAGCACAAGCAGGGTGGCGGGGGGCGGAGAAGGGGAGCGCAGATGGAGAGGGAGAGGCAGGCTCCCCACAGAGCAGGGAGCCCAAGCAGGTCTCCATCCCAGGATCCTGGGATCAATACCTGAGCTGAAGGCACACACTTAACCGACTGAACCACGAAGGTGCCCCTAAAACTCAGTTATCTTACATGTAAAGGGAATTATTTTCCCTTGTTCAATAAATAGAAATATGCATGCTAAGCCGAATAATACTTTTTTAAAACTGAGAATTTTAAGGAAATAGCATATACCTTAAATACAAACTGTAGTTTTATACAATGTAATTTTTCATTATCAGAGGGTTGGAGTAGCTCAGTATTATTATTACGAATCTGAGTTGTTATATTGTAGAAAATAATAATGATGACAATAGCAATTACTATTTGTTAAGCCATCTACTATCTGCCAAATAATGTATCAGGCACTATACATATATGTTATCCAATTTGGCTCTCATCATAATTTTTTTTAAAGATTTTATTTACTGATTCATGAGAGAGAGGCAGAGGGAGAAGCAGGCTCCCTACAGGGAGTCCGACATGGGACTAGATCACAGTACTCTGGGCTCATGACCTGAGCCAAAGGCAGATGCTCAACCGCTGAGCCACACAGGTGCCCTCTAGGCAGAATTATTATCTCTATTTAACAGAGAAAGGAACTAAAGCTCTGAAAGATGCGACTGGCTCAGTTCTCACATAGAGTCAATGACTGATTTAAGATTAAATGTAACTCTGTGTGACACAAGCACCTTTAGAAGATGTTAATAGAAAGTACTGATAGAATGCAGAAAAACTACAATATTGATTGTGTGAGGTGCCAATCAGATTCATCATTGTACTCTGATTATGCTGCCCTTGCAGTCCATGCCACAAAGTCAAACAATGATTGCTCTTCAAACTTTAATAGCAGACACTCCGCTCAATGCGCTCTATAATAATGTCTTTGTTTTCATAGTAGCAGGCAAAATGAATATATCTATCACAAGTTCCCATGCTATTTGGACATTTCTCCAAAAATGTGGAGTCAATAGAGTACTAGTAGGTCAAAGTCTAGAAAATTAACTTCAAACTGGTTGAAAAACTAATCGAAACACAGAGATTCTAAACTGCTTTTATGCAAGATTTTAAATCATTGAACTGAAAAGGTAAGTGTTCAGCAGAAGATTGTTTCCTAAAAATTTTCACAGATGGCAGTCACCATGGATGCCAAGTAATCTCAAGAAGTACCTAAACTTTAAAAACAAACTTAATTTACTACCCTAAGAGCTCTTGAGGAATTGTCTGGTAAATTAAATAAAACATTCAGTGAACATAAATTTATAATGAAAGAGAAAGACACAGACAGGCACACACAGAGAAACTGAACAACTTTGTCTAAGATATTTTAAAGGAATAATATTTGGGCTAGAATATTTACTAACACAATTTCTTAGTTGGATTGAATTTAATAATTATTTTTAGTCCCTGAAGAGGTTACACTGAAGAAGAAAGAACACTTGAAAAGAATATTAAGAGGTACTTATTCCCAGACCCCACAATGGACAAGTATCAATAGTTTGTTTGGAAATAAAATGCAATCTGAACTATGATTTTATTATAAACATTTTACATAATTTTAAATTTGATATCTTTTCCTTCATAGAAGAACAATCACTACTAAAATGTTTACTACTTATACAGAAAATAGCATCAACATAATAAAGGAATAAAAATGTAAATCTCTGCTTATAATTTTAAAATTAACTGATGATTTTTCATCTGTTGTAGAAAAGAATGCAATTACCCAAAATCTTCTTAAAAATAGCTACAGTAAACAAATAAATAAGACACGAAAGAAAGTGATGACCATTTAGACCATATTAAAATTATCACATAAAATCTCCCCTTAAAACAGAGTTTAAAGCTTATGCAAACATATTGTCCAATAATCTATCATTTCTCTTAAATAAAAGGCTAATTTTAAAAAGAGGCTAATATTAGGTTGCTTTTAAATAAAGACAATCATTTACTGTTAGATAAGAATTTTTATGAGAGTACTAGAAAGCTATTGTTTCATTTGGGATCAATATGTAAAAAGTTAAGAAGCCTGTGGTTAGATTATATAAAAGGTATAAAGCACATAGATCACAAACATTCTAGGCTCTCAAAAAGTTAAATTATAAATACCTAGGAGCTGAATGGAAACCACAGATTCAGGTAATGATACAAGAAACAAGGTAGATAGTACCAGGAAGGGAGTGGTATAAATGTTAAAAATTACGGTAGGGAGATTTCTGCCTCCATTGCTCTGAGCTTCCCCTCCCACCGTCTATTAGTATAAACAGCTGTGAAGAAATATGAAACTGGGAAAAATACAAATGTTTCCAGGCATCAGGCATCCAGGCAGCACAGATCGTGATTCATGAAAAAGGGAATCAATGAGATGATTTCTATAATTATCCAATGTGTCTAGAGGCAATTTCTGGACTCTGGTACAGAAAAGAATAAGACCAAAACCTGGGGGATCCCTGGGTGGCGCAGCGGTTTGGCTCCTGCCTTTGGCCCAGGGCTTGATCCTGGAGATCCGGGATCGAATCCCACATCGGGCTCCCGGTGCATGGAGCCTGCTTCTCCCTCTGCCTGTGTCTCTGCCTCTCTCTCTTTCTCTCTCTGTGACTATCATAAATAAATAAAAATTGAAAAAAAAAAAAAGACCAAAACCTGGTTGTCTATCTTAGTGAAGGATATAGAGATTGAGGTGGAAGGAACTAAAGATGGCTTGAACTTGTGAAGCAAAGAATCAGAAGGAACCTGAAGAGAAAGAGCTCTAGAAATCTGTATAAAGGCCCCTTTATACATCCTGTAGACCCGGGATCGAATCCCACGTCGGGCTCCCTGCATGGAGCCTGCTTCTCCCTCTGCCTGTGTGTCTCTGCCTCTCTCTCCCTCTGTATCTCTCATAAATAAATAAATAAATAAATAAATAAATAAATAAATAAACTTAAAAAAAAGAGAGAGAGAAGAAAAATAAGAATCACACCAACTTCTCTTTAGTACATCTGGAAAAAAAAAAAAAAACTTGTCAACTCCAAATTAAATACCAAAGAAAATATCCTCCAAAACAAAAATAAGATAATTTTCACACAAATAATAACTGATAAAGTGGTCTTCATTATAAGAAATGCTAACACTGTCTACCAAGTCCACCCAAGAACTACAGAACAGAAATTCTTTCCAAGTGCACATGGAACATTCACAAGGATATACCCTGGGCATTGAAAAATACTCAATAAATGTAAATGAGGTGAAATAATCGAATATTTGTTTTCGGATTACAATGGAATAAAATTAGAAGTCAATAATAAGGAAATCTAGAAAATCCCCCAAATTACTGGATATCAATCAATATGTTTGAATAGAGCCCATGAGCCAAGGGAGAAATCTCAAGGGCAATTCAAAAACATTGAGAAATGAATGAAAATGAAAATATAGTATATCATCCCACATCCCACAATTTTTGATATACTATGCATACTATTAAAAAAATGAAAAGGTAAGACAGAATGGGAGAAAATATTATATATTATATACATATATATGATATATAACAAAATATGTAAATAATATATAAGATATATTTTTTCTTCTACTCCATGGCTTACTTTCTTATTCCACATATATATATATTTTCAATTTTTTATTTATATGATTACAAATATTTATACCTATGTTTATATATATATATATATATATTTATACCTAAATCTTTATCTGTCCATGCAGCATTGTTAAACATTGCAAATATGAAAAAGAGTTGTTATCCCTCAACAATAAGACAACCCAACACAAAGTTGGTAAATTATTTTCATGGATGTTTCATCAATGATATATAATTGATAAATAAGCCTATGAAAAAAACGTTCAACATAATTAGTAATCTGGCGATGTAAATCAAGTCAAAATTAGATGCCACTACATACCTCCTAACAAAGACAAATTAAAAAAATAGTAATTATCATACTTGTGTTTGTTACTATTTGCATGCAGTTGTGTAAGCGATGTAACTAGTAAATGGAACCATCTGCATTTTACAGTTAGGTGGCTTGCCATAATTTGCACACCAAATGCAAATACTTCACTTACCAAAGTAACAATGGACACCTCACAGAATGACACAGAGTTTTCAAGTCATAATACTTTTCATACAACAGGACAGGGTGCTCTTGGGTGGCACCTACGTTATACCGTGAAATCCATTTGCGAAGTTAGTTACTTGAAGTTTTACTTTAAAATCTGTAGCCACATTAGAAGTTAACATATTGGTCTTTCAAAAATTGCCAGACATTCTCTTAAAATGTTTATGCTCCTTACTTCCTGTTGGCCTCTCTCCTAGTCTCTGCCCTTCCCGGCTCTGCTGCTTTATCCTCTGGCTTTGGCTGGGTTTGCCAGGCAAGGCACAGCAGGGAATGGAGGGTTGTGGAGGCTGAGGTCAAGGTACTTACCCTCCCAATCTCCTCTCTATTTCATTAAAATTCCAACAGTAGCTGCTTTTCTGTTTAGCTGTAACACCTGTTGAGTGGTTGGTTCTTCAATTGCTCTAGATCTCTCCAGATGCACTATTTTCTCTGCTCTTCCCACCAGGATTCTCACTATGATTACCTGTGGACCGCCTCGCTATTCCTTTTGGTTCACTTAGCTTTATTTACTCCTTTATTTTTAGTAAAACCATTATGAATACGTTGTTTTCTGGCACAACGCAGATACAAAAACTGGTATCATGAGCAGGATTCTGTGACCAGTTTGCTCTCATATATACCTGAGCAGATTGATAACCTGCTAAAGTGTGATTGCAAAGCCACAATTTTCAATTTTTTCACTAGAATGACATGAAATGAATTCCTGATTGAGCGCTAATCATTGAGTGATCAACTGCCTTTTGCACTTAGTTTTTACAGCAAAAAAAAAAAAAAAAAAAAGGAGATCGCAAAGATTTGGGGATGGGATGACTCCTTCTGACTATTCTAAAGAATTTACACACAGATAAATATATGTCCAAAACGATGAGTGATCAATTCACGTCACAGGTGAATTATACAGAATGTTAATAGCAGCTTTAAAACTCCCTGATTTGTCGTAGATTAGGAAGACCAAGGCTAAGGATCAAACCCAAGGTCTAACTGTAGGAGACGCAGAGTTGCAATGTTAGTGAAGTGGACAACTTGCCAAATCACCCATGCTAATGGAGACAAACCAGTTGGGAAGGCGTGGAGCCACAATCACAGGGATTTAGACCCTGGGCAAAACCCATCAAAGCTGAAATTCTGAAATGAAAACAAATCCTCCTGAAATGTTCTTGTCAATGGAAGCAGCTTCTGAACTCTAGCTCCCAGAAGCGGTCGTCCCTGCAAAGAAATGTTTCAGGGACTTCACTTTGTGCAGCTGCCTTCCAACATGCCGATTATTCTCAGGATCATCACCATCACCCCTCATTGTCTCCAGCCTAATAATGAGTCTTACACTCGAGTACTAACCAGAGACAAAAGTGCATAGTCCTTTCCAAAAGGGGAAACCATATACACTGAAGGAATTGCAGGCTCTTTTTTTTTTTTAATTGCAGGATCTTTGATAACTTCATTTGGTAAGAGCCGAAGGCGGTGTTGGGAAATAATCTAAGGATGATATAGTAAGAACGAGAAATTGTGATTTAGGATGAAGCCAATACTATCAGTGTGAGAGTATTCACCAAGAATTCTGGATAAAATAGGAAATAAAGCTCCTGCATGTGGTGGGGATAAACTTGAATCAAATCACCATTGGGGTTTCACCACCCCTTTACCCCTGGACCTAAATCAGTTTATAGACCTGCAACATACTAACTTAGAAGGAGGTTTGGTTATCTTGAAAAACTGCAATATGGCAACAAGTATACACTGTAGATCTCCCCAAGCTTTCTCCAGAGGGAGTTTTGGCCACAAATCAAACTAAAAATAGCTTTGGAAGAAAGCAAAATACCTAGACGTTCAGTATAATCTAAGATACAGGTAAGACTATGACTGAACTGCCCTGCTCTGTAAAGAGATGGTGGCCACGGATCTGCAGATTCCTTCCACGTTGGGAATGCATCTTTTCTCTTCTTTTTTCTTTCTCTTAACTTTAAAGAGAGAGACAGAGACAGAGCAGACATGCATGGGTGGGGAAAGAGGAGAGGGAGAAAAAGAATCTCAAGTAGACTCCCCACTGAGCATGGAGCCCAACCTGGGGCTCGATCCCAGAGCCCTGAGATCATGACCTGAGCAGAAGCCAAGAGTCCAATGCTTAGCCAACTCAGCCACCCAGGCACTCCTGGAATGCATTTTCCTGAAGTTAATCAAAGGACGAAAATAGAAACGGACTGGTAAAGAGAGTAGTATCAGAGGAGCACTCTCCCCAGCCCACGTGCTCTCCCTCTGCTCCTCGTTACATGCTGAGAAGCCAACCTCCGTGGCCTACAACAGGCAGGCTCTCCCACCCTCCTGAGTCCACCTGGGAAGTAAAAGTAGGAAAGTTGAGAGCAAACGTTACAGGTGGACCATTTATCTCTTGGGGTACCCCCTGCCTCCATAGTTTTGCCAATGGCTATCTCCTCACCAAATGCAGCTCCCCTTGGAGGGCCCCCTCCCAGGAATTGAGCTGGTCTGGGTTTTGGTAGCATCATTTGATTCTCTAGCCCCACCAACTCTGGGTAAAAAGGCACCCCGCCCCAGCTTGTTTCTGGGCTTCGCCTTGGCCTTATTATTTCCTTCATCCCTGTACCTACTTTGCTGGACTCTTTCCTGGAGTCTTTTCAGTTAAGTATTTTTTTTAATAGCAAAATATTTAATTTTTATACAGTCCAATTACTCTTTTCTCTCTCTCTCTCTCTCTTTTTTTTTTTTTTTTTGGAGTACACTTTTTGTATCGTATCCAAGAACTCTGCCTAGCAAAAGGAAAAAGTGATTTTTCTCCTCTGGTTTCTTATAAAAGTTTTATAGTTTTACATCATATACACAGGAATGTGATCCATTTTGAGTTAACATTATACAAGGTGTGATGTCTATGTCAAAGTCAATTTAGTTGCCCAGGGACATCTAATTGTCCCAGCACTACTTGTTGAAAACCACTCTTTATATTACTTTATTTTTGTACTGTAAGAGCCTTACAATGATTCTCAATTACTCTTTCCCATCTTTTGAGCTATTCTGTGATGTAATCTACTTCTACAAATATATTGTCACAATTTAATTGTACTTAAGTCCTGTTGATTGTACAACTACTTCCTGCCAGGACACTAACATTGTATCCAACTTCTCCTTTTCTCTAGGACTGTATTGTCCAATACATTAGCCACTAGCCACATGCGGTTAAACAAATGAAATTAAAATTCATTATTTCAGTCATACTAGCCACCTGTCAAGTGCTCAACGGCCACATGTGGCTAGTGATCACCTCATTATACACAGAAGAATGGAACATTTCCATGGACTGGGAAGCACTGATGGACACCACTTGCTGTCCAAAAATAGGTGTAGTGTGCATTTAATATGCTGGGCATATTAAACCTTATTAAATTTCATCTTCTTTGTATTGATTTCTAGTGACTTTATTAAGTGATAAATTTAGGGTTACTTGAATATGACACTTGGAGCAACTTTTTAAATTTACTCTAGGATTTGTAGGTAGCAGCCATTAAAGTCCTATGAGAAACACACATCAGGGATTTCATAGCTTCAAATGCTCTTTTTAAATCCATAGATAATTTTTAAATGCTTTATTTCTCACAGATGTAAGTTTTTTTAAAAAACTATATTTCTCTTAACATTGTATTCTTTTGAGAAAACAACTTTTGAAAAAGTGTCTTCTTTTCCTTTCTGGCTTCTAATTTCATAGAGATTTTATAAGTGACAAACTGAAAACAGTCAGTAGAAAAAACCCTTGGAAAAGTAAAACCATTTAGGGGACAGTATACAATATACAAAGCAATATATAAGACATATGTTCCTTTTTCCTCTGTTTATAAACAATAGTATTTCTGGACACTTTTAATAAAATCTTTTATAAAAAGTCCATTTTAAATTTAGAATTTGATTTCTTTCTAGTGAAGTATAGTTGACTATGTTACATTAGTTTCAGGTGTACAACATAGTGATCTGATAACTCTACATATTATGCTGGGCTCACCACAAGTGGAACTGCCATCTGTCGCCTGCAGTGCTATTACAATACCCAAACAGAATGTTATTTTACTATAGTAATAAGTTAAAGTATCTCTTAGGACACAAGTATTCTCCCCCCATCAAAGATGGGTTTTTTTTGGGAGAAAAATGAGAATCTAGTTTGTTGTTTAAAGAATTTAGAACATAAGTTTATATATTTTTTTCTATTCTATACCCTTTCAAATGCAATACCAGTATTTTTAATATTATTCCTAAAACTAAACCTTCTTCTTAACATAAACTCTGTCAGTGAAGATGAAAAGCGGCTCTCCAGTAACCTTGTATAATGACCTGCCATCTATGTTTTCATCCTTCTTCAAGATCAAACTACCTGTTGACAGAAGCATTTTCTATGAAAGGTTCATTTTAACACAAAAGATTCACCCTAACGTAAATGACATGCCTGAGTGTAATGACTTTTATTTACAATTAAACAACTTGAAGGATGTTTACTGGGTGTCCAGAATGGTATTAGGCACCGGAGGGAATGCAAGAAAGCGGGAGAAAATCACATTGCGGAGGAGTTAAAGCTTATAAAAGGCTCTACTTAGCGATTAACCTAGTATCACATAGTAATATATTTATATGGAACTGATAAGCACTGCAGCATGACTCTCAGCATGAATGCACCAGTATGTCTTTGAGAAGAAGGCATTTCCAACTGGCAAACTGAGACTAGAGTGGTGAATTGAAAAGGATCAGAAGAGGTAGGTAAGTGGAGAGAAGAAGATGGTACGAGAAGATAATCTTGAACATGTAAGAGAGCTATGCTACATTTTGGTCTATAAAAGGTGGGGAGCAAGACAAACAACCCTCCACCACACAAAGCTGTATCGGAATTTTATGGGAAGTTGAAGGGAGATAAATGATGGAGGTTTAGGGATGAGAATATAAAATTCTCATGGCTTGTCGTAAAAAGTCAAAAGTTAATGTCTGCGGCTCATGGAACAAGATATAGGAGATTCTTTATGTATTTAAAGTTGCAAAGCTATTCATAGAATAGCTCATCATAATAATCTCACTTAAAACATTAAAACATGGGGGAGTAGCAATGGTTGGAGGTGGTTATATAAATAAGCTAAATTTCTTTTTTTTTTAAGATTTTATTTATTTATTCATGAGAGACACACAGAGAGGCAGAGACACAGGCAGAGGGAGAAGCAGGCTCCCCTCGGGGATCCCAATGTGGGACTTGTTCCAGGGACTCCAGGATCACGCCCTGAGCCGAAGGCAGACGCTCAACCACTGAGCCAGCCACCCAGGCGTCCCTAAATAAGCTAAATTTTATCTGTGTCTGTGGTAATCCAAGAATACTTGCAAGAATTAGAAGTATGAGTAATAAATATTAATGAGTGCACTCACTAAGAAAAGTAAAAGAATGGTTTCCAGTAACTGCCTCTGGAGCAAGAGCCTGAAGTGGGATACTGCTGCTTTAGATTATGTGCAACATATCATGTTAATTGAAACTACAATGTCTACTTAAAAATGGGTAATTACATCTAAAATAAAAAAGATGTTCAAGTTCAGAGATATTTTGTTAGAAGTATCTTTCTTAAAATTTTACTTTCTTTGAAAAAAAGCAACAGAAAAATGTACAAGAGGCATAATGATTCCTTTATGACAAATATGCTGAGGAGTCAAAAGTATGCCTTGCAATTTCACCTTAGTTTCCCACTTTTCCATATGTTCCATTGTTCATTTTTCTATCCAATTTTAACACATTAAACCGTGATTTTCTAGTCATCAGCTTCATAAAAATGAACTTCAGAATATATCCAAAACACCAAGTACAACAAAAAATCTTTCTGAAGTTAAAGTACCCAAAATGATTATACAATAATGAAATAAATCTGCATTGCCCAAATTATTTTTTGGTTTGCAACAGGCTACAATATCATAAAAATGGTTACCAATACCAACAAAGAATAATAATAGTAAAGTTATATTAAGTTTACCTACTCCTAGTATGTACCATGTTAAGATCCTGATTTGCAATATTTAACCTTGGCAAAAAAAAAATCTATGAAATGGACAATGATATTAACTCCATTTTCCAAAGGCGTAAACCAGATTTCAGAGTGATAGAGTGATTACATAATTTGCCTATGATTTTATAGTTAAAATGCCTTAAGACTGAGATACAAACTCTGGTTGTCTAACAGCTGTGTTTGCCTACTTTATTGATCCTTGCTCTTCCAAGCTCCAAGTATCACGAGTAGAAAAGCCTGTTCTGAGGCTTCTACTCCTTTGCCACATTTGTGGTGACCAGACCCTAGTAGTCAAAGGTGTTTTTGATACTGTATAAATCATAGATAATTTAGCTTGATTTTTAAAGCCTACTTAATCATGAAATTCTAAGTTTTATATTCAAAAGTTGCAGCCTTGTATTTGAGTACCAATATCTAGTAGGGGCAAGGATTCAGCAAAGTGGGACCTTGGCTATCAACTCTTGGTAGTAATTAAAGCTGGTAAAACATTTCCAGAGGGTAATTTAACCTGAAGCTTTAAAAAAAAAAAAAAGTTTGTAACCTTTCATTCTACAATCTGACTTCTGGAAATCTTTCATTAGCTACAAGTGAGTTCTCTGTAGTTGCGTTATAATATTAAAAAAATATAAGCATGCTAAATGTTTACTAGCAAGAAGACTGGTTTAAAACTATGTTGTTTCAGTTCAATGATGTAACACCCAGTTATTATAGGTGAAGCTGTATAACAGGATTTGATGGCATGGTTAATGCCAAGAGAAAAGTGAATTCCTCCAGATCGGGCTACAGGAAAGTTTCTTTTTCATTTTTGTGTTATAAATTATATCCAAATGTCTGTTTTTTTTTAAATAAAACTAACTACTCCAAAATGTTGTTCCTGTGATGATGACTTTAAGGTCTCATTAAAAAAATCAAAACCATGTACAGTGGAGGATGATAATGAAACTTACTGTGATCATTTTGCAATATATGTAAATACCAAATTATGATGTTGTACACCTCAAACTAATACATTATGTCAATTATACCTCAGTTTAAGAAAGAAAAAATAATTCATTACTCAAGCAAGATACCATGATATGGGTGCTGTGGATCTATGGACATCAATAGAGATCCAGGAATCTTCTGAAACCTCATGCAATATATCCAGTGTGTGGGAATTTGCATCTTCTTCTGTAGAGAAGAATAATATCTTACACTGATTCTCAAAAGTGGCCAATGACTAAACTGAGTTTCAGAATTATTAAACTAGAGACTGCATATAAGAAAATTAATTTAGTTTGCAATTTCTTTAATTATATGAACAACTCTAAAATCCAAGGTAGGCTAGCCCGGGTGGCTCAGCGGTTTAGCACCACCTTGAGCCCAGGGAGTGATCCTGGAGACCCGGGATCGAGTCCCATGTCTGGCTCCCTGCATGGAGCCTGCTTCTCCCACTGCCTGTGTCTCTGCCTCTCTCTCTGTCTCTCATGAATAAATAAATAAAATGTAAAAAAATAAAATAAGAAATAAAATAAAATCCAAGGCAAATTATTTATATATTATAAGTCATCATCACCAACTAAGACAAATCTTTTAGGGTCTATAGTGACAGAGAAAATGTCAAAATATTTTTTGTGGTTTGGGTTTCTTAAGTATTTATTATAATATATGTTTAATTCATCTATACTCATCTATCACTGAGTAAAATTTACAATAAAAGTATTCTTTAATATACAAGTAAGGCCAAATTAACAAATCCACTTAACAGAGTTAAGGTTGCAACAAGCTTAAATAACCAAATGCATATATATGTGGATAAAACCAAGACTCAGGTATATGTCAATACAGTATGGAGTGAGATCAAGAAACATTACAGTTAATAAAATAAAAATTAAAATACTACCTGCAAGATTGTCACTATTTTTCATTCAAAAGATAAAGTATATGTCATGACTACCTCATAAACAGCTTTTCATCTGAACTTTGAAAAGACTCTATGGTAAATATTATGGACAACACTAATTTTATTAAAAAAACAAAAATCATGGCACAGCCCAGTACTTTACAAAAAGAAATATTTCAGTTTACGAAGCTCTTTTTTATTGTTTTTTTTTTGTAGGTGTAGTACTAACTTAATTCTCAGAATGCTTATTTGTCATCTTTAGCCCACTTTTATAAAAGACAATACGAAAGTTCAGAGACGTTAAATAATTTTTATTAAGTCACTCAGACAAGAGATGAGAGTTGGGCATCTCATATACAGGTCTCTTGTTCCCACATCCAGAGAATTTAACAAAGGTATATGTTATGACTTGACTTCCACACATTTACCTCTAAATACATATAATATTATATTATTATTATTATTATTATTATTATTATTATTATATTTTTAGAGAAGTCTTTATTTCCTTGTTTTACAAATAGACGCTGGCTGACTTGGTTGCTTTTTGGTGATTAGTCAAAGAGATCAAATCCCATATCCTCCTCCAGCCCCTTGAACTCTTCCTTTGCTTCAACTTTGATTGGGGCTGTTGCCACAAATGCGGACGGATAAGCCAAGAAGGCCTTGACCTTCTCAGCAAGTGGGAAGATGTAATTAGTCTACACAGAGAAAGCCAGGACTTGCCTCTATTCATGACGTTAAAATGAGGTACTGGATGCAACATCTGGGTAACCAATCTCCAGGCAGGTGCTAGCAATGCTGTGGTCTCTGTCCAGGAAGCAGGAAGTACTTTCTCTGTGTTGCCAAAATGCTTCAAGGTTGCAGATGCTGCCACTGTCAAACACCTGCTGGATACTCAACCCAAAGGAGAAGAGGGAGCTATTCAGCAGTGTGGCTTCACTAGCTTCGAGTTTGTCTCTAGTCTTAATCAGCTGCACATCACTCAGGATTTCAATGGTGCCCCTGGAGATCCCTAAAGCCTAAAAGAAGGAGGTCTTTCCAGTGTTCTTGGGGGGGGGGGGCAGTGACTTCACACAGAGCTATGGCATTGACACACGTCCCAGCTTGAACCTTATTGGTCAACAGCCTGTCCCTCATCTCAGTGAGGTCTTTCAGGAACACAAAGTCCACATTCCCCTGAATATGAAACAATAGTTTCTCCAGGGCTGGATTATCTTCCAGATGCCTTCAATGGCGTTGTGCATCATAGCATGTTATACTGTTAGCAAGATATCGAATAGAAAATGCCACTGATTTCCATTAATTTTATGCATGTGAATAAATTTTTATATTTTAGTCAGCATTTTGACCAACAGAAGAGTAGTTGTATAATTTTTTAAGATGTATTACGTGAATATGTGACATTATTGTCTCTTATCAAAGAGTCAACTATTTTATTAACTGTTTTAGGGAAATCAATATTTAAAAGGTTCACCTAGGATCTTGTAAATGGATGCAGAAACATACACAGGGTATAAATAGGGAGTAGCAGTAGCATTACTCTGTGCTCATGGTAAATAAACGATTCATCAACAACCTGACAACCACAACTTATATCCACAGCTTCTCTGTAGATTTATGTTAAATATTCATCCTCTTTTACATGAATACAATTTGGAGGTTCTCCATAGGTTTAGAAGAGTAACGATCACTACCTAAACCTTAACTATAAAATATAAAAGCAAATTCCTTGGACTAGTTTAGGAAATTAATAACCTCATAACTTTTAGAAAGAAAATAACTAAACATACTTTTCAATGTACAGTATATAAAATTCCCTCTTTGTTTGCCTATTGATTAGAAACTTGTGCATAAACTTCTCAAGGAAGCAAAATACCTACATAACCCAGTATTTCCATGTAAATAAACCATCAAATATTTTAAAAGAAGATTTTAAAAGGAAGAAGAAGAAGAAGAAGAAGAAGAAGAAGAAGAAGAAGAAGAAGAAGAAGAAGAAGAAGAAGAAGAAGAAGAAGAAGAAGAAAGAAGAAAGAGAAGAAGAAGAAGAAGAAGAAGAAGAAGAAGAAGAAGAAGAAGAAGAAGAAGAAGAAGAAGAAGAAGAAAGAAGAAAGGAGGAGGAGGAGGAGGAGGAGGAGGAGGAGGAGGAAATACTGACACTGGCAAAAAAAAAACTGTTAAGCTTTTTAAATGAAAATACTGAAAACAAACACATTGGGTTGGGGTTCTAAGTAAACTTTATGTGGATGAAAACCTTAAAGAAATTAGATTCAATTAAGAGAGTTTTATTTTTAAAAAGCTGTTAAAAATGGGTCCATGAAATGCTGTATGTTTTAGTTTGAATTAATGGTAATGAGGTTCTGAGAACGTATTTACTCCACCCAGAGATACACCCCCTTAAATTATGGTTTCCAAGCAACTCTTTTTGTTTATTTGTTTCTCAGCAATTTGACAGATACCACTGGCTGGTTGTCATTGTTTCTATACAACAACTTGAAGGGGGGATTGAAAGACTGAAGCAAACTGCTTTGAAGATCTGTATTTATAAGTCAATCGGAGAAGGACAAACATTATATGGTCTCATTCATTTGGGGAATATAAAAAATAGTGAAAGGGAATAAAGGGGAAAGGAGAGAAAATGAGTGGGAAATAACAGAAAGGGAGACAGAACATGAGAGAATCCTAACTCTGGGAAACGAACAAGGGGTGATAGAAAGGGAGATGGGCCGGAGATGGGGGCGACTGGGTGACGGGCACTGAGTGGGGCACTTGATGGGATGAGCACTGGGTGTTATTCAATATGTTGGCAAATTGAACACCAATAAAAGGTAGAAGCACCAAGATTTCACAGTTAATTTAATACAAGGAAAGAGAAAAGCACAAAATGCAACCCTAAGATTTTGGCCTTGAGTAAATGGATGCAGGGTGGTGTGTCCAGCTGAGATAGTGGGTTGAGCAGGTCTGAGAGTGGGAAAGGCATATTGAATGTGAGATGTCTATTAGACATTCAAGCAAATGTATCCAGTAGGCGATTAAAAATGCAAGTTTGAAATTCAGGAGAGAGGACAAGAGTGGAGGTAGAAATTTTCTAATTGTTGTTGGAATATAGATGATATTTAAAACCATGTCACTTCTCAGGTGATCAAGAAAGAAAATGTACTTAGAGACGAGGAATGATGAAATCCAAAGCCTGGTTACAACTATAGTTAATGTTAGAAAGTATGAATATACTATAAAAATGAAAATGTACATTGATAAGCAATAAATCTCAGTCACCTATCAACTACTATTTTGGAACCCTTTCCCAGCCTCAGTAGGTCTGCTTCTCCGGTCTTCCGTTTGCTGGGTACTGCTATAATCATCTTTGGCTATCTAAATTCCTCTATCCCTCATCTTCATTTTTTACTCTTCCTCATGCCCACCTTATTAGAAATGCTTTAATTTTTCTGTACAAATTATTCTCAAATCCTCACAAAATCTCTAAGTTCTAGAAGATATTAGTTCAGAGCACGCTCAAGTTGGGTCTCATCAATATATCTGTAAATTTCCATCAAAAAGAAGTTCTACATCTTATGTGTTTCCATATATAAATAACCTCATATGTAAGTCCATAATATATATAATGGAAAAATCAATGAATATAAAATGTAAAATAATATTTTGTTACAGAAGGCCATAAACATAATATCTATAGCTTTCATATCTTAATGCTTAAGAATCACAGTATTATTCTATCTAAATGAATACAATCTTATAAAATTATGAATTACCAGCAGAGTCACATTCTTAATGTATACTTCTATTAAGAAAGAGAATCACATCCATAAACCTTTTGTGTGACAGGCAGGGACTTTTCCATTTCTCTCTCTATTTGCTATTCTTCCATAGGAAGAAGGGCAGCATAGTTTTTCTATTCTCTTGTCTAATTTGAGAAGAACAAGGCAGGGAGGCTACCAGGAGCTAACATGGAGCCTGTGCTTACTAACAAAGCCCTGCATCCAGCTGTAGAGCTAGACAAAGGCAACAGGCATCCTTTTATTAGTACAAAGGGCACCTTTCTTCACCAAGCTTGAACTGGCAGGGCCATGCCTTACTAGGAATAGTGTGGCAGCATTTTAGAGTATCATCAGAGGAAAAAAATGACATAGTCATAGTTTAATTAAAGATAGCATATTGAAGAGATCATTTAAAGACGTATGCAGAAAATCTAAGAGATGCGGAAGCACTCATGGGGTAGAAACAATGATAATTCATAGCCCTAAGTATAAAGGGACAGGTGAATACTTCCAGAGACTGGGAAAAGCTGAGGTGGTGAAGTGCTGCCTAATAGAGGTTATAATTAGAGGCAGAACAAGGTCAGAAGGGAGCAAGAAGAAGCTAAATGTCCAGACCTGCCCAGACCCATTCTTCTTCCCCTTTCCAATCCTTGGAAGTTGCTGAGTACAACTGCAATCCTGAAGGAAAGGCAGATGGAGTGATGCAATACAGTAAGGCCAGACTCTCAAGCCCCAGAACAACAGCAGAGGAAGGCAGAGAATGAGTCTAGGGAACAAACCCGAGTAACCAAGACAGATATATTTTCCAGTTCATCTAATATATTAACCATATTTCTAGCTTCTGCAAACTTATGCTTTAGCAGCTGCTTTCCATGTCTCCTGGATACAGCCAGCTGTGGATAGCCCCATAATAATCTTCAAATCCCCTCCTTTGACTTCTTGCCCTCTTCATTTGCCTCTCTCCCACTGACCGACATTCTTTCTTTCTGAGAAGAGTCCTGCTCCTGGGAGCATACTTTTCAAAACAAAATCAACCAATTTAGCATCCACAACTACAACCACCTTCTTTATAAGGCTCTTATACTCTAGGTATAATCACCCCAGAGCCAGATGCCAGAAAACTATGGACAGCCCCTATGCCACAGAGCCTTCTAAAGTCATTAAAACTGGCCAATCTAAGCCTACCTACACTGATTCACCAGTTCCTTCCAGTGAACACCACAATATTCTTGCTCAATCCCTGTGCTTCCTTGTGTGGCCCCCTCCATTACGTGACATGCTCCCCTTCTCCAGAGAATTGTAAGATAGTTTCTTTTTAATGATAACTGTCTCATGATCCGTTGGCCTTACTGTATCTCAAGTTTTCTATTAATGTGGTATATTTTAAAAATCTGATTTGATGACGATTTTAATGAAATTTGGACATCTCCCCCTAATCTTTTTTTCTTATATCCATTGGTCTCAATTTCACTCTATCTAGATAACTGTTTACCAATTTATAAATGATACACTCATAAATCCTGTGGCATTATTTTATGTTAAAGATAATTTGTTATAAAGTGAGATTATTAAACCTTACTTATATTACTAAATTTATTATGTCCAGTTGCATGGTTTCAAGTGCTACAAACAAATAATGTTTATAATTCACTAAAAATAAACTAATATAAAATAAAGTTAAAGAGAAAGGACACTAATTAATAACAAAAATACACATGAGAAAAAAAATACCACTGGAAGGGTACACAGTAAAGTTAGTGGGTTAATCCCTTCTAAACTAGTATGAAGATTAAGGGGTGCCTGGGTGGTTCAGTCAGTTAAGCATCTGACTCTTGGTTTTGGCTCATGATCTCCAGATCATGAGATCAAGCCCCAAGTTGGGCTCCATGCTCAGCACAGAGTCTGCTTCTCTCTCTCCTCTGCTTCTATTCCTCCCCCTGCTCACATGAGTGCTCTCTTCCTGTCAAATAAATAAAATCCTTAAAAAATATATATATATATATTAAATTTTTTAAATAAAATTACTATGAAAATTAAAAGACAAATGTAGTAAAAATGCTATGATTACAAAATTGGATAAGTATACACAAGATAAAATTGTGTAAAATATAACATCAAAATATACAAAATATACAATTCAGGGAGGCAGTAAAAATTTTGAGCTTTATAATGAGGTCAAACCTAAGTTGTCATCAACGTTAAATGAACTGTCATAGATATAAATGGATATGCAAACTTCATGGTAACTACAAAGTAAAAGCCTACAGTAAATACACAAATAATAACAAGAGGAAAGGAATATAAGCATACCACCAAAGGAAGTAATCAAACCACAAAGGAGGA
Source organism: Canis lupus dingo (assembly GCF_003254725.2). Classification (NCBI taxonomy): domain Eukaryota; kingdom Metazoa; phylum Chordata; class Mammalia; order Carnivora; family Canidae; genus Canis; species Canis lupus. The sequence continues at coordinate 60,341,237 of NC_064257.1, forward strand.
GATCAACAGAAAAAGAAACAGAAAGGAAATACAAAAACATCCAGAAAACACTTATCAAAATGGCAATACTCATATACCTACCAATAATTAATTTAAATATAAATGGATTAAATTAAATTCCCCAGTCAAATACATAGTGTAGCTTAATGGATTAAAGTGAAAACAAAATCAAAATAAATAAATAATTAATGAATAAATAAACAAAACAAGACTTGCTACCTATATGCTGTCTACAAGAGACTCATCTAACATGTAAGGACACACATACACTAAAAGTGAAGGAATGGAAAAAGATATCTCATGAGAATGGAAACCCAAAGATAGAGTAGTTATACTTATATCAAACAAAAGAGTTTAAACCAAATACTGTAATAAGAAACAAAGAAAGGTGTAGCATAACAATAAAGCGGTTAATCCAACAAAAGAATATGACATTGTAAATATTTATGCACCTAGCATAGAAGAACCTATATATATGAAGCAAATATTAACTGACCTAAAGGAAGAAATAGCAATAGAATAAGAGTAGGGAATTTAATACCCATTTACATCAATGAATAAATCATCCAGACAGAAAATTAATAAGAAAATATCAGCCTTAAATGAAACATTAAGAACAAATGGATTTAACAGATATTTATAGATTATTCCATCCAAAAGCAATAGAATACACCTTATTTCTTAAGTGCACATGAAACATCTTCCAAGCTAAATCACATGTTAGGCCATAAGACAAGTCTTAATAGATTCTAGAGGACTGAAATAGTATCAAGCATCTCTGTCATCATGATGGTATGAAACTAGAAATTAAGTTCATGAAGAAAAGTGGAAAATTCACAAATATGTGGACATTAAACAACATGCTACTAGACAACAAATGGGTCAAAAACAAATTAAAAGAGAATTCATAATTATGCCCTGATACCAAAAAAAAAAAAATAGAATGTAACATATCAAATTTTATGGGATACAACAAAAGCAGCTTGAAGAGGGAAGTTCATAGCAAAACAGACTTACCTCAAGAAACAAAAAAGCCTCAAATACAGAAAGAAAAACCTAATTTTATATCTCATATAATTAGAGAAAGAAGAAGAAATGATATGGAAAGTTAATAGGGGTAAATAACAAAGACTAGAGCAGAGATCATTGAAATCAAAAAAGGATGCCACAGAAAAGAAAAACATAAGTCAATATCCTTGATAAGCATAGATACAAAACTTTTCAGCAACTTATTAGTATAATGACTTCAACAATAAATTAAAAGAGTCAAACATCATGACCAAATGGGATCTATCCCAGGAATACAAGGATGGTTCAACACCAGCCAATCAGTCAATGTGATGTATATATATATCACATTAACAAGAGAAAGGATAAAAATCATTATGGTCATCTCAATAAATGTAGAAAAAGCTTTTAACAAAATTCAACATCCATTTACGATTAAAAATTCTAAAGGAGGTATAGACAGAACATACCTTAACATAAGAAAGGCCATATAGGACAATCCCATAACTAACATCATACTCAATGGTGAAAAGTTGAAAACTTTTCTTCTAAGAACAGTAGCAAGACAAACATGCTCACTCTGACCACTTTTATTCAACACACTATTGAAATCCTTGTCATAGCAATTAGGCAAGAAAAATAAATAAAAGACACCCAAATTCAGAAGGAAGAAGTAAAACTCACTATTTGCAAATAGCATATTATATGTAGAAAACCCAAAAGATTCTATCAAAAAACTGCTAGAACTAATCAAACTCATTAAAGCTGAAGGATACAAATCAATACATACAGTAATCTGTTGCACTTCTAAACACTGATAACAAACTACCATAAAAAATTAAGGTAATAACTCAATTTATAATTGAATCAAAAAGAATACAATACTTAGGAATAAATTTAATCAAGGTAATGAAAGACTTATATATTGAAAACTTCAAGACATTAATGAGAAAAGTTGAAGAAGACACAAATAAATGTAAAGGTATTCTGTGTTAATGGATTGAAGAATTCATATTTTTAAATACTCAAAGCAATCTATAGATTTAGTACAATCTCTATCATAATTCCAAAGGCATTTTTTTTTCATAGAAATACAACAAATAATCCTAAAATTTGTACGGATTCACAAAAGACTGAAAATAGCCAAAGTAACCTTGAAAAAGAAAAAGAAAACTGAAGGTGTAACATTCCCTGATTTCAAACTGTAGTACAAAGCTATAGTAATTAAAACACCATGATATAGGGATAAAAACAGACACACAGATCATGCAACAGAACAGAGAGACCAGAAATAAACCTATGCATATACAGTCAATTCATTTACAACAAAGGAAGCCAAGAATATGCACTGGGGCAAGAACAGTCTGTAACATAAATGGTGCTGGGAAAATTGGGCAGCCACATGTAAAAGAATGAAACTGAACCACTACCTCATGTCATACACAAAAATTACCTCAAAACGGAATAAAGACTTGAAAATAAAACCTGAAATCTTAAAACTCCTGGAAGAAAACATAGGTGGTAAACTCCTCGACATAGGTCTTGATGGTGATTATTTTAGTCTGGTGCCAAAAGCAAAAGCAAGAAAATAAAAAATAAACAAGTGGGACTATAATAAACTGAAAAAGCTTTTCACAGCAAAGGAAACCATCAGCAAAATAAAAAGTGCATTATTTACAGGAGCCAAGATATGGCAGCAAGCTAAGTATCCATTCATGGATGAATGGACAAAGAAAATATGGGAGATAGATGATTGATAGATGATAGATAAATAGATCTCACATATGGTATCCATGGACCTTGAAGGCATTATACTAAGTGAAATAAGTTAGAGAAAAAAGAACACCATATAACCTAAAATTAAAACCAATCTCACAAAGAACAGAGAAGTAGTTACCAGAGGCAGAGGGATGGGGGTGGGGGAAGAAATGGTTAAACTGTTTTATTTGGGTTTTTTTTTATTTGGGGTTTAAATAAATTGAATAGTTTATATATATTTATAAAAGTAAAGGGGTATTAGGGGACCAGTATTGGGAATGATGACTGGAGAGAAGCAACATAATATGTTTAATTTTAAAAAGAAATAACCTAACAAACAACCTTGAGGTTGTTTAAAAACCTCAAACAACTTGCAGGGATGCCAACAGGAGGGCACAGGAGTCACCTTGAAAAAGCTCTACTGGTCAAACAAGGGATAATTTGAGCATCAAAGATAATAATGACTGTAAGTGATTAAAACACATGATATAGGGCAGCCTCGGTGGCTCAGCAGTTTAGCGCCGCCTTCAGCCCAGGGCCTGATCCTGGAGACCCGGGACTGAGTCCCACGTCGGGCTCCCTGCATGGAGCCTGCTTCTCCCTCTGCCTGTGTCTCTGCCTCTCTCTCTCTCTCTCTCTCTCTCTCTGTGTCTCTCATGAATAAATAAATAAAATCTTTAAAAAAAATAAAATAAAAATAAAACACATGAAATAAAAATAATAATAAAATAAATAGGTAGGCAATGAGGTGTGATTACAGATCATTAAGCAACTTCAGCTGAAGGAAAACTCATTAATTCAATGCATTTCAAATTTATAGTCTATATAAACTTCTAACATATAGAATTTGAAGAAATAAATGTACATGTGTGTATCAGATAAGGGAGTAAAATAATCCATTCAGCTCTCATCGTTAATTTGAAGAAATGGAAAAAGCTCCGTATATTTGCTTTACTTTTTAAATTCAACATAAACTCACAATTTGCCAATCCAACTTTTTGAGATGTTTCAAAAAAAAGTAATAGGAGCTACAGGCTTAGTATAAAACCTGACTCTCCTTGTGGAACTTCTTGCCTTGGAGAGCAACATGTATTGATTTTGACATGCCAATAAAGTTACATGGAAAGAAATTGGGTTAAAATTGAATTTACTGTGCAACAGTAAAAACCTATGCAACAAAATTAGGTGAACAGTGGTGATATTCTTAACACAGAAGTCCTTTCTAAATGCTATTACCACCAAAGACACAGGGTGCATGTAATTACAATCAGAAAAAAAAAAATCTATCACACTTCCCAATTTCACATGGCCAAACACATCGACTCCCTGGAAGTTTCATTAAGAGAAAGAACTGTGAAGAGAAGGCACACTGAAACATGAACTTTCATCTATTATTCACTATAGCTCAAGTTAATTTTCTGTAAAACACTGTTTCTCTCCACATCTTCACACCACATAAATAAATAAAAGCATAGTCATATTACTTTCCTATTGTAGTACAGTGCTACTTGGTAGTAAAGTTTCAGGGAATATTAAATGAGTATTTCAAGAATTCCTGACGTCTGGTTTAAGAAAATAAAGTGTTGTTTACTGCAAAGCATTTGCATAGGTGGATTTTTCCCCACACTAAGTACTATAAACCTGAGTTCAACTTTATGATACTTAAGACTTGTAGAAATGACCAAATGAAACAGGCTAAAAAGGAAAAAAAAGAAAAAAGAAAGAGGCTAAGAATGTGCATATTCATCTTGGATAATATAAAATACACCTTGTGAAATTTTTAGAATACATATTTGAATTTATATAATTCATGTATATAACTAATCATAGATACAAAAATATTTGAAATATATTTATAGAATTAAAAAATATAAAACTATTTTTGAAATTATTTTTTAATTAGGCTTCTGAATTGGGATGAATGTGTGTTAATGATAAGTAGATTTTTATTTTTATTTTTATTCACTTTTTTAAAGATTTTATTTACTTATTCATGAGAGAGACAGAGAGAGAGAGACAAAGACACAAGCAGGGGGAGAAGCAGGCTCCCTGCAGGGAGCCCGACGTGGGACTTGGTCCCGGGTCTCCGGGATCACGCCCTGGGCTGAAGGCAGCACCAAACTGCTGAGCCACCCAGGCTGCCCGATACGTAGATTTTTAAAAGATGATAATGCTAAATATATTTTAAACATCAGTATGGTTTTGGATTTTGCACTAAATATACACATGGTGATGTTTTCCTGTTTCCTTTTTAAGACTCAAAGTAAGAGTTTGCTCAACACCAGCAAATGGGTTAGTTTTACTTATGCCTGTCTTGTATTTAAAGAAGTGGCCTTATTTTGTGCTTAGCTTTCAGCATAGAAATTGATTTTAGAAAGACCATTTTCTAAGCAAAGGATTGCAGAATATAGCCCAAAATTCTGAATTGTTTAATCTAATATCCATCTGATGAGTTAGGTTGAAAGACTCCACCCTTCTAAAATGCGTGCATAGTTTTATCAAATAGATGTTCACTACCACCTTTCCTAAAAATGTGCGGTTTTATTGTTTCTGAGGTCCTAAATTCAATTTTAATCTCTTAAATTCTTATAATGACAATGTTAAAAGAATCATAATGTAATAAAGCTATTCCCACATATTATATTATGAAGCCAACCATGCCATCCAGCTCCAGCTCTCAGCATGTGGCAAGTATACTTAGATATTTGTCATATAAGTGGAATTGTATGGAAGCATCTAAATGTGCAGAGTGAGTATTTATGTGGCAAGAAGAGACTTTAGCCATGAATAGAACTATGAAGCCTACCCTAGTTACCAGGACCTCCACACCCTTTAGACCTTTGCCAGAAACCTCTCCGTCCTTCACCCTCCGCAGCACTATATTGACACCTTTCGTTATGGCACTTAGACTTTCTGCTGGAAATCACGGTCTTCTACATGTCTTATCTCTTCTTTTAACCTGGAAGCCTTTTGTGGATAAGATTCATGTCTACTTTATCAATTTATAGGCCACAACTACCACCATAGTGATTCTCATCTATTTTGCCAATAGCATAGAATTGTGGTTCTCAAAGGCATGGTCCCAGAACCAGCAGCATCAGTATCACCTGGGGATTTATTATGAACGCTAATTCTGATTTTGATACACTGAGTCAGAAACTATGGAGGTGGAACCCAGCAATCAATGTTTTTATATTGATAAATTGATTGATTGATTCAATCAGTTAGTGATTGAATTGTGATTATGATGAATAGTGATTATGATTAGTGATTCTAATGTAGGCTAAGGTTTGGGAACCACTGGCCTAAAGAGTCCTGATCACTAAAACCTCAGTTCCATTTTAAAATCTCAGTTCCTCTGTTCCCTTTGTACTTCCAGACAACAATCCTGTGGTAGTTATTTTAGGATCGGGAGAGAAAGTAATATTTAATTTTTTTAAAAAAGGACACCCTAAAGTGGTTTGAGGAGGACAGAGGGAGGAAGGCTATTAGGGAGATTCTGAGGCCTAATTCCAGGCATGCGCCATCCGTTGCCTGAGTCTAACCTCACCTCTCATGAAATGATTTATTTTAATTAGAATATGAATCCTTACTCATTTGGTATAGAGGCACTCAAGCAGGAGGGGCAGTGATCAGGAAATACAAGAAAAGATAACCTTTACAGTAATGAAGGAAATGGAAATTAAAATAAGGACCCTTGAGGATCTCTGGGTGGCTCAGCGGTTTAGCGCCCGCCTTCGGCCCAGGATGTGATCCTGGAGTCCCGGGATCGAGTCCCACATCAGGCTCCCGGCATGGAGCCTGCTTCTCCCTCTGCCTGTGTCTCTGCCTCTCTCTCTCTCTCTCTCTCTTCTCTCATGAATAAATAAAATCTTCAAAAACTTAAAAAAATAATTAAAAAAATAAGGACCCTCTAGCAGTTTGGGGGATTATAGAACTGATGTAGTTCTGCTTACAAATACCAAAGGTCACAGACATGCACATGCACCACATACACACACACAGAGTTAATATACTGTATGAAAATTAAAAGCAAAAATCAAAGTATTCCTACAAATCTCAAAAAGAACCCAATCAACTAACTAAACAAACAAAAAACAACAATGAAAAACAAAGACTCTAAAAGATTTTAAAGTTTCTAAGTGAGTGCAACTTTGATTACTTTTAAATTAATATTCTCAACAAATTTTTAGGGTTATGTGAAATTTAGTCAAGCTTTTTTGCTTATGCAGAAATAATGGAATTACACTGATGAAAGTATTGTGGCTTAGTTTAAAAAAAGGGAAATATACTGGACTAACAGTTAAAAGAATAGTTGGTCCTGTAATAAACTTCCTCCTCATAATTTTTTTCTTCTGTCATTATTGTATCAAATACAAGCCCAGACCGGGATCCCTGGGTGGCGCAGCGGTTTGGCGCCTGCCTTTGGCCCAGGGCTCAATCCTGGAGACCCGGGATCGAATCCCACGTCGGGCTCCTGGTGCATGGAGCCTGCTTCTCCCTCTGCCTGTGTCTCTGCCTCTTTCTCTCTGTGACTATCATAAATAAATAAAAATTAAAAAAAAATACAAGCCCAGATGGATTATTAACTACATGAGGGCAAAAATATAGTTTATTCTATTTTATACATGCAGCAAAATATCTGAAACATAATGTCAAGAACTAGGAAGGGTCTGGGATCTTACTCTATTCGCAAGCTCGCAAGCTAGGTTGCCTCAGTTTCGCAGATGCTGAGGAAACACAGAATTCCTGAGTCAGAGAGGAAAGCAGCTAATTACCCACAGCAATAGCACTGGCCAAAATATGATCATTTTCTTGCCCCAGTTCCCCACACCCCAATTATCACATATTGACATAGAGAGGTGACATCTGCATATGCAGTGGGTTGCTTTCCAGGAGAGGAATCTCAATCTTAATGTTTTATAATGAGCCTTTGCCCCAGAGCAACATATTTTTATATGGACAGCCAACAAATCTTCCTTCTTTTCCGGAAGAGACAATATTTCTAATTTTCCAGGTCTGTTTCTCTTGGAAATATTCTTAAAAAGACCATCCAGAACAAAAGCTGTCAGTGCCTCTGTTCACAAGATGTGCAGACACACAAAAGACCCATGGAGAATTGTCTCCCAATACATAATAGGTGCTCTTTTCCAGTTTTTGATTAATTGATGCAGACAGTGAAGATTTTTCCAATTATAAGCACTATTTCAGAGTATTATCTGACATTAATTATTCGTATATCTTAAATGACCAATATGAATATAATAGTTTGAATCTTTCCCACCAAAATAAGTCATTAAATGCTTAATATGTCTTTGCTCTACCCTAAAAAGTAGTAGCTTATTAGCAGAAATATCACCTTTATCCTATAATGAGTTTATAATTCAAGATAAGACATATTAATAAAAATAAATATATTAGATCCTGAAATACGTCAGTCAACATAAAGAACAATATTTTCAAGACACCAATGTAATCTATGAGTGCAAAGAAAATTGAATTACATAATTAGTATGAGGATTAGTAAAAGAAACTGTAGAAATATGACCAATATGACCATCTACATGGAGAAAGAAAGCAGTCAGTTACTCTGATGAAAGCTCACAGAAAAAAAATTTATGGGAGAGAAAATGCTTTCAGATTTCTTTAAGAGAAAGGGATAGCTTGATGAAGAAAAGGGAAATTCATGTTAAATACAGATTAATATTTTTATAAAAAGACTTTAAAAATATGTTTTATTAGAGTTTAAACCTCAGGACAAAATCACTACCACAAACTTAATTATATAAAATAAATGAATATTCCCCAAAGAAAAGTAAGTCTTCATAAATGTTATTAAATATAAATACACATGGAACGCCTGGATGGCTCAGTGGTTGAGTGTCTGCCTTCAGCCCAGGGCGTGATCCTGGAGACTCGGGATCGAATCCCACATCGGGCTCCCTGAAGGGAGCCTGCTTCTCCCTCTGCTTGTGTCTCTGCCCTCTCTCTCTCTCTGTGTCTCTCATGAATAAATAAATAAATAAAATCTATAAATAAACAAACCAACATATATTTGAAATAAAGGAAATTTGCTTTTAAGCATAGCCCACTTAATTTTCTTAAAACACTTATTTGGTCACTCTACTTCTGATCCTAATGACATCCACGTAAATAGAGTCCTGCCAGAGGACGTCAATAAAGCGGAGAATGGCCTTTAGCTGTCAGGCAGCATGGAAACAGCGACCTCAGTCCTACAACCAAAGGAAATGACAATGGGAGCCCTGAATGACCTGGGAGCAGACTCTCCTCCAGAACCTTGGGATATGAGCCTAGGCTGACCAACACCTGCTGAACTACAAGTTAATAAACAAATGATTTTAAGCCACTACATTTTAGTAATTTGCTATGGCAGCAACAGAAAACTAATATAGTGACATATCCCTACTTAATGTTGCAGGTTTTACTACTGTGCTCACCCTCCATGTGACTACATAGATATTCTAAGTCTAATCTGTTCTTGCTTTTTGGTTTTCTGAACATATATGTATCTTCCAGAAAGATATTTGTGGGCCATTTCTGCTGAATAAAATCATAGCCATCCTTCATGGCTTAGCTTAAATCCTAAAAAAAAAAAAAAAAAAAAAAAAAAATTTCATCCTTGACCATCTAGGCCTAAAGAAATTTCTAATTGGATAAATTCCGATGTTCATATTATACAAATCCTCTGTGGGCAAATGGTTAGTGTCTTGTATTTGTAAGTATCTTTTCTCATTTACCTTATCTCCCAATTTAGACTTGTAGCTCCTAAAAGAGAGTATTATTTTTTCCTTCTATATCACCATTTTCTTTCCCAGGACAGTATGTATTACATCCGAAATTCTCTAAAAATGGTTATGACAATTAACATATTTTGTTTTTTTCTACCAAAACAAGGAAAGGAAAAAGCCAAAACAAAACAAAAGTCTCAATAGATATGAAATACAACATCATGTTAATAAAAATGAAATTGAAAAAAAAATGTCCTTGGTCTTCTATCAGGTGTCAAATTCCCAAATCATCTGAAAAACATATTATTCCTCAGTTTTGATTTTATAAACAGAAAATTTTAAAACTAAGCTTAAACACATTTATACTTTTATTTCTGTGTACACTATATATATTTTTTAAGAGATGGGGAGAGACAGAGAGAAGGGGAGAGGCAGAGGAAAAATGAGAATCTTTTTTTCTTTTAAATTCAATTTGCCAACATATAGCGTAACTCCCAGTGCTTAAGAGTGAGAATCTTAAGCAGTCTCCATGCCCAGCACAGAGCTTGAAAATGGTCTTGATCTCACAACCCTGAGATCATGACCTGAGCTGAAATCAAGAGTTGGATGCTTCTTAACTGACAGGAGCCACCCAGGTGCCCCTCTGATTCACACTTGAAATCTATTAGGCATTTCCATCAAATACAACACTTATCTCATAAATGTTGATTCCAAATATTGCAAATTATTCTAAACTAATCCATAAAGCACATCACTGCTCAGTACCAAATTAAAACTCAAGAATATGAAATATAGCTTATTCTATGTAGAAGAAAAGCTAATGAACCCAAATAAGTGATGACTGATGACTTTAGAGAGGATTTAAACAACAAAGACTTTAATCAAACCATCTAAACTACACTTTCATATCACCTGCCAGCTCCTTTTTCTGAACACTTCTAAAAAAAAAATGCAAGACCTCGAAGAAAACCAAAGGTCATCTGCTAGGCCTTGGACAAATTGTTTGACCTTATCTTGTGTTCAGTTTTTAATGTTCTTTAAGAAAGCAACGTAGTAAAAAACTAATTTGCACTTTTAAGAAATGCAGTATGACTCCAGTTTTCTCTTTCATATATCTTATTGTCTTTGTGATCCATCAAAATCCCGTCTCCTTTTTTACTTCAGTTTGCTCATCTCATTCCTACCCAGTAATAACATTGAAACTGTTTTCCTTAAAAGTTTTGCCTTTGACATTTAAAAATTTGCAAATCTCAATTTATCCAGCTCTTAGCATTGTGGCTTCAAGCTTCAAAATCTTTATTTTTTTTTAATTTTTATTTATTTATGATAGTCACACAGAGAGAGAGAGAGAGAGAGGCAGAGACACAGGCAGAGGGAGAAGCAGGCTCCATGCACCGGGAGCCCGACGTGGGATTCGATCCCAGGTCTCCAGGATCGAGCCCTGGGCCAAAGGCAGGAGCCAAACCGCTGCGCCACCCAGGGATCCCAAGCTTCAAAATCTTTAAAAAAAAAAAAAAAAAAACCTTTTCAATTCTTTGGAAGTTTTGTCTCAGTTATTTTTCCCATTAGAATATTTCAACTAGTACAAATGAATGACTGAAGATATCTGTCTAGAATTAATTGTCAGAGTAAAATGTTTCATCTTCTTTTCCTTAAGTAGGATAAATCTTATTATCTGTTAGCTGCCTTTACAAAAGATTTTATATACCTTTACTTATCTCATCTACCCCTAATCTAGAGATTAGGAGAAAAAAAAAAGCATCAAAAAACCAATTCTATAAAATTCTCTTACCAAAAATTTCTAGAGAGTAAATATGCTATTAAAAGCTAATATGTTTTGACTATTAATTAACAGCAAGAGTCCAAAGTATTAAATAGAAAAAGTTACTCATAAAACATTTTCTGGTTTATTACAACAATCTTGGTCATATGTATCATAGTCCATTTTTCACAAATTATGATACTGAGGATCAGAGAGGTTAATTAACTGGGCTAGAGAGAAATGGCTATTAAAGATTAGATTTGCTTTACCTTTAAAATACACCAAACCTCCACATTTCCATTGCTATGTTCTCATCTAAGCCACCATGATCTCCCAACTCAATTATTGAAATTGTCCTTTAGCTTCCTGTTATTCAAAAATGGTCCACAGATCAGCAGACAGCATCCACATCATCTGCGACATTGCTGGACGTGTGGGGTCACAGGCCCACTGCAGACCACTGAATTAGCATCTGCACTTGAATGGTGTCCCGTGCGATCATAGACACCCTAAAGTTCGACATGTATTATTCTAACTCACACCCCCACTTCCTCCCTTGCCTTCGATTACTACACAGCAACCCGAGTAATTCTTTTAAAACGGCAGATTCTATCACCATTTTGCTGAACCCTGGAGATCGATTTGGTACCATGTCTCAAAAGATTTTAATATGCTCACTCCTTTAGGCCTTCCAATTCTCCTCCTTGGATCTTATCTTATATATAATGATGTTCATCTCAGAGGTATATATAAAAATGTATATGCATTGCTTGAGTTATAGTATATCTGCATGATATAATACTGTACAGCCACAGATAAGCATGTCTTTTATAGAATATTTAGCCAATTTGAGAAATGAACCTGACATGGGATGCCTGGGTGGCTCAGTGGTTGAGCGCCTGCCTTCGGCCCAAGGCGTGATCCTGGAGTCTCGACTCGGGATCGAGTCCCATATCAGGCTCCCTGCATGGGGCCTGCCTCTCTCTCTACCTGTGTCTCTGCCTCTCTCTCTCTCTGTGTCTCTCAGGAATAAATAAATAAAATTTAAAAAAGAAATGTACCTGACATACTTTTAAGAAGGAAGGGCAGTTTAGAACATAAATATATATGACAGACTCCATATGTGAGGGGTGTGTGTGTGTGTGTGTGTGTGTGTGTGTTTATGTTCCTGCAGTGGATAAACCAGAATGTTAATAGTGTTTTTTCCTAGTGGGGGAAAAAAAAACAAAACTATGAAACATAAACCTATCATGCTTTTCTATATTTCCCAAATTAGATTTGTTATAATAGGTGGCATTTTGCATGTTAACATGTCAGATGTTTTACCAAATCTCAAAATTTGATGAGATCGGTCTAACTATTTCCTCCCTTACTAGAAAAGGTACCCATGACTTACAGAGGGTAACTAACTTTCCCAAGAACATATAACTAGTAACTGGCAGAGTCAGCATTTGCCTTAGATCTAATCCCATAGTCCAGATACTTAATTGCCACGTTACTCCTAGTGCTGAGGGGAAAACAAAACACAGAATGCATTAAGACCACAAAAGTTTAGAGACAATACAGAATTTGTAGAAAATTAGCTGGCTTCCTTCAACATAAGGAAGAAATTCTAATACTTTAGGCTACAGGGCACTTCTGCTTTTACCCACATAACCCTCTCAAAATGCAAAAGAATTTTTATTTGCATCCAAGGAAAGGAAATAGTACACAATGATATTTCAGATATTGAATACATCAAGATACATACATAATACTCTGACCTCCAGACAATAAATAACAGAAGTTAAATAAGTCAAATGACAATGCTTGCTTATTTCTACTAAACACACACACACACACACACACACACACACGGAAAATTAGCACTAGTGTTCTGAGACAACTCCTCTGAGGTGTGTTTCTATACATATTGTGACAGCTTTTTTTTTTTTTGTTTTATTTTCTATTATCTCTTCAAGGATGTTTGCATAGCAGACGGGCTTAGAAGTTAGAGACTGTGTCTCTTTCGAATCAGGATAATAAAGATAATGTCCTCCTCCTGGGCAAAGATTGAATAGGCCTACCAGCAGTCCCTTAGAAGATTAAAAGTTTCTGAAATTTAGGGTTCCTTGGCTGTGACAAAGACTTACTCCCTGCATAGCATGCAACTGGGCTGCTCCTCATCACTCTCAGAAACTTGTAAAGAAAGAGTAACTGATGCAGCTGAAGCTTATTCTGCCTTTGTGCCAGGCACGATGACCCAAAGGCCTGTGTCTTCTCTCAGGATCTGTGAAGTTTGCAGGCTAACTTGCTATCTTTTATGCAAGATAAGATCCCAGACCCACGTCAGCTCCTGACACCAAGATGGGAGAGCACAGTAGTAATAAACAACTATGTTATGAAGAAGCCCATCTTGATTTGGAATGTCTCTAATCGTTTAAAAAAATATTTTTTATAGCATCATGTAATATGAATGTTGCAAGTTATTTTGGGTATTCTAATCCAGTCCTCTAATCAATATGGTGGGGGTTATAAAAAATAAAAGAATAAAGAAATAAATAAGTGGGCAAATAAAAAAGGGACAGTAACTTAGTGAAAACTGCAATTAAGGAAATAACCCTGGATAAAGTGATAAGACATTAGAGTTGGGAAAGCCCTTTGGTGTGGGTGGTCAAGAATATCTTCACTGAGCCCTCTTCTGCCAGAACACAGGCACTAAGTACTAAACAAATATTTAGCAGATGGATAAATAAGTAAAATGAATTGTAATTATAGACACATGTAAATTAAAACTGAACTTTTAGTCAACTTAAACATTCTTCTTTTGGGTTTAATGTATGCTAAGTAAGTAGTAGCATGGATTAGGGAAAAGAATCCAGTCCCAGAGTAATGGTCCTGTGGGGACTACTGCTTTGAAACTTGATTAAATTTATAGTTACTTTATAGAAGAATTCACATATACATATGCATGCCACACTCTCCATCAGCTTTATTTTATATCCCCATTATCAACTCTGCCCGATGTGGCTTCTAACATGAAGGACCTGATTTTTTGAAGATCTGTGAATGTTAGAAGTGACTGTTAGCTTTTTGTTCAACTAAAATCTGTTCTTCTTTAGTCCAGTCTGCATTACTGATGTTGCTCATCTTCGTCACCAAGACAAGGTGCAAACATCAACCTTGCAGGAGTAACTTTCAGAGAACTTCACAATGTTTCCAACTGTCTATGAATATTAGCAACAGGGAAAAAAAAAACAAAAAATAGAAAATGTCCAACTGTAGCCCACAGAACTAGCCTTTCAGTTTTGGATAGTTAGTACAGCACATGCTCGTGGTGCTTAGGCCACATCCCCTGTCCCTTTTACCATTCCAGTAGTGCAACAATGCTCAGACTCTGCGTGCTCGGTCTCCTACAACTGGTACCTCCATTTCCTTATCAAAGGGCTCCCTTCAGACTGCCCCAGTTGATGTGGGCTGCATGCTACTGGGGGAACAGTACCTGGGAACTTCTTCCTGAGGCTACCTTTCAACTGCAGGTATGGAGCTATAGATAATCCATCTCTCCTACCACTGCAGGACAACTCAGATGTGTGACCTAGTGACCTACACTGGCTGAAGAGATCTCCTGAGCACTTGAAGCTAAGTTCCCAGGAGACATTTTAGAATCCCACTTGGGTTCCTGCACTTCCTGCTCCACTTCTCCATTCTCCTACTGAGCTTTTCTGGAAAGACTTCCTAATGAATCACCTTCACAGGAACATTCTTGTCAAGGTTTGTCTCTGGAAAATCCAAAACTAAACCAAACCAGATAATATTGTTAAGAATTTTGAGATGGCAGCCACAAAGGTTTAGTCTCCATGTGCCATGCAGTGGAGTTTCCTTCCGAATATGAAGCCCTGTGCAGTTGTACTGATAAATAATCCCATAAAGGGAGTCCTGGTTATATGAGTTCTTCTCCCCAATCTGTTACTCTAAGTGAACAGTTTGGAAATGGGTGAAGCTACTAACAATATTATCTTTAATTTGTGTTTTGTTAGTGAAGTCTGATGGGACAGTGGGGCAAGTGCCAGGGGGCTTGGGGCCTCGGCTTCCATATGACCCTTCATTCTGCTCCCTCCCAGTCTCCCTAAGGCAGACAGATTCTCAACCTCTCTCTCCCACACTGATAAGTGTCTGCAGCCACCCTGTCCCCAGCACGGGTCTACATGTGAAAGTGGGAGGTTTGTGTGGAGCTGCAGAGTGGTGACCCAAGCACTATGAATTTGGTACTCACCCCAGGAGCATCTCTCTGTCTGAGAGGATATGACATTAAACAGCAAATAAAAACACCGTGACATTTCAAGAGAGAGACTGCAAATGAAAACAAAAAGCTTTTTTCCTGCTTTTGACCAGAAAGCCTACATTTTCATATTGCAGGGGGCCCCACGAATTATATAGCTGGCCTTACTCATACCTTTGTCTTAATAATTATAATGACGACTGCAGTGCCTTGATTGAAAAGCATTAACTTATTCCTATCGCCAGAACATCCATCAATTAAGTCAAGCTAAAAAGAAACACATCCAAATAATTTTTCTAAGTCAACTGGTAGAAACTGCAATTGCTTATCCCATCTTCATTTCTACTTCCATTTCTTCCATTTTTACTTTTCATTTACTTTCAACTAGCTATTTCTCTAGATACATTATCATATGATTCAGATTAGATTTTCCAGTCTCCCTTATAACTGGATATGGTCAGGACTGAATTCTGGCCGGGGACATATAAATATGTATGTTGTATAGGATTTCCAAGAAAGTTGCATTGATGTAGCTGAAGAAAAAAAAATGCCCATTTGTCTTTCATCTTTCGTGGAGAATGATAACTCGAACATGAAGCAACCATCTTGGTTTATGAGGTAGCTGTAAGGATAGAAACAATGGGCTAAGGCCGAGAAGAAGGAAGACAACAGCCTAGATCCGTGATGGAAATGCCATGACCCTCGGACTATCTATATCTGGACTCTCTTTATGTGAGAGGGACGTAGAAGCTTCTATCTTTAAGTAACACTGTATTCCCCCTGTTACGTGTAGTCAAGCGTAACCTTAGCTGACAAAGGCAATTATTTTCCCTCAAAGAAATGGCTAAAATGTAATCAACTTTTAAATTTCAATTTAAAGACTTTTTATTTAGTTGAGAGGGAGAGAGAAAGAGAGTATGAGTAGGGGGAGTGGCAGGCAGAGGAAGTGGGAGAAGCACACTCCCTGCTGAGCAGGGAGCCTGATGCAGGGCTTGATCCCAGGACCCCAAGATCATGACCTGAGCCGAAGGTAGACACTTAACCAACTGAGCCACCCAGTTGCCCTTAAATTTGAGTTTAAATTTTGTTTTGGAGTATAGTTGATGAACAATGTTAATTCGTATGAGGTGTAGAACATCGTGATTCCACATCTCTATACATTATGGGATGCTCACCACAAGTCTTGTCGATCTTTTTGAGACATATCCACTGAAAGCGAATGTTCACTAATATAGTTAAAAGGAACCTCATGTTTTATTCCATTTCTTGATTTTAAAATAAACCTCTTGAAAAGCTGGTTGTTCGGACCCCTGTCTCTGATGAAACTGACAACAGAGCAATGCAAGAGATCGGTTTGGGATAGCTGTCAAAATCTTTGATGCAAATATCCACAATATAGAAACCAATGAGTCACCATGATGCCTGCTGAGCTTCTTTCTTTAAGTTAAATTCAGATATGTTGCCAAAAAGTGCAGGTGCTCCATCTATGCAGAGTAACAAGAATTTCTTTCCAGTTGACATCTGGCTTGGCATAGATATTTTACCATCTGAAGATAATGATGGCCTTAGTGGTTTGCAAAAGGGGCTCATAAAATAGGAATTCCTTACTGATAGCTGATGCTTGAACATTAGAGCTGGTTGTATTGAAAGAACAGAAGCAGCAGCTTCACTTCGTTGTATATTGAAAGGAAATTAGAGCTGCCAATTCCTCCATCATTTGCTTCAAAATATTAAAAGAATTATCAGTGACTCTGATAGAAAAAATGTCCTGTTATAGAGGCACCGATTCAGATTGCTTCCTCATAAACCAACCTGACATCTCCAGAACATAGCTTCCCCACGTGCCTTCCAACGTGTATGGGTTCTTTCTCTTAGCAATGTGATAAGCAATTCTGGATGCTCCAAGACAAGGTTTTTGGGTTGAGACCAAGTCAAGCTTTGTTACTGTTTTAGCCTTTTCAAAATCACAATAAAAATTCTACATGATTGGTACACTTTTAGGATGGATAAATAAAACATGCTTCAACTTTCTTGGCATTATATAATTTATTGGGAAAAAGTCCTGGCTATGTGAGAGGCATTGCAGCTTTTGTGTAGCATCAAGCTTAGCAATAAAAATAGCATTAAACAACATGCAAGCTTCGTTACACTAATTTTATGTTTTCCAATCAACACTGACCTATATAAATAAATACAGATGTCCATAATCATGATGGCTGGTTCACTTTTGTTAGTTCCTATCAATGAAATCTATCCTAAACGTCATACTATGTGAAACTCACAAATTTGTGTTATCTTATGACTTTCAATTGTATACTTGTTTTAAATTAATGAAAATTTGATAGTAAAATGTGGCCTTAACATTTATCATCAAGATGGACAGAATTAGGGATCCCTGGGTGGCGCAGCGGTTTGGCGCCTGCCTTTGGCCCAGGGCGCGATCCTGGAGACCCGGGATTGAATCCCACATCAGGCTCCCGGTGCATGGAGCCTGCTTCTCCCTCTGCCTGTGTCTCTGCCTCTCTCTCTCTCTCTCTCTCTGTGACTATCATAAAAAAAAATTAAAATAAAAAAATAAAAATAAAAAAATAAAAAAAAAAGATGGACAGAATTAAATCAACAAAATATTTTGCAACAAGTTCACAGATGTAGGTACGTAAATAACCCTTTTAATTGATTCTCAGGCCTGCCACTTAGTATTGACATAAACATTGTCAAGCTGTTTATCCTCTTTGTGTCTCAGTTTTCTAATGTGTAGGATGAAAATTCTAAAACAAACCAGATAATTTAGTATATAAATCAATTTGCAAAATCAAATTTTAGCTCTGTTTCTGGGTCACATTCTATCTATATCATAGTTTTGTACAAATAAAAACAGAGATTTTTAAATGAAGTACAGTCTCTTTTTCTCCCAAAATATCCATATTTTGATACTAGGTTAGCTAGTATAGCATAAAAGTACAAGAATTTAGCTAAGGACCTGCACTTTAATCTTACTACAAATTATATAAACATTAGTTTAGAATAAGCTTACACTAAAAAATACGTTGGAAAATTTAATAGATAGTGATCTCTCACTTTTTGGTATGCTTTCCAGCTATATTAACAGGAAATCGAATCTCAAAAAAGGGAGATGACAATCACATACCATGCTAATTTTATCAGATAATATTTCTTAGTTATTATCCTGGAATAAGATGTGATAAAGTGTATAAAAATATCCTCTGACCAATAGTAATAACAAATACTGTATACAATGCAAAATCATGTCATTGGACAAGTAATTGGAAAAATTGAGGATTTTTACCAATATAATCATGAGAGCTTTCAAATAACTGAATAGTTTTTATTTAGAAAAAAAAGATTCAAAATACTTTACAGTTCCCAAGGAATAAAGACAGAGAAAAGTAAAAGTTACAAGAAGATAAATTTCCACTCAACCTAAATAGCTAAAATTATCTAAAGATGAATTCTATATGCACCACTGGAGATACTCTTCCCCACATTTCTCCTAAACCGTGTATTTTATCTTTTTCAATTATGTATCACATTCTGATTTGATAGATGTGTTTTAATAATCTCCTGCCCATATTATTGCTTACAAAAATTTTGAAGAGACAAGTTACATCTTGCTAAAGGATGGTCCTAAAATTTACATCAATTTATTAATCAATACTCTTTGGCAGTGGTTTTTCTATCACTTACAAATTCAAACAACTAACCTATCACTGCACACTCTGTAAAGTCATCATAATAGACTTTATCTAAAAGATGACTGGTCTTTCTATGTTTACAACAGTCCAGTAAGTTACAAGTTGAATAACAAAGAAAGACAAAAAGGAACTAATTAATCATAAGACATTCATGTCAGTATTTCATTGGTTCCCACTCGCAATGCTATTATTTCTACCTGTTCACAAGCTATTTTTTTAGTATTTTCTTTTAAAAACTGTCATATTATTTGGGTACTTTGTTTCTGAATTCCAACCTTCCCTACTTGGTCTTTCAATTCTTCAATTCATCATGTGTCCCCAAATATGAATAACTGATTCATTTATGAAACTTCATTCAGTACCTTAGGATATAACTATTTACCCCTACATCTTCAATTTTTTTTAGAATATGTCTATTGAAGTATTCTCAATGGGAAAATGGGAATTGGAAATGAGAATGGGAAAAGAAGAAAGTAACTTTGTACTCAAGTGGCTCAATTTGGCATCTGTGAAGATTATATCATCTTAGCCTTACATAGGATAAGCTTAGTTCCTTTTTATTTCCCTTAATTTTGACAAAAATTAGAGTCTTTTTAATTGTCCTCAAATTTTTCTAGATTTTATCTTGAACTCTTATAATATAGATATTTTTAATATAGGTATTATTCTTAAAATTTAAACTACATTTCTACATCTCTGTAAGCATCACAGAGAAAGTGAGTTGTTGCAAACATTGCTTCCAAACATGAAAAATAGCATTTAAAAAAAGAAGTTATGAAAAAAATTAAAAAACTAAAAATTAAAAAAGAGTTATGTATCATATTTAACATTTTCATGACACAAGTGATATATAGAGGCCTTTAATAAAATCCAGTGTTAGTGTACCCTGGGAAAGTGGTTCCATTGGTCAAGCATTGGATTCTTGATTTTAGCTCAGGTCATGATCTCAGGGTTGTGAGACTGAGCCCCACATGGAGCTCTGCACTGGATGTGGAGCCTGCTTAAGATTCTCTCTCTCTCCCTCTCCGTCTTCCCCTCCACCCTCTACAAAAAAGATAAATAAAAAGGTCTTTATCGAGAATCATATTAAAATGTATACATGACTATGAAACCAAAAGGGAGAGTTCATTGAAAAACCTGGTGAGTTGGGGATGTGGGTAAGGGTTCAATGTGCACTATTTAGAGGATGACAACATATTCTGATTTGCCTAGAATGGCCCAAATTTCCTCCAGTTGGCCCAACATATTAGTCAGTGCTCTATTTCCTCCTCAAAATGTCCTGGTTTTAATGAAAAATTACATGTTTATTTTAATTCTATACTATGTAACTTCATTTGGAAAGGTTTCTAGGAAGTGCAAAGTAAATTCTATTCCTGAATATTAGTGAGTAATTAAATACTTTTAATGCAATCTGTCAGAACCCTCTATGCCAGGCCAAACATCACAATGCATTGTTAAAATATCCAATTATGTAATATAAAAATATCCAGTTATATAATATAAGTATCTTTTTTGATCTTTGAGCTATAGATTGTCTTTAGAATTTAAAAAGTAATCATTAATGTCTTAGTTCTTTTGTATGATAATATAGTTTGTAAAAATAATAGTTAAATAGTACCTTCAACTTTATAGTATTTTTCAATTTTAAAAGAAAATATAATTCTTCCCTAGCAGTTGAGTTTTTTGGTATACAGTATTCACAAATAAACCTCCAATTCACCAAAAAAAATATTTTCTCTCTGATTCCTTTCAAAACAAAAATTAATATTGATTTAAAATACAGTAGTTTTAAATATAAGAAAATATTAAACATTTTTAAAATACACAGCATCTTTATCCATCAAGGAATAAAACTATATTAATCTCACTTGCATTTAATGGGAGGTTGTTATTTTATTTAATATGTTTTTAAAAATTTATGTTAATAAAGCAAACACAGACAATGATATTTCCCCTAAATTAATCCAACTTGTTATAATGAATATTTAAAGTTTTATTTTGTTCCATTACTTGAAACACTTTGCTGTTCTTGTATTTTTCTGTAAGAAATCTCCTCAGGTTGTTACTGACAATCCATAGCTTCTTAGTGATAAATTTTGCTTTTAAAATTTCTCGCCCTGCTGTGCATTTCTGGCTCCTACTGCAAGTATACACTACATGAAATAAAACTTTATACCTTCTTCTTCCCAAATACCCCACTCTGATCTGAAAGAGAAATGTTTCGTTTTGTCTTTTATGAATTTTTAGTCCTGCCAGAAAGTGGAATTCATATCAAATAGATAATTCCAGCGCCAACAATATGACCATCATCTGTAGATTTTCTTCAAAAAAACTGAAATCAGAAAGAGGAATAATAAAAGCTTTTTTGCTCTGTAGCTTGAGCTAGTCAAAATCTGGAGGGAAAAAGTCATTTCTGACAGACAAAAGGCATGACTTCTTCCCTATTTGAAACACTGTAGAAGATAAGCAGCAAGAAACATAGAAACTGCTGACATTAGGTCATAATATGTTTCCTACAACAAATATAAATGCTTTATTATTTCCCAATGCTTAGTTCTGTTTTCCTGCCAGCATTATTATTCGTTACATAATGCCTTCTCTAGAAACAGATAAACTTTAAATTTCTCTTTTTCATCTCTCTGAAAGGAAATTTAAAGCATTATCTCCTTTACAAAAATGGGAACACTAAAATCCTGAAACTAAGTAATTTTCTCTAGTAAAGAACTTTATTAGCACTCTAGATCCTTGGTTTCACAAGAAAACATTAATTGATCAAGAAATATGTGAGTACCTATTAATAGAAGTTATTACATTCAGCAATAAAAAGATATAAAGCTGTGTAAGAATGTTTGCCTCTGCATATAATTGAACTGGTCATATAAGATAGGAATAAATTAGCATACAATATCAAATTAGTACTCATGATAGCAAGTGCAATAAAAATAGGAGAGAGTCTGATGGTAACTAATCTTAATATAGGAGGTAGAAAATTAGTGAGTTTTGAAGAACTGTAAAACTCAAATAGATATAAAAGGAGAAAAGAATTTTGGAAAAGGAAAACTAATAGATTCAGAAACAAACTTTCTTTAATATACAGTGACTTGTGCAGACATAAATAAGTTATGGCTTATGAATTGAGTTTATGAATAGGCATGTGACTCCTGGATGTACCATTAGGGACAGAATATGAAAGTCTTGAGAATCAGCTAAAGATTTTCACCTATCCTTGCTATCCTGAATGTTGTGTCTTCCCAAAAGTCTTACATTGAAACCTAAATCCCCAATGTGATGGTATTGAGAGAAGGGGCCTTTGGGAGGTGATTAGATCCCATGGCTGGATCCCTTATGAAGGGGATTAGTGTCCTTTTATAAGAAACTCCTGAAATATCCCTTGCCTTTTCTGCTGTATGAGGACATAGCAAAAAACTGGATTTCTAGGGCAGCCCGGGTGGCTCAGCGGTTTCATGCCACCTTCAGCCCAGGGCCTGATCCTGGAGACATGGGATGGAGTCCCATGTCGGGCTCCCTGCATGGAGCCTGCTTCTCCCTCTGCCTCTCTCTCTCTCTCTCTCTCTCTCTCCCTCCCTCTCTGTCTCTCATGAATAAATAAAGTCTTAAAAAAAACCTGGATTTCTATGAAATCAAAAGGTGGGCTCTCAAGACACAATCTGCCTGCCGATACCTTGATCTTGGATTTCCCAGTCTGCAGAACACTGAGACACAAATTTCTGTTGTTTATAAGTCATCCAGTCTATGACATTCTCTTACAGCTGCCTGAATAAGGCAATCATATGGGAAATTAAATGCCATTAATTTGCTTAAGGGGTAATATGCTTAATATACTATTTTAGAAAGTTAAATAAGTAAATAATATTAGCTGGTAATTGCTGAGACTTTGCTATTGATCAATTATTTTGCCAAAGCCTTCCATGAATATCTAATTTAAAAGTGATTTTTTTGAAATAAATACAATCACAATGTAAATTAAGCATTTAGTTAGTTCTTAGATGGTTCTTTTGGTATTGAAAGACTGAATATACAAATTAGTAATAGCCAAACCATTAATGGCAATAGAATTCAATATAAGAAGTCCAGGAAGCCACACTATAATTTCTACAAAAAACAAGTCAAAAAATCAAACCTTTGCCATCAACTGGCCCAGGAACAGTCAGAATTTGATCAACAACTCACACGTTGTTCTAGGCTTTTGTTTTGTTTTGCCCCTGCTTCCAACACAGAACCAGTTAGAGAAAACTAAATATGCTCCCCAAACCCATCACATAAGATGCACTGCTGCTAGTTAGCTTGCCTCCAACTTTCACATTTCAATAAATTCCAATCAGAGTATATCTGTAAACCTTCTTTTTCTTTCACCATAAAGCTTTCCCACTTGCCTGACAGCCTCTGAGTCTTGCCTGATGGCCTCTGAGTCTCTACCAAATGCAAGTGACAGTGACGGACTCCTTTGATACAGCAAGCTCTGAATAAATATCCTCAATTTGATCTCATTGTAGTGGTCTTCATTCATTTCTGGAGCATGCAACAGGTAAACATGTGCCTCTTTCTGGAGGCAAATAGAGAAATACCTATCACATTCCTGTAGAGTAAAAGGACCCTCATGCACCGTTGGGAATGCAAACTGGTGCAGCTACTGTGGAAGATAATATGGAGGTTCCTCAAAAAGTAAAAATAGAACTACCAAAAGATCCAGTAATGGCACTACTGGGTGTTTACTCAAAGAAAACACTGGTTCAACGATACATGCACCCCTCTGGCTTATTGCCACATTACTTACAATAGTCAAGATATGGAAGCACCCATGTCCACTGAATGATGCATGAATAAAGAGCTTATATATGCATAATATATATATATAGATATATATATGTATACAGCATAATAGTGCCCTATTATATATAATAGAATATTGTTAATAAATAATATAGAATGAAATCTTGCTATTTGCAACTACATGGATGGATCTAGAGAGTATAAAGCTAAGCCAAAGAAGCCAGTAAAAAAAAAAAGTACCATATGGTTTCACTCATATGTGGAATTTAAGAAACAAAACAAAAGAACAAAGGGAAAAAAAAAGAGAGACAAACCAAAAAACAGACTCTTAAGTATAGGGAACAAACTGATGGTTACCAGAGGAGAGGTGGGCTGGAGATGGTGAAATAGGTGATGGGGATTGAAAGTACACTTATTATGAGAAGTACTGAGTAATAAATTATTGAAATACTGTATCGTATACCTGAAACTAATATAACACCGTATGTTAACTACACTGGAGTTTTTTTAAGTTAAATAAATAAATAAATAAAAATAATATTTTGTTTCTTCTTAAAGAAAAGAAATAGGTATCACATCCCTGAAAATGGGCATAAACTGCAATCAATTCATTTTATTACAGATAATGTATCCTAAAGAAATAAACATAAAATACATAAAAATCTACATGAGTATTCCCCTGCTGCATTATTTATAATATTGAAAAAATATAGCTAACCTGTCTAAAAATAAGAGTTTGGCTGAATAAATTGTGATAAACAATAAAATAAAATAACATAGTCATTAAAAGTATTAGTATGGGAGTACTTATCAACTAAAAAAAATGTTCTGAAGTGAAATGAAATACTATATGTAGTATAAATAACACTAATTATTTTTAAAAATCTATCTGTAGTGATTTCTTAGAGAGTGTAGTATGAGTCATTTTTTCTTCATTTTATTATTTTATAATTCTATATAATCAATTATTAAGTGAAAGACTTAATCTTTCATCTGATTATACAAACAAAACAAACACATCCCTAAATTACATTAATGTTTAGTTCAATTAATTATTCATGCATTTGTGATGATGACTGTAATTATGTGTTTTGTATTTGACAACACTTGCCTCAAAATGTTAAAATAGATCAGTAATTATAGATATTTTTTAAAAAACAAATCAATGAAAACAGCTTCTGTTCTCTTAGGCTACTCTATTTCAACCATCTAAACCAACAAAAGCAGCAAAAATATTAGGTAAATATAAAAACAATAAACTTTGTAACAGCATCACAAAACTGACAAGGTAATAAGAAATTACTAAGTTGCACTAAATTGTAAAAAAAAAAAAAAAAAGCCCCCATTTTTCAATCTAAAGTGTATCCCTACCCTTTGTTGTGTAGTGACCTCCCACTCTGCCTCTGGTTTTACCATGTGGCTTGCTTTGAGTCAATGGGATATTGGTGAGCATGCTGCAAAAGCAGGAGCTTGCAAGGTGCTTAGGCGTTTAGGTTTTTTCATTCATAACCTTTGAGAGAGCCAGGAGAGGACTGCGCCTAGGCTAGCCCTATCTCGTCTCAGGGAGAGGATGAGGACCATCCTAAGTGGTGTCAAATCACCGTCATGCCAGCTGTAGCCGTCTTCTGCTGACTGAAGCTGACCCCTGCACATTTAAGCAAGCCCCTCAGGTTCTCAGAACCGCCTCAGATATATCAGCAATATATCCATATTTTTGTCTATCACTGAACTACTGTGATTATTTATTACACAGCATTATTGCAGTAATAGCTGATATGTAAGCCAAAAATCTGAGTGATAGCTAGAATGCTGATCATTAAATGGAAGCTAGAACTCTGTCCTGATGGCATTTGCCAAATTGAATGATATATGCTTTTTAAAATATGTATATTTCACAAAATGATTACCACATAAGGTTAATTAACACATCCATCACTTCACATAATTACAATTTGTGTGTGTGTGTGTGTGTGTGTGCTGAGCAATGTAAAAATCTACTCTCTTAGCAACTTTCAAGTATACAGAACAGTATTAACTAAGTCACTATGATGTATATTCTTTTGTTGTGATAATAGTTACAAGGAGTAGGGGACAGCATCAAATGCCAGAGTGTGCCCCCACAGCACGGATGGGATCTAAGAGGCCATCCTTTCAGAGTAGTGAGCCAGGGGCTTAACAGAGAGAGAACAAGTATCTCTTTGAAGAAAGACACCTTTCATTTTAGGACTCAAAGAATTCCAACAATTAATTTTCTTAAAAAAATAATAATAATAATAAAATAAAAATAATAATAATGTGTTGATGTTTAGAAATCACATTTACAATCCCTCTACCCAAAATATGGGTCTATTTTCTTGTAAATTTTATGGATGAAAAATTGTACACCACTATTACTTTATATTGCATTTCTTTTCTTTTTAAGGATGTTAGACATCTTTTTATGGCCTTTTTTATTTCTCTGGAAACTACTTAACCGGTCTTTTTGTCTATGTTCCTATCACATTATGTATTTGCTTCTTATTTCACTAGAAAATATATTTTATATTATGATATTAACATTATATGTTACATCATTATATGTTAGATCAGCCAAAATTAAATAAAACAAAATGGAAATCAAATGATCACAATGATTATACTTATTTACCAAAAAGCAATCAACAGTTATAGTGACTGCCACAGCCAGTGCTATTATAGAAACTCTATTCTTCACAATGTTAATAAATATGTACAAGTTTTTTATTGTAATGTATTTGTCTAGACAACATGTCTTCTTATTTTTAATAAAATACATTATAAGGGACATCTGGGTGGCTCATCAGTTGAGCGTCTGTCTTTGGCTCAGGGTGTGACCCCGGGTCCCGGGATCAAGTCCCACATTGAGCTCCCCGCAGGGAACCTGCTTCTCCCTCTGCCTGTGTCTCTGCCTCTCTCTCTGCCTCTCTCTGTGTGTCTCTAATGAATAAATAAAATCTCTTTAAAAATTCATTATGAAATGATACCTAAGAAAATATTACCAGGACCTGATAAAACTCCTAATTTAATAAAACAGGAAGAGCTTCCAACATGGCAATTCAGTGAATCTTCTCATCTAGAAGCTTTCCTAATTATTTACATTCATTTGTAAAAGGATTTGTATGTGTTTTCCTTTTGGTGAATTTCATCTTTTTTTTTTCTACTTCTATTTATCTAGTTTCCAGTAGTCATAATTTGACCATTATCAAAATAAAATAGAATTTCACAACACACATACTCTACAACTTTACTATGGAAAGAGTGAATGGTGATATAATACCAGTGTAGTAGTCTAATACATTGCTCAAAATAAGCCACAGCTTAGTATTCATGCCCCAGTATAATCTAATTCTCTTGATTTGGGGCTGTCACTAAGGCTCACTATGAGAATTCAGTTAAATTAACACTGTGCCTGGGTGCCCGGGGGGCTCAGTCAGTTGAGTATCTACCTTTGGCTCAGGTCATGGTCCTGGGGTCCTGGGATGGAGCCCCATGTCAGGCTCCCTGCTCAGTGGGGAGTCTGCTCCTCCCTCTTCCTCTGCCTGCAGCCCTCCCTGCTTGTTCTCTCTCTTGCTCTCTCTCTCCTTCTCTGTCAAATAAATAAATACAATCTTAAAAGAAAGTAATTTAAATAAAAAAAAATTGACACTGCCACTTCTCAACCTAAGCCTTAAGAAGGCCTGGAAGCCTCGCCCTGTGACAACAGGTACGTACTTTGGCCATCTGGTTAAGAGGCCATGTGGCTATGTTACACGAAGAAGTAGTCCTGAGACTACACGGAATAAGACAGATTCCCAGCTTTTCCAACATCAAAATACATCCTGACGGTATTTCCACTCTCACAGAGATGAGAGCAGGCAGGGTTGAGGGAGAAAATGGAGCCTAGATTTTCACTAGAAGAAATTTTTTGAGTCATAGACTAGGTAAACATTTTCAAAGAAACGCTTCCTTCATTTTCCTTTAGTGAACCAGAAGCTTCTACTAAGATTTGTTCTCCATTATGTTCTATAGATTTCAAAGAATCCTGTTCAATAGTACATTATTATATACACATTCTCTTTTTTTTTGATCATGGTCAAATATGTATTCTTGCAACACAAGCTGAAGAGTCAAAAGTAAAAGATAAAAATATTTTAAAAGCATGAAAACCAGAGAAGTACCTAAATTCTCAGGGAATTATATGTGAAATTCTCAAGTCACAGAAAAAAAAAAGACTTTTAAAATTGCTGAACAAAGGTCAAAGCAGTTATGATTGGTAAATTTTTCACATCATTGTAATTTAAGAATGCCAAAAAAGATTAATATCTTCAAGCTGAGAAATACTATTTATAGATTAAATTATCAAAATTGTAATATTTCTTTTTTTTAAGATTTATTTATTTATTCATTCAGAGAGAGAGAGAGAGAGAGAGGCAAGACACAGGCAGAGGGAGAAGCAGGCTCCATGCAGGGAGCCCAATGTGGGACTTGATCCTGGGTCTCCAGGATCACGCCCTGGGCCTGGGCTGCAGGCAGTGCTAAACTGCTGCACCACCAGGACTGCCCAAAATTGTAATATTTCTGATGCAGAAAAGCACATAACATAATAATTCTAGCAGATTTTGTTAACTGACTTTATATAAATTTATTACAAAACAATATTATTTTGTAATATGTAAGCACTTCTTGGAATAACTTAGCAAAGAAAGACTTTTGTAAAATAAGAACTTTTATGAAAAATCCCTAAATTAAAAAAAAATACTGTTCTTCCTTGTCCATAGATACAAACTGAGTTCTCCAAAGAAGAAAAACTTGCCAGAATCCTGGGAGATTTTCCAGGAGAATGCGGGAAGTTATACATAGTTTTGTGAATGTTCCTTTACTCATCACTTAACAGCATAGCACAAGGTGTCTTCTTAGTTTTGTGGCAAAAAAAAAAAAAAAATGCCTTTCATATTGTCCAGGTCTCCTAACTTGGTTTACGAGTCCTGAAAGCATGCATGCACACACATGGCGTGCATGTGCACACACACACACACACACACACACAGAATAATGCAGAAACCAGATCTTGGGTCTTTCACTATCATTGTGAGCTACCAAGAAATCTGGTCAGTAGACCCTTATCTATGTATATGTTTAGCCTTTGTTTTTTCCCACTATGGGTACATTTTATCCATGGCTCCACTGGAGCCAAGCTAGATTAGTAGTCATCTTGACTAAGAAGACTAATGAAGACATCATCTAAAAACACTCCTAATAAACTGTCTTGTACCATCTGGCTGGCAAATGTACGTAGGCCTGTTCACTACGGTCTGTGTATGTCATCTTGTCTATCTTGCCAACACAGCAAGGCGACTTATTCACATATCTGTGTTTTCCAAATTATGAAAACAGCCCCAGGAGGCTACTTCCCCCAAAGGCTTCTCCTCCCCATCCATGCATATGCATATTCCCTGTAAATGTCAAATTCTCCAAAGAACAGGAAGTTTGTTTTTCTCCAGTGAAGCCTATCTTCTCGTTTCACCTTCAGCAGTCAAAAGTTTCTCCCTTTTTCACAAGGCATGAAATTATGTATTAGTGAAGCAAATTATCCTCTAGAATATTAGCAACAGATGCTCCATTTCTTATTCATCAGCCTAAATATATCAATGTATAAACCCCATTGTATACTTTGCCAAAAAATGCATAGTAAATGAAGCAACATAGGAAAGAACTTTATAATAATTATTATCTGCCCTTCCCCTACCTTTGGTATTCAACATGGCTTTGAGTTAGCTTATAATCTGGAGGATGTCAATTTTATAAGAAATTAAAAAGAAAAAGTAGAAAAGGAGTATAAAATCTTCACCTCATTAAAAAAAATATATACATTTCCTGGAAAGCATACATACCAATATTATCTGTACTTTAACTTGGCAAATTATTAGAAGGGCACTCTACAAAAGACATCAAGTAACTGGGCATTATATTATTGCTTTGTTACGAGTAATGGCAAAAAAATTGCATGTGTTAAAAATAGTCCAATTCATAAATTGTGTCTCATTTTCAAACCCACGAAGCAAGCAATGTGATCATTCCTGAAATTAGCCAAATTTGGTGCCTTCATCCCGACTTGCAATCCATTTTAAGCAGAGGAGAGACAGGATTGTAATGAAGCACATCCTCACAAATCACTGCTACAAATCAGCACCAGCCATGTGGAGGACTCAAATTAGAATCGACATTAAAAACTCATGTTGCCATGATTCTGCCCTGAATCTCCTATTTCAAAGCTCTTTGCACGTATTGAGATATTTTCTCCTATATCTCACTAGAAAAGATATGTAAAACAGTGGTTTTGACAGGGAAGGCCTCCCTATTTACTATACTTCCTTCCTTCCCCTCACTTTGAACACATGATATTTTTATAGCTATACTATAAAAGGATAAAAGAAGTCACCAATGGGATGCCTCTACTGCCTCTTCTCAAAACTAAAGGAGGAGCTGCAGTGAGTCAGAGATGAGAAAGTCTTGGCTATGGTGTCTATGGGGTGGTGAAATAAATTCAGACGAGGTTGGGTGTAGAAAAAATTTAAGTTACTGAAAGTTTTTATTTAAATAATCAGTTGGCTTTCTCTTGGACCAAGTGTCATACAAAATTAAATTGATATGCTAGTGATCCACTTGCCATACGCTTTCTAAAGGGGCATTTTAAGGGGCACCCGGGTGGCTCAGTTGTTTAAGCATCTGCCTTCCGCTCAGGTCATGATCTCAGGGTCCTGGGATCAAAGCCCCACATCGGGCTCCCTGCTTAGCAGGGAGTTGGCTTCTGCCTCTCAACCTGCTCCTGCTCTGTCTCCCTGTCTCTCTCTCTCTCAAATAAATAAAATCTTTAAAAATAAATAAATAAAAGGGCATTTTAGGAGTGAGTCTTGGTGTGGTGGCTCTATTCCTAGCTCATAAAGGGACAACAATGGTATGAGAGAATGGACAACAGCCAGCCAAAGGATTCGCCTTGCTATTACAAAGGAAACAGTATAGATGCAATCAGCAAAAGGAGGACTCCAAAGAAATACACTGCTTTGTTTTGTTGAAGTCCAATGGTACATTTCACAGCACCACCCCAGCTCGAAGCTGTACCCACTTCCAGCAACTGGCATGTTTTCCAGCAAGTGGATCTATAATTTGAGTCACAACAAAATTCGTATCTCAAGACTGTTTATATAGGCCTTCGTATCAATCTAAGATATGCTTTGACTTCTAATTTATTTTAAATCCTTAGAAAAATAAAAAACTATTAGTTCTGTGAGATTTTTAGAAGCAATAAATTACAAAGATTTAGTCCAAGTTAAATTTGCTCTTACGTAAAAAGAGATTGTCAGCTTTTTCAAAACCATGTACTTTAGAAGAATCTCTTATTTACCTATGTATAGTGACATAATTGAGCTAAAGATAAAAAAATAAAACTACTCAGATACAAGAGGATTATATTTTCCAACCCAACAGTACAGAACAGTAATAACAAGTTATATTACACTCTCACCAGTAGCACATTTCCTTTAAGTACATTTTTGTCACTTTATTTGCCAAATTCTCACTGACATCAAGGCATAGACTAAAGAAAGAATATTGTAATGTAAGAATTTTTGAGCATTAAAAATAATGCATAGTTATCAAGAATAAAACTCTTGGGCACCTAAAGAAAAGTATGGTTATTACAGATTTCTCAAAGACAAATGCCAACTGAGGTTTTTTCAATATACCTGAAACAATTCTAGTGCAAATTTAACCTTATAAAACTATTATGATTATATATTCCTCATCATTTTTCTGGATAGGAGTGAGATAAAACAGGATACAACTGAAGCCAGGTAAACACTGAATTATGAAAAACATAAATCTTGCCAAATACCCTGGTTCTATGAGTTACATAAAAATTTTATGAGGACGAGTAATTTAATTATTATAAGGAATTGATGACTTCTGTTGACAAAAATAACTGAAAAGAAGGAAAAGCCAATTAAAAGGAAATGAAGCACAATCTTCCAAAATAATGTTTTGCTGACTCATTTTAAAGATTGAGACATAATTTTATCAAAGGCTAAACATCATTAGTCCTAAAGGATAAAAAATAACTTTTCTTTTTCTAAATATGCTTCCATTTTTCAAGCGTTTGTTCAATTTGACACACCTGGGCACACCTCTATTTCCTATGTCTAAGACTGATATGTGAACTTTATGAATGCCAGCTAAAATTACACACTTGCTATGGAGGTGATCTTCTCAAGTGACTATCATTAGAAAAATACAATACATTACGATTTTTCTGAACTAAAATTTTTGCTTCAAAATATTATGTGCTTTCTTTAAAGAACATATAAATGGCCAATAGTAACCTTAGACTCTTCATTAGTATATTTCACATTTAATCATGAAAAGTTCAATGTGTTTCACTACTGTAAATACCAGTTATTAAGAGTGATATTTATTGAATGTTGATTATATATCATACATTATCTCACTGAACTCTTTCACATGCCCATGTTACACATTAAGAATCCAAATCTTCAGGTGAGCAGCCACATAGCTAAAAAGTGGCAGAGTCGATATGTAAGCCCAGAAGAATTCATACTCTATTTTTTGTCAGTCAACCACATCACATTAGAGTTTAAGGAATTAATAGACAATAGGTGAAAAAGAAAATACTAATTAGGAATGTCAATTATCACCAAAAACTCACAAATAATCTCTGCTAATGATTTGCCATCGTGAACGTAGAGGGATATCACTTAATATAATTTTGGGAAGATGGATGGTGACTTGAGAGGAGGAATATACCTCTGAAATATATGAAAGTAAATAATATAACAATAATTCCAAAATGGAAGGTATATAATGATATGAAAACTAACCTTAAAAACTTAGCAGGTTTATAAAATAAAGCTCTCGTTACAATGTCTGGAGCACAGTATGTATGTAACAAATATTTATTTAATGAAGAGATAAGTGAATATGTCTTAGCAACTGCAGACAAATTGTTAGACAAATGCTTTGAGGTGCTACTACATGACTTCAACTCAGAAATGAAACACAGTAACTTACCCAATTGGATTTGGATGTTTTGGACAATTTACTAAGATTTTATCTATCTTGGAGACTTAAGAATGCTAAAAAAGAGTCAGTAACCACATCTCTATGATTAGAGGAAATATTTTCTCTCCCTCTTTATTAGCATTGGCTAGAACTATTCCATATTATGTGTACAAAATATTACATAAATATTTCAAAGTGATATGGTGTAATGAATTAACATAATCATATTCTTTTTTTTAGATTTATTTATCTATTTGAGAGAGAAAGTGCAAGAAGGAAAGACAGTGGAAGAGGGAGGGGGAACCTCAAGCAGACTCCATGCAGAACCAACACAGGACTCCATCCCATGACCCTGAGATCATGACCTGAGCTGAAATCAAGAGTTAGATTAGATGCTGAACTAACTAAGCTACCCAAGTGCCCCCATAATCATATTCTTAATTAGAAAAAAGTTTCTAGTCTTCTTAAAAGTAGTTGTAATTCTTATGTGTAAGAATATGAAGAAATAAAAACATATACAGGCCATGTGTACTACGTACCATCAGTGAGAAGAGTGAAACAGATGGTAGGATAAAGGATTCATGTAGGCTCTCCTAGTAGTCATCAATGGATGAAAGTCATAAAAACACATTGAGTCAATTAAAATTACATATTTAATTAAAATTATATTCTTTGTTTACAATCAATTTATTCCTCTGCCAATTCTCTTCATCCCAGGTTCCCAGCTATATGCACACTAGCCTAAGGTAACTTAATGTTTAGTTTAGCATAAATCCAAGGGATTTTAGAAAAAACAACTCTGTGGTCTCCTCAAGGAAATAAATATTCCTTCTATTCCATAACTGACAGAATTTTCTCAGACCCTCTAAGACACAAAACCCAACTGGGATCTGAAAAATCATCACGACTCATCACTCCAGTAATTCCAGAATCACTATTACATTTGAAGGAAAGGATGACTGACACTGGAATGCAACAGAAAATTAAATACAGATATTAATCTGAGACATGACCTAAAGTGGTCTTCCAATACATGAAGGGATATTAGAGACCAAAAAATTATTTCCCTTCCCTAGAATCAGAAATCAGAAGTCAGAAGCAGAACTAATTTAGATGCCAGAGAAATAATATAGCTAACCAACTTTGCTAAAAGTGTATTTGTTCCTCTCAATGTATTTAGTCTTCAAGAGAGATAACTGGAAGTCTTTCAGAATTCATGATTTATGCATTGATCACAAATATGCAAATATTACCCTACTTCCACAAAAGGTGATAGATTAATTGGCTTTCAAAGAGTAGTA
Source organism: Canis lupus dingo (assembly GCF_003254725.2). NCBI lineage: Eukaryota > Metazoa > Chordata > Mammalia > Carnivora > Canidae > Canis > Canis lupus. The sequence continues at coordinate 60,375,649 of NC_064257.1, forward strand.
AGAATAGCTTGATAGATAATTCTATAGGTTGAAAAGTTAACATAAAATTGATTTCAATGACAACGTTTTCTTATCAAGGTTATTTCATATTTATAAATGTTTAAAATAAAAGATTATGTGTAACATGGAAGGGTAAAGGTTCAGATGACATCGTTTAAGTCCATCAATCCATGGGGCACCTGGGTGGCTCAATCAGTTGAGCATCTGCTTTAGGTTCAGGTCATGATCCCAGGGTCCTGAGACTGAGCCCCATATCAGGCTCCTGGCTCAGCAGGGAGCCTGCTTCTCCCTCTTCCTCTGCCTGCTGCTCCCCCTGCTTGTGCTCTCTCTGTCAAATACATAAATAAAATCTTTAAAAAATAATAAAGCCTATCAACCCCAAAAAAATCTTAGTAAGATAATCATAGAAATAGAGAGACAGAATTTTTGGACATAGAAGCATATTTTATAAGGGATTACTTTGTTTTTAATTACACGTAAGATGAGATATATCCTAAAATAGAAATAGATTTGACTTATAAATGTTTGGGAAGGGACACCTTGGTGGCTCAGCGGTTGAGGATCTTCCTTTGGCTCAGGGCATGATTCCAGGGTCCGGAATCGAGTCCCACATCGGGCTCCCTGCTGGGAGCCTGCTTCTCCCTTTGCCTATGTCTCTGCCTCTCTCTATCTCTTTCTGTCGCTCATGAGTAAATAAATAAATCTTTAAATAAATTAAAAAAATGTACGTATGTATGTATGTTTGGAAATATTTTGATAGAGTCAACATAAAAGTGGTTTGAGCTGGATGGAAATATACAGCTTAGCTAGAATGATCCTGGTGGTACTCCTAAGATTTAGCTGGGAGCATTACATTTCCTGCAGTAACTTAAATTGCACTTAACTATAAAATCTATTCTTTAAGGTAATAGTGTCCCTTTCTTGTGAAAAGCAGATAGTATTCATTACAACCTGTTTTATTTTCTATGTCTTCTTGAGAAAGAATTAACTAAATAACAAAGCATGACACCTAATATCACCTATGCAACTAAATGTTAGATTAGAAAAAAAATATGTATTAGATTTTTACCTTCATATTTGTATTCATGAAAGATGAATACATGCTGATTAGATATAATATCTGATAATTTTTTTTAACAAAAGATATACTTCTATAAAAATAAAAAGTTGATGTGAGTTCATACTGAACTAGAATATTTACTGGTAAGAAATATTATAAAAGTCTGAAGATAAAGAGGCAAAATATGTTATCCCACAATAAGCTGATGTGGAAATACAAGGAGTTAATGAAATATGAAAAAAATACAAAAATCATTAACTAATTAAATATAAATTAATTCAATGAAAAACCACTTCGCCATGCAATTTTGGATAAAGAGAATTTGAATTAAAATTTTAGTATAGCTGAGAATTATCGAAATAAAGGGTTTCATGATGTGTTGATGTAAATATTAAAAAACTCAAACTATTTGGAAAGAAGTTTTCACTGTATACCAAAGGCTTAGAAATATTGTAACTCAATGACTTGATCATTAAATGTCTATGAACTTATCCTAAATAAATATAAAATAGATATTTCTACAAATGATTTTTGTTATTCCATTTACAGTTGATAAATTTCTAAGTACCATGATTCAAGCAATAGATAAAAAGCATATTCATAAGACATTATAGTGCAGCTCCATGATAATGGTGTTCATAGAATTTTGGTTGAAAATATCACATTATCTTTGAATCATTCTCCAGATTCATTAATAAAATACCTAAGAAAATATTAAGAGGCAAAAAGTTGTAGCACAGAAAATATATTACAACAGGTAATACAGCGGCCAAAATCTGAGTGAGACTGAAATAAACTGACAATTGACAGAATGAGTTTAAGAAACATCATCAGGTGGCAAAAGCAGTGCAGACGTCAAAATGACAAACCTAAGAGAGAAACTAATCAGAATGTTCGTGATGTTTGAAAAAAACTGGTCGGGGAGAGAATGGCTCTCGTTTGAACACCATGAGTAAAACACAGAAGCTTGGGGCAGAAAAGATCATGAAGAAGACTATTGTCTCCATGAATCCCACTTAACTGAAGCATTTAAGACCCAGGCTGTGGACCAAGGAAATCACTCCACCTCAGAAGAGCAGAGCAACCCTGAAAATGACTGCAGGACGAAGGACCTGCCATGAGTCTCCACTCATTCTCAAACTTCAGAAGGTAATTTAACCAGTGCCCAAAGGGACTGTGAAAGAAGTAATATCACACCAATATCAGTCTGGTAACAAATACCAGCTTTTGACGGAATGGGAAATTTTAACACATCTCTCTCAGTCACTGACAGACCTCATAGATTAAAAATAAATAAGTAATAAAAGATAGAGAGTACTGAATGATATCTACTGGATTTAAACATTATGCATAAGGCTATGTATTTGATAACATACACATTTTTAAAATGTTGAAATATTCTGTAAAGCAAATCCTTCAGGCAATCCTATGGAAAATTCCAATGCATTTTAAGAAAAGGAAATTAGTGTCATATTCTAAGAATATAGATTAATAAAAATAGGTATTCTTAATAACAAAGTTTGGATGAGCACTCAAAAAAGGATAAACAGTTGATTTTTTAAAAATATTCTTCCAAATAGTAATAAATGCAAATATTAAGTAAAAACTTGTAATTGCTGCCAACAAGTATTAGCATAAATACTATGTTACAAACAAGAATTAGCAAATAGAGATTAAAAAATGAACAAGAGATGGCCTATCTACGGGTACTTTCCAGTCAAATTGGGACTGCTGTTCAAGAGGTAATTACAATATAGTTTACAAATGTTGTAATGTTACTAAATACTGGGCATCATGTGACACAAAAAAGAGAACCTAACCAATTCCTGGGATTATAGAGAAACTGCTAGAGAAAACAGCATCTAAGCAAACCCATGAAGTGTTAACAAAATGGAGTGTGTGTGTTTGTATATGAGTGTGTGTTTGTATTGTATGTTTATGCAGAAGATCCAAAAAATCAGGCAGAAAAAATTTAAAAGATGACTCAAAATGTACATGTTTGTCATATTTCTCCCCTCACCCCAGAGTAAAGTGGGCAAAAAGTAGCCATATTGGTGGGGACAACAATCATACATGGCTCAACAACACGGTCTTTCTTCTTAGAGGCTTATCTAGCTACTACTATTGCTGGGTGCCTAAATTGCCTACAACAAAAACTAATATTAAGTCCTCAATTACTGCACCAATAGTTTGCTGGGAAGAAACCAGCAAGCCACTTCCCAGTAGGTTAAGTTACACTGAGTCTCTTCCATCCGGGTGTGAATAGCAAGTTGCACTCCCTGGAACAGGCGTTTATTCCGGTAATGCATTTGTTCTTGCTGAGCAAAATGTTTCTGCAAGCCTGAAAGTCTGGAAACCCATATAGGCTTTATTTACCATCATCTATCCCAGACGACATTGGTTTTAACCAAAGAACAAAAAAAGGCTACGTCAGGAAAGTTGCTGTTCTTACAACATACCTTATCTTAACCCAAAGGGACTTAACCCGGCATCAAAGGCAGACTAGCCTACTGGAGTCCCAATTCAAGTGCTCCGTATAGTCGAAATGCAGTCCTAAAGGGTGTGATACACAGATTAAATAAGTTTGTGATGCTTAATAACTGGGTCCAGAAATCAAGGTTTCAGTGGAAAGGATTTCTCTATTAGACCAGTTCGGCCTGCAGAATTTTTACTTCCATTTCCAAAACATTTGTCTTTAATGGTTCATAGTTCTTTGTTTCCAAGGGTGTAATGCTTCCCCCAAGGCATAAAATACTGTTTCAATTTAACTGGACATTGAAACTGCCACTAGTCTACTACTGAATTTTCATCTTATTGAGCTAATTGGTGAAGAAGAAAGTTAACTTTACTGGTTCCACTGACTAATCTCAATTATGAGAAGGAAATTGGTTTACTTGTACACACTAAGACAGAGAAGATTATGCTTGGAACCCAGGGACTTTCTGGAGCTTCTTACTCTTCCATATCCAATAGTAAGCGTTCATGGAAAACTATAGTAACCCTAGGGATACAGGACTGCAGAATAAGCTTTCCCGGAAATAAAAGTTTGGGTCGTCTCTCAGATAAAGAACCTTTATAAATCGAGGTTCTGGCTAATAACAGAGAATGGTGGTGACAAGGAAGTTATAGTCTTAGAAGTGAGCCATTAGCTACAGATTCGTATGGTCTTTTCTTATTTGTTTGAATATATTAACTTATTTTTCCCTCTTCCTTTTCCTTATATGTTTTATAAAGAGTGCTAGAAGTAGTATACTTTAGAATATAATTTTTAGGTTGCAGCAGATCCAGTGGGACTATTATTAAACCACAAGAATTGCCATCCTCAGGGATGGATATGAGGCCTAATGAAACACTGCTTCTTCCTTTTGGGAAAGAGGTTAAGAGCCATTCCTTACATTTGTAGGAATATAGTTTTATCATACTAGGCAGAGCGTGAAACCACGGTTATTGTGCAAAAATTATATATGCGTCTGAAGTTGAGAAGAGACACTGAGAAATCAAAGGTTTCTTTCATCCCTTTGCTTTGAATCTCCATTCCCATCCTTCTGCACTGTTGTTAAGAAGTCTATGATGTGGGGATCCCCGCATGGCTCAGTGGTTTAGCACCAGCCTTTGGCCCAGGGTGCGATCCTGGAGACCCAGGATCGAGTCCCATGTCGGGCTCCCTGCATGGAGCCTGCTTCTCCCTCTGCCTGTGTCTCTGTCTCTCTCTCTCTCTGTGTGTGTCTCTCATGAATAAATAAAATCTTTAAAAATAAAATAAAGTCTTCGAACAAGAGGCACAGACTGAAGATGAGTAGGCAGGGAAGAAGGAAATGTGACTTCACTTCAGGTTCCTGGTGGCATCCGGCAAGAGGACAGTGACGCAGAAGCTTCAGAACTGAAGGAGAGGACAGAGGCAGTGAGAATTCTAGGCGCAGTTGCTTTAGACCAGACTAAGCTCCTGGGCATCTGGGATCCAGCAAGAAGCCTTCTCTGCACACAACCCTTAGAGCGTATTGGGGAAGTTTTTGCATCTCCAGCGCAAAAGAGAAAAACAATAGCTACAAATTCTTGAGTTGCCTCATCTTTTCTTCTTTTTGACCCAAACTTCATCTTTCCCTCTTTTACCCCTCCAGCTCTTCCAACACCCTGATGGCCAATTCAGCAATAACTTAATGTTTCTAATAGAAACAACCACAGCACTATTTGTTATCCAACTGACACACACGTCCCAAGTCACTCTTTAAGATCTCACTCCGAATGAAGGAGGAGCACACTTGACAGGTTGAGAGGAATAGTTAAGATCCGCGTCACCATTCAGGACCTTCTTATGTCTGCTGTGCAGGACATGCCTAGAATGAACTGAAAAGACAGCTCACCATGTTAAAGGAGCTGAACTGTGCTCAGGCAAAGGAAAGAAAATGATTTGTACTTCTCAGTCTCTTTCGGTTATTCTATGTATGTACACGTATTTTAAAGCCTGCAGCCTGCCATGAACCCAGCTTAGTGAGGGGAGAACGGCAATCTGGCATGGTGCAGGTATAAGCCAAGTGAGCTGAGACTTAAGTGGAGGAAAGAATAAAGGATTGCATAATACGATCCAGCCCAAGGTGCCCAAAGTGGCCCAAGAAGGAGTCACTGAGCTCTAACAAAGTTCAGAGAACATGGAGTAAGACTGGCATCCGCTGACGCCAGCAATCACAGCTTAATAGTCATTAAGGTGATGCCATGGACCCTAGTGCCATAAGGATAACCTTCGATAATGTTAATAAGCCCTTCCTTCTTACAACCAATTCTTGGCTCGGAGAGAAAGGGTGGGGAAATAAGAGACCAGGTACAAGTATCCACAAAGACTGAGAATTGTCTAATGTGATTTTGATATAAAAACTTGACAAAGATTACAAAATATAAAGCTACTTTAAGAATATAAATGCAAATAGGGCAGCCCGGATGGCTCAGCGGTTTAGCACCGCCTTTGGCCCAGGGTGTGATCCTGGAGACCCGGGATTGAGTCCCGCGTCAGACTCCCTACATGGAGCCTGCTTCTCCCTCTGCCTGTGTCCCTGGCTCTCTCTCTCTCTCTCTCTGTGTCTCATGAATAAATAAATAAATTTTAAAAAAAAGAATATAAATGCAAATATTAAAAGCAAACTTTAGGTAAATTCAATTTAGCACCATGACTAAGTGCTATTTACCACTAGACTGTTAGCTATTTAGAAACCTCTCAAAATATATATTTTTGATCCAAAAGAAAAACACCTATGATCATCTTACTGTTGAAATAATTTAATAGTATTCAAAACACATTTATAGAAATATTCTGAATTCAACAGAAATGTAAGAGTACATCTTCACATTATCAAAGCTACCTTTATCATAAAATAAGAATACCCTTCTCCAAAGAACTTTAATAGTAAACAACCAAAAGCAATCCCATTAAGGTATGAATACAGCTAAAAGGCACCCATATCATCGCTAATACTTAATAATGTTCTAGAAGCTGTCATTTACACAAAGAAACACTAACCAGAAATAATACCCATAGTAGTTGGAAAGGAGAAAAGAAAGTTTCGAGAGCCTTCATGGAATACAGACTTCTTACTGCAAGGTCTACAGCTCACCACCCGCCGCTCACCAGCTTTGCCATCTTGAGATAAATCCTTCACCACCATACTTTAGTTTACTCATCTGGGCATTTATCAGTGGACATGGGCGCTGCCACCATAGTTTGGCTTATTGTAAAAAATGCAGCAGCAAACACAGGGGTGCATGAATACCTTTAAATTCATGTTTTTGTACTGTAGGGGTAAATACCTAGTAATGTGATTACTGGCCTTAGGGTAGTTCTATTTTTAATTTTTTTGAGGAAGCTCCCTGCTGTTTTCCGCAGTGCCGCACAAGCTTGCATTCCCACCAACAGTGCACAAGGGTGTCCTTTTCTCTATATCCTCACCAACACTTGCTGATTCTTCTGTTTTTATTATTATTATTATTATTATTTTAGCCATTCTGACAGGTATGAGGTGGTTCTGATTTGCATTTCCCTGATGCTCGGTGACATTTCATGTTTCTGTTGGCCACCTGTATGGTTGTTTTTTTGTTTGTTTGTTTGTTTTTTGTTTTTTGTTTTTTGTTTTTGCGAAAAGTCTGTTCATGTCTTATGCCCACTTTTTAATTGAACTAGTTTTTGGGTTTTGAGTTGTATAAGTTCTTTATATATTTTGAATACTAACCCCTTATCATATATGTCATTTGCAGATATCTTCTCCCATTCTGTAGGCTGCCTTTTTGTTTTGCTGGATGTTTCCTTCATTGTGCAAAAGCTTTTTATTTTGATGTCGTCCCAGTAGTTTACTATTGCTTTTGTTTCCCTTGCCTCAAGAGACGTACCTAGAAAAATGTTGCTACAACGGATGTTGGAGATATTACTGCCTATGCTCACATCTAGGATTTTTATGGTTTCAGGTGTCACATTTGGGTCTTTAATTCATTTTGAATTTGCTTTTGAATATGGTGTATGAACATGGTCTAGTTTCATTCTTTGGCATGTGGGTGTCCAGTTCTCCCAACACCATTTGTTAAAGAGAAAGCCTTTTTCCCATTGTGTATTCATTCTTCCCTTGTCGAAGATTAGTTGACCATAAATTTGTAGGTTTACTTCTGGATTTTCTATTCTAACCCACTGATCTGTGTGTCTATTTTTGTGCCAGTACCACACTGTTTTAATTACTACCATTTTGTAACATAACTTGAAACCTGGAATTGTGATCCTTCCAAGCTTTGTTTTTCTTCTCGAAGATTGCTTTAGCTATTTAGGGTCTTTGTGGTTCCACAGAAATTTTAGGATTGTTTCAGCTTTGTGAAAAATTCTATTGGTATTCTGACAGGGATTACATTAAATCTGTAGATTGATTTGGGTAGTAGAGACATTTTAACAATATTTATTCTTCCAACCTGTAAGTATGAAATGCCTTCCCATTGATTTGCATGATCATGAATTTCCTTCACCAGTGTTTTATATTTTTAAGAGTCTCTTATCTCTTTGTTAAGCTCATCCCCAGATATTTTATTGCTTTGGATGCAAGTGTAATTGCAACTGTTTTCATTTCACTTTCTGCTGCTTCATTATTAAGTGCAGCAGATTTCTGTACATTACTTTTTGTATCCTGTGACTTTACTGATTCATTATTAGTTCTAGGAGTTTTTTGGTGGAGTCTTTAGGGTTTTCTATATATAGTATCATGTCATCTGCAATAGTGAGCATTTTACTTCTTCCTTACCAATTTGAATGCCTTTATTTCTTTATGTTGTCTAAATTCTGTGGCTAGGACTTCCAGATTATGTTAAATAATAATTGTAAGAATAAATATTCTTCTCTTGTTCTTAACTTTATGGGAAAAGTTCTCACTTTTTTACCATTAAGTATGATATTGGCTGTGGATTATTTATATAAAGCCCTTATTATGTTGAGGTATGTTCCTTCTTGACCTAGGGTTTCTATAATGAATGATGTAGTACTTTGTCAAATGCTTTTTCCACATCTATTGAAATGATCATACCGTTTTTATCCCATTCTCTTACCGATGTGATGTATCATGTTGATTATTTCATAAATATTTAACCACCTTTGTGTCTCAGAAATAAATCACACTTGATGGTGCTGTATTTTTTTTTTAGGTATTGTTGGATTCTGTTTGCTAATATGTTAAACAAAATCATTAATGAAAGAGAAAAAATAACCACCAACGCAACAGAAATACAAACAACTGTAACAGAATATTATGAAAATTTATATGCCAACAATTGGACAACTTAAAAGAAATGAATAAATTCCTAGAAACATAAAACCTATCAAAATAAAGTAGGAAGAAATAGAAAATTTGAACAGATTGATTACCAGCAATGAAATAGAATCAGTAATCCAAAAATGCTGCAAAAACAGTTCAAAACTAAACAGCTCATCGGATGAATTCTACCAAACATTTAAAAAGTTAATACCTAGTCTTCTCAAATTATTCTAAAAACAGAAGAGAAAGGAAAAATTCCAAATTCATTACACAAAGCCAGTATCACCCTGATACCAAAATCAGATAAAGACACTACAAAAAAAAAAAGAGAGAGAGAGAACTGCAGGCCAATATCTCTCATGAATATAGATGCAAAAATTCTCTTCTGCTTTTTTTTTTTTAATGAGAGAGAGAGAGAAGGAGGAGGAGGAGGGACAAGGAGAAAGAGAATTCCAAGCAGGCTTCTGACATGGGACTCCATTTTACAACTATGAGATCATGACCAGACCTGAAATCAAGAGTTCACGCCTAACCAGCTGAACCACCCAGGTGCCCCCTCTTTGCCTATTTTTAGTCAGATTATCTGTTTTGTTGATATTAAATTGTGCTTATTGTTTATATATTTTGGATATTAGCTCCTTACCAGGATACACAATATATAGTTTGCCAAAAGGGGTATATATCACACAATGGAATAGTTTTCAACCACAAAAAAGGAGGATATCCTGCCATTTGCAATGTGAAAGGACCTTGACCATATTATGCTAAATGAGGTAAGTCAGACAGAGAAAAATAAGCAATATATGATATCAGTTATATATGGAATCTAAAAAAGCTAAACCTGGAGTATAAAGATCAGATGATGAAGTAAAAGGATCCTGAGCTCACTTCATCCCATGAAAACACCAAAACTACACATACATATAGAACAACTCTCTCTGAGAACAACCTGAAAACTAGCAGAACAGCTCTTCCACAACTAAATATATAAAGACAAAGTCACATCCAGATGGATACAGAGGCAAGGTCTAGTCAGGATTCACAACCAAGCATGATAATCCAAAAGTAAAAGGACTATCACAAATGGGGAGGTGTCCCTAAGGAGCAAGAGGTTCAGGCCCCACATCAGGCACTCCAGGCCTGAGGATCTAGGAAAATAAGCCCCCACAATATCTAGATTTGAAGACAAGGAAGTCTCAATTCCAAGAGAGTCAGAGGGTTATAGAAAACAGAAATGCCATTCTCAAGGGGCTGGCATACAGATTCACTCACTCGAAGATCCAGCGCAGAGGCAGCAGTTTGAAAAATGCCTGTGCTATATACATGAAGGAGATTTATTGAATGACTTTATGGCATGTGCTAAAGAAACAGGAATCTATAGGAACTTTCTCTGGAACAAAAACACTGGCAGGTGGTGTATATATAATATATTTATATATACTTATATATAATATATACTATTTATAATATAAATATTATATATAATATATAAAATATTATATATTTTCTATATATAATATATTTATATTATTTTATATTATATATATATATATTACTCTTTCTTTCTAGCTTGCTTGGTGTTGGTAAGCACTATTTCTGACACTATCTACCTTGCTAACACCACTCACCTCACCCTGGCATTCCCCACCCATATACTTACCCTACCTACCTGGCCACCCCAGCAGGTGCCCCTCCAAAGTGGCTCCCACACTGCCACACCCAGGAAGAGGCTTCAGCCAGGATCGATGCCTCCCCAAAGTAGCTCCCACCCAATATGACCAGTGGATGGACTTGGCCTGGACCAGTGCCCCCCAGAACAGCTAGCCTCCCCCACCAGCACATCTACAAGAGTCACAACAGGGCTTTGCAGACAGCCAGGCCAGGGGCCAGCCTCACCCTCTGGCATGCCCACAGCAGAGGTGGCCCAGTCATAACAGAAGAACCCATGTCAGCCCACACAGGAGACATCTCTGATGTACTTGGTTCCAGTGATCAGAAAGGAATGGACTTTGGGGCATCACAAGGTACCCGTTACATAAGATGACTCTTTCAAGTCCAAAAGATGTAATTTATCTACCTAATATACAAAAACAAACACTGAGGCAAAATAAGGAAATAGAAGAGAATCTTTCAAATGAAAGAATAAGACAAGACCTCAAAAAAAAAAAAAAAAACTAAACAGAGATAAGCATCCTACGTGATAGAGTTTAAAGTAATGGTCAAAAATATGCTCATGGAACTCAGGAGAAAAATGGATGAAGATAGTGAGAACTTCAACAAAAAAATAGAAAATATAAAAGAACCAATCAGAGCTGAACAATATAATGACTGAAATAAAAAATACATTAGAGGGGTGCAACAGAAGATTAGATGATGCACAAGAATAGATCAGCTATTTAGAACACAGGGTAGTAGAAATCACCCAAATGAACAAAAATAACAACAATAACAACAACAAAAACAACAACAACAAAAAAAAACAGTTTAAAAAAAATGAGGATAACTGAATGAATTTCTGGGACAACATCAAGTATACTAACATTCAAATTAAACAGATTCCAGAAGAAGAGAGAGAGGAAAGAGGAGAAAACTTACTTAAAGAAGCAATAGCTAACCACTTCCCTAACTTAAAAACGGAAACATCCAGAGCCAGGAAGCACAGAAACCTACAAACAAGATGAGTCCAGAGAGCTCCACACCAAGACACACTATAATTAAAATGTCAAAAATTAAATATAAAGAAAGAATCTTAAAAACAGAGAAAAGCAACTAGTTATTTACAAGGAATCCCCAGCTAAGAATATTGTAACCTGACAAGATTATCATTCAAAATTAAAGGAGAGCTAAAGAGTCCCAGAAAAGCAAAAGTTAAACATATCATCACCGCTAAACCAGCCTTATAAGACATGTTAAAGGGACTTCTATTAACAGAAAAGGCCGTAACTAGAAGAAAATTATAAAAAGAAATCTCAATGATAAAAACAAACATATAGTAAAAGTAATGGATAAACCACTTAAAAAGCTAGTAAGAAAGTTAAAAGTGGTAACTCAACTATATCTACAATAATAACTTAAGGGACACACAAAATAAAAAGATGAAAATATGATGTCAAATACACAACACTTGGAGGTGGGAGTAAAAATGTAGAGTTTTTTGAATGAATTTGACCTTAAATAACCATCAACTAAAAATAGAATGCAATATGGATCAAGCATCTTTTCTAACCACAAATAGTATGAAACTAGAAATCAATTACAAGAAGAAAACAGGAAAAATCACAGATAAGTAGAGATTAAACAACATGTTACTGAACAGCCAATGTGTCAACAAAAAAATGAAAGAGGAAATAAAAAAATACCTGGAGAAAAATGAGAACTGAAACACAATGCCACTTTAAAACCTACTGTACATAGCAAAAGCAGCTTTAAGAGGCAAGTTTATAGCCATGTAGGCCCACCTCAGGAAATAAATTTTTTTTAAAAATCTAAATTATGCCAAAAGAAAGCAAAAAGAAGAAGAAAAAATGAAGCCCAAAGTTAGTAGAAGAAATAAAGATCAGAGAAGAAATAAATGAAATAGGGACTTTTAAAAAATGGAAAGCATCAATGAAATTAAGAGCTGACTCCTTGAAAAGATAAAAGAAATTGATAAACCTTTAGACAGTTTCATTAAAATAAAGTGAGTAAAGGCCAAATAATTAAAATCATTAAGAGAAGTTACAACTAACATCACAAAAATACAAAGAATTATAAGAGATTATTAGAAAGACTATACACTAACAAATTGGACAATCTAGAAGAAATGGATAAATTCCTATAAACTTGCACTCTTTTAAGACTGCAACAGAGAAAAAAACCGGAATATCTGATTAGATCAATTAATATTAGTAAGCTTAAACTAGTAATCAAAATACTGCCAACAAGTAATCCAGAACCAAAAAGCTTCACAGGTGAATTCCACCAATTTTTAAAGCAGATTTAATATCTATTTTTCTCAAAATATTCCAAAAAATCGAAGAAGAAATATTTCCAAACTCATTCTTGAGGGCAGCATTACCCTGATACCAAAACCAAAGACAACACATACACATAAAAAAATTACAGGTCAATATCCCTGATGAACATAGACGCAAACATCCTCAACAAAATATTAGCAAACTGAATTTAAAAATACATTAAAAGGGTTATATCCCATGATTGACTGAATTTATTCCAGGGGTGAAAGGATTTTTCAATATCCACAAATCAGTCTACATGATAACCATATTAAGATGAAGTTGAGGGCGGCTGGGTGGCTCAGAGGTTTGGCGCCGCCTTCGGCCCAGGGTGTGATCCTGGAGACCCAGGATCGAGTCCCACGTCAGGGTCCCTGCATGGAGCCTGCTTCTCCCTCTGCCTGTGTCTCTGCCTCTCTCTCACTCTCTCTGTGTCTCTCACGAATAAATAAATAAAATCTTAAAAAAAAGATGAAGTTTATCCTTTTATTTCAATTGATGCAGAAAAGGCATTTGACAAAAGTCAATAGCCATTTATGATAAAAACTGTCAACATGAAGGGGAGGTGTAGAGGGAATATGCATCAACATAATAAATAACATAAGACTGACGCAAAGCTAACATCATACTCAATGGTGAAAAACTGAAAGCTTTCCCTTAAAGGTCAAGAATACTCTCACCACCTTTGTCAACACAGCATTGGAAATCCTAGCCACAACAAACAGACCAGAAGAAGACATAAAAGGTATCAAAATAGTAATGAAGAAGTAACATTGTCACATTTTGCAGATGGCATGACAGTAAATACAGAAAACTCTAAACCTCCACCAAAGAAAAAAATATCCTAGTTTTCATTATTTTTGGTTTCTCAAATATTAAAAGCAATAAACAAATGAATTCAGTAATATTGCAGAATATAAAATTACTATACAGTAATATATTGTGTTTCTATTATGAATAACAAACCATCAGATAGAGAAATTAAGAAAACAATCTCATTTACAATTGCATCAAAAGAATAAAATACCGGGAAATAAATTCAACCAAAGAGGTGAAACATCTGTACCTTGAAAACTATGACAACAATGAAAGAAATGAAAGGCAACATGAATAAATGGGAATGTATTCTGTGCTCAAAGATTAGAAGAATTAATATTCTTAAAATATCCATACTATACAAAGCAGTCTACAGATTTAATGCAATCTCTATCAAAATATCAATGGTATTTTTCACAAAACTAGAACAAATAATCCTAAAATTTGCATGGAAGAAATTGTCAAAAGACCACAAATTGTCAAAGCAATCTTTAAAAAGAAGAAGAACAAACTGGAGGTAACCCATTCCCTGATTTTGAACTATGCCATGAAGTTGTAGTAATCGAAACAGCAGGGTACTGGAACCAAAACACACACATACATCAGCAAAACAGAATAGAAAGCCCCAAAATAACTATGATTATATGGTCAATTAATCTACAACAGAGGAGGCAAAAATACAGAACGAGGAAAAGTCAGTCTCTTCAATAAGTGCTTTTGGACAAGGCGCCTGGGTGGCTCAGTGGTTGAGCATCTGCTTTTGGCTCAGATCATGATGCCGGGGTCCTGGGTCTAGTCCCACATAGGGCTCCTCTCAGGGAGCCCGCTTCTCCCTCTGCCTAGGTCTTTGCCTCTCATTTTGGATCTCATGAATAAATAAATAAAATCTTAAAAAGATAAATAAATGCTCTTGGAAAAACTGGAAAGATACATGCCAATAAATAAATAAATAAATAAATAAATAAATAAATAAATAAAACTGAGCCACTCTTATACCATATACAAAAATAAACAGATTAAAGACCAAAAGGTAAGACCTAAAGCCATAAAACTGCTAATGGAAAAAATAGGCAGTAAACTCTTGAACATTGATCTTAGCAATAGTCTTTTGATCTGTCTCTTCAGGCAAGAAAAACAAAAGCAAAAATAAAGTATGGGACTACCTCAAGTTAAAAATCTTTTCCACAGTGAAGGAAATCACCAAAAACCTAAAAGGCAACCTACAGAATAGAAGATATTTGCAAATGGTATCTCTGACAAGAGGTTTATGTCCAATATCTATAATGAACTCATATCACTGAACACCAAAAAACTGAAATAATCCAATTAAAAATGGGCAGAGGACCTCATAGACATTTTTTCCAAAGAATACACACAGTTGGCCAACAGGCACATAAAACCATGCTCAACATCATTAATCATCAGGGAAATGCAAATCAAAACCACAATGAGACATCACCTCATACCTGCCATTAGGGCTAGTATCAAAAAAACAAGCAATAACAAGTGTGGGTAAGGGTGTGGAAAAAAGGGAACCCTAATGCACTATCAGCGGGAAGGCAAAATAATGCAGATGCTATTGAAAACGATATGGAGATTCCTTAAAATGTTAAAAATAAATACCACATAATCCAACAATTCCAAACACTATATAATCCAATAATCCATCCCATAGATACGCACACACATGCTCACACACACAGTGGAGTATTACTCAGCCATAAAAAATAATGAAGTCTTGTCCTCTGTAACCACTTGGATAGACAAGAGGGTATTATGCTAAGTGAAAGAAGTCCAACAGAAAAAGACAAATACCATATGATTTTACTTACATGTGAAATCTAAAAAATCAAAACAAATGAACATACGTAACAAAAGAGAAAAAGACACATAAATACAGGTAACAAACAGGTGGTTGCCAGAGGAAGAGTGTGGGCAGATGGGTGAGACAGATTGGGGATCAAGAGGTACAAACGTCCAGTTATAAAATAAAAAAAGTAGTTGAGGTGTAAAATACAGCATAGGGAGTAAATAATATTGTAATGGCTTCATACTGTGACAATGATAACTAGGTTTATTGTGGTGATCTTTTCATAATATATATAAATGTCATCATCATGTTGTACATTTAAAACTAATGTAATATTGCATATCAACTATATCAGTAAAAAAATTTTAAAAACCATGATTAAAAATTGCTTCAAGAGGAAACATATTACAATATATAAGTGCATCAACATAACAGCTTTTACACCTTAAATTTACACAATGTGAAAAAAAAATTTACACAATGTAATCTCATTTTATCAAAGAAAGAAAAAAGAAAACTAAAATCATGCCTCCGGAGTCCTTCTTTTCTTAAGGACTGCATGCAGGAACAAATAAGGTTGAACACAGAGTAACAAAGGGCTAAAGTTAAAGAAAACACAATTTAAAAACACTCTGTGACAGAAATTTGATATTCTATACTAATATTAAATACTTCCCTTTATATCCACATACCGATATCCATTTAAGCCATTCAATCTTAAAAAAAAAAAAAAGCCATTCAATCTTACCGCATGCAAAAAAAAAAAAAAAAAAAAAAAATCCCCTATAAGTAAAATACAGATGGAAAGTAATTTATTTGAAAATATTTAGGGACTGCCATACTCAGAAGCCCAAATGGTGCTATTTTACTCTGTCTAAACTATAAAGAAATCACTGAAGTCCTCAAAGCTAGATGGAAAACCCTAGAGAGCCTACTAACAATTTAGCATGCCAATTCCCGTGGTAATGTTAATTTTACTTTTCACAGAGTCCTACTGAAATGCTGTTCATTATAATTAAGACTTTATAACTATAGATGTGTAAAAAAAAAATGTGAGGCTTATTATACCAGAGACATCCCAAAGGAGGGGTTCCATCCTAGGATTTACAGATCCTATCAATGGGGTCCATAAATAAAATTCAGATGATCTGTGCATGTGGATTAGGAAAAGAAAAGTCGTATCTTTATTTTCACTAACCTCTAGATGAAAATTGATCGTTTTTTTGAAGTATGATTTAAGCCAACAAACCACAATAGCAATATTTTCATCGATTTCATCGATAAACTTTTCATCATAGAAACTATTTTCATATCACATTTTGTTACAAATATCATGAAGTATGATTTACTCTCACCACAGCTTCAAAATTACTATTGTTCTTAAACATTAAATATTTGCCTGGATCTTGTTATTTAGCATGTTTCGAAGCCTACCTGTTACTATATCATGAATTTGATTCTCCATGTTTTGATGACTATTTTAATATAACCGATTCTCTGGGTAATTTCTGCATTTTATTTTATGCATTTAAAATATTAAAAATATTATTCTGAAACATGTATGACATAGACATCATCCAAGTGTAAAGCAGCAAAAAGTAAGAAGTGACATGAGTTTCAAACCATTTTCTTTGGTTTCAACAAATGCTTTGGAGTTACAGCTTGCTCTTTTCCACCTAACACCTAACATCCGTCTTATCTTGCCAAATGCCTATCCTGTTTTTCAGAATTTTACACTCCAGCATCACATGCAAACATGACAGCCTTAGAGACATCTCACCAGCTCCTGCAATTATATAGATCCTTATAAAAAGCTCTTATAGCAAATATATATATATATATATATACACACAAACATGTATATTTTAATCTTTCAGATTCTGACTGGTTACTGATACAGCACAGAAATTATATTAAGGATCCCTGTTTTTTTTTTTTTTAAAGAATCCCTGTTTTAAAACAGATTTTCTTAATTTTTTTTTCCTTTTTTTATTTATTATTTATGATAGTCACACAGAGAGAGAGAGAGAGAGGCAGAGACACAGGCAGAGGGAGAAGCAGGCTCCATGCACTGGGAGCCCGACGTGGGATTCGATCCCGGGTCTCCAGGATCGCGCCCTGGGCCAAAGGCAGGCGCCAAACCACTGCGCCACCCAGGGATCCCCTAAAACAGATTTTCATATTATCTTTAGACATGATCATTATAAGGCCATTACATTAGCTAACACTTATTCTAATTTAAAAATAAGTGCTGGCTGATCTTTCCTGTTTATTAACAATATGTAGGTTCAATTCATAATAAAACATATTTTTGTTTAGTTTGTCACATATCTAATTGTTCCAGACCAAGTATATTAGGAAGACAATCCTGAAATCGAGAGCAGAGGAAAAAAAAAAAAAAACACACACACAGAAAAGAAAATATTACCAGGAAATGCTTCTTTTGGGAAAAGGAATTATTAAAGAGCAGTCTTAAAATGTCATGACTCAATTCAAGGGGATAATTTAATTCCGCCTCTAGTTGAGCTCATAATACACCTCAGTCTTATCCCACAGTGTAATATTCAGTCTTGTGCTTCAGTCTTACACTAGGACTGGCATTTAAAATTTGTGTGATTTACTGTGTCATAACATAAGTGACAGGGTATCACCACCAATATATAGGGACATATTCCTAGTCATTTTAAGAATGGGGATTTCTCAATCAGAGAAGAGAGATATACTTAGATTAAGACTTGAATGTGTTGCGAAAATTCTTTTGACTATTTTTGTGCAATGGTTGAAGCTGAGTATCTATGTTGCTGACTCTCATCTGATCACAAACATCATGAATAATGCATTTAGTTACATGACCATTTTGCCTTTAGACTAAGAACACTGAGGAACTGCTCTAACCATAGGAAAAGTCCATGTAAATGGCCCAATTTTCCCCCTCTTTTGTTCCAAATGTAGAATTTTCTGTACTACTGTGAAGCAGAAATTACTCCTTTGTGCGGATTCAGCATTCAAAATATGACCAATGCCGGATTTGTGTGTGGAATACTCAAAACACAGTCAAGCACCTGCATTTGTCATCAACAAAGTGTTGATTCACAGTTTCCTCAAAATACAGTAGAAAGTCTGAACCAGTATTCTCAAGGGCATAAATAAAAGGTCGGACTTGTATACTTTGCTCAACCCATAGAAGGCTCACAGAATGACAAACGTGAAATAATAGTCTGGAAATCAGAACATCTCAGCAGATTGATATTATGCATTTTTCTACCACTGCATGGATTGCAAGAAGCTCATTTTCATTTACTTAATAATAGAAAGCTGGAATTTTTAGGGAGATCTGAGGTTATGTGCAACAATATTACCTGTCAGTCTATTAAATACAGTTAAATAGACTGAACTAAACAAAATTATGTGATTGTCTTATTATGAATTTAACTTACATACTTTTCAATTTCTATAATTTTATAGATTTGTTGTCAAAATATCTTCCATGTTGATAATGACCTCACTGAAACAAAATCAGTTTTAAGACAAATTCTATTTCTTGGAAAAGTCTTTATTTTTCTCTGACCTATATTATATAAGTTGCTATACAAGGACCAATTATCTGGAGCATAGTAAGAATCGATGATGCATAAAACGTTTTCAATATCAAGTACAGAGCAAAGCAAAAGGTGAATTCATTAATGTGAATGTTAATACAAATGAAATAGGAAGTCACGGTTGTTAATTATGCTGAGAAAACGAATCAGAGTTTGCCACACTTGAAGAAAATCTTTTTTAAATAAATAATTCAAAAGGAAATTTCATCAATATTTTTCTGAGATTATAACATCTGAATTTTTGCAACACATTCAAGTCTTGCGTGTTGGGGGAGGGGGGGTGTTGTTAACTTTTCAAAAGCAAGAAAATGGAGAGCCTAAGGTTCTTAAATTCTATCATGGTTTGTATCATGGATGCCCAAGGAGGCAACCGATAGTAACTATGGACAAAGAAGAAGTAAGCGTCTCTCTCCTAACAGCAAGGGCCACTGCTGCAACTCATGAGAAGGAATAATGGATAAAAAATCGTTATTTATTGAACTGATGCTCACTGTATTGATCTCTATTCTATACACAAACCGCTAACTGAAAAGAAACTGTGAATTTTCCTCTTAGAGACTTCTAATTTGTGCACTTACGCATTTATACTTCTGTTACAGAGTAATTTTTTCCCATTTAGAGGTGTTAAGAGCTTTACTCCAAATAACAAAAGTGCCATAACTCCCTAGGGTAGAACACAGATAAAGAGAGAGCAGGGGAAAAGTGCACATTTTCCGTCACTCTACTTGAAAACTGTGTTTACCTAACAAATTTGTCACAATGGAGTTTTAATCAGATTCAATTCATTAAGGATAACTTTAAGGCTTTACTAGGTTAATGGTATGTAGTGTGTCTTAGGATTTTCTTTCCTATCTTTAAGAGGAAGACACACAAAACTTCTAGATAACCACTTAGCACTCTCTTAAGCATTTAAGAGTTTCTTCCTGACAAAACTTTTCATCCTGAGTGGAAGTTCCTCAACTGCTGATGATAAACAGAATGGCCAGCGATATAGGCTAAAGCCTATGGGAGACAGTTCATATTCAAGATAACTGTCTAAGGAATACGCTGCCAACATTTACTCCTTCAGAATTTTTCAGGCTTTTTCCCTGTGTTTCCACATAATCAGAAAGCTTCCATAATCACTTTGCTTCCTCATGTAATTGCATTAAGTTTTGTTCAGGAGTCTACCAAAGGCTGATCATGTGTTGGAAGGTCTTTCTCACATTTTACAAGGTCTCTATTGAGAATATAGGCCATTATGTTGTTCAAATGGATCAGCATCCTCACAACGCATGAGTTCCATTGAACTATCCTTCCTGTTAGGAATCTAACAAACTCAAATGTACACTGAGATGCTACAGCTTTCCCAACACACTTGTTCACTGGGCTGTTTGGTTGGTTTTAATGTGCACAATCTCCTGTTCAATTTTGTGCCCAGCATAACCCATGCATCATATACTACTGGTTTTGAGCTCAGAGTCTACATTTGTCTTGTCAATCACCACAAATTACTTTTAGATTAGATAATATGTAATGGCAATAAAAAGTAGATTGTGAAAAAAAAAGTAGATTGTGATATATGTAAAAAACAAAATGGTAAAAGTAGATCTAAACCCAGAATGTGAAATATTAGTCTGCATTGCTGAAATCATTGTTTTAACTCCAGTCTATCACAAATGATTGCTAGAGCCCCAAACAAGTCCTCAAGAACAAATCTCTCTGATTCTCATAATCCTCATTAAGAGTTACTAATAGACATTTTTACTCTACATTACTCTTCACTGGCACCTAGGGAACCATTAAGTTACTTTTTTTATTATTTTATGTCAACTTTCTTCAGTAGGTAATTATGCTATCTCTACTACTCTCATATACCCTATGCATAGTGTTACAAATATTGCTTAAATAGCTCAATAAATTTTTTTAAGCATCAGGGTAAGCATCATTTTATCTTCTCAACAATATCTAAGTTACTAACTGACCATAGCATAAATAGGTGCCTATCATGGAACAAGCCAACCAACAAATGAAATGTCTGGGCTGCAACTTCATACTTAAATCTTTCTGACCAAGTGTCTATCTTTTAGGAAAGTAAAACCAGTATTTGTAAATGAAACAAAGAATCAAATCCATTTTGTGACTACAAAATGTCCATGAATACAAAATAAACTGATGTCTTTAATAAAACAAATAATTACTCCTGAATGTCAACTCTGGACTTTATGTGGGTAAAAACTACTAGAAAAGGAACAAATATTCTTTTTTTCAACATTTCAAGAACTCTCAGGTTTTTTCACTTAAAAATTCACCTTTGGATAAACTAGAGTAGCAGCAACAGTATACAATAAAAATAAATACAAATGACCCATTTGTTTTACTATAAAAAATGCCAATGATAAAAAAAAATAAGAATGGGATTGAGGTAAAAATATGTTAGAGATAAGAAACTTCTGAAAAGTAAGTTCAGAATATTTCCAAAATTAGAAGATCACACTGTATGCATTATTCATATAAACTGCCCCATCCACCGTACCGCTTTAATTTTCATGTTACCATTCATTGCACATTCACCCACTTATTCAGAGTTAAAACTATGGCATCATCTTTGATTCTTTTTCCACCCTTTCCTCTCACATCAAATGTTAAGAATTAATAGAAAAGAATTTCACTGAAATGTTTCTCTTCACTGTCCCTCCCAGTGAATAAAAGCCTAGGCTTCCCACCATGGAATTAAGATCTTTCATGATTTCAACTAATTTTATCTACTTAACTTTGTTTCCTACTACTCATTTCAGAAAATTTTCTCTCCAATATCTTTAAATCTGGCAAGTATCAATATATCTTAAGTAAATTCTTACATTAAGAATGTTCTTACTCTATCCTGTGATCTCGGCTATTAATTATCCATTTAAGGTTTACCAATATTTTACATCCCAATTTTGATTACACTGATTCCTGAATAAATGCAACGGTTCGTTCATTCAGTGATTGCTTGTTTTCTACATCTTTTTGAATAAATATGTGGCGTACAAAAGATAGCCTTAAGACGTTGTGGAAGGTGAGAGAATTATAGTCTATACTTTTTAGTGATTTCAATTCTACATCTAATTTTTATATAACTGATTTTGCTCCACAATGAGATTATAGCAATTTAGAAGCAGTTTTCACATTTTGTACTTTTATTTCCCACAGTTCTTAGCACAAATACTCATTTTGTTGTATTCCTGAATTTATTTTTTAAACTCAAAAAATATAATGGTAATTTCATCTCTACTGAATGTCTAGGTAAACAAAGTCTATGAAATAAGTAGTATTGTAAGCCAGAAGACAGTTAATTCTAAGCTTAAATCACTCAGTGTCTAAAATACTGGAGGGGTGTGGGAGTAGCCTCTACTGATAGGCTTTACCTGTGAAATATAATCCTCTCTTAAGGGAAAAGCAATCATGGGCAGTAAAAAGATAGCTGTGATTTTTTTTAATGTGCTCATTAAAACATTTGTTTAGATGAATTACAGCCAGATAAAATTACCGTAGCTGTAGGAAAGATCTTCCGCCAAAGGCAAATGATCTACTTTGATCATCTTTTAAACCTTAGAGAAAACTGTACTAATTCTCCACTAGGGACTAGAGAGTTATTCAACTGGGACCATCGTTGAGCAGGAGATGTTTTATTAAACCAGTTAGCTTCCTCCTCTGTATGGTTTCAAAAAATCAAAGCCAATTTGATTGAAGCTAATGACCTATTACAGAAGGTAAAACAGTAACTAATTTATGATCATTTAATCACAGATTTAGAAGATGTTATGTTAAATTAATTAGCATTTTTTCTACTAGATAGTCCCTGTTATATGGGATAGGCTTTACTTTAAGAGATCTTTCAAAATATGGGATTTTGAAACATCTACCTGTAGGTATTTAAGTGCTTAAAAATTCTCACATCATGAAAATCTATACTGTTATCAGTCCAGGTTTATTATAGTTTGTTTTTTTTTAAATAACTACAAAATAATGAACTGTCCACCTTTCCTTGCAGTCAGTTCATATATATGAAGAATAATATTCAGTTATTTCACTATTTTCTTTTTTAAATGAATACTATTTCTCTAAAATTTTTATCAGAGATACTGCTTCTCAGAATTTCTGACCATAATTTTTATTTTTCTCCTCAACTTTCTCCATATACTACAGATTTTCACTAGATGAATACATCACAAGCATTCAGAATAATAAAGAGGGGTAAGACCAAAGGCAAAAATATATTTGTTCCTGACTCTTAAAACTCTTTCTTACATTTTACAAATCTAAGTTCTAATAATACCTTCATGGTTCCTAAATTGAATTTCTTAGATGTGTAGGAACTGATGTAGTAGTAGAACAGGAGACTTCTATAAAATCCAAATAGAAAAGGTATATTCACCACTGATAAACCTGTACAGGTCAAATTCAACACCAAATTTCTTGGCCATTTTTCATGCACTGGATTTGATACATTCTAAATATTCAACAAATGCTTCCTATTAATATAAATTGTATAGTCATTGAATACTATTGCTATTCAATGATCAAAAATGTATTTTAAGAGATACACAGATAGATAAATCTTTAGTAAAAAATCAACAATTTTTATTAAATGCAGTATTTTAGGTAAAGACTCCATGGTTTCCAAGAAGAAAAATAATTATAAAAATAATTGAGCCCAGAGAAATACAAAGGATCATAAAGGCCTACTAAGAACAACTATATACCTATCAACTGGACAACCTGGAAGAAATGGAAAAATTTATAGGAACATACAACATACTGAGACTGAATCAAGAAGAAATAAAAAATCTGAACAGATCAATTAAAGAAATTGAGAGGTGCCTGTGTGGATTAGTGGATTAGTGGGCTAAGCATCTGACTCTTGATTTTGTCTTAGGTAATGATCTCAGGGCTATGAGATCAAGCCACAATGGGCTCTGTGTTAGATGCAGAGCCTGCCTAAGATTCTCTCTCTCCCTCTCCATTTCTATAAGAAAAGGGAGAAGAAATTGAGTCAGTAATCCAAAATCTCCCGATGAAGAAAAGCCCAGGACCAGATGGTTTCACTGTTGAATTTTACCAAACATTTAAAGAATTATTAATACCAAGTATGTTCAAGCTCCCCCAAACAAAAAGAGGGAACATTCCCAAACTCATTTTCTAAGGCCAGCACTTGTCTGATACCAAAGCCAGATTCTGATATTCTAGAAAACAAAGCTATACACCAATATCCCTGATGAATAGAGATGCAAAAAATTCACTATTCTCAACAAAATACTAGCAAACCAAATTCAGCAGCACATTAAAAGGGTCATTCACCATAACCAAGTGGGATTTATCCCTGGTTTGCAAGGATAGTTAGCCAATGCAAATTAATCAATATAATGCACCACATTAATAGAATGAAAGAAAATAATTATATAATCATCTCAACAGATACAGAAAAAGCATTTAACAAAATTCGACATTCATTCATTACAAAAACACTTAAAAATTAGACATACAAAGAACATATCTCAACATAAAAGCCATGTATAACAAACCTGGAGCTAACATCATACTCAACAGTGAAAGACTGACATTTTTTTCCTCTAACGTCAGGAACAAGACAAGCATACCCACTATCACCATCCTATTCAGCAAAACTCAACATAGAACTACCATTTGATCCATCAATGCTACTGGAATATACCCAAAGGAAACAAAAATTCTAATTTGAAAAGACCTCTACACTCCCATGTTCTTAGTAGCACTGTTTACCATAACTAAGGAGGTATGGAAACAATCTAAGTGGCTAACAATGGATGATGGATAAGGAAGTCATAATATATATTATCTATCTGTCTGTCTATCTAGTATAGACTAGACACACACATAAAAGAATATTATTCAGCCATAAAAAGGAAAACAAGAAAATTCTACTATTTGGATAGCATGGATGGAACCTGAAAGCCTATGGGGTGCCTGGGTGGCTCAGTCACTTAAGCGTCTGCCTTCAGCTTGGGTCATGGGATTGAGCCCCACGTTGGGCTCCTTGCTTGCAGGAAGCCTACTTCTCCCTCTACTCCCTGATCGTGTTCTCTCTCACTATGCCTCTCTCTCTCTAAAATAAATAAATAAAAACTTCAGAAAAAAAAAGCTAATGCTAAGTGATATAAGTCAGAGAAAGACAAATACTGTATGATCTCTCTTAAATGTGGAATCTTAAAAAGCTAAAAAGAAAACACCAAATTCATGGAAAAATAAATCAAATATGTGGTTACTGAGGCAGAGGGTAAGAGGAGATGAAATTAAAGGAAAATGGTCAAAAGGTACAAACTTATCCTATTGTGGTAATAATTTCATTATATATGTTAATCAAACCATCATGCTGTATACCTCAAGCTTATACAGTGATGTATGTCAATTATTTCTCAATAAAATTGAAAAATAAATTTAAAAAGAATAGGGTTTGAAAAAAGTGGAATTGCTATGCCATAACTTAAGATCATTTTTGTGTTAATCTGTATCCGTATTTTTTCTTTATGACACATGTTAATATTTGTCTTTACAAATTTCCCTTAATTGTATGTGATTCTCCATCAATTTCAAGATCTTTCTGAAGTGATTCATGCTCTCCAAATTACTATAGAGGCTTCTAAAATCTGCCTTTAAGTGTGGGCTTAATGTTATCATAGTCAACACTAGTTAAGTTGTTTAAAAATACTAGCTAACAAAATACTTCTGATGAAAAGCATTTAGAATGGCTACTATGCCACAGATTACAAACCTTTAGGTATATCTTTTCATTTATTTGATTTATCTTGTATTTATTATGAACAGATACAGCATAATGTTTCTTTTTGTTTGGTAGAAATAGTCTGCTGAAAGGAAAAAAGAAAAAAGGGAAGGGGAGAGGAGAGGAGGGGAGGGGAGGGGAAGGGAGGGGAAGGGAGGGGAAGGGAGGGAAAGGGGAGGGGAAGGGAAGGAAAGGGGGAGGGGAAGGGAAGGGGAAGGGGAAGGGAAGGGAAGGGAAGGGAAGGGAAGGGAAGGGAAGGGAAGGGAAGGGAAGGGAAGGGAAGGAAGCAAAAGTCAAAATAAATGACATGTATTACATTCTTTCACTCTACTGGGTCTTTCATAGGAAACTAATTAGAGGCAATGAGATTATCTTATATCAGTATCTGAAGGTAGCTTATAAAAAAGAGGGGAAACTATTTGCTTTAAACTGCTTAGAAACTGAAATCAAAAAATATTTTAACTTTGAAACAACCAGAAGGGTTTTAAATTTGAAGGTTCAGGAGACACTCAATTTAATGTCATTCATGACTCTTCACACAGAAGCCTTTGCTTGTTTTCCTTTTATCATATGAAAGTATGAATATTAGATTCTAGTACATCAAAGTTATGTAGTACGCACTTCATCATGATGAATATTATAATCCTTGAATGTAAAAGTTATATTAGTAACAAAATAAAATCCATATTTTCCCCAAAGACAATCAGTATTCAGTTATCATCATGAGGGAGTTATTATAGATAAAATTAAATATATTTGTTTACTGAAACGGAGGACATTATAATTACCAATATACTGCCCAGAAAAATCAGTATTATTGACAGCACTTCTCCTTTCATCTAGCTCAACTGATAAAGTTCTTATCACAAGTCATTAAAATATTGGCTAATAGATATAAAGAAACAGTTCATTTTAAAAATTAATGCTATTCACTAAAATTGAATAAAATCTAAGTAAAAGAAACTTTGGGAAAAAAAAACAATCAATTAAAACCCTTCCATTAATGAAAATTTGACTCTAATTCCAAATGAAAAATATGGTTGTCTGCAAAGAAAGTCTTCTCTATCTAAGATAAAAATAGATGAACTTACAAAATACAGCAGCGTCTTGTTTAATCACAGGAGGACAACTGAATATATTCTCTCAGAACTCTTCTCGGGCACATTTCCTGAAAAAGAAAATTTAAATTTTACACATTGAACTTAAAAATTTAAACATTGAACTTAAAAAAAAAGTAACTATAACAAACTAAGTTTGTTTAATGGAAAGACCACATATATAGCGTACAACTCTAGGCCTATCTAAATAATCTTTAAACCAAATAATACAATAAAGAGTATTCCTAATGCCATTTGTACCAACATTCAGGTCGTGAGAAAGAATTTCCATCAATTTCTAAATAGCTTGAAAATATCAAGCTACTTCAGTATATTAAGAATGAATCAACTGAAGGTTTATACTCTAATAAAAAACTTCAAAACAATTTTTCTGGTATAAGACCAAAAAAAAGTTGTTTATGACATTCAGATGCCTCTGAGCAGCAAATATACAGCAATGGCTCCAAAGTCAGAGGACAAACTAAAACTCAAACTAGAATACCTGGTCCCAGTTTGATATAGTTATTTCATGAAGATAGTCTGAAATCCACAGAATGTTTTAAACATAATGAGGATGAGTAAAAAAATGGAGCATTTAGAAGATATACAAAAGAACACTGTGCGACGCTAAGCAACAGGTTCACTTTTGGAGCCTTACACGTTCTAAGCAGCATACCATGAAGAAATACAAGTCAACTGGTTCACTGCCTTTCACATCCCTATGTATAAAACAACACCAACTATTCCATCCTTTATTTGTTTTAGGATTCACTTCAATAGAAGGCCTCAATATTGAATTGCCTATGTCTGGTTGAAAGGAATAAGAATGCCAGTTGTCCATACAGTGAGTTGGCACCAGTCTCTTACAATCTCTCCTTATTCTTTTGTACATGAAAAAAGATCACAAGATGGTATTTTTTTAAGATTTTATTTATTTATTCATGAGAGACACGGGCGGGGGGGTGGGCAGAGACACAGGCAGAGGGAGAGGCAGGCTCCCTGTGGGGAGCCGGATGTGGGACTCAATCCTGGGACCCAGGATTACGCCCTGAGCTGAAGGCAGGCACTCAATTGCTAAGCCACCCAGGTGTCCCCACAAGGTGGTATTTTAACAAACTATTAGAGGATATTCTTTTTCAAAGAATATGTAAACATTGTAGTTGTAGGTAAAATATGACATTTTCATTTTAGAATTGTATCTATTTATAGAATAAATGTACAGGGAGCTAAAGTGGAGGCTGTAATAGTTATTTAAAATAAGCTTGTCTGTAGAATTAATACATTGATTTATGAAAGTCGACTGCTACCATTAGGAACACACTGTAAGCACATAAGGTAGAAAGATGAAGTTCAAACAATGTACAACAAACTGAAAATCCGAGAAATCACAATAACAAAAAAGTTTCTACAAGAGAAGAATACAGTATATATGAGAATTGATATGAATTTGTAAGTTATCAATGCAACTTTAAAAGCAAATAAGTCCTCGTTTTATTTCTACTTTCACTAAATGTTTTTTAAATAAGTTTTCCATTCTCAAATACCCAAAACACACAGAATATGACCGATCAGATACCCATCAGCAATTGCAGATAACTTCTTTTACAAATTAAAGGTATCCTTCTTTGGCTCAGAATAGTCCAACTACTGTCATCCAGCTTTAAGCTGCCTCGTTTTGCTTAAATTAACTGGATAACATGAACATTTTCCATGTTTCAAAGGACCTGACTTATACAGGTTATACAATTTAAACGGAATTTCATTATTAACATCGGAGTTCCAAATATAAAGTATCGTGAAATACCAATGGATCTAATATCGTAATGGAAACAAATAAAAACCCTAACAAATTGTGTATAAGTTATACTGACATTAATTGCATGAGATCACTATTAGGCATGGTTACTTCATCAATTTAGGCTCTCCAAGCTAGTCTTTCAAAAGCTTAATAAACCAGATGGGTTTTTTCTTCATATGTACTTATCCAAGCTCTATTTCCTTTTGTGTAATAAGGCATGCAAGTCAACAAAGCAAAGAAGGAAGGGAGGGAAGGGGAACAGGGAGGAAGAAAGGTAGGAGAGAGGGAGTAAGGGAAGAAGGGAGAAAGGAAGGAACAAAGCTTACGTTAAGTGACATGTATTTGGAAAAAGGAGGGAGTCTGAGACAAAACTGTGGTGACCTCTAGCATTCTTACATCTTTGGCCATGTGGTGAGGTGGGTGTCAAAATTATAAATAACTAGAGAGAATCCTGAGAAAGAATTAAGTGAATAAAGAACTGTATGGATAAATTTATCCCACAAATAAATTATTCAAGCAGAAGTGGGAGAATGTCATGATTTAATCAACAGATGGTACATAATGATTAGATCTGCAATTTATCTTTCAAACCACTCCGCCATGATGATTTTCCAGATTCTTTCAGAAAGAGGGAGACTCTAAGTTAAAGGTGAAATTGTTTCACTAAAGTTGCTGGATGGGTTTGGTTATTCAGATTGAACATAGTACATCCAAGGGTGTCCCAGTCTCTTCAAACAGTTTTATTTTATATTTTTATTATAAATATTAAACCCAAAATAGTTTGTTTATACAATTATTATGCCTAACTTCTGGTAGATGGGATAAACTGTTCTATTGTAATAAAATAGGTCAATGTACATCATTCTACTAGAGCTTATAAAGGAGAAACAAATTTGATTAAATAACCACAATATAGTGTGGATTTAATAACATCTATGACAACATGTGCTTCTAAATATCAATTCAAAGTAGCTGAGCTTTGAATTGATATATCCACCAATCATTATATCTATTTATCTAACCTATCTACTTTAATATGTAATATATATGTATTCATAAAATTAAAAAATCTCTCACCACATTAATGTAATGACTATATTTTCATTGAAGTTCACATCAACTATATTTTGTTTACTGCAACAGTGCTGTAAATGTATTGCAGAGTCCCCTGTTGAGGTCTAGAAGGTGCTTTCATTATGATACAAATGATTATGTAACTGCTACCAATAAATCAGTAGTAATCCAAAAATAAATACTGACATAGACTTAAATAAGAGATTACTATATAATGATCAACTCATTGTGACAGAATAAAAAATATTTAGTGTGGAAATCTGATCATTAGAAAAATTAAATGATGTTTTAAAATTTGCTGTTGGACACCTGGGTGGCTCAGCGGTTTGGTGCCTGCCTTTGGCCCAGGGCATGATACTGGGGACCTGGGGTTGAGTCCCGCATCGGGCTCCCTGCGTGGAGCTTGCTTCTCTCTCTGCCTGTGTCCCTGCCTTTCTCTCTGTGTCTCTCATGAATAAATAAATAAAACCTTTAAAAAAATAAAAAATAAATAAAATTTGCTGTTGTTTTCCAAAGTAAGTTATTTATTATATGATGTTATATTATGCTTTATTATCTTCCCTAAGTGGTGGAAACACAGTAAAATTTACAATAAAGTTACTAGAACACAATTATTATAAGCTTATTTTATTATAATGAAAATTACTGAGACAAAAAAACAAAAAATGTAAACCTTGCACCAAAGGGGGGAAAAAAAAAGAAAATTATTTAGAACCCTGAAGAACATTTTGGAGAATGGAACAGAATGAAAACAAAATGGTAGGGAAACAAATATCAGACCTATTAGTTTTAGCAGATTGTAGTATGAATCATCACAAATGGAACAGGATGTGAAATTATCTCCCACTTCTATGTCTACAATGACTGGTGACTTTTCTTTTTTCAAGATTTCATTTATTTACTTGAAAGAGAGAGAGCTTGCACAGGAACAGGGGGAGGTGAAGATGGAGAGGGATGAGCAGACTTTCCACTGAGCAAGAAGCCTGACATGGGGCTCAATCCCAGGACCCCAGGATCACCACCTGAGCCAAAGGAAGACACTTAACCAACTAAGCCACCCAAACACCCCTAACTAGTAAATTTCAAGAAAAATTAGCAGAAAAACAAAATCCTGAAAAATTCATTACACCAAATGTATTCCCCTAAAGTCCCAAAATGTGGACAGATATTTAATAATCATCAATGAGCTGTTCTTGCTAAGAATCATTCATCTCATAAAAGAAAGTTTGACTTTACAAAAGTCAGCATAGATGGGATGTTTGTCATATTCCAATCCTTTCAAATTAAAAAAAATCAGTATATTCTGTTTACTTTATGCAGAAAATCTTGTCGTTAGTCTGAATGTATGCAGGTATAAAAAATATCAATCAGTACTTGAGAATGAGCTATAATCAATTACAGGGAGTGAGTAAACATGAATAAAGTAGACTGAACAGCAATCACAGTGTCAGGTATTTAAAATGTAAATCTAACTTGGAAAAATCAATAACTACTTTTGTTGAAGAAGAGACACTAAATTAAAATAAGAGATGGCATGTTTTTGAACATATAATATACATAATTTTGACTCTGGCAAAGCAAATGTGTTCAGAAGATCATCCAAGAAAGTTTGAGAGTGATAATTGAAAATTTTCTGCATTTGGCAAAGATCATAGTAAAACTTGATAATATTATGAAAGGATATTTATTCAGACTACAAACATTGGCATCAAGTAATATGACACATATTTAAGAAATAATATATAAAGTTGAATAATTAGATTTATTGCAGAAGTAATGAATCACTCTTTGAAGGAAATCCTAAATGTTACTCAAATTATCTTAGATACAGTTCATAATATAATAAGCTTTGTATAATAAATTATAATGACTGAGAATTTGGTAATTTGAAATTTTCAGTATTTTCATGTATACATTTTTGAGAAATTTTTTCCAGGAGTTGCAACAAATTGTAGTTTTTGCAGATTTCTAAAATTCAGAACTTAGAGGGAAAAACTGATGACTAAGTGGATGTCATAAATATATGCATAAATATATAAAACATAACATATGAAAAATATATGAAATATATACACAAAAAATACAAAATATACAAAAAAGTAATAGACCAGTAAAATTTTGATTTGAGGAAGTGATGTTCAAAAGAAAATTCTAAGCAATTTTAAACTTCTTATTTTTCTGTCTGGTCTGAAAGCAAAATTTCTTTGACCAGCACTGATATTGTCTTATGACGCTGAAGATCTCTACAATTTTCTTGGCCTCACTTAAATTTTGGATGTTATTGAAAATTTGTCAACCATAAACATGAAAACATTATGAATATTCAATATGTAAGTTAAACTGATGCTTCATAACCTCAAATCTCAAAGCTATCAAGCAATTTTTTTTATAAATCTCTTGATGACAAGGCTGGACAATGGTATACATTCCAAAACACCTGCTTTTAAATTTATTTCCTAGTTCTGCATGCTGCACTAAGTAAATGTAACACGTCAGAGCACGTTTTCTGTGAATGGCCAGATACTACATATTTTAGGCTTTGCAAGCTGCATATACTCTAGGTTTTACTGCATATTCTTGTGTGTGTGTGTGTGTTTATAATCTTTTAACAATATTTTTAAAAATCTTAGTTTATGAACCATACAAAAGCAGGCCATAGTTTGCTAGTTTCTGTTTTAGAGTTTCCTATTCCGGAAAACATTAGTAACATGTAAATTTAATTTTAAGTAATAAAAATTTTTCTAAAAACATAGTTTCTCTGACACAGTAGCCGCATACTAATTTCTTAATAACCACATGTAAATTTAAATTTAAGCAATTAAAATTAGTTATAAATTATCAAGTTTTTAATAATTCCAAAAACTCAAGAGGCACATGTAGCTATCTGCAGTATTGAACAATGCAGATAAAAAGCATTTCAAAAAAGTTCTATAGAAAAAATATATGCAAGAACCCAAAGTCTGTGCATCAGTGTCTGTATGTATGTGTATCTCTTAGAAGCACGAGAAAAAATCAAAGCGATAATGGCTGAATCTCTTGACATTGATACTAATCTCTGCCATGGGGCCAAGACCAGAATTAAAAAAGATGACTTAATTTGATTATGAATTCCATTGTTAGTCCATCCAATCTTAGATGTTAGCCCATCCAAAATTAAAAGCCATATCAATATGTCAAGTCTATGTCTCCTTAAATAATAGAATAATTTCTACTTTAAAAGAACATATTATAATATTAAAAAAAACTTTCTCAATATTTTAGATCAATGCTTATCCTATTCTAATGTGCATATACCATCTAGAGACCTTTATAAAATACAGATTCTGATGCAGTAATTCTGAATTGGACTTATAAATTGTACATTCCTAACAAGTTCCTAAGTGATACTGAAATTTAGGGCCCAAGGACAAAGTTTCAAGATGATGTATGCAATATAGTGGATTATGATATCTATAAGTGAAAACTATTTGGTACTTTAATATTGACCTAATCTACTAATAATATGTATTCATGAGCAATCATGATAACAGTAACTACGAATCTTAAGACATTCTTTAGCATGACATTTGTGATGCATTGCAAAGTATTTGCAGTAGTAATTTACCAAATAATTTTAAATGTTTTCCCAGAATATCCTTTGTCAAATGTAAATGTAACTTTTCAAAATTTAAATTGTTAAAAAGTATTTCTCCAGCAGCCCGGGTGGCTCAGCGGTTTAGCGCCGCCTTCAGCCCAGGGTGTGGTCCTGGAGATCCAGGATCGAGTCCCACATCAGGCTCCCTGCATAGAGCCTGCTTCTCCCTCTGCCTGTGTCTCTGCCTGCCTCTCTCTCCCTCTGTCTCTCTCTGTCTCTCTCTCATGAATAAATAAATAATCTTTTAAAAAAGAAAAAAGAATTTCTCTGCAAAGACTATCAAATATATCAAACTTTAAAGCAGAAAATTCAATACTGGAACATATTAATATTGAAACTGTCTAAATAACTGAATTGTGAATTTCTGATTTCCACAATAAAATTTCAGTTGCCTCAATTTGAATCTCTTTATGCCTCCTCCAAAAAATAGATATCAATAAGGATATGAAACAAAATCACCCGTATTTTATGGCATAATTAAGCGACAGTTATAAAACATTCAATAACAAGTAAGTGACTATTTGGAATCAATATTGAGAATTCACATCCATTCCTAAGCAGAGGTAGATTAGAAATATAGAACCCAGGTGAGTAGAGTCCCAGTGGTGTCAGAACACAGATAACATCAATCAGAGTGCATAATTCTAAGTACAAAAAAAGACAATTTAAGCAAAGAGATAAATAGAAGCAAACAATCTGTAATACATATAATTATGGTCACTAAAAAAAAATCACATAATGAGATAGAAGTAATATATAAAAGTATAATTCAAGAAAGTATTCCAAAAAGAAATGTTATATTTATGTACTGAAAGTTCCGATCTGTACTCGAAAATCAAAGTCAAATACAAGACATATTCTAATAAGTATCCCAATAGAATTATTAAATTTTGATATATAGAAAAAAATTCTCTGGACATCTAGCAAAGGAGAAATGTTTCATGGAGAAACTAATGAAGATTTGGTTGACCATGCACTTCTTGAATGAAATATGCCAAATACAGAAATACTGGAGAAACATTTTCAATGAAGTAATGAAAGGTATGAGATGATTTTATATACAGCTGTGTTATGCTTAAGCATCAAGGCTTAGGAAAACAATGTTAAGCTTTCAAGTACTCAGGGGATGCTATATTCATGAACCCTTCCTTTGACAGAGCTCTAGCTAATCAAGAGATGATTAGGGAAATTTTGGCAAATCAGGTAGTGATGAACATTGCATCATTCTTTGTGAACCGAAGAGGAAAATACAGGTTAGGATGTTTGTGGAAGAATAGTAAGTAAAGCTTATGAACTTAGACAAAGTAAAAATGATTCAACTATGAAATGAGAAGGGAAGCAAGAGAGAAGGCTATACTGGTTGGCACATAGAAAGTATGTAAAAAAAAAAAAAGTATTACTTAAACCTAGAGCTAACAAACCAAATAACAGAAAGATAAGTAAATAGGTAGTTAGAGAATTGCAACAAGTATTAAGACAAATATAATTGCTAAAATAAAGATGCAAATCTTGCTAAATAAAAAAGATAGTATACAGAAAACCTAATAAATTAAAGTTATATAAAATGTAATAGACATGATAACTTGATTTTTGTAAGACAGAGCTGAAAACAAATATATATTACTAGCTTTAATAAATGTAAACTTTCTCAATTCACCTTTAATTTTTTATAGCAAAATTCAATTCTATTCTGAATATAAAATCCACAATAAACAAAATGGATTCAAAAAAGCAAAATATAAAAAGATATGTAAAGGTATTCTAGTTAATGCAAATAAAATGAAATGCCAAACGTACTACAAGAAAGTAAAATTCAGATCCAAAAACACTAACGCAACAAAACAAAACACCACAACCACCTTCAAAATAAACAAACTCATGCAAATTAAGAAAGAAATTGCTAGGAAAACATTAATTTCATTCTCCAGTGAAAACACAAATGGAAAAATAAATACATAAAGATATATATATATATATATATATATATATATATATATATATAACCCTAAAAAGCTAATTAAGATTTTTATACACAAAAAATAGAAGGCACAGTACCTTCATATTAATATAAACTGGCCATACATTAGTTGCTTAAAAAATTATAGCAAGTCTCAGAGTAGAAATAATACAAACAATATTCCCTTAGTCACAATTCAATAAAACTAAAAAATAATAACAAAAAATTGTTAAAATCTGACAATCAAAACTTTTAGAAACTTCCTCAATTCCAGACTTGAGGAGATAATTTACATCAAAGTTAAAATATTTTTAAAAGTAATGACTTTGACAGGATGTCAAAGTTATGATATATAATAAAATCATTAATCAAAGGAAATTCCTATCTTTAAATACACAGGTCAGTACAAATGAAAAATATTTAAGTGTGAAATTCAACATCTTGGAAAAAAGTAAATCTAAAGGAAGGAAAAAATAAAGATAATGCAAACACTAAGGTTAAATATTTTGTAAAGAAATAGTAATAAACTATCTTTTGAGAAAAAAATTAATAAAAACATAAAAACCATGAGCTAAATTAATGAATAGGAGATAGAAATCATAGGAACACCAGCTGATAAATAAGAACAACATAAAAACTCTTGAAACGATGATGTTCAAAACTCCTAAGATATTTTGCACAAGTATATGCAAATATATTGGAAACTCTACCTGAAATGTATAATTTCATAAGATAATATATTTTACAGAAACTGACAGTAGCATAGAAAAAAAGCTTAAATGAATCCACTTCCAAAGAAGGAGAAAAATTATAAAGCAGACAAAAGAACCAGGCCCAGATATTTCCACAGGTGAAGTCAATCAAATTGCCTAAGACCAAATGTTTATGCTATATAAATTGTTCCTGATAATATACAAAAGAATATTTCCAATTATTTTTTATGAAGTGAATATAATAACAATGCTTGATAAAACTGCACTATATAAGAAAACTACAAATGAATATATATAGGTCTGTTCACAAAAAATCATAAGTAAAATATTAGCAAGCAATCTAATTGCACATTAAAACACTTAATATATTATTACAAAGTGAGATTTATTCCAGAAATGCAAGGTTGGTTCAATATTAGAAAATGCATTAACAGGGATCCCCGGGTGGCTCAGCGGTTTGGCACCTGCTTTCAGTCCAGGGCATGATCCTGGAGACCCAGGATCGAGTCCCATGTCGGGCTCCCTGCATGGAGCCTGGTTCTCCCTCTGCCTGGGTCTCTGCCTCTCTCTCTCTCTCTCTCTCTATCATGAATAAATAAATAAAATCTTTAAAAAAAAAAAGGAAATGCATTAACACAGTTCATCATATAAGTAGATTTATGGGGAAAAACCTTATGATCATCCTAAATGCTGAAAATATTTTTGTCATTCAACATTCATTTTTTAAAAAGATTTATTTATTTATAATTTGACAGAGAGAGAGAGAGAGAGAGAGAGGAGGAGGAGGCCAGAGAGAGGGAGAGAAAGTCTCAAGCACACGCCCAGTTGAGGACAAAGCCTTACATGGGGCTCAATCTCAAATGATCGGAGCTGAAACTAAGTCAGATGCTCAACCAACTGTGCCACCCAACTATGCCCCATTCTTTCTTTCTTTAATTTCAACGACAGTTAGTTAACATGTAGTATAATATTGGTTTCACGAGTAGAATTTAGTGATTAACCATTTACATATAATACCCAGTGCTCATCAAAACAAGGGCCTTCCTTAATGCCCATCACTCATTAAACCCATCCCCTGTCCACTTCCTCTCGAAAACCCTCAGTTTGTTCTCTATACTTAAGAGTGTCTTATGGTTTGCCTCCCTCTCTTTTTTCTCCCTTCCCCTATGTCCATCTGTTTTGTTTTTTAAATTCAACATATAAGTAAAATCACGGCATTTGTCTTTCCTTTATTTATTTTGCTTAGCGTAATACACTGTAGCTTCATCAATGTCATTAGAAATGGCAAGATTTCACTCATTTTGATGGCTGAGTATTATTCCAGTGTGTGTGTGTGTGTGTGTGTGTGTGTGTGTGTGTGTCTGTACCATCACTTCTATCCATTCATTAGTCAATGGATGTTTGGGCTCTTTCCATAATTTGTCTACCGTTGATAATGCTGCTATAAACATAGGGGTGCATGTGTCCCTGCAAATCAGTATTTTTGTATCCTTTGGGCAAATATCTAGGAGGGTAACTGCTAGGTCATAGGATAGTGGTATTTTAAACATTTTGAATACTGAAAACTTTGTTTTCCAGACTGGCTGCACTCATTTGCATTCCCACCTACAGTATGAAAGGGTTCCCCATTCTCCATATCCTTGCCAACATCTGTTGTTTCTTTCCTGTCTTGTTAATTTTAGCCATTTTGACAGATGTGAAGTGGTACCTCATCGTGGTGTTGATTTGTATTTCCTTAATGATGAGTGATGTTGAGCATCTTTTCATTTATCTGTTGGCCATCTGTACATCAGACATCTGAAATATCTATTCATGACTTCTGCTCATTTTTTAACTGGATTATTTGCTTTTTGAGTACTGAGCTTGTTAAGTTCTTTATAGATTTTTGATACTAGCCTTTTATCAACTGTGTCATTTGGAAATATCCTCTCCCATTCTGTAGGCTACCTTTTAGTTTTGTTGATGGTTTCCTTCAATGTACAGAAGCTTTTTATCTTGATGAAGTCCCAATAGTTCATTTTTTGCTTTTGTTTGCTTTGCCTCTGGAGACAGGTCTAGCAAGAAGTTGCTACAGCTGATGTCAAAGATGTTGCTGCCTATATTCTTCTCTAGGATTTTGATGCTTTCCTATCTCACATTTAGGTTTTTCACCCATTTTAAATGTATTTTTGTGTATGGTGTAAGAAAGTGGTCCTGTTTCATTCCTTTGCATGTGGCTGTCCAGTTTTCCCAACACCATTTGTTGAAGAGACTGTCTTATTTTCCATTGGATATTGCTTTCCTTGCTTTGTTAAAGATTAGTTAACCATATACTTCTGGGTCCATTTCGGGGTTTTCTACTCTGTTCTATTGATCTATACATCTGTTTTTGTGCCAGTACCACACTGTCTTGATGACTACAGCTTTGTAATACAGGTTGAAGTCCAGAATTGTGGTATCTCCACCTTTGCTTTTCTTTTTTAAGATTGCTTTGAATATTTGGGGTCTTTTGTGGTTCCATACAAATTTTAGAATTGTTGTAACTGTGAAAAATGCTTGTGATATTGTGGTAGGGATTTCATTAAATGTGTAGACTGCTTTTGGGTAGGATAGAGATTTTAACATATTTATTCTTCCAATCCATGAGCATGGGATAGTTTTTTTTTTTTTTCATTTCTTTGTGTCCTATTCAATATCTTTCATAAGTATTCAATAGTTTTCAGAGTATAGATCTTTTACCTCTTTGGTTAGGTTTATTCCTAAGTATCTTATGGTTTTTGGTTCAGTTTTAAGTGGAATCAATTCCTTGATTTCTCTTTCTTCTGCTTCATTATTGATGTATATAAATGTAACAGATTTCTGTATGTTGATTTTTGTATCCTGCAACTTTGCTGAATTTGTGTATCAGTTCCAGCAATTTTTGGATGGAATCTTCCAGGTTTTCTACATAGAGTATCATGTCATCTGTGAAGAGTGAAAGTCTGATTTCTTCCTTGCTGATATGGATGCCTTTTATTTCTTTTTGTTGTCTGATTGCTGAGGCTAGCACTTCCAGTACTATTTTAAATAACAATGGTGAGAATAGACATTCCTATCTTGTTCCTGATCTTAAGGGGAAAGCTCTCAGCTTTACCCCATTAAGAATGATATTATCTGTGGGTCATTCACATATGACCTTGATGATGCTAAGGTATATTCCCTCTATCCCTACTTTGTTGAAGGTTTTTATCAAGAATGGTGTTACACTTTATCCAATGCTTTTTCTGCATCTACTGATAGGATCACATGGCTTCTATCTTTTCTTTTATTAATGTGGTGTATCACTGAAAATTCATTCTTAAGACCATTATCAATAGCAATTGGTAAGTACATACTTGACATGATAGAATTACCTATCATGCAAAAGTCACTATAATTCCCTTCCTGAATTGCAGGCTCAGAATGACAGTCAAGTTCATGAGACACTAGACTTTAACCAAGACCAACTTCAAGCTAAAAGAGGATATAGATTGATGAAAGTGTCATTATAAGATGAATAATATCTGAGGATCTGATGTACAACACTGTGACTATGGCTGAAAAAAACTGCATTGTTTAATTATAAATTGCTGAGATCAGAATTTAAATGTTCTCACCAAACAAAACAAAGAGCAATAACAAAAACCCAAAGAGGTAAATATGTAATACATGTGTTAATTAACTCCATGAGAGGAATTCACAATGAATATGTATATCAAATCATCAAGTTATACATTTTAAATATCCTACAATTTTATTTGTCTCAATAAAGCAGGAAGACAAAAAACATAGCATAGAAATAGAAAACAGAGCACACACATGAAATGTCTTGTACATCCCAGGCACATCTGATATCAAGAATCACTCACTGGATGCACATGTTTCTGAGAGATGGGGCTAGGTAGGTACGGATGGGTTAAGAAGTAAGAACCATTACAGGTCAGAAAAGCCAGTGGCTTTAACAGCCCTTCAGTTTTTATACTTTAATCTCAATCTCTTATGCTGCTACTTATCATTAAGTTATATTTATAGAAAGAAAATTCCAACTACCTGGTACAGAGTTCACACCTCAGAAAATAATTACCTTAAAAGAAATTCTCATTTATGTTGGATCTGATGTACACCTATGTATTTCCTAAGTATATAAGCTAATGTTATAAGAATTTGGAATATGGTCCCTTCTCAGTCAGTGGGGTCAAATTTAACTTTAATTTTAATTTTTAATTCTTTTCTTGACTCCTTCATTTGAAGCAACACTTACATGAGGAAATTATTAAGCTTTCTCACTAAAGTTAAGACATGAGACAGTGGTGCTCATTACCAATGGAGTTAGTAGTAAAAGCAATCAGATAAGAAAAAAAGAATTAGAAATATAAGCAATAAAAAGAAAGAGGTAGATTAATATCTATTTGCAAATGATGAAACTCCAAGTCAAAAACAATGCTAACTCCGACAATGTAAAAACAACAAATTTAGTAAGACAGAAAAACATAAAATTGACTTTCAAAATTAATAGCTTTCATATATATTTCTAGATATAATACAAGGAAATATCTCAAATTGAAAAAGCAACAAAATCAGATTAGGAATAAATTTATCAGGAAAAGAATTCAATTTCTATGAAGAAAACTTTAAATTACTTATGAAAGATGTGATACAAGCATAAAACAATATTTTTTATCAAGTTAATTATACATTCTTAAGTATTTCCCAAGAATGCTGAGAACTTTTGTTTTCCTTCAGAAGCTGGACGAATGAAAGTGGTGGTTTTTCATTTTAAAACACAAACTCGGGATCCCTGGGTGGCGCAGTGGTTTGGCGCCTGCCTTTGGCCCAGGGCATGATCCTGGAGACCCGGGATCGAATCCCACATCGGGCTCCCGGTGCATGGAGCCTGCTTCTCCCTCTGCCTGTGTCTCTGCCTCTCTCTCTCTGTGACTATCATAAATAAATAAAAATTTAAAAAAAATTAAAAAAAAAATAAATAAAACACAAACTCTGCCAAAAAAAAAAAAAAAAGGAGAATATTTTGCCCTTACCAAATACTAAAACATGTCATAAAGGCTTTATAATTGAAACATATTGTACTGGCCCATAAGTACACACAGAAGACGCTGAAGAATTAGACTCATCAATACAATTCTGAAAGAAAAAATAAATTCTTAAATAAAAATGTATTTACAAATGTGTAGTCTTTTAAATAAAATTAGATCTGTATGTAACACCACAGAGCAGAAGTGCCTTAAGTAGGTAAGACATTTAAATCTAAAAAAATAATAAATTGAATACATGCAACAAACAACAACAATAACAGAAAACTATGGCTTAGTCCTTACCACATGAAGGCTAAATAGTCTGACAATGATGTAAATCCAGGAGCAATAAAAGAAAATTCAAATATATTCACTGACATACAAATGTTTTAAAATGTTTAAGATACAAATGTATTCATATACATTTTTTAATGACAGAATGTACCATAAGCAAATTTAATATACAAACTAAGCTCTTAGACAAATAGCCATGAATACTGACCATACTCCTTTAAATTAAAGAGAAACAAATTTAAAACCCTATAGAAACTGCCCAAAGTGGGAGGTACTACAATCCCAGAGTTCAAGATATATTACAAAACTATAGTAATCAGGGATCCCTGGGTGGCGCAGCGGTTTGGCGCCTGCCTTTGGCCCAGGGCTCGATCCTGGAGACCCGGGATCGAATCCCACATCGGGCTCCTGGTGCATGGAGCCTGCTTCTCCCTCTGCCTGTGTCTATGCCTCTCTCTCTCTCTCTCTCTCTCTGTGACTATCATAAATAAATAAAAATTTAAAAAAAACTATAGTAATCAAAACTGTATGGTAAGCACAAAATAGATACATAGATTAATAAAACAGAACAGTCCAGACATAAACCCACAGTTTTATGGTCAATTAATCTATGACAAAGGAAGCAAGAATACACAATGGATAAAAGCCTCTTCAGAATGGTGCTAGGAAAATTGGACAACTACATTCACGAAAAAGTGAAACTAGATCACTTTCTTACACCATACACAAAAATAAACTCAAAATGGATTAAAGATCTAAATATGAGACCCGGAAACCAATAAAATTTCTAAAAGAAAGCATAGACAGCAACTTTGACAATTGGTATATTTCCTCTGGCAATAGAAACAAAAGCAAAATTAAACAATTGAGACTACACTAAAATAAAAAGCTTTTTTTGAAAAAATGTTTTATTAAAGAGCTTTTACACGGCAAAGGAAACCACTGATAAAAAGGCAATCTACTGAATGGGAGAAGATATTTGCAAATGATATATTTGATAAGGGATATCCAAAACATATAAAAACCTAAACAACTCAGCACCAATTTAAAAATGGACAGAGGACATGAACAGATATTTTTCCAAAGAAGACTTAGAGATGGCCAATAAACATATAAAAAGATGTTCAAGACCACTCATCATCAGGAAGTGCAAATCAAAAATAAAATGAGATGTCACTTCACAGCTGTCAGAATGGCTACAATCAAAAGCACAAGAAATAACAAGTGTTAGTGAGAATGTAGAAAAAAAGGAACTCCTGCACTATTGGTGGGAATGCAAGCTCAGGCAGCCACTGTAGAAATCCGTATGGAGGTTCCTCAGAAAGTTAAAAATAGAATTGTACTACATTCCAGTAATCACACTACTGGATATTTACCCAAAGAAAATGAACACATTAATTCAAAAAGATATATGCACCCTATGTTTTTTGCAGCATTATTTGTGCTGGCCAAGATAGAGAAGCTATCCAGGTGTCTATCAACAGATGAATGGATAGAGAAGATGGGGTATATATATACATATATAATGGAATATTAGTCATAAAAAGAGGAATGAAATATT
Organism: Canis lupus dingo; assembly: GCF_003254725.2. NCBI lineage: Eukaryota > Metazoa > Chordata > Mammalia > Carnivora > Canidae > Canis > Canis lupus. The sequence continues at coordinate 60,418,637 of NC_064257.1, forward strand.
AACATGTGCAACAACATGGATGGACCTAGGGAGTATAGTGCTATGTAAAATAAGTGAGAGAAAGACAAATACCATATGATTTCACTTATACATGGAATTTAAGAAACACCACAAACAAAGAAAAAAGGACCAACAAAAAAACCAGACTCTTAAATACCAATAACTGGTGGTTGCCAAAGAGGAAGTTGGTGAAGGCATCGATGAACAATAGATAAAAGAGATTAAGAGTAAACTTATCTTGATGAGCACTGAGAAATGTGTGGAATTGTTGAATCATTATATTGTACACCTGAAACTAATATAACAGTGTGCATTAATTATGCTTAAATTAAAAAAATACATGGCCAAAAAGTACGAACAGAGAATTCACATGAAAAGATATGGAAATACCTCATTTTATTGTGCTTCACTTTATTGTGCTTCACAGATACTTAGTTTTTTACAAACTGAGGAATTGTAGTAACCTTGTATTGAGCTAGTCTATTGGTCTGATTTTGCCAACAGCATTTATTCACTTCATTGTCACATTTTCGTAAGTTTTTCAATATTTAAACTTTTTCATTATTGTTGTATTTGTTTTGGTGACAGTGATCAGTGCTCTCGAATGTTGCTCTTGTAACTGCTCTGGAACCATGGACCATGTGCAGCCATGTAAAACAGAGAACCTATTGGATAAATATTGTGTTCTGACTTCTCCACTGACAGACCATTCCCTAGTCTCTCTCTTCTCAGGCTTCCCTATTTCCTGAGAGATAATACTGAAATTAGGCCAGTTAAGAACCCTAGTATGGCCTGCAAGTGTTCGAGTATAAAAAAAAAATGCTGCACACCTCTCATTTAAGGCAAATGCTAGACATGATTAAGCTTAGTGAGGAAAACATGTTGAAAGCCAAGACAGGCCAAAAGCTAGATCTCTTGCACCAAACAAGTAGCTAAGTTACAGATGCAAAGGAAAAGTCCTTGAAGGAAACAAAAAGTTCTACTCCACTGAAGACAAAAATGACAAAAAAGCAAAACAGTCTTATTGCTGATATAGAGAAAGTTTTCGTGGCCTGGATAGGAAAACAAGTCGGCCACAACATTCCCTTAAACCAAAGCCTAATCCACTCAACTCTCTCCAATTCCATGAAGGCTGAAAGGGGTAAGGAGGCTACAAGAAGGGAAGAAGCCACCTCCATAACATAAAAGTGCAAAGTGAAGCAGCAAGTGCTGATGAAGCTGCAGCAAGTTATGCACATTCGCTCAGGTAATTCATGAGGGTGGCTACACTACACAACAGCTTTTCAATGTAGACAAACAACTGTATATTGGAAGATGTCACCTAGGACTTTCATAGCTAGAGAGGAGAGGTCAATGCTTGGTTTCAAAACCTCAAAAGATGGGCCCTCTTCCTAGGTGGTAATGCAGCTGGTTAGTTTAAGCTGCAGCCAATGCTCATTCATCATTCTGGAAACCCTAGAGCCCTTAAGAATTATGGGAATTCTACTCTGCCTCTGCTCTATAAATGGAACCCACAAACCACAAAGCCTAAATGACAGCACATCTGTTTACAACATGGTTTACTGAATATTTTAATCTCAGTGTTGAAACTTACTGATCAAAAAATAAATAAATAAAAATTCCTTTAAAAATATTACTGTAGATTGACAAAGTACCTGGTTACCCAAGACCTCTGATGGGAAGGACAACAAGATTAATGTTGTTTTCATGCCTGTCAACACTGCATCCATTCTTTAGGCCGTGGATCAAGGAATAATTTTAACCTTCAAGTCTTCTTATTTAAGAAATACATTTTGTAAGGCTATAGCTGCCACAGAGTATTTAGATGGATCTGAGCAAAGTAAATTGAAAACCTTCTGGAAATGATTCACCATTCTAGATGCCATTAAAAACATTCATGATCCATGGGAAAAGGCCAAAATATCTACATGAGTAGAAGTTCAAAATATATTGATTTTGACCCTCATGGAGGGCTATGAGGAGTTCAGTGGAGGAAGTAACTACAAATGCAGCAGAAATAGTAAGAAAACTGGAATTAGAAGTCGAGCCTGAAGATGACACTGAGTTGCTGGAATCTCATGATAAAACCAGAAAGAATGAGGATTTGATTATTATGGCTGAGCAAAGAAAGTGGATTTCTGAGATGGAATCCACTGCTGGTGAAGATGCTGTGAAGTCTGTTGAAATGACAACAAAGGTTTTAGAATATTATAGGAACTTAGTTGATAAAGCAGTAGTGGACTTTATGAGGATGATTCCAGCTCTGAAAGAAGTTCTCCTGTGAGTAAAATGCTATCAAACAGCATCACACACCACAGAGAAATCATTTGTGAAAGGGAGAGTCAGTGGATATGGCCAACTTCATTGTTGTCTGATTTTTTTTAATTGCCATAGTCACCTCAATCTTCACCAATCACCACCCTGATCATACGGCAGCAATCAACACCAAGGCAAGACCTTCCACCAGCAAAGAGATATGACTCCCTGAAAGTTTGGATGATAGTGAGCATTTTTTAATTTAAGTAAAGTACTTTTTAATTAGGATATGTGTGTTGCAGTTTTTAGACATAATGCTATTGGACACTTTATAGTATAATGGAAACAAGTTTTATATGTACCAGGAAACCAAAAACTTCATTTGACTCACGTCATTATTTGTTTGGTGGTGGTGGTCCGGAACCAAACCTGCAATTATCTCCAAGGTATGCCTGTACACAAATGATCTTTAAACACATGAAATTATTCTCATGTACTCATAACTTAAAAATATGCAACTTAAAAATATTCTCAGGTATCATCTCTCACCTATCAGGTTGTGGAAAAAACAAACAAACCTTGAGAACACATTTAGGCAGAACTGTAAGGAAACAATACACACACACACACAGACACAGACACGCACTGCTGGTGAGAACTCAGAATGGTAAAGTCTCGGCAATACCCTACAAAATTGTTCATGGATTTACCCACTGACCCAACATTCCCACCGTACACTAAAGATATTCTGCGAACATGAAATAACATGCACCATGTCCTGTGATCCACTTCCCTTTGTAGACCTCTCCCTCTACTGGGCTCCAACATCCAGCATGGGATTACTTTCTTCTTGTGGCCACTCTGTTCACCAGGATCAGAGTCCAATACCTTATAGGAGGCCAGCACTCCCCCAGGTGGGCTCTGTTTATGCTTCCTGAACTCCAACACTCTGCTCTATTATCTCACAGCTCAACCCCCATTCTGTATAAATGCCTACCTTTGGTTCCATTTATTAGCTTTTGAACTAGATTGCTTAGAATATGAAGGAAACTGAAATAAGGGTAAGATTAAGAGTGCAGGGCTTGACATTTTAAATACTTCTCCTAACTAAAAGGCTCTAAGGCCAGTAGAAGAAAAGGTTACCACAGAGAAGCTTAAAGTGATATTTTAGCAAAATATTAACCCATCTAGAATGTGCATTTTTTTGTGTTCTACATCAGAATAGTAGTGATTAGGAGGAGGAAAGAGGAGCTCCTGTCACGGTAAGTGTGATTTGTTATTTAAAAAAACAAATTCAGGGGCCCCTGAGGGGTTCTGTTGGTGGAGCATCTGCCTTTTGATCTCAGCTCCGGTCTTGATCTCAGAGTCATGAATTCAATTCTACACTGGGCTCCAAGCTGGGCATGGAGCCAAATAAATAAACAAAGTTTAAAATAAATACATAAAAAATAAATAAGAATACAAATTCATAATTATAAATCTAACTCATTTTAAAACTTGATAAAGCTTGGGACATGGGTGGCTCAGTGATTGACCAACAGCCTTTCAGCTCAGGGCTTGATCCCAGAGTCCCAGGATCCAGTCCCACATCAGACTCCCTCCCAGGAGCCTGCTTCTCCCTCTGCCTATATCTCTGCCTCTCTCTGGGTCTCTTGTGAATAAATCAATAAAATCTTTAAAAAACAAAACAAAAAACAAAAATGAAAACAAAAACAACTTGATTAAGCAGTTTTATAATAGTTTGACAACACATTTAAAAAACATAATTCCAATACCTTTAAAAAACATTTAGTTCAAAAAATATAGTTTTAAAATACATTTAGTTCAAAATATATCAATAAAAATTAATGTATTTTGTAATATAAATTTGTACTTTCCTATTTTGTATGGTTGTAGTTAAGCCAAAATAAATCCATTTGGGACTCTCCTGCTAATTTTGTAGCTGAAATAAATTATCTGAGAATAAATTATCCAAAGTGATGGCAAAGTCTCAAAGAGGTAGTCACTGAAAAGTACACTGATAACAGCATTTCCAGTTAACTTATTTTAACTCTTCTTTGAATTATTGATAATATGATTTTATTATGTACATGATTTTTTCATTATATCATTTTTATTATACATAAATGTTGGCTCCATGTAGATTCTTTCCCATGGTTTCTTCAGTATTAGTAAATATAATCAAACATTAAAGGTTTTTTTTTTAAGAAATTCTTGTTCTAAATAAATTTATAGTTTAACATTTTTCTAAAATCATCACATATACTTTAGAAAGTTACTGCTATTGTTACCAAATTTTGATCAAGCATATTTGTCTTTTTTTTTTTTTGATCAAGCGTATTTGTAATGTACAATCCAGAGTTTTGTAAAAGCATCTGTAATAAATTAGAGTAATGTTTTGAATAAGATTCATTAGAAAGCAAAAGTCATACTTTACTTTTATAAACATTATAATTTTAAATTTAAGCACCAATGACAACTGGAAGGAAAAAGAGTAAGATATTTTTAAAATAACATATTTTTAAGCACATCTGAGAATTTTAGTTCCTTCATAGTGGTTTATCACAACAGAATGTTAAAGTATTTCAAATTAATTATATTTTGAAAACAGTTATTAAATAGGGATGTATATTCAAAGGTATAAAAGCAATTTTTAAATTCAGATAATGTTATGAAGTGTTTTGGCTTCATAAGAAAGACAAAAAAGGCAGGAAGCAATTTACTATTCTTTTCTCATTCAAGATTTCAAATACCAATGATTTCATTTAGAATTTCACTTCATTTCATTGTTTTAAATAAATGTGTTTAAAGCTACAGTATCACTGTTTTAACTGTGTATAGATAATATTCACAATAATAAAATTTTGAGGTAGAGTGAGTGGTACAATAAACCTTGCATGGTGCTTTGTCATTAATGAAAAATTCTTAGAAGAATCTCTTATCTTCACAATGCCTTATGAAGTTGCACCCATTCTCTAAACTGGAAAAAGGAGGCTTAGCAAGATTAAATGACTTCCAAACACTTTGACCTAAGTGCCCCCCCTGGTAAGACATCCCAGGTTAGCTGATTTTGGCTCACTATTCTTTCCAGTATTCCAAAATTCTGTCAGCAAAAATTAACAAGTTAATTGGTGTAGTTATATATTATAAATATGAAATAAATGGACTTGAGGGTTTTTCTTCCCACTAAAATTCAAAATGTATAAGCTTTTATTTCATGTAACTCTCTAGGATGGAAGACTTCCCTCACATTGATAAAAAAAAATGATCACCTGTCATTTCTCTGTCTACAGACAGGAGAGTAGTGATTCTGTAAAATAACATGACTCCCTTTCTTCTTTGGGTTTTAAACAGGATTCAAACATCATGTGAAAATCAAGTATCTTCTTGTAAGCATAAAGGAATATATATGCTATACCTATAGTCCATATTGGAAATTGGGGGTGGGGGGTGATTCTCAAAAACCAGGCCCCTTCCAAATTACTGCAATGCTGTCCTTGCAGTCCTAAGGTGGTTTCCCTGGGAGAGATGAGCTCACTTGGGAGACAGAGCTAAAATGCCATTGGGGGTTGCCATGGGATACAGTTTTACAAGAGCATTTGCAGAGCAGATGGAGGGAAGCTAAATAAAGTATACTCAGGTACAAAAAGAGAAATTTTCTATTTATTTTGCCATTAAACAATGGAAGAACTTGAACATTTGTCTATGGGAGAAAATTCCTCCTGTCAGAGCAAATTACATTTGGCATTTGGAAACACAATCACATAATCATAAACCTAATTTGCTTTAAATCTTGAGAGAGCAGTTTTTATAATGGCATCGTAATGTTCATCAAGGAAAAAGATAGTTTCCAAGAACTGATGGAGAAAAACAAATTAATATTATATTTTACTAATATAAATTTATACTTTCCTCTTTTGAATGAATATAGGTAAACAGGAAACTATTTGTGGCTGTCCTTCTAGGTTTTGAACCTGGAAATCCTAAAAATTAATTATCAAAGAAGCCTTTAAAATTCTGACGATGGCCTTGTTTACAAACTAGTTTCCTGTAACTGTTAGTCTGAGTAGCTATGGATACATCATTTGCTCCATAAAACAGCACCATTTTAATTAGCATAGCTCTTGAGTGGCCTTCAGTGAATTAACCAGCTTTTCATAAAAATGTAATTCCTACATGAAGTTTGTGTATTGAATACATATGATACATACCATGTAAATTTCTATTTAAAAAAGCAAATGACTTTTTCAGGAATGTGTTGACTAATTAGTCCTCACCAGAAAAATTACAAGAGAATATTTACTTATAAATCCTATTAATACCAATATCATTACTAGCATTAATACTAATTTTTGAATTGCTACTTGAAATGTACTAGCTCCTAAAAGTAAGAAATCCTACACAGAATAGCCAACAGAATAAATTTAAACAAAATAAACAATAGCCGGTAGCTGCCTTTGTGCTAGTAGTGTAAATGATTCAAGAGTGACCAAGTGTTCTGGGCAGAAATAGAAATCCTTCCCTCCCTCCCTCCCTATCTTCCTTCCTTCTTTCTTCCTTTCCTATATTCATCTATTCCCATCTTCTGTCCTTCCTTCCTTCCTTCCCTTAACTTCCTTCCTCTTTCTTCCTTTTGCTGGGATTGGGGGTGTTCAGGGTAACATTACAAGCAAGAATGCATTGTAGATGATTTTCCTCATGCTGCATCATATCAGAAAGTTAAAAATTATCACATTGCCCTACTAGACGTGATAATCAACTATAAATGTACTCACTTGGCTAAGATCATGACTGGCAGTTTTGGACAAAATGTAAATGTACATTTTCCTTCTGCAATCTTTGCTGGATTCTTTTGCCAACATTTGAATAACCTATTCCTCAACAATCACTGACATAATGGTTTTACCATTAATTGATGACCTTTCCCTGAATCTGTTGTAAATGTTGAATTTCCAATTCTACCATTCTGTATACAGTTATATCTAACACATCTTTGAAAAATATCTATTATTATTGGGGTTCATGAATTGTTTATACCAGATATTATAATCAATTGTAGATATTATCATCTGGGGATACTCATGTCATGAATGTATCCTGTAGGAACACCCTCAAACCTCTGGTTATCATTCCTCTGAACATGGTCCTGTTAGTCCTTAAACTTCCTTAATTTCTAGTAGAATACAATGTCCCAAGCACTACTTGTACTGTAGTTGTCTCAGATCTGAAATCAACTGCCCAGGGAGGAAGAAAAATAAGTAATCGGATGGGTGCACTTGAGAGAAGGAACGGGGAAAATCAACTCAATCCCTTCAGGGTTCACTTTCTAAGTAGGTCTCAGAAGGATGTATGCATTCCAGAGTGTTCTCGTTCACTGCAATCAAGGGTGTGCCCTGTAGTGGAAGACTGCAACTGCCCAACTGAGCCAATGACTAGATGGAAAATTTTACCTAGTTCAAGGTGGGAGGACAGGTCCACTGTATTCATGGATTTAAGCTATGTATTCTGATGTAGCTTTTATTAAGAATGAAACTTACTTTTTATCTCCAGTCATCATATTTCCTATCTTTTAATTGGTGGTGAACTTGGACAAGGAAGATGAATATCCTTTTATTGGATTCAAAATCATTATAGTCTTTTTTTTTTATAGTCTTTTTTTTAACTAAAATTTCATCACATTAAAATATAAGCAGAAACACACACACATATGTGCAACAAAGGAATTTTACGTAAAAGAAGGTGATATATAGGGCATCTGGGTGGCTCAGTGGTTGAGCATTTGCCTTTGGCCTAGGACGTGATCCCGGGACCTGGGATCGAGTTCCACATCGGGGTCCCTGCATGGAGCCTGCTTCTCCCTCTGCCTGTGTCTCTGCCTCTCTCTGTGTCTCTCATGAAACATAAATAAAATCTTTAAAATAAATAAATAAAATAAGGTGATATACTTGTGATATACTCTGATGTCCAAAGACTACCGGATTATGGATAACTTTACCAAAAATTAATTATGTAGGCTGTTGGAAAGGGCTAGGAGAAGTATAGTCCAAAAAAGAACTAAAATTCTTGAAATTTGATATGTACTAAAGGAGCATCTGGCGTATCCATGCAGGGAACACTACCCATCTATCCCCTGCTAGTGATCCTCTCATTAATATAAAAGTGCTACTGTACTTTGCAAGAAACACAAAGAGTAGCTTTAGTCTGAAAAGAATGTGATTCCCAGATTCCACTTAGAATAGCCTCACTTTCTAAACAGATACAGCCAAAGATGTTTTCACATATATGGTTTCCTAACTACAATGAAAATTCCTCCAGTGTTTTATAAACCTGGCACAGTTTCTTATAAATAGTAGGCATTCAAATAAAGTTTTATTTTTCAAATTCATTCTTATTCAATAATCAGTAGGAACGTTACCCCTTTTGGGCCATTATTATTTATCTTTCTAAAACCTTTTTAGATATTACAAAGAAATTTCATGAATGGGTCAAGGGAAACAATTTCTCCTTTTACTTCCAGATTGCTTTCCAAACACATTAGTACAATAGGGTACTCACTGATTTTACTTTGCCAGAACAAGTATTCAGTACCAGTGTTTTCACAGTCTCAGAAGGGAATCTTAAAACTCTGATAATTTTCATTATGTTAAAATGCATCTCATTTAAATTTCTGTTGTCTGCTGAAAGCAGTATCTGCTTTAAAAACTCCATTTTTTCCCCCTCACAGACTACATGCTTACTTGAAGAATATTTTATATATCCTCTGGTATCTAAGTGGCTTTCTGGTGGTAAATATGCTGCTCAGTGACATTAACTCAGACCACTAAGTCACTCTTCAATGCATGTCTCCTGCTATTTTCAAATCAAGGGAATTTCCTGACCTGCAATTATTTATATCCTTCCACCCCTGACCCCCCTTCAGACACACACATCACATACTCAACAGACTCTGGAAATACACATATAATGCCTAATAGCGGTTACCTCTAAGGAGGGAACTAGAGGTCTGTGTACAGGGATAAAACAGAAAATTACTTCTATCTCTATTTTTTTAGTTCTGAATTTATGTTAGCATATTGCATGTATTACCAATTAAAAAAAAACAATACTCAAGGCACTAATACTTGTGCTTAATAAGGCACAAGTATTACTTATTATTATGAGGTCTGCCAAAGTATCAGTCTTGAGAAAAACTAATTTTCCAAGCTTAATTGATCAGTTATTTTCCCCACACAACCAAGGTATGAAGTAAGTATTCTGTACCTGGATAGCACCTTGTCAGGGTTAGGCAGGATAATGAGTACTTTTGCTATTACATCTCGATTTTTTTATGTGCCTTCTGAAGGAGTTCCATGCAGAACCTGCTTTGATCATTGTTTTTGAGACCTTCTTATCCAAAGAAAAGGAATGGAGCCTCTTGGTTATTGGTGCAGCTCATGTCATCTCCCTTCCATGCAGAGTCTCCTCAGCTACATTTAAATTAGAAATACTGGAGAGGAGCTACGAGTGGATTATGACTATATTGTTCCATTTGGAAACACAACCCACAGCAATGAGGTTAATTACAAAGAGAATATAGAACACGGTAGGGTTTTTTTTAATTCTGGTATTCTTCTTGGAGTAAGACCACTCAACAATTTAGTGAAGGATCTGCTAATATTTATTACTAAAGCCATCAACAGAGGTAAATTAATTTGATCCATAAATTGCATTTGATACTGACCTAGTTGATCATCATCTGGAACAGAATACTCAAAAATGTGGTCCAAGAAATATCTGCCATCAGAATCTCTAAAATTCTCTGTTAAAAGTACAGATGCTTCAATCTTCTCTTAATCCTAGCAAATCAGAATGCTTAGAGGTCCACTCTAGAAATCTAGATTCTTTTAAACCCAGAGCTAGAATCTTTTTTTACAGTTAAGCCCTAAAGTAATGACACTAGAATCTTTTAAAAGAGGGAGAGAGAGAGAGAGACTGCATCTGTTTGCAAGTACATAGAGGGAAGATACAGTTGATATAAACTTATAAGGTTAGAATACATTTTATATGGTGCCACAATTAAAAGAAATAGAGAAAAAAAATGTTCTCTATTCTTTTTTTTTTTAAAGATTTTATTTATTCATGAGAGACAGAGGCAGAGAGGAGAGAGAAGCAGGCTCCATGCAGGGAGCCTGACGTGGGACTCGATCCCCGGTCTCCAGGATCAGGCCCTGGGCTGAAGGCGGCACTAAACCTCTGAGCCACCCGGGCTTCCCATGTTCTCTATTCTTAAAATATTTGTACTGGTTACTAATATATTTACAAATATCTACGTGAATATACATATAGGACTACAAATGACATACCTATTTAGATAAAGTGTTAGCATAATATAAATGTAAATATATGAAACGTTCACCAAGATTACCTTTATTGCACCAATAGGCACAACCACTTATACGTCCACACATAATAGAGCACATAAATAATTTTATATATAAAGTAATACAGTTCCAGGTAAGTGAAGATTCGGCGGAAAGTTAGGAGATAAATCATGTCCATTTCTTAAGGAGAACCAGATAAAAGCACCATTATGTGGGAAATATTAGCTCTTTTGGAGGAAGATTCATTTTGGCATTTATGTGCCTGAATAAATACTGGTAGCCACTCAGCTAAGGCTATTTTCCAAAAGGTGTGGTGGCAGATAGTGGTTATAATGAGGACACACAGGAAGAAGAAGACATTGAAAGATATTTGGAGCCAGATGAGACATATAAAAAATATATTTATAACACAAAGATAATGATTAAAGATAAGTATGTAACTTTAACCAAATTCTATGATTTCATTATAAGGTCTTAATGACTTATCATAAACAAATATGTCCCTATAGCACTTCTTCAAGTACCATGGTATCAAGATCATGAAAATATAAAATGGCCTTTCTACATTTGCAGTAAAACATGGTTATTATCATTCAGCAATCTCTAGAAAATGAAGTAATTCAAAGCTGAACACTTTTTTTTTGAAAATCATTTTTAAAATGTTGAAGGCTAAAAATATTAACATATTAATTCTACCTATAATATTAAATACATTAGAAGTGATATATCTGCCTAGAAAAAAGTAATGACTATGAGAAACAAGGTAATACTTATACATCTTTGTGCCAGAAAACTATTTTATCTCGTTGTAAATTAAAATGTTTTCTATTTTTCCAAGCCTTCACTTTAGCTTCTTTCTTGTTTCCCTTGCTCCTTTGGTTTTTAATTCTTTTTTGTACTAATAAATCCAATTAAAACTGCCTCTAAACATGAAGTTGAAGGAAATAAATGCATCTTTTTTTTTCCTAAAACATTTCTCCATTTTTAAATTAAACTAATAAACAACACTAAAGGATGACAAATGTTTCTAAGGCTGGTTCACTCTAGCTTTGATAGTCTCTTACTTTGTGTATAGACTCCTTATATGTGTGTTACAGTTTTCCTCAAGTTGTTATCTACTTTTCCTTGCTACCATCAATAGAATACTATTCTCAAGACTATGAGAGTCTATCATGTCTTTGGAAATTTCTAGAGGAGTTTCTGGTCTCCCTTAACAACAGTGTGAATGCCTTAAGAGCCCTACTTTCATTTTAGAAAATTCTCCTTTTGTTCAACTGAATCTCTCAAAGAGTAGTCTAAGAACATTTCTTCTTATTCTCAGTAGAGAAATTGTTACCCTTACATTTTCCATCTAGAGTCCTTAATTTCAGTGATCAAATTTCCATTTCTTATTCCTCTGCAGATGACAGTTTCAGCATACCATGGTAAGGGGTGATGTTCTGTGATGAATAGATATATAATAATGAAATATTTAAGATAATTTGTGCTACTGCTCAATAGAAATAGAAGGAAGAAGAAGAAGAAGAAGAAGAAGAAGAAGAAGAAGAAGAAGAAGAAGAAGAAGAAGAAGAAACAGAAAGCAGTTCAAAATGGCAATGTCAGAAAATCCTGAACTCACTATCTCCCATGGACACTACATAAGGAACAAAGGAATAATTCCCTCTGAAAAGACCTAAAAACTAGCTGAACAGTTCCTGTACAACAAAGGATAAAAGAGTCACCATCTAGACCTGGAAGAGAGGCAGAGATGTGGTCCTGCCAAAAACCCCAACCCAGGCATGGTGACCTACAATTGGGAAAGATCTAACAAATACAGAGCATTTCAGGGCACCTGGGTAGCTCAGCAGTTGAGTGTTTGTTTACCTTCGGCTCAGGGTGTGTTTCCCAGGTCCCTGGATCGAGTCCCACATCGGGTTCTCTGTGAAGACCTGCTTCTCCTTCTGCCAGTGTCTCTGCCTCTCTCTGTGTGTCTCTCATGAATAAATAAATAAAGCCTTAAAAAAATACAGAGCATCTCCCTGAAAAGCAAAAGTTTTATGCCCCATATAAGTACCCCAACCTTTGAAACGTGCACCAGAGAGACAAGCCCCCAAAGTTCTGCCTTTAAAAGCCAATAGACCTTATGTTCAGAGGACCCAAAGGCTGTAGGAAGCACAGATTCTGTTCTTAAAGGGCATGTAGGCAAACTTACTTACCAGGAGACCTAGTGCAAAACCAGCAGTTTGAAAATGGCCTAAACTATATGGGAAGGAGATCTGCTAATCTTACAGCACCTGCCAGAGAGACAAACACAGGACTTTGGGAGCTCTCTTCAGAGACAGAGGAACAGGCATGTGCTCTCCCTCTATCTTGTTAGCACCAGTGCTAGCGGGAACCATTTTTGTATTCTCCTTCTACCTTGCTAGTACTGGAAGCCCAAGCAGTCATAAAACTCTCCCACTATCCCACTGAAGTCAGTGGGTGTAACCTGCCCCTGCACTGTCCCATGGTCTCTTACTTTTTTAGAAAAATATTTTATTTAATTATTTATTTATTTATTTATTTATTTATTTATTTATTTACTTACTCATGAGACACACACAGAGAGAGGCAGAGACACAGGCAGAGGAAGAAGCAGGCTCCCTGTGGGGAGTCCGATGTGGGACTCAATCCCAGGATCCCTACCTGAGCCAAAGGCAGATGCTCAACTGCTGAGCCACCCAGGTACCCCCCACATACACTGTCTCTTAAAACCACCAAATGTGCCCTGGCCTGTACTCTCCCAGTGCCTCGATAAAACCAGTGGATAGACCCCAGCTCTGTGCTCTCATACTTGCTGAAAAGCTGGTGGGAACTCCTAGAACCTGTGCACTCCCATAGCATCTCCAAAACCAGTAGGCATATGCAGTTCCCATATAGAACACTCTGATCTCCTGAGTCTAGTGGCCAAGGGGTTTTATATTTCTAGGCCCAAGGGAAGTGAAATTATTGGAGAAAAAGGTCTTGGCAGGCTATCAGTTGAAGGTGAAAAACAGCAGACTGAAACATGCCCCCAGTTTTTTTGTTAAAAAAAAGCCTAATTAAAAAATATATTTTTAAAAAGCCTAATTACTAGCTTTAGAACCTCAGCCTCTGGGGCAGAATTCAGGTTTACCACACATCGAGAGACTGCAGAGGTGCTCTCAGAGAATGTAGACTGGGAAATGCTAACCTTGCACTCTGCCTTAGCCTCACTAAACTCACCAGTACCTCCCAGAAAGGAGCCCTTACACTGATCTGGAGCCCTGATTTTTATGTCACTCAAGGGACACCTCCAGACCACCTGGTCAACGAGCAAGTAGGGTCTACAACTGTGATCACACAGAACTATAAATGTGTGTATTTTATTTTTTAAAAATGTCTTCAATATGTTATTTATTTATTAGAAAGAGAGAGAGAAACTAAATAAGAGAAAAGGATCAGGGGAGGGGCCGAGGGAGAAGGAGAAGCAAACTCCCCTCTGAACAGGGAGCCTGACACGGGGCTTGATCCCAAGACTCTGGGATCATGACTTAAAGTCAAGGCTTAACTAAGCCAGCAAAGTACCCCTAAATGTGCGTATTTTTAAAACTGTAGCCTGAGTGTCTGGCTCCAAATCAGCCTGAAACCAGAGGCTGACTGAGATCCCCCTCTTAGAGACACTGACAGATCTTGGTATACCATCAGAAACTGTAAGCTATCTAGAATTAATCAGGCTGCTTAAACAATCACGAAGGTTCAAGAGACAATCAAGTGCCAGAGCAAGGTTGAATAATAAAGTTCGTCTCCTACACAGAGCCACTCCTTCAAGGTGGCTGTTTCACCAAGAATATAAAATCACAGAGTCAAGCAAAATAAGGAAACAGAGAAATATGATCCAAAAAATAAAGAAGATATAGCCTAAAAAAAAAAATAAAATAAAAAAAATAAAACAAAGCCTTAATGAAATAGAAATAAATACTTCACTAAATAAAGTGTTCAAAATAATAGTCATAAAGATGGTCACCAAATGGGAGAAGAGTGGATGAACACAGCAAAAATTTCAACAAAAAGATAGAAAATATAAGAAAGTACCAAACAGAAGTCACAGAGCTGAAGAATACAATAACTAAACTGAAAAATAAACTAGAAGGGTTCAATAGCAGACTAGATAAAGCGGGGGAAAAAAACGAAAAAAAAAGGGACAAAAAGAATCAGGGCCAAGGAAGACAGTGCATTAGAACCCATCAAACAGAGCAGCAAAAAGAAAAAAAAAAATTTAAAAAGTGAAGATAGCTTCAGGGACCTAGAAGAGATCAAATGGAACAATATTTGTATCATAGGGATCCCAGGGGAAGAAGATAAGATGGAAAAGAAACAGAAAACATATTTGAAAAAGTAATGGCTGAGAACTCCCTAATCTGAGAAAGGAAACAGACATCCAGATCCAGGAAGCCAAGGGAGTTCCAAATAAGATGAACCCAAAAAGAGCCACACCAAGGCAAACAATAATTAAAATGTCAAAAGTTAAAGAGAAATTTTTATAAGACAGCCAGAAAAAAACAATTTATTATATACAAGGGAATCCCCATAAGACTACCAGCAGAAACTTGGTAAGTCAGATGAGAGGGGCATGATATATCCAAAATGCTGAAAGGAAAAAACTTCCAGCAAAGAATACTCTAACCAGCAACATTATCAATCAAAATTGAAGGAGAGAAAAAAATTTCCCAGACAAGCAAAATCTAAGGGAGTTTATCACCACTAAACCAGTCTTACAAGAAAAGCTAAAGAGGTTTCTTTAACCTAAAAAGAAAGGGCACTATTTAGTAACAAGAAAGTATGTTAACATAAAAATCTCACTAGTAAAGGCAAAGTTATATGTAAGCTTCATGGTTACTACAAAGCAAAAACTATAGTAGATACAAAATATAATGAGAAGGAAATCCAAGCAAAACAATAAGAAAATCATCAAACCACAAGACAAGAGAGTAAGCAAAGAAGAAAGGAACAGAGAGGAAGCACAAAACATCCAGAAAACAATTAACAAAATGGCAATAAGTACCTATCAATTATAAGTATCATGTAAATGGACAAAATTCTTCAATCAAACCACACAGTGTCAAAAGATATTTTAAAAAATGAAACTCATCTATAAACCGCCTACAAGAAAAGACTCACTTCGGATGTAAGGACACACACAGAATGAAAATGAAAGGATGGGAGAAGATATTTACTCATAATAATGGAAAACAAAAGCAAGTTGGTGGAGCTATGCTTATATAACACAAAACAGATTAAAACAAAGACTATAATGAAAGACAAGTATATGATTATATAATTAAAAGAAAAAATCCGATACAAAGACATAAAATTTGTGAATTATTTATGCATTCAACAGAGGTGCCTAAGTATATAAAGCAAGTACTAACAGACTATAAGGCAGAAATTGACAATACAATACTAACAGGGAAATATAATAATGCACTTATGCCAATGGATAGCTCATCCAGACAAAAAAAGTCAACAAGGGAACACAATCCTAACAGATTCATTACACGAGATGGACTTGATAGATATATAGAGAATGTCTGATCCAAAAGTGGTGGAATATAAATTCTTCTGAAATGAACATGGAACAGTCTCTCAAATAGATGGTATATTAAATCACAAAACAAATCTCAGAAAATTTAAGAAGACTGAAATAATCAAACATCTTTTCTGACCACAACTGACTGAAACTAGAAATCAATTACAAGAAGGAAACTAGAAAAATCACAATTATGTGGTGATTTCAAAACATGAACCAGAACAACTAATGGGTTGATGGAGAAATCAAAGGAGAAATCAAAAAACGTTGAGACAAATGAAAAAAAAGAAAAGAAAATGTACCAAAATCCATGGGATGCTGCACAAGCAGTTCTAAAAGGATTGTTCATAGTGATACAAGGTTTACCTTGAAAAGTGAAAGAAAAGTTTCAAATAAACAATCTAACTTTATACCTAAAGGCACTAGAAAAAAGAGAAACAAACAAATCTAGTATAAAGAAGTTAATAGGAAAAAGGAAATAATAAAGATCAGGGTGAAAATAAAAGCTAAAAAGAGAATATAATGAATAAAATTAAGAACTGGGATGAAAGAATGAACAAAATTGACAGACTTTCAGCTAAACTCACTAAGAAAAAGAAGGCTCAAATAATAACATCAGAAATGAAAAAGGTGTTACAAATGATACCAAAAAAAAATCATGAGTCTACAACGAACAATTATATACCAACAAAGTGGACAATCTAGAAAAAAACTGGTTAGTTCACAGAAATATACTATATCCCAATACTGAGTCATGAAGAAATAGAAAATGTCCATAGAAAAATTACTAGTAAGGAAACTGAATTAATAATCAAAATATCTCCCAACAAACCATAGTCTAGGATCAGATAGCTTCACCAGTGAACTCTACCTTATATTCAAGGAAGGTTTAATACCTATCCTTTTCAAACTACTCCAAAAACTGGAAGAAATAAGACTTCTAAACTCATTTTTTTGAATCTAGCATTACCCTGACATGGACACCACAAAAAAAGAAAACTATAGGCCAATAACCTTGATGAACATAGGTGCAAAAAAATCCTCAAGAAAATACCAAACCAAATTGAACAGTACATTAAAATTATCATATACCATGATCAACAGGGATTTATTCCAAGAATGCAAGGATGGCTCAGCATCTATAAATCAATCAACATGATTCACAACATTTATTCAACACAGGACTGGAAGTCCTAATCACAAAAATTAGGCAGGGAAATGAAATAAAAAGCATCCAAATTGGGAAGAAAAAGAAGTGAAATTGTCACTATTTGTGGATGAGATGAAATTATTTATAGAAATCCCCTAGACTCCACCAAAAAAACTGTTTGAATAAAGGAATTCAATAAAGTTGCAGGATATTAAATTAGTATACAAAAATAAGCTGCATTTGTATACTGTAACAATGAACTATCAGAAAGAGAACAAAACAACCTTTTTTATAACTGCATCTAAAAAAATTAAGTGTACAAAATTAAATCTAACCAAGGAGCTGAAAGACCTGTACACTGAAAATTTATGAAAAAAACTGAAGAAGACACAAATAAATGGAAGGATATTCCATGCTCATATACTGGAATATTGAAATAATATTCCATGCTCATATACTAGATATCCCATATCCATATACTGGAATAAGAAATAATATTGTTAAAATATCCATATTGCCCAAAACAATCTACAGATTCAGTGTAATCCCTAGCAAATTTCCATTGATGTTTCTCACAGAAATAAATAAAATAACACTAAAATTTCTGTGGAACCACTAAAGATCCCAAATAGCCAAAGCAATCATAATAAAGAACAAAGCTGCAAGCATCATACTGCCTGATTTCAAACTATATTACAAAGCTACAGTAATCACAACAGAATGGTATTGGCATAGAAACAAACTGCTCAATGGAACAGAATAGAGAGCTCCAAAATAAAACCCACAATTTTATGACTAGTAATGTATAACAAAAAAGTCAAGAAAATACAATGGGAAAAGAACAATCTCTTTAGTAAATGATGCTGGGAAAACAGAAAACCACATGCAAAAGAAACTAGACTCTCAAAATAGATCAGAGACTTGACTATAAGATTTGAAACCATAAAATTAGAAGAAAACATAGGTGGTAAGCTCCTTTACGTAGTTCTTGGTGATGATTTTTTTTTTGGAGCTGCCTCCAAAAACAAGAGTAACAAAATAAAAAATAAATACTGGAGGGAGGGACGCCTGGGTGACTCAGCATTTGAGCATCTGCCTTTGGCTCCAGGCGTGATCCCAGCGTCTCAGGATGGAGTCCCACTTTGGGCTCCCTGTGGGGAGCCTGCCTCTCCCTATGCCTATCTCTGCCTCCCTCCCTCTCTGTGTCTCTAACAAATAAATAAGTAAAATATTTTAAAATAAATAAATACATAATGGGATTACATCAAGTTAAAAAACAAAACTTCTACACATCAAAGGAAACCATCAAGAAAATGAAAAGGCAACATACTGAATGGAAGAATATATTTGCAAATTTATATCCAATGAAGGATTAATATCCAACATATATAAAGAACTCCTACAACTCAAAGGCAAAAAACAAACTATCCAATTAAAAAATAGGCAGGGGATCTGAACAGATATCTTTCCAAAAAAAATATAGATGACCAACAGGCACATGAGAAGATGCTCAACATCACTAAGTATGAGGAAATGCAAATCAAAATAACTGTGAGAAATCACTTCACACCTGTTCAAATGGCTATTGTTTAAAAAAAAAAAAAAGACAAGAAATCACAAGTGCTGTCATGGATGTGGAGAAAAGGGTACCCTCATTTACTGTTGGGGGGAATATAAATTGGTGCAGCCACTATATAAAACAGTATGGAGGTTCCTCAAAAAATTAAATAAAGAACCACCATCTGATCTACCCATTTCACTTATAGGTATTTATCCCATGAAAACAAAGCCACTAATTCAAAACGATATATATATTCTCATGTTCATTGCAGTATTACTTACAATTCCCAAGATATGGACACAACCTAAGTGTCCATCAACAGATAATGGATAATAACACATGGTATATGCACATATATAAATATAAGATGAAATACTACTAAGTTATAAAAATGATGAAATCTTGCCACGCAATTTCACTTATATGTGGAATCTACAAATCAAAACAGGGGTAGCTGAGTGGCTCAGGTAGTAAGGCATCTGACTTTTGATTTCTCCTCATGATCTCAGAGTTGTGAGATCAAGCCCCATGTCAGGCTTCCTGCTGAATGGGAAGTCAGCTTGAGGTTCTCTCTCTCCTTCTCCTTCTCCCTCTCCATCAGCTTCTGCCCTCCCCAACTTTTGTGTGCTTTCTCTAAAATAAATAATCTTTAAAAAATAAATTTAAAAAATCAATATCAAACAAATGAACCAAAAAAAAAAAAAAGAAAATTCATAGATACAGAGGACAGACGTGATTGCCAGATGGGAGCTGGGTTGGGGGGGGTAGTTTGGATGGTAGAAGAGGTCAAGAGTTATAAATTTCTATTTATAAACTAATTCATGGGGCTATGATGTACAGCATGGTGACTACAGTTAATAATAATGTATATTTGAAAGTTTGTAAAAGAGTACATCTTAAATGTTTTCAGCACAAGAAAAAATATTTGTAATTTTGTGTGTCAATAGATAGTAACTGGAACAATCGTGGTGATCATTTTGCAAGTATACAAACATCAAATCATTATGTTGTACACTGAAACTAATATGTCAATTATGCTTTAATATAGAAAGAACAAAAGAAAAAATAGCATTTATTTTAAGAACCTTGATTTTTATCTCATTACAAAGGTTTTACTTGGGGCAAGTGCTCTCTTTATGTCTAATTTATACACAAACTTAGAATATTCCTTTTCATTTGTTTTTTCAGATGGACTGAGTCAGATTTTAAGAAAGGATATTTTTTAAAGAGACACAGAAACATCTCTTTAAAAAACTCAGAAACTTCTAATCAACCTCACACTGGGAAGTAATCAAAGTGACAGATTTCACCCAAAATACTTTCTGAAAGTTTGGCTCCGACTTTAATCCCCTATGAAAAATTCTATTTGAGCACCATTGCGTAAGGACTACTTTTTACAACGTCTACCCACTTTGTCCACTAAAATTTGGGCAGTGTTTTTTTTTTTTTTTAAGATTTTATTTATTTATTCATGATAGACATAGAAAGAGAGAGAGGTGGGGGCAGAGACACAGGCAGAGGGAGAAACAGGCTCCATGCCAGGAGCCCGACATGGGACTTGATCCTGGAGCTCCAGGATCACACCCTGGGCCAAAGGCAGGCGTAAACCGCTGAGCCACCCAGGGATCCCTGGGCAATATGTTTTAATCTACCTGAGTCAAGATTTTGAAGCTTAGCTTCTTCTTAAAAGAATTTAAGTAAAATTCTTTTAAGAAGAATTTAATACTTAAAGATAAGGAAAGGGTTGGGTTTTGTTTGGTTTGGTCCTGGTTGACTATACATGCAGTAAACCAGTTAACATAAACAAATGTATAATACAGCAGAAAAAAATCATCCTTAAGACAGAAACTGGCTAGAAAAGTCCATTAACCTATTTTTCCCAAGTCTTGTTATCAGATTATTGATTCTAAGAGTTATGTGGAGTTTGTCTCATTCAGTGGGCTCGTAACAGTGCCTTTAAATGCCTTCGTTCTCTTTGTGAAATGAGCATTCTTCTTCGTAGTGAACATTTCAATTCCTCAATCCTTAAAAGGTAGTGACAGTGAAAAGCCTCCTTAAAATATTGATCTAGTACAATATCAAAAAGTATTTTTAGAAAACAACTATAATTTCTAAGTTTTGCTTGGTCTTTGTGTAGCTAAAGATGATGATTTTGAATAGATGGCTCTTGGGAAGGGACTATAAGTGCCTTCTTTCTTTCAATCAGATTGATCCTTAGGCATAGTTTTTAAGACAAAGCTAATAATAAAAAGAAGTAAAGTGCTCTTCTTAGGAAAGTCACAAGAATTTGATGAGTCTTCTATCAAATGAGGAATAAATGTTTCTGTGAAAGGACTCTTGTAAAAATTAAAGCATTTTTTTCTTCTCCCCTACAAACTTATAATTTAGCATCAAATTTTAGTTTTCATTATTTCTTTTCCTTAGGTTGTAATTCACTCCATCATCCTGAGAATTAAGTTATCAGCATCCAAGACTGTAATAGGAGTTACTTAGAAGGTGAGAGAATGGAGTGGTATTCAATCTAAAATGACATGGTGATGCAAAAAGGCCGTAAGGAGCCATCACAAGCCAGAGTATAGGGCAGAGATCCAAGTGACCAAGAGGACGTAAGCTGCAATAGATTGCCTTCAGGCAAAAGTTAAGACAAATCTATTCCCACTTTCAGAATAAAGTCATTTGTTTGCTATGTATAAATAACATCTGGTGCTTTACCCCCTCCATATAAACACCCCACAGCAAAAGATTACTTGAGACTGTGAAAGCCACATATTTCCCTGTATCTAATCATTACCAAAGGAGATGGTCTATGCAGTATATAAGAGAAGAGGGTATGGAAAATATAGTGCCAGGCAAGGACTAGCTATATCTAAAAACATGTCACTTTACAACTTGAGAACAGGAATGCAAACTTTTGACACATAACTCTCCCAATTACTAAGTTATATCTCTGGAAAAGAGAATTAGTGATAAGACTTATGTCACAGTCTTGGTGGGCCTCCAAGGGAATGAAAGGAACTAAGTGTCTAAACAATTTGTTCGTATCTTTTTTAAAAAATTAGAAAATTTATTTTGAGATTGAAAGTGTAGGACAAATTTTACTTTAGTCAAATATATTGCTGTCTTAATGCTTCCTTTCCATTCGATTCAAATTTCACAGCCCTCATCATTTGTCTAAGTATTAATGTAATTTTTACCACTGGCATTTACTTTGTATTATAATTCTGACACATTTTCTAACTTTAAAGTTGTCAGAACTTCCTTCAAGATTTTTCTTAATAGACAACCTTGTTACTTACCAGACTGAAACTCCAGAATATGTCAAAAAAGAACTATTCTGAAAAAATAATTATGTTAATATATTTCTATGATATTATGACAATCGAACATGACAGACAAAACTTGATGATAAAATACACGGTAATATCTTTCATGCAACATCAACAGAGTGATTATTTTTTAATAGCAGAAGAAAAATTCAACTATCAACATGTTTTCATAATATTAATGGATTGTAGGTTTCAGATTTCCCAGGCAAATGCTATCTATGGATTGGGTTCACTGGGCCAATATCTAATAATAATAGCTCTTTTTCCTTTTTCGGAATATGTCAAATATGTATTCCTCATAAAATATGTCAAGCAAAAAAAGAAACAAATTCAATATCTTCAATTTGAGAACAATGCACAAAGTACATCATTAATGATAAAGGGTAAATTCCAGGCTTATATCTAATCATTTGTACTATTTCCATGTCTCTGGGGAAGGATTTCCCCTCACTATGACTGAGCTAAAATCTTTAAGCTATAAATTAAAATTTAAAAAATATTTTAAGCTATTCTGAAAGCTTTTTAATGAAATAATTTCAAGTAGTCCTTACAATGCACTACTAGGAAGGAACCATTAGCATACTCATTTCATAAATGAGAAAACTGTAGTGTAGGGAGTGAAGTCACCCGCTTATCTGACTTAACCTCTTAACATGACAACCTCTGTATCAGTAAGCATGAGCATTAAAGGGAACATCCCTGTAGCTTTAAGAGTCTACTACTATTTGCTTTAAAGCAGTCATAAAAATTAAATAAGAGTCCATAATGTAAGACTCGTATTCTTAAGAAAGAGGTACATACAAAGACATCTATTTACCAAAAACAGAGGTGTGCTTACCAAAAGTAGGATACAGTGGTATAGAGAGAGTCACAGAAACAAAAATAAAAATTACTTAGTCTCTGTTTTCAGAATTAACAATATAGTAAAAAAGACACAGTACCCAAATATGATTAAAAAGCCCATGAAACAGAATGGGTCAAAGCACTAATGGACCACTTTAGGAAAAGAGATTATTTATGACTCAAGAGATCAGGAAGGCTTATCTAGCAATTAACAACTAAGTTAATAACAACAAAAACAAGTATAAAAGGATATTTTAATTTTGTTTGGTTGGTTGGCTGGCTGTATGCCAACTTTAAAGGGCATAACCTATGGAGAAGCTATCATTTTTAAATTGCAACTAGTTTGGGCTGCACTTTTAACATGATCTATGGCATGAGTCTCATCTTTAGTTCTGGAAAAATAACTTAGAAAGGTTCTTTAATCTAAATATAGAGAGAGTCATCTCCTATTGTTTCTGGACAAAGTCATTAACCTGAATGCTTCTTCAGGAGGAGACTTTCTGTATTAATTTAATATTTGGGGGCACCTGTTGGCTCAGTGGTTGAGTACCTGCCTTCGGCACAGGTCATGATCCTGGGTCCTGGGATTGAGTCCGGCATCAGAGTTCCTGTAGGGAGCCTGCTTCTCCCTCTGCCTCTGTCTCTGCCTCTCTCTGTGTCTCTCTCATGAATAAATAAATAAATAAAATCTCTTTTATAAATTTAATATTTGACTACTATTTGTGTATGTATGTCTGTTGAGAAGTTACTCTGAAAAACCTAAGGCCCCTAAGACTTCAGCCTAGATCTTCAGAAAGACATTTGATAAAAGACATTAATAAGAAAATGGTCTGGGCTTGGGTAAGTCCAATATGCCCTATAAAATTAACATCTATATTATATGGGGGGCTATTTAAGACTAGCCAAACTACATTCTGGGAAATGATATGACTGTCCTGGGAGAGAGCCAATACAAGAAGACATTCTTATAGATGAAATAAAGGGTTTGCTGTATTAGTGAGCCACAGAAGAGTAAGATACTGTGACCAGAAGTGAGAATATGAGAACAAGGCCTGACCCTGGAGATTGGAGTCACTCCTAAAAAGTAGGGCGTGGATTAGAAGGTATAGATATTCTTGGAGGACTAGTAATAGTGGGTTTGGGGTACCTGCATAATGGGGACAAGCCAGTAGCTACACAAAGAAGCACCCTTGAAACAGACCCTGTAAAAGGAAAACCTGTGTTTTCTGTGGGAACCAACTCTGTTGGTGCATGTTAGCACTGCATTCTACTCCTTTTTTTTTTTTTTTTTTTAGTTTTCCCTAAAGTTTTATATTATTTTTCCAAGATATATTTATTCTGGAGATGGCAGGAGAGGGAGAGAGAGAGAATCCTGCAGCAGACTCCCTGCTGAGCAGAGAGCTCAATGCAGGACTTGATCCCAGGACCCTGAGATCATGACTGAACCACCCAGGTGCCCCCTCCCTAAACTTTTAGACAGACTTACCAAAAATGTGCAGTTATATCCTGCTTGTATTTGGGTAAGTTAAGGAAAGATGAAGTAGCATGGACAGAATGGGGCAGAGTGTTGGTGACAGTGAAGAGCAGCAGCAAGAGATAGTCATTCACCATCACCCAGCTTGTCTTGGTGATCTCATGAGGGGTAGGGCCTGAGAGGGCACTGGTGTTATGCCTTCATTTGAAGGTTCTTCTTGAGCATGGGAGTGAGCTCCTTCAGAGGTTCTCGGGAATATATAAGACCATTGAAAAGGACTGAAGTCTTGTATGGGCAAGTAGAAATGCAAAGGCTACCTTTGTTGAGCAATCTAATTTTTTTTTTAAATGTATTCTGAAATCCTACACTGGTAAGGCAAGGATTTAGCCATCACACAAATCAAAATAGAAAAAAAGTCAGAATTTTATTCCTGGTTATCTCATTGGAACTCCTCACTCCCCTTCTCTGAAATTAAATTACCTATGAAATGGATACTAAAGCAAAGATCTCTTTCTATGGCCTGGTAAATGAAAACAGACATCTAAGAATTCTGCATAATTATGAAGATCTATGGTGAGATAAACATGATAATTCACAAAACTGGGAATCTTAGCTAATAGATAACACATAGAAAGTCTTAGAAAACCTGATAATATGCAACAATAAACATACATGAATGCCATGTGCCAGAGGAAATGCTGTTGTCTTAACATTTTAACTTACCTGGAAGAGATCTGGAAAATCTCAAAAAATGACATTATTCAATTTTCCTGCACCCAAGCTTAAGTAGAAAGCATTGATATTTTAAAATTTCCCCAGATCTCACACTCGTTAACCTAATCCTTTTTGCATAAGTAATATTCACATTCTGACAGGCAGTGACTTCCCCTACATAAAACCTCAAATACTGGTTAGCAGCAACTGAGCCACTTAAAGCCAGAAAAATGAGGAGGGATATGTAACATGTCTACCTTCTCCTGTCAGTAAGGGGTTAGGAAAATAAAATCAAAGTGCTGGAGTTACATGAACTACATGTAGTATTTATATAAGAAAAAAACAGACCTGAAAGGAGAAGCTGTTCATCCTTGCTGCAAGGCTTGCTTCTTCAGAGCAGGAGAAAAGAATGTCTTTGTTTGAAAATTCAAAGATGCTTTAAGCAGAATGGAAAACCAACCCTAGAGAATTAAAATTTAAAAAACACTAAACACAGCCTGTGTATTTGATGGCTACTGTAAATGCTAAAATACAATGTATAATAAATATCATGAACTGTATTAACCTTTAGGAAAATAAGATACTAAATTAGACTTAGACCCACTCTGGGTCTAAATTTCTGGACAAAAGATAACATATCTCATGTCATTTTTTTCTTGCCCTGCCCCCAAGAACAAAGGTTTGCTATTTATCCTATTTTCTCAGGTATAACCTATGTTATTTAATCTAAAGACCAAAAATAATAATAATAATAATAATCTAAAGACCAGTTAATAAATCAAGATCTCCATTTCTGAATTGAGCCTTTATCTTTTGACTTCTAACAGCACCAACGTTTCTCCCTCCATATCAACATAAAATACGCCCCTATACATTAAGGATATAGATGTATTTATTAGCTGAACTCTAGTTAAGTTACTCATGCTGTACCTATATACCCATAAAAGAGATCTCCAACTAATCATAACATCCTTATTCAACAGACCTGAACATGGCCTCCCAAACATCATCAAGACAGTGCTCCAAGGCCATTCCAACAATTCATTAGGATTAGCACAAGAATCAAAACCTATTTGCAAACCTAAGTGTCAAGGGGTCCTGTAAGTAACAGGCCCCCATAACCTGACACTATTATTTTCAGTGGAAGCGTGGAAGCTTCTGGAATTGGCTTCATGGGGTGGTTTATTTGATGAGTTTATCTTTAAGTAGAAAGAGAAAATGGGCAGGGGGAGGATGGACACTAATCGCCAACCGCTCCCTTTGGTGGTAGCAGCAGGCAACACTGGCTTTCTGATCCTTCCTTTAGCAAATATACCCTACCCCTGGCATTCTCTTAGGATGAGGACTTCTAGAATATTTTCTTGTCTCCAGGACTATTTTAAGATCTGTTAGGGTCCATTTGTTTCTGATATACCTACTGGCTTCTTCTCTATATAATCAACCAGGGTTAACTGTTATCTGCTTCATCTGGAAAACAGCCAGAGCAAGTTCCTTTTTAGCAATTCATGGCAACTACTTACCAAAAGAAAAAAAAAAAAAAGCCCTATTAAGAAACCTATCTAAGGAACTCCTCCTCTCACGTCCATTAAGATTACCAGACCAATCATTCTCCCAGTTGTTCTTTCATCTAGCTTTTGTCCTGTCCAGTCAGTGCACTTGACAGCAAGGTTGGCTCTTTTAATTTAAAAAAAAAAGTTAAAAAAAAAAAAAAAAAGAAAAGAAAAAAAATAGCATGCCTACTAGTTGCAACAGAGGGCATCATTCTAAATGGCAATATGTAAGCTTTAGGTAAATAAGAGGACAACCTGGTTAATAAAATTACAAATTCTTCACATATCCTCCCAAAGGTATAGAAATAACTGTTTCAAGTGACCTTTAGGAATAACGTTGATACTCCCATGTAATTACGCAGATGAATGCAAATTAAGTTTAAAAAGTCTTTGTGGATTTTAGCTAAATACAAAAAAGAATAACCTGTAGAATATTCAAATCGGGTAAAAATTTAATAAAACAAAATTAACACGATCATAGGTAGGTTTTTTTAATAATCAAATTCAATTGAGATATTAGGAAACTGTCATGTTCTAAGAAACAGTACAGTTCCTTTCATTCCTTATAACCAAAAATGCCTTATGGTAACAATCACCCACTTGTGATTATCCTGAACTGAGGTTAAAAACTAAAACAAAACATATGAACTTAACCTGGGAATTCTAGTCCCAGGGACCAGAAGATCCTGAAACTACAACTATGGGTAGGGGGACACTGACAGAGGGAGAAGCAGGCTCCCTGATGACCAAGGAGCCCGCCCACATGGGGCTTGATCCCAGGAACCTGGGATCATGACCCGAGCGGAAGGCAGACGCTTAACCAACTAAACCACCCAGATGCCTTGGATTTTTCTCAATTCTTAAATATAGTTCCAAAAGGAGACAGTGTAAAAGTAAGCACTACTGGACTAGTGAAAACAGACAATTCAGATTCTTCAGGGAAACTCCATTCTCCATAGATCCAATCCTACTGAAGTCATCTACTACTGCTGATTGTCGACAGCCACTTTTCAATTAGTCACTACCCCAGTCCACCAGTGCTTTATCCCTCTCCTAGCTTCACTGTTCATACTTAGTTTTCCCAGTAAGTCTAAAATCTTTGGGTGAGCCAGGCCACTTCTATACTGACTTTACATAAGCCACCATCTGAAGCTAGGGTTCCAATACCATTCCATTAAGGTCCACAAATAAAAAGAAAATTGTCATTTTAACAAAAATGCAATTAACCAAGTTGACTATTATTAAATAAGTCTCAATTCCTTTAGAAAATTCTGGCTAACTGATCACTATGCCATTGTAAATAATTCTTATTTTTAAAAAAAAGATTAATTCCTATTAAGTAATTTTGGAGATTTACGCAAATGGTGCCTTTTTTTTTCTTCTTATCATCCATAATAATTCACATGGACAAAGACACTAATGTAATTGTCATATATATTTAACATTTGTAATTTGTTATTATGTATAACATGTAAAATTTGTTATTATGTATAATAAATTACAAATGTTAAATATATATATATATAGATAGATAGATAGATAGATAGATAGATAAATATAATTGACTATCCCTCTCTCTCTGTCTCTCTCTCACACACACACACACATTTAATTTCCTGTAGGCAAGGATCACACAGGTTTAGTGTCCTCTATGAATTACAGACGCCCTCTGAGCTCCTCACATTTGAAGAAGTGAATTTTTATTGAATCCAACAGACAACATCTCAAAAATACATGGTTCAGAGAGTACAGTAAGAAAGTATTTTTGTGGCATGACAAGTAGGAGATGGGTAAGGCCTGGGAAAGTGTATCATTCATATCACCTCTTCTGAGACATGGCTATTTTTAAGAGTTTTATCTCTTTTTTAACCAAGATGTTTTGATGATATTTTGTCTTTGTTTGCTAAAGCTAGTTCTCTGGCAATAGCTTCAAGGACTACACCAGTAAAAATAATCATTTTTAGATTTGAATCAGTAATAAAAATTCAAGGTTTGGTAAGGAATACCATGAATCCACATAGTCTTGAACATAAAAGTCAGTTAAATAAAAAGCTACTCAAGTGCAGTTGGATGAGTAGTGAAAAGAAATTAAGACTGCATGTTTAAGGTGTGGATTATCTTATGGATTTCTGGATACTTAATAAATTTATGTCAAAATTTCGAACTTCTAATATTCGAACATCATTAATCATGGCTTTTATTGGAGTTATGAGTGTCTCACTTGGGCCTGACCCACATGAAAAATAATCTGATTTCCTGATTTATTGACAGAAATGTCTTTGTTATTCAACAGGATAAATTATCTGCGTCTGGAGTTTTTCTATTTAGACACTGTACAATTGCCTCATAAAACAATGTTAGAGTTAAAAACAGTAAAAAAAAAAAAAAAAAGCAATTGTTAATTTTACCTGCACGCAATTAGAAAGTGAAATGCCACTGCAAGTTAATCATAGAGATTAATTCTTACTTAGAAGCTATCACAGAGGTCAAATACATGAATCTTATTATTAAATTTCACCTGAACAGATAATAGTATTTTTTAATATGTTATTTATTTATTCATGAGAGACACAGAGAGAGGCAGAGACATAGGAAGAGGGAGAAGCAGGCTCCTCCCAGGGACCCCGATGTGGGACTCTATCCACAGACCCCGGGATCATGCCCTGAGCCAAAGGCAGATGCTCAACCACTGAGCCACCCAGGTGCCCCAATAATAGAGGTTTAAATGATTTTTATTAACTTTATTTTCTAAAAACTTTGAGAGTTCCCAGTGTTTTGTTCTTTGCAAATGCAAAGCACTGGTTTCAAGACTTTCCCAAGGTTCCCATGTTCCATTAAGCGCAGGGAATGTACAAAAAACATTATACAAGAAGTGCTATTTGAGACCTGTGTGTCTGCAAATAAGTAGTTATGTATAAAAGGATGTGCATTTCTTCTAAAGAATGGAAAAGTCTAATTAGAAAAAATAAGTTTCGGCCCTGACATTTCTGACCTCACCCTGCTCCCTCAGCCTTGAGCCTTACCCTCTGAGGAAGGAACTGACCAGAAATAAACAAGGTTTTAGATTCTTTTCTATCTTAGACTGAGGCCATTCCAACCAGAGAGAAAGTGTAGTTTTTCCTTTTCTAGTGCTGTATTCGTTTTTGGAAAAGCCCAAATCTTCATAAGGAAAATATACAATCTGGTAGGCAGAAAAATGGTCTCCCAAAGATGCCTGCTTCCTGACCCCCAGAATCTACGAATAGGTGACGTTACTTGGCAGAGGACACTTCAGGTGGTGGATGGAATCACGGTTGTTAGTCAGGTGAGCTTTTCCTGGATCCTCAGAGTGGACCCAACGATATCACAAGAGTCCTTAAATGAGCAAGGGAGAAGTGTCAGTGTCAGAAATGTGAGACATTTACAAATGTCACACAAAAGTGTGAGAAATACTTGATTTAAGGATAGTAGGAGGACACAGGCAAGGAATGAGGGTTTTCTATAAGAGCTGGAAAAAGCAAGGAATCAGATCCTCCCTTAGAGCCCCCAGAAGGAAGGCACTGTTGACATCTGATTTTACCCCAGTGAGACCCATTTTGGATCTCTCCAAAACTATATGAAAATGAATCTCAGTTGTTTCAAGCCAGTAAGTTTGTTCATAGTTTGTTAACATAACAGTAGGAAACAAAGACAACAATGAACAAGAAAGCTGAGACAGTTCCAAGGATAAAAATACAGAAACTCCGCCAGTTGGATTTTGAAAGACTGGTTGCGCATCCATTTGCCCATAAGCACAAAATTACAATATAGAAACTATTACCCATTCCGTCAGTGGTAGTGACAAAATGGATATCCTTTGCGTGGTAAAAGCTTTACTTGTATCCTATAAAATTTTGCAAATGGACACACCAAGGATAGAATTACCTTTCCTAGGTTGCAAACAACAGTCCCTTGCCTGAAGTTAAGATTCCCCACAGGGCACTTGTCTCACCCAGGAGAAATGGTGCTCAGAATTTTAGTACAATTGACAGTCAGAGATTCCTTATCTCAATTTCTGAATTTTGCTATGCTCATAGAATTTGGTTCTGAAAACTCAGCTCTGTTACTTTCCTTAAGGGTTCATTCAAATAGAAAAACAGGCTTCCCTCCTTCCATTGGAAGTGGCTACCAGCAAAGAAAGCACTGAATGTTGGACTATTTTTTCACATTCTTTCTTTTTTTTTTTTTTACATTATTTCATATCTAAAATAAAAAAAATAAGACCAGTAGTATTTCTAACTCACCCTAAGTATCATTTGCCAACATTCTCAATCCCCTAACCACTAATCACATTCAATTTTTACTTCCTTTGTTTATAAAATTACATCTTTCCTGGCCTTCTCAAATCCTCAGGTTTGAGAGAATGCTTTGGGTGGGCAGATGTCGGCACATATAATTCGAATCCATCCACTCATTTGTTTGCCACACATTGTTCTGAGTCCTGTGGTTGCAGTGCTAAATAAGAATGACTAAATTCTTGCCTTTATGGAGCTTTTATATTCTAGTGGAAATGTGGAAAAGGCAGAAATAAAATATTAAATAGGTACCTATATACAGACATACACACCAAATTGTAATTTCAGGTGCTGATACGTAGTATAATTAAATTAAAACAGTGGAACTGGAGCGACTTTGAGGAGATTACTTTATCCAAGATGGTATCAACATCACTTCTAAATTTTAAAAAAGTATTTTATTTTGTCATTTTTGTTTTTTTAAAAAATGTTCTCCCCCAACTTCCCAGAGAATTTGATAGAGTATATATGAACTGTGTTTTCAGAAAACATAATGATTAGATTAAATATACAAACACACACACAGAAACACACATATATGCACTAAAGCTCAACCACCAAAGAAGTAACTCAAACTATCTTTGACATATAAAAGAAAGCTATTAATCTCTAATACACTTGTTGTCTGCTTATCTACTTAGAAATCACTTCTATATTTTGAACCAAAAAGAAAACTTTCTAGTTTGTGGAAGGAATAACTACCTCAAGTACCTCACAGGGGAAGAGGTGGGAAGGTAATCAAGAACCTTTGAGATAAAATAAAAATATATAAACATGAAATGTTAAATTTGGGAAATACAGAAAAATGAGCGAACACTATTATTTATACAATATCACCTATATGTAGGTAGAAAAGAGATATAATGCTCTTTTAATAAAGAAAGCATGCCCATATGCAGAGAAAAAATTCTGTCAACTTGGAAAAACAGTGGTTTGACTTTTTAAAGATCAGTGTTGATGAGTAAATGGTATTTTTATGCCACAGACTAAGTATGCCAAATTCCAGAATATACTTCATACAAATTATCAAAATATTTAAAAATTCATCATAGATGATTTTAAACAATGTCTTATTTTTATGCATTGAAAATAGTTTTTTAATATTAATGTAAACTTTTAAAATACGTATGCTATTATAAAAATCAGATAAAACAATATGTGTAATATATACATATTTACAACAGGGTTTAAAATACATTAACATATTCATGTCTTTTCTTTGAAGTTCTGATTGAAATAAAGTTCAGTTTCTAACCTTAACTGAAATAAAACTTTCAGAAATTGCTTTGAAAACTATAAAACTCCAGATACGTGTGAATACTCTATTTACCTGCCAACATTGTATTGTGCACCACTTGAGAGCTAACATAATGTGAGCTGGATACATTTATTAATACAGTGTCGGTAATAGGTATGAATTTCTACAAATGAATACTTTTCAAAAAAAAGTATAACACTTTACATCTACTTTCGCATGTTTTATGGAGTAAATATCAGCAATAATTAATGTTCAAAAATAGATGTTTATGAAAATGTCTTGTCAATAGGCCATTTTAAAGAAAAATAATAAATTTCCAGTATTCCAATAAAATTTGCTAATCGATACTTTGAAAATCAAAAACGTAGAATTACATCTTTTTGAAATGGAACAAAACCTAAAAATTATTTAGCCTCTGTTTCTCATTTTACAGATGTAGAAATGATGTTTCCAGATATACTAAAGGCTGGATAAACTTAGTGAAATAATTAATGACATAGGGTGATTAACTTCACATCTCCCAACTTCGAGCATGAGACCTATCCTAATTCACCATATCCTGCTGTACCCACCTAAAAAGTCATACCTGTTCATTATAAATAACCAACACAAACTTTTTCTTAAACAAAAACAACTGCATCTTTATGATTTTTATAGAATTAGCATTATTGAACATTTCAAGAACTCTGGTAATTCATTAAGATTCCACTAATCCTACTAAAGATATAGTGTTTCAGGGGTGCCTGGCTAGCTCAGTCGGTAGAGTATGGCATTCTTGATCTCAGGGTTGAGAGTTCAAACACCATGTTGGGTGATTCTTTTTAATTTTAATTTTTTAAAAAGTGTATTACAAATAATGAAACAAAGATATAGTGTTATTTTTTTCAATTTGAAAAATTTTCATGCAGCAAAATATATGTTTTCTAATCTCTGTCCTGTACATATTTAACAATTTTTGTTGAGGCTGTGGACTTAGGATTTCCACTGAAAAAGTTTCTTCATGAAAATGAATCTTCTTATCTAAAGTCTCTTTCTCTTCATCTTACTTTCTCCTTCAAAAGGGTTTTTTTATCCTTTAATTTTTCATCTTTTGCCTTCGTGGATGTATCTTGCAAGAAGTTACTATGGCCGAGTTCAAAAAGGGTGTTGCCTGTGTTCTTCTCTAGGATTTTGATGGAATCTTGTCTCACATTTAGATCTTTCATCCATTTGAGTTTATCTTTGTGTCTGGTGAAAGAGAGTGGTCTAGTTTCATTCTTCTGCATGTGGATGTCCAATTTTCCCAGCACCATTTATTGAAGAGACTGTCTTTCTTCCAATGGATAGTCTTTCCTCCTTTATCGAATATTAGTTGACCATAAAGTTCAGGGTCCACTTCTGGGTTCTCTATTCTGTTCCATTGATCTATGTGTCTGTTTTTGTGCCAGTACCACACTGTCTTGATGACCACAGCTTTGTAGTACAACCTGAAATCTGGCATTGTGATGCCCCCAGATATGGTTTTCTTTTTTAAAATTCCCCTGGCTATTCGGGGTCTTTTCTGATTCCACACAAATCTTAAAATAATTTGTTCTAACTCTCTGAAGAAAGTCAATGGTATTTTGATAGGGATTGCATTAAACGTGTATATTGCCCTGGGTAACATTGACATTTTCACAATATTAATTCTGCCAATCCATGAGCATGGAATATTTTTCCATCTCTTTGTGTCTTCCTCAATTTCTTTCAGAAATGTTCTATAGTTTTGAGGGTATAGATCCTTTACATCTTTGGTTAGGTTTATTCCTAGGTATCTTACGCTTTTGGGTACAATTGTAAATGGGATTGACTCCTTAATTTCTCTTTCTTCAGTCTCATTGTTAGTGTATAGAAATGCCACTGATTTCTGGGCATTGATTTTGTATCCTGCCATGCTACCGAATTGCTGTATGAGTTCTAGCAATCTTGGGCTGGAGTTTTTTGGGTTTTCTATGTAGAGTATCATGTCATCGGCGAAGAGGGAGAGTTTGACTTCTTCTTTGCCAATTTGAATGCCTTTAATGTCTTTTTGTTGTCTGATTGCTGAGGCTAGGACTTCCAGTACTATGTTGAACAGCAGTGGTGAGAGTGGACATCCCTGTCTTGTTCCTGATCTTAGGGGAAAGGCTCCCAGTGCTTCCCCATTGAGAATGATATTTGCTGTGGGCTTTTCATAGATGGCTTTTAAGATGTCGAGGAATGTTCCCTCTATCCGTACACTCTGAAGAGTTTTGATCAGGAATGGATACATCCACGAAGGCAAAAGAAACAAAAGCAAAAATGAACTATTGGGACTTCATCAAGATAAGAAGCTTTTGCACAGCAAAGGATACAGTCAACAAAACTCAAAGACAACCTACAGAATGGGAGAAGATATTTGCAAATGACATATCAGATAAAGGGCTAGTTTCCAAGATCTATAAAGAACTTATTAAACTCAACACCAAAGAAACAATCCAATCATGAAATGGGCAAAAGACATGAACAGAAATCTCACAGAGGAAGACATAGACATGGCCAACATGCATATGAGAAAATGCTCTGCATCACTTGCCATCAGGGAAATACAAATCAAAACCACAATGAGATACCACCTCACACCAGTGAGAATGGGGAAAATTAACAAGGCAGGAAACAACAAATGTTGGAGAGGATGCGGAGAAAAGGGAACCCTCATACACTGTTTGTGGGAATGTGAACTGGTGCAGCCACTCTGGAAAACTGTGTGGAGGTTCCTCAAACAGTTAAAAATAGACCTGCCCTACGACCCAGCAATTGCACTGTTGGGGATTTACCCCAAAGATACAAATGCAATGAAACGCCGGGACACCTGCACCCCGATGTTTATAGCAGCAATGGCCACGATAGCCAAACTGTGGAAGGAGCCTCGGTGTCCAACAAAAGATGAATGGATAAAGAAGATGTGGTTTATGTATACAATGGAATATTACTCAGCTATTAGAAATGACAAATACCCACATTTGCTTCAACGTGGATGGAACTGGAGGGTATTATGCTGAGTGAAGTAAGTCAGTCGGAGAAGGACAAACATTATATGTTCTCATTCATTTGGGGAATATAAATAATAGTGAAAGGGAATATAAGGGAAGGGAGAAGAAATGTGTGGGAAATATCAGAAAGGGAGACAGAACGTAAAGACTGCTAACTCTGGGAAACGAACTAGGGGTGGTAGAAGGGGAGGAGGGCGGGGGGTGGGAGTGAATGGGTGACGGGCACTGGGGGTTATTCTGTATGTTAGTAAATTGAACACCAATAAAAAATAAATTAAAAAAATAATAAAAAATAAAAAAAAATAAAGAATAAAAAATAAAAAAAGAAAACTAAAAAAAAAAAAAAAAAACTCACCAGGTCTTCTGCAAGATCACATAGAATTCAAACACTAGAAAATGACAAAAATTGGGGTTGCAAAAATAACTATTTCCAATACAATTGTGTATCTGGCTTACATAGGTAAAAATACTTGTTTTGGACTCTGCCTACCTTTAATTTTAGAGAAGTTTGTGATTTTCTTGAAGTAATTTGGAAGTTTAGGTATTAAACATTGAAAAATGAAAAAAAAAATTTTTCATCTTTTAATTTCATACTTTAATTGCATCCTTTAATCCAAAGTAACATACAGCATTCTGTCCCAAAGCAACAAAATATACATTCTTCTCAAATGCACATGGAACATTCTCCAGAATAGATTTTTCTGAGTCACAAATCAGGTCTTTACCAATACCAAAAGACTGGGACTATTCCCTGCATATTTTCAGACATAATGCTATGAAACTTGAACTCAATCACAAAAGGAAATTTGGAAGGAACTCAAATACTTGGAGGTTAAGGAATATTCTACCAAAGAATGAATGGATCAACCAGAAAATTGAAGAAGAATTTCAAAAAATCATGGAAACAAATGAAAATGAAAATACAACAGTTCAAAACCTTTGGGATGCAGCAAAAGTGGTCCTAAGAGGAAAGTACATAGCAATACAAATCTTTCTGAAAAAATTTAAAAAGTCTCAAATACAAGCTAAACTTACACCTAAAAGAGCTGGAGAAAGAAGAGCAAAGCAGGTGAAGTGAAATAATAAAGATTAGAGCAGAAATCAATGAAATAGAAATTAAAAGAACAGTAAAACAAATCAATGAAACTAGAAGCTGGTTCTTTAAAAGAATAATAAAATTGATAAACCACTGGCCAGACTTCTCATAAAGAAAAGAGAAAGGATCCAAATTAATAAACTCATGAATGAAAGAAAAGAGATCATGACGACCACTAAGGAAATACAAACAGTTTTAAAAACATATTATGAGCAACTATATGCCAACAAATTAGGTGAGCTAGAAGAAATGGATGCATTCCTAGAAATTTATAAACACTAAAACTGAAACGAGAAGAAATAGAAAACCTGAACAAACCTATAACAACAAGGAAATTGAAGCAGTAACCTCAAAAAACAAGTCCAGGGCCAGAACTAATACCTATTCTTCAGAAGCTGTTTCAAAAAATAGAAGTGGAAGGAAAACATACAAACTTGTTCTATAAGGTCAGCATTACCTTGATCCCCAAACCAAAGACCTCACTAAAAAGGAGAATTACAGAACAATATTCCTGATGCACATGGATGCCAAAATTCCCACCCAAGTACTAGCCAATAGGATCAACAGTATATCAAAAGGATTCTTTACCATGACCAAGTGGGACTTATTCCTGGGCTGCAAAGGAATAATGTTCAACATTGGCAAACCAATCAATATGATACATCACATTAATAAAAGATAGGACAAGAACCATATAATCCTCTCAATTGATGCAGAAAACACATTTGACAAAATACAGCATCCTTTCTTGATTAAAAATCTCCACAGTGTAAGGATAGAGGGAAGATACCTCAATATCATAAAAGCCATATACGAAAAGCCCACAGCAATGAAGAAAACCTGAAAGCTTTTCCATAAAGGTCAGGAACATGACAAGGATGTCCACTGTCACCACTGTTATTTAACATAGTACTAGAAGTCCTAGCCTCAGCAATCAGACAGCAAAAAGAAATAAAACGCATTCCAAATTGCAAAGAAGTCAAACTCTCAGTCTTTGCAGATGACATGATACTCTATGTGGAAAACCCAAAAGACTCCACCTCAAAATTGCTAGAACTCATACAGGAATTCAGCAAAGTGACAGGATACAAATCAATGCACAGAAATAAGTTGTATTTCTATACACTAACAATGAGACAGAAGAAAGAAATTACGGAATTGATCCCATTTGCAACTGCATCAAAAACCATAAGATAACTAGGACTAAACCTAACCAAAGAGGTAAAGGATCTGTACTCTAACAACTACAGAACACTTCTGAAAGAAATTGAGGAAGATACAAAGAGATGGAAAAATATTTCATGGATTAGAAAAAGAAATATTGTTAAAATGTCTATGCTACCCAGAATAATCCACACATTCAATGCAATCCCTATCAAAAATCAACATTTTTCACAGACTTGGAACCAATAATCCTAAAATTTTTATGGAACTAGAAAAGACCCTGAATAGCCAGAGAAATGCTGAAAAAGAAAAGCTAAGTTGGTGGCATCATAATGCCGGACTTCAAACTCTATTATAAGCTGTAATCTTCAAGACAGTATGGGACTGGCACAGAAACAGACACATGGATCAATGGAACAGAATAGAAAATCCAGAAATGGACCCTTAACTCTATGGGCAATTAATCTTCGAGAAAAGAGGAAAGAATATGCAATGGAAAAAGGATATGGTGTTGAGAAAATTGGACAGCCACATGGAAGAGAATGAAACTAGACCACATTCTTACACCATGCACAAAAATAAATTCATAATGGATGAAAGACCTAAATGTGAGACAGGAATCAACCCAAATCCTAAAAGAGAACAGAGGTAGCATCATCTTCAACCTCGGCTGCAGCAATTTCTCACTAGACACGTCTCTAAAAGCAAGAGAAAGAAAAGTAAAAATGAACTATTGAGACTTCATCAAGATAAAAAACTTCTGCACAGCAAACAAAACAGTCAACAAAACTCAAAGTCAGCCTACAGAATGGGAGAAGATATTTGCAAATGACACATCAGATAAAGGGCTAGGACCCAAGATCTATAAAGAACTTATCAAACTCAACACCCAAAGAACAAATAATCTCGCCGAGAAATGGGCAGAAAACATGAACAGACATTTCTCCAAAGAAGACATACCCATGGCCAACAGACACATGAAAAAATGTTCCACATTACTTGGAATCAGGGAAATACAAATCAAAATCACAATGAGATACCTACTCACACCAGTCAGGATGGCTAAAATTAACAACTCCGGAAACAACAGATGTTGGCAAGGATGGGGAGAAAGGGGAGCCCTCTTATACTGTTGGTGGGAATGCAAGCTGGTGCAGTCACTCTGGAAAACAGTATGGAGGTTCCTCAGGAAGTTAAAAATAGAGCTACCCCACTACCCAGCAATGGCACTACTGGGTATTTTACCCCAAAGATACTAATGTATTAATCTGAAGGGGCACCTGTATGCCAATGTTTATAGCGGCCATGTCCATAATAGCCAAATTGTGTAAAGAGCCAAGATGTCCATGGAGAGAGATGAATGAATAAAGAAGATGTGGTGTATATATACAATGGAATGTTATTCAGCCATCAAAAAGGATAAATACTTACATTTACATGGACCTGGAGGGTATTATGCTAAGCCAAATAAGTCAATCAGAGAAAGACAATTATATGGTTTTACTCAGATGTGAGATATAAGAAACAACACAGATGATCATAGGGGAAAACTGAATGGGAAGTCATCAGAGAAGGAGAAAATCCATGCGAGACTCTTAACTATAGGAAATAGACTGCGGGTTGTTAGAGGGGAGGTGGGTGGCGGGATGGGGTAACTGGGTGATGGCCATTAGGGAGGGCACGTGATATAACGAGTGCTGGGTATTACATGCAACTGATGAACTGCTGAACTCTACCTCTGAAACTAATGATGTACTGTAGTTGACTAATTGAATTTAAATAATTTTTTTAAAAAGGTAACATATATTAGTGTTAAAAAATCATGTATTTTTAAGTCTCCATTTAGGTAATAAAGAACTTAGACTTCGGGTAATGAAGACTTAATGGGCTGTTTCAATCATTTTTTTGATCATTAAGACCAGAGGTTTGTTTGTTTGTTTGTTTGTTTTTCAAAAATTCCAGAATTATCTAAGGTCCTTGTTACAATACAGAATCTGGATCCTACTGCAATCCTACTGAATTTAAATTTCTAGATGTGAAACCCCCAATTCTACATTTTTAACAAGAACTCCAAGTGAGTCTTAATAACTCCAAACTTTCATTTAAGTTCTTGAAAATAGTGAATATGTCTTTACATATTAATTGTTCATTTAAAAAGATCTGATACATGGTTGAAAACTACTGTTGAACTGATTAAAATTAGCTCTGGCTTCAATAGGAAAATAAGGGAAAACGTAGTATTGATAGAGAAATAGGGAAAAGAAAGTTCAAATTGTTGCCATTTTATGAGAGGCTAAGAGTGCCCCACAGTTCCCCTCCTTATTCAGGATCCTCCAGCCTAACAGCCACACAACTGTTACCAGGACTATTGTGAGTACTTGGAGCACCAAGAATTTTATCAGCTGAAGAGATGTGCTCCTTTATTGGATCTTCAAAGCATCTCTGTATTATACCAGTTTTACAGATGAAATACGTGAGGCTTTTTCAGAGATTAAATGACTCATTGTTCTTGAGTCATTATCTTCATTTATCAGTTAAGGTGTTTTCCTATGATTTTGCTGCCTCTCTCACTCCTATAATTTGCTTTTTACTTCACTGATTTATACCCACATATAAGTTTATTCATGTTTTTATTAATGGAAATTCTTCAGAACTAGAATATAATTCTAGAAATGCAAATAATTGAGATGATGTTACAGTATATATTTACATATTGTATATTTATACATCTTATTTATATTTTAACCAAATCTAAAATCAAGACAATATTAACATACTAAGAACAGAAATGACTAAAACACTCTTCTGAAGAATAACTAAAAAATAGCACTGGAAAACAAGTTCTTTAAGCTGATATTAACATCATTATTTAATATTTTTATTTTTTTAATTTTTAAAGCTTGTATTTATTTATTCATAAGAGACACAGAGAGAGAGGCAGAGACACAGGCAGAGAGAGAAGCAGGCTTCATGCAGGGAGCCCGATGTGGGACTCGATCCCGGGACCCCAGGATCACGCCCTGGGCTGAAGGTGGTGCTAAACCACTGAGCCACCGGGGCTGCCCCATTATTTAATATTTTTAAAAGATAACTTCTAGGCATTCATTATTCAGGATAACACAAAATATTTTCCTTAAGAACTGAAGAAGAAGACTTTACAATTTATAAAAAACAGTGCAAACTACCCTGTGTCAAAAACTGTACATCTGGATTTATTCCATTGCACATTGCAGTGGTTTCCTAAGGCTACAATGATAAGATACCATGAACAGGGTAACTCAAGGCAACAGAAACGTATTGTCTCACAGCTCTAGAAGCCCAGAATCGAGGTGCCCGCCAGGCCATACTCCCCTGAAACCTGTATAGGAGTCCTTCCTTTCCCCATCCTAATGTCCAGTCTGTCAGAAACCTTTAGCATTCCTTGGCTTGCAGTTGCATAAGGCCGATCTCTGCCTTAGTCTTCACATGACATTCTTCGTTTGTGTTTGTGTCTTCACATGTCCACCTTATAAGGACAAAAGTCACTTTGGATCAGGAGTCCACCCTAGTCCACTATGACCTCACCCTAACTAAATTACAATCTGCAATGACCCTAAGTCCCATAACATCACATTCTGAGATATTATGGGTGAGAAATGCAGCATATGGGGTGGGGAACACAATTCAATCCATAACAGACATGAAAAAAAAAATACAACTTCAATGGTAATTCGGTAAGGTTTTCCAATCTTTTTTGATGATTCTTCAGAAGAATGTTTTAGTCATTCTTAGCAGTTGTTTCTATATTCACTTGGCTAAACTCATCAGCAGCATATTGGAAAAGTATCTACATGCATGCAGTATTATATTCAAAACCCAAAAGAAATGGCAAGATCTTGTCTTTTAACTTATGTTTAGTCAGTGGCATGCACTGAAATAAGTCAATGTTTTAATTGGCTAAAAAAGACTGTTCCTACCACATTTCAACATCTTACCATATGGGGGCAGCACTTATAGCGGAGAACAAGTACAATTTTGATGAGGACAAATTCGCTTAAAATTCATAATGACTATAAAATCTACACTTGCCTCTTATAAGGAAATTTAAATCAAACACATGAAATAGAAAAAGTAAAGGTCTCTAATTCCAATATTACCACATCTGTCCCACAAGCAACCTTTCCCCAGCCAAACTGACCCATATATGTGTTTTCATACTCACTATTCCCATTCCTATTCTTACATTTGTTCCCAACCATCCTTCACCAGGAATATTCTTTTCAGCTTGTTTCCTTCTATTCATCCCTTTCCTTTAAGGCCCAGTTTAAATAACATGGTCTCCATGAAATTTCTGCTTCTAAGAATCCTTCCCCCTCCACTAAGGTCCTGCAACTTTATCACCCACCTGCCTCAGCATGGTTTGGACATCAACCCACTGGGAATGTATGCTAGCTACAGAGGTACAAAATACTGATTTAGGTTAACTCCATTCCGCACACCCAGAAGAGTATTCTAAATATCAGACAGAAATAGATAGATAGATGATAGATAGATAGATAGATAGATAGATAGATAGATAGATAATCATTAATATATGCTTTTTAATAATACTCATGTTAAATTTATATACCATATTAAATTATTTAAATGTGACATGATTATATATGGTGCAGAGTAAGAGCAAGATGCCTTCTAAATCTCACTGTAATGTAAGTTCTAGGAGGGCAGTAATTTGGGCTGTCTAGTTCACCTAAGCACATTATCTGGATCAGAGATGACATTCCGTACATGTTTACTAAGTGAATAAATAATCACTTCTTTTCTACATTCAGTGCCTAATTTAGTCTTTGTCGTATCTTGCTTAATCCTGTTACCAGAGCTTTCTAGTGGAATGGAAGACCCTGGCTAAAGAGTCACAAAATTATTTCCCATACTCTCCCGAGCACATGGCTAGATGTCCTCTTCCAGATTCTCCAGCAGTTAGATGAGGCCTCGTGACAGTGTTGGGCCAAAAGAATTTGAGCAAAGTGATATATACCAGCTGGTCCGTGATGTGTACTGCCTGGACTATAAACTTCCCACAAAATCTTCCACATTCCTTCTCTGCACTTCTGGTCAGATCCAGAGGAATCAGAAGAGAACTTCAAGACCCTAGATAATAGGGGCTTCTGGATGAAAGGAACCTAAGACTGAGGTGTTTTCATGGATAGAGTCTAAACCCCTCATCTTTGCCAACCTGCTGTAGACTATGCTGTGAAAATGAAATTTTCAGTGTATTAGGAGACTGGGATTTTGGATTGTTTGTTACAGTAGTGAACATATGATAACCAGTACCAAAATTGGTACCTCGAAAAAAGGTTGGTTTTACTATTTTTAAAAAAGCTTACCATTAATTTTAATTGCCAATTGGCAGAAGATAAATTGTTATCAGAAACTGAAAAAATCGTGGCCCATGTCATGTGATGGTAAAATATTTGTTAAAGCTGCCACCTGGGATCACTCAGAAGACAAATGGTACGGAATCTGGAGCTTCGGGAACATCGGCTGGAAAGGCTTATAGCACTGTGCAATTGACTTCTATCAGTTGTCTTTGGCAAGATATTTTAAAAAAGAATGTGCTCAGCAAAGAACAGGCCAATGTAC
Organism: Canis lupus dingo; assembly: GCF_003254725.2. NCBI lineage: Eukaryota > Metazoa > Chordata > Mammalia > Carnivora > Canidae > Canis > Canis lupus. The sequence continues at coordinate 60,461,919 of NC_064257.1, forward strand.
CAGTTGAAAACAAAATGGTACACGGGCTGAAAAGAAACACAGAAATCTGAAGTATTTAAGACTGGAAGATCCATTTGCTTCTATACCTGCAACTGTATGAGAGAGAATTTTAAAAGGCCGTGAGCAACAAATGCCCAGCCAATTTCTTTTGAACAAGATTCAATCTCTATCAAATGTCAAGTGTGGCCTTTTCATCTATTGTGGCCTCAAAGTATCTTCCTTTAAGATGAGAGAGACTTACGAGGAAAAAGAAATAAAGAAATAAATTGGACTTCAGAATGTCTAGGAAAATACAGGCTCGTATAATTGTCTACAACTTACTACCAAGTTTTAAAGGAATGATATGCCAAAGAAACAGCAAACCCAGAATAAAATAGCCTTTTATGGTTTGAGCTATAAAACACCTTTCAGGACCACAAGCTTGCTTCAGCAAAAGGTGGCTGTGAAGATTGAGCAGCCTCTCGGGAGTGCATTCTCTCCAACACCCAGCTCAGATATGGCCCAAAAAGGATAAATTACAGGAAATACCTTCCCAGGAGAAGAAAGAGAATCCACAGAGAAAAGTGAATAAAGGCATTTCTCTTAGAAAGGAGAAGCAAAATCTAGTTTTTCCTATCTCCAGGGTAGAGTCTATCAAATGCTTGCCCAGCAGGACCTCAGCATTGCTGTGATTGCTTTGTATCTCCCATTCTCATATTTTCTGAATGAGACATTTTACTGATATTCTGTATTGCCCTACCATTGCATACTGGCTAGAGATGAACGAGAGGAAATGGAAAGCAAGTAACTTGTATTTTGATTTTAGTTGGTAATCAACTCGAACACCAATAATCACATTTGTAACCATTTCGAAGGACTGCACATTATTTAAAGAGATTAGATTTTGAGCAGTTGCTATAACTGGATGGGATTTTTAAGTTATATTCTTCGGGGAGTGGGTAAAAGCGTTCCAGTTTTGGGAGAAAACAAAAGACAATAGGTATTTGGCAATAAGAAAGACCAATTGTGGCAGAGACTGGCCAATTATTCGCCAATTCATCTGCCTTTTGCTCCTGGCCACATAGCTAAACACATTACCCAAACTATTCTTTCAGTTAGGCCATCATATGGTCAAGTTCCAGGCAAAAAGACATAGAAGGAAAAGATGTGTATTACCTCTGGTTTAATGTGTACTATCCCTGATGTAAGCTCACAAACTCTTCTGCATAATCATCCATGCAAGGATTTTATTCCTTGGTATACTGGCTTGCTTCAAAGAGTCTGGTAATTTAATCTCAGAGAGTCTATGTGTGCATGTTTGTGTGTGTGTGTTTGTCCACATGTATTCATATATATGTGTCTGTATGTGTGATTTTACTACCTAAAAGATGCTGGGTCCCTGAGTCACGCCATGGAAGAGAGACTCCTGCTACTCATTGAGCTGTGACGTTAGTGAGAAAAAAACCTAAAAAACAAATCAAATAAGACTAAAACAAACCACTGTAGTTGGTTTAAGCCACTGCAATTTGGTATTTGTTAACAAGGTTGGCCTAGGTTGTCAAACAGTCTCTTAGCAATAACCCACCCTGTCCATTCAGTGTATCCCCACAGTTTGACTAGACTTAATATGAGTAAAGCAACACTCAGTTTCAAAAACTTCTGGTTCTGTAATTCTAATAGAACTCAAGTCCAAAATTCTAGTGTAATTTAGTACATTCGATGAATACTCAATTGAAAAAATGTTATGTGTTAGCCATTGTGTTAGGCCTAAAAAAGAATGATTAAGGGGAAGAAAAAACACAGCCCTCACAGAGATCATAGGTTATGGAAGAAGAAAGGCACTAACAGCATTAGTTAAACAATCATACCTATACATACATGCTGGTTGAAAATGCCATGATGGAAAAGTAGTACGGATACTGTACGAAAAGATTTTAGTCTTAGTCTGAATGGTTGTAACTTACAAGATGTGACTTCCTGTCTCAGGTTGTCTCGTACTCCTTCCTATCCATCATTATTACACACTCATCGACAGAGATCCCCCAAGGTGATTCCCAATGAGTCCCACCTTTTATAATAGGGCATAATCTTGTCATATTTCTAGCCAAGAGAATAAGGCAAAAGTGACAGGATGTCATTAACTTCCTTAGATTACTTTAAGTAGCAAAGGTGCAGGGATTTTGCCAATGTAATTAAAATCCCTTATCAATTAATTGAAAGGAAGATTATCCTGGGTAAGACTGACCTAAACAGATGACTCCTTTAAGACAGCCTAGAAGTCATAGACTAGAGGAAGCAGAGACTCCATCTCTGTTTCTAGCTTTGAAGAAGCAAGCTACCACCAAAGCTAAGGACTCAAGGAAATAAATTTCACCTAAAACACGAGCGAGTTCTGAAGCAGATCTTTCTTTAGTCAAAGCCTCAAGACAAGAATGTAGGCTAGCCGACACTTTAATTTAAGCCCTTTGAGAGTCTTAGGAAAAAACCCAACTAAGCCATGCTTGGCCTTCTGTCCCACAAAAACTGTAAGGCAAAAAAGGAATGCTGTTTTCAGACTTCCAGGGAAGACACTGGAGTAGGAGGACCCCAAGCTCACCATTTCCCGTGTATACAAATAAATAACACCCACATCAGTGTAAATAACCCAGAAAACAATACACAAACTGACTGCACAGGCTCTCTACAGCTTAATGTAGAGATGAAGTCACATCAAAGAAGGTAGAAGGGCAGAGACAGGATCCAGAGCTAAAAGGACCTGCGGCACTGCCAACAAGAAGAAGGGATGCTACAGGTGCAGAGAGGATAGAGGATCAGATCCCCATGCCAGGCAAGCCAGGCATGCGGGACCTCACAGAGATGAATCCCCATAACATTTGGTTTTGGAAACCAGAGGTTGGATTTTGAGAGTTCTTATAACAAGTGGGGCTTAACACCTAGAATTTTAAAAATCAGTGGGGCATATTCTGAAAAGGCCAAGAGGGTGGAGTTCTTCCCCTTAAAGAGACAGCACTAAAAACAGCCTCAATGAGATATAGCATAGAGGCAGCAGCTTGAAAAATGCTGAGAGTATACAGTACTCTTAGAGCTGTGCTGGAGGGGCAGAGATCATTGAAAGATTTCTCCAGAAATAAGGGAGCCAGCAGACACCATTCCCTTTCCCACCAGATAGATGGATGCCTGCAGACAACCAGCAAAGTGCCAATACTCACTACCTAACTAGCTACCAAAACACTCCACCCACACATTCTTCTGTGGATGTGCCCCCTCCAGTCAGGCATCCCCTCAAGGAAAACAAGAGCATCTTGCTGGTACTATGTGCCCCTCACCTCATGGACCTGCCCTGTCCAGCCCTATGGCAGTTTTCTGAAGTAACTCCAGATCCCCTCCCACAGCAGACTTCCACAAACCTTGCTAACACCACACACCTACCACCATGTTCTCCTGTGCACTTGCCCACCCCCTCCTGCCCCATATGCTCTTACTTGGAGCCTATTCAAAGTGATGCTACAAGCCTGACAGTATATAACCAGTCCTGACAGGGGCCACCATCACTCCAAAGTGACTCCTGAACAAGGGAGGGGGAAGAAAACCACATACACCAGTCCAACTACAGCCCCAGCATGGGACTACAGGCCCTACCCACCAACCAAAGTCTCTCAGGGGACAACACAGTGAAAATGCCCTGAAGTTCGGTGCTACTGCAGCTCTGGCAAATGCCTAGTCTCACTCAACTCATGCTGAAGGTGGCCCCAAACTGGCCAAATAACAACAAAAGAACCCAACCCTGCTGACAACAGGCAGAGAGAGCCATTGCAGATGCCTGGACTAAAGAAAAAATCTGCTCAGTGTCACAATGGTAGGGCACCTGCAACAGACATAGGAGACATCCTTGAAGCACTAGGTTCTGGTGAACAGGGATGTCGACATAGCACTATAGAGCACTTAGAGAACCACTTCTGCATAGCCCCCTATTGTCAATAGCAAGAGATACAGCTGAGTTTCCTAACATATGGAAACAGACAGAGACTTAGACAAAATCAGGAGACAAGAATATGTTCCAAATGAAGTAATAGGACAAAAGCACAGCAAGAAACCTAAACAAAACAGAAAGAAGTAATATGCCTTATAGAAAATTTAAAGTAATTGTCATAAAGATACTTATGAGACTTGAGAAAAGAGTGGAGGAACCTCAGTAAAACCCTGACAAAGAGATAGAAAATATAAAAAAAAAAAATCAGAGACAAATAACTCAATAACTAAAGTTAAAAATACACTAGAGCAAATAGACAGTAGATTATAGGAAGCAGAAAAGATCAGTGGCCTGGAGGAGAGAGTAATAAAAAGCAACCAAACTAAATGGCAAAGAGAAAACAATAATAAATGAAACTAAACTTAGGTAACTCAGTGACACCATCATGCATAACAACATTCTCATTATAGGGATCCCAGAAGAAGAAGAGAGGAAAAAGGAACAAAAAATGTATTTGAAGAAATAATAGCTAAAACTGTTCTGAATCTGGGGAAGGAATCTGAATCTGGGGAAGGAATCAGAAATCCAGAACCAGGAGGCAGAGACTTGCCACAAAATCAACTCAATGAAGTCTACAATGAGAGACACAGCATTTAAAATGACAAAAAATAGTGATAAGGATAGACTTTTAAAGGCAGCAAAAGAAAACAAATTCATACAAGGGAAACCTCATAAGGCTATAAGCTGATTTCTTAGCAGAAACTTTACAGGCTAGAAGAGAGTAGCATGAAATGGTCAAAGTGCTGAAACAAAACAAAACAAAACAACTAAAAAAACTAAAACAAAGCCTTCAGCCAAGAATACTCTATCCAGCAAGGCTGTCATTCAAAATAGAAGAAGAGAAAAAGAGTTTCCTAGACAAACAAAAGTTAAAGGAATTCATGACTATCAAACCAGCACTACAAGAAATGTTAAAAGGGACTGACTCTTTGAATGGAAAGAAAAGATCATAAGCAGGAGTAAGAAAATTAGGAAGTACATAGCAGTAAAAATAAGAATATCTGTAACAGTCAAGGGATTCACAAAATAAAAAGATCAAAGTATGACACCATATACCTAAAACATGAGGGTAGGGGAAGAGGAGTAAACAATGGGTTCAAATTTAAGCAACCATCAACTGAATATACACTGCTATATGTAAAAGATGTTACATACAAAGCTAATGGTAACCATAATTCAAAAACAGGTAACAATGAAGAGAAAATTAAAGAGAAATGAATACAATCCACTAAAGAAAGCCAACAAACCATGAGAGAAGAGAGAGAAGAAAGCAACACAGAACTATTAAAAACAACCATAAAACAAGTAACAAAATGGCAATAATTAATACCTATTAATAATTAATTTAAATGTAAATGGACTAAATGCTCCAAACAAAAGACACCGGGTGACAGAAGGAATGAAAAACAAGACTCAACTACATGCTGCTTGCAAGAGACTCATTTCATACCTAAAGACACATGGAGATTGAAAATGGATGGATGGATGGAAAAGTATTCATCATGCAAATGGAAGTGAAAGGAAAGTCAGGGTAGCAATACTTATATCAGGCAAAATAGACATTAAAACAAAGACTGTAACAAGAAACAAACAGGATAATCATAAATGGAACAATTCAACAGGAAGATGTAACAATCGTAAATTGTTATGTAACAGTTGTAAATATTTATGCACCTGACATGGGAGCACCCAAATACATAAGGCAGCTAAACATAAACATAAAAGAAATAATAATTCACAAGTAACACAATAATAGTAGGGGTTTTTAACATCCCACTTATATCATTGCATAGATCATCCAAACAGAAAATCAATAAGGAAACAATGTCTTTTTTTTTTTTTTGAAGGAGGGAGGAGGAGGGACAGAGGGAGAGGGGGAAAGAATCTTAAGCCTGCCCAGTGTAGAGCCCGATGTGTGGCTTGATCTCACAACTCTGAGATCATGACCTGAGCCAAAATCAAGTGTCAGATGCTTAACTGACTGAGCCACCCACATGCCCCAAAACAATGGCTTTAAATAATATGCTGGACCAGATGGATCTAACAGATATATTCACAACATTCCATCCTACAACAGAAGACCATTTCTATCAAATGCACATAGAACATTATCCAGAATAGATCACATGTTAAGCCACAATAAACTCTCAACATATTCAAAAAGATCAAAGCTGTACCATGCATCTTTTCTGACCATAATGCTATGAAGCCAGAAATCAACCAATATGGAAAGAACAGAAATATATAGAGGTTAAATAGCATGCTACTCAACAATGAATGGGTTAATCAAGAAATCAAAGAGTAATTACAATAATACACACATATGAAAATGAAAACACAACAGACCAAAATATTTTGATGCACAAAAGTTGTTCTAACAGGGAAGTTAATAGCAATATAGATCAAACCCAAGAAGCAAGAGAAATCTCAAATAAACAATCTAACTGTACACCTAGAGGAGCTAAAAAAATAAGAACAAACAAAATCCAAAACCAGTAGATGAAAGGAAATAATAAAGATTAGAGAAAAAAATAAATGGAACAGAAACGAAAATAACGATAAAACAGATGATATCAATGAAATTAGAATTCATTCTTTAAGAATATCAATAAAATTGATAAATGTTCAGCCAGATTCATTAAAATAGAGAGAGGGGGGAGGATGAGGGACCCAAATAAACAAAATCAGAAATGAAAAAAGAAAAATAACAACTGACATCACAGAAATGCAAAGGATTAATAAGAGAATATTATGAAAAAATGATATGGTGAGATATTGGACAACCTAGAAGAAATGGATGAATTCCTAGAAACATACAATCTCTCAAAACTGAATCAGAAAGAAATAGAAAATTTGAACAGACCAATTACAAGCAATAAAGTTAAATCAGTAATAAAAAAACTCCCAAAGAACAAAAATTCGGGACCAGCTTCACAGGTAAAATCTAACAATCATTTAAAGAAGTGTTAATGTCTATTCTACTCCAACAATTCAAAAATAGAAGAGAAGAAAGCTTCAAAAGGCATTCTTTGAGGACGGTCTTATTCTGATACCAAAACCAGATAAAGACTCTACAAAAAAAGGAGAACTACAGGCCAATATCTCTGATGAACATACATGCAAAAACCCTGAACAAAACAGTAGCAAACTGAATCCAACAATACATATAAAAAAATAATTCACTGGAATCAAGTGGGATTTTTTAAAGATTTTATTTATTTATTCATGAGAGACAGAGAGAGATAGGCAGACACATAGGCAGAGGAAGCAGGCTCCCTGCATGGAGCCTGATGCTGGGAGCTGACCCCAGAACCCCCAGGATCATGACCTGAGCCAAAGGTAGATGCTCAACCACTGAGCTACCCAGGTGCCCCAATCAAGTGGGATATATTCCTGGGATACATGGGTGGTTCAACATTCACAAATCCAACAACAAGATACTCTACATCAACAAGAGAAAGGATAAAAACCAGAGGATCATTTCAAAAGATGGAAAAAAAACTAAATTAAAACTAAATAAAACAAACAAACAAAACCCATCTGACCAAGTCCAACATCTATTCATGATTAAAAAGACAAAAAACAAAAACTCAACAAAGTAGATAAGTAGGCTTAGAAGAAACATACCTCAACATAATGAAGGCCATATATGAAAACCCCACAACTAACATCATACTCAATGGTCAAAAATAGAGTTTTTCATCTAAGATTAGGAACAAGACAAAGCTGTCCATTCTTACAACTTTTTTTCAATATAGTGCTGAAGTCCTAGCCATAGCAATCAGACCCAAAAAACAAACAGAAGGCATCCAAATATGTAAGGAAGAAAAATTTTCACTCTTTGCAGATGACATGATACTACACATAGAGAACCCTAAAGACTCCATCAAAAAACTACTAGAATAAATGAATTCAGTAAGGTCACAGGATACAAAATCAGTACACAAAAACCCATTGCAATTCTATAGACTAATAATGAAGCAGCAGAAAGTGAAGCAATCTCATTTACAATTGCACCAAAAAGAATAAAATACCTGGAATAGACTTAACCAAGGAGATAAAGATCTGTGCTCTAAAAACTATAAAACAATGATCAAAGTGATTGAAGAAAAAAACAAATGGAAAGATAGTCCATGCTCATGGATTGGGAGAACAAATACTCTTAAATACCAACAGCAGGTTTCATAGAACTAAAACAATCCTAAAATTTGTATGAAACCATAAAAGATCCAAAATAGCTGAAGTAATCTTTAAAAAAAAAATTTTAAGATTTTATTTATTTATTTATTCATGAGAGACAGAGAGAGAGAGAGAGAGAGAGGCAGAGACACAGGCAGAGGGAGAAGCAGGCTCCATGCAGGAAGCCCTATGTGGGACGAGATCCCAGGACTCCAGGATCACCCCCTGGGCTGAAGGCAGGTGCTAAACCACTGAGCCACCTAGGAACCCCTTAAGAAAGATTTTATTTATGTATTCATGAGACACTCAGAGAGAGAGGCAGAGACATAGGCAAAAGGAGAAGCAGGCTCCCCACAGGGAGCCTGGTGAGGGACTCAGTCCCAGGGCCCTGGGATCATGACCTGCGTCAAAAGCAGATATTCAACCATTGAGCCACTCAGGCATCCCACAAACTATTCTTGAAAGAGAACAAAACTGGAGGTATCACAATCCCAGATTTCAAGATATACTAAAAAGTAGTAACCAAAATAGTATGATACTGGCACAAAAACAGACATGTAGATCAACAGAACAGAGTCCAGAAATAAAACCACGATTATATGTCAATTAATGTTTATCAAAAAGGCATGAATATGCATGGAGACAAAGACAGTCTCTTCAACAAATGGTGTTGGGAAAACTAAACAGCTATGTGCAAAAGAATGAAACTGGACCTCTTTCTTACACTACACACAAAAATAAACTCGAAATGGATTAAGGATCTAAATGTGAGACCTAAAACCATAAAAATACTAGAAGAGAGTATAGGTAGTAATGTCTCTGACATCAGCTCAGCTATAGCAACATTTTTCTAGATATGTCTCCCCAAAAATGGAAACAAAAGCAAAACTAATCGATTGTGATTACTTTTTTTTTTTTTAAAGCACACAGTGTAGCAAAGGAAACAATCAAGAAAACTAAAAGGCAACCTACTGAACGGGAGAGGATATTTGGAAATAACATATCTGATAAAGGATTAGTATCCAAAATCCATAAAGAATTTATATAACTCAACACCAAGAAAACAAGTAATCCAATTAAAACATGGGCAGAAGACATGAATAGGCACATTTCTCCAAAGAAGACATACAGATGATGCATGAGAAGATGCTCAACATCACTCATCATCAGGGAAATATAAATCAAAATCACAATGAGATATTACCTCGTACCTATCAGAATGGCTAAAATCAAAAACACAAGAAACAACAAGTGTTGGTGAGGATGTGGAATGCAAACTGGTGCAGCCATTGTGACAAACAATATGGAGGTTCGTTAAAAAAATAAATAAAACTTCCATATGACCTAGTAATTCCACTACTGGAGTATTACCCAAAGAATAGAAAAATAGCAATTCAAAAAGATATATGCACCCCTATGTTTATTGCTGCATTATTTACAATAGTCAAATTATGGAAGCAGCACAAGTGTCCATCAACAGATGAAAAGATAAAGAAGATACGGAATAATATACACAATGTAATATTACTTAGCCATAAAGAAGCATGAAATCCTGCCATTTGCAACAACATGGATGGACCTAAAGGGTATAATGCTAAGTGGAATCAGTCAGTCAGTGAAATACAAATACCATATGATTTCACTCATACGTGGAATTTAAGAAATAAAACAGAGAAATAAAGAGACAAACCAAACAATGACTCTTAATAATAGAGAACAAATTGATGATTACCAGAGGAGAGGTGAGTGGGAGGCATTGGTGAAATGGGTGAAGGGCATTAAGAGTCCACTTAAGAGCAATTTACAGAATTGTTAAATTGCTGTATTGTACACCTGAAACTAACCTAACACTATATGTTAACTACAGTGGAATTAAATTTTTTTTAATTGTTTGAAAAAAAGGAATGCTGCTTTCAACTGCTAAATTTTTGACTGTTTGTTACACAGCAATAGAAAAAGAATACACACTCTTTCCAATAATAAACATTCCCTGTTCCTATCATACCGCTCCCCGAAGCACGAGATATTACCTCTGTGCCTTCTGCTTACAGTCAATTTAAAACGCCCCTCCCTGTCTCCACCTGGTCAAATTCTGTCATCCTTAAAGGATCAGCTTAGATCCCAAATCAGTCCTTAAGCCTTCCCAGACCCTCCTGCACCCATCCCCTGCCCACACTCTGTCCTGCCCTAAGCTCTCCCACTACATATGGAATTAATCACTCTTTACCCAGAATGGTAAATCCCTCTTACCCCAGAATGGTTTTAGTACTTTACATTCTACTATTATTAACTGTTGATGAGTTTATGTGGTAATTTGTGAGTTCCTTTAGAGAAAGAAATACATCCTATTCATCTATATACTCTTACCACCTAGTGCAGGGCCTGACACACACAAAATATCAAATAAATAGCTGTTCTCTGAGACTTCTAGATTTTCTGAGTTTGGAGTTTTTTTTACTCAAGTTCTAATAAGCTGTTTTCTGATTATTTTCAATCTTTCCAATATTTCTTCTTCGATTTTCTTCTACTGCTTGCCACATACTATTCCAGTAACATTTCCTTTTCACTGTGGATTTTATTTTTAAAGATAATTGTTTTGAAACCACCTAATTATTTGACTGACATATGTTTATGATGTTGAATTCTGAAATGATTCATTAATTGAGCAGCCAATTTATATAATAATTATACATACTTCTCATAAACTTGAGTCTCAATAATCATAGTACTCAGAAATGTTACATCTAGATATCTGAAATATTTATGCATTGTTAATGCCTAATTTTAGTACCATTTAGCTTTCAGTACAGTGCTGCGGTCAACATACTCAAGTGCTGCAATCAGACATATTTAGAATCCATTTCACTACTGATTTGTATGACTGTGGCCTAATTATTTAATCTCTCCAAATCTTGGTTTGCTCTTATACAGAATGGAAATAATAAAATAATCAACTTCACAGAGCTACTGTAATGATTAATACCACACATATAGTTGATGCTAAAAAATATCAACTGACAACTGTTGGGAACTAGGTATTATGTGCAATGGTGCAAATATATACCACATCTCTGTTAAATAAATTGCATAAATAGTCACAGACAGGTTTTACCACTGTAAAAAAAGTCCTATTTAAGAAAAAAATATATCTAATTTATTTTTTGCTTTGAATAGAATTAACATTTTTGTCTTTCTTATTAGACAATGTAGATAAAAGACACAAACAAGGAAGAATTGGAAAATCAATTCATTAGGACTTTGTTACTGTACTTTACTCTAAACCATGACTTCTTTTTAAATTTTAGAGTGAGAGAGAGAATCCCAAGCAGATTCCACGTTGATCACAGAGCCCATCACAGGGCTCGAGCTCACAATCCTGATGTATCATGAATTGAGCCTAAATCAAGAGTTAGACACTTAACTGACTGAGCCACCCAGGTGCCACTGAACAATGACTTTTTAAAAAACTGTATTGGAAATAATGACTAAGTAGTTAATAGAGATTTTCCTCACTTCAGGCAATCAAGAGGGCTTTTGTATGCTGCAGATCATTACAGAATGTTCCCATTATTAGCTTGAACATTAGCCCACATGATTCTTTATAGGTATGTAGAAAAGTTTATAACATCAGTATAAAAAAAGCTGTAATGAAATAATTATGAAATATTTCTGGGAAAAATGATTAGAGATAGAAAAAACTTGTAACCTAACAGGAGATAAAGTAGAATAGAATTGAACTTTGATCGCTCATGCACTTTCTCAAATAAATAAGATCTTTAAAAAAAAAAAAAAAAAAGAATTGAATTTCTAGTCAGAGTTGGAGCTAAATCCTCTCTCTGCTTCTTAAGAGCTGCCTGACTCCAGGAGACTGTGTTTCTTCTCTGGATCTTATTCTTCATCTGTAACATGAACACATTGAACTTAATCACTCTGGACAGATATGTGACATTCACTGTTTTGGCCTATAAAATGCTTTTGTTGAAACATACTACTTATCTCTCATGTTATCTTCCTACTTAGCCAGGACTTAATCCTTGTATCCTTCTTAGTATTCTATTCAAGACAGTCGCTACCATTATTTTTTTTTATTGTTAAAGATAGCCACTATCATTATTTTTATTATTGTTGTTATGTGGAATAAAATATTATCAGCCATCCTAACTACAGATGAATTCCAAAGACTTTATTGGTTTTCAAGTCTCATATTTCATTAGAAATGCATATTAAAATTTCATTATTATAATCTGACTTTAGGTTTCTGATGTAAATATTAGGATTAGAAAATGTTTTATAATTAAAGAACCATAAAATATCCATTATCAGGAAAACTCATTTCTTAGGAAGGTAACTAACATGAAACAAGAAAGCTTTAGATATAATTTTCTTATATGGAAATAGCGTGACCCAAAATGAACATATGAATTCAACCACTGACAGCAAGTGTTCTTTCCTTCTCTTATTACAAAACCCCAACTGACAGTTATGTCTTCATCACAATTCAGCTTAAGGGTTACTTTCTCCATAAAACTTTTAAAGAATAACCCAGGTAAGGAATTTTGAAGATCTGAGAGCGTGTAACAAGATAAAATAGGACAGACCATGTAATTAAAAGACATGAAATCTCAGATTTAATAAAAGTAAAATGGACTCTATGCTCTTTAAAAAAGACATACCTAATACAAAATGACAAGAGGATAAGAATAAAATGATGCCTACTGTTTCTAGCAGTTTCACCAACAAGATTCACTAAATGACCATTCAACTAAAACAATTATGAATGCTGAATAAGATTTTTAGGAAGCATATTCTTAAATCTCTTCACTAGATGTTAAAATGACAATAATAATAAAAACAACAATAATAATAAATATTATTCAGGTCAACACTTAAATGAAGATAGAAGTAAGAGTAAAATACTGGCTTTCACCTTGAAGATAATTATGAGACTCCATAAACTTGGCTTGATGTTAGCCCAGCTTAAAGCCTAAAAGACAAAGCCTGGAGCTTCTCCCAAGTAGATTACTTAAAAGAAGAAATCCACTTGACAGATTCAGAACACCAAATGGTTATAAACAGAGTTCCATGAAAATGAATTAGACATACCTAGCTCGATGCTCATAATTAGTAATAATCATGAGCCATCCCCCATATGGACCCAATTCCAATAATGTTTTCATTTATACTGACCCCTGATATAGTTCACTGAAGGATGTGGTGGAGAAAAAAAAATCAATCCTTTGTTGGAAACTGTCTTATTCCCAAGATTTAAAAAATTTCCATAAATTAAATTCTAAGATATATGAACTCATTTTCAAAAAGCCACAAAACACTAAAGGAAGCAAAGCATAAGAAAGAAGCAAGAAATAACTATCAGCAAATCAGATTCACGAAGACTTCAAATACAAAAGTCAGCAGACAGCATATAAAAAATATGTTTTATATGTACAATGACATAAAACAAGAAGATAAAACATGAATGAAAACCAGATTATAATAAATTATCAAACAAATTTGATAAAGATTCAACAGAACTTTTACAAGTTAGAAGTATAATCATTTAATCTAGAATCATCATTAGGAGGGGCCTAGGTGCCTCAGTCAGTTAAAGTCTCACTCTTGATTTTGGCTCAGGTCATGACCTCAGGTCTTTTTTTTTTTTTTTTTTAATATTTTACTTATTTATTCATGAGACACACAGAGAGAGTGAGAGAGAGTTAGAGACACAGGCAGAGAGAAAAGCAGGCCCCATGCAGGAAGCCCAATGTGGGACTCGATCCGAGGACCCCAGGATCACGCCCTGGGCCAAAGGCAGGTGCTAAACTGCTGAGCCACCCAGGGATCCCCAATGATCTCAGGTCTTGGGACTGAACCCTGCCTAGGGCTCTGAGCTCATCAATGAGTCTTGAGATTCTCTACCGCTCCCTGTGCCCCATCCCCCGGCTGCAAGCACACACACGTGCTCACTGGCTCTCTCTCTCTCTCTCTCTCTCAAATAAATACATCTTTTTAAAAAATTCATCTTAAAACAACTAAAGAAATAGGGCTTTACTGGAAGAAATTACATCAAACGTAACACAGACACAGAGGTACCAATTACGAAAAGCACATTAAGTGCCATTAAGGATACAATGATGAGGTATCATAAATATCCATGAGAAACAGTCTGATTGAGAAACAGTACAAACTGGGTCATCTGAGGAGAGGTTAAGAGTGACCTTTTACAAATTTGGGGCCAGTTTAAGGGAACTACATGATATATTTTAGTATACAAGAGTTAGACTGTGGGAAGCGCCACTACTCTAGACCTAGAGAGGGAAAGAAAGAAAGGATAATGGAAGCCAGAGAGGACAACTATGAGGATGGCTGCCTTATGGGAGCTATGACCTTTAGTAAATGGTCATTCACTGGGCAATGAGGGAACAATAGCAGTAAGTGGCCAGATTCACTTTCCTCCCTCCTTCTGATCTGCTTGCTATCTGTGCCTCACATTATTTGGACATATCTGGAAACCAGAGGGCAAATGAGAGCATTAATGTGATCCATATGGGTAGCATCTAAGAGGGGGAAAAAAAGGAAATGAGGTCAAAAAAAGATACTCAGAACAATATATAACTAAGGTCCCAGGTGAAAAAAAAAAAAAAAAAAACTATGAGACAGAGGTAAAACTTAAAGAGACAATGGCTGAGAGTCTTCCAAAATGGATGAAAAGCCTAATAGTCAAATGCAAGAGCCCAAAAAATTCAAAGCAGGGCAAATAAAAAAGAAAATAGCATTTAGCAAAATCATGGGGAGAGAGCAGAATGCACACACAAAAGGCATTAAGGCAACTAGATAGAAATCACATCTTAAAAGAGCAACAATTTTACTAAAGCCAACTTCTGAAGATCAACAACAGTATCCAGAAAACAGTGGGATACTATTTCCTAACTGTTGCGATAAAATAAATGTCAACCTAGAATTCTATACTCAATAAAATATCATTTATGAATGAGGATAAATTAAGAAAATCTTAGAAACATACTGAGAGGTTTTGACCCCAACAGAATTATTCAATCAAAACTGTAAAGAATGTTCTTCAAGCAAAAATAAAGTTATTCCACAGAGAATGTCTTAGGTAGAGGAAGAAATAAAAAGGAAGCAAATGGATAAATATATGGTAATATTTGAAAAGGAAAAAAATACTTTATAAAATTGTCATAATAATATTAAAGCAATTAAAAATAGGGATAAAACTAAAATAGAAAACCAGAATAACATACAAATGAGGCACAGAGTAATTGGAAATAAAGTGATTGAAATTCCCCTGTAGTGGGCAGCCCCGATAGCCCCGTGGTTTAGTATTGCCTTTGGCCCAGGGCCTGATCCTGGAGACATGAGATCAAATCCCATGTCAGGCTCCCTGCATGGAGCCTGCTTCTTCTCCCTTTGCCTGTGTCTCTCTCTCTGTGCCTCTTGTGAATAAATAAAATAAAATCTTTTTTAAAAGAAAAGAATTACTTAAAAAAAAAAAAAAAAGAAATTACCCTGTAATGTTCGGAAGGAAGTCTGAGATCCTGATTGATATCTGACTTTAAAATATGCATGTTAGGAGTGTAAATGTTGAAAGAATACCAGTGTGCACAACTTTCAAACTAGTAGAGGAAAACACTAGAATAAAAGAAAACATTCAGTCAATCCAAAAGAACTCAAGAAAGGAAAGAAAAAAATATAAAAGGTAGGACAAATTGAAGGTTTAAAATACATAAAGCAAAAATGTATACAACTGGGATCCCTGGGTGGCTCAGCGGTTTAGCGCCTGCCTTCTGCTCAGGGCGTGATCCTGGGGTCCTGGGATTGAGTCCCAACGCCGGGCTCCCTGCATGGAGCCTGCTTCTCCCTCTGCCTCTCTCTCTCTCTCATGAATAAATAAAATCTTTTAAAAAAATGTATACAAATGAAAGAAGAAATTGACAAATCAAAAATTAAGAGAAAGAATTAATACCCTCTTTGAATAAACAATAGAAAAAACAATCATAACATTAGCAACTACATGCAATTCCTAACACTATCAACTAACTTGACCTAGTTGACATTTATAGAAAACTCCAGTAAATAACAGCAAAAAAACAGACTATTTTCAAGATAACGTGGAAAATTTACCATGATAGACTCTATCTGGGTCACAAAGTAAGTCTCAACGTAAAAGTTTCAATGCAACACAAAGTATGTTCTCAGAGCACGGTGAAATTAAATTAGAAATCAACAGCACAGAGGTACTGGGAAATTCATAAGCACTGGAAAGTAAATAACACATATTTAAATAACCCTTGGGTCAAAGAAAAAGTCAAAAAAAAAAAAGCATATATTGAACTGAAAGAAAATGAAAACAAGGGCACCTGGGTAGTGCAGTTAAGTGTCCAACTCTTGGTTTCGGCTCAGGTGGGTGATATCAGGATGGTGGCAACCAGCTGTAAGTCAGGCTCTGTGCTCAGCACTGAGTCTGCTTCAGACTCTCTCTCCCTCTCCCCCATCTCCCTCTCTCTCCCTCTCTCCGATGAATAAATCTTAAAAAAAAGAAAAAAAAAAAGAAAATGAAAACAAAATATACACTAAATTCCTGTAATAGAAGAGGGGAAAAAAAAGTCCTCTGTTCAAAGACCTCACTTTTTTAAGAACAGGAAAAACAAAAGCAAGTAAACCCAAAGTAAGTGGAAAAAAGAAAATAAATATTAAAGAAGAAAATCAATGAAATAGAATATAGATTTAAAAACTACAGAAAATCCATGAACCAAAAATGCTGGTACTTTGAAAATATTAATAATATACATAAACCTCTACCCAGATTGATCATAAAATATAGAAGATACAAATTACAAGTATCAGGAGTGAAAAGACCCTGCATATATATGAAAAGATAAGAGCATTTCATGAACAATATTTTGAAATGTATTAAGACATTCTGAATAAACATTCAGATCTGGCCAAGAAAGAGAATCCCTGATAAATTTAATCCTTATTCAGAGATGATATAAAAAAGTAACCTACTCAAAGAAGTTCCCAGTACTAACTTCCATTTAGTGCCTGAACTAGGTGAGCTGTATATGTGAAATTACAGACACAAAATAATTTGTGGTCCAAGTGTGGACTGCTATGGTGGTATAAGAAAATAATGCTTCAATGACTCCTTGATCTGTTGTTAAACTAGAGAAACCTGGGTGGACTGTGAGACTATCAAACGCTTTGAATGCATGTGAACATGGGTTTGAATCATGACTCCACCAGTTTCTAACTGTTTAACCCAGAAATCACTAATCTCATTTAGAGATAACTCTATCATATAGTGTTTATATAAAGGTAAAATGAAACCAAATATGCAATAATGGGTAACATTTTTAAATAAAAGTTATTTGTCTTACAATAATAATAATAATAATAATAATAATAATAATAATAAACAGCAAGGGAGAAAGTAGGATCCTCCCTGCATTCCTCCCTGACCCACTCAACCATTAGAAGAAAGCATCTAGAATGGTGACGTCAATACAAGAGAAAGATTCCTGGCTATGGCCACAACTGAATTCACCAAAGTCAGTGCAATGCAGAAAGGGAGGAAGTAAGTAAGAGAAGGGGACCAGATGCCTCGAAATGCAAAGAGCACATTTCAGATGACTCAACAATCCTGTGATAAAGGGAGAGAATTTTCAAGCTACAGTTCTGGCCATTTTCCTGGTAAAGGCTTTGATCCAGAGACAATTAGTACTATATATAGATTGTTATGGACTGAATGTTTGTGTTCCCCCAAAATCCATACATTGAAGTCCCAAACCCCAACATGCCGGTATTTGGAGACAGAGCTTTTAAGAGCTTCTTAAGGTTAAATGATATCATATGGAACCCTGATCTTATAAGATGAGTGTCCTTGTAAGAGGAGACAGGGGAGAGCACTCTCTCTTCCCTATTCTCTCTTTCTCTGCACCCCAACCTCCCGCCCCCCCCACCCCTGCCCCCACCATGTGAGAACAAGGGGAGAATGGGCAGTCCACAAGGCAGGAAGAACTCGATCATGGCGGGACTCTCATCTCAAACACCCAATCCCCAAAACTTTGAGAAAATGTATCTGTTTTATAAGCCACCCAGTCTAGGGCATTTTGTTACAGCAGCCGGAACTAAGACATCTATGCTATTCACTTTCACTCCATTAAGTAGTTTGTGCCCCCTGAAGGTAGTTTCCATATTAAAGAATCTTTTGTAGAACAAAAACACAAATCATGTATGGGCTGAAGGATCCTGTACTTTAGATCACACGTGGGTGGGCGTTGAGGGGAGGTGAGATGACTGGAGTTCAGGTCTCCCTGGTGACCTTAAATTCCACTGCTTCCTTCATCTTTTGAGATTGTCGGCTAAGCCTAAGTGCTCCTCCCTTCAATTCCTTCCTTCTCGTGTCTCTATTACCCCACACGTCAAGTGGCTGCCCTGTCACCAGAGCCATTAAGCACCTTGGAGAGCCAAAGAAGAGGAGTGAAACGTCATTTCAGTTGGTTTGGGTCTTTCATGTCTGCTTGTCTCACATATGAAGGAATACGAGCTGAATATACTCAGCAAATAATGAAGCCACTCCTTTGCAATGAATTTTTAGAAACTAATTCATGCAAGGAACAGAGAATGATAGGCGCAGCTCTTAACAAGACACACTCTCACTGGAATTTGGGATAAGAATTTCAAAGAATTTTATGCCTATCAAAAATCAACCTGGGGATAGAATTCCATCAGCCTAATCAGGATTCTTGCCTTTGAAGTGCTCCTTTTGTTTTTTCATGCCTTTTCCTCTGGCACCCTTATTTCATGCACAAGATGATAAATATATAGGCATGTTTGGTGAGCTTGTTCAGCTTAATAAAATTCCATCAAAGTCCAAATGAAGTGTGAATCTAGTTTAAGGGTTTTCATTATTTCCTCACGTATATAATAATCAAGTTATCCAAAAAAAATCTTGTATCACTATGCTGAGTGTTTTAAAAAGACAGGCCATAGATTACAGAGAAAATAACCAGTCTCTAAACAGGCTCCTAATTTTAAAATATATTCTGTTGGGATAATGATAATTCATAAACCCCAAAAAGAGACACGTAACTTATGGATGCAACATTAAAAGCATAAATAGTTTTAAAAGCAAAGAGTTCTCCACATATTTAAAAGAAAGTGTTTCTTAAAAAGATGAAAATTGTACAAATATGACCACCCAAGCCTGCTGGACACTGGTTTTCATACTGCTGTGCCGTGAGTAATTTGTTTTAGTGGCCCAACCTTCCCCTCTTACCTTCTGTACTTACGAGAATGACTCACTCACTTAGTAACTTATACATCATTTTCAGCCAGAGAGCACAGCCAAGCAATTTAAAACCACTTGGAGAAATAAAAATCTATCACCTCCACAAATATGCATTTACCCTTCATTTAGCAACAGTGTCTCGTATGCCATTTCCTGGCCAGTTTTTCTTACTCTTACTGCTCCCTGTGTTCCTCGCCTACTTAATTGGACTCAGGTGTATTTTGAAAGCCAAAATTCTCAGCTATCTTCCCATAAAGGCAGGTGTCCAGGAAAACCAAACAAAAGGAAAAACAGAAAGGATAGCACTTTAGGTCCTATGAACACGAACCAGCACTTATAATCAAAATTTAAATTTTCATATTTTGATGGAAACAGTAAACTCATTTTGTGGAAAATTTCAGTGTGTCGTTCTCGAAGTACAGTAAGTTAAACTATTCTGTATTGGCCATAAAAAGCCCTAGCATATGTGCAAAGGTATATTTCCTCATGAAGCTTAGCAGAAATTAACTGCCTTAAATAAAAATAACTTCAGAGGCTGTTATAAATGTCAATGATACCTATTAAATGGGTGATAGAGTTTATAACATTATTATTTTTTAGCCTGTATATTCTCAGGCTCACCAAGAACATTATTATTGGCATTAGTAATATTATCAATTAATGTTTATTGAGCTTGGGACAGAGACAGCATTATCCTCCACTATCACTACTATTGTGAAGATATAAGTGAGATACTGTATATGACCACGTCTAGCACTTAATAGGTGTTGAACAATGATTGGCTTATTTATGTTTCCTGCCCTGGAAAGGCTTATATTCTGTTATAGATGCTCAGTCAATCATTAGTCATAGTGTAATTTTTTTTTTTTTTTTTTTTTTATGATTGTGATGGGAGAACCATGTCCTGGTGCAGAGCAGGGCAGAGCCATGTAAATCTGACTAAGAATGCTAGAAGAGATCACCCTTACAATGAATTTTAGAGAACATGTGAAAAGTTAGCTAAATGGCAGGAAGAAATTTATTCAAAACTGATGGAACAAATCCCTGTAGAGGTAAGAGGAAATGTGATCTAGAACACAGGGGGGAAGCCATTATGATGTGCAGATTAGCATGAAAAACGTATTCTTGTTCACAGGCTACAAATGTTCATGGGTAATTATAATGGCTCATATGGACTTTATAATAAAGATGTCAAAGAAAATCTGATGACATCAACTTAGAATTATATAACTAATTATTGTTGGCTTCTAATATAGATCCCAAATTGAAAATAAAAGGTTTACCCTTTAATGTAGCCAATGTTTTAAAATGCTTATTCTTTCATTCAATAAATACTGCAATTAACTGAATGGTAAGTGTAATTAGCCTACCAGGAAAAAATGTCCTATTTTCTTATGCACACATTTGCAATTCACAGTACTTTTTGCCCTTTTAGTAAACATTTATCATTCTCCATTTATTTCAATAGTTCCTTTCCAATGAGAATATTGAAAAGCTTGTAAATTCCATCGTAAATAGTACAAAGAGACAGTGATTATGAAGTTGAATGTTTCCATTACTGTAATTTACTCTTGACTTAGAAAAATGACTATATAATGAAGCAACATTAACAATATTCACAAGAGAGTAATAACATAATAAATATATATGTGTCTATTTATGTCCACCCACTTGCTTCGAAAATGTATAACCCAGTGGCCACATATGATCACAACACTTATTATACTGTATCATACTAAGTGAATTAAGTGATTAGGAGATTCCAGGAATAGTTTTCAAATAATTTAAAAAATAAGAAATATTATCAAAGCACATTACCATGCCATTAAAGAAAAAAAGCAAGGGTACATTAGTTTTTTCCAAACCTTATGAAGAAAGGCAAATACTAGAATCCAAAGCCTAACTGGAATTTATGTATATTTTTAAAGAACAGTACGTTTAAAAATAAAACTCATTATCAAATTCCTCAGTGTACCAACTTTTCCTGTCATTCAAATGTCTCATTATGTTGCAAATGAGTGCTAAGAAAATAAAAATGCATTCGGCCCTTTAAACTTTGCTATTTAGATTTCTCACCAACATGCAAATGAAAGTTTAAGAAAACAACGGTGATAGAATGAATCCCATGTTTTTCTAGTTTTTTTTCTACTTTGGTTAAGGATGTCCTTCTGACTTGATGAAGGAATACTGCATTCTATCTTGTAGAATTCACTGTTGCTTCCATCCATCTGGCCTGTTCCATGGTCTCCACATCGCAGCAACCCTCTCCAACATGCATCTGTACCCACAGCATAGAACTAAGAGGTCAAATAGAACACTGCAGGCTGATACGAAATGTTTATACTAATCACTTCTATTTCCCCATCCTTAGTGACTCCTTTCTTCTCTACCTCATATCCATCCATCACTCTTCATTCTCTCTAGTCTCTTGGACCAGGAACTACAACTTGTCCTCTGTGTGGCTTCCTTCTTTTACCTATTGCCTTAGAACAGAGAGGACAAGTAAATTAGTCAAATATAATAAAGTAAAAACCTGTAAGAAAACCACATCCTTGTTTATGGGCAGCAAAAACAGCATATCTCTTCTAGTAACCACTTAAATGCTTGTTGAGTCAGGATGAATATTATAAAGTAACATTTTCTAAGCACTAGAGGCCCCAGTTTACTTTTCTCTCATAAAGAATTAGTGTAAAACTTTAAGCCTTGCCCAGTCCTTCTCATAATATTGAAAGCTCATTGAGCCAACTAGAAGTTTCTTCCTCACCAGTGTCTCCCAATATACAAAATAGGCATTGACAAGTTATTTAAAAAAAAAAATAATGAATCTCAGTTGAGCACACAAAACAATTTCTGAGTTAAAAGTCAATTTACCTCCTCCAAGTCTGTAATTTATATCAGGAAAGATATCAGACCATAGAAGAACAAACTTTGCTAGTTACAAACTCCATAGAAGGTTATCGAACTGGGGCGCCTGGGTGGCTCAGTCGGGTAAGCATCAGACTGCTAGCTTTGGCTCAGATCGTGATCTTAGGGTTGTGGGATTGGATTGACTCCAAGTAGGGCTCCACGCTCAGTACCAGTTCTGCTTCAGATTCTCGCTCTCTCGCTCGCGCTCTCTCTCCCTGTGCTCCTCCCTGCTCCCACTTGTGTGCTCTCTCTTTCTCTCTCGAATAAATAAAATCTTTTTTAAGAAAGAAAGTTATTATATTTTCCCTTCCTCTTCACCACATACACTGGGAGCACAATTTTACCACCTCCATCCCCACATGAGAATCTTTTTTAAAGAAAATTAAAGGACGAAAATTAAGGTAAAAATATCTGTATGTGATTTTCTTAAAGTTCCATTATTTTTGTGTGTTTGATTATTATACAAAGGACAATTTTTTTAAATGTCACTGTAATAGTTATGTCACAGAATTCTTAAAATTGAAATCTAATGGAGTGGAAACTGATGAAGTACAATGTGCAAATTATGAGTAAAAAATAAACCAAATTATTTATTTCCAAATATTTAGGTCTTGCATTTAATTCTCCATTTAGACTTCTGGGAGCAATTTCAATAAAAGTTCTAGAACAGATTAATTTTTCACCTGAAAAGTAATTTGTTCTTGAAGTCTATACTAAAAACAAACAAAACCAAAACAAAAAAAGTAATGGTAAATATGATTAGATTTAAATGACAAACAATAATATTAACATTTGGCTATAATACTGGCTACCCAATTGTACTTCGATCAAAATGAATCTTACCAGGACTGATTTTTCTAGTTATTACTTTTAAACTAAAGCTGAATGTGTTTGACTCTCTGAGCTGAATACCATCGATGTAGATTACTTTTACAATAGCAGATTAGACAAATTATTAAATTACAATAATAACAAATGCAATGTCCATCTTTCCTTAACACATATTCCCCAAGTTTATACCAAAGGTCATTCTATGGCTAAGGAATATTTCTGAAGAGGTTTTTAAAAGGGTAACTACTCTGCAGAAATTATTTGACATTACAGTATCAACCAGCATCCTAAAACTTTCCTTTAGAAAATGCTAGTCAATATTACTTTCTGCATTCAAATAAAAGTTCAAAGATAAACATTTCTCACCATGGCTTGGCACATGCTGAGATCCAAATGTGCAATCCTGGGCCTTAAAATGTGTGACAAACCCACAGCAAGAGATGCAGAAAGACAATACAGGAGGAGGGCTGAGAAGACTGCATAATCACCTGCATGAACACTAATAAATTTTCTATAGGCTGTCAGTTTCTGCGTTGCCCATTACAGAAGTAAAAGCGTGGTTTATAATAAATAAAGGAGTACACTGAAGTAAATACAGAGCTAAAAAGTGAATGTATCTATGGAATATTCTCTCCCTCCTAACTTCCTTCTTTTCTAGAATTATTTATTAAGCACTGTGCACCAGATACTGTGCTAGGCATTAGAAACCCAACTATGATGCTATTCAGAAGACAGAGAGTAAACTGCAACCAAGAGCATAAGGTGAGGAGTGGTAAAGTATTAGAAAAGCTGGCAGAGCAAACTCAATCCTATTACTGGACATGTTGAAATTGTTTCTCCCAAGGTGGTATGAAACATCAGTAGCTAAGTGTTTTTATGAAGCTTATAAGACTTCATATTTTTCCATTAGTTAGAGGTGACACTGAAAGTGATCTTATGTTGTTCTAATATATTTATTTAAAAACAAGAGTAATTAGCTGTAGAGCTGTGCCTAACACCCAACAATCTTCATAGAAAAGATTGACTGAGAAACAAATTCTGGCAATTATTAAGGAGGAAGAACCATATCTTTTAAAAGGCATTAAATGCCAGCTAATTGTTTATAATTTGGAGGAAAGGGAATTTCTCCTTATAAAAATTAGCTGTAACATACTCTGGGTCCATCTAGATGGTGTATTTAAGGACTAAAAACTGTAGAGCTTTTCATTTAGGACTTGTCTTCAACCATGATAGCTGCAGAAAATCCTGAACACATGCCACAGTTATCCTAGCTCTGCTTCTTACTATCTCTGCAAGCTAGCACAAGTCTCACCCTAATTGGGCACCAATTTTCTCATCTTTATGGTAGAGATAATGTTAGTGTCTACTTTAGATTTGTGAAAATGAAATGAGATAATCAGCATGGAATATGCAACTAGCAATTGATATCATTGCAATCACTATACTGTTATTACAAAATTCTTCATAATTTATGTTGATAAAAGCTAAGAAAATGTATGTCAATTATACCTCAATAATAAAAGATAAAAGCTAAAAATATGTAAACCTTCAAGGTATAAATCTAGGTACAGTTTCCTACAACCTTGTCCCCTATTTTCCCACACGTGACCATATTAATAGTTCTAATGGTAAAATTTAGGTCTTCTCCATAATATTTATTTACTGTATCTCTTTTCTAAGCAATATAAAGTCTATAATTCATTTTTCATAAGACCCCACTGTGATGGTTAATTTTATGTGTCAGTTTGGCTATGTGATGGTACCCAGTTACTTAGTCAAATACCAGTTTTGCTGTTGCTATGAAGCTATCTTTTGAGGTATGACTATCATTTAAATCAGTAGAATGAGTGAAGGAGATACCATCCATAATGTGGATGGGCTTCACTCAATAAACTGAAGGCTTTAAGTGAAAAGACTGAGATCTTCATAAAAGGAAGGAATTGTGCCTGCAGAAGGAATTGAGTCTGCAGTCTTCAGACTCAAGAGTGCAACATCAACTCTATGGGTTCAGTTTCTCTGGAAAATTCGGACCAATATGGCCACATAAACCTTTTCTAAATTATTTTCATGTGGACTTCAATAACCCAGTAATATTCCTAAAATTACCCATCAATTATTCTCAAGCCCATCACCAAAAAAAAAAAAAAGAAAGAAAGAAAGACATTTGCTGGGAAATGGGATTAAAAATGATTTAAAATACCAATCTGTTGATATTTTTTAAAAGATGTCTTAGCCAACTCCCTCAAGACCAAGTTCAAGAGACTTTTTAATAACAAGAGGTATTAGTATGACCTAAAAATATCTCCTATCTCACTACCTCAGACCCTGACTCAATATGATTGGCCACTGAGACAGCAATGCCAAAGGCTGAGTGAGAGAGACCTAATTATTTTCTACCTAGACTTGACTGAATTATTAACCCTAATGTGTTCATTGGTGCTACTCATAAGCACAGATACACAAGCAAAATATCCTCTAATTTTTAGTATCATCCAGCACTACCTGAAGGTATTATATGACTTTTTTCTGTTCAGACAGATGCATATCTCAAGGGGAAAAAAATCATAACTTTTTTAAATGACTTCACATAGGGGCACATGAGTGGACCAGTGGGTTGAGTGTCCAACTCTTGATTTCAGCTAAGGTTACGACCTCAGGGTGGTAAGATCAAACCCCACCTCAGGTTCCATGCTCAGTGGGGAATCTGCTTGAGATTCTCTCTCTCCCTCTCCTTCTGCCCCTCCCCCCACTTAAACACGTACTCTAAATAAATAAATAAAATCTTAAAAAAAAAAATTTAGGGGCACCTGAGTAGGCATTCAGTACATTAAGCATCTGCTTTTGGCTCAGGTCATGAACCCAGGGTCCTAGGATTGAGCCCTGCATTGGACTCCCTGCTCAATAGGGAGTAGTTGCTTCTCCCTCTCCCTCTGCTCCTTGCCCCTCTTGGACTCTTACTATATATATAAAGTAAGAAACATGCCTTAATTCTGTTATATTCTCTGTAAAATATTTATATATATATGTACACAAAAAATATATAAATATTTTACAGAGAATATAACAGAATTAAGGCATGTTTCTTACTTTAGGAAACCGACACTTTAATTAAGCGGACTGCATAGCCACATAAGTAATACATAATAAAGTTAGACATCGTTCTCTAATATTTACCTTTGTGGAGAATTTTCAAGTGTATTGCAATGAAGCTGAAAAGAAGTAGGACTTTAGTCTTCCATGCTCTATCTCTAGCATCTGGAATAGTACCTACACATGGAAGCTGCTCATAATCCTAATCAAATGACTAAATGTAGGAGTTATTTCACATAAATAACTTCCTTATGATCAAAAGAGAGATCACCCTGTAGGTAATAAAATCAACATTCAGAGCTATAAAGTTATTAAAACTATACAATTAGTAAGGGTCAGGACCAAATACAGAATCCAACATTTTTTACTTCTAGTAATGCAACTGCCAATGCACCAAAAATTGCATGACTTGTAAATGCCAAAGGATATTGTTGGGGAAACAATTAATGCAGCCCAACATTTCAGACTCTATACAGATATACCTTCAAGTTCAAAGTAAAACTAAGAAAGAGTTATTTTCCCTCTAATAAGGTAGGCCTTTTAATGAAGTATACAGATTCACCAGACTTAAGTCAACAAAAAGCAAGTTTTATATTTTTTATTTTTTTTTAAAGCAAGTTTTAATATTGACACTTACTTAGGGCTGTTTCTTAAAGAGGAAAAATGGATGGTCCTAAACCTAGCAGAAACTAAGAGCTACAGTTTTCATGACTTCAGATAAATCACCTACACTAACCTGCATGCAAATTTCTCTATGTGTGTTTGTGTGCGTGCACGTGCGTGCACATGAGAAAGAGAAAGAGACACACAGAGAGAGAACATGGCTTTCAGTGTAATCCTGGCACCCCTTCCTTCAGATCATAAATCACTGCACTGAGTAGTCAGGGAGGAACAATAATTCTATCATCAGAGGTCCTCAGGGGTAGCAATCTGCCCTACAGGGAACGCCAGAGAACACTTCTTATGTGTCTAAAGCAGGGCACTGATATGCAGCAACACTGTCACAAATCAAATAACCCCTCAGTTTCCTGAAAAAAACATCCTTGAACCCAATTACATTCATAACTCAAATACAGAACATGTCTCTAAATTAAAATACTTCACTATAATACAATAAAGTTGCCTCAAGATGTCTGGGTGGCTCAGTGGCTCAGCATCTGACTTCAGTTCAGCACGTGATCCCGGGGTCCTGGGATGGAGTCCCACACTGGGCTCCCTGCATGGAGCCTGCTTCTCCCTCTGCCTGTGTCTCTGCCTCTCTGTCTGCGTCTCTCATGAATAAATAAAATCTTTAAAAAATAATAAAAATAAAGTTGTCTCATCTTGCTTGCAATTATTGTGGAGAGTCTTGTTAGCAAAGGGATAAATTCTTTATACAGGTACCTTTATCTTGGAGGGCCCTAGCCCCCCACTGATATAGCCAGAGTAGATAGGAAAGCCTCTGGGGAAAAGGGGGGGACACTTACACAGAGGCCAAACTGAGGAATTCATAAAGGGAAGGTGGAAAATCAAGAGCAAAGTTATAGGTCCTGGGGAGATGGGGTTCTCCGAAGGAAGGCAGATAAGCCAGCGTAGCTGCAGGGAGAAGTCCAAGGTGGACACATAACGTCAGTGAGGTTTCCTTATCCCCATTGATGTAACCTTCTGAATTAATGAGATAACAGAAAACAATTATAATTATTTACGTACGTCCCCATCCGACCTAAGGACCTCAAGCAGTAAGTGATGTGCTCTGTGCCTCCCACTGATTACTGGTGGCACCATTTTGCATATGAAAATTTAAACATTGCTACAATTTTAAATACTGTATCATGTTTGGGGGGAGGTGGTTAGTGTTTTCTCTTTTAAGATAAAGATTTATGCCAAATAATAATGAAATTTTGACTTTTCCAAAAAAAAATGGTACACTTAACTACAGGAGTTAAAGTTTCAAAGAAAGAAAGCTCTAGGTGGGAAAAATGTCATAAAACAGTAATCGGACTACAGGCCTAGGGAAAGCAGAAATTACAGAGAAATGGAGAACCATTTCTCTTATGAGTTGAAAAATTTGACGTCACAGGTATTTGTTGGCTTTTTATCCAAGGTAAAATGATTATAGTAAGAGTAAGAGAATAAGTTCAGGGCTTCAGTTCACAGAGAAGAAAAGCAGAGGGCACCAGCTTTGCCTCTACTGGCGGGTGGTAGGGTTCAGGAAGAGAACACACCCTGGTACTACCTGGCACTACCTAGGAATCTCCTGGCTGCACAAGCAGTTTCAATCAGGTGCATAACCCCAAGGGGTGGAAGCAGCAGGAGGTGGGGTAAAGATAAATCACAGCCTCTTCCTTCTAGGATTCAATAAAACTAGTTTTTAAGAAAACCACGTAGCACAGGGTCCTGTACAGAGTAAACTCTTATTAAATCTAAGCCAAAATTACTAAGAATTAACAAGGAAATCCTTTTCATCAGCCCTGTATTGTCATTTTTTGGGGTATCGACTTCTCACAGCCATGTTCACATGGCAAAATATGTAATACCTGGACTCGAATAAAGGAAAAAAGTAGCAAGGTTATGTGGATTATGAAATAGTACACTGTGTAATAACATTGAATCGTTTCAAAGTTAATAATATCAACTAATATTATTCATAGTTAATGATATTCATAGTTTCAATATGTCCCCCAAATGGTACAGAAACCATTGAAAAATGCGATTTTCCTAATTACTGTTAGGGGTTACCATAAAAGTCAACTATTAGAATTAATTAGCTGGAATTAAAACACACACGCACGTGCATGTACGCACACACATACACATGTTGTAAAGGGCACTTTATTCCTTTTTTTAAAGGATTTTATTTATTTATTCATGAGAAACGGAGACGAAGGCAGAGGGAGAAGCAGGTCCCTGTGGGGAGCCTGATAAGGGACTTGATCCCAGGACCCCGGGGTCACACCCTGAGCCACCCAGGTGCCCCTGTAAAGGACACTTTAATAAGAAAACTTTATACATGTTTTCTGAAAGGCTATTATGACAAATGTCCTTTTTATAAGATACTATTAATATGTCTTCTCATTTGTAGTTAATTACTCTCCATCTGGTAAAATCTCTAGGAGATATTTTTCTCTCAAAAGAAAATTTGATTTGCATAAAAACAATTAGATGGTCTATAACCTATAAAAAGACTAAAGAGGATGGGAAAAGTACTGAGAAGAAAGTTTTGTTCAGCCTAAGAATATTTCAGTAATTTCCAGTGGCAGGAAAATCTGAATACCGGCTGATTGTTTACAGCAAGGACAGACCAGCAAAATGTAACTCCATCCTGGAGGGTAAAACTCTCCATGTTGGATGTTTGCTTCATTCACCACCAAATCTCCAGCAATGACTAGTATTTATACCTCATAAGTGCTGAATAATTGCTTCTTGACTGAAATCACAGAATTCCAAAAAAGGTCACATCTTTTAGTAATGAGAGCACTGAAATAAAAAGACAAATGAAAAAAAAAAAAAGAAATGAAATTTTTCTGAAGTATAGTTGTCAAAAATTTCACAATGAGGCACATACGTACATTTTTTTAAGTTCAGAACTTATGTTGAATTATGGCTTCTGCTCTGATAAGAATTTTATTGGATGTAATAGATACAGATTTCTCAGCGAGTCAGCATGTGTTAAATTTGAAGAAAAGAGGAAGAAAGCTTTGTCATTTGCACTTTTACACAGGAGTTTGTAAAACTGAAGATTACCTGAACTAATCTTCCAAGAAGGTCAATCATATGAAATTGCAATCTGATGTCTATTTAATGTTCACCTAATAATAGTTAAATTATAATTTAGGGTTGCACCTCTTCTGAAAATTATACAGCATCTGGTAACAATTAAAAAAAACAATAGAATAGAGGCTTAAGGCTTATTAAGATATGATAGCTCACATGATTCTCCTTCATTTTATAAGGGGACTTATGTTGCAAAAGGGATAGTGATATATCATCTTTAAGCAGATACCAAACATTTTATTTACATCCAGACAACAAATACACAGGTATGCTTAATTCACCCTAATCCTCAGAAATAAATTCGGTTTACAAGTTACTTTAAAGCTTGCTATTTTTTAAAGATATTACTTATTTATTTTAGACAGAGATGGAGCGAGCACTTGAGTGGATGGAGGGGCAGAGGGACAGGGAGATGGACTTTCAAACCCACTCCACGGTGCAGGTGGAGCTCAACACGGGGCTCCGTCTCACCACCCTGAGACCATGACCTGAGCCTAAATCAAGAGTCAGACACTCACTGACTGAGCAAACCAGGCACCCCTAAATCTTACTATCTGTTAAGACTTTGTAAGTAATTAATTAGTGAGCAGTAAAATTTAGACTCATGTAGAATTTAGTTTTTGAAGGATAAAGGCCGGTGGAATTGCAATGTCCATTTACCATCTCTGTCTCTACTGCACTGGGTTTACCTGTCATCCCTCTTACCTGAACCATATAATAATAGTCTTATGCCTGGGCAACTTGCATCCATCCTAGGCAACACTTTCCTCCCTAAAACTCATTTTTAATTCTGCAGCCAAAGAAATCTTCTCAAAATAAAAATCTCAGCATTTCATTTTCTTACTTTAAATCCTTTACTAGAGTGCCATTACTCTTAGGATAAAAGCAAAATTTTAGTATGGCCTGCAAGCTCCCGCAAGGCTGTTTCTTTTCTTTTTTCATGTCAGCCACCTAAGCCTTCCTTAAGTCCCCACACCCACCAACTTTTTGTCTCCACAAAGCATTTGCTTGAGTATTTTCTCTGCCTAGAATACATTAACCTCCTTCTTTGACTAATGAACTCCTACTCAACCTTCAATGTTAGCTCCCAACATGGTCTTGTGTACCTCTTTTTATCACTCTGGTATATACATTTATGTGTATATCAAACACATGTACACCACACACACCACACACACACTAGATATATATATATAAATTTATATATATTGTATGGTATGTAAGGTAAGGAATATATTTATACGTATTATGCTTTACAATCCTCTCTACATCATCTTTCCTTTATTCATTTTATTAATCTGTGTGCATCTCCCACTGCACAGTGCCCTCTAGGGAAATGAACAGATATCTAAAAGGACCCTGATTTGGTAGAAATTTTAATGCCTTTGTGATTAGCTTCCTAGTGTTTTGTAGCTATTAAGCGTTTCATTACTGATGGAATGCTTATCTGTGGATTTTGTTCGTTGGTCCATTTTAATGAGCTTTATAGAAAAAGAAGGGAAAACTCACCTTTTGCCTAAAGTCCTAATTTACAACACACATCATCTTTTGTAGGTGGTATGCATGATTGAGTCCCAAGAGAGAAGGCTGATGCTGGCAAATGATTTGATTCTGTTTACATTCGGGGAATTTGTAATGTGATACTACAAACAGAATTTCAAGAAGCTGTGACATAGTCACAGCTGAAATACATTAACTTGACACAGAACTTAAAAATAACAGTACTTTGTGAATTGTGTTGCAGCAATGTCTAAAGAAGCTGACAAATCTAAGGAACAAAAATACATTTTATTTAAAGAAAATCTTTGAGTTGAGACTATATTGTCATGTTCTAAGCAGCACTTAGCACATTTGATGGTGCAAAAAATAAAATCACCTTCCCAAAGAAGCATCATAATTCAGCACTGTTCATTATAGGAACTTCATTTAAAAACTATCATGGAAATAAATAACTTTGAAGTGATTTTTTGGGGGGGATTCCATCTTGTAAGATCTCAGAATTATCTTATGAAACCTGTTTTGTGCCCTCAAACTGAAGTTCTTTCATTTGCCCATCTGTTCCCTACCATGGAATTTTGGACTCACGCACGTAGTTGATAGACTTTTGGGCATTAGCACATGCCAGAAATTAAGCTCAGAAGTAGAGATAAAATGATGAGCAGAAGAGAGGTACAAATCTCCGCCTTCATGGAGCTTGCAGTCTACACAAGTAGATCTATATTTATCAAATAATTTCACAAAATATGTATATATATAGATACATAAATATTATACATATAAATATCAATTTTACTGCTATGTAGCAATTTTTATCCCATTAATTTCTCACACAATTTTTGCAAAAATATAATCAGCCACCTTAAGGTATGAGTAATACATTAATAAATTTCAAAAAGCAAAAATCATATGTAACATATCTTCTGAGGTAGGTGTATCAAGTTTAAACAAGCCATATGTATAAGTGAAAAAAGCAACTTGCAAAGAATTATATGATAAACTCCTTCTTTTGCAAAGAAAACCTCTCTCTCTTCTTCCCTTTTTTCTTTCCTTCCTTCTCTTCTGTACTTCCATAATATACCATATGCACATATTTTAATGTCTGATGTTTGTGCATGAAAAAACAGTTACAGTATCATAATTATCTTTGCAGAATAGGACTGAAGAAGTTGGAGTCATTTTTCTAACTTTATATACTTTTAAATTACTATAGGCCATAACATTAATCAGATGTTATTTATAAGTAAATTATTTTAACTTCTACAAAGAGGAAGCTCTCAAAGTCATTACATAGTAATGCCCAACATGGGTAAGTCAAGATTGTTGTTATAAGAAACGGATAATTTGAAATTCTCCCAATCCAACATCATATTTTTCCATTGAATCCAACATCATATTTTTCCTAGGATTTTTCCAACATCATATTTTTCCTTCTCACACTGTTTCATGCTATTCTTAATGGAGATAGAAAATATTGGGCTATAACTTCTAAAGGGTTCTCTAAAAAACCTTCATGACAAATGATAAGGTCTCAGATTTTGAAGTGACCAAGATATCAAGGTCTAAATCCCTCATTTTTGAGTCCAAGAATTAAGCTTGAAGACTATTGCCCATTTAGCTTTAACTTCCCTCTGATATAAACAAGCTCATTTCCTATACTTTCCTTGTATTTAATATTTTTAAAACTTCCAACATATTCCGTTCTCTAATTGTTTTATTATCAAATTTTAATACATAATATGCCTGCAAGGTTCAAAAATGAAAAAGTTAAAAAGCATTTTTCAATGTATACCATTGAAAAACTCACTTCCCAGCCTTATTCCCATCTACTCAGTGTCTCCCTCTTCACTGTAGGTAATCACACTTATTATCTTCTTCTATTCTTTAGAGAGGCTATACACAGAGTAGTCATATATGAAAGTAGAGAGTTACTCTTTTTTGATACCTAAGATAATATGCTATACTTTATATAGCATATTATAATTTTAAACAATATTAAAGAATTTTAAAACTTTATTTGAAACAATAAAATTTGGAAACTTGCCCATTTTTTAATTTTTATTTTATTTTTATTAATTTTATTTATTTATTTTTGCCGACTTTTTTTTTTAAGATTTTATTTATTTACCCATGAGAGACACAGAGAGGCAGAGACATAGGATGAGGGAGAAGCAGGCTCCCTGTGGAGAGGAGAGCCCGATGTGGGACATGATCCCAGGCCCTTGGTACCACTACCAGAGCCAAAGGCAGACTCAACCACTGAGCCGCCCGGGTGCCTGGAAACATGCCCATGTTAAAAACCAAAGAGCTTCTCCATTCTCTCATCCATAGTGCTCTATTTTAGGAATACACTAATCTATTCAGTTTGTGACCTATTGATGGACAGTTGATTTATTTTAAATCTTTTGTTACTATAATAATCTATATAATATAATTTATATAATATAAAATATAATTTATAAAATATAATTTATCTCTAAGTTAAATACTCAAAAGTGGGATTACTGAGTCAATTTGCAACCTTAATTATTGACAAGTTATTGTCTACAGGGAATGTTCAAACACTCCATCATGAAAATGGGGGAGAGCCTTTTCCCCCCCAGTTTCACCAAACAAGTGTATTACCAACCTTTGAACTCTCCCAATGCTACGCATGAAAAGTATGTCAAAGAACTCTTTGTTTAAATGCGTTGTTCTTTGATCCACTGAGATGTTGTTCTATTTCTTTACAACCCTTTGTCTGTAATAGGAGTGGAAAATCTCTTCCCCAGTTTGTCACCTGCCTTTTGCTTTGTTTATGGGATTTCTTGCTATGTACAAGTTTCTAATTTTTATGTGGTCAAAACCATCAATCTCTTCTTTCGTTCAGTCTTCTCAATTTTGAATCAGAGTTAGAAAAGCCTTCTCACTCCAAGGTTATAAAGGAAATATCTTATGTTTTCTTTCAGCACTTTTACTGTCACATATTTTACATGTGTATTTATGTACTTTATCAGTATCCCAGGCTGATGGCATAAGCCAGACACAGCGCTGGTGATGGAACACTGACAAGATTACAGGTAACTGCCATCATAGAATATAATATATAGCAGAGAAGAAAGCCAATCATAGCCCCAATTTAAATAAAATGCAATGAGGGACGCCTGGATGGCTTGGTCGGTTAAAGTCTGCCTTTGGCTCAGGTCGTGATCCCAGAGTCCTGCTAATGGGAGTCTGCCTCTCTCTCTCCCCCTGCTTGTGCTCTCTTCTTTCTCTCTCTCAAATAAATAAATAAAAGCATTTAAAAAAATAAAGTGCAACGAACTTCATGAGAAATAAAGTTCTTGGTTTTAGGAGAGCATATACCGGGGGATTTAATCAAGTGTGGAGAAGGAGAAAGATATCTTCACAAGAAAGTGACATTTAAGCAGAGGCAGGAAAGGAAATTACTGCTTTATTAGCTAACTGAAAGAGAAAGAGAGAAGCAGGAAGAAAGAGTGTTCCAAGATGATGTTCCTTTGTAGAAGGAACCAGACCCCAACCAGTTGTTGGGGTCTCTTGAAAGTTCTGGTATGGAGTCTGGACATCTTTCTGAGAGTAATGGGAAATCATTAGGAATGGAAAACCTGAGGTTCAGATATAGATATTTTCTCAGCAACAAGGGCAGAGACTCACTAAAATGTAAATCTATTTATTCAGCAATACAATATTCTCTCTGCAAAGTTCCGTATACCTTATGGCAAACCACTTGGATGTTCCAATTTTCTCCTAAACCGCTTTTTAGTTTTCCACTTACAGTTTCTGTCTCTTCCCACCACCCACTGATTGTATAAAATCGCAAGATTTGATTTGAAATAAACTGAGAAAGATAGCATCTCCAGCAAATATTATCTTTATGCTTTTCCTACACACCTGATTTCAACCTTTCCCTGCTACGCTACCTACTTACTGGTTGGGAATCAACTCTTAGCTTCCACAAGAAAGAGAAAGTCAGTCTTCCCCTCTACCGAGACTTACACCACTACCGTCAAGTTATATTCACAAGAAGATACAATCTGCACTGAAGAAAGCAACGAGAAACGTTATACCAATGCTCAACAGCAGCCAGGAGTTTGCCTGACAGAAAGGAAAACCTTCCACAGAAATGAGTTGGTTCAAACAAAGGGTCACAGAAAGGGAGGTTGGGAGGGGGGGATGCGGTAAATGGAAGAGGGCATTAAGGAGGGCACATGATGAGATGAGCACTGGGTGTAATACTGTATGTTGGCAAATTGAATTTAAATAAAATATAAATAAAACAAAATGAAAAAGAAATGATTTGGTTTAAAATTCAGTATAGAATAATATCCTTAAGCACAGACATAACCAAACACTGCTCTCCTGGAGTATGGCTCTGGAGGCGACAATGGGCTCTCGATATTGAGCTGACCATCTGGCATACACAAGAGAACAGAGCAAGAACCAGACTGTCCCTTTTGTCTTAAGCTAGCCACAATGCCTGGGAGACAGCCCAGCTTCTTAGTGATTATGGACTGGATACTAATACCCAAACCAGCAGAGAGTGGATTGAATAAAAATGTTAGTATAGCAAGATGATAAAAGTTCTGTGCGTGGATGTCGTGACGGTAGCACAAGTGAGAGTACTCAATGCGACTGAACTGCGTACATAGAAATGGTGAGAATGGTTAAGTTTTATGTGTATTTTACCACAATGTTTTAAAAAGTACAAAATAAAATTAAGAAGCAAAATAAAATTAACATTGGTATGAAACAGTAAGTCATTCTAAATAAATTTGGTTGCCCTCATAAATTCTTTGAGAATTATCTTGAGATAACAAGGATGAGTGTTAAGAAAAAGCAAAAATACCAAATAAATCCCTACTCGGAGGCTTATTTCTGTTTGGATTTGCTTTATGTCAGCATTAGCATACTAAATTAGTTTGATTAAGGCTCTAATGCTGATATTATGTGGTAAACATATGGCACACATAAGGCATTTGGGTGAATGCTTATTTTATTGAATTTAGCTTTTATTTAAATAACAGAAATATTACAATTACTATATTCAATAACCTTATTAGGAAATTTTTTTCCAAGGTTAATCAATTTCTAAGTTCTGCACACAGCAGGGAGGTCTTATCTAATGTTGCCATGCGCTAGCACAACAGGTTTTACCATAGAGCCATCTACTCTTTGAAAAAACATTAAGTCGTTGGAGATATATAGATTGTAGGAAAGCAATGTATTTCAACAATTAAATTTCATGCTTGTTTTCAAGTCACCTGAGACTCCGTTCTCCTAAAAGAAGAGCTATTTACACAAATCTTCGCTACTAACTCTGGGGAGATACAAATATAAAACTTTTCCTCACTGAGGTCGAGAATATACCCAGGTGACTTACAAAAATAAGTCAGTTATTTTCAGGGAAAATAAACACTAAAATTCCTTTGATTTCGCAGGAGATAGTAGAACTAGTTACCCAAAAAACATATGTAAGGTCTTACCTACATTTCCTGGCAACAGTCTGTTATTTTAGCTGAGGGCTTAATAGGACAATAGGGCATAATAGGAAAATAGGATTTCTAGTTTCAATAATCTTTGAGAACATGGAATAATCCTGAAGCCCCACAACCGCCAGGTGAATAATGTGCCTAACTAGTGTTCAGGGTCTTCTCAAGGATAGAAAAAAAAAATGCTTCTATTGATTGTTATATTAGTAGACGGCTCTCCCTTCAAAAATCTGCCATCCCTGAAGACTCTATATCATTGTTAGCCAGGCTCTATATGACCCAATTGCATGAGATTCTGAGAAAAGATACTTTGCTCACTCCTAGCTTCTTCCTTTTGACTGTCATTGAAGCGGTGATCCATTCTACAAGCCACTTCCATTTATTGGTACTCGTTTGGAAGGAAGCTTTTTGCCTTGCTCTACTGTCAAATCCTTCTTAAAACAGGAGACAGTATGATCTGAGAAAAGAAGGAGCTCTCTCATTTCTAATTAAAAATTAGATTTAAAAAATTAAGATTTGCTCATATCTATGCCTTTTTAGACTTTCCTCTTAGGAGAGGCCCATAAGAGTAAAAGCCTCAGGGCAATGCTGAGCTATTTAGGGAATCTTAGGTTTTAGGTAAATTAAAGATCTCAGAGGAGTTCATCCTTATCTCCTACCATTTAATTAATTAGATATTATCAGTTTCTTCTAATACAAGAGATACCAATACCTTGGTATCTGGTATTGGACAGGGCCTTGAAGGTATGTGACTAAATCCCAAAGCTAAGAAGGGAGAGTATGTCCAAAGGTATGATCAAGGATCAGGTCAAGGAGGCCTAAGTGTGTCAAAAGTATGTTTTATGTTTGTAAGACTATATTAAAAATGATTGGAAATGGCATCAAATTGCCTTAAACTATGACTGAGGCAATCATCATCTGGGTATAATGCATGTTATATTCTAATCTTACTTAGGCTCTCAGCATCTGACCACATTTATGGGTACTGGATGGATGTGTGCATTGGGAAATATTCCCCATAGTTCTGATATTTCCATACACCCGAGCAAAGGACTTCAATGGTTTTATTTGAGGACTTTGACATACCTGCTGTGGGTCAGGCTACAGATCTGCTTCTAAACTAGGATAATAAGGTTCTCCTCCCTCTCCTGGGGCTATTACAGGATAATAAAGAAAGGGTCTCTTCTGGGCCAGAGGGCAGAGTGGTTTCCAGAGCAGGATATGGATAATGTCCCTCTCGGAAGTGGAGGAGGAGCAGGTGTAGTAGCAGCTCTGTTGTGAGTCAGGGATTTCCTGAGTTCCTCAGCTGTGACACAGAATCACGGTGTTTAGGGTGTCTACGGGGCCTCCTCCATATCAGGAATTGACGTGGACCTGGAGCTCATGCCGCCTGCTGCTCTATAAGGAGGAAACTGTCTAAATCATTTGGGCTTGTTGTCCTCTTACTGGTTAATTGATGGAAACCTAACAGGCCTACCTAGCGGCGGCAACAGTTGCTAATGTTAGGACCTGCCTGAGTGCTTGACACTGTGCATCTCAATTATAGATAAATTTTTAAAAATTAATATAATATTTAGCAATAAAAATAAAGCACAATCTTTTAGAATTACTTGTCACAATTGTTTTACATAATGAAAGGAATTATATTGTTTATGATTATTTTCATTAACATAGATCTATTCAATCTTCTCAATGGCCAAGAGCTTCTACTGCCTATCAGTGTTCCTATCTTTTCTGTTTGACTCTAGAAATTGAAAATATCTAATCTAACATAAATTACTATAAATGGCAATCATTTCTGGCACGGTAAAGCCTTTCAGAATACTCAGGTCGTGTAGGGATTCAGAAAGTATGAATGTTTTCTCATTAAGGGCCATTTCTAGCACTCCAGAAGCAGTCAGTGAGCAAGGCACACACTCAAAACTAGAAAGCTGAGAAGAAAAAGGGAAAAACGGGCAGTTCACAGAATTCAAATCTGACTTTTGAATGCGTACAGCCCTAGAAACTATTTTTTTCCCTAGAAACTATTTATCCCTGCTTTTACCACATTTTGTTGTGCTTCTTGCATATATCCAAGTATACAGAGAAAATATTTTCTCAAAGGAAAAAATTTTAGAATGAGTATCAAGAGACTGTTAAATTCTTGATTATTGAACTTCATCTTCATAGGAAACCCCTGATATATAAAAATTAGAAATCTGTCTCCTTCAGTTTTGAAGCTTAGGTTTAGGCTTTTCTGGGCTTAGGGTACATTAATTACTAAGATGGTTATTTGGACACGTTCCTTGAAATCACAGAACTTGTCTTGTGTTTCTGGTATCAAGAAACAATATTTTCATTTTCATATTGTTTTTGATTTTATTTGTTTTCTTTCCAACACTTGGTAAATTGTCTTTATCTTCAAAGGTCAGCTGACCTCAGAGTTGACAAGCAAAGTTACATGGTTTTCTTGGCATACCTAAAAGAATAATATTTGGTGGTAGTGACAAGACCATAATAGTAATTTTCACTATTTCCTTCAATATGCAATATAATCAAGACTCAGAGTATGGATTAAACTCAGTGCAAAATCTTTTCACGTCAAAATAAGTATGTCTTTTCTTAATCCTTATATAGGTAGACCTGAATCTCCACTGAACACTTCTACCTCATTCTCTGTTTCACATATGTCAAGAGCTGATTTTTTTTTTCAAAGATTTTATTTATTTATTCATGGGAGACAGAGAGAGATAGAGAGAGAGGCAGAGACACAGGCAGAGGGAGAAGCAGGCTCTATGCAGGGAGCCTGATGTGGGACTCGATCCTGGGTCTCCAGGATCCCGCCCTGGGCTAAAGGCGGCGCTAAACCACTGAACCACCAGGGCTGCCCAAGAGCTGATTCTTAATCAGCACATCAGTTGATTAATTCAGCTATAAAACAAATGTTTGTTACAACACATGCTAAAAATTAATTATTTTTCTATAATATGTAATGCGCAGTATTATTTAACAAAGAAACTTCACCAATAACTTGTTCTACTTTCTGAGTATATTTGTAATTACCTCTGTAACTGCCTATATATATTTGTTGGAAATCTGTTATTTATTTTATTTTTGCTCTAAGAAGTGCAATTTTGAACAATGACTCTAAATATGATTACAGAATTATTCAAGTTTATACTAAAAATGTGATTTTTGTACTTGTGAAAATCACTATTTGGTATAGTTCTAAAATACATAATATATTAGAAAGTTGAAGCAAATAGATTTCTTCACATTTTTCTCTAAAACCAACTAATGCTTTAAAAAATAATAAATTATAGAATTTTAAAATACAAATATTTAGTAAAATTGGTAAAGGTAGATTAGACTCGGCATATTAAGAATTCCTCTAGGCATATTAAGAATTCCTCTATTCCCACTAAGAAATTACTCAGAACACTAGTCCACACTAGGGGCATTCA
The DNA here is from genome assembly GCF_003254725.2 of Canis lupus dingo. Lineage (NCBI taxonomy): Eukaryota > Metazoa > Chordata > Mammalia > Carnivora > Canidae > Canis > Canis lupus. The sequence continues at coordinate 60,502,425 of NC_064257.1, forward strand.
GCTACTATGCCAAGGATTTTTGTCTTCCACTTGACACCTTCCTTATGAAAAGTTTCTAGACAAATTTTGAGTTTCCAAGAAAGATAAAGGGAAGATACTTTTAACATGATTTTCTTCAATAGAATGAATGAATTTCACTTCATGAATCAAAATCACTTCTGTCCACCTAAGTACGGACAATCCAATGGATGCTCCAGGAGGGCAGTTACATGTCTCCTCACCATTTCATCTTCGGTATTAGAATAATAATCATCACACAGTAAACACTCAATAATAAATACTTGGTGAAAAACTAAATGCTGTCCTGAATCTTCTAGCACTTGTCAATTAGAGTCCTATAAGGAGACCTGCAACATTTAGGCTACTAGTCCAGTACCTGTCATCTGACTCCCCAAACAGAGCCTTGTGTTATCCAAGCAACTGGCTCTTATTCACATACTCCAAGAAATCTTATTTTTGTGGTCAGAAGTTCTAAATAAGTGGTGTTGGTGGTCTAAAGATTTCAATATGCACTAGACAAGAGCCCATTTTAAAGATCCTAATGATCATGGTCCACGATTCACAAGAATGAGCTCCTTCAAAATCTGGCAACATCAATCAGAATCATCGACAAAATGAAAATATCAGGAAACTGAGAGCAAAACGTAATAAGGAATAGCTAATGCTACCAGAGCATTACAGTGAGTCACAAATTAAATTATTTGTCCTTATGACTGTATTACACACAAGTTCCATTTCTTTGTGAAGAGAAAAGGGTAAGAAACATTATTTTATTTTCAATTTTGTAGGGTTTTTTTTCTTATAGTGGTTTCTGCCTATGGTGCCAATGAAGTATTAAACTTTAATGCCACAGCAGTATTCTAATTTCTAAAATTACTTTCAGAAACAGATTAAGGGCACTGCAGGTGGGAAGTGCATTACGACTTCATTGGGAGCATAATGTGAGAACTACCATGATGGATGAACAAATCTAGCTAATGGAAAACATCCCCTTTCACTTTTCTTAGCATCATAATATGAAATAAAGCATAATTAAATTTTTTTAAAAAACTATTTTCATTTTAATTTTTAATTACCTGGTGTCTGTCAAAATCTTGCAGTTAATTAACTTTTCACACTCACACTCTACATCTCTTAATTATATGCTGTCATTCTACAATAAAATTTAGCAGGATACTATTAATTAATATCAAAACGTTAAGGCCATGTTCTATGAGCATCTAATAGGTTTTCATAAGAAAGGAGAAAAGCATGGCTTTAACCATTGATATCAAATAATAAAATTCAGTATTTCAGAAATTCTAAAATGAATTATTATGGTAAACTCTAATGCACCAATGTACACATCTGAAAATTCTACTATTAAAAGAAAACATTTTCCTTATACTCGCTCCACTAAGTTCTTTGAGAATACTATTCATGTTTTACTAATCATTGCACCACCAACCCCCATATCTAGCTAATTGATTTTCATGTAATAAGCACTCATATGTTTATGGAGTAAAAAAGGTGTTTTTCCAAATAAAATATTAAATGTAAAATCTCAAGATTCTCATGCTACTATAAAAAAGAAGAAGAAAGAAGTAAAAAGAGATATGGATTTTTTATATTTATGTTTTATAGAAAATGTGATATATTTAGGATATGAAAAATATTTTAGCTAGCTTAATAAGGTAAAAATAGTGAAACTAAGTAAAGTACAAATCTTAAGATCTCCAAAATCTTTTAATTCCAACAATTTCCATGACAACGAAAACAAAGTTATTCTGTTGTGCAGCACAGGGACCCAGTATATAATCTGTGGTTTCATCCTGGCTCTCAAATTCTCTGGCCTGTTCCTAGATCCAGAATTGAGACGCTTATGGTCTTGTTTTCATCATTTAAAAAATGAGATAATTACAGAACTAAAGTGAATCTGATAGACTATCTAGACCAGTACTAAAGTTCTATAAATATAGACAAATGGCACTTCAAACATGGTTTCTAAGCTTTATGGTCATATTAAAGAGTTTCCTTTTCTTGTGTTCCTTTTCCTTTTCCTTAGAGTTTCCCTTTCTTGTGTTCATTTTCCTTTTCTCTGGCTTTTAAACTAATCAAAAATTATAAATCTTTTCTGAGTTTTTACTGAAATTCTATATAGACTTTTAATTTTACACACAGTGTCTTTGAGTTAGGAACAACTGAAATCTGGTATTAATAACTAAAACTGACATGACTAGAATCTATTGAGATTTATAATTCTGTATTATATTAACAATAAAGATGTCAGTACCAAAAATTCAAGTTCGATATAGTTGTGATGCTGCATTTTTCCAGCAATTGATACACTGCTATGTGCCTTGATTAATAAAGGTATCATTGATGATGTCCTCTGTTAGATTACTGCTATTCCTATGATTAATTACTACTTTTTATTGCTATTGATTATTGCTAGTTATTACTACTCTCTAGGATATCTCTTTTACCCACTTTTTTGCTAAAATGGATATATGCATAATGTTCCCAAGGATGCTTCGCTGATTCTATACAATGATTCTGCACCACTTAAGTAATTTCCGACATACTATTAAAATAATAATTGTATTGAATTTCTTCAGGTTTGTAAATCAAAGTCTTAATTAAAATGTAATATGAGGGGTCCTGGGTGGCTCAGTCGGTTAAGCCTCTAATTCTTGATTTTGCCTCAGGTCATGATCTCAAGGTCATGAGATCAAGCCCCACATCAGACTCTATGCTCAGTGGGGAGTCTGCTTAAGGTTCTTCCTCTCACACCCATGCACTCACTCTCTCTCTAAAATAAACAAAATCTTTAAAAATAACAAAATAAATAAAATATAAAATAAGATATAAAGCAAAATAGGCATCTTCCCCAAAATTACATAAAATTTGCTTTAGCAATAAATTCATTGTAATTTATCTTTTCATCAACACTTTCATTGTAAATTTTTTCTTTCCATTTTTTCTTTTCATTACAAAGCTTATTTCATTTGAAAGCAGGAGCAAAAATTCCTAACTAAGTTATAGTGCCTTCCTATATAAGAGTTACAATTTTAAAAAAGAAAAGAATGAATGAGAGAAAAAAGATAATTGATAGTGAAATGTTCTATAAAACTGTTGTCCTAGTTAATACTTTCTAATATTATGTGCGAAAGAATTGACAGGTAAAACGGGTCAAGCAGACAAATTATTCTAGCACCTATAGCTTCCTTTTAAAAAGCTGTGTGTGACTCAAGATGAAAAGATATATTATCTGATGCCCACACTGAAGATAATTTGCGAAAGCACAAGAATCTCTGTCTTACTATCAGTAAATCACTCTTCTCAATCACTCATTTGATTTTTCAATTTTGGAGACCTGGAACTGGTTGATTCTATCCCTGAATCTATAGACTAGATTAAAAGAAACCTGAGAATATGCATAGCAGACAATAAATAACACAGGGATTGATGCCTGTGTGGCTCAGGTAAGTGAGCATTCAACTCTTGGTTTCAGCTCGGGTCATGGACTAGGATTGAGGGATTGGGCCTGGTGTGGAGCTCCGCACTAAGCACAGAGTCAACTTGGGATTCTCTTTCTCCCTCTGCCTCTGCCCCTCCCCAGCTTGCACTCTCCCCATCTCTGTCTTTCTAAAATGAATAAATAAATTCTTTAAAAAAATAATAAATAGCACAGAAAGCAGAAAAGGACATTGGTGTGATTTCCTCTCAAATGAAAGAACAAACAAAATATTAAAATAATCTTCTAAAAAAGCTAAATCTCTCCTTTATTGGTGCTTTCTAAAATGTAATTAAAGTGCTATAAAATATCATAAATGTGACTTCACTCACTCATAATGTCACCTCAGTTGTATCTGTTCTGTCAAATTATAACTAAACCAAAACATTTAACCATTTTACATATGGCAAATGATACAGGAATAAAATTACAAAGCCATATATACCCCTCTACAGAGAAATAGTTTTCTCCTTTCTGAGACTTCTCTGGTTTTAGTAATCAAAGCAAATAATATTACTGGTTTTAATTAGTTCTTACATAAGGATCATGAGATCTTTTTCAGCAGTTACTAGGCATGTGTTCTATGTTTACTAACTATACCTTATTTAAAAAGAGTATTTACCCTCAAATAATTTTTTCACAGTGTATAGAATTTAGGGGAAAGATATTTAGGAAGAAGATAACTCAATACAGAGATCTATTGAGAAGAGTTAGAATAAGCATTCGGAAATCTGTGTCTGAGCCATAATTCCACCAGTAAATGCCTCCAAGGCCTTGCGTAAATACCGTGGTGGGTTGGGGCAGAGGAGTTGGTCTTATTTTCTAATCAGTGAATCGAGAAGGATCATTTTGTCCAACCTTCTAATAGGTGCCATAACCAAAAAGGAGAAGTATGAGCTAAATGTTTACAACTCCAGGAAAATAGAATAAATTTCCTTAAAACCCTTACTAAAAGGATATAAGCAATATGTTCAAATAAAATGAGAAACAGCAACTAGAAATTATCCCAAATCCCAGCAGTAAAATTTTTATAGATTTTAACACTCCTGTTTGGATTGCTGATTTACGTGTGCTTAGACTGATCATATGTTCCAAATCCTATAACCCACACAAGGCAAGAGAAATAATCCTAATGAGCATAAGTAAACTGTCTCGAAAATAAACATTTATAAATTTCCCTGGTTTACTCCCAAAGTATTTCCATTCTGTACATCCCCACTGTCACTACTGAGTTTCAGACCTTCAACATTATTTTGTACACAGCTACCCAATAAACTTCTGATACTGAACTTTATCCCCTACTTTGCATCCCACAAATCCATCTACCAGGCTAACAGAAAAATGATACTTCTACAGTACAGATATAACCATGTTTGTCCCCTGCTTGAAGTTTCAGAGGCTTCCCAGCGTCTTCCCAATCGGCTCATCAGGATGTATATTATCAGTCCTCTGTGCTCTGGGCCCTGGGTATATGGTTCAGTCCCCCCTCATTCCCTGGTACCCAAAGCTATATTCTCCAGAAGAAACGAAATGTTGAAACTGTGCTCAAAAGCACTGTACTTTTTCATCTATGTGCCTTTACTCATGTGTTTTTTGCCTGAGACCTCCTCGTACTCCCCAGCTGCTTTTGGGTTACTTTTTCTATAAAAATCAGTTAAGATAGCACTTCTCTAGGGGGTCCTCCTGGGTGATTCTGGGTTCCAAGAAGTGCCCCTTTTCTGTGCACACAACATGGTATGGATGTTTGTACCAGTGCAGTTACTACACTGTATCATTGGCTGCCTATCTATCTGGCTTTCCCTCTACAATGATTTATTCATCACATTATTTTGGGTTCCTATGCCTGTCATATTATTTATGCACTATATGTCTGTAAAACATCATTGTGAACATTAAACAGTCATCTTGAGATGTTTTCCAAAAGAAGTAACAAGGACAGCGTAAGTCCTAACAAGATTAAGATAACCAAGAAAATAAGGTGCACTTCACCTCCCCACCCCCTGATGTGTTGTGCTCTGAGCTATACTCAGATATATTTTCTAAATATATCTCGTATCTGTTTCCTGTGCTTTCTTGTGGATGTGCTTCTTCCCTAACTAGTTCAATTGTATTTAATCTTTCAAGGCACAGTTCTGTAACATATTTCTTTGTTCTCATATCCTTTTTCTACCAAGTCCTCACCATCTCTTATCAGATACACAAATAGTTTAACAAATGTTTGCAAACTAAATTGCTCCCACGATTATCTCTCTACAAAAATGGTATATATTTCTTCAATAATTCATTCCACAAAAACCAAATGTCTTCCACAACCTCAGCACCGAGTTTACTGCAGTTAAACAAAATCAGAGAGTCCTGCTTTAATGGATCTTATATATCTCAGTGAGAGTAAAGAAAAAAATAAATCAGCAACCAAAACAGATCATTTCAGATAGTAATAAGTGCTAGGAAGAGAAGAAAACAGAATGGTGTTACAGGGAGCAACTGGAGATTCATGTAGATTGAAGGTTGGTTCCTGTGAAGGTAAATACCAAGCTAAGACCCAGGGCCGAAAGCATTCCAGGCAGAGTGAACAGCCAGTGTGAAGGCACAAGGCAGAAAAGACTGGATTACAGGGAAACAAAAAGAAAGCCAGCTCAGTTTGGCTAAAATTTGTGAGACAGAGGAAAGAGCGGAGGAGATTAGAAGTAACTCACACTGGCCTTACAGATCAAGAAAAAGCACAAGGATTTTATCTTAAAATGGCAAGAGGATACTGAAGTCTTCTCAGTTCAAAAGCTGATCTATGTTTTAAAAGACTGCTTTGAGAAAATGGATTTTTAATCGGACAAGAGTTGGAAGGCTACTGCAGCTGTGCCATCAAGACCCGTTAGTAGCTTGGAAAAGGGAAACAATGGTGACTTAGAAGGTAGTCACAAAGAATTGTTAATAAATTGCATATGAGAGTGAAGGGAAAGAAATAATTAACGACAGCATCTTGATTCTTGGTTTGAGCAACCAGAGGGATGGTGGTGTCAACTCAACGGGGAAGAACAGGGAAACCTGAGGATAGAAATTAAGAATTTTGTTTGTGGAAAGAATTCTTTGAATTTAATATCCAAATTCCTTAGTATAATGTAGAAGGTCTTAATTCTTTTTGGTATAAATGAAGTATATATTATATTTCTAAAAATATTAGGGAGATAAAGGGAAAACATAACCAAAGATAATTTCATCCTCTGAATTTGGTGTTTTATGTTTCTACTCACTTAAACAAAATACTTATTGAGCATTCATAGTCAAAGACTACATTAGGTCCTAGGGATATAACAGTGAACAAAACAAAAATATTTTAGCTATACTGGAGTTTGCAACTCGTAGAGAAGAAAAACATGCAACAAGTAATTTCATGTATTATGAGAGTTACATAGAATTAGTTTCAGTGTGGGAGCCTACAGTTCAGGAAGCTGATTTGATTAGAGCATTTAGAAAGCCTATCCAACAAAATGGCATAAACGATCTGAAAGGTGAACAGGAGTTACCTAAGCTAAGAAGAGAGCTGAATGAGAGTCACAGGGAGAGGACACAATCTATACCAAAACCCAAAGGTGAGAGAATGCCAGGGGATTTCATGAACTAAGATGGTTCCATATGGCTGAATCACAGAGGGCAAGGGGTAAAAGTAGGCTGAAATACCATTACAGAGGCAGGAAGTGGTTATGGGTTATGATGATAGGAAATAGGGTTTTCTAACCCTTGTTAATGTAACAAGATATATAAAGCCAAAGAATGGTATAATTTGATAAGCATTTTTAGAAGACTAGAACGTGTAAAAATAGATTTTCCAAAAATGTTTATCAGGCAGCTTTGTGGTGATCCATTTTATATATATATATGAAAAAAATCTCATTTTATATATATATATTCATATATATATTTCATATATATGAAAAAAAATTAGCTTGTGGGGGAAAACAAAAGAAAACCTGTCCAAGTTACATAGCTAGGATTAGAACCAGCATTTAAAATCCAATTTTGTATGATTAAAATCCATACCCTTCCACCGTATCTTGCTACTTTATGTCCTGTTACCTCCTTCTGCTATACCCAGATAATAATAATCATAGTCCCCAAATACTTCCAACTGTTTGCTATGTCATTTGCAAAACATAAGAGCATTCTTCAGAACCCTCGAAACTAAGTCATATGTTTCTTCCTTTGAATTTCCTTGGCCAACCTACAGTAATTGTAATGGGAGAGCATTTTGATGTAGTCAATGTAATTTTCATTCTTTTAAAGAGTTCTTTTGACCTAATTCTATCCATCATTAAAACAAACTGGCAATACACACACACACACACCACACAGAAGAAAGGAGTGGACTGAGTTTCTGATTCTTGTTTGTTTGCTCTTCTTTCTTTTTTTTTTTTCCTTTCTTGATATGGAAAGTAATCATGAAAGCCCTGGATTTCAATGCTTTGAATCAGGCATTAACTGGGGTTTTGTGGGATTTTCAGAATTATAAGAGCTTTGCCTTAAAAATTTACATGTTAAGCCTTGCAGACTCAAGCAGAAAGCTTATAATTAACCACAGAGAAGGGAGGGTATAAGATAATAGAGCTGTTTCTTTCTGGATACTCAGAAAAGATGAAATAGAGAGAGGGGGAAAGAGATGTAGAAAGAGGAGGAAAGAAGGAAAGAAGAAAGGAAAGAAGGAAAGGGAAGGGAAGGGAAGGGAAGGGAAGGGAAGGGAAGGGAAGGGAAGGGAAGGGAAGGGAAGGGAAGGGAAGGGAAGGGAAGGGAAGGGAAGGAAAGGAAAGGAAAGGAAAGGAAAGGAAAGGAAAGGAAAGGAAAGGAAAGGAAAGGAAAGGAAAGGAAAGGAAAGGAAAGTTAAGTTGGAGGGAGAGAGGAAGAGAAGAAAAGAGGAAGAGGGAAGGAAGGGGAAGAAGTGGATGAAGGCAAATGTTTCTGAAGGGTCAGGAGAAGAGAAGGGAAGATGGGAAGATGATACCTATAGAATGATCATGTGGGACCCTGCTGTATATATTCCCTCTTCAGGGCCAAACAGCAGGGGTGATATAAAACTCCACAGAAACTTAAGCTGGTTAGGGGACTTGTGTTAGTCACAGTTCTCCAGAGAAACAGAACCAACAGAATGTGTATATATAGAGAGAAATTTATGTTAAGGAATTGGCTTGTGATTGCAGAGGCTTAGTGCATCCATATCTGATGGGGTAGACCAGCAGTCTGGAGACTGAGAAAAGCCACAGTTTGAAACCACAGATAGTCTGCTGGCAAAATTCCTTTGTGCTAAGGGTAGATTAGTCTTAGTTCTGTTAATGCCTTCAACTGACTGGATGAGGCTCACCAAATATGGAGAGCAATCTGCTTTACTCAAAGTCTACCAATTTAAATGTTAATCTCAGCCAAAAAATACCTTCAGAGAGACATCCAGGAAAATATTTGACCAAACATCTGAGCACCAGAGCCCAGCCAAATTGACATGTAAAATTAACCCTTCCTGGAGAATTTTGAAAATCATAGAGATATGTCTCACTTTTTATTTGGAGCCCTGGCAAAAACACCCCTACTGGAGAATAGATATCCATGATGGTAGAGGCATATCAGGGAGAAAGTGGAAGAGACAAGAAAACTGAAAATGAAGTATAAATGAAATAGAAATGTATAATTTATATAACTTATAAAATTTGTGTTATTCAACTATTGTGTTTACATACAGATCCACAGGCAAGTTAATTCTAATTATAAGCAATAAAATAATTATATATTAACAGATGTGTTATAATTCCAAAATCATTACTTCGTTATAATGCTTTGAACATAACTGTACTAGCACCTATTGTCTCTTCTGTAATTGTTTTAACGGGACTTTTTCTTCTCACTAAATATGAGGAATAGGCTCTATTATTCTTTATGTGCTAAGATACAGTTGATAGCAAGCTACATAAAAGCTTGCTGCATGAGGTCTCATTATAAGTCAAAAATCTCCCAGATTTAATGTCATTGCCTCAAAGCAAAAGATGATACATCTTGATTGTTCATCATTTTGAACACAGTTAAAAGAACAAACATTAAAAATATATGTTTAACAGTGCCCCAAAAAAAAAAAAAAAAAACCTGTCTTTCACTTACAGAAATGGTTTGGGATGAATAATGTTTTCCTCCTGACTTTAGGCATGTACCTCCATAAAGGAACTTGTTTTTTAAAAATCACGATTTTACTTTTCACTCTTTGAGACAGCCTGGCAAGAGGAAAATAATATGAGCCTTTCACTTTGTGTGAGTCATATTTCACTGTAAGTACAGAGCAGATTTTGCCAGTGAAAAATGACATTAAATGTGTCATTCACTGTTCAGTAGCAATGACCCAGTTATATCTAACCATTCTGTGTTAAAAACTTTGTGCTTAATAAAATATGCAAGAAACTTGTCTGATTCAGAAAGCCTGGAACCCTGAAAATGCATCCTATGACAGGCATCAGAAAGCTAGTAATGGCGTAGGCTGTGAAAAGAATGTCAAAGGTAATGCTGAAGGTGTCAAAAGACACTCAGAGCAGAGTACTAAGAATTTTCTCTGCAGCAATACTTCCAGCCTCATTCAGTTTCATCAGAAGGCAATTTCTTCATGGGCTTGTAAATTTAAATGGGAGCATTAAATATTTAATTTTACATTTACGACACGAAATTCTCTCCTACCATTCTGGTATTAGATGTCTCTGTACAATCAAGGAACCCAATTTCTTTTAGTATAAACAAAGATGAATAAAATAGTATCGAATAATCTTAAAACAAAAAGTAACCAAATGCAGTGAACATTTTCTTTGAGGACGTGTTTTAATCTCATCTAGTGTTTTACTGTATCCTTTCCTACGATTTAATGCCTTAAAATCCTGTATTCTTACTTAATCCTAAATGAAAACCTCACTCTTAATCCTGCATTAAAAACTGATACCTAAGAATTAATTTCACTGTTAGTCATAGACAGAAAGAGAGACAACCTGTGTATAAAAATTGGCTGCATTTTCCCTACCTAGTAATGATGAGAGCTTGTATTTATTAAGCAGTCAGTATGTTCCCAATTCATACAAAAAACTTTTATTTTATTTACTACTTATAACAATTCAGTGATAGAAGCACTACTGTCATCTGCATTAGAGAAACAAAAATAAGGTTTGTGTGGGGTAAATTCTCAAGAATCACACCGAAACATCTAGACTTGAACCCTGGTCTGTACAGTAGCTAAGTACCTGCTCTAAAATCACTAGGCTGTCTCTTCCTATGAAGGAATATACACTGACATGAAACAAACTGGCATTGTCCATTTTCTTGGATTAAGGTTTATGTAATATAAGATTTTAAGTTTCTCCTTAATTTAAAATAACCAAAAGTGTGACAACAGTGTAAATAATTAAAGAATGTTGACAAAACTGAAACATTTGGTTATGGGATTGTGTGTGGTGTTTGAAAGCTTCTATTTGTGAAATGTATGTATTAAAAATAATAAAATTTCAGAAACTAAAAATAAATAAATAAATAAATAAATAAATAAACAAACAAACAAAAATGTCCTGAATGAGCAATCACATAGATGCCACTCAGACCACCAGGGACTAGATGGTACGAAGGGATCATTTTTGTTTGTTTGTTTTCTCCAAAATACTTGCTAGGAATTTGAAATGTTTCTGTAATATCTCTGCTCTGACTATCCAACTGATACAGTGAGCCAGAATTTACCACTTAACAAAACATCTTTCTAATTATTCTTGAAATGCAATTAGCCTAAAACACTGACAGATATCTCTACAACTATAAAAAGATAATAAAAATAAACTGTAAGGTAATCAATGGAAACTAAAAATCCAACCACACTACACAATTTGGCAGAACTTTTCAGAATGATATATTTCATAGTAATTATCTTCTGAGGATATACAACTAAATTCATACTTCAGCAATGATCACTAAAAATAGGCTCAACTTTAATAATGTAAACATAAAAATTAAGCTCAAGACTAAAACTTATTGTAACATCCAACTCTACATTTATCTTTAATTGAAACAAGGAAAGATTAGTTTTCAAAAATTCATAAAGTGACTTTTGAATCAGTGCCTCAATCCCTTTAAAATTACTTATTATTAACAATTAGGCTATATTTTTTTATGTAAGTAAACATAGGATCTTCATATATTTAATTGGAATAATAAGCACTATATGTAGCAATTATATATAGTAACTGTTGGAACTAAAAGTGTAAATCAATAACACTTTACAAAAATTACCCTGTAAAACACATAAAGAAAAAACAAATTTAAAATTGTAAGTATCTGGGGCACCTGGGTGGCTCGGTCGGTTAAGCATCTGCCTTCAGCTCAGGTCATGATTGCAGGGACCTAGGACCAAGCCCAGGTGGGGATCCCTGCTCAGTGGGATGTCGGCTTCTTCCTCTCCCTCTGCCCCCATCTCCTGTGCTCATGCTCCCTTGCTCTCAAATAAATAAATAAATAAAATCTTTTTTAATTATAAAATTATAAGTATTTTACCAAATGAAAATTTATAATAACTTCATTAAATTGTACCATATATACTAAACAAAAATTTTTATAGTGATATAATACCTAATATTTACCAAGAACTTACTGTATAAAGGCACTAAGTATTCATCGCATAAACTCATTTGACAACAGAAAGTACTTCTCCTCCTTGATTTTATTTTTAAGAGAGGAAGGGAAAATGAAGGCCATTCTTAACAAAACTGAAGAACAATAATATATATGCCAAAATGAAGTCATCATTATTTTTGCATTTTAGAACGCATAAAAACATTATCTCCTAATACATCTGTATAACATGATCACACTGGTATAGCATTGCCAATTTGGAAATGTTTACTCAATAGTAGGCCAGCAAATTTAATAGACTTTTCAATTTTCTGTTTTAATTTCATTCATTTATTCATCTTGACAAGTATTTCCTAATACTATATTATAGGCAATGCATATGGGAATAAGCAAATGCATATGGGAATAAAACAAACAGCAAAACACCACAAAAGTCAATTTATAAATACAAACTGTGATCACCTCAATAACAGAAAACAATACTTTATTAAGAAAAATTTTTTAAAAACCCACAATTTTGACTGGGATGGAAGTAGTTAAGACATCACTAAATAAGTGATATTTAAGCCAAGCCTTGAAGGTAGGAGCTTCTAGACAAAGTTTTCAGAGAGGAGCATCCCAAGCAAGGGGGGATTGACTACATATTGGAATCCCCAGTATTAAAGAGCTCTCCAAGGGATGGAATAATTTATGGGAGTGGAACAAACTAGAGAAATCTTAAGAAGAAGCTAAGAAGCCAGACTGGATGCCAGGGCCTGGTAGGCCACATGAATACTATGAAATTTGACTCAAGTGCAATGGTAAGGTAAGTGCAAAGTGTTCTATGAAGGGAAGTCCCAGAATTTAATTTTACATTTACAAAAGATGGCTTCTTCTGATACCCCTGGGCTTAGATTCTTTTTATCTCCTTGGAGCTCCCGTTGCAAACTCAGAAATACCAGTTTTACTTAATGCCCAGCCTTAAATATCCAGAAAGGCATTTTAACTGAACCTGAAACTCCATGGACCAACTGCAGAGGTTAAACTTAAGTTAAATCTGTGTCTTCCCAGATGCCATCTAAAGATTTTGCCAAAATAATAAATAAATAAATAAATAAATAAATAAATAAATAATAATAAATAAATAAATAAATAAATAATAAATAATAAAAAAATAAAGATATTTGCCAAAGAAACACAGTACTCTCTGCTCCCTCACTTGGATATGTCTACATAACATGTCTGGAGATAACTGCCATTCCTCACAAGCTGCACAAATGATCAAGCAAGAGAGTAAAGATAAGAACCATTACAGATTCATATAAAAACAGTGCTATTTCAAAAGAAGGGAATGAGTGAAAGCTCTAGATAATGAAAACTGGACATTTAAGCTCCTTTGTATTCTTAACTTTATTTATTTTTTAAAAGATTTTTTATTCAACAGAGAGACACAGAGAGAGAGACAGAGAGAGACACAGGCAGAGGGAGAAGCAGGCTCCATGTAGGGAGTCTGATGTGGGACTTGATCCCAGGACTCCAGGATCATGCCCTGAGCTGAAGGCAGACACTCAACCACTTAGCCACCCAGGTGTCCCTGTATTCGTAAGGAAAGGTAAGGAAAGGTAAAAAAAGGTAAGGAAAAGGTAAGGAAACGTAAGGTAAGGTAAGGTAAGGTAAGGTAAGGTAAGGTAAAGTAAGGTAAGGCAAGGCATTGCTCTTTTGATGGATACAGCATCAAAAATATCAATGGCTTGATATTAAGGTAAAGACAAAATGTTCTTCTTCATCAGATGACTCTCCACTAAATGGTAATTCAGGAACAATTCCCTCCAAATGTGGTTTCTAAGATTTCCATGCTCACCTATGTATCAAGCCTCAGGAGTATAGAATATCACACAAAGAAAGCTTACAAACCCAGGGCTGGAATCTTCTTACAATTCACAGTTCCTAGTTCACTGGCGGGAACTCAGTCATACTAATATCATGGAAGTCCAGTACAGATAGTCTAGCTGTGTACCCAGGGAGAAGAGGAAGTAGCTGGATTAGTAGTCAGACAGTTTCTGAAACTACAAAGCTGACTTAGGATATATTTCTGGAAAATGCATGGTGGAAAGCAACCAACATCAAGGCAAAGAGATCCCGATATATGGCGAACAAGGAATGGCCAAGACCAAAATGAAACAAAACAAGAACTCTTTTGTTCTACTTTGTAGCACTGTTCTTACCTGATACACCTACAAAGAGTCCTATCTTTTTCTCTCTTGCTTGATCATTGATCCAGCTTGTAAGAAATGACACTTTTCCTCAGACTAATGTTATGTAGGCAAATGCAAGTGAAAAAAGCAGATTAGTGTGTCTTCTCCAGAAATATTTTAATCATATCAGTGCTTTTAATTGTCCCCATTATATAAATATAACGTTACAAATTGCCTTTTCCTTTCATGAATCACTGCCTCTTCTAAAATCAATCCTCTTCATTTAACATGTATCTATAATTGGAATATTTTACTGATATGAAAAATATCTTAATTAATTTTACTGAGTGGCCACTAGAAGAAATGTTAGGTTTCATGAAAAGCATGTGCAATTTAGAACTAACGATGAGAAGAATTTAAACCACCAAAAGAAAAAAAGGATTTAAAGAACAGTGAAAAAGAATAAATAATTAGGCCTTATTGGCTCTGAAATGAGTTACTTGAATAAACATCTTGATTAGGCCAGTTACATATAATTAAATGTTTTCTATTTTTTCCTTGAAAATTATCCTTCCACTAGTGGTGCAAAAGAAAGTTTTACTAGACTATTTCAGTTTTTGGTATAAAGTAAAGAACATGTAATGAAAAACTGATATATCACTCTGATCGCAATAAAAAGTATTGATTACAAGGAAGAAATATAGTGATAAGAAAATGATGATTACATTTGCCTATGTGTGAGAACAGTTGGATCATTTATCAGCATTTCTGAGATGCTGACATAGAGAAGTTGATGACTTAAACCTACAGAACATTTTTAAAGTAGAACTGACAGTTTTATGGCAATATACATAGGGCAGATGAGAAAGAGAGATATCAAGGCTAACCTCAGCTTCTAGAAGGATCAATTGGATGAATGTGGATTCCATAAATGAAAATGAAGAAAATTAGAGGACAGATATGGAAGAAAAATTTAAGAGTTCAGGTTGGGGCATATTAAGTTTGAGATATCTGTGTGTCTGTGGGAATACCTGTGTGTCTGAGGGAAAGTCTGGTAGACAGTTGTAGATATGGGCTGGAGCTCTGAAGATTCAAATCATTTGGAGATATGGATATTAACGTACCTTGGCATAGACATAGTGTTTAATACTGTGAGATTAGATGAACAAAGCTAAGTAATAAGCAGATATATCCAGTATTAAGCCTTAAGGACTTCAATATTTAAGGGTATATTAAGAAGTAGGATGGGGTGCATGGGTGGTTCAGTTAGTTAAGTGTCTGCCTTCGGCTCAGGTCATGGTCCCAGGGTCATGAGATCAAGCCCCACATCGGGTTTTCTGCTCAGTGAGGAGCCTGCTTCTCCCTCTGCCTTCGCTGTTCCCCTTGCTTGTGCTCTTTGGCTCTCCCTCTCTGTTAAATAAATGAATAAAATATTTTTAAAAAGAAGCAGGAGCCAGCAATGTGAACAAAATACAGTCAGAAAGGCAGAAGGAAAATTAGTATGTATATTGGTCTCTGCCTCTGGTTCCTGATACAGAGCTCATAAAGAAAACTTGCAAATAGGAGTGCTAGGAGAATCTTTTGTTCTAACATTTAGTCTTTGATTCAGGTTCCTGATACAGAGCTCCTAAGATTTTTATAATTTCTTGAGTGATAGGAATGTCTTCAGTTCTAATAAGAAGACTCCTGGTAGCTCCTGGATGGAACTGGTCACCAAAAAGACCAGACCATAATTAGAAACTTACCAATTTCAGTCCTCCATTACCTAGAGAGAGGAGGGGGGCTAGAAATAGAGCTAATAATCAATCATGCCTACGTAATGAAGTTTCCATAAAAAATCTCAACATACTTTGGGATTCAGAGACATTCATCCATCTATCAAGAGGGTGGCATCATGGGGACAAAAATTGCTTTGCCTGACCCTTCAAATCTTCACCTCATGTATCTCTTCATCTGACTGTTCATCTATATCCCTGGCTATGCCATTTATCATATAATAAACAGGTAAACTAAGCATAAGCATTTCCCTGAGTTCTGTGAGCTAAAGTAGCAAATTGATCAAGGAACATGTTATGGGAACCTCCAATTTGCAGCCAAGTTGGACCAAAGTTGTGGATAACCAGGGGACTGAATTGTGACTGAATTATGAAGTGAAGGACTAAGACCTTAACTTGTGGTGTTTGTACTAACTCCTACTAGGGTTAGAATTGAATTGAGGGCAGCCCAGGTGGCTCAGCGGTTTAGCGCTGCCTTCAGCCCAGGGCATGATTCTGGAGACCCGGGATCGAGTCTGCATCGGGCTCCCTGCATGGAGCCTGCTTCTCACTCTGCCTGTGTCTCCACCTCTCTCTCTCTCTCTCTCTCTCTCTCTCTCTCTGTGTCTCTCATGAATAAATAAATAAAATCTTTAAAAACAAACAAACAAAGTCTCATATAAACTCTAAACCTGGTGCTTTAAATTAGGGTGTATTTTAAAAAAAAAGAATTGAATTATAGGACACTCAGTATCACAGAGAATTGCTTGGTGTGTGGGAAAAACCCACACATATGGTATCAGAAGTACTGGGTGTGGGAGTAAAGGAGAAACACAGCTGTAGAATTTGTCCAACTCATTAGCCATATGGTAATGGCTGAAATCAAAAGTGGAAGGAAGAAGGTAAAGATGACATGTTATACAATTCTTTTGATAAATTTTGCTTTGAAGGAACAGTGATAGAGCAGAGGCAGATTTAAATGAGTATTTTTTTAAAGATGGAAGACACTACAACATGTTTGAATTCTTAATAGGAAAGAAAATTGGAAAGAGAGAGATCAAGGAAATAATGTAAAAATTCGATGAAACATAGTCCCTGAGAAGGAAGATTGTTGTGGTGTCATGTGGAATTTGGCCTTCTTTGAAAGTAACTAATAATTTCTCTAACAATGATTATGATGCTGATAAGCAGAAGGAGAAAAAGAATAATGAGAACAACACAACAACAACTTTTACTGAACTTATACTACGTCCTAAGCACTATGCAAAACTCTTGGCACACATCTCTCCCATTTAATCCTCATGACAGTCATGTAAGAAACAATTATTGCCCCATTTTGCCACGGAATGAAATGATGAAAACTAAGGTATCTTATATAAGATCATCTAACCATTATGTGATAAGTCAAACACTGAAAATTCCAATAAGTCTATCTCCAGAGCTTGTGCTCTAAACTATTTAATAAAAGTTTCTTTTCTTTTCAATCTTTCCAAGGATGTCAACAGATTTTTTCCTTTAATTTCTGTTCTTTCCTGAGTTGGGGAAAGACACACATGTGTTTGTTTCATCATCTTATTTCAGACTCCAATATATATATGTGTACAAATATCTACAAATATATTCACATATATAAATACACACAAACAAAAATATGTGGGAGGAGGGCAAAATAGCAAAGGGTCAAAATGTGACTGAAGGTTGGGATCCCTGGGTGGCGCAGTGGTTTGGCACCTTCCTTTGGCCCAGGGGGCGATCCTGGAGACCCGGGATTGAATCCCACGTCGGGCTCCCGGTGCATGGAGCCTGCTTCTCCCTCTGCCTGTGTCTCTGCCTCTCTCTCTGTATCTCTCATGAATAAATAAATAAAATCTTTTAAAAAATCATTGGAAAAATGAAATTGAGATATCACCTCACACCCAAAAGAATGACTATTACAAAACACACGAAATAACAAGTGTCAGCAAGGATGAGAAAAAAGTGAACCCTCATGCACCATTGGTGAGAATGTAAATTTATGCAGCCACGATGGAGGGTTCTCAAGAAATTAAAAATAGAAATAGCACATGACTCTATAATTGCACTGCTGGGCATTCAGACAAAAAAAAAAAAAAATGAAAACACTAAATAAGGTAAGGAAGCAACCGAAGTCTCCATCAATAGATAAATGCATAAGAAGATGTAACACACACACACACACATGCACACACACACACAATGTAATATTACTGAGGCATAAAAAAGGAATCTTATTATTCATGACAACATGGATGAATATTGAGAGCAGTAGGCAAAGTGAAAAAAAAATCACATAATAAAATATAAATCCCATATGATATCAATATGGTATCACCTATATGTGGAATCCAAAAAAAGACAAATAAAACAAAACACCCAAACTCATGGAAACAGAACTGGTGACTGTCAGGGGCAAGAGTAATGAGTAAAAGAAATGTGTGAAAATGATCAAAAGATTAACTTCAAGCCATAAAATAAACTATTACAAGAGATGTAGTGTACAACACTGTGACTATAGTTAATAATACTATCTTATGTATTTGAAAGTTGCTAAGAGAGATCTTAAAAGTTTTCACTGTAAAAAGTAAAAATTCATGATGTGTGTGTTGATGGATGCTAACTAGACTTACTATGGTGATCATTTGGCAATATATACAGATACTGCATTATGTTGTACTCCTGAAACTAATAAAATGTTATATGCCAATTATACAATAATTTTAAATAAAATTTTGAAAAGTGTAACTTATATCAACTGGTTTGCAAGAATAACTTTTAGACATCAGGAAAGGGAGATTTTAATAAATACCTTAAGTTAAAAAAATATAGTTGAGAGTTTTTGAGATTGAACTTTCAAATGAAATGTTTTAATTCTTCATCACAATAAGAAATCATATATGATTAGACCTCCAGGGAAGACAGCAGAGTCAGAGGACCCTAAGTTCACTTCATCCTACAGTTACAACTAGCTAATGCCCTCATTTGTATAAATAACCCTGGAAACAAATCAAAGACTGGCAGAACAGACTCTCCACATTTAAATGGAGAGACGGAGTCACATAAAAGAGAACAAGAAGAGCAAAGATGCAGTTGGGAAGCAAACTGACATGTGAGAATGCCTGTCTTAGAAACCCAAGGTAGACCCAGACAGGCCAAAAACAACACAGGACCAAACCCTCCTAACAATAGACAAAGAGAAGCACTGAAACTACTGGACTGAATGCAAAACAAAGCTCAGCCACAGCAGTAGGGCACCTGCAACACACATAGAATCCACCCTTGAAGCACCACGTTCTGGTGAACAGGGGACATTGCACTACAGGGCACCAAAGGACATCTTCTTCATCAGGCGACTACTTTCAAGAGCAAAAGACAGAGCTGATTTTCCTAATACACAGGAATAGACACAGAGAATCAGACAAAATGAGGACATAAAGGAATATGGCTCAATGAAAGAACAGGACAAATGTACAGCAAGAGATCTAAACAAAATAGAGGTAAGTAATATGCCTGATAGAAAATTTAAAGTGATGGTCAAAAGATTGTCACTGGACTTGAGAAAAGAGTGGAGGACTAACTAAGACCTTCAACAAAAATTGGAAAAAACAAACAAAAAAAAAACAATCAAGATGAAGACCTCAATAACTAATTATAAAAATACACCAAAGAAAATACATTGTAGACTAGAGGAAGCAGAAAAAGCGAGAAGTGATCTGGAAGAAAGACTAACAGAAAGCAATCAAGCTGAACAGGAGAAAGAAAAAAGGCTAATGATAACTCAAAATAGCCTTAGGGAACTCAGTAACACCATGAAGCATAATATTCACATTATAGAAATCCCAGAAAGAAGGTAAAAAGAGAGAAAAGAGGGCAGAAAACGTATTTGAAGAAACAATAGCTGAAAATTTCCTGAATCCGAGGAAAGACAGAGAAATCCAGATCCAGGAGGCAAGAGAGCCTAGAGAGCCCCTTGCAACAAAATTAACCCAAGGAGGTATACATCAAGATACACAGTAATTAAAATGGCAAAAAAAAAAAATAGTAATAAAGAGACAATTTTAGGAGCAGCAAGAGAAAAAAGTTACATACAAGAAAACCCCATAAGGCTATAAATTGATTTTTCAGCAGAAATTTTGCAGGCTAGAAGAAAATGGCATGAAATACTCAAAGTGCAGAAACAAAAAAATCTGCAGCCAAGAATACTCTACCCAGTAATGTTATCATTCAGAATAGAGACAGAGAAAGAGCAACCCAAAGAAAAGTTAAGGAATTTAAGACCAATAAGCCAGCCCTACAAGTAAGGTTAAAAGGGACTCTGAGTGGAAAGGAAAGACCATAAGCAAGAGAAAGAAAAATTAGAAGCATAAAATCAGTAAAACTAAGTATAACTATAAAAATCTGACAAGGGATTCATAAAAAGATGTAGAGTATGACATCATTTACTGAAAACACGGAGGGGATAGGGCAAGGAGTAAAAATTTACTGTTTTCATAATGGGTACAAACTTAACCATCAACTGCATATGGACTGCTCTATGAACAAATATTACATGTAAACCTAATGGTAACCACAAATCAAAAACCAGTAATAGATATGCAAAAAATAAAGTGAAAGGACTCCAAGTGCATCATTAAAGAAAGCCAGCAAACAGTGAGAGAAGAGACCAAGGAAAGAAAGGAACAGAAAAGAACTACAAAAACAACAACCATAAAACAAGTAACAAAATGGCAGTAAGTATAATCCTATCAACAATACCTCCAAATGTAAATGGACTAAATGCTCCAATCGAAAAACAAAAGGTGATGGAATGAATAAAAAAGCAAGAGCCATCTATATGCAACCTACAAGAGACCTTAGCACATGCAGGTTGAAAGTGAATGGATGGAAAAGCATTCATCATGCAAATGGAAGTGAAAAGAAAGCCAGGGTAGCAATACTTGTATCAGATAAAATAGACTTTAAAACAAAGGCTGTAACAAGAGACAAACAAGATAAGCATAAATGGAACAACCCAACGGGAAGATACAACAATTATAAATATTTATGGACCCAACATGGGAGCACCTGAATATATAAGGCAGCTAAACACAAACATAAAAGAAGTTATTGATAGTTATACAATAATGGTAGGGGATTTAAACACCTCACTCACATCAATGCATAGATCATCTGAACAGAAAATCAGTGAGGAAACAATGGCTTTAAATGAGACAATGGATCAGATGGTTCTGAGATATATTGAGAACATTTCATGGTAAAACAGTGGAATACACATTCTTTTCAAGTGTAAATGAAACACTCTCCAGAATACAGCACATATTAGTCCACAAAACAAGTTTCAACAAATCAACAATTTCAAAAAGTCTCAAGTCATACCATGCATCTTTTCTAACCACAACATTATGAAACTAGAAATCAATCACTGGAAAAAAAATCTGAAAGAACACAAACATATAGATGTTAAATAACATATGACTAAACAATGAATGGGAAACCACGAAATCAAAGAGGAAGTCCAAAAATATATGGAGACATATGAAAATGAAAACCCAACCATCTAAATCTTTAGGATACAATGAAACTATTTCTAAGAAGGAAGTCTACAGCAACACAGGCCTACCTCAAGAAGAAAAAATCTCAAATAAACAAATTAAGCTTACACCTAAAGGAGCTAGAAAAAGTAGAAAAGACAAAAGCTAAAACAAATACAATGAATGAAATAATAAAGATTAGAGTGAAAATAAACAAAATATAAACTAAAAGAAAAACAATAGAACACATCAGTGAAACTGGAATCTGGATCTTTGAAAAGATCAACAAAACTGATAAACTTTAGCCAGACTCATTAAAGACAGAAAGAGAAAGAGAAGACTCAAAATCAGAAAAGAAAGAGAGAAAGAGCAACCAACAGCACAGGAATACAAAGGATTATAACAGAATATTATGAAAAATTATATGCCAACAAATTTGACCATCTAGAAGAAATGGATAAATTGCTAGATGTCTACATATGACCTTTCAAACCAAATCAAGAAGAAATAAAAAATTTGAATACTGGGATTACCAGCAATGAGAGAGAGAGAGCACACAAGCATGAGCAGAAGGAGGGTCAGAGATTGAAGGAGGAGCAGACTCTCCACTGAGCAGGGAGCCCAATTCAGGGCTCAGTCCCAAGACCCTTGGACCATGACCTGAGCTGAAGACAGATACTTAACCAAGGTACCCCAGAAAACTATAAAATCTTGATCAAAGAAGTTGAAGACACAGAAACATAGTTTCTGTGTCTTCAAAGAAATTGGAAAGATATTCCATGGTCATGAATTGGGAGAACAAATATTGTTAAAATGTTCATACTACCCAAAGCGATCTACAGACTTAATGCAATCCCTATCAAAATACCAACAGAATCTTTCAGAGACCTAAAACAAATAATCCTAAAATTTGTATGAAACCACAAAAGACACCAAATAGCCAAAGCAATCTTAGGGAAAAAAAAAAAAAAAAAAAAGACGAAACTAAAGATATCACAATCCCAGATTCCAAGATACACGACAAAGCTATAGTAATTAAAACATTATGGTCCTGGCACAAAGAGAGACATATAGATCAATAAAACAGAATAGAGAGTTCAGAAAGAAACCCATGATTATATGGTCAATTAATGTTTGACAAAGGAAGCAAGAATATGCGCTGGGAAAAAATCTCTTCAACAAACGGAATTGGGAAAACTGAACAGCTACATGCAAAAGAATGAAACTGGACCACTGTCTTACACCATAACAACAACAACAAAAAACCATATACAAAAAAAAAAAAAAAAAAACTCAAAATGGATTAAAGACCTAAATATAAGACCTGCAACCATAAAAATCCTAGAAGAGAGCACAGGCAGTAATGTCTGACATCGGCCGTAGCAACATTTTTCTAAATGTCTCCTGAAGCAAGAGAAGTAAAAGCAAAAATAAACTATTGGGAGTACATCAAAATAAAAAAGCTTCTGCACAGCAAAGGAAACAATCAACAAAACTCTTAGACAAGCAGTTGAATAGGAGACAATATTTGCAAATGACATTTCTGATGAGGAATAGTATCCAAAAACTATAAAGAACTTATACACCAAAAACAAACAAATAATCCAATTCCAATTAAAAACGGGCACACTGGGGATCCCTGGGTGGCTTGGGGATCCCTGGGTGGCTCAGCGGTTTGGCGCCTGCCTTTGGCTTAGGGCGTGATCCTGGAGATCCAGGATCGAGTCCCACATCGGGCTCCCAGCATGGAGCCTGCTTCTCCCTCTGCCTGTGTCTCTACCTCTCACTCTCTCTGTGCCTGTCATGAATAAATAAATAAAATTTTTAAAAAATAATAAAATAAAATAAAATAAAATAAATAAATAAAATAAAATTAATTAAATAATAAAATAAAATTAAATAAAATAATAAAATAAAATAATAAAATAAAATATAAAATAAAATAAAATAAAATAAAATAAAATAAATAAAATAAAATAAAATAAAAACGGGCACAGGACATGAACATACATTTCTCCAAAGTAGACCTACATAGCCAAGAGGCACATTAAAAGATGCTCATGATCAACATCAGTCACCTTCAGGGAAATGTAAATCAAAACCATGATGAGCTATTACTTCACTCCTGTCAAAGTGGCTAAAATCAAAGCGCTAAGAAACAACAAGTGTTGGCGAGGATGTGGAGAAAGGGGAAACCCTGTTTACTGTTGGTGGGAAAACAAACTGGTGCAGCCACTGTGGAAAACAGTATGGGGATCCTCAAAAAATTAAAACTAAACTACCCTAAGATCCAGTAATTCCACTACTGGCTATTTACTAAAGAATAGAAAAAAACTAATTTAAATAGATTTACGTACTCTTGTGTTTACTGCAGCAGTATAAATGGACAGAGATGCTGTGGTGTGTACATACACACACATAAATGTACAGGTGATCACACAACAGAATATTACTCAGCCATAAAAAAGAATAAAAAGGAATGAAATCTTCACATTTGCAGCAACATGAATAGACCTAGAGGGCATTATGCTAAATGAAATGAGTCAGTCAGAAAAGCGTAAATACCATACGATTTCACTCATTTGTGGAATTTAATATACAAAACAAAGGAGTAAAGAGAAAAAGAGAAAGAGAAGCCAACTAAGAAGCAGACTCTTAACTATAGATAATTGATTATTATCATATGGGAGGGAGGTGGCAGATGGGTGAAATGGGTGAAGCGGGTTAATAGTACACTTATTGTGATGGGCACTGACTAATGTCTAGAATTGTTGAATCAGGGACACCTGGGTGGCTCAGCCATTGAGCATCTGCTTTCAGCTCAGGGCATGATCCTGGGGTCCTAGGATCGAGTCCCGCATCGGGCTCCCTGCATGGAGCCTGCTTCTCCCTCTGCCTGTGTCTCTGCCTCTCTCGTGAATAAATAAATAAAATCTTAAAAAAAAAAAGAATTGCTGAATCACTATACTGTACATTTGAAACTAAATACTGTACTCTTGATTATAGTGAAATTAAAATTTTCAAGAAGCAAATTGTCTATTTTACATTGTCAGTACTAACAAATATACTCTAATCAGAATATTCTCATAAAAATAAATATATGACTAAGTTACAAAATGATACTCGTTATCATACTTTCATGGCATTGTTACTTTAAAAAATTGTGAATTAAAACTAAATTAAAAATGGAACACAAAAACTAAAGCAGTGACATGCATAATGAGAAAAATGTGATATGCATATTAAAAATCAATAGATGAACAGAAATATTGAGCCTTAATAGGGCTTTAAGCACAGCAGAACGACTCTGCATGTCCGATTTAGTACTTTCCCATTCACTCCTCTGTATATCTTTTGAGAGAGAGTTAGCTATAAGCAATAGCCAGCACCCTGGAGAATTAGAAAAGTTGGGGAGAGATGTTACCATTTTGGCACTAACAATGGATAAATTAAAATGTCTAACTCTGGATATTTTTCTGTGATTGGTAAAAATTGAAATGAGAGGTTTTTTTTATCACTTACTAGGGACACCTTATTTTTCCTATTCAATTGAGTATTTTGTGGCACTATAAAGGATCAACTAGACGTCACGCGGAGCTCTTCTGAAATAAATTTACAAGTGTAAGGTTGTTCTTATTCGGAAACAAAGATACTGTTCTTACTGGCATGCTTTGAACACTATTTAATTTTCCATGGTTAGCAAACACAAACAAAAGCAGACATTTTTGTAAGTGCTTCTTAAATTACTGCAAGCATAAAAATAAAGATAAATACACCTAAAAGACTTTCAAAAGGAAAAAATGGAATATTTAAAATATCTGGCTGAATATACAGGGAAAAGAAAAGAATGCCTTTGTAACAAATGATGCTGTAACAAGAAATGTGTTTATGGAAAAAAAATTAGTCTTGACACCCATCTCATCCCGTACTCAGAATTCAACTTGAGGTGGCTTGTAGATTTAAGTGTTAAAGCAAAAACTATGAAGCTTCTAGACAACATGTAAGAGAATATCTTTATAATTGAACATTTTTGCAATCAAAACTTCAATCGGAAGACCAGATTTAAGAAAACAAACTGATCTCAAGAATTCTCTCCCAAAATAAAAACAGTAAGATCTACGGTAGTACAGGCCTGGGGTGGACAGTATGGGTAAAAGGAGACATTGTGTCCGGACTGTACCATGAAGCAGGAAGACTCCAGCAATGCAGATGGCGCTGAAATTCAACAAGGGAAGGACTCTTCAAAAATACATGGACAGGGCACCCGGGTGGCTCAGTCAGGTAAGCATCTGGCTCTTGATTTCAGTTCAGGTCATCCCAGAGTCCTGGGATAGAGACCCTCTCTCCCTCCACCCCTCCCCTGCTCTTGCAATCTCTCTCCCTTTCTTTAAAAAAAAAAAAAAAAAGACATCTCCTTCCCTTAAAACCTCCAAAACGGAGGAAAAGAATGAAGGATCGATGGAGAAGACTGGAAGATGGGTATGAAGAAGAAACAAACAGCTTCCCGAACTGTCCCAGTGTCCCATAGCCTTTGTCCTCAGCATCCCAGTCATTGGACGATTCCAGGCCCTTTCTATTTCAAGGTACTGGGAAACCCACAAATCACATTTTCTGGATTCTCCTTCCTGCTGGATTAGTTTGGTTTCTACGAGTGCAAAACACTAGAAAGAAGGAGTGAGAGGCAGAAACTTTTCTTCTTTCTGCCTCCAGTGGAGTCTGTGGTCATGCTGTCACTAGCAGGTGGCCTGAGACTCGAGCGGCCTTTGAAGTGTCTGCAGTGTCAGTCTTTAGGCAGCAGTGGACTCCAGTCGCAGAACTGCTCTTGGCCTCTGGTTTCCCCACTCCCTCCTTTTTTTTTTTTTTATCTCAACAGGATAAAAAAACCTTCTAAGAATTATTAATATCAGAGATACATCAATTTCCATCTTCCTCCAACGGTCCCAAAACTTTTGTAAGAAATCCCCTGTAATTGTTCGCAATATTTGTAATAGTTCTCATTTTCCTGCATGAACGATGAGGGATCCATTATGGGACTTTTATGAAAAGTTACTTCTGAGTCGTTGGGAGGAGAAAGGACGGCACTACTTTAGCTAAATGTTAAAGTGACACCGTTAATACCCTGGAGTAGGGAGAGGAATAACTCAGCACACCAGCCATAGCTCGACTTTTTCCTGCATCCTAGGAAACTCCTTATTTCCTTTGCATTTTTAGGTGAGGTGGGAAAGGGAGCACGATGGGAGAAATATCAGTTGCTGATGGAAAAAATTCCAGTAACCATCGCTGTTCAGCTTCCTCATCTTTAAAATGAGCACAACACTGAAAACTTCACAGTGTTCTTATGACGTTTACATAAGCAAATACAAATAAGGTACTTAATCCAGGCACTACAATATGGAAAGAAATGGTATTATTAGAAGAGAAGTTGCAGCAGTAGTTTTGGGTGGCGGCCAGTCAGATTTCTGACCTCAGAACTCTAAGATAATAAACGGATGTTGTTTTAAGCAACTACATTCACAATTTGTGACACAAATCCCTGATAGCTTCCTATCTCTTTAACATGAAACCATATTGTATTTGCAAGCCTACGATCCATTTTTTTAATATAAACAAAATTTCCTTCTAAAACACACCTTTGTTTACTATCATTTCACTTCACTGAACCCCCATTATCCTCAAGAAAATGTCTCTAGTTTTCAAATGCCCAATATGATCTGACGATGTGATCCCGAGCTCAGATCAAAGAGTGTGTAAAGGACTCATCCTGATCCCACTGGTAGCTCGACCACAGTATTGTCAGTAGTTGAGGTGCTTAAAATTCTGATCTTCAGATTCTTTCTCAGTTTAGAAGACATGTCACAATTTGGTAGATTGTTGGGCAACTTCTAGCCAAGCATCTGTTTTCCTCTGGTAAGCAGAAAGTTTTAGTATATTTTCAACACTTTAAATGCCTTTTAGGGACACGTAGATGGCTCAGTCTGCTAAGGTTCTGACTCTTGATTTCCACTCAGGTCATGATCTCACAGTTGTGAGATCAACCCGCATGTGAAGCTCCTCTCCCTCTGCTGGTCCCCAACAGTTGCACTCTCTCTCTCTCTCTCTCTCTCTCTCTCTCTCGAAAATAAATAAATAAATAAGTAAATAAATAAATAAATAATAAACAAAATCTTAAAACAACAACAACAAAACCTTAAGGCCTTTTAGATAAGGCATACACTCTGATTCACCACCATCCCCACCAATTCCTCTTGTCTGAATTCCTTACCATATTTTCCCATTACCGATCTGACTCTTGACATAGTTTGATTGCGCTATACTTGGTCAAAAACTTAAAGAACTAATGAAGTGACATTGAGAGAGAATCTAAAATTTAAAGGATTTGAGGAGAAAGAGATGAGGCTAAGCAGGAATACCAGAACATCAAAATAAAAAGGGACGACCGGGTGGCTTAGTGGTTGAGCGCCTGCCTTTGGCCCAGGTCATGATCTCAGGGTCCTGGGATCAGAGTCCCACATCCGACTCCTTGCAGGGAGCCTGCCTCTCCCTCTGCCTGTATCTCTGCCTCTCTCTGTGTGTCTCTCATAAATAAATAAATAAAATTTTTAAAAAAGAACATTAAAATAAATCAAGAAAACTGATAGCAGTCCCATAGAATTGTACAGTATTACCAGTAATAAGTTATAAAGTTGAAATGTAATGTTCTAAAGTGACAGCAGTAAAAACAATTTTCACTCAGCCATGCTGGAGAAAATTCTGAACTATCTTCCTATTCCATAAAAAATCATGCAATAAAACTGCTGCAATATAATTAGAAGTGATCAAAGAATATACAGCAAAAATAAATAAATAAAACTAACTTGGTTCTCATCTAAGGCCTATATAATTAATGAGAATACTTAGGACTCAATTTTGCATGGGGTCAGCAACACAGGAAATGTTTCCCAAGGACAGAATAAACCTAAACCGCATTGAAAGTCTTTATGAAAAAAAATGTGTTTGTAATTATGCCGACATTTGAATACATGAAAGTATTTCCCTTTGTGGCTTAGCCATTTTCTCCCTTGACCTTTATCAAAGAAAACACCATAAGTATTAACACTGTAAGTTGATTTGTTTGGAAATAAAAATGTCTTTTAGGAGAAATTGTCAGGTAGCCAAAGAAAAAATGATGTGCAATTTCAGCTCTTTATTCTAAATGCCTTGGAAAATAACATTGTTTAATATTCTTTTGAATCTGAAAGTCTCATTAGTATTTCATTAAATCTCCCAATTTAAGGTGAAAGGGTATGTGATGCTAATAAGGAAAAAGAAGAAAAAAATATGCTTTACAAGACATGGTGGCAGATTGAAAAATAATTATGTGAAAATTTAATTAGCTGGAACCCAATTACTAACAAAGAAATGATCAAGTTTAGTTAATTTTTCTATTAATAAAGTGAAGTCATTTCTTGGATTAGATTAATTACTGATGAAGAAAAATATTTAAATTTTAATTATCCTGAGCTTCATTATAAAATACAGACCTTATACTCTAAGTTTTTTTACCGGTTTGAAAAATAAAGGGATTATCTATGTCCTACCGGTATCTCATTCCATGAAAAAAACCATGTGAAAGCAAGGCTCTTATAAAGGTCTCTGCTGCGGTAGGGAAAATTCCTGCCTTTAAAAAGATGATAATATTTTTTAAGTGATAATACTTCCGTCTTTCTCGGTGATCTACAAATATTATTAATTATTGGAATCCAAGAATATTAATTTTGTTAATTTTTAAAATATATGTAATTACAAGTTACCAAATTTATTTTCATAAATGTTCCAGAAATAGAATGTATACACCTTAATCAATAGCATGAAAATAAATATAGGTTGGATACAAATGCAGGATTAGAACTACTAGAAATAAATGGAAACCTTAGAGCAAGCGCATTATCACTCTCATTTATCAGAGATTACAAAAATTTGTCAATGTTTCAACAGCTTGCCGATGATTCTCTTCTACCGCTGAATAAAATTCCACTACTTCAGACTAAATATTAGTACTAAATTACAACTCACTTGTAGTTAGCCAGGTTTTTCTGGATAACCTCATTCAAATACAACAGATAACTTCCCCAAACAATTTTGGGACAAGTATCATTTGCCTACATTCTACTAGCTGGGATACTGATGTAAGCTTTAATTGATTTAGCCTGGAATACAATAAGACTAAAGGTAAAAGTTTTAAGACATTTGTTAAACAAAATAAAACAAAACAAAACAAAAAAATACTCCGTGTATTCATTTACCATTCATTCATCTCTCTATCAAAGGCTAAAAGCTCTATATAAGCTTCGGGAAAAGTGCCAACTAGTATTACTAAGGATAGAAGATAACCTATTACAAAGGGAAAACATTTTTTTCTGAAAAAAAAGAGTCATTTTTATTTCGCTTTTTAAAGATTTTATTTATTCATTTATTTATTTGACAGAGAGCATAAGCAGGGGTGCAGCAGGTGGAGGTAGAAGGAAATAGGCTCCCCTTTAAGCTGCAAGCTGGATGTGGGGCTCAATCCCCGGGCCCTGGGATCATGATCTGAGCCCAATGTAGATGCTTAACTGACTGAGCCACCCAGGTGCCCAAAACCAGTCATTTTCAAATAATTACAATCAAGTAAGTAAAAATAGTTCTTGCCAGGAAATGACTAATGACACCTTTGGTGATAAAGACTGTGCCAGATGCCAGCACTGGTGTCCTACGTTTGTCTCAGGAGTACGTCCTGTTCAGACATTTATAAGGCTTATTAAAATAGTTACAACACAAAGGGGAAGAGCAGACTCATGAGCTCCAGTACACGTACATCCCCAGGAAGCCAAATTGCAATGTGAAAGGTGCTCCCCACACATCAGTATTCCTATCTTTCCACATAAACGATGAAAAAACTTCCCAGAGCAAGCTGAGGAAAGGCCCTCACCCCGGTGACTCTCCCAGAGTGAAGGGATTATCTATGCCCCCCCAGGTATCTTATTCCATGAGAAAACCATGTGAAAGCAGGGCTCACGTGTGAAGAAGGTTTTTAGTGGAGGTATACGTTAATAACTGGAAGAGGAAAATAAACTTGACCCTTTTCAAAAAAAGACAGTCTAACTTCTGCTATCTAGGGGAGGGAAAGTATTTTCATCATAAAAGTCTCAAGCCTTTTCTTTAAAAATACGTTTTAAGAATATTTTTTAATTGAAATAGGCCAGGCTCAATGGATAATCAAAGCCTTTATGAAAAATGTTTAGATAATGTGCTAAATTTCCCCCAATAATAAAGCAAATAAAATTATACAGAGGGAAATAAATACTTGACATTCAAATGAGACTAGAACAATAGTGAAATATC
This sequence comes from Canis lupus dingo, assembly GCF_003254725.2. NCBI lineage: Eukaryota > Metazoa > Chordata > Mammalia > Carnivora > Canidae > Canis > Canis lupus. The sequence continues at coordinate 60,533,374 of NC_064257.1, forward strand.
TAGAAATAATGAAGAAGAGACCTTACTGGAAATAGCCATTAAGGAGTTACTCTTCTGGGCACCTGGGAGGCTCACTCAGTTAAGCATTCACCTCTTGGCTTTGGCTCAGATCATGATCTTGCAGTTGTGGACTGAGCCCTATGTCAGGATCAACACTCAGTGTGGAGTCTGCTTCAGATTCTCTTTCCCCCTCCCTCCTGTTCTCTCTCTCACTCTATCTAATGAATAAATAAATCTTAAAAAAAAAAAGAAAAGAAAAGAAATGACTTTTCTGTAATGAGAAAGGACCATCAGAGCCTGAGAACTGCAGTATTAAGTAATCAAATTTAGGTGGTATTTTTATTCTTTTCTATGTTGTCATCTCTCTATCTCACTCTCAAACTTTCGGAAGTCTTTCAAGTTCACAGGTTTGCATTAAATGAGCATGGAGAATAAAGGGAAATGGGGTGAAAGGACAGGAGCCACAGGAGGTGCAACTGTGAGCTGGAAATGGGGTTAGGAAAAGGAGGTGCAAAGATGACCAGCCTACACAGAATCCTTGCTAGAAAATTAGGCATGAGCCATTTTACTTAGCTATCAATGTAGAAGGTATCCAAAAGACTAGAATTCTTAGGATATCCAGACATTAGTCTTTGGGTTATGACAGATATTACTTTATCCCTAATGTTCTACTCTAAAGTTCCCTCTTGAGAAGTATAATCTTAGTTTTGTTTCACATGAGACTTGCATTTTTGTAAAGAAACCCTTACGTGAGTGTTCCTAGGGATGTCTCAACTGTGCCTCCAATGAGGAGAATTATAAAGATGTGAAGCATATTTTTATTATTAATCATATAGAATACTATTAAAATTGAATATTTAGTCCTATAGTTATCACAATTAGTAGCTAAAGAATAAGATGGCTCAAAAAACAAGCAATCCATTAATAAAACGAGATCTGTCTTCCCACACCAGTTGCTTTTACCCCATTTTGGAAATCAGTTTTGAAGTTCAGGTTCTTTCTTTTTAATCTCTAGTCTAAAATGAATGATCTTCAAATTTTCTTTGAAGCAATATGGTAATATATGATATAGAGAACAGGCATCAATTTTATCTCTATAATGAAGAATCAATTAGAATACAAAACTTTACATTCCACTGTATTTCATATATACATTGACCCAGTCTCATTTTATGAATTTCAGAGAGATATATTATAGCACAATATTTCAATTCAGTCTCACAGATGAAATGTTAACACAAGGTAGGAGGTAGTATATGGGTTATGCCTTCATAACACTAAAATGATTTAGGAAGCAAGAATTATCAAAACTCAAAGGGAGCTATTTAAAAATTCAGTACCTCTGAACATTTTTAAAAATTGTGAACTGTAGAGTATCTCTGATTAACTTCTTAAAATTTAATTAAAACTCAGAAAAACGACTAAAAAAAAAAAACTGGTGGTCAATATGCTCTCTTAATGTTACACCGTACATAGTTAAGCAAACGACTCAAGGATTACTTAAATCTCCAGGAGAATGTACCTGTTTGACTTTGCCATGTCTATTTAATTATAGTTAATTAAAGATGTTGTGAAACTATATGTTAACTCAGATTTGTATCCAGTAGAAAAGATGGTTTTATTGCCTTGGAAGTCACGATGACCACCTTTGAGTGTATGTAACCTAAGCAACCTTCTTCTGACACTTTTTAATGCTTTTGCAAATGGACTAAGTAATCCCAGTTTCCCAGCTGTTCCTGGTTTGCCATCTTATCTGTCTTATCTAATTAATTATTTGAATAAAATAGTAAACATTTTGTACTTGTATGAGGGTTACATTTCTAATTTTTTGGAAATTACACTTTGTCATCCCTACAGATCATAGTCAAAGCTATTAGAAATGAAACCCACTACTGTGACAAAAATAAAGCAGCAGGAACATCATTGGGTAAAATAGTTTCAGGGGCATTTTCGGTAACTTCCCTTTGCTCTCTCAAAATATTTTTGTTTTGTTCTACTCTTTTTCTTAGTGGAGTCTGGAAGACTTCAAAGTAGTTTTTATCCTTCAAAAGATGCACTCCATAATTTGAAACATACACTAATGGACATTATTAAATCTCGTGCATGGCATTTAGAGTATATGAATCTGCTGATGAATTCTTGACAAGAAGAACATCACCTCCACACTGAAACCATTCTTGAAGACACACAGGAGTAAATCTGTATTACTGTGTTAAATGTAAAAGTTAGATTTAAGTTGATTTCATAATCAACATTATGGGATATCTTGTGCTCTAATGTTCAACACATCTAAGATAGCAAATATCTAATGAATAAAAAAGATACTAGATAAGGAATTATACAAATTATATTATAACTGGGGCAAAATGCATGAAACTGTGATAGTGATTATGGGAGAACTAAATATCAGAGAGAACAACTGATATCTCAGGGAAGAGTAGAAAATAAAATTCATGAAAACACAGCATTAACTTAGTTTTCAAAAAGTAACTTAATTCGTGTAAACCATAATTAAGTAAAAATAAATATACGGCATCAAATTTTCATCTAATAGATATTATTTTAGTTGAAAAAACAACCAACCTGCCTACAGTGAATTAAGCAAATGATGATTTATTTTTCTCAAATAGACATTTAGAGACAGAAACCCAGGGTTGATTACAGATGCTCAGTGAAGCTTTCAGAAAAACAGGATTTCTCTCTCCCTTCCTCCATCAATACTTTGTTGACTTCTAGACTCTTGCATATTACCTCAAAGTCACAAAACAGTTGCTGCTACACTTTTGAACATCTGTGTTCCAAAAAGAAAGGGGAAGGGGTAAGTGGCTATGCTATCCAGTAGATCGTTCACATTCTATTGGTCAAAACCGGGTAATATGTCCATTCCCAGACCAATCATGCGCTAAGGAAAATGAGTTTATCAGGATTATTTTTGATAAATTGTGATAATTCTCTGAATCACGTTCCCTGAGTGCAAGGGACATATACCCATACCTGAAGAAAGCAAGGTTTAGGTAGCAGTGAACAATGAAAAAGCCTTGACGGGCCAGGATGATAAGGAGATAACAGTTGGTGTCTGCTATCAAACATCTTCCAGAAATTGACTATAATTTAATAAGCTAGAAAGGTTGAAATTTTATGTAGGTGATCTTTAAATTAATTCAATCTGTTAGGCAGGTACACTTTATTATTATACTCTCTATAGAAGGTAAATGTGAGCTGTTTTGTCATTTTAGTAAAAAAAAAATATATGTATGTATTTGAATACCACCTGTCAACACTTTTCTTTAGAATAGCAGTTGATATTTTTAGCATTTCAGATTTTGAATCAACATGTGTCTTTTTATTTTCTCCTGCCTTCCTGTTCATTTAGTTTAGTTCTATATGCTTTATGTGTATGAGGAAGTCAATTTATGGGAAATATTGCAGAAAGATGTCCTAAAAGGGGCAGAGTGTCCTGAGTGGCACAGTCAGTTAAACAGCTGATTCTTGGTTTTGGCTCAGATCAAGGTCTTGGTCTTGAGATCTGTATCAGAATAGAGACAGACCCTGTATCAGGCTCCATGCTCAGTGAAGAGTCGGCTTGAGACCCTTTCTCCCTCTCTCTCTGCCCCTCCCCAGGCTCTCTCTCTCTCTCAAACAAATAAATATAATCTTCTTTTAAAAAAAGGAGGACATCATAAAAAAAAGGTGGCTCTCCAGGTATGTTAAAGAAATATATGATTTATGTGTATTAAGAAGGTAGACAGACTAAATTGTAAGTAAAATAATGTGTTAAAGAAAAAGGAGCTTGTGTTAAAGAAATAAGCCCTGTTAGCACATGCAGACATGGTGATCCCCATCACTCAGCTTTTCACAGGTACCATTTATACCATTTGCCAAATAGTTAAAAATGGAGAGAGAGAGGGAGGGAGGGAGGAAAAGGTAGAGGAAGAAAGGAGAGAGGGAGAAATCATTTATAACATATGTGTGACTAATCAAAAACAGTAAGGTTAGATTGTAGATTTTACAAATGATGATGCTCAGGGTTGATGACATGTGTTACGCTACCTTACGGGCAGTATTTGATAGAGGGCATGAACTACTTATCAGTTTATACAGGAGGAATATGAAAGGAGGTGGAGAAATTTGAGGAAAGACCTCATTGGGAACATTGTGGAATTGAAACAATAATGAAGTATTAGAAATGCAAAACAAAAACAGTAAACCTATAGGGAGGAAATATGATTTTATTGTTTCATTCTGATTTAGCCAGAATATGAAGGGAGAAGCTGGGAGCTATTATGCAAACACATATATATGGTAACAACTCTGGCAGTTCCTAGCAACATTTGAGGACTCGAGCATTTCTTCAAAAGGCAACAGAAAGGTGCGTGCAATAATATAAACTTATTGGAAGAGCAGATGAAAAATATTGTTGAGTTCATTCTTCAGCCAACAGATATTGATGTGAGCTAGGCCTAATGTTCTGAGAAGATTCATGCATAAAAAATTTCACTATTCATTGTAAATGTGAATGGAAATGCTCTCAGGAGTGATTTTCATGCCGCCACACAGAGTTCAAATTCCTTAGCAGTCAAATCCCTCTGGAGATAGCCTACCAGTGTGTTTCATGAAATAGTGATACCACTCTTTAAATAAAGTGTTGCTTGGTAAAATATATATTGGGAACATACTTAGTGACATATAACATACATATTATAGTCTCCTCTTAGAGAATAGTGACTCACATTAAAAAAATTAGAAGCTCCAGGGGCACCTGGGTGGCTCAGCTGGTTAAGCGTCTGGCTCAGGTTGAGATCTCAGGGTCCTGGGGTAGAACCCCCTCATCACATCAATCCCGCCAATCCCGCTCAGGCTCATTTTCTCTCAAATAAATAAGTAAAATCTTAAAAAAAAAATTAAAAGCTCTGAAAATTCTGGCAAAAAAATGCTTTTAATTTGATAAATTTGTTTGGTTGTTGAGTTTCTAAGTTTACTTGCACCCAAAGCACTCTCTAACGTTACCCACTAGCATTCAAAGAAATTAATATTCCAGTTTAGGGAATTTTATTCTTGCCTCAGGACATTTCTAGTATTCTAGTATTCATTGGCCAACAGCCAATGAGGAATTGAGCCTTTGAGTCAACAGTCAGGAACTGAACCTTTGGGTCAACAGTCATGTGAGTGATCCTTCTTGAAAGTGGAACCTCCAGCCCCATTCAGCCTCCCACTGGTTGTAGCCCAGACTGGTTATCTTGACTACAATATCATTAGATACTCTTGCAAGAATCACCTACTTAAGCCACTCTTAAATTGTTTTGAGATGCTGAATTTGGGAGTAATTTGTTATGCAGCAATAAATAATTAATATGTGCTACCGTTACTACTTTCGGTAAAGAGTTTAAATGGGCATTTATTTTTATTGCTCAATGTACAGATTGGTGAAACAAGAATGAAGTATTAATTCAAACAAACATCGTACTAAAATTTTAGAATCCCTGGAATATCAGAACAATCCTATCCCTGAAAGCACTGCTGCCTCGAAATCTGAGAACAATACATATATAAAAATAGAATATAAATGCGTAAGGAATTCTAGTTCCTCCGTAAAAGTAGTAAATCCTAGCTTAGTGAACAAGATGTGGATGGATATAAAAGTCTGAGACTAAAAAAATCTAAATAAAAAGTCTGAGACTTAAGGTGAGGAGCAAAAAGAAATGATGCATTTTCTTCACCTTGTCCAAATTCTCTCTCTACTGTTGAGTCTACATTACTTTGATAAAGAAAGAAAAAGTATAAGAGATTTTTTTTTAAAGTAATAATAATACAGTTTTGAGGTAAGATAAAAGTACAGGTCACCCAATCACATTGCAACAGAAATTTTCTTCTATAGTACTCCTCACATAATTATTTCTTCCATAATTCCATTGATGAAGAATTGATTTCTTTAAAGCCTGCTAAAATTTAGAAACTCCAATTATTAGATTCTTAATAGGTTAGAATCTCCCTTTCCCCTTGAACGCACTCCTGCAATCTGGATCAAAAAAGAGCAAATCTAACATGTAAATCCTTCAAACTTTGAAACAGTTAATATGTCATATTTTAAGTCTAGCAGGGACATATGAACAGGACACCCTGACGTGCTTGACGCACACAATCCTAAGCAGTAGAACAGAATGAAAGAGTTATTAATGTGTGTAGGCATTCTGATGATGTGCAGTGGGGGACTAAATGCTAAGGATCAAAATTCGCGGCTGTAGACCAAATTTCCTGTCTTTTGCTCCTAACTCTCAGCCCAAATTACACATGAATACCGAACATTAAATTACTAACGGAATGCATTCTCTTCTGTACTCTTTTCCCTGAACCTGTAATGGTACAGGTCAGACTTATAAAGGTAAGTGAGAGTAATGTATTTCAACAGGAGAATAAGTTCTTAACTCTATAACCAACTCTACTTCCAGGTTCTTATGACTGATTATGGACAACTTATATATGCTTTAATGCTATAATTATAATAAAAATGATTAAATGACCCCTAGTCATATCATCAGTAAGTATCTTGAGTTAACTCATGTAATGGTATTATAAAATGTATAATAGGATGACTGACCAGTGTGAAATTTTTGGAATTAAATCACCATATTATTTCAATTACATAGAATCTATTCTAAAAAAAAAAAAAAAAAAAAAAGGCAACAACTTACATGACAAGCTTGATTAGTTCACAAAGAACAAAGTCAGTACTAATTTTAGTAAAACCTAATTTTAATCAAGCCATATCATTTTCATTCATCATCTTTTGGCTCTAATCACTGTCTTCACTTGACTGCTGAACAAAAATGATTGCTAGTTTTTGAAGGTTAATATATAGAGATATTATACAACATTTATAATCTTTGCTGCAAAGCACCACAAATTTCTCACAGTGCTTAAATATTATTCCTGGAACTACAGGTGAATCTACCTGTGTCTTTGTGTTTATGAAGACTTATCATACACACACACACGTGCGCACGTTGACAAGGGAGTCTATGAAGTCACGGGTTCATGTAATGTCTCACTATGACAAGGGATTATATGATGACAAAGAAGTATATGTGACAGGCATCAGGCACAGAAATATTTATGTCAATTAATGACAACTGATAATCAAAAAAAAATACAAATTCCTGTCTCTCATATCCTGAAGATTAGAAATACTATTCCTACACCACAAACTCACCCTTGGCCTATAGGCAGCCATTCAACTGTTTTATAGATTCTTTGACAATACTGTATTTAATATGTGGTTATTCTTTTCACCCATGAACAAGATCTCAATATACTGAATAAAAAAAACCCTGGCCTTAAAAACAAAACAAAACAAACAAACAAAAACCCTTGAATTATATCATAATAAAAATGTCTTTTAATATGTTAGATTCAATTGTGGCAATAAAATAATTCATCCTATGCTTGGTTGGTCAAGGAGTATTAAAATTTGAGAAATCTTACGTATATACAATTCTAGCTGTATCTTCAGTGTCAGTGCGAAATGCAATAGTTACACAACATGCATGCACGTACACAAAAACACATCCACTTATGATGTATTATGGCCCAGTTTATACAACTTCTTGCACAGTTAAGATGAGATTCAGCACTGAGAGTAACTACCTTTGTCAAGTCCTTCTCATCTCCTACCTCCACAAAAATTCTCCCTGAACCCTAGTCATAGGTTCAGCTCTGCTTTAGAAATAATGCTGACATTATACAGAAGTTTTTAAGCATCTATAACACAGCATTCTTGGACTCAGAATCATTCTTGGAGTCAGAATCATTAACACAGTATTTGGTACTTAATAGCATCCTTGTGTTTGTTAAATACGTGAATAGAAGAGATCTGCAAGTCTGCTCTCTAGCTCTTAGTCTGGGATGCAGCAGTCATGACTGCTCATTTCTGCTTATTTCTAAGGTGACATCCGGACTATTCAGAGGGTACTGATAACCCGATCCCAAGCTTGCTCATTTGTTTCTGAATTGTTGTCTTATTAATGTGAGCAATGACATAATCTCTCGGGGCCTGACATTTTACTCATTATCCCACCCAAATCCCCAGAACTTTCCTCAGTCACCACTTACAGACCAAAATCTGTCTGCATGGCTGCCTGCCTGATTCTTCTATTCATTCCCACCTTGCACTCAGCAGGGCCTGGCTCTGCTTGCCTCTGATAACACACCACTATCCTGGATTGAAGGATTCGGGGCCAATGATAGAACAAGACTAATACCTATGGATGGTGCCCATGCCCTTAAAAACCAGGCCTTGAGTAGACTCCTCGCAGTCTCTGTCTCTACAACTTGCCCAGCCAAGTAGAGCAGATCTTGAGATATTACTGTGCTGATCAGTCTGTGGAAAAATAAATGTCTCCTTTATTTTATATATTTGGAAATTGAATCCTATAAATAATTTGTTGAAACCTAAGGAAGGATTCACCAATACTATCATCACCATCAGAAAAAGAAACCAGAATCATAAAATGTAAATGTTATCTCTAAAAAGCCATTTTATAAATATCTTAATTTACAAGAAAGCTATGTTTTCTTATAATGTAGTTGCCACATAGATTTTGTGAATTGAAATTCAAATCAGAAGGCAAATCATTTCTGAAATATTTTTTAAATGAGAATTTATGCTTTACCACCTTAAATATTTACTTCTGGAATGCCTCTATCAATTGAGTTCTATTACGATGAATCAAAAAAATAAAAAATAAAGATGAAGCAGAGAGCACCCATGGGAAACTCACACCGGAGTTGTCTCCTATCTAAAATTACTATGAAAGATAACAATTAACTTCTGGATACTACTGAATGGTTTGAAAAGCTAGAGTTATTGATATCTTGATAAACAACAGAAATACATTTCATCTGATAGGCTTCCAACACCTTTTTCTAAAGTCTTATAATGTATGCACATGCTGAATAAACTATACAAGAGCTATTTATGGTGCATGCCTTCAAAACCATAATATATTCATATGTATCTTTCCTGTAATTAATTTTGCCAGAAACTTTAAGTGAAATGAACAAGAGATGATCATAAAAATAATACAAATCTTTCATTCATTACCTTGCTTTAGTCAGTAAAATTATTTTATTGACACCTCTATGGTAGTCATGATAAATGACCAATACAGGGTTTCAGCCTACGTGTCCTTTTTCCCTTGACAAAATGCATTACTTTCATACACTTCTAAGGGGAACATTCAAAGATAAAGATGATGAAATTTTACAATGGATTTATTTGAAATAAGCTTTTTCGAGATATGCCCTGGTATTAGAACTAATTCTCCTTAATCTCTTAAATCCACAGAAATATACAATGAAAATGATGTGATTTCTAGGCTCCATAGGATGTTGAATCAAAGACAGATACAGAATTTTTTAAAAAGATATTTAACATCAGATAAAATGGGAAAGGTTTCCACTTAAACCACCCTTACCAGAATCCTTCTTTACCTTAGCAACCAAATTTCTACTCAGCAGGTTTAGTGAGGTAGACAGTGTGACAGTCTTCGCTGGGACCTGATTAAGAGGAAAAACGTGGTTTTACACCAACGTAAGTTTCACTGTATCTTAAATCAAGTTGAGGTATCCATGTCTTTGCAGCACTCTATTCTCTGTTTTTCCTGCTCCAGTTTGCTCTAATTTCTCTTCCTTCACACACCTCTTTCTTCTCACATACCTTCCATAAGACATTCCTTAAAACTGCCCTCCCCCCAGACTTCTTTCTCTCTTAATTCACTCTCCCCTCATGTGTGTCCAATGCAAACTTTCCAAGAATGTATTCTTCGTTATATCCAGCTTAGTTCCTGTCTTCCTGACATACAAAACCACGGACATAATCCCCATTTCCCCATATCTCAAATTCCAAATCTTAGATGGTGCTACAGAACAAAAACATACAAGAGCATCAACTCACTTTTTAGAACATTGAATTTTATCAGTTCATATTCACATTAGCTCATACTAGTTGTAACGTATTAGATACATAACAACTATATTTATACTTCAGGAAAATTCTTGAGCCTGACCTAAAACTTAGTCCTAGTGTTTTGCTCCTTTTGTCATAAATGCTGAGATCTAGAACGTCTTGATAAAAGTTGTAGTTTACTTCTTAAGTTCTAGCTTAATTTCTTTGCTGCTCTTCTTTCTCCACCAAAGCTACATGAAACTAGAAAGAAACTACAAGAAACCTAGTTATATGTAGTAACTGACATTAAAAAATGAATTCATTCTTAGGGGTTCCCGGGGGCTCAGTTGGTTAAGCATCAACTCTCAATCTCAGCTCAGGTGTTGATCTCAGAGTTGTGAGGTCAAGCCTTACGTTGGGCTCCATGGCTGGATGCAGAATCTTTTTTTTTTTTTTTTTAATTCTTTTTTCCTTCTTCTTTCACTTTTCACATCCTGGCCTTTTACAGTAAATAAGCAGTATTCTATTTTTTCTGTTCTATTTTATGTACTAATGTATTTACATCTTTTACATATTTAAACAGGGAAAAGCTTGTGTTCTATCTTGTGTTCTATCTTTTCTATTCTATTGTTAACATGCTATTTTTTGTATTTATTGTAGAAAGTAATCCTCTTTAGGATTAGGATCTTCCTGATACTCCAAATATTCTAGAGTTTCAGTACAAAGCTTTTTCTATTTTCAATTTTTTAATTTAAATTCTAATTAGTTAACATACAGTGCAATATTGGTTTTAAGAGTAGAATTCAGTGATTCATCACTTACATACAATACCCAGTGCTCATCATAACTACCCTCTTAATACCCATCACCCATCTAGACCATCCCCAACCTGTACAAAGCTACTTTCTTCTCTTTTTAAAGGTTTATTTGAGAGAGAGAGAGAGTGAGAGAGTACATGTGCATGTGTGCACATATGTGCAGGGGGAAGGGCAGAGGCAGATAGTGAGAGAAACTTAAGGAGACTCCACACTGAGCATGGAGCCCAATGCAGAGCTCAAACCAACAACCCTGAGATCACAACCTGAACCAAAACCAGCAGTTGCAGGCTTAACTGGCTGAACCACCCAGGCACCCCCAAAGCTACTTTCAATTACTCCTCAAAAACCTCAGTGAGCAATACAAGCAAAAATACATTTAAATACTTAATCCAAAGTAATAATAATAAACAATTTATTAGTTATATATATTGCACACCAAATTACTCCCAATTTTACTGGCCTCCCCAAAATGGACACAGAACTATATGGTCAACTAATCTTTAACAAAGCAGGGAAAGCATATCCAATGGAAAAAAGACAGTCTCTTCAACAAATGGTCTTGGGAAAACAGGACAGCAGCATGCAGAAGAATGAAACTGGACAACTTTCTCACACCATACACAAAAATTAATTCAAAATGGATGAAAGACCTAGTGTGAGACAGGAAATCATCAAAATCTTAGAAGAGAACACAGGTAGTAAGTTCTCTGATCTCGGCCATAGCAAGTTCTTTCTAGATATGTCTCTAAAGGCAAGGAAAACAAAGGCAAAAATTAACTACTGGAACTTCATCAAAATAAAAAGCTTCTGCACGAGGAAGGAAATAATCAACAAAACTAAAAGGTAGCCTACAGAGTGGGAGAAGATACTTGAAAATGATATCTGATAAAGTGCTAGTATCCAAAACCTATAAAGAACTTATCAAACTCAGCTACCCAAAAAACAAAGAACCCAGTCAAGAAATGGACAGAAGACATGAATAGGTACTTTTCCAAAGGAAACATCCAGATGTCTAACAGAGGCATGAAAAGATGCTCAGTGTCACCCATCAGGGAAATACAAATTAAAACCCCAATGAGATACCACCTCATACCTGTCAGATACCTAAACTTAATAACACAAGGAACAACAGGTGTTGGCAAGGATGCAGAGAAAGGGGAACCCTCTTACACTATTGGGGGAAAAGCAAACTGGTGCAGCCTGGAAAACAGTATGGAAGTTCATCAAAAAGTTGAAAATAGAACTACTCTATGATCCAGCAATTGCACTACTAGGTATTTACCCAGAGGATACAAAAATACAGATCTGATGGGATACACGCAATGGGACACTTATAGCAGCATTATCAACAATAGCCAAATTATGCAGAGAGACCAAATGCCCATCAAACGATGAATGAGTAAAGAAAATGTGGTGTATATACATACAATGGGGTATTACTCAGCCATCAAAAAGAATGAAATTTTGCCATTTGCAATGACATGGATGGAACTAGAGTTTATTATGCTAAGTGAAATAAGTCAGTCAGAGAAGACAATACCATATGATCTCATTCTCAGAATGAAAACAGGTTTTAAAAAAGAAAAACATAGGAACATACAACTAGAGAGGAAGAAAAGAAAGAGGGAAACAAACCATAGGAGGGAGGTGAGTCAGGGATTGGCTGGATGGGTGATGGTATTAAAAAGGGCACTTGTGATGAGCACTGGGTGTTGTATTTAAGTGACAAATCACTAAATTCTTTTTTTTTCCCCTTTGGCCATTTTTTAAATTTAATTATTTTTTTATTGGAGTTCATTTTGCCAACATATAGCATAACACCCAGTGTTCATCCCATCAAGTGCCCCCCTCAGTGCCCGTCACCCAGTACCCCCACCCCCCTTCCACCTCCCCTTCCACTACCCCTGTTCATCTCCCAGAATTAGGAGTCTCTCATGGTCTGTCTCCCTCACTGATATTTCCCACTCATTTTCTCTCCTTTCCCTTTATTCCCTTTCACTATTTTTTATATTCCCCAAATGAGTGAGACCATGTAATGTTTGTCCTTCTCCAATTGACTTATTTCACTCAGCATAATACCCTCCAGTTCCATCCATGTCTAAGCAAATGGTGGGTATTTGTCGTTTCTAATGGCTGAGGAATATTCCAGAGACCACAGCTTCTTGATCCATCATCTGTCGATGGACCCCGAGGCTCCTTCCACAGTGTGGCTATTGTGGACATTGCTGCTAGAAACTTCGGGGTGCAGGTGTCCTGGCGTTTCACTGCATCTGCATCTTTGGGGTAAATCCCCAGCAGTGCAATTGCTGGGTCGTAGGGCAGGTCTATTTTTAACTCTTTGAGGAACCTCCACACACTTTTCCAGAGTGGCTGCACCAGGTCACATTCCCACCAACAGTGCAGGAGGGTTCCCCTCTCTCCACATCCTCTCCAACATTTGTGGTTTCCTGCATTGTGAGTTTTCCCCATTCTCACTGGTGTGAGGTGGGATCTCATTGTGGTTTTGATTTGTATTTCCTTGGTGGCCAGTGATGCGGACCATTTTCTCATGTGCTTGTTGGCCATGTCTAGGTCTTCCTCAAATCACTAAATTCTACCTAAAAACTAATACTCTGTTAACTAAGCAAAACTTAACTAAATTTTTAAAAAAGAAGATTGTCCTCAAACATTTTTATTCCATACTTCCCACCAAAAACATTTAAAGCTTACTGCCCTGAAGTACTTTTCATTTCTCTAGCAGGTTTCCTCGCTGATAATATAAATAGTAACATTATTGTAAAAATGCTTGTAGGAAAAAATAGCTGAACCAATAAAACAGAAGGTTTAGAAAACATCAAGGAATTGTTCACACTATTGACCAAACTTTATAAATGAATTTTTACTTAGAGATACAAATTCATATGGAGAAAACACACGTATCAATATATGCCATACCGATGCATACCAAAGCTATTATTTATAGCATAAACGTTGATAATAGTATTCAGAACTTTTTTAAAAAATTCGTTTTAACACACAAATCATTTTCTTAAAGATTTATTTACTTTAGAGAAAAAGAGAGTGTAAGCAGGGGGAGCGGCAGAGGGAGAGGGAGAGAAGCAGACTCCCACCGAGCACAGAGCTCAAAGCAGGTCTCTTCCCATGATCCTGCGATCGTGATCTGAGCCTAAATCAAGAATCACATGCTTAACTGAGCCACCAGGTGCCCCAACACAAAAATCATTTTTAATGCTTATCACCTGAAATATCCATACAATTGAATCAATTATTATGAAGTCTCTTCCAAATAATTAGTTTGGGTTTTTGTGAAAAGATAAAATACATTTTCTTTGCTTCAGTATAGAAACTTATGAAAAATGTTTTATCAAATACTATGCCCCCTGGTCAAAAAAATATTAAGGCACAATAAAACAGAACTGAGAAATATTTTAAAAGACTATTAATATTCCAGGTAAATAATCCATTTAAATACAGACTATTTAAAAGTAAAATTAATTCTTGTCATTCACAGTAGTTATGTTCTAAATAGTCACTGTAAACACTGGATTAGCAAATACTGAACCACCATTTCTAGGAGAAATACTATATATATTAGGTCTCTGTGATTATCTGGTCATATTTCTATCAACTGATCAAAAAATATTTCATTGCATGCCTGCTTCTGTTGAATTAAATACACACTGTTGCTTTACTAACACTGAACTCACTAGAACTCATGCCTGAATGATGCTTGTAGCTAACATACTCTTATTCTAACATTCTTTATAAGGTATAGCACAGCCTTCTTGAACACGAAATTACTAGACTTTAGTACTACATTTGGGGCCATTTCAACGGGGCCATTCCACACAGTAAGATCACGAATGAATTGCACAAAAAAATGTAGAAAACATGCCACAAAATAGACTGCAAAAAGGAGACTCGTTCACCGCGTAAGACTGAAACAAGAAGTTAGTGTCACTGGGAACGTCGGGATCCGGTAACTCATGCTTTTGTGTGCATGTTAGGCAACAGTGAACATGCCAAAAGTGTTGCTTTGGGGGTTACAAAGAAATTTTAGTGAGTAGGTATATTTGCAAATACAGAATCCATGAATAAAGAAAGCTGAACTAGAACACATTTCAAATGATGGCTTTGAAATTTAAAGGCTAATTTTTCTGACTCTACCAACTGGGTTAATCTGATACATTCCTGAATGTACCCTCCTATTTGAGCCTATCTCCAACTTCACTGGTCATTGTCTATTTCCGCAAACTGCATGGCATGAAGGGGTCCAGAATGTCCTTTCCCAAAATGTGCCATTTTGGTGCATGAATTATTTTGCACTGAAGACATCAAGGGCTCGGAAAGAGATTTTACTTCCCCTCTCCAATGACTCTAAGAATTTAGAGGGCCCAGCAAGAGAGCTGTCAGCAGATACAACTACAAAGAACAAGGGCTCGGTGTGGCAAGCTGGGGGGAGCGAGGCAGGGCCTGCTTGCTCAAATTCCTCTCTGGTCCCACAGTCTCTGCATGACATGGCGAACGTATGTTTACCAAACATTTGCTCTTCCCATCTTCCTACGAATTGTCTTCCTCACTGCCCGACTGTCTTTGAGCCTCTCATGTCTTCAAGGAGATCTCATTCAAATGAAATTAAATTTCCTTTTCTCCTCTTAATCTGTTTTATGTCAATTTAATTAAGAGACCAGCAAAAAGAACTCATAAGTAGAGAAAAGCTTTTCCTTCTCTATACTGGTAAATCCACCTTGGCTTTCTGCATTGTGTAACTACTTCACCTTCCTCTCTCTCACTTGGTTCTTTAAATTTCAAAATCCAAACATCTCTCTCAAATAGACTGAACTTTCTACCATGTTGATCAACTTTTCCCTATACCATGATTTATTCTTTAACTATTACTCACTTCCTTTATTTTCAAATCTTAGAAGATATCACTTATACCTGATGACATGACTTCATCTCCTTATAAGCCCTTAATTCTTTAAAAAGTCTGGGTATTATGCTGAGTGAAATAAGTCAATCGGAGAAGGACAAACATTATATGGTCTCATTCATTTGGGGAATATAAATAATAGTGAAAGGGAATAGAAGGGAAGGGAGAAGAAATGGGTAGGAAATATCAGAAAGGGAGACAGAATATGAGAGACTCCTAACTCTGGGAAACAAACTAGGGGCGGTGGAAGGGGAGGAGGGCAGGGGGTGGAGGTGACTGGGTGACGGGCACTGAGGGGGGCACTTGGCGGATGAGCACTGGGTGTTATTCTGTATGTTGGCAAACTGAACACCAATAAAAAATAAATTTATTATTAAAAAATAAAAAATAAAAATAAAAAGTCTGGCCATCGCATCCAACGCTTAATTAAAATTACATTCTTCGTTGACACCAAAAACCTTTTTCCTGTCAAATCTGATGGCTTTGGCTTATAATTCATTTAAACATGAAGCACTTAGTCCACCCTTTGATAATTTTGATCACTCCATGTATCGTCCCTTTCTTGCTTAGCATTTGATGTTGCCGTGTCTTGTGCTTCCTTATCTTTGTAACTGTCTCTACTTTTACTTCTTTTCCCTTTATCTGTAGGCATCTCTAAGACTAAGGACCTTCAAATATTCTGACTCCACTGAAATGAATTTCTAGGCTCAAGACAGAGTCACTCTTGCCTGGCATGCCACATCAGCATATCAAATTTACATGCTCCTATAAATGCTCTACTTGACCAGAAACAGTATATTCAATTAGCCAAACCTCAAATACCAAGCTAACTCTGAGTTCCATACTTACTTCCTTGTTCCCTGATCTTTCCAAGTAACATTAATATATAAACCCAGGCAATCTTGCCCCTTTTCACATTGTCTATAATGCACTATAAAACTAGCTCTTGGACAAAATCCCTCAGAAAAGAGCGCTCCACTGCTGGTGAGACACTGTACTTCCTCAACCCATGGATTATTTTCCCTTGAATAATTTACATCAAGCTTGTTACTAAATTGTTTTAGTTTCGTTATTTGTCTACAACCCACAATATCAAATACATTCTGTATTATGACTTACAATACGCACGTATCCACACACAGAAATATAAAAATATCTAACATAAAAATGTGTAAAATAATTCTTTCCCTTATTAATTGCAAAGAATTTTGATATTGCTTTTCTACTCTATTAACATTTCTTCTCTTTTTAAAAAAATAATGCCACTCAAAAAGAGCTTCTTTCTGACCTTAAACTATCCCTCCTAAATGAAGCTCAGTGCTTTGATCTAGAGTTGGCCTAATAGTTGCCAAACTAAAACATGAAAAGATACATAAATATATTTCAGGAATGGAGTTTTTACTAATATTAAAAAAGAAGGATTGATTTAAGAGTATGTGTTTTTTAAAAATACTAAAATAAAAACCTATTATCTCTTTTTTAAAAAAGATTGCTAAAAAGTACTTTGGAAAGCCTCAATGAAATATTGATTCATGTGACATATTTTAAGGGATATTCAAGAAATGTTTAAATATTGTTGATTTATCTATAGATTGGAAGCCATTATTTCCACTCTAAAATTCAAAACAATTGAACAAAAATAACAATGTTCTCAGATACTACTACTTATAGGGTCTCTATTAGAAGCTCTAAGTAGAAATTCACATGGAATCAATGTATTTAAAAACATGTTAGCACTGATAGTTTCCCAACTTTTAGAGTAGAGACATTCCATAGTTTTTTCTTGAAAAAATAATCCATTGAGCTGATAACTCTGAGTTCAAAATTCAAAAACATATTCAGAAAACTCTGGCATTTGAGAACCCATTCCTCTGTCTCTGTAGTGACTGAACATCTAAACAGAAACTCAGCCAACAGAGAAAAATTGTGATACATCCATTAGCTAACAATGATTAGCTTTATTCATATTGACATTTAAAAGATTTTGCAGATGAAAAGGCTTAAGTTTACAAATGTGAATCACCTTAACCCTGCCACTGAGGCACAGTTTGGATCACTTTATAAGTGTAGGGGTGGAATTTTTTTATTTTCCCTTCTAGGTGTGTTGGCTGGTGTAATAATTCAATTGCCATAAGATCAATGACAGAACAAAAACATATTTAATTCCATTAAATCCAGGAGCCCCATAAAAATATGAGATCCAGACGCAGTCAGGCAACTGAAGCTTATACACTATCCTGAGTGTGGAATGGCATGGGGGTCTGGGCCTTCACAGGTGAGAGGAGAATTCCCAGGAAGATAAAAAGAACACATGTTTGGCAATTACATCTTTCCCCTGTCATATTGCTAAGTCTTTCAGATTAAAAAAAAAAAAAAAAAAAAGTTACATCCTGGTAGTTGATCTCTTTCTGGGCCAGGCCTCTTATTTAAATTATTTTAGGCTCTTAAGGGGGAGGTAAAAGTTCTTCCTGAATCAGCTGTATCTTCACTGCCTTTAGCTGAAAATAATCCACATGCCAAAGTGACATATTTTGGGGGTGGCATATTCTGTTCTTCACAAGGAAAGAACTGAGCCCTCCAGAAGACATCCTTTGATGATTTTACATTTTGTTCACTAATGAAGTAAATTTATATTTATTTATGCCCTTAAATCTTCCTCGGAAGACAGATTTGAAGCTAAACATCATCTGAAAAGGTTAAAAAAGTGCCCGTTTTACAGTTTTAACAAAATATGGGCCTGAAAGATATTTTTCAAGCAGCAATATTATAACTGAATCTAGAAAAATAGTTACTAAATGAGTTTCTATAGAAAGAAAGCATGTCTGTAATGAAACAATGTATATTTAGAAACATAAAACCTTAATTAGCCAAATTCTGGTCAAATTGGCTACTTATTTTTCTGGTTAAATGAGGGATTTTTCTATTAGTGTCAAACCTTTTTATTTCCTAAGCTTTTCTATCTTACAGCCTACAGTTCTTTTTTTGGAGGGGGGAGCCTTTAATGTATTCATTTTTTAATTTAAATTCAATTAACACACAATGTATTGCTAGTTTCAGAGGTAGAGGTCAGTGATTCATCAGTGCTCATTACCTCCTGTGCCCTCCTTACTGCCCATCACCCAGTTACCCATCCCCCCACTCCCCTCCCCGCCAGCAACCTTCATTTGTTTCCAGTGATTAAAAGTCTTTTATGGATTGTCTCCCTCTCTGATTTTGTAATTTTATTCTTCCCTCCATTCCTCAATGAGCCTGTTTTGTTCTTAAATTCCACATGAGTGTGATCATATGATAACTGTCTTTCTCTGATTTACTTATGTTGCTTAGCCTAATACTCTCATAATTTACTTAATTTGCTTAGCATAATCATTGCAAATGGAAAGATTTCAAATTTTTTTCAGGCTGAGTAGTATTCCATTATATATATAAAAATCTTCTTTTTCCATTCATCCGTCCATGGACATCGGGGCTCTTTCCACAGTTTTGCTATTGTGGACACTGCTGCTATAAACACTGTGGTGCAGGTGCCCCTTCAGGGCACTTCATTTATATCTTTGGGATAAACCTCTATTAGTGCAATTGCTGGGTAGTAGGGCAGCTCTATTTTCAACTTTCTGAGGACCGTCCATACTGTTTTCCAGAGTTGCTGCACCAGTTTGCATTCCTACCAATAGTGCAAGAGGGTTCCCCTTTCTCCACATCCTCTCCAACATCTCTGGTTTCCCGACCTGTTAATTTTAGCCATTCTGACTGGTGTAAGGTGGTATCTCATTGTGGTTTTGATCTGCATATCCCTGATGCCCAGCGATGCGGAGCATTTTTTCACCTGTCTGTTGGCCATGTGTATGTCTTCTTTGGAGAAATGTCTGTTCATGTCCTCTGCCCATTTCTTGACTGGATTATTTGTTTCTGGGGTGTTGAGTTTGATAAGTTCTTCATAGATTTTGGATCCTAGCCCTTTATCTGATAAGACATTTGTAAATTATCTTCTCCCACTCTGTCAGCTGTCCTTTGGTTTTGACCACTGTTTCCTCTGCTGTGCAAAACCTTTTTATCTTGATGAAGTCCTAATAGCTCATTTTTGTCTTTGTTTTCCTTGTCTTTAGAGATGTGTCTAGCAATAAGTTGCTGCAGCTGAGGTCACCGAGGTTGCTGCCTGTGTTTTCCTCTAGGATTTTGAAAGATTCCTAATCTCACATTTAGGTCTTTCATCCATTTTGAGTCTATTTTTGTCTATGGTGTAAGGAAATGGTCCATTTTCATTCTTCTGCATGTGGCACAGCCTACAGTTCTATTTAAATTGAGTATCAATAAAGGTGAAGAGGCTCTGAGTGAGGGGCAAAATGGCTGTGTCCTGACCTTTACTGCAAGAACTCTGGAGCATCTATTTTGTGTGGATTAAGGCATAGTTTTGCCTATGTACTAATTCTTGCCTATACTTAAAGTATACCGCAGTTTTAAAAACATTATCTCAAAATTTGCCAATGGTCCAATTTTTCTATTACTCATAATATAATTTTCTTTCAGTACTTGAGAACTTTTTAAAAAAACTTTAGTAGTATATCAAAATAAAAGATGCCTCCCTAGAGATCTTCCTAATCATGTGGTTTGACATGACTATAGTTAGGCAGTCCTAAACAGCTTTGATTTTCCTGTGGGATTACACAGTGTACAGACTGCTTTGTCGGGCACAGTACACTAGCACTAATTCAAACATGCTTGAGGGACACCTAGGTGGCTCAGTTGGTTAAGCATCCAACTATTGCTTTCAGCTCAGGTCATGATCTCAAGATCAGGGTAGTGAAATCAAGGCCCCTGTTGGGCTCCGTGCTAGGCATGGAGACTGTTAAGATTCTCTCTCTCTTCTCTCTCACTCTCTCAAAAAAAAAAAAAAAAAAAAAAAGCTGCTTTGAGAACAAGAAAGTGCTTTGACAAAACTTGAAAATGCTTTGTACTTAGAAGACTTTGGTAACTCACCCAAATTGTGAGCCCATCAACATTTCCGGTGACAAACTTGTGACATCATAAAGCATTAGTGTTAAAATAGATCATCTCTTGAAAACTTGAAATCTCACAGAATTTTTCTTCCAAGTGTATGTGTGTGTTAGTTTCTTTCTGCAATTTCCTTGAACTTAATATTGACTTCACATTGATGAAAATCTTCCAAATGCAGGAAAGTATTCTTAATTGGATACCATTATTATCTTACAGAAAGCATTTCTTTCCTTCCTATCTTGCTTTGGTAAGTATGAGTTTTAAGTGTAGCAAGAGAACATCTTCACTTTAAAAATTTATGGTGTGGTTACAGCTATTTATTAATTCAATATATGCTCACTGAGTATTTTCTAGGTGCTAGGCCTTGAGACGGATGCTGAATTTACAACACAGGGCAGACCTGGTCATTTAAAAGACTGCATGACCCCAAGGGACACAGAGAAAAAGAATCAAGAGACTTGCATTCCTGCTCCGGCTCTGGTACCCATCAGTCATATGCTTTATTTCTATTCTTTCAATGATGTTCTTTAAGTTCACTTTTTAACTCATGAATTTAAAATTTTTTCTATTAGAATATAAATAGTAAACCATTCATTAAAAGTGACCTCTAAGGTATTAGCATGTGGGGTAGTTTCATATGTTTTATTATATTTGGTTTTACTTTGGAAGAATTTTAGCCATCTTTTAGAGATGGCTTCCCGCAATAAATATTGTCTTGACAATAAATATTGTCTTGAATAAATAAACTTGTCTAGACAAGTTTCCAGGACCAGTTCCAATGGAGACTTCATTCTTCATCTTGCTTTACATGCCCACATCATCTGAACTCTGCATCTCAATCATCATTCTCACTGCTCATTTTAATGGGCCTTGGCCACTCATATCAAGAAATGTTTTCTACTATAGTAGAAATCTAATTTTTATATTTGTATTTTTATATTCATACAAAAATATTCACTTGATATTTTGGCCCAGTGCACTCTCAGCACTCACTGAGTTCAAGCCTTATATTAACATTTGGCCACAATCTTAATTCTTTTTGAGAACAATTTGCCAAGACAGTATGCGTCTGAGGTTTGGACAAGAGACCTAAAATGGAAAAAGACCTTTTTTCTATGTGTCTTATACAAGGTTTAGCAGAAGGCAGAGCCTGAATCATAGATTCATATGTTATAATTTTATAAAGTGCAATCCCAGTCAACAGGAGTGCCACACAAAGGGAGTGAAATAGGACAGACGCAAGATATAATGTGAGGATGCTTCATCAAATGGGCCATGGCTAAATGTGACTGCAATCTTACAGGATTGTCTTCTGAGTTGCCACACATAGTTCATCTTAGGACATTACATGGTGGGTGGAGGAGGAAGATCTTTACCGACTGTCTCCCTTTTGCAATGGTCAAAAGTTTCTGTGATGGACTATTAAATCTCTGACACTTTTGAATTTTGTTTGCACGAATGTTTAGCAACCCACACTTTGGAGTCAACAAAAAAGCCTGTCGGCAGGGGAAGAGGGCTATGCACCTGGGACATAAGATAAAAGGTGTCAGGATGCACCTAAGAATGTCTATTGGCACCTAGGCAGAGCTGGCTGCTGCGTAACAGTTGAAACAAAAGAGACTGAGCTCATCTGCCATGATACGTATGGGGTGTCTGATAAAATGTGGAATATACGTGACTTTTGGGAGACCAAGTTTTTAAACACACAGATCTTTATGATCTGTGATGAGATCTAAGTTGTAATGAGTTAGTTCTGCTATATTCAGAACAAAAGAGAGAAGGAAGGAAGGGTGGAGGAGAAAAAAAGGAAAAAAAAAGAGGGAGAGAAGGATAGAGACAGAAACAGAGAGTTAACTCTCATTTTCTAACCCACCCTCCTATCTCTTCTAATTCTATCCTCAGAAGTAATTATCCACTCTAGGTGATATGGCATGTTCCCTCCAAGGCTGGCTTTTACTCTTTCACAGACAGATTTCACGCATACATGCTCAAACACACACATATTATTTTTATATTTTAAATATCTTATTTATTTATTCATGAGAGACACAGAGAGAGAGAGAGAGAGAGAGAGAGAGAGAGGCAGAGACACAGGCAGAGGGAGAAGCAGGCTCCACGCAGGGAGCCCGACATGGGACTCGATCCTGGGAGGCCAGTATCACACCCTGGGCTGAAGGTAGGTGCTCAACCACTGAGCCACCCAGGGATCCCCCATATTTTTTTATTTGTAGAAATGGAATTATGGTATATATGTTGGTAACCCTTTCATTACTGTTTTACTTAAGCCTAGGAGGACGGATAGTGAAAGAAACAACTAGATATAGGTAGCTCTCTGAGATTCTCTAGGTAGGGTCAGGGGGTCCCCTTTCCTTGACTAGGTCATTTTTTACCAGATGCTTTGCCTCTGCATCAGAATGAACTCCAACCTCTTAAGTTTCTACAAGGATCTCACATCATTAGGGGCATGTCCCAGCACTGCCCATCCACTGCTGTAGGTACTTTACAGACCAGTGCAAGAGGACGGGTTCTGTTGGTTTGAGTGGGCAGACATTTGTGGGGGAGACTGCAATTTCAATGGAAAGGATGTGTGACTGGTCAGTCTACTGACAATCTGGGAGAGGAGGCCTTACCGAGGCATAAGAATCTCAACAGGCATGACAGTAGTGATATAGTATCTGTACACTTGCACTATCAAAGGTTCTCTGCTCCAGCAGAGATATCAAAAGACAGATAGTATAACAATTTTTATTTTGTCCAAAGAATTTATTTTTACCATCTGTTCAAATTATCTACTGCTGTAACACAAATCCCCTAAACTTAGTAGCATAAACAACAACCACTTTATTTTGCTTACATATTTTGTAGGTCAGGAATTTGGACAGCGTGCAGTGCAGATGGCTTGCATCTAGTCCAAAGATTCTAACTTGGAGGTGGGGTATAGCTCCAGTATCTGAAGTATTTCTGTAGCCCCACTCCAAATTTAGAGCCCAAAAGGGCACTCAATAACTATTGGTTCAATATATGAATGTATGAATTAATAAATGAGTAAGTACATGAAAATATTGAGACTAAAACTCGGCGTGACTAGCTTTCAAGACCTTCCTATGCCCTTAGCCTTTATAAGCATAAAACATTAACTGAGTAAACTTTCATCATGGTAGAGAAAGTTGTATTAATATTAATAAAAAAATAAAACCAAGTAGTAACTAAATTAGGGTATTTGATAATGATTTTATTTTGATTTCAAAATCAAAGTAAATTAAAGAGAAACTATCAGTTACTTTTAAGAAATACACACACACACGCAAATGACTAAGTGTCTTGGGAACGAAAAAACCAAGAATGTGCAATATTTATGTGATGCCAAAATCCTGATGCAAAGTTTGTGTGGTAAAGCTTCTAATTAGAAGCTTGCATTATAGAATATATTTGGAAGATTGACAGAAATGTTCCTTTCTAAAGAGCAGAATCTGCTTTGACTAAATGAATCACTGAAAACCATATTTTAAAAAACATTCCCAAAAACTTGTAAGTTCATCTGTTAGACAACAAATGCTAAGTATGTTAGCTATAATAACCTTTTCTATATCTCATTAAAATATCTTAAGTTCATTCTGAATAGTTCTCTATTTAAAAATCATCAATTAATCATAAAGCATTATAAATTAGAATTTGGTTTTTAATTACTTAATGACTAATAACATCATTACAACTAAAGCAGTTTAAATTTTAAAAATTACTAGAATCTAGCAAAATAGGATGATAAAGTATTTTAACAACACTGCCACAACAAGGAAAAGAAGGAACTATGATGTAAAAGGGCAATGAGGAAGAGGAGTCTTGATTAATCAAGGCCTTCAAATCTATCAACCAAGAGTATTAAACATGTGCTAACTGAGCTAACTCATTATTCCCTGTTTTATTTTGTTCTGTTTTTAATTTGGGAGAGAAACACTGAGAAGGCTTTGAAAGATGTCGTTTTTTCTTACATTTAATAGACCCACAACAAAGATAAAGAAATATATTACAATGAACAATTATTACGAGCATCGTGATTGAATACAAATAGTCAACAATGTGCTAATCATTACATTAAAATAAATACTTAATACAAACCTTGTGTTCTTCTTTTCTCTGAGTTATTCATTTGTGGACTCTATTTCCCTAGCAAAAATCTATTTGAATTTGCTCTGCTTAACATTGCCTCGAATGCCATTTCTTTCTATAGTTCTAAGGTATAACCATTTCAAACACAGAACATATAATTATATTTACTCAATTCAAACTCACAATCTCTTGCTTTCATTTTATGAGATGATCAATAGAAAAAAGAAGAAGTATAAGGCATAAGACTGAGAACATTTGAGGATGTTTATGTGTAATGAAATATAATGTTTGCCCTGGCAGCTTTTCTTTGTTGGCCCTTCTCCTAGACAAATCCTGCACAACCCCACAAATGCCAAATTTTAGCTTCAAGCCAAAGAGAAATTCACATTGAAATAATGATCACTTTTGATCTTTAAATTGTTGTTTTATACAGTATGTAAACGAATGTGGTTTTGCACTCTATGTATCAGGATGATGGTAAAGGCAAATTACTTCATGTAATATTGATAAAAGAAATTTTTATTGCTGCTTCTTTTATGATTCACGGTGATTTTGAAAAATTCAAAACTTGGCTTCAATGAAAACACTTCTATATTGCTTTACTCACTCTTCCAGCAGAATTCTCACAGACAACAATACTACACACATAGCTGCCTGCTAAAACAATAAAATCTTAATGGGAGAGAAATAAATCTTGAAATAAAGGATACATTTCAAAATTGATGAAATAATGAACTGATGACTTTAGGAAGGTTAAGGAAGACATGTGAAAAATAATTAAATAATTTTATTCCAAAACATCACAAGGCACCAATGGATTTCTTTTTTTTTAATGATTTCGATTGTTTAAAAAAATTCCATAGGGCAGCCCTGGTGGCTCAGCGGTTTAGTGCCACCTTCACCCCAGGGTGTGATCCTGGAGACCTGGGATCAAGTCCCACGTCGGGCTCCCTGCATGGAGCCTGCTTCTCCCTCCGCCTGTGTCTCTGCCTCTCTCTCTCCCTCTCTCTCTCTCTCTCTCTCTCTCTGTCTCTCTCTGTCTCTCACAAGTAAATAAATTTTAAAAATCTTTTTAAAAATAAGCATATTCCTCTGCATTTATTCTAAAGAAATGAAAACATCTGTCCACACAAACATCTGTCCATAAATATTTATAGCAGCTTTTTTTATACTAGACCAAAACTCAAAATAACCTAACGTCCTTCAAGGGGTCAATGGATAAACAAAATCTGGGACATCCATGCAATAGAATACTACTCAGCATTAAAAAGAAACAAACTACAGAATCACAGAAAATTTGGATGCAAAATGAAAATAAAGATCTCAAAATTTACAGACTGTATGATTTCATTTATATAATATTCTTATATAATAACAATTGTAGCGATGCAGATTAGTGGTAAGCAAAGGGTGGGCTGGAAGGTAATATTACCATAAAGTAGTATGAATGAGTCCCTTTGTGGATAGAGCAGTTCTGTATCTTGACTGGTATAGATTATACAAAAACCTCTACATGTGGTAAATGTCACAGAAATATATACCCACATATAAAAAAGGAATCATGTAAAAACTAGTGAAATGTACAGACTACTAAATTATATATATATATCATTATATTGATATAATATAATGATATCAATATATCATTATAAATATATATATATATCAATGCCAGCTTGGGGTTTTCGGGACTGTGCTGTAGTTATGTAAAATGTTATCATCAGAGAAAACCGGGTGGTAGGTACATGGATATCTTTATCCAATTTTTGTAACTCCATGAGTCTATAATTATTTCAAAATATAAAGCTGGGAAAAAATTAAGAAACAGAAACAAAAATTTAAGGATAGCCCCTAAAATAATATAAATTATAAATGCCAAACCAGTGAAAGGCAAATGCAATGATCTACCAAATCACAAGAAAAAGAGAAAAAAAAAAATCAAACATCAAGCAAAAACAAAAAAAGTAGAAAAAAATAATATGGCAGAAATTAGTCTAAACTCTTCAATAATACCATGCATAAAATAAGTTACATTCAACTATTAAAGAGATGGAGAATATCACAGGTACCAAGATTCAACTTAGGTTGCTTGTAACAGACCCACCTAAAATCAAATGGCACCAGATTGTTAAGAAAAAAAAAAGAAATAGGATGCCACAAGTAACCAGACAAAATAAAACAGTTCTTGGGAAAAAAAAAAAAAAAAAACAGTTCTTGAATTATTAAAATCAAAGAGGAAAAGTTTGTCCAAATGTATATATACTGCTGAAGTGAGCATGAAAAGTTTGTCCAAAAGGACAAAGATACCAAATGATATAAGTCCCAACTATTTATGCATCTTACATCCTTAAAATATATACAGAAAAACTGATATAATTTCAGAAAAGTCAACAGATTATAAAAATTTGATAACTTCATATAACTCTTTAGAAACTCTTTAGACCAAATGCATTGTAAAAAACAAGATATGCATCGAAGTTATGAATGATATAATTAACAAATGATCTGATTGTTTTGTGCCTTCAGTTAATAGAGAATAAATCTTCTAATAATATACAAAAGAAATATTTATTAAATTTGACTAGCTAGTAGACCATGAAGGCATTCTCAAGAACTACTAGAAGTAATATGCAAATTCAGTTAAACAGTAGATACAAAATTAATATCCAGAAATCACAAGTGTTTCTATATACTAATAACAAAGTTGAAGATAAAGACATTTAAAAAACACCACTTACAGTTGCACCAAAAATAATAAAATACCTAGGAATAAATTTAAACAAGGAGATGAAAGACTTGTACTCTGAAAACTATAATACCTTAATGAAAGAAATTGAGGATGGCACAAACAAATGGGAAGATACTCCATGCCCAAGAAAATTTTTTTATTATATCATAAAAGTTATTATCTAATCACTGATCACAATACAATACTTAGAAAGCAACAATAAGAGTCAAGAATCCAAGTATCTGGAAATTTTATAATTCAAATATTAAAGAAAAGAGAATACAAAGTTCAAATTGAATGAAAATAATATCACTGTCTTCCAAAATCTTAGGTTATATCTGAAGTGGTGCTCAAAATAAAATTTATATTCCTGACTGCATCTAGGTGAAAACAAAAAGACTGAAAATGTGTACTTACTTGTAACACAAGTCAGAAAAAAAAAAAGGAAAAAGAGAAAATATTATCATAAAGATAAAAACAATGAGCTAACAACATTTTTAAAAACTATCTTCAAAGAATAATCAGAAAAGACAGGAAAGAAACATGGGCACTATCAGGAAAAGAAAAAAAAAAGGGAACTGACTACAGATTGAAAAAAATGCCCAGGTGGCTCAGTGGTTGAGCACCTCCAGCTTAGGGTATGACCCCAGGGTCCTGGGATCGAGTCCCACATCGGGCTCCCTGCATGGAGCCTGCTTCTCCCTCTGCCTGTGTCTCTGCCTCTCTCTCTCTCTCTCTCTCTCTCTCTCTCTCACGAATAAATAAATAAAATAGAGAAAAAATAAAAAGAAAAAGGAAAAAGAAAAAAAAACTTTAGGTATTATAAAAGAAATCATGAAAAATATTATTAAAATAATTTGGAAGTCTAGTTTTTCTAAATAACTTTTTATGACAATATCAATCAAGCTAAATCCAAGAATTGGTCAAACACATGAATAAACCCAGTACTATAAAATAAGTTAAAAGAAGACTTCCAACAACTATGCCCAAGACATACATAAAGCCAGGAATATAAACAGAGACAGTCAATTTGGTGTGTCTTTTGATCATATTTTTTTAATGCTCATACTGTATCACCCGTTAATTCTAAGTGTTTTTTATCTTTAAAAAAATATAAAATGACACTCTCGGGTGAGAAGGCTATAAGAAAGCCAATGTATTCATAAATTGATTACACCAGCATATTTGTGACTTCTATGGAAAATAACCTAATATTACATTTTAAGGCTCAAACATTTCCATCTTCATGGGAACTTATGCTTATAAAGTAGACAAAAAAAAAAGAGCTTTACGTACACTGTTCATCACATAATATTTACAAATACTGGAAATGTCACAAATATCAATCTGTAGGTGAAGTCTTACTTAAAATTACAACGCAGTCACTCAGTGAAACTCTAAAATGTGGGGAGCCCAGGTGGTTCAGCGGTTTAGCGCTGCCTTCAGCCCAGGGCCTGATCCTGGGCACCTGGGATCGAGTCCCACGTTGGGCTCCCTGCATGGAGTCTGCTTCTCCCTCTGCCGTGCTCACTTTCTCTTTCTCTCTCTCTCATTAATAAATAAGTAAAATCTTAAAAAAGAAAAAGAAAAGTAAATCTAAAATGTGATGCAGAAATGAAAGGCTGCCTATTCTGAATGTAAACACAAGCCAACCCGCCCCCAGGCTGACCCACAAATCTGTTTATACCTGCAACTTTTTCTTACTGCTAATGTGTTACGATAAATCACTAGTTCCATTCTACACTTTTCTTTTTTCTTTCTAACATGTCTGTTTTATAGTTTATTAGGCTAAATTTTATAGTGACGTAAAAAAAAATTTTATAGTGACGTAATAACTAATTCATATTTTTGGAAAAACGTGCTAGTAACAAAATATGTATGTGAAAAACATAAAAAACAAAATATAAAATATATAAATATATGATGTAATGATGTATAAAATGGTGTTAAATATGTAAGAAATGAAGAAAGGAAAACTGTAATAAAATTGTGTGTCTGAATAGGTTCTGAAGGGAAATACAGGAAAATAAAATTCTTGACTTTTTAAGATAGAAACAATATTTTTTAAACTTTCCTATTTTTATATTTTGGATAATTTAAGTGAAAGCCAGCATCAAAGCAAGAAATTAAGCCAGTGAGTAAAGGAGAGAGACAAAAAAAATTCTTTTTTAAGATTATAGACTGGATTCATAGAAGGTAACACTGTCTTGTTAGGAGTTGGGAGATCTGAGTTCTGGTTTCTGTTCCACAGTTAATTAAGGGTGTGATATTCTTCCTAATTCAGAGCTTTAATCATCTTCTATCCTATGGATTATAGTTAATCTTACTTTTGAGTCTTACAGTTCTTTGCCACTGAATGCAATTGTTAAAATGAGTTTCTGCAATGTGAGAAAAATTACTATATCAAGGAAATGTACTTGGGGGCTCATGTTTTGATCATTTTATGCAGACATTTTATAATGCATTTTTACTTTTGGCTTCAAAATACACTGTAGTCCTTTGATTATAAATATGTATTCAAAGAACGTCTGAATTTATTTTTTTAATTTATTTTTTATCACTCTTCTTGCTCACTTTAATAGTTCTGGTTTGATTATTTGGGGGAATTGCTATCTTTAAAGTTTAAAGCTTTTATTAATGGTGAAAAATAATGACATGTTTGGATTATAGAAGCAAATACTAACCTTTGGGGTCCAAAAATATGTCAGTATTTATGAACCAGCATAAATGAGATTATAAAATCAACTATGTGGTCATTGAAAATCTGTCCATTCTCATGTCAAATGGTTAGCTCTTTTTTAAAAAGGTAGAGAAAAATCTACAAGCACTACCTATACAATAGGCACCACGTTTTTAATATCTATAGGCAAAACCTAGGTATTTTTCCAGAAAAAAAATTAGCAATTAACAATAAATCTGTATTAAATTCACAGAGTCTAGTCTTCCATGGTGAAAAAGCTAATCACATTCCTCCTAACTTCATGCCAGACTTGTGCATCACCTACCCATCAATGTTGGTTGTTCTATAATGATTAACTAGGTTACATAACTACAAATAAAACATTAGGCAGGTAACAGTTCAGCAGTCTGCTTTCTTCAGGAATGGTATATCCACGACACTCTTGAAACACATGTATATACGTAAATTCTGTGTGGCTCTTGAAATAGTGTTGGGACATGATTTCCAGAATTTGCTTGGATTCGGTCACTCCAAAGTATCCATTAGGTTTACTATGTTCAGCACTTTGGAGATCAGCTAAACCGTTTTCAGTTACCACTCTATAATTTACATTTCCTAGAGGTCTTGCTATCCTCAGTGGCCACTAGAAAAAACTCTGGTCCAAAAGTGGTTCTGAACACTGGCTGCCAGTGGGCCACCCCCAGCAATGATTCAATTGATTTGCAGCAGGTTTTTAGATATCTCCAGGTGATTCCTACATCCCACCAGGAATAAGAACCACTGACCAAGTTGTGAAAATACAATATCCAAGAAATATGGAGGTACGTTCTTTTCTTTTGACATTAAAAAAAATTTAATATAAAGTTTTCTCTTTTCTCTTCTTCTAACTCGGGGTCATTGACCATCAAGCTTCAGTCTTTATGTGTTCATAGGTACCGTATACATGTTCAGCATTAATAATATCCCACTTCATGCTATTGCCGCTCACAAAACTCCAGGTATTTTTAACCTTATAAACCTCCAGAATAATGAGACTATGGAGTTCAATAAATTGCTTTGTACGAAGCAGTGTTACACAAAGTAAGGGACTATAAGATAAATCTGTCAATGAAATGTCCTTTAAGACTACTTAAATTTAGTGGAACTTGTAGATCATTCTTCACTTAAACAAATGCTAAATTAACTATTCCTTTTTTTCTCTCTCTCTAGTTGGCACATTTTTTCCAGTAACCATTCGCCTGCTGTGCGTACTTACCCAGTGTGCTCCAGGGCTGCACTTCAGATATTTCTTTTGACCAACCAAACATGACACACAGCTGAAGGGAGCAAAACCTGGCCGATAATTTCACCCATGCGATTTTCCCTCACTCCAGAGATTTACTAAACACTTCTGACTTTGTGTTTAGCCATAGACACTCACAGAAACATCAACTTTAGTAGATATACAGAATCTAATTGTGCAATAGCATATAGAGGATCAAAGAGCATTTATCTAATATTTACTACCTGGAGTAGCCCCGTGCTATCAGCTATGAAGGAGTGGGGAACACAAAGATGAGTAACTCTATCTTTAACAAGCCTACATATACGCCAATAATACTAAGGTGTAAATATATAATGAAGAGATAATGTAGTTTTGTTTTCTATATTAAAGCTATTTCATTAAATTCTTCACATATATAATTTCATTCAATCTTCATGTTAAGGATTGAATTGTGTCCCCCCATAAATTCGAATGTTAAAGTCCTAATCCCTAGTACCTCAAAATGTAATCTTATTTGGAAACTGAAAATGTAACTATGTAAAATGAATGGGGGTGGGACATGCTAATCCAATATGATTGTGTCCTTATATAAAAAAAATGCCATATGACATTTGTGTTCTGCTACCACAAGTCAAGGAACTACTGGAACCTAGAAGAGAGGCCTGGCACGGTCCCTCCTCTAACATTTTCACAAAGTGAGAAGTTCTTGAACTTCTCCTGAACCATAAGGCAATAAATTTCTCCTGCTTAAGCCACTCAGTTCAAGATACTTTTTTACAGTAGCCCTAGAAGACAAATATGCTTCATAATCTGATAAGGTAAATCATTATCTCCACTTGTACATCTGAGGAAACAATGCCAATTGTACACCCAGTAGAAATGAGATCACTATTATTAATGGGGAGCCAATCTCCTTTCATTTTGCAGACCAAGCCTGGGTGGACAACTCTGAAGTCACCACTGGACTGTGTGGAACTTTGGGCAGGTAAGATGCCAGCACGTGTTTGGGATATGAAACAGGGATATATAGTGCTCAGTTATACTGATGCTAAAGTGTTTGTGACAGTGACAGTTATGAACTCTCAATCATAGAAAAAGAAGGAATAAGTGGGTATTCATTGAGTGGGATGAATTTTAGAGTGAATCAAAAAGCATTGTATCCTGTCCCTCATACATGGGAACCAGAGAGATCTAATAACGATAAAGGTAATAAAAATTTTTTGAGTATGTACTTCCCCTATCTAGTATAATAGCATAAGTTAAAAATTGTAGCAAGAAGAGGAGGGCAGAGGAAGGGTGGGTGAGCAAAGTAAGAGTTTACAAAGGCTGATTTTTTGAAAGACTTTTGGGAAGCTTTAAGAAAAACAGAAGAGAATAATTTTCAAGTTCAGTGTGCGTCTATGTGTGTTAGTAAGTGAGACGCAGCAGATAGAAGGAGGCTGAGGAAGACTACAGGAATGAGAATCAGAGACAGGTTAAGAAGAGACACACACACTTAGAAAACAATGGCATGAGAAAGAAAGCAAAGAAATTTTAATATGTGTTGTGAATGTAAACCACAAAACTACATTTGATACCTGCAAATACGTATATATGTTTAAAAATTTAAATTGCGTTTAATCATCTTTATACCTTTTAAAATGAAAAACTGTGCCAAGATTAGAATGAGGCAGCTCAACAATAATACATTGATGGGAAAGTAAAATCTCCTTCTCATCTGCAGGGTAATATGAAAAACACTGCTCGCAACCATTCCTTTCTACTGATGAGGAAACTGAGGCATGGAGATTTAGTAAGCATCAAAATCGAGATATAAGATCTGTCACCATCATTTGGAAATTTTACCATTAAATAATTAGAAATTTTAAAAATAGAAGAGAAGACCATTATCATTACCTACTTCACAGTCAGTTATAATTCTGTAAAGTAGTACAAATAAAAATCATTGCAAGGAGTTTATAAAAATATCCAGATGACAGATATGGACCTTGTGTTTGGATTCTCCATTAAAGAAATTCTGCAAATCTCAAATATATGTTTTATGCAAGTAGCTAAGGACTGTGCCTGGCTAGTACTAAGCACTCAACATTTCTTGAAAGTGAACACGGCACACGTTTAAGTTGCATTAAAAAAAAAAAAAAAAAAAAAAAAAAACCTGGGAATCCCTGGGTGGCTCAGTGGTTTAGCCCCTGCCTTTGGCCCAGGGCATGATCCTGGAGTCCTGGGATCAAGTCCCACGTCGGGCTCCCTGCATGGAGCCTGCTTCTCTCTCTGCCTGTGTCTCTGCCTCTCTCTCTCTCTCTGTGTCTCTCATGAATAAATAAATAAATAAATAAATAAATAAATAAATAAATAAATAAATAAATAAATAAAAAAATCTTTAAAAAAATAATAAATAAATAAATAAAATAAAATAAAATAAAATAAAATAAAGGCATTTCGAGATATAGTTTTGATGGGATCTTGCTTTTGCTCCCAACTTATACCACTTTGTATCCACACTGACACTCCCAATCCCTAGCATGAACTACAGGGCCATGGGTGGTGATATGGCACCTGCCAGTCTCCTCCCTCACTCTGATCCAGCCACTCACACAGATTTTAACTCTGATACCAACACAAGCTCTTCCCACATTCAGCCTTTGTGTCTGCTCTTCTTTGCCTGGACCAATTTTCCCTGACAAATTACCAATTATCGATCATAATTCAGCTTAAATGGCATTGGCTCAAGGAGGGTTTCCCTAACTGCTTTCCCTCTCTGACTAAATTACGAACCACTGTTGGCCATTTGGTACCTTATCACATTTACAATTTTAAAATAACTGGGGAGACTTTATTGTTTAATATCTGTTTCTGCTAAGAGACTCTAATTCCATGAAAGCAGGGACCACGCTTGTTCACTCCTACATACAGTTAAAATAGTGCCTGGAATATGCAGTAAATGCTGAACTAATACTAAATGAATGAATAAGAATGTAAATGGATGTCTTATCTTTAGAACAGAGTGCTAAAGGGATCATAAAAGCTATACTCAAGCAGGTCATTTGTGAGAAATAGAAATCTGATCCAGTCTATTCTTCCTTGGATACATGGCCTTGTTAAGTCTGTTACTCTAACTTCAGACTCCATGATAGATAGAATATTATTCTGCCTTAAAAAAGAAGAAAGTCATGCATTGTGTGATACCATAGATAAAACTTGAGGACATTATGCTTAGTGAAGTCAGTCAATTACTGAAGGCCAAATACTGCATGATTCCATGAGGCATCTAAAATTGTCAAACTCACAGAAACAGAGAATGGAATGGCAGTTCCAGGGGCTAGAGAAAGAAGGAAAAGGGTGGTTATTAACCAATGCATATAAAATTTCACTTAACCAATGTGAATAAGCCAAGACATCTGGCGATCTGCTGTGCAGTATTATGCCATATACAACAACACTGTGTTGTATACTTAAAAATCTGTTGAGACTAGAATCTCATATTACTGTTCTTTCCACAATGAAACTAAAATTAAAGGCAAGAAAATATGAACAACAGCATATGCTATCTTGCCTAATTTAAAATATTACTAAGGATGAAGTGATATATTGAGTATGAATGGAATGGCATTGAAAATCCATAAAATACTATTAAAATAATACTAGCAAAAATGGTTATTATCGTTAGAAATCAATTATATTTCCAACTTAAGAATATTAATAGTTATCATAGCTTTAAATGTACTCATTATTTCGGTCCATTCTCAAAACAAATAAGTGTCTACATATTGCCTCTGATATTCTAATCAGAATTCTTGGGACCCACGTTTATCAGCATTGTGCTTTCATAGTACCAGTGAGTCTCACAACCTACCTAACCCTTTGACTTGTAAGTTTATTTCTCTAAACTTGAATATTAAATATTTATTTTTATAGTTCAGAAGAGAAACCAAGATTGATGAATTCCCTCCAGTGGCCTATTTCAAGAGGAACTATGCATATAAAAACAGGGGTTAGATAAACAAACTGAGGGCTATCATACAAACAAAATCATAAGAATTTATTTCAGCCTTAAAGATCTGCATTCTAGTCTAACAAAATAAAATGGACAAACGCAACTTTTAATAGAACCAGTCACTAAACGAACATGATAAATTCTTCTTCCAGTTAGGGGAAAAACAGAGGTAAGTTAATAATTCAATTCAGCCACTTAAGAAATATTCATTAACAATCAAGTATGTAGTCAATATTGAATAGGCTGCTACAGTTTGGTGAGATGAAATGATATTAATACCACAGGCCAATATTCACGGAATTTAGATGCCTTTGAAAAATCAAGATAGACACAAATATCTAAAATAGAGGTCTGTATGTCATAAGAGAGTCAAAGAAAACTTGAGAGATGGAAGTATATAGGAGGAAGAGTCATTTCTGTTAGAGTGACCAGAGAAGAGATCGTATTACGAAGCTCTGAATATGACATACTCTGGGTAAGATATTGTGGCTCTTTCTAAAACGGCTTCCAATGATCTCTGCCTCCTACGCATGAGGCTCTTTATGTCGTCCTTTCACCTTGAATGTGGGCTAGACCTAGTGACTAACTTCCACTAAAGAGAATACAACAAAAGTAATAAGATGTCACTTATAAAATTAGCTTACAAAATAAATACCCTCTCCCTTCTTCCTTTCTCCCTCCCTTGATCTCTCTTTGTACTCACTTGGATAAGGCCAGCTGCCGCGTTGTGAGCTGCCCAGTGGAGAGGTCCATGCCGCTCCTAGCTCCTGCCAACATCCAGCAAGAAACTGAGATCTTCAGTTCAACAACCTAAGAGGAACTGAACTGAGCCAAGGACCATGTGAGGGAACTTGGAGGAAGACCCACCCCCAGTCAACCTTGAGATGACTGCAGCAGCTGACATCTTGAGTCACACGGGAGTAAGAGGGGTGGAGACAAACCCAGGGTTCATACAAAGTACAAAACTGGTTTTGAGATCCTCATATGTGTTGCACGCTCAGTAAAAGTGTGAACTAGAAACAAAAAATAAATAAGCTCTGCAAGACAGCCAGTTAAGTTTCCCTATGGTTTTAGCTGTGAGTGCAGGGAGAAAGTGCTCCCTGTGGAGTCTGTAATCAGGATTCAAGTCTCAAGCAGGTTTCAGCCAAAATTCACACTACCTGTTTGTTTCCCCAACCTGCAAAGCTGAGAATTTAATTCAAAATGGTGTCAGGTTGGTAACAGTCTGAAGTCTGAAGAATTTATCATGTTCTTTTAGTGACTGGTTCTTTTAAAAGTTGCTTTTGTCCATGTTATTTTGTCAGACTAGAATGCAAATCTTTAAGGCTGAAATAAATTCTTATGATTCTGTTTGTATGATAGCCCTCAGACTTCAGAAACAAAATAAAAGGGAAATAAAATAAATCCTCTCTGGAAGAACACCCCCATCAAACCAGGCCTTCAGAAATCCCATATATCAAATTTCAAAGACCACGAGCCTTAAAGACAAAAATCACAAAATACATGATAAAGAAAAGCAAAGGAGAGTGAGCAGAAACATGGGCAACAGACTCAAACCTGAAAAAGACTTCAAAGGTTTGTATTATTACATATAGATTATAAATAATATGCTAATGAGGTTAAGCGATTTAAAAAGGAATCAAAATTATGAATAATATGCTAATGAGGTTAAGCGATTTAAAAAGGAATCAAAATTATGAATAATATGCTAATGAGGTTAAGCAATTTAAAAAGGAATCAAAATTATGAGTAAAGAACAAACACACACACAAACAAAAGCCTGTGTGGTATGGCCAGCCTGCCACCACCCTGATCACTCCCATTTACGTCTGGGAACTGTGTTGACCAGGTGCACAGGTTGGAGATTGCTACTGAAAGGAACTGATGACAGATGAAAGGGGGAGGGAGGAGGACTCTTTATATGCAGGAAGTTTGGGGATTAGACCTGGCAGGCTTAGCAGACGGGACAGTTTGCAGACCACTTCAATCCCGGTGGGATTTACAGCCTCTTCAGAAATCCCCCTAAGCTCTGGGGTTTGTCCCCACGCAGACCTTCAGGCTGAGATCCCCGATACAAAGCAGGGCTCCTCTAATCCCGTCTAGCTGCTCTTCCCATGTCTGTCTCCCTAGCTTTCCCAACGGTGCTCTAAGCCCCTAATTAATAATAAACCATTATTACTGGAATAAATAGTGTGGCTTCTCTTTTCCTGATCAAACTCTAAGGGATATTAGAAAATTAAAAATCATCCAGAAAGATAAGGAAAAGAACCACACACTAAACCTCTTAAAATGAAAATAATTGTTTGGACTAAAATGATTATAGTGGAGGCTCAATTCTGAATGTTATCTGAAGAAACAGGCCGTAAGACACCTCAGCAACCTGACGGGAAGTGTTGCCTTTACTAGAAGAAAAGATTGGTCATGGTGTAGTGAAGGCCAGGCCTTCTGGTTCAGTTGGAGGTGTCTCATGTACGGTTTTTTCATTCGTGACCATTTTCTAATGATTTGGGGGTTTATATTCTTGAAAGGGACCTACCTTTAATTTTCTTTTCTTGTACTACTTTTAACTAACTTTAACAGACAGGTTATATCTCTCTCATAACATTAGTTGGGGTGTGTGCCCCATTTTCCTGCCTCTGAGTTCTGTAACATTAACTGCTGTTTACGTGTTTACTAGATCTCCTCCTGTAAAACTGTCAGGGCTGGGTTCTGTTTTTAATTTTCCTTTTTTTTTTTTTTGGTTGCAAAGAGGGTTTAGCCTACTGATTCAAGATGAGGAGATAAGATTTAGATTTCTCTGTTTCTCTTTCACAGTCAGCTTGGACTTGCTACTTTTTTTTGCTGATTTGTTCTTTTCATGAAACTTTTTGCAGGAGCTTCCTAAACAGCCCCTCTGCTTCTCCTTTTGACCCCTACGATCTATTCTCAATACAGAGCTAGAGTGTTCATTTAAAACATATAAGAGCTTATGCTACTACTCTTACTCCAGAACCTCTCCTGCTTTCTCACAGTATTTACAGTAAAAGTAAAATCCTTGCAATGGCTTGAGAAATGTCCCCCATCTGGCACCCATATACCGACCGTCTGGCCTCAATTTCTGAACTCTCCTGTGGCTGAGTCTGCTGCAGTCATACTGGCCTCCTTCCTCTTCCATAAAACTCCAGCATATTCCTACTTGAGGGTGTTTGCCCTTCTGGTAGCTTCTGCTTGGGAGATTTTTGTTCCAGATAAACAGGAATTACCCTCTTATGTCCTTCAAGTGTGTTCTTCAATGTCCCATTCTGTGGGAAGCCGTTGTGATCATCCTATTTAAAATTGCAGTCTAACACCCCCAATCTCTCTACTTCAATACTCTCCATTTTACTTATCATCCTTGACAAGTTTTGAGACTCATTT
This sequence comes from Canis lupus dingo, assembly GCF_003254725.2. Classification (NCBI taxonomy): domain Eukaryota; kingdom Metazoa; phylum Chordata; class Mammalia; order Carnivora; family Canidae; genus Canis; species Canis lupus. Next base: position 60,572,226 of record NC_064257.1, read on the forward strand.
GAAAGCTGCAGTAATAAATCCACATACTAGGATGTCTGAATAGAGAGACCAAAAGAATAAAACAGAGCAAGAGAAATGCTTATATGAATTCTGATAATTCATAGGGATGTCATTGCAGATCACTAAGTAAATGATGGTCAATTTAATCAATGATGTTAGGGCAAGTAAAATAGCAGGCAGAGCAACGGTCTTTAAAAATGTCCATACCCTAAGCACAGAACCTGTGAATACATGTTGCCTCATAAAGCAGAAAGGACTTTCCTGATACAATAAAGAATACACACTATCGGTGGGGATATTTTCCTACATTACCCAGATGGGTTTAATCTAATCATGTGAGTTTTTAAAAGTGACAAAGTTCAGAAAGAAAGAATTGTGACAAGGGAACAAAAGTCAGAGAAATGTGACCCTGCTGGCTCTTGAAGATAAGAGAAGGAGCCCACAAAGCAAAGAATGCTCATGGTCTCTGAAAGCTGGAAATGGCAAGGAAATCACTTCTACCCGAGAGCCACCAGAAAGTAACACAGTCCTGTTGACCACTTGATTTTAGTCCCATGAAACTCATGTCTGACCTCTTACGTACAGAACTGGAAAATGATAAACGGGTCTAAACTTTGTTACAGCAGCAAAGGAACAAGTGGTTATCTACTTGGAAAACAATTGGAGTTGATACCTATCTCATACCATAAACAAAAATCAAGATGGATTCCAGAAAAATATTAAAACTTTTACACAATAATAAATGAGAATTTTTATGACCTTTAGTATGTCATACAATCAAGAAATACAAATGCCAAGGTGAAAAAATGCATAAAGGATTACACTAAAATATAAAGTTTCAGGGGCACCTGAGTGGCTCAGTCGGTTAAATGTCTGCCTTTGGCTCAGGTCATGATCCCAAAGTCATGAGATGGACCCCCTATGGGTTCCCTGCTCTGTGAGGAGCCTGCCTCTCCTCTCCTCTGCCTGCCACTCCCCTGCTTGGGCTCTCTCTCCTCTCTGTCAAGTAAATAAAATAAAATCTTTTTTTAAAAAATAAATAAAATAAAAAGCTTCTATATTTTGAAGATATCACAAAGTGGCAAGACAAATTATAAACTTTAAATAGTTGTAACAGGGCAGCTCGGGTGGCTCAGCGGTTTAGCGCTGCCTTCAGCCCAGGACGTGACCCTGGAGACCCTGGATCGAGTCCCGCATTGGGCTCCCCATGAGGAGCCTGCTTCTCCCTCTGCCTGTGTCTCTGCCTCTCTCTCTCTCTCTGAATAAATAAATAAAATATTTTTAAAAAAAGAATAGGTATAATAAGCTCTCAAAAATCAACAAAAAAATGTAAAAAGAGGAATGAAATACATGAACAAAAAAAGGAAAAAAGAATGGCTAATAAACATCAAAAGAAGCTCATTCTCATTAATGAAATTATTCTTTTATATCCACTAGCCTGGTAAAAGTTAAGTAGTCTAAAATTAAGTATTATTATATGTGATATAAAGATGTATATAAAAATGTGAAGTAACAGGAACTCTTCTCTATTGCTAATAAAATGTAAATTAATACAGCCACTTTATGAAATACTGCATTATAAAATAAAGTTGTAAATATGTATATGTGATGACCCAGCAGTTTTGCTGCTAGCGTTTACCCAAGAGGACCTTGCACATATGCACCAGAAGACATATACAGAATGCTTACAACATTGTTTGTGACAGCAAAAAAATGAAAATCACCCAAATTTCCAGAAATACAAGTAAAACCTTGAATCTATTCAAACAAAGAAATAATATGAAGCCATTAATATAAATCAGCTATAAGTACACACGCAGATATGATGCATCTCCCAAACATGTTGTTTTGTGAAAAAAAGAAAAAGAAGAGCAGGGAAAGAATATGTAAAATATTATTACATTCCTATAAAGTTCAAAGATATGAAAAAGGTACTTCTTAGCAGCAGATCTGGGTGTGCTAAAACTATAAGAAAATCAAAGAAAAGGACAAAGGGAAGCAATGATTTTGAGTGGTTGAAAAGATTTTGGTTGGAAAGAGAGAAGCATCATTCTATTTTTTCAAGTATACACTAGTATTTGTTTTAAAGTCATTCTCTACATTTACACTTTCCACTTAACATCTATATTATTCACATAATAAAACTGAGAAATTACAGTGGTGGAAAATCCCAAAGAGCCAACAATAAAGAAATGGATTGCTAAGTTATATTCCAATTGAGTTAATAGTATATCACATACTTATGTTCTTAAGTGTAGATTTATAATGCACGGTTGTATATACATGTCCACAATTATATACAAATATAATGCAAGGATATTTTAATGTAAAATATCAAACAAAACACACCAAAATATTAGCTCCTACATTAGTGGGATAATGTGTTTTAACTGTCTGTAATTCAACTTTTACACACGAGGCATGCATTGAATTTTAAACTCATAGAAAAATAAAAGTTAATGTTTTTATAGGATTCTTACTGAAGAACAAGTGGACAGTGGTAAGCCATCTAAGCTAAGACATAAAACTCATTTGTTTAGCTTACAAGAATGAATATGGCCTCCTAAGAAAGAAAATTAACTTCCAACATGCACAAGACTTAGAAAAGATTCAAGTGACTGATCTTAAACAGAGGCTATTACTATAACTCTTAACTATAGTAGAATATCCTTAGTAAGACAGATGTATATGTTTCACTAGTCATAGTAATTAAAATTTAATGAAACTCCATTAGTTGGGTTTTTAATCAGACAATTTCTGAAAATGCACCAGCTTATTCATAGAAGCAAGTCAAATCCCTGAAACTATGATAAGAAGAAAGCAAGCAAGAGCTGTTCCAAAGTTTTTTTTTTTTTGAAAAAGGAATAAACAAATATAAATGTTCTTCTTAAAAGAGGAATAGAGAAATCAATATTCAGCTCAAACTGCCAGAACTGCAGGTAATTTATCAAAGGTTCGCAACCCTCCAAAATCACTTCCTTTGACATGAGGCTTTACTGTAAAGAAGAAAATGTCTTAGGCAATAAATCACAAAGCTAAATTTACCCAGTCTAAAACTAACTAGACAGTGATGGTAAATTATTTTCTACTGAAAGAAACAAGCATCTTGTTTATTCAGGTTCTACTCTACCTGGAGCTTTTCCTTCTTGGTGAGCAAGTGGGTGGCAAATTTTAAGTCTTGGACACATGCGACTTAACCATCCCCTCAGCCCATAAAGATGACTTATTGGGCCTTATCTGTATTTTAGAGTTTTCTTACGGCAAATTGTGGGTTCAATATCTAGTCTTAAGTTGCTTAAGCCTGGAATATTTCCCTGAATGATTAGCAAGGAGTTATATGGTTCTTCAGTGAATCCCAGATAGTTCATTTTTTCTTAATAAGAGGGATTCATATGGATCAGCCAGGAAATAAATTATTAAAAGAAAAATCAATTTGAAAGTTTTATTAGATGTGAGAAAACCATTCCCAAATCCCCTGTGATTCATTGTTTGTGCAAGTAAAGAACGCTAGTGTTGATTAGGTTTGAAATATTCCCATTTGGCCAGGATTTAGTAACTCTCTACATGACACACCATGTGTTTCAGAGTCTACTCTTAAGAGTAAATAGTATTCTGAAAATTGTAAAAGTATAAGAAATAAAGCTAATTTACCCTTAATCTAAATGTAGTAACTGCCTATCAACAAGGAGTTCCACGAAAAGAAATGGAGGATAAACAAAAATGGGTCATTAATCATGTCAAAAATATAAAACTATTAAAGAGAAATTGGGAAGGATTTTCCTAGAAGCTGTTTTCCTTTTCTGTTTTATTCTGCTGCCGCTACACAGACTCCCACCAGCCCTTCATCCCCTCGCTTCTAGTAGAGAGCTAATTGACTTATAATAAATGTTAAGCCTGGAAGAGTTAGGAGTCACTATAGATATTTTTTATTCTAGTCTGACATTAGAATAATCCTTGGGGGAGAAAAAGGTTAAAAGCCTCTCTCGGTAAGTGTTAACTAATTAATGATGATTGTACTAAACAATGTTTGGATAATTTTTCCTTGTCCCTTGACATAAAGTTGATAAATAACTCAGAATTGAGAAAGAGATTAATGGCTGATTAAATTCCACTCAGGTACTTAATATCAGCTCCTAAAATTGGGCTGTTTATAAACCATCATGCATTGCAAAGGTATGGAATATGTAGATTTCATTTATTTTTGGTGAAGCAAGAATGAGGCAGTGAATGACCAAAGTCAAATACTCAACTAAGAAAAGATAATGTCATTTTCCCTTGTTTACTGAAGAGACATTGCCTCTCCACAGTTGTGCCACCACAAAAATTCATGATACTTGCTTAGTTAGAGTTAACTCAATTTAACTATTATTCATCTTCCCTACTTTCATGTGTATATTCAACATCCCCATCTCAGTTTGATCTCATCAGCTTCTAAACATGCCACAGTCTCCCCTATGGGGAAAAAAAAACCCTCCAATTCAACAATCTCTTTCAAATACTAATTTATGGGGCACCTGGGTGGCTCAGTGGTTGAGCGTCTGCATTTGGCTCAGGTCTTGATTCCGAAGTCCCTAGATCCAGTCCGGAACAGGGCTCTTGGCAGGGAGCCTGCTTCTCCCTCTGCCTGTGTCTCTGCCTCTCTGTGTCTCTCATGAATAAATAAATGAAATCTTAAAATAATAATAATAATAATTTATTCTCTTCTTTTCATATTTTTGAAAAGCTTTCAAAAATTGACCTATTCTCACATTCTCCATATCTTATTTATCCCATTCTAATGGCCTGGGCTTCCACTACTCCATCAGAGAAGGATTTCTTAACACTGAAGTTACTAAATTCACAATATGTTGAAGTTCTTATCCTTACTTCTCAGCAGCCTTTAGCGATGTAGCCACAAGTGTGTTTTCTCCTTGAATTCCATCACCCAATGGACTTGTGGGTCTTCTTCTCCCATCTTCTGAGCCACTTCATCTTTCTCCAGCCAGCCATACAACCTTGCCTTAGTCTCTCTTCTCTTTCTACGTTACCTCTGTGACCCATTTTATCCCTGCCCATTGCTTAAATTATGGCCCACTATATGCACGCACAGTGCATGGCTGCATGGGCATGCATGTACATATATAAAGAGCCAACATGCAAACATCCCAGGAGGAAGCTCAGTCTTCTCTGAGCTGGGGTATCCGTTCTGGACCAACTACAATCGTTTCATCGGGTCCACTTGCATTTGTGGGGCTTTTGCATCATTTGTTCCCTCCCTGAATCTCCTCGCTTTCTGCAGATTCTTGCTCACATGTCACTTCCTCTGTGAGGCCATCTCTGACCTATTAAACATTGCATCACATAAGCTGCAAGATGACAGCCTGTTGCCTACTTTAGCCCCCGCTGTAACTTCACGCCTAGAGCAATGTCTGACAGGCAGCAGACACTTGATGAATATTTTTTAAATGAAATAATAAATTTAAATCAGATCACACCACCAGTTTAAAGCACTCCTTGGGCCTCACATTGCACTTGGGATAGAGAACAAATCTCATACAAGGCCCTGTAGAACGCAGGCTCCATCTTCCTCTCCTGCCTCTGTTCAACTGCTCTCCTACTGACTTGTAATAGAGCCACATTAGACTTTACTTCAGTTCTTTATATATATTTTGTTTCATCCCATCTCAGGGCACATTATATGCTCCTCTCCCTCCCTAGAAGGATCTTCTCTTCACTTTTCCTGGCAAATCCTTGTTCAACTTTCAATCTCAGCAGAAGATCCATCCTGTCCACAGTGGTTCCCTGTCCTTCCAGGCTGTTTACTGTATGCTGGCATAGCAACACGTATGTCTTGTGACATGTATCACAAATGCACTTTCACATTTTAACAATTTCTGTTTCTCCTACCGGACTGTAAATCTGAAAGCAGGGACCCCGTGTTGAGCCACCATTGATTTGTCTAGTGTCTAGTGCAGTACCTAGCACTTAGGTGTAGTCAGTAAGAGTCTACTGAATGAATGAGGAAAAGAAAAAATTGATGTACCTTTAAATCCAGATAGCAGGGATTATTACAGAAAACTGGCTAAGTAGTGCATTCACATTAGTCCCCAATTAAGGGACCCATCATTAAAAGCAAGTTTCCAAATTAATAAGTAAAAAACTTTTTTAAAAGACAAAAATAGCAACAAATTGGGGAGGGGGGTGGAATTTTTAAAGCTTTCTCCCAAGCCACTAAATCAACCTAATTAAGTTACAATTTGATTTACATTCACAAAATTATATTACATACCAAACATATGCCCATTAATCAAAGACTAAAATAATTCCTGGGTTAAACAGTATAATGTTAGTGTATGTCAGAGTTGACCTTCAAAAATCTTTCGAGTACGGCTCAGTGTGATTGGAAGTTCCATGTGAATATGTTTTCCTAAGGATCTATCAGCAGCTCCTCTGTGTATGCTTTTGAAATAAAATGTATCTGAATAGAAGCAGATACAGTTATTCTTTGATCTCCTCTTTTGTCAAGAGATTTTGAGACCTTAACATAGATGACAAAACCCAATATGGATTAATTCCTCTGGAATCAGTCTGTCATACAAAAGAAATGGGGGGGGGGAGGAGTGCAGTTAAAACCAAATAATAGCTGTGCTCTACACACCTAGAGTAATTTCTCTTTCACACCATCTGATTACTGTATTTTCCACCCTCAGAGGATTTAGACTGAGCAATGAGTTAAGAAGGGTAAAAGTAAACCCACGAATAAACCATGAAGATTGGGCAGCCCTGGTGGCTCAGTGGTTTAGTGCCACCTTCACCCCAGGGCCTGATCCTGGAGACCCGGGATCAAGTCCCGCATCAGGCTACCTGCATGGAGCCTGCTTCTACGTCTGTCTATGTCTCTGCCTCTCTCTCTCTCTCTCTCTCTCTCTCTCTCTCGTCTCTTGTGAATAAATAAAATCTTTAAAAAAAAAAAAAACCATGCAGATTTACAAAAATCTATACGTGCAAATGCATACATACACAGCTAACACTGTATTAGTTAGGCCCCTTTATGGTTTTTCCCACTTCAGATCAGTTTTCTAGTTTACCTGAAAATTAATAAATGGTTAACCAAAATCTGTACACCACTTAAAATGTGATCTTTATACCTCTTAGGTCAGGGAGAAAAAGCCAAGAGTTAGAATACATAACAATGAAGGGGACGCAGCCAAATTTCTAACCTGATGAAAATTTATACAAGATTTAAAATATTTTTTAGTTAGGAACGCCTGGGTGGCTCAGCTGTTGAGCATTTGCCTTCCGCTCAGGGCGTGATCCTGGAGACACAGGATCGGGTCCCATGTCGGGCTCCCTGCATGGAGCCTGCTTCTCCCTCTGCCTTTGTCTCTGCCTCTCTCTCTCTCTCTCTCTCTCACTCTCTGTCTCTCATAAACAAATAAATAAAATCTTTAAAAAGAAAGAAAAGAGAGTAAAAGGATTTTTTGGAAAGAAGTGCATAAAAAATCTACCAGAAAAAAATAGAAAAATAGTAGAATTAATAAATAAATATAATAGTTCTTTTGAAAGAATAATAAAATACAACACCTCTGCCAAAATGAATAAGCAAGAAACACAAATAAATGAAAGTTGTTACATACATAAGTGACCTTTTTTCAAAATAAGAGATTCAATTTAAAATTCTGTAATAAGGGGCACCTGGGTGCTCAGTTAGTTAAGCATCTTCGACTTGGGTTGTGATCTCAGGGTCCTGGGATCAAGGCCCACATCAGGCTCCCTGCCTCTCCCTCGCCCTCTGCTGCTCCCCCTATGGTGTGTTCTCTCTCTCTCTCACTTTCGCTCTCTCTTTCTGAAAAAAGTAAATAAATATTTTTTAAAAATATGTAATAATAAAATCTAAATGTTCCTAAATTGAACATTTTTAGATAAATACATCAAGCTTAATGGGAAGAAATAAAAATTGAAATATATAAAGTATGCTAGAAAGTAACTAAAAGTTAAAATTTTTTAAATTGCCACAAAAAAATATTCTTTGGCACAGAGAATTGTTTTGTCTTATGAAACTTTCAGTGAAGATATAACTCCTATATTATTTTTAACTATTCCAGAGTGTAGAAGAATATGGAACGCCTCCCTAATCACTGTGTATGACTAAAATTACCTTGATATTAAATATGACAAAAGAAACAAAATCAAAATTCCACAGACCAATCTTAGTTTTGAATACAAATTAAAAATCCTAATTAAAATATTATCATATTAAAACCAGCTTTATGTAGCGTGAACCAAATACCCAATTAAGTATGCATTATTCTAGAAACTTAAAAAAAATCATTTTTTAAGGACTGATTAATATAATTTATCACATCAATAATTTAAAAGAGAAAATTATATATTCTTTTCAATAGATGCCAAAAGCACAGTTGGGTAAATTTTTACATTCTTACCCTGCACTAGAAGTTATAGAAACAAGTTAAAAAGGTAATCACCTTATTCCTTGCCATCTATTGAAATATTCTTATAGTTCTACTCAAAGTACTAACAAAATGAAAGTTTTAAGTTATAAAATGGAAGACAGAAAATCATCTGTGCACAAGACAGTCTACCTCATAATCCAATCAATATACAAACTTCTGAGAACTAAGAACATTCAGAAAGGTGGCAAATTATAAAGTGCATATTCAAAAGCAATGGATTATTAATATACAAGCAAAAATCAGTTAAAAATAAGATTTTAAAAACCAATCCCATTTTCAAGGACAACCAACATTATTCTATATCTACAAATATATATAATGAGAAATATAAAAGCTGTTCTAAACTTACCAAGGAATATAGAAATAAATGCACCATGTTTCTGGGGAACCCATGGGTTCACTCAATTTATCTATAGGTTTAACAAACCTTAAAGAGCCAACAAAAGCTTTTTGAAAACTTTACACCATGATTCTTAAGTTGTGTGTTAGTCTAGAAATAAAACAATAAGAAAAATTAAACTCTAAGACAGAAGTTATTTGAAGGAGCATTGTCTAATCTCATATGAAAATAGATTATGAGATTTAACAGTTCATTGAATATTTGAATATTTATTGTGTGCCATATATTATACCAAGTACATGGATTATCTCAATTAAACCTCTCAATAATTCTATGAGAAAAATATTATTGTTATGCCCATTTTATCATTATCCCTATTTTTTTTTAGCGTTGAGTAAACTGAGGTTTAGAAAGGTTATTCCATTAAACTCATAAATCTAGTATAAAGCAGAACTGAAGTTTGAACCTGGGCCCAAATGTCTTCAAAGACTGAATTCTTAATAAGAAATCACTGTCCACAGTGATTGATGTAGAGACGGACACAGAGTGCAAGGAGAGTCAAGTCATTTATAAGTGATTGATAGAGATCTCCTGTCTGCTAAGTCGCCTGATTTTATGGATTATTTAAGTCTCCTGCTGCTGGGGAGTCTTTCTCACTGCCTAGGAATAATACTCAGAGAGAAAAACAGAACAAAGAGATGCAGACATAGAAGCTAGTGATCCTTCTTGAATCTCTGGATCCAGCTGTTTTGAATTCTCATACTTCCAAATTATAAGACACAAAATATTTCCCTTTTTGTTCAAATAAGGCAAGCAACGGTAAATGTTCTCATCAAAGCCCAGCTAGGTGTTTTTGAGGGAAAGAACAAGAGAGTTGAGGGTCTTCACAAGGGAGTTTATAATAAGGAATTATGTGAGAAGGGAGGTAAGATGGTGGTGATGACAAAGTAGAATGGGTAAATGTGTTGGAAGGGCTGATGCCGTTGAATCACTGCTCCTAGATAAGGGGAGTTGGTAGGCGGTATCCGGAGAGCAACTTGTTGGAACTGAGATATTGGAGATTGTAAAATCATGGGTGACAAGGCTGTCGTGGAACCATGCCAGTGAGTAGCAGTGGAGAAAGGTGAGCAGTTCCTTGCACTAGAAGGCCAGGATGTAGGATGACAGGGCTGCAAAAGTTTTAAGCAAAGAGTCACAATATTGGTGAATTAGCAAGCTGGAGGGTAGGAGTGAGGACACTGGTAGAACCAGATGGTTTGAGCATTCAAGGTGACAGAATGGTGGGAGGAAAGAGTTAGAATGATCTGAAAGCAGGAGCTGTGAGCAAGGAGGATCCTTCCTGGAGATATGTGATGTGAGGGAGAAGATACAAACTCCACGGAAATGGGATTCAGTTAATGCAAGAAGGTGGAAGTGACATTCAGAGAAGGCCTGACTGTGGAAGAATCTGTAAATTAGAAGCTAGGCCCACAGGGTAGAGGGAAGTGGTGAAGGAAGGAAGCGGACGCAAGACAGTGGGCCAGCTGACACGTGACTGACGTGGGGATGAGAATCACCCGGCGGGTCTTCAGTTGCAGGTACCTCAGAGGCAGAGTCCTGGTCTTAGATGTGTGACTGAGGTTTGCCAAAGTGCAAGACATTTTGTGATTAGTTCAATTCATCTCTTAGAAAAACCTGGACAAACCAACCTCCTCTGCAGGTTGCGGTGAGGTGTGTGATGTGCAGCCCAGATGGCCATCGCTGGTGCCGCAGATAAACCCCCACTCCCCTACGGTGGATCTCCAAGTGTGATGTGGGACCAGCAGCAACAGCATCCCCTGGAACTTGTCAGAAATGCAGATTCTCAGGCCCCGCTCTAGACCTGCTGAATCACAGCTCCTGGGGTGAGGCCAGCAGGCTGTGCTGAACCAACCCTCAGGGGGATTCTGATGCCCCCTCTAGTCTCAGAACCACTAGACATCATGGAATTAAGGCTGCAGTAAGCCATCCCCACAAAATGAAACATTTCTCACAGCTTTGATTGTAATCCTGACACTAAACGAAATTTAATGACACTGTCAACTTGAAAACATCTTAAAAATACTTGTGTGAAAACAACTTTCCACTAGCCATTCCTAAAAGTGGCATTTTTGTACCCTAAAGTCTGCCACTAATGTTCCCTATGTTGGTTCCTGAAGTCATTTTACAAATGAACAAAAATACTGTTCGGTATTAATGGGAAATGGAGAGGAAAAAATAGGAAATGGCTGTACAATGGTCTCAAGTCAACTGCTTCATATTGCCCTAATGATAAAGTCATGAATGTAGCATGATATAGGGGTTCTTTATGATCCAGACCTTTAGCCCCCCATCTGGCCACTCCCTAGTGTTGCCTATTAGAGTCCAGCCCCACTAAATCACTCTATAAATGCTCCATACTGTCTCTTGCCTCATAACCATATACGTATTTTTCTTCTGCCTGAAAATGCCTTTCCCTTCCACTCCCCCCACATCTGCTCCTGGCTGACCCTTGCCGTCATCATTCGTGATTTAACTTTGGCATCACCTCCTCAGGGAAGTGTTCTTTTACTCACCAGGTCCGGATGGTGCTCCCACATCTTTTATTCCTATTACAGTGCTTACTAAACTCTACCGCCTTTAACTTTTAATGTGAGCTCTTCGATGTAAAGTATTAGGACTTGTATGCTCAGGCCTCAAGGAGGAGGCCTTGTGGTAGTTATTCAGTAGTCATTTGTGCCATGAATGAATTTAACAAGTTAAAAGCAGTCATGATACAATCAGACATTTGCTTGAATATTTCTGGGGCTCAATCTCACTACTGTCTGTCATTCATGTAATTTTGCCAATTAATGATGCCTGTGGTTCCTGAAGATTATACGAAACAGTAACATAAGAATATAACTGAAACACTGAGAAACATCTGATTCAAGACTTCTGGGTATTTAGGTTGAATATGAGCAACGGATCTTTCCCATATTGTCCTGAGACAAATACTTTGAGAACACATCTCATTCTCTCCTCTCTTCATTCCCCAAAGGATTGCATAACTGCTCATTGGTTCACTTAGTAATCACTAGTTTTTGTCCTAATAGTATCCGAAAAATTTTCAGGACTACATAATTACAGCCAATGTCTTCATATCCAGGTAGAGTGAACTCAGGAATAGGAAAATGGAAAAAATCTATACTAGTTTTACCTAGTGGCTTCCCCACTATCTACTTACTTAGTATAATGAGTCAACAATATTTAAAAAATAAATATTAAGAATTTTGAGATGTAAAAAAGAAGTCTGAATTTATACCTTCAAGGGCTTCATATCTGTTTCTGAAATGTACCTACATTTGCGAAAATCATACAGCCTTCTATTTTTCTCAGCTAAGTTGACATGTGTAATAAATTTGTTTTCAATATTTGAACATAAATCTATAATCCATCTGGAGTTTATTTTGGTTCATGTTGCAAGGAATAAACCAACATTATTCTTTTTCCAAGTAGTTGCCTGTTGTTTCAACATCTTTTCTTGAATAATTCATTTCTTTCCACTAATTTGAAATGCCACCTTTATGATATAGTAAAGTAGTTTATTTAATTAGGTCTATTACTACTCTTTCTATGTCATTCCGTGATTTTTCAGTTCTCGTGCTGAAAAAAATTCAAATGGATATTCAATATTGTCCCCAAAAGCCAACTTGTTTTACTTCATAATCTCATTTTCCACACTTTGGATTCAGAATGTCATGTCTTTCCTCTCTCCTCAATACAAACACACCTTCCCTGCCATATTCACAACATATAAAAGCCACTTTAGAGGAACTGCTCACATTTTTTTTCACAAAGTCTGTTTCTACACTTGCCCTCAAGGAAGATGCCTTGGAAATAAGGGGAAATGGCATGATCCACTAAGTGAGAGAAGACGGAAAGAAAGAGAAAGAGAGGTTTGTGGTACAAAAGCATCATGATGAATTCTCTTTGAGACATTCTGAGTATCCAAGTGAGGATTTCTAGAAGTGCTAGCAGCTCAGGAAAATCTTGGTCACTCATCAGTATATATGTACTCACCAAAGACTTTGTAGATTATACACAGTAAAAAAAAAAAAAAAAAAAAAAAGGCAACATGAACCAAAAGCACCAAAAGAGACATTTTTAAAAATTTGCCAAGAAAAGCAAAACAGTAGGAGGAAAATAGAAGAAAATTCAAGAAGGAGTGTATATGGAGCATAGTGGAGGTAGTAAACATTATAGAAACAAAGGGAACAGGGATTTTCAAATAGGAGTGTGATTTTGAACTCTGATTGGGTTTGTTGTATTTATAACAAGGGACTATTTTGTTATAAAAGAAGAATCAGTAATTCTTTTGGGCTTAGGCAAAATTATTAAGTTAGAGAATGACTTATTAAAAAGAGATAACTGGGGGGCATCTGGGAGCCTGCTTCTCCCTATGCCTATGTGTCGGCCTCTCTATGTGCGTTTTTCATGAATAAATAAATAAAATCTTTAAAAAAAAGACAATTGGATTCAACAATAAGATTAATTTAGTATATGTTTGAAATCAATTCCATTGGAGGGCATTAAGCAATGAATTGGAAATAGGGGGCAGTCGGGGTGGCTCAGTGGTTTAGCAAAGCCTTCAGCCCGGGGCCTGACCATGGAGACCTGGGATCGAGTCCCACGTCAGGCTCCCTGCATGGGCCTGCTTCTCCCTCTGCCTGTGTCTCTGACTCTCTTTCTCTCTCTTTCTCTCTCTCTCTCTGTGTCTCTCATGAATAAATAAATAAAATATTTAAAAAGAAAAAAAAAGATAAGAAACCAGAATCTAAAAGATCTTTAAAAAAAAAAAAAAAAGAATTGGAGATAGGAAATACTGAAATTGAGTAAGCCTAGGGCCTGAGATGATAAGGTTTTAGATATTTTAATGTGGAGGTTAGGTAACACTAAAAGATTCTGATAACTTAATCACTTAAGTATTCTGATGTATAAGGAAGAGGAGACCAAAGGGAAAGACATTTAGCACCAACTAGTCTATCACAGTCCTTAAGCTAAAGAAGACAAAAAAGAAAAAGATAGTTGGTCTGGCTCAGTTCACCAAAGTAGAAAAATCCTAGAGGAAATAGGATGTCTTACAGTGTCTCTGGGCACATAGAACTTTATAACATCCTAACAACTACATAATTAAATATTTGAGTATTCAGGTCACGACTGCATATCTCGAAAAAAAGCAACTCAGCTTGTAAAAGCTTAAAGATCAGTTTGTGTTTTTAAAAAGTTTAAACAGTTTTAAATAGCTTTGTTTAAGAAAATGGAGAATAGTCTAGTCTTACTCTCTGACTTCCGGGATATGCTTTATTGCCCTCAGAGATGCCTGGCCGCCAACAATGGCCTCGTATGTTAAGAACAACTGGTCCAAAGGCACAGATATCCAACCATCGTAACTATTTTTCTTCCTTGATAGACATTGAGAAGTAAAATATAGTTCAATGACATATACTTGGTACATCTTTTCCAAAGACAACATAGAAAAATTGGATGCAAAGTAATTCAAATAACTTGGGTTTTTAAGTAACACAGAATGAAGTTTCTCTTAGAATCTTAATTAAAACACATATGCATTTATAGTGGCTAATTTTATTTCTCTTTCATGTATGGATCACATAATAAAATATAAAATGGCAATCTCTTCAATGAGTGTTTATTTTACAAAAGTGGTTTTACTACTTTTGCAGGAGTATAAAATAGTGTTTATAAGAAATGACCTGACATGCTACACAATAACATGATTATAGATTTTAAGGATAGTAAAAGCTTCACAACAAAGACCATTGTAAGACATGTCACTAGACATTAATATTTCATTATAACAAAAAAGGGTCTAAAAAATGAACTGCTATTTACTAATAAGAACATTTTATTATTTAAATTGCATACCCTAGTAATTTTTCTATCTTCAAAGCATATCTTTTTAAAGAAGCTAAACTGAAGTCACAGATTATATAAAATAAAAACTAATTCTATGTCAGGTCATACTCTTTCACAGCAGAACTCATGAAAAAAGGTAGCAACCTAGACGACTTTGTTCTCATCTTACCCCACCAGCACTCTTGGTGAGGAGTAAACATGCAAATAGAAGAATAAAGCACCAATATAAAAATCTAAATGTAGATAATTGGAAGAACAAGGAATAACTCCATATACTGAAATGACTATAAAAAAAGCTGTTTCCTCCCTCCCTCCTCCCACTCCAGTATTTAGAGGGATAGTCTACTCATGTTCAACTCCTTAAAAAATAAAGTGAAATCTTAGTCACAAGCTCTGGCTATGTGATTTTTATGAAACTTGTGTCAGAAAGTTCATCATGTGAATAATAAAAAACAACAACCCACAGTATCTAAGCCCTTAGTATATGTCAATCATTTACCCTGAGTATTTCATACATATTATCTCACTTGTTAGATTTCAGTTAAGATATTTTCTTAATGAAAATACAATGAAACAAATGAAACAAAAATAACATAGCATTGTTTGAGTTTAGTCTTAAAATAAAACACTACTTTTCACATATCTTACTATTCCTAAGGGCTTCCTTATTGCAAGTTTACATGATTAACAAATTCCATCAGGAATTTTTAAAAATATCAGCACAAAATATTTTACCTAAATTAATTTAACAAACTAATAAACACACTAATAACCCAATAAGTTATTACTTAACTATTATTGTTTTCTGTTTTTCACTTAGAGAATCACAGTGTTAAAAAGAAAAGTTGGCACAGATAGAAACATAGACTCTCAATACTTGTCATGAAGTCTCTTGGATGACAGCTCATTTTTATTTCAAACACAACTGACCTTTCATTTTATCTCTCTCTCTGTAACTGACATAATCTTACATTTTTCCCTCTTCTCTTTGAAAAAGCACTTCAACTTTTTCCCCTCAATTCTCCTAGAGAAATAATTTATCACCCAAATCATATCCATTTCTAAAAAAAGCTAATTTTGAGTAGAGCTCTCTATATATTCTGATGCCACTGAGATTAAAAATAAATATTCTAGGGCAGCCCTGGTGGCACAGTGGTTTAGTGCTGCCTGTAGCTCAGAGTGTGATCCTGGAGGACCAGGATCGAGTCCCGTGTCAGGCTCCCTGCATGGAGCCTGCTTCTCCCTCTGCCTGTGTCTCTGCCTCTCTCTCTCTCTCTCTCTCTCATGAATAAATAAATAAAATCTTTAAAAATAAAAAATAAATAAATAAATAAATAAGTAAGTAAGTAAGTAAATATTCTAGGAACTGGATTCAAGATGGCAGGATGGCAAGATCCTGAACTCATCTGCCCAGTATGGACACAACAAATCTACAACTACATATGGAAAGGACCCTGAAAAAGTCTTTCTGAAAGGACTGAATATTTAATGAACAGAGCCTCCACAACAAAGGATAAAAGGACAGCATCAAGAGGGAAAAGACAGAGATTCACCAAAAATAAAACCACACCCCAGCTGGGGCAAGTCACAATTGGGAAGGATAACAAAGGTATGAAACTTTTCCCTTAGGAGCAAGAGATTAAGCTCCACCTCAAACACCCTAAACCTTAGATTCTTCCCAATATACTGGGCTTTGAAAGTCGACAGAGATTACATTCAGAAAAACTATAAAACTGTAGAGAACTCAAAACCTGCTCTAAAAGGGCTAATGCACAAACTCACTCAAATTCAGAAAACAGCATAAAAACACCAGCTTGTGAAGCACATAGACTATAGGTACAGGAGACCTATTTACTAAACTTAAAGCCTCTGCTGGAGAGGCAGGAAACAGCAGGGACTCTCTCTGGGGACTGAGATGCTGTGGAGGTCATTTTTATGAACCATCTCTTTTACTAATACTGGCGCCACCAGAAGCCATTTTGGATTCCCCCTCTCACCTACTAATGCCAGTGGGCATGCTCCACTGACAATCTCATGACAACTGAAGCAGTCCCAGATGCCCACCAGAGCAGGGCCAGGGACCATCCCCACTCACAAATGCACTGCAGCCATCACAGTTGCATAGCCAAACCGAGTGCCAGCACCACCCATCTAAGCACCACAGCTATGACCACATCAGTACGTACAGGAAGGTACACAGAGCTCACTTGGCTATGGTAACCAGGGGATTTTGTACTTCTCAGCTGCATAAAACATCTCCCACACTATGTTGTATCTTCAAGACTAAGAAAAGTAGATGACTTATCAAATACATAGAAAAAAGAGAGGCAAAATAAGTAGACAGAAATATGTTCCAAACAAAAGAACAAGGCACAACCTCAGAATAAGACTAATCAAAGCTGAGATAAGCAGCCTACCTGATAAAAATGTCAAAGTCACGGTCATTAAGGTGTTCACTGAACTCAGGAGAAGAATGGATGGACACAGTAAGAATATCAACAAAGAAGTAAAAAATAGAAGAAAAGATGAATAGAAATTATAATTGCACTGAGAAATACACTAAAGGGGGTTCAATAACAGACTGGATAAAGTAGAAAGTCAAGGCAATGGAACTTACCCAACTAGAACAGCAAAATGAAAAAAGAATTAAGAACAGTGAAGCTACCTTAAGGGACCTTGGAAACAACATTAAGTAGAATAAAATCTGCATTTTAGGTATCCCAGAAAAAGAAAACAGGCCAGAAAAATTATTTGAAGAAATAATTGCTGAAAATTTCCATTATCTGAAGAAGAAATCAGATATTCAGGTCAAGGAAGTGCAAAAAGTTCCAAATAAGATGAACCAAAAGAAATCTACACCAAGATAGACTATAATTGAAATGGTAAAAGAAAAGGATAATGAGAGAATCCTAAAAGCAGCAAGAGAAAAACAACTTGTTATATAAGGGATTTTATTATGTGAAGGATTATATTATATAAGGGATTATATAAGGGATTATATTATATTACAAAAGGGATTATATATTATATTTATATAATATAAATATATATGATAAATAAAATATATAAATAATATATAATATAAATACATAGATTATATATATAATATAATACTATAACTAGATTTTTCAGCAAAAACCTTATAGGCCAGAAGAAGTAACATGAAATATTCAAAGAAAAAAAACTACCAACCAAGAATTCTCTACTCAGTAACAATACCATTCAGAATTTAAGGAGAGATTAAGACCTTTCCAGACAAGCAAAATCTAAAGGAATTTATCACCACTAAATAAGCGCTACAATAAATGTTAAAGGGACTTCTTTAAGTCAAAAAGAAATAACACTAAGAAAGAAGAAAGAAAGATAAGAAAACATACAAAAATATCACTGAAAAAAGTAAATATGTAACAAAGGTAGTGAATCAATCACTTATAAAGCAAGCGTGAAAGTAAAAAGATAAAAGTAGTAAAATTAACTAAAATTCTAATAACTAGTTAAGGGAAGCATAAAATAAAAAATGTAAAATGTGCCATCAAAGATGTAAAGTGTGAGGAAAAGTAAAAAGGTAAAGCTTTTAAATGTTTCAAATTAAGTTTCCATCAACTTAAAACAGACTGCTATTTACATAGGATACATGTAACTAGAACAAATAGTTCTAAACTTTGTATGGAACCACAAAACAATCCCAACTAGCCAAAGCAATTTTAAAAAAGAACAAAGTTGATGACAGCATATTTCCTGATTTCAAACTATACAACAAAGCTATAGTGATCAAAACAGTATGGTATTAGTATAAAAACAGACACACGAATCAATGGAACAGAACAGAGAGCCCAGAAGTAAGCCCATACATATATGGACCATTAATCTATGACAGAGCAGCCAAGAAGGAGCCAAGTACATACAATGCAGAAAGACAGTCCCTTCAATAAATGATGTTGGGAAAACTGTACAGCCACATGCAAAAGAATAAATGTAGACCACTATCTTACACTATACTAAAAACTCAAAATTGGTTACAGACTTGAAGACCTGAATCCATAAAATTCCTAGAAGCAAACAGAGGCAATAAAAAAGATATATAAGTGGCCGACAGACACATGGAAAGATGTTCAACATCACTCAGTAAGGAAATGCAAATCAAAACCAAAATGAGATATCACCCAACACATGTTAAAATGGCTAGAATCAAAAAGAACTGATGTGTTAGCAGAAAAAGAACCCTCATACACTGTTTTTTTTTAATTTTTATTTATTTATGATAGTCACAGAGAGAGAGAGAGAGGCAGAGACATAGGCAGAGGGAGAAGCAGGCTCCATGCACCAGGAGCCCAACGTGGGATTCGATCCTGGGTCTCCAGGATCACGCCCCAGGCCAAAGGCAGGCGCTAAACCGCTGCGCCACCCAGGGATCCCCGGAAAAGAACCCTCATACACTGTTGGTGGGATTGTAAATTGGTGCACCCACTATGGAAAACAATATGGAGGTTCTTCAAAAAATTAAAGACAAGGACTCCTGGTGGCTTTGTGGTTGAGCACCTATCTTCAGCTCAGGGTGTCAAGCAGGGAGTCTGCTTCTCCCTCTGCTTATGTCTCTGCCTCTCTCTATATATCTCTTATGAATAAATAAATGTTTAAAAAAAAAAGTAAAGACAAAACTACCATATAACCCAGCTCTTCCACTTCTGAGTATTTATGTGAATATAACAAAAACATTAATTCAAAAAGCTATATGCACCACCATGTTCATTGTAGCATTATTACAATAGCCCAGATATGGAAACAACCTGAAAGTCTATCAAAAAAAAAAAAAAAAAGGGATAAAAAAGATGTGCTATACTTATACAATGGAATACTAATCAACCAAAGAAATGAATGAAATCTTGTCATTTATGACAATATGCAAAGGTCTTAAGGGTATTGTGCTAAGCAAAATAAGTGATACAGAGAAAGACAAATACTATATGATTTCACTCACATGTAGGATCTAAAAGAACAAAACAAATGAGCAAAATAAAACAACCCAGACTTAACAGTTGGCAGAGGGAAAGGAGGTTGTGGGTGAGCACAATGTGTGAAAAAGGTCAGCTCTACAGCGACGTAGGACAAGAGCTGTGGTGGTGATCACTATGTATATATACAGATGTCAAATTATACAGCTGTATACCTGAAACACGGATATAAACAAACAAATAAATAAAATCCATCCCATAAGATTAACATATAAGTTTTATGAGATCACACATGGATTTGGTCATGCTGATCATATGTTCAGGTAAGAGCTACCAGCTCTTTCCTATCTATCACTGTGAAATTAAAGCACTGAATACCTGAAAAATAAAAAATATGCTACTTTCTACAATGTATGTGAACTCTTGCAAAATGATTATTTTTACTCTTCCCTCCCCTTCCAAATATGGAATTTCATCATAATCCTTGTAACATTATTCTCCTAAGCAATACGATGACCATAGCAATAAAGCCACATGGTCATCAAGTGAGTTAAGTGGGTTGAGGTTCAACTCTGGATTCAGACACCCAGCTGCATTTGAATTGCAGATTAACAGGGAATAATTATTTTTAGTTACATATGTCTCAAATACTGCATATTTATACTAAAAATGTATTCCTTTTTTATCTGCAATTTGAATTTAATTGGATAGCATGTATTTTATCTTGCAATTCTACATAAGAAATCAGCGAGACATCACATTTAAAAACAAAGTAAACTATGTTTCCCCTCTATATGACCATTAGTGGTCAAAAAACTAAATCCAACAATCACTGAACGGTATTATTTTTTTCTATTATCAATCACTCAACATCTTTGAAACACGCTGCTATCTATAAACCTATTCACAATTTTGTCAATGCTACTGCAAATTAATTTACAATTGGGTGCCTGGGTGGCTCAGTCAGTGAAATGCTCAACTCTTGATTTCAGCTCAGGTCATGATCTCAGGGTCATGACTCACATCCAGCTCCGTGCTCAGCCTGGAGCCCCCCTGTCCCTCTCTCTCTGTTCCTCCCTCTGCTCTCTTTCTCTGCCCCCTCCCCTCAAATAAACAAATAAGCAAACAAATAAATAAATAAAATCTGTAATTTGCAATTGCTAAATCATTCATTTCAAGTACTTTCCCAAAACAACATATTTCTTCAGAAAATATAAAGTACTAGCAGCAGACAGAAAGTGATGCAGTTCCTTGATACCATGAGCGATAATCCTTTCCTAAAAAGCACAGAAATATATGCTAGATTATCTCACGTACTGTTCCTCATGTGTGCTTATATGACACGTGCGTATGCATATGCACATAATGTGTGTGTTTATACATAATGCAAAGTGAATGAATTAAAGGTCATTTTTCCCTCAGTTCAAGGGTTCTTCAAAGTCCACTATCAATAATCAAGTGTATGGTAGGAATTTCATGGGAGCGGAAACAAGAGAAAACCACTCATTCTCATAAAAAATGAACTCATTTAAGGGCAAATAGTCAAGGACTACCCGTCATCATTTAACAATGAGGTTTCCTGCCTGTCACACCAAAGGACAGCCTCCAGGATAAGCTAAATGACAATACAGTTTAAGACGAAGTTGTCATATTGTAACAGGGATCTCAATATCAAAGCAGCAAGCATGTCACTGGATATCCTGATTAAGAGAATATACTCCAATGCATTCCTTAGAGTCAGCAAGTCAAATTTTTAAAAGTCATTGAGAGTACATCACTGGTCCTGATTACCTTGTATGCAACTTTACTAGGATTTAAATAGGTAATCCCTTAGTCAAGCTTAGAGATCTTCCCAGTATCTCTTCAGCATATGCAAAAGAAAAATATCTCTTTCATCATTTTGGTGGAAGCAGTGACTGGCATGACAGGAAACCTAAACTAGTATCTGTCTTCACAGAAGATCCCAGAAGTTCACTTGACAACAGTTCATTGTTGACTGTATCACATAAGGTTTTGCACACAGAAATAAAATTTCTTAGAAATTTGTTTACTAAGCCATTAGATCACAGTGATATATTTCTCAAAGTGAAAAATCAGAGCACACTGAAATGAATTCTACAACTATTAATATAAACTGGCCCAGAAACACAAAGATACAATTTTAACTAAGGCTGCTACGGGAAGCTTATGAGTATCTAAAAAAGAAATGTTATGTGGGTGTAGGAAGGAAACAGAAATGTCACAGGCAAAGATTAAATCCATGAACCTTATGCTTGAAAATCCTGGGTTGCAGATTCTCAAGGTAAGAAGAGACTCAATGGTGAGGTCTGAGTTTTCATGGACTTTAGGTGCAGCCAGAGTTACTGGCAAAGGACAAAGACAGATACAAAAAATCTTACTACAAGAGCCAGAACTACATGGGATACTCTAAAATAGATTAAAATTCAGATTTGTGATTTTTAAAATAAGGATTTCAGTAGGGGTTGGAAAAGAGAATCCATTGGAATTAACTCCAAGAAATGAAATAATAAGAAAAGCATATGGTACCTAGCTAGGGCTTTTAGTGATAGCCACTCGGATCACAAAGAGCATGTTTCCTGATGATGGAGATGAGACTGTGTTGCTCCGTATCAGAAAAGGAGGAGCTGTATGAATAAAAATTTAAAAAAGAAATAAGCAGAATGAGAATTCCTAGGTGTGAAAGCAGAATTAATGAACTGTGAGAGAAGATTTAAAAAAAAAAAAAGACAAAGTTATCAAGCCAGATGAAATATCACAGTAAAAGATAATAAATAAAAAAGAGATTTCCCTTCTGTCCAATAATTATAATGATCCTCTCACCCTGGTTATATTATGTAAGTACCAGCCAAATTTTCATCTCTCACCACATTTCTAGAGACCTGCTCTATTCCTGAATGAAGTCCTTTTGAAATCTTTAGAAAAGACTCAAGACATATGTGAGGATTTTACACCTTTATTTTCTCAGAAATCGTGTAGCATTTATAACTGACTGTCAGGGAAATATATACCAGTTTAGTTCTCAATAATGAAAACTTATAAACAAATCCTATTACTACAATTTTTTTATCCCTTGCCTCTTCAAATTGTTTTATTACAATTTGCTGCAACTGGATCAGTAAAAAGGACTTAAATCTTGAATGCTTGAGATTTGAAATGTCCCCAATAAAATATTTTCTGAGTTGTTGAGTTTTTTTTTTATTGTTGTTGTTGTTTTGGTATTTACTATATCCTGTTTTTGTTTTTGTTTTTTAATTCTGTAAGTTTCAACTTAACCCTAATTAAGTTGTTGTCCTCATTTGTTTACCATAGATATCTTCTGGCTGGGTAAATATCAGTGCTCATTATAAAACAAACACCAGTAACTGGAGACTAGAGAGGCTAATGATGGATGAACAATAAGTGACATTCACTCTTCCTTTTTTCTTCTAAAACTTTTAAAGTTTTGCTTTTCACAGCTTTTTCCAGTTTTATTGAGAAATAATCCACATACATCATGGTGTAAGTTTAAGGTATATAGCATGATGGTTTGATTTACGTATATTGTGAAATGATTACAATAGCTTAAACTACCATCCACCTTCCTATATAGATATAATAAAAGGAAAAGGAAAAAGAAAAAAAGAAAAATTTCTCCTTGTGATGAGAACTCATAGAATTTACTCTCTTAACAACTTTCCTATAGATCATACATCAGCATTAACTATAGTTATCATATCACACACTACATACCTAGTACTTTTTTCTCTTAAATTAGAAGGATGCACCTTTTGACCACCTTCTTCCAATTTCTCCTTCCTTGACCTTCTGCTTCTGGTAACCACAAGTGTGATCTCTTTTTCTGAGTTTGGTTTGTCTTGTTTTGTTTGCCTTAGATTCCACATCTAAGAAAGATCACACAGAATTTATCTTTCTCTGTTAGACTTATTTCACTTAGTATAATACCTTCAAGGTCTATCCATGTTGTTGCAAATGGTAGTATCTCCTCATTTTTTTATTGCTGAATAATATTCTGTTTTATATGAATGCCACAACTTCTCTATCCACTCACCAATCAATGGACACTTCAGTTGTTTCCATGTCTTGACTAATATAAATAATGCTGCTGTGAACATGGGGATGCAAGTAACTTTTCAATTTACTGTTTCCATTTCCTTTGGATATATTCCCAGAGGTGGACTGCTGGATCATATGATAGGTCTATTTTTAATTTTTTAGGAACCTTACACAGTTTTCTATAGTGGCTGCACCAATTTACAATCCCACCAACAGTGCAGAAAAGTTCTCTTTTTCTACACATCTATGCCAGCATTTGTTACCTCTTGTCTTTTTGACGATTGCCATTCTAACAGATATGAGGTGATATCTCATGGTGGTTTTAATATGCAATTTGCATTTCCCTAATGATTAGTGCTACTGAACATCTTTTCATGTACCTGTTGGCCATTCATATATCTTCATTGGAAAAATGTCTATTCAGGTCCTTTGCCAATTTTTTAATTAGGCTATGTAGAGGAAGGGGTCCTATTGAAGTGTATGAGTTCTTTATATATTTTGGATATTAATTCCATATCAGATATATGGTTTGCAAAAACTATTTCCCATTCTGTAGTCTGTCTTTTCACTTTGTTGCTGTGCAGAAGCTTTTTTTAGGGTTAGGATTAATGTTAGGATTAGAGTCAGGTTAATTCATAGCCCACCTACTACTAAATATAGTACCCAGCCCCAGACAGAGAACCTAGGCAACTGCAGAACCCATCCTTTGTTGGGTAAAGAACCAAGCCAGCAGTCCTATCCATCTGTTCTCATCCACGTGGTATACTCTCCCTCCAACCATCACCATTCCTGACCTCAGAACTTGATTAGCTGCCCCACCCAAAACCAGCCCATATTAGCAGGCCCCACTTGTCCAAGGACATTACCAACAGATGCACCCGGAAATCCAAACTGAGCTGCCTGGTAAAGAACTGTCTTGTCAAACCAAAAGTCTGGAAAAGAAACCCAATTACTCAAATGTGTAGATGTGTATCAATGCAAGGAATCAACACAAGGATCATGAAAAATCAGGCAAATATGACTCCATCAAAGGAAACTAATAAAGCTCCAATAACAGTAAAGAAATGGAGAACTGAACTGTCAAAGAATTCAGAATAATCCTCTTGGGATCCCTGGGTGGCTCAGTCAGTGAAGTGTCCAATTCTTGATTTTGGTTCAGGTCACTCTTTCTCAGTCAGAATTGACGGATCAAGCCCGGCATCAGGCTCCATGCTCAGCATGGAGTCTGCTTGTCCTTCTCCCTCTGCTCCTTCTCCCATTCTCTCTCTCTCTCTCTCTCTCTCTCTCTCAAATAAATAAATAAATGATTAAAATCTTTTTTAAAAAGAATCCAGAATAATTCTTTAAGGAACTTCAGTGAACTACAAGAAAACACAGAGATAAATAAACGAAATTAGGAAAACAATACATTAATGTTGCAGAAGGTAGGAGGTTAGTGGGCTGCTGGGAGTGCTTAAAGAAAACCCTCTTGTTCAAACCATCATTCCCCTGACTGAAGCAACAACTGAGTCAATCTTGGTCAGTCTGTCTCCCTTACTTCACATATGATCAAAATTTTGTAGGTTATAAGTCTTTGTGCCTCTAAACACTCTTACCATTCCATTTTCAATCCTGCTTTTATAAGGACCTTTAAAAAACTGACCATATCATACCATAAATATTAGATACTTCAGTGGTTTATCACTATAAAGATCAAAATATTCAGCTCCTTATGCTCTAATCCCAGCCTATCTTTCTAGCTTCATCTCCTACTACTGGGGTCTACCCTTCAGCCATAACAAATGACCTGCTGTTTCTTAATAATTCTATGCCTTCATGGAATTCCTTTATGACTTCTCTTATTTCACCACTCTCTCTGAAACTGTTCTTAAATCCTTCACCATATACACATTTCCCTCTCTTGAATCACCTCACACATGACTCTAAAATAGCATTCACACATTATTTGCCTATTTTCCCTACTAATAAATGTACTGTTTCAAGTCAGAAGCTTTATTTTATTCATTTACATTCTCCACACTTTGACTTATCCTGGGGCTTGCCCATCACCCAGTACAAGACTGATGAACAGATGAACAGTAACGTCTCTATAATTATATAAAAAATCAAGAAGACCTAACCTACACATTATTTCTTACATTATTTGAAATTTCATTAATTGAAACAAAAAATATTGCATTGCAAGAATGTTAGATGCACTCTTAAGGTTTCCTAGTGAAAAGCTTTGCAAAAGTCATTTATATTCATAATCATTCCTAAAGCTTAAAACTGATCCTCCCCATTTTAAATTCTTATGTCATTAAATTAGAACCATGATTGAGGAAAAGAAAAAAAAGACTGCTTCAGAAGAAGTTAAGAACCCAAGAACTCCCTCATCCCTCCCCCAGACAAGAAAAACAAAAAAACAAAAAACATTTTTTATTTATTTACCTAATTTTTGCCAATAATATATTGAGAATTTCAATTATGTGGCTTACAGATAAAATGCATAAATGAATATTTAATCATATAATTTAAAAAGGGAAATTCTGTGAAATAATGAAAATAATTTGAAAAGTATTCATATTTCATTTATATAACAGCTAAGAATTGATTTTATGTCATCTCAAATTGTCATATAGTAGCCCATGAAAGATCATGAAGAATTATCCTTCAAATCTATTTCTACTTAACTTCTAAAAATAGATTTTCAAGCAAGGAAAAAGAAGAACAGATCCAAATAACTTCAGGTACAAATAAGTCACTAGGATCCTATTTAAAATATATTTGCATGTATTAATCTTTCCGAATTTATGCATTTTAAGCAGACATTTTTAAAAATATTATTATCTGTAGTATTACAATTGTTTATCTAAATTTTTAAGTGAAATTTTAAAAAACACTCAGTAGCCCAGAAAACATGTTAGTATCCAGAGAACTCAAACTCTGCTAATGATAAAGCATGTCTTCAGATTACAACTTTCAAAAGCTTAAGAATTAAATTGTGAAAAAAAAATTTAAAAATTAAAAAATTAAAAAAAGAATTAAATTGTGAATGACTGGTATAGTTTTTCCATTTGATTTTATAATTCAACACTATAAAACGATGTTCTTGATCACTCAAATAAATTTGGATTGCAGTAATAGACAAGAAAGTCTGTTTTGGAAAAGATCGAATGTAATGGATTTTCACTTACATATAATTAAAATCATTTATTACATGTCATTTCTAGTGCTTTGAATATAAGTGTAATAAATTTTCTTTAAACTACTTGTTCACAGAATTACTGTTTTTATAACAAAATGATCTGATTTATAGAGAGTGATGTCTGGATTACCATTTTAAATGCAATAACATATAAATTATCACTTACAAAGATGCTTTAGATGTATTATATTCTCTAAGATATTCTAATGCTATTCATTCATTCAACAAATACTGTTGATACTATCTAAAAGATTTTGCTAAAGTTTCAATTAACAGTGAATTCTGGTTTACATATTACCAACCAGTGGTAATTTGCCTTATTATATTTAATTTAAGATGCTATCAACTATAAGTATCTCATATTTTCTCTACCAATAAGGAAGGGAAAAAAACACATCTGCTGTTTAAATCCTTGACACTTTAATTTCATATCACTCATAATATTTATCTTAATACTTGTTGAAAGAGCTCTTTTGGACTAATTTAACCATAGATTTCTTTCTACCAATTCCTGTTGAAAAATACATGCAAAATAATTGCTTATGAGTAATTTCTAAAACTTTTTTCACATTGAGTCAAACTTCTATGAAACATTTTACAATTCAAAGTAATCAGTGTTTATTTCTTTTTCATACAGAATTATCCTCTATGCCACCAAGTAAACTGGTGAGGCAGTATTTCTTAAAAGAGAGTTCTAATATTGTCTCCAAGCTTTTTATATCCACACTGCAGGTATTGATGCTGATGCTTTCTTGATCTTACCAGAAGATGTCAATAAACAGTTTTTGGATAACGCAGAGGAAACCCATACCCTGTGAATAGTTTTCACAGAGCTTGTCTACTGAACCACCGAGATGTTGTGGTTGTCTTGCCATGCCACCAGGAATGACACATGCCACAACCAAATCTATCCATAGAGAGGCAACAAAAACCATATCTCAATCAGCAATTGGACAATAGCAAGCTTCATGTTAATTTCAGAAATGGTAAAGATGTGTAAAATACGTGCATCTTAGAATCAATGAAAAACAGTGCCCATGAATTTGCCTTAATACTAGTAACTGACTTTTTTCAATTAATGTTATTAGGACAATAAAGTCAGAAGCATGTGTGTTTTGTAATAATTTAAATCACATTTAGCAAGCTGTCTTTCCTGCATGTTGATATATCAATGTCACCATTCCCTAAAATCTTCTAGTAGTCTTGTATGACTCTGGATGCCATATAACTAATTCTTTCTCCTAACCCTGAATTCGACTTTCCTGGCACTGTTCTTTAACAACACCCATGAAAGTCAAATCTGGTTCCGTGTCTTCTTCTTTTAACCAATGTCTTCCACTGTCTCTGAGTATAAGAAACCATTTGAACATGAAAAAAATAATGTGTTGCTATATGATATTGTTATGGTATTTCAATATTCACTAATTGAGAAAACTCATAATGATAAGAAGCTACTATACATTAATATTTAGATAATTTTTAAGACCACAATAATTGGCATATGTCTTTAAAATTACTAGTACATATAATTGAATGATTTTTTTAAATTGAAGATCACATTTGTTATGTTTGTAGACATGAATGGCCCTTGCAATAGCTCTTCTGCCCCACAAAAATCTAAGGCCAATGGCTGGAAATCATTGCTGAGGATCAACAATTCTCCACCTGAGCATCAGGACATGCTGGTATAAGCATTAATCATTAAGAATCTAGGGGACAGTAAACTGAATAGCTTGAAAACTATCTTATTTATGCTTCAATCCAAACAATATTCCCATGTAAATACGTGTATATTCAACATTCAAAAAAGCTGAGAACTACTGCTCCAGATGTAATTCAACAAGCCCAATCCTTCCTCCTGTGCCCCTGGAAGCACTACAAACCCATTGCATCTCTACTATTTTTTTAAAGATTCTATTTTTAAATAATCTCTACACTCAGTGTGGGGCTGAAACTGACAACCCTGAGATCAAGAGTCACATGTTCTAGCGACGGAACCAGCCAGGTGCCCCTCTCTTTACCTGTGAATTCTGCTAGAGACTAACCATTCTTCCCACACCTGGCTCCAGCCACAACCAACTGACTAGAGTCCATACTAAAGCAAAACATTTGCTGTCCTGACTCTAGATGATATATTTTTTTTAAAGATTTTTTTATCTGAGAAAGAGGGAGAGAGAAAGTACGTGGGATGGAAGGTGTAGGAGAGGAAAAAGGAGAGAATCCTTGAGCAGACCCCACACTGAGCATGAAGCCCCACACAGGGCTCAATCCCACAACCCTACATTCATGACCCAAGCTGAAATCAAGAGCGGGTGCTTAATCAGGCGCCCCTAGATGATATTTTTTTCACATGCTGCATAAATCACCTGGTTCTTAAGATCTTTATTTCTTTCTTCCTCTCCCTTACAATTCCTTTTTTTTTCTGTTTTCTCTATGAAATCTTCTCAAATCAATAACATTTTTAGCAGGTTCACACAATCAATTAAGATATATCTGTTATACATTATAAGTTTCAATTCAACTTAGTATTTATTAAACTTCTATTTCACATGCATTTCACTGTCATCGAAATTGTCAACGCAAATAAAATATCTCATATTTCCTGGCCTCAAGACATTTACAGTCTAGTAGGGAAGAATGTATACTTACAAATCATTACAACAGAGTATAAGGGTGAAATGACTTAGAGACCTATCATGATCACAGAGGACACTAAAAGACATTCCCCACAAGAAAAAAGTAGGAAATGTCATGAAAGAATAAAACAGCAAGATTTTATTTGAACCACATTAGATTCAATGTCATGGGAGTATAAGATTCTATAAGGGCAACTGCTTACAATGGGGTAGAACTGGACAAACTTTCAAGTCTTTAAGCAACTTGTGAATATATCTTAGAATATCAATTTTGTATATGAGGGAGGCATTGGAATGTTTAAGAAAATATGTCACATAATCAAGGTATAAGATACAAGAAAAGAATAAAAATATGAGGAGGAAGACCAGCTGGTGAGCTACAGCATTCACTAAAGAAGTGGAAAGAGATGACTTACACTAATACAGCAGGGTGGAGGATGGAGGGTATATTGAGGAGTTAGTTACAATCAATAGCACTTGATAATTGATTAAATATAACTTTTATATGGAATGAAGAGGAATTAAGGATGAATCTGAAAGCAAAACAACCATAACATACACACATCAACAGTTAAAAGAGAAATCTGTCTGGCATTCCGAAACAAAGTAGAAATCCCTTAAACAGAAATCCCCAGCTTTGTTTCTATATAATTAGACTAAATCATATCAAGAAGCATTTAGAAATTCTCAATTAAAAAATAACTTCACTTTAACTTAAGAAATAATTAAGGTTTTAATGACTTTTTTTTTTGACTCAAGACCACTGTCACAAAATCAGTAATGCTTAAGTTTCCCCAATAGGAAGGGGATCATTGACTTTGTGAAGATGGGTCACATTTCTTCCGTATCTGTCATTGCTGTTGATTTTTTTTAACACACAGTACAAATATTCCATTGATGGTCAAAGAAATTTTAACTGCTAGCAGAGTTTCAACATCTTTAATATCGATGCACTTGCATATAGTCACTCTCAAATTCAGATCCCACATCTACTTTATGATTGCAAAGCATTTCGTCATGAAAATGTTATCTAGAAAAGGTGAACTTTCAAGTTAGATATACATTTTAATATAAAAATACTTGCTCCAAATACACATTTTTTAATCATTTTATTATTTTCCAGGTTCTCTTCTTATGTTTCATTTTTTTTAATCCCAGGATAGTTAACATACAGGGTTATACTGGTTTCAAGTGTACAATATAATAATGTCTCACAATTCTACACATTACTCAGTGCTCATCATAAGTGTACTCTTAATTCCCTTCACTTTTTTTCACCCATTCCCCCATTTTCCTCCCCTCTGGTAACCACCAGTTTCTTCTCTCCAAACATATGGGATGTTTTATTTAAATAGAATGAAAAAGCCAGAATGAAGAGTATGTGAAACTTTTTATGGCCAAATTTTATGGCTAAGGTGTGAGATGTCTATCAAGGAAGTAGTATAGCTCAGCAGTTAAAAGCAAGTGTTTCAGCACCCAACAATCCTTGGTTCATGCCCTTGTTCTCTGCGACCTTGTCAAAGTGCTTAATCTCTGACTCTAGTTTCCACATCTATAAAATGGAATAATAACCTCTATCTTATAGATCTGTAGTACTAAGAGAAACAATTGACATACCAGGTTAATATAGTGGATTGATTATAGAAAGCAAACAGGAAATTGTAGGAATTACTAAAGCTCTTTTCAATTAAAACAATATAGAAATTTCCTCCACGTATTTCCTAAATCATTAAAAATAGGGAGGGAACCTTGAATGTCAGCTGGACTTAACTCACTTCCAAAGAAGAGTATGGGAAGGGCAGGGAAAGGCAACGTTAGGGCACAGAAGCCTGGGGAACACTCCTCTTTCCAGGTGATCAAGATTAATGTGACCAGTGATAAATTACCTTGATAGCATGTATCCCAATGTGACATGATGTGATGACAAAGGCACTTCATCTCTGTAGAATTATTTTCTAGTCTTTCATGAAAAAAAAAGTAAGATAAACCAAACTGAGAGGCATTCTACAAAATAGCTGAGTAGTTCTCCCCAAAACTCTTAAGTTTATGAAAAATAAGAAAAGATTGAGGAACTGTCACAAGCCAGAGGAGACTAAGGAGACACAATGACATACAGCACAGTATCCTGATGGGATCATGGAATATAAAGGGGACATTGGTGGAAAAACAGTGAAGTCTGAACAAAGCCTGTAGTTTAGTTAAGAGTGTTGGCAAATTGAATTTTAATTAAAAAAAATTTAAATAATACTGCAGTAAGAACTAATGGGCTCTTTTTTTCATTTTTTCATTTTTTCAATGTTCCATGATTATAGAAGATGTTAAAAGCTGGAAAAAACAAATAGTGTGTAGGAATTGCCTATACTATATTTGCAACTTCTCTGTAACTATAAATTCAAAATTATTTTAAAATATAAAGGGTATTAAAAGTATAGTAGTGAGCAAGCCATAAAATGTAGAACCTATTTGACTCAATTTACTTAAACATGGGGCAGCCCGGGTGGTTCAGCAGTTTAGTGCCACCTTCGGCCCAGGGTGTGATCCTGGAGACCCATGATCGAGTCCCACGTCGGGATCCCTGCATGGACCCTGCTTCTCCCTCTGCCTGTGTCTCTGTCTCCCTCTCTCTCTCTCTCTCTCTCTCCCTCTCTCTTTCTCTGTGTTTCTCGTGAATAAATAAATAATCTTTTTTAAAAATTTACTTAAATATGCTTACTTAAATATTAAATAGATGGATACTATGAACTTCCTGAGTTTGAGGCTTTATGATTTTTCAATTCTGATAACTTTGCAAGACAGGTCTTAATCCACAACGATCTAATCTAGTAAAATATCTTCATATAATGCCAAATGATAGGGATAAAAATAGAAGATCCAAATAGAGTTTTTTTTAAAAGGACTCTAAACATATTAACAATTTTTACTCTTAACAGGTAAAAGCACTTGGATATGTCAACATTAATGCATTTTTCTTTATGAAACACCCACTACCAAGTAGTATTTTTACTATATGGAACAGTACATAAAAGTAACTTAAAATGCTAAATGAAAACAGATTAAAAACTAAAGGCCCCTCCAAAGTGAGTTTACATCGCAAAGAGAGGGCAAATATACTAAACAAATTAATTAGCCTGAAACAGCACCTCTCTTAATGAGTACAAGTTCAAATAAAAACAAAAACCCGGGATCCCTGGGTGGCGCAGTGGTTTGGCGCCTGCCTTTGGCCCAGGGCGCGATCCTGGAGACCCGGGATCGAATCCCACGTCGGGCTCCCGGTGCATGGAGCCTGCTTCTCCCTCTGCCTGCGTCTCTGCCTCTCTCTCTCTCTCTCTGTGACTATCATAAATAAATAAAAAATTAAAAAAAAAAAAACCCTATGACTGAAATCCTTCTGTAACAGATATTTTCTACAACGTCTGAGCAGTCAATACTCATGGGGAGTAACCCATTACCACCTGTGTTATAGCCCAGAATATAGACAATTCTCTTGTATATTTTTTGTTTTCATATTTTGCTTCAAATTATAACATGTGGTACAATACCTGCACACAGATTTACAGTTATCTCTTAAACATTATCCCAAAGGCCTTTTAAGTTTGTTTTCTACAGTTAGACTAAACACCGACCAGAGCTTAAAAAATGGGCATTTCTTTGAAGATGCTTACACAAGTATTAAGTCTCTAAGGTTGTGGGCAATATATTATTGCTTCTGTAGACAAATAGCAAATAGCACCCTGGTTACTGGAAAGACTTGCTTTTTTTGAGAGTATCTCTAGAAAAAGGTTATACTTTAATATTCTCCAAGTTAAACTAACATAAAAATTGAAGCGAAGTGGGGTAGTCTGCTACAGCTACAGGGAGTTAAGTGATAGATGAAAGATAATTCACTTTCGGGTGTACTCTAGAATAAAATGATAGATGATTTTTCAGAATAAAGAAAGGCTAAGTAAAATAAGGCACAGAAAAACAAATGTGTTTCAAGTTTTTCTTTAAAAATCTTGACATTTTAAACAAAATATATCTTAAAATATGCACTCGTATTATCCCACAATATATTCCTCCTGAAATATACGTACTAATCAAGTATCTGCTCAAAATCATCATTTAAAAAAATATTTTCTTTATTTATTTTAGAGACACAGAGAGTGCAGGGGAGAGGTAGAGGGTGAGGAAGAAGAGACAAGCAGACTCTGTGCTGGCACAGAACCTGATGAGGGGCTCAATCTCACAACCCTGAGGTCATGACCTGAACCAAAACCAAGAGTTTGATGCTTAACCAAATGAACCACCCAGGGGCCCCTCAAAATTATCATTTAAAAAACATACAGGAAAATAACCTGCATAATTAAAAAAACATACAGGAAGCATGTATTCATCCAACTAATCCTGAGTGCCCACTTTGTGCTAGGCTTTGTGGAAGGAGGTAGCATTATTTTCATTTCATAGAGCTACGTTCTTTCCATTAAGAGAGCCTCCGAGGACAAATCCCTTAACTGTCCACAATAATCCTGAAATCTATGTTTTAATGGATGGAAAAAAATAACACCAAAAGTCCTGACAACTTTGACATGTTAATGGAAATCTTAGAAATACTGTAATGGAAAGAAATTATTGCATCAGAAAGCAGCAGGCCTGAAATAATAAAAGGGAAATTTAGAAATTGCCATTATTATTGAAATGCAGTATTAGCTTAAAGAAAAGGAATCAAGTAATCAAAAGTACATAAAGCACAATTTGTTGGAGCTTAAGAATATTGGATTTTTGCTTCTTGAATTAAATCTGACAAGCTCAGTCAAAGCATTCCGACTGAGGCCACACAGACTCTAAGCGTACAGAGGAGAGTTTTTCTATTTGGTACCACAAATATTGTTCCAGTCTATCTTCCAGGATGTTCTCAGGTCAATAACCAAACTTTTTGGCTACTGAGCTGTGACTCCATGCAATGCATTTTCACCTCTTGCAAAGGAAAAAAGTTAGAGAAGGACACAGAAGACGGATGATTTTGCCTTTCATAGCATTCTCTTTTCTGAAACAAAGATATATGTGATTATGGATTCTTTCAACTAAAGCACATCTTAAAAATAAATCCCAAAGTACATTCATTAGAAGTAAAATATTTCAATTTTCAATAGAATTCACTAATTACCTGACAAAATTATATTAGCAAATGTGTTCAGTGGAATAAAAATATAGGAAACCGATCCGTAGCCATGCAACCTACAAATGACAAATAAAAATCAAAAGTTAAGATACCTATACCTAGGCTTAGAGGACCAGAACACTTCGGAAAGACTAGGCATTCAATTCAATCCTAAGTGGCTCTTTCTCTTCTTCCTCCTCTATTCCCCTTCTACGTAATATCATTACCATTATTACCATTTTCATTATTGCTAAGAGTTTGCTTTAATGGCCGCTCTAAGCTTTCCTTCACAATCCTCTGCCTGAAACAATATCCCAGACAATAAATTATACACTTGGCTGGCTGAAGCCAACTGCTATATAGTTATGGGAGTTGATTGCTGGCCATAATGAGCTTCTGATATACCTATAAATCCTAAAACCTATGCCTGGCCTTCTCATCTATCCATGGAAGTCTCAATATAATCTGAAATTCCAAAAATGGTATTACTTTCCAACGCCCCCAATCTCCTCTCTAGAGATTTCCCAGTCTCCTGGACAATTCCCACTCCTTGAACAACATTTTTACAATACTGGTGGAGAAAG
This sequence comes from Canis lupus dingo, assembly GCF_003254725.2. Taxonomy (NCBI): domain Eukaryota; kingdom Metazoa; phylum Chordata; class Mammalia; order Carnivora; family Canidae; genus Canis; species Canis lupus. The sequence goes on from NC_064257.1 coordinate 60,607,502, forward strand.
ACATGCATAAAATTAACAGTGATACTAGTTTGCAGGTCATAAGTGCATCAGCACAACAATTACATGCAAAATGATAAAAGAGAGAGATTTACTCATGTGCCAGTCTGATTCAGGGTGGTGACCAAAAAGAAGTGGCATTTAAACTGAGCATTAAGAAATAAGGAGGATGCAACAGATAAAGAGAAGACAGGAAAACAAGAAGCTAAGCCACACAAACATAAATGCCTAGCATGTTTAATTTGTTCAGAAGAGGTCTTTGGAGAGATTTCATCAAAAAAAAAAAAAAAAAAAAAAGACACTCTAAATTGAGGTAAGACCAGATCTTAAAATGCCCAAAGATATTTAAGTTTTATAGAGAAGCAATTAATTCTCATGGCTACGTGAAAAAAATGCGAAAGGAAACAAGGCATTAGAGACTGAAGAACCCAAAGATGCCAAACCACACCAATGGCAGTAGAAATGAAAGACAGGAATTGGAAAAGAGAAATATTTTGAAGATTTAATTGCCAGAATTTGACAAATGAGGAAAAGAAAGTAGAGCCCTACCTACTGATATTCTAGCCTGGGTAAAAAGTAGCTATCAAACTATAAGAGACACAGAACAATTGTAAGGCTGTCTAAAAAAGATAAGTTTGGATCTAACCACACTTAATTCTATAGAATAAATAGGTGGAAAAGTCCATCCAACGGAAAAAAAGTTCCCTTCAGCGCTGAGGAAAATGGATAAGGCTGGATGTGTACATTCAGGAGTGATGAGCACCAAACTCCTGGCTAAGCCTTGGGCCTGGGTGGAATCACCCAAGGAGGGAAGGCTGAGCCAATAAAAAAGGCCAATGCCAGAAATTTAATGAACTCATACATCTAATGAGTGAATAAACAAAGAGTCAAAGAAGAAAACCAACAGGGGAAAAAAATCAATAAAATAAAGGAGGAATGCCAAAGGTTCAATCTCCTAGATGGCAAAAGGAATGAAAATGTCCCAAAGTGGATGGGAAAACATTCTAGGAAGATTGAAGGCTGGTAGAGGTCATGAATTTAGCTGACTGTGACAAAGGAGTCAAAATGAAGTATGAAAGAAAAACTGAATTGCAAAAGGAATGGCATGAAGGAGGGGAAAGGACAGAGAATGTTGTAAGACCAAAGACAAATGATGAGCTCGGACTGCAGAGGAGGCAAAAGAAAAGGGGGCAGAGGACAGGTTAGTCCAGGAGAGAAGTATGGATTTCTTTTTCTCTAAGGTAGGAGTAAGATACTTTGACATATACGGAGGCACAGCAGGTTTAACTGATGGAGCTTTCAGGATTTATACGGGTCTTTTGAAAAGTGGTGATGGCAAATGCAGCCATAGGTCAACTTACATAATTGTCGCTGTTGATGCACAGACTGAGCACCGCATAATAGGAAAGGCCTCTTCCCACTTTCTCCAACGCTTATAAGAGACCCTCTGGGAACTCTACTAAATTGGGCCTCTTATGGGCTATTGTCTTTTGTATCTGATTCATTAAATCCTTCCTACACAAGCACATTGTTCCATTGTTCCAAAATAACACAATTAAAAATTTTAAATGGCATATCTGAACTTTAACATATCTTGAATTAAAAATGACTTCATTATTTTGCCATGAAAAATCTGAAGATCAACTTAAATTTCTCAAATCTCTCTTTTGAGAAATGGCGAAGCTTTATTAACCCTGGTGTCATAACTCCTAAAACACAGAGAATTCCATTTTTGGAAGATAAGGCTGAGGAAAAGCCCAAAAACACTTAGTGTTTATGAGTTCTATTATAAAGAATATTTCTAATCAGCACTCTGTTAAGGCTTGAAGAAAGAAAGGAATCTACCGGCAGAATGAAAAGTTGAGTTAGACGTAATTCCAAGGATATCATCATGTTTACCAATAAAGGTCTTCCAAAAGAGATCTTTAAAGTCACCAACAAATGTTTATCTTTCTGGAGTGGGAGTGGCCAGACATTACGAACTGCACAGGCTCACCACCGTGGGATCTGTAGTCTTACCTCCGTCACTTGAGTTGATCCATGTTTTCTCCCCAATTGGGAATAAAGCATCCCCATGTGTGAACACACGTACTTGCGACCCAGCTCAGTGAGGCTTAGCCCCTGAAACGTGGTAGGCCCCTCTCTGCTTTAACATTTGTGACTAACCTGTATGATTGGCTTCTGTGTAATAACTTAAAGAAACTCAACTTTTAAATAAGAATACACGTTTCTCTTCCAAGAAATGACAGCTGCATCTATGGTGAGAACACTTTCCAGGAGCATCAAGATTGTGAGCACACCCTCTATCATTGTGCCTGGCACAGAAGAGGCATCCTTCGTTCTTCATGGAATTGTGGTCATGCCCTTTCACGTGTTTTTGTCCCCCCTTGGAACAAGTACTATTAACTAAATGTATAACTCACGGGGTTTGACGTTATTTTAGCACACCCTTACCACTATAACCACTTCTACTCCGTTCCTCCAATCTCTGTCAACACACACACACACACACACACACACACACACACAAGTTTCAGGTCTGGGATCTGAAGTAAAATTCATGACAGACAAAGGAAAGGGAATTTTATTTCCTTAGTTGCTATTAAGAAGGAGAAAAGTTACAGGTCTTATGGGCTTTTACTGTGATCATCAACACCCCAAGACACTGATAAATCTGAGTAAAAGCTCCCCTATCCCTACCCACCGCTGGCATTTAAGATATCAAGCTGACATACTATTCGATTCTTTACCAAATGGACTACTGCAAGCTATTTCACTCTAAATCACATTCCTGAAAACAATCAAATTATGAATTAATCCCTAAAGACTAGAAGATTGCAAGCCCCGAAATCGTGCAGAAGCTTGCAATTAGGATCATAAGCAGGAGACTGGAAGAGAAATATCAGAAACAATGTGACATGATTAGCTATAACCAAAGGGGGAAAAACAAGTAGAGATAGATGTCCCTGAAGATAATCCATGAACTCATGAGCACAGAGCAAGGTATAGGGGGAGGAAAATGCAAATTGTGAGGCCCCTAGCAACAGTCTATTAAATTCTAAAGAAGCAAACCAAGCCAACAGTTTAAAGCACACATTACTATGCAGCAAACTATGAGCTCTTATGATACAGCAAGTGCATCTGAGACAATTGAGAAGGCCTGTGGGGCCCCTTTGGGTATCCCCTTTCCACTCTCCATGTCTTTACTCATTTTCAAACTATTTAGAGTCAGTCAGCAGGGGTCAGCTCAGGCTCAGAGTTCTGTAATAATAATTTCCGAGAATGTACATAAATTCTAAAGTAGTTAGCTAGTGTGGGTTTGAAGTGTTAAGTCACTCTGAGGTGACGAGGGCTGTGGCAAGGCACATGGCAAGATGCTATTTCCCTAAAGTACAATGAAAACACCCGTGATTCCAGAACCTATGAATACTTCCTGATAACTTAAATATTCACAACAAAATGTTATGTCCTTGACGCAGCTATTCTGTTCACATGCCGCATCTTTACAAATGTCCTTAAACAGCAAGATTATGTCTATGGCTACTGGGCCCACAGGATGGCTTTCGTTTGTTTGCTCTGTTTTGTTTGTGGGAAGAAGAAAGCCAAATGTAGTAAATAAGCCATTCATTTTTTAATTAGTTTTCTTTTTTAGAAAAATTGCTTTTCGATTTTTATGTTTTGATAAATCTGAATGTTTTCATCAAATAGATTCGTAAATGTAGACAAAATCTGAGTTCCCAACATCTTTGTGATTCCAGTGAACCCCTTCGAAGGATTCATCAATTCTCACCTGTACTTACTCATTGAAGATTTATTGTGCCCTCTGTGCCAGACAGTGTCCTAGGCCCTGGGAAACAACTGTAGTCCCAAAAGGGCAAGAGCCCAAAGAGACTGCACTCTAGTTAGGAAGACAGATACTGACCAAATAAATATAACATACATACAGATATAAAAGTACAAATTATGATTAAGTGCTATTCAGGACCAGGACAGACTATTCTAGAAAGACTAATGGTGGGAGTGGTGGGTTCAGGATGAAGGCCATCTAGCTCAAATCTGACAACGGAGGAGCGGTGGCCTAAAAGTGGGAAGAGAATATTTTAGACAGGAAAAGATCAGATGTTGAAAAGAACTAAAAGAAGCCTTGAGTGACTTATAGGATCAGAACAGCCCTGCATTTGAAATCAGACCACCTGGGTCCTATTCCAGAGGCGCCAATAATTGACAGCACGAACAAATGAGGAAGTTGAGAATAACACATCTTCCGACCTAAAATCCCATGCTTTCATGAGTAATCTTTACGTCAAAAATTGAGTAGTGGTATTTCATAGAAAAAAGTATCTTATTCGTTTAAAGTATTTCTGTACAAACTTCATTTCATATTTTATTAATCAGGAACTAATAATGAAAGCTCCTGCATATTTTCATATGTGAGCAGATTTCACAAATACAAAAAAAAATACTGAAGCATGTTACAATTAAACTCACTTCAAAAAATAAGTAAATAAACTCTCTTCAAATATTTAATAATGCCTTGAACCTTTAAAATGCTACTACTAATTGTTACTAATGCACATAGGTCTTATTCACAAAGCTACATTAAAGTGAAATAATGTTATTGTCTCTATATAGGAAATAGGAAATAAAAATGTGATTCATAGAGAAAAACACAGCCAGGAATTTTCATTCCCCAGAATTTATCACTGTCCAAAAAAATTCATTCTCAAGGGTTGTAGTCTCCAGATTTGTTCATCTTTCCATAACATGTCAGGACCATTTTTTTAATAATCATTAAAAAAAATTAAGTAATCTCATCAAGATTGTGGCATTTTTTTTCTTCAGCTGGAACTCTTTATCTTTTATTAAAATTATAGAATTCTATGAAATCCTGAGGAGTTCTCTGCTAAAACCAACCAACCTCATTTTTTTAAGAAATTGTATTCTAGAATGAAAAGTCCAAGGCTGCACTCCAGGCCAGAAATAAATCAAGGCTTGTTTGATGATGTTGCTAAACTTACTTCCCCATTATTTTGCCTCATCTCTGTCCTACACACTACTTGGCTTTATTTTTTTTATTTTATTTTTTTTTTTTTTACTACTTGGCTTTAAATAAGTCTTCTCGATGCAATAAGATTATTTTGTTTCAGGAAATCATTAATAGTCACTTGATTTCAGGTTACCTCCCAGATCCTTCTGATATTCCTTGAATTTAGATTATAATCTATACTTGCTGTGACAAAGGATATAATATTCATTCTAAAACTGGGATGGACTATCGAGGTTAAAAGATAAACGAATGTCCTAATGTAATTCCGTGTGCATCCAGAAGGTTTATAAAAATAAAATAAAAAGAGAAAAATGTTAATTTAGCCTCTTCTACAAAAAATACTGATGCCACAAACGAATGATTATCAATGACAACATTGCTCAATGAGCAATTTTAACTTTGGGAAGGGAGGTGAGATGTAAAGATGTGACACACATTTTGCATATTTTCCTACACTATGTCCCTATAATCTTTATTTCTTTCTGACTTTTTCATTTTAAGTGCTTTGACCTGGAAGAAGAGGAAAAACACTTGCTTGAACAAAGGATCTAAAAGATTTGGATGAACACAAAAGGAATACAAACTAGACTTTTCTACAACCCACAACTCATCTCCTGTCCTGCAGAACCCTCAGGTAACTTTATAAATCTAGAGAAAAGGAGAACTTGAATTGTGCCTCTCAGGGATTTAGAAAAACCCAAGCAAGTCTCACACTGTTCCTTCCAGCCCAGCATAAAGGAGAGTAACCAAATTAACTTGGATGCGTTTAAAAATAATGGATCTGAAGGGGCTCCACGCACAGGAATGGAAGGAAAAAGTGGCAGCAACCGGTTTACTTCCTGAAGGCTGAGATTAAACGATGGGCTTGTCAACAGTTGGTAAGTGATGTGGGACCAGGGTAGATCAGGGCCCCTCTCCTCCCAACCGTGGCATCTCCGTCTACCTCACGGTCTCTTACTTACCCCCCATCCCCGGTCCAATCCCTCGGACAAAAGGAAGGGAAAGCCTGAATCCAGTGCCATTCCACTTTTGCTGCACTGACCTAACTAGAAATTAAATTCGACCACAACAGGAATATTCTTCTCGTGGATTGAGGTTGTCATCTTTTGTATACAGGACGGTACCAAATGCTAAAGGTGCCTACTAAAGGTACAGATTAACTTATGAAAGAGTTTATGCCTTAAATTGGTGTTCCAATTAGGAGATGGAGTACAGGCACCACAAAAGTACGCAAAAGCAAAAGGAAACTCCAGAAATGCAACAAGGTCGAGAAACTAGAAGACCTGGGAAACAACTGTAGTTCCCAAAAGGGCAAGAGCCCAAAGAGACTGCACTCTAGTTAGGAAGACAGATACTGACCAAATAAATATAACATACATACAGATATAAAAGTACAAATTATGATTAAGTGCTATTCAGGAACAGGACAGACTATTCTAGAAAGACTAACAGTGGGAGTGGTGGGTTCAGGACAATGGAGGAGCGGTGGCCTAAAAGTGGGAAGAGAATATTTTCCTCTACAACTCTCAAAAGAGCCTCCTTTCGGGAAGAATATATGAGCTTAATGTTCAAGTCTTCAAAACTATTGTGCTGTAAATGCTTTCAAATCATGTGTCTTCATTCACATTATTGGCCCCTTGAGCCTACTAAACATGTCAAATCTTCAAGTTGTCTTATAGCTACACTGACTCTTTTATATCTGCCAGATGGAGTAACTACACACTAATGAATACAGAGCAATGTATGAGAAAAGCTGGAGTGACAGGACTAGCAAATGTGCCTCTCTACCTAGAGTAGTGAGATCAAGCGTCCTTTCAGAAACCACCAACCTAAACATGACATATTTAATTCTAAGTAAAAAAAAAAATCATAATGATGCTTACAACTTGACATAATTTGCAGAGGAGTCTGGAAATTTCATCAAAGCCTAGCACTGAATGTGAGATGTATCAGCAAACATCGACTTAGAAATTATACTTAGATTGAACTAAACAAGCAGTTGCGGGAAATAAATTATCTGCTACTTTCTTTTCTGGATCCCAGGACAAAGAAATCAGTAAAGATTTAAAATGATATCGCCGGTAGAAATCTATTGATCTCAGATCACACACACTAAAGGTGCTGATGTGTGAGCATGACCAGTTTCTTAGAAAATCAGCTCACTCCGCACTCCTTGTCGTTCTTGCTCACTCAAGCTCCAGAAGAGCCCAGCTAATTATGCAAGATGATTACAAATGCTATTACTTAAGGGAAAATGAAACATAAGAAATATCTTTAAACATGTGATTTCATAAAATGACCATGCAGATAAGAACCAGAGAAGAAATAGAGAGTGTAGTTCAAGGTTATATAAAAATCTCATCACTAAAAACAGACAGATGATAGATAATAAAAATCTCTATTACGCAAAAAAGAGCATCAACTGGAGCATAAAGAAAAATTAAGTAGCAAGAATAAACAAACGTGAGAAAGGATAGAAATTCACTTACAGGATCACTTGCCTTAGATAGTTTTTCCTTAATTCCAGTATAGTTAACATGCAGTGTCCTATCAGTTCCAAGCGTACCGTATTTTGCCTTAGATATTTTCAAAGAAGGTTGATCTCACCATTGGCATGTGTGGCAGAGAAATTTTTAATCCCTTTCAGCTCTATAATTCTGGGAAACTACCAAGCGTTGGTTAATCCGCAATCAATACTCTGTGCGTGTGCACGCACGTGTGCACGGGAGTATGTGTGTACGTGCACACACATTTACATACACATACACACACGGCTTACATCCCTATCCACGCTCTCTACATGTGTACATACCATATATGTGACTATGTATATCATACTTGTCTATGTGAAGGTATGTTTATACCATAGCTCTCTGCTTTTCTCTCCATATATCTGCCCTGTTCCTCCCTCTATATTCCAGAAAGAGCCAACATGTCACTCTTTTGGTAGAGTCCCTCAAGGGTAGCTAGCAAGCCTACAGAATACTGTAGGTTCCGTGCTCACCTCTGGATCAAGAACACCCAGCACAGCACTCCCAAGCAGGGAGCTGAGTGCAAGGCACCAAAATTCAGAGTAAGTGTCTGTGGTGGTGGGTAAATCAATAAAATTGGTTGGGACAAATCAATGAAATATGACTTGCGCTCTCGACACAATTATATATGCCTTGCAAAGAGGGGCAATTCATGTCTTTTCCTAATTCTAGGATTAGCCCAGTTCAAGAACAGAGTAACCAACCAATAACTAGTTGTGGGACTGAATCAGGTTCAACTGAGTAAGATGTATTAGATGGTGTTTCTCAAGATGTTAAAGGGGGGAAAAGGAACTAAACCAGCCAACTGGGTACGCATGAGGAACTTTTGGGCAAGCCAGGTAGCAGCACCCTTGGGCTTTGTTTAATGACTTAATAATAAATAAGAAATAGCTACTACATGGCTTGTTCTTTTTCCGAAGCCTGATAGCTGCCATATCAAGAACAAAGTGTAAAACCAGACTCATGCGCTGAAGGAAGTCTCTTCCACAACAAATCATTTTTGTTGTTGTTGTTATTCAAACAAACACACAAAATGGTGTTTCTCTTAAATTATTTTCCAAATCATTAGGAAAAATGTAATTTGAGTTTTATCGGACTACTAGGAAATGAAAGCATTTTTATTTTTAAAAAATGATTCAAGAGACCATTAAAACCACTGTTTATGAAAATGCGTTTTTATCTTTATCAGGAAATTGAAATTTATTTACAACAGTAGATAATATAGTTATTATTTCATGGTATTTAATCCTCTACCATGCATAACAATTTGCTCTAAGAGAAATTATATAGTTGCTTAAGGCTGCTACTCATAGCTCCTTAATTTTAAATCACTAAATAAAATAGTAAAAATATGGTTGCATAAGAAAACTTAGAGAATAAATCCAAATGAGATAATTGGGAAAACACAAAAATGTAATTTATCACACAGAGTTTAGAAATGTTTGTAATAATGACAGTGGAGGATAAATACCATTTTTTTTTTCTTCTCCGTCTAGCAATTTGTAGGTCTACATTAAAACCTGAAAAGACTCCATTTTAAAGACCTAGCTCTAAGACTGTGTGCTCAAACTTCCACTAAGAACACTTTCCTCCTTATGATGCTTTGCCTTACAATTCATCTTTTAAACTTCCAGGGAAAAGAAAAAGTAGAACCACTCCAAAAGCATTGTAAATGCTACATACGCCTCCAGAGGCAAAGTTGCTCTCTATCATTTATTTAGTATGCTAACACGTAAGTGTTCTTGAAACAGTTATTCTTTTTAGTTGACTGTGCTCTATACTGAATTGCAGACAGACATGTACTGAGCTATTATTAAGAGGATTACTACTCAAAACACCAAACACCCAAGATTCTCTTAAATAAACTCCGTCATTCTCCAGGGCAATCCTAGGGCAGAAACAAAACAAAACAACCAGGAATCTCAGTTATAGAAACATCTTCTTCAGCTTTATGACTTAATATGACAGAAAAGTTAACCATTTGGGAACATTTTGGAATGGTATATATACAATTACTGATGCCTCTGCTGTGCATATTTTAATGGAAAATAGCATTTTCTTAAAGATTACAATTTATTGGACGATTCTACAAGAAACCTTTCCATTGACCATCTGTCCAAACTGTGTGTTTAAGTTCTGAGACATTTAAAAAGAGATTCATGTCGTTTGTTCCCAGTTGCTAGGGGGAAAAACTGTGGTTCCAAATATCATCTTGAGTCACATTAATCTTGGTGATTATCTTTTGTGTGAGTTTTTTTCATGATCTGATTAGATGAAATTTATGAAGAATTTGAAACCCCCTTTGGATTATATCTACTCCCAAAGAATTTTTGGTGGCAGATTGTTTCACATAATAAGTACATATTTGCATGGTGGCTAGAAATTAGATTCTAATGTTTATGCATCAAATAATAAAGAGACTAAATAATATAATTAAATATATGTCATGAAATTCTTCCTGGGATGGAGAGAAGCTTTATGTCTTTGTAATTAATGTTTCAAACAAAGATTCTCTTATCTTTTATTTTGAACTGATTTTTTTTGGCATTTTTCTTCTCTTTGATCCCCAAGTTTCAAATAAGACATATGATGACCATATATCATTTACTTTTCTCAATGCAAGTCAAAAATTCCATTTTTACCTATGGCACTACTTATGATAAAACAGATGACAGTATTAATTGTCATTACCCCAGGCACAGGTGAATCGGCTCTCATATCTTCCAAGAATTCTGATGAGTTCCCAACTGAACCTTAGGAAAGGTAAATTCAATATACAGGACATGGATATCCCAGAAGCTTCAAGGCAATATTATTATTATATTTGGGATGTTCTCCTAGAACAGTACAGAAAGCACTCTCCTCAAGAAGCTGTACTTTATTTTTTTTACTTCTTTTTAAAGATTTATTGGGGGGGGGGCAGAAGGAAAAGAGAGAGAAAATCCCAAGGAGACACCTTGCTAAGTGCAGAGCCCGAAGAGGAGCTCGATCTCATGATCCATGAGATCATGACCTGAGCCGAAATCAGGAGTCAGAAGCTTAATTGATTGAGCCACCCAGATGCCCCTAAATACTAAAAGCAAATGAAGCACCTATAAATTATGTTCTTTACACTGACCCTAACAATCTAAGCTTGGGAAAGAAAGTAATGCTATTTGCATAAAAACTTCTTATTCGGTTGCCACTCAGAGTAGTTTCCTCCTTCTCCATTTTGAACTCAAGATAGGTTCATGTTGGGGATCCCTGGGTGGCTCAGTGGTTTGGCGCCTGCCTTTGGCCCAGGGCGTGATCCTGGAGACCCAGGATCGAGTCCCACATTCCCACATCGGGCTCCCTGCGTGGAGCCTGCTTCTCCCTCTGCCTGTGTCTCTGCCTCTCTCTGTCTCTATCATGAATAAATAAATAAATCTTTAAAAAAAATAAAAGATAGATAGGTTCATGTTGAAGAGGCAGATATTTTACACTAGAAAAGTAACTAATGTTGACATACACGGTAAGCCCTGCATGAGTTCCATGGCCTCTACAGATCTACAGACTCCATGACTCTACCTTAGAACAATGAGCTGGGAGATCACTCAGGATTTCTCTGAAAATATATTTACACCCTCCAATACTGAGGATGTTGGCACTAAGGATGCCTTGTCCGGGAAACTCAAGCAAACTAATATATTGTAGATTTCTAAATATCAATGTGTAGATTTGCAGTGACTCTCGTCCAATCACCTGACTTACTAAGCAACCAGGACAGATCGGCGGTGACCTCCCCCAGTATCTCAGTTCAGAACATGATGGGCCAAAAGTCTAGACCCTCTGCAGAGTAAACACACGCTTCCCAGATAACATTTCAGAAATAGAAGAACAAAGGTCAGGACAAGCCAGGGCAGGACAATGAAGTGGTTCTGGCCTCTCTGAGGCCTCCAACTTCCTCTTCCTCTTCTCCTTTCTTTTTCCCTAAGTAACAATATCAGCAGCTCTAAATAAGTACTAAGCTTAATGACTTTCTTCTCCAAAATCATGTGTATTTTAAATGAAACAAAACCCATGAATAACTGAATGCATCATCTTCTCAAAACACCCCTCTCCGTTGATTGCCTAATTCGATGCATAAAAAATAAATCTACCCAGTCACTCATTCCAGCAAACTGAGTCAGATGAGTCTCCTTCCTCTTCCACATTCAATCAATTAACAAGCTCTGACATATTTTTGCTCGAAAATGATTCTCAAATCCATCACTCATTCTGTACCCTACTAATTTGCCCTAGTTCAGATCTTCATTACCTTTTGCCTAAAAGAAAACCAGCCTCAAACGCATCCATTTTAATCCATTCTCTATTCAGATGCCAAAGGAAGTGCTTCAACAAGCATCAGATTCCAACACTCTCTTGTTGAAAAATCCGTCACTGTTTTGAAGATAAAGTTAAAATCCTTTAGCTTCTATAGAGAATCCTTCATTTATGCTCATTCAGCATGTTCTGTTGACTAGTCTTGTCTACCCCAAATTGTTCCATGGCATTCTCCAGTCTGTATCAGAACAAATCATTTCTTTCATCACGACTTCTGTAAAGACTAGAGAAAAATGCACTTTCTCTCAGGTTCAGATCTTAAGATGTGGTGTTCATCACAACTTGTCTATAAGGTTAATTATCTTTTATCGTATTTGCCAGCACAACAGATCCATACAATGCTGGAACCAATTGGATTAATCTCATGCATCAGGCTTCTCTAGGGAAAGTCACGTAGGAATAACTGCTCTCTGTCTTCATACCACGCACAGGCTCAGCGAAAGATTTCACTGCTTATTTTACCTAAGAAGTTTTCTGAGGTGGATGTAAATCACTGACTCTAGATAATTCCTTTTTTTGTTGTACTTACAAAAATACCTTTACTATGGCCAACAGGTGTTTAGGTGGTCTATACTTACACCTGCACCAACTAGGGTGAGCCATATTCTGACCCTGGAGAAATCCAACCAAACTAAGATACACCAGTAATGATGTATGTCAGAAAATCTATCATATTCTAGAGAATACCTGGTTATTTTTAAGCCACATGAAATCCTAAATAAATATTTGTTAGTCCTTTGTCAGTAATGTATTAATGTGGCCATCACATCTTTTAAGGTCACCATCACGCCATCCTATTACTTCTTACTCGTATACTTAACATCTATTAAATCCTTACTGTATGACAGATGCTATTTTCACTACATTTATAGTGCAATGCCTTTTATTCTCCTAAGCTAAGGAAAATGAAATCTCTCAAGTCCTTTTCTCTTTGCTCAACCAAGAAAATGTTGGAAAATTTATATTTTTTGATTACGACACTAAAAACTCTTATCTGTAATAGTGACAATTCAACTTTCAAATTTTATTTTAAAAGTCACTTGTCAAGTAAATATCAAATGCGGTACATGAATAAAACACAGAAAAGCTATTCCACAGTTTACTCAAGTATGGCAGGATGCTGAGGGAGTTGGCCAAGCTGCATTTTATGCACTAAGCGCCAAGATTGTCTATGCTCCATAAAACACTTCAGATCTCATTAAAACCAAGTGAACGATGCCAATAAGAGCATCTAAGGCCAACTTTAGCTTTATTCTGTATTGGGTTAATTTAACCTAAAAAAAATTTTTTCCACAGACCTTTAACTTTCAATTACAATGCCATCTTGCGGAAAATACTGAAGTAATGCAAAAGACTCATTAACATCTTGATACAATAGTCAGCAAACCACTGTGAAAGCATGGTAGATATGTGAGAACTTAATACACCAATATGCAATATTTAGATCAAAGTTTTCTAATTCTACAAGGTAAAAATCACTCCGAGATGCAAAACTGCGTTCCAAACCATCAGGATCCAGTCAACTACGTTTATCATAAGGAAGCGAGGTAGAGGGGATCCCTGGGTGGCGCAGTGGTTTGGCGCCTGCCTTTGGCCCAGGGCGTGATCCTGGAGACCCGGGATCGAATCCCACGTCGGGCTCCCGGTGCATGGAGCCTGCTTCTCCCTCTGCCTGTGTCTCTGCCTCTCTCTGTGTGTGTTACTATCATAAATAAATAAAAATTAAAAAAAAAGGAAGGAAGGTAGACATACCAACGGATCATTGTCAGATTGCAACAGGGAAAAAAAAATATGAGAAAAAAAACATATGAGACAAATTTGTCTAGTGTCTGAATTAACAGTCCATTGTGTAGATTATTTAGAACTTGTTCTAGCTGTTCCAGGCTGGCTACCGATGGGTATCAAAAAGTTGAAAGCTTTCAGTGGCCTCAGGAAATTTATTTGTCCCGAGGGATCCAGCTAGTGCATTGGGGGGTATTGGGAGACTATTAGTTATATGCGATCCCTGTGAATCATAAGTAGGTCGTACCCAATAATAATCTAGTTATGCTACATTAATAACAAACTCTTTAAATTCAAGCTATCAAAAAGATTGGCTGACAAGCAGCTTTATTTCAGAAATGAGTAATGGTATCAGAGTAGTAAAAGAAGTTGAGGAACAGGATACAGGCTATGAACGCAGGTTCTAGAGCCGGACTGGATGAGTTTAAGTCTAGCTCCTTTACTTTGCCAATTGTAAAATCTTAAGCAAACTACTTAATCTCTGTCTCAATTTTCTAATCTGCAAACTGGAAGTGATGATAATACTCATCTCAATGGGCTGCTATGTGGACCAAACGAACTAAAACATGCAAAACATGTGATCAGAAAACTGCCTACAAGTTCATCAGACGAGTGATTAGATGTTAACAATTTTTATTACTCAAAGTCATTCAGCTCATCAGTGGTAGGGTCCAAACTGGAAGTCAGTTCTGCTGACCCCTGGGCCCCAGCCTGCCATGCCAGAGGTAACAGTGACTTCAGTACTTTGGGGGGAAGGGGAATGTTGGTAAATTAAGGAGAAAGACGTCACACCAGCAGCTACTTTTTAGAGCAATAAACAGCTTTGGCTTACTAGTTAGTATTCAGATCTCAGTTGGCTCATTCTGGGGAGGCAACCAAGTCAGTAAGTTGTTTAGGAGCAAGAGGTGGAAAAGGAGAGAAAGCAAGAAAAGTTTTGTTTAAATACCAGGACCAATGTGGTGTTTTTAAAAATAGAGAAAAAAATTAAAAATAAAAACCAGTAACAACCAAACCTATCAAAAATAGTGTTAAAAACCCAACTTCTTTCAAAGCAGCAATAATAAAAAAAAAAAAAAACGTTGCCAAATGAAGTGAAAGACTTCATCCGTATGAGAATCAAAGAATATCTTTTTTTTTTTTTTTTTTTTTTTTTTTAAGAGAGGGAGGGCGAGGAAGCCCAGGAGAGGGGAAGAGAGGAAGAATCTGAAACAGGCTCCATGCCCAGTGCAGACTCCAACGTGGGGCTCCATCTCACAACCCTGATCATGACCTGACCTGAGATCAAGGGTAGGACGCTTAACCCACTGAGCCACCCAGTATATCTTTTTGTTGAAAAAAATATATCTTTTATGCTAAGAGTTATTCTAGTGTTGTCTTGATTGTTATATTTTCTTTCTAGCAGATAATGTTCTAGAGGCATTTTTCTGATAAACACTATTTGCTGTGAAAAGCAATGTAAGTAAAAGAAATAAATTTCTACTACTCCAAGATAAGCAATTACATCTACTGTAAACAACATCATGGGTAAATTATTATTAACCTGTTTATCTGGTTTTCTTTCTTTTTTTTTAAAGTATCTGGGTTCTTTTTTTTTAAGATTTTATTTATTTATTCATGAGAGACAGAGAGAGAGAGAGAGGCAGAGACACAGGCAGAGGGAGAGGCAGGCTCCATGCAGGGAGCCCCATGTGGGATTCAATCCCGGGACCCCGGAATCACACCCTAAGCCAAAGGCAGATGCTCAACCACGGAGCCACCCAGGTGTCCTTGTTTACCTGGTTTTCCACTGTCCTTTTGTTCTATTATTCGAAACTGGTACCACTCTATGTAGAGAACGCATTAGTTAAGGTCAGCCATAGGATACCATAAGACCCCAAATAGCAGTTGCTTAAACAAGTCAGAGGTTTATTTCTCTTGTACTTAAAAGAAGTCAGAACATGTGGGGTCCATGGCTAGTAGAGCAGGTTCTTAAAGCTGTACTCAGACCCAGGCTCCTTCTAGCTCACCTCCAGCCAGTCGTGAAAGATGACCCATGTTTTCATGGTCCACGATGGCGGCTTGCCCTGGAACCATAGTACCCACCAACTCGGCAAGAGAAAGCAAGCGGAGAAGAGCCTCCTTGAGCACCCTATCCATATCTGGCCTCCTCTCATTGACAGAAACCTAGTCACCTGTCACCCTTTGAAGAAGTAGAATTGGAAACTAGTCTTGTCTGAGCCATACTTTTACTCAAGAAGACAGAGTGAATTTTGAGAAACAACCAGGAGACTGTGCCTTGGGAAGGAAATCAAATAACGTAGAAGAGGCTGCTGCAGATGGGCAGGATTTTAGTTGTATTGATTATGGCTAGGAGAAACTGTGGCCAAGGGATAAGTGGCTCTATACAGGCTGCGAGCAGGTGGGAGATGCGGATTAGGGGACTGTGTCTTGATCTCTGTTCATCTGTACCTTCCTGGTAAGGCATTTAATGTCTGGCTAAAAAAAATAACTTTCAGGATCTATTAATCAGCCATAA
The DNA here is from genome assembly GCF_003254725.2 of Canis lupus dingo. Lineage (NCBI taxonomy): Eukaryota > Metazoa > Chordata > Mammalia > Carnivora > Canidae > Canis > Canis lupus. The sequence goes on from NC_064257.1 coordinate 60,623,718, forward strand.
CACCCAGGTAATAACACGTCCAGACGCAGCTGTGCAATTTGGGATTGTTTCCACTTAGAATCAAGAACTACAACCTGATTCCATTTCTTGGTTTAAATACATTTAGTATTGACAAGTCAGAAGTTGTACTTCTGTTTATTGCCAGAAAGAGTGCAAAGGCAAGGTCTTGAGAGGCAGCGTGTTATAACAGTTACAAACGTGAACTTGGGAGCCTGACCGGTTGCATTCCAATCCTGGTTCTTCTTTTTACTAAAAGTATGAATCGGACAAGTTATTTAATGTATGTCTATGCCAGGTCCCTCATCTACAAAAATGGGAATAACAACAAAATATACTTGATAGAGTTGGTGTAAGGATTAAATGAATTCACAAACGTAAAGCATTTAGAGCAGGTCCTAGTACGTGGCTATTGTTAAAAAAAAAAAAAATGTTAGCTCTGAACAACTACAGACTTGCATTCTGGAAGAAGACAGTGCACTATAACCTGCCACCATATGGGGGATAGCTAAAAAGTAAAACCCATAGCCTGAGGAACTGTTTGATGTGGGAAGGGGCCATTTGGTTTTATCATACTCAATCTGGAACTGATTCTCCCTTCTGAAAAGTGCAAGACCATAAAGTCTTCCTATTACTACAACCTAATTCAGAAACCATTATGTGAAAATGATTGGCTATCACATAGAAAGACACAGAGACAGACGTCAGAGAGTAAGAGTACCCTACAAAGAGAGAAAACAGTATGGGACAAAAGAAGTGGCAGGCATTTTAAAAATGTGGTAAATACAGAAGGAATTACCTCAAGTTTCATACACTGAGGAACAAGGACAGTTGGTCTGTAGAAGTGCATTTGAATGGTGACCTTCTAAAGTATGACCCTTGAATACCTTCACTGGGATCCGATGCAGTTATTGTTGAATGCCCTGAAGCAGGATGCCTTGTGTGTGACGTGACAAAAAACAGGTTAGCACACCCTGCAAAACCTAGATTACCAAGGGCTGCCCTTACATTTTAGTTAGACATGAAAATACTTCCTATAAAAGAAATTAAAATTTAAAACCAGAACACTAACCTATAGTGTTTGTGGCATATTTACATATGAGAAGATTTATGACTTTCTGCTTAAATTAATTATATAATCTTCAGTTCATCCTATGACTTGACAATACTCATCTTATTTGGTTGTCATTATAAAGCACAGAGTTAAAGAATCTCTTCAGGCTTTGTCCTGGACACCTGAATTGGGCCAACTCCCAAAGACAATTGTACTTTCCTGATGCCCACAGTGAGCAAAGAAGACACACAGCATCCCAAACAGAAGGTGCCTTCATCTGGCCGATTCACACCCTAAAACTCTGCTATATGCAAGATTTCTTCCATGGAAAAGAGAGAAAAAATCGTTTTAATTTTTAAAAATGTTCTATTTTAATAAACCCACATGTCATAGAAATGTCTTTAAAATTATCATTGATAAAGCTCGTTGATGTAAGGATACCTTACATGACAAAAATGTCATATTCTTAAAGTTTTACTGCATATTTTAAAGAACTGCTTTTCCTCTTTAGTTCAGTTAATTTATTTGAAGAGGAAAACAAAGACATAGGTGAGATAATAGGCTTTGTGAATGACTTCTACGTAGCTTGGGTATGCCTGAGTCCTATTTACATCCTAGAATGAGACTAAACAATCTGCAAAAACTTATGTGTATTTTTTTTTAAATCATGTAGTCCAGGACAATGCCTATCATATGTTTTTTTTATACATTCACATGTCCGTGACTTACAGATGCCAATTTTCTGTTCAAAAAATTTTATTAACACCTACTTTATGCCAGAAATTATTTTAGATGATGGAGACATAATGGAAACCAAAACAATGTATCTATCTCCATAGAGTTTGCATTCCACTTAATTTTTCTAGGAATCATGAAAACTTTCTGAGCTAGAATTTGCTTATTAGGGAATTAATTCCAGAATTCTCTGCCAGATATTTCCCAAAATCTCGAATGAAAGGAGAGGCCTCGCACAACACTAGACACAGAACTAAGGCATTACTGCTCCTCAAATGATGGGTAATAGTGGGTAAGATGAATTCCTTTTCATATGAATGAAGTCAAAGAAATCAGAGAACTCTGAAGGAAAGGAACCAGGCTGTCTGCACATCCTCATCTCCACCAGCTGAAAGCCACCAATGAGCAAATAGAGGCTTCTTGTCTAACATGGGTTTCTTTCATGAAACTACACCTAAAACCCTGATATACATGGACATTACATGCATAAGCAAACATAGAGAGAGAAGATGACTGAATATTAAAATGTATCAACTAACTATAGCTCAGGAAAGAAAGACCCAGGAATTCAGATCCTTAAAAGAAATCCAGACCCTTGGAACTGGTGAGTCCACAGTAACAAAAGCTTCCTCAAGATAAAATTATAGTCATGTCCTTAAATATGATTAGGAATTTAAAAATTCAGAAAAACACAGTTGGGAACTTACAGTTCCTGAGAGATGGCCACCAGACATGGCCTTCTCCCCTTCCAGTCCCAGCTCCACTCTCACTGCCCTTCCTGAGCCAAAGGCCACACAGGTGTAAGTGAGGTGCTGATTTATCTCGAGAAACTAGATCTGGTGTGGGTCTTCTTAACTACAGATTGAGTGAAGGCCTGAAGACCAGCATCAGAGAGTGCTAGGGGAGGACCTGGCAAATAGTGAGGCACGGTTTTGTGTGGGATGACTGCCACTTGGGCTACTCCAAGACACATGATTTTAAAGTAACCTCACAGTATGTTTGAAGGGATCCAATAACAAAGAGGAGAGAAAATCAAGTAAACAACACGTGGGTGACAGAGAACCGCTGGAGATAGTTGATGACCAACAAAAACTATATCAGAATACCTAAGGAGATACAAGTGCAATACAAAGAAAAAGACTGCTAGCAAACAATACTAAAAGATAATAATAATTTTTAAAATTAAGACGTCCAATAGGATACAGTATGTGAATTTAAAGAGTATGTGGATCCCGCTGACGCTGTTTTAGTGGCCTAAAAAATCAGGTAAAGCATATATTTTAGTAATGGAGAAAAGATACAAGGAGATAAAAATCATGATACATCCTGGTAAAAATGCCTGACCAATCAAGGACAGAAAGAAAAAATATTACACTATTCCATCAACAAAGAACAAGTTATCTGCAGAGGAAAAAGTCATCAGACTTGCATGATTTCTCACCCGCAACATCAGAAGAAAAAGGTATTGGAAAAACATCTAGAGACTGAAATTCAAGGACTGCACCCCAAGAATCCTGGACCAAGCTAAGGAGTCATTCATTTGTGATGCAAACATGTAGATTAGCATAACCTCCAACTGAAATATGACCTGGAAAGAGAACATGAGACCTACACTTGGTAAGAGTAAATAATGGTGACCAATGATTCTTGTAACATGTTTACTAACAGATAAATCCAAGTGGAAAATAGTGTAATTAATGGTAATAATTACAGTAAACAATACTTAATCACTATTTACATATCAAAAGCCATGTCTTAAGTACTTTTCATTTAATTTTGACAACAAACGTAATTTTTTAATTATTTTTTATTGAAGTATAATTAACATAGTGTTATATATTAGTTTCAGGTGTATGATATAATGACTCAATGATTCTATACATAACTGAGTGCTCATCAGGGTTAAGTGTACCCTTTATCCTCTTCACCTATTTCGCCTATCCCCCACCCACCTCCCCTCTGGCATCCACCAATTTGTCCTCTTTTGTTTGTCTCTCCTTTCTTTGTTTTGTTTCTTAAATTCTACAGATGAGTGAAATTATATGTATTACAGTGACTTCAAAACTAGGAGTTGTGGGTGAAGGGCAATGGATTAAAATGTCTCAGCCTAGAGGGAGTAGGAAGAAAAGAAGCAAAAATAGACTGGCGTGTGTGTGTGTGGTGCGTGAGGCAGAAGGAAAAGGAAGGGAATTTCTTCTGAGGGAAAATGGTTATTATTATCCATACAAAAAATAAACTTGTATATCAGTCATGTAACAAATTCTCCAATTAAGAGACAAATAATTGTGGGGACACCTGGGTGGCTCAGTGGTTGAGCATCTGCCTTTGGCTCAGGGCGTGACCCCGGGGTCCCAGGATCCAGTCTCACACTGGGCTCCCCACGAGGAGCCTGCTTCTCCCCCTGCCTGTGTCTCTGCCTCTCTGTGTGTCTCTCATGAATAAATAAATAAAATCTTTCTAAAACAATAAAAATTAAAAAAATAATAAAAGACAAATTGTCTGAATTAAAAAGCAAACCTCAGCTATAAACTATTAATAAAAGACTCACTAAAAAAATAAAAATAAAAAAACAAAATAAAATAAAATAAAAGACTCACTAAAATCAAAGTGATAAAGATAACAAAAAAGGATTGGTAAAGCAAAAACAATGTAAATGGAAACAAAAAAAAATCAAAGAATGGCAATAATGCTATCAGATAAATGGAACCACTATAAATAACTATACAGGTCAAGTGGCATATTATATAGTCACAAAAGATATAATTTATGAAGAGACATGATGCTTATAAACTTACACATACAAAAATATAATAGCTAAATGGCTAAAGCAAGAAATATCTTTTCATGTGTCTATTGGCCAACTCTGTGAAAACCCTAAAAACAATGACCATGCACTTTAAATTTGCGAATTGTATATGTGAATTATAGTTCAATAAAGCTGTTACCAAAAAAAAAATTTAAAAACGAAAGGAAGAACCGTTATTAAAAATAGAAAAAATTTATAAATGGAAATCATAAAGAGAAAGAGGAATTTCACTTTCAAAATCAAGGAAATTAACTTAAGTGTTTCTACATATAGAATCTTACATTCCTCAATTAGAAAAGTTTTAGTATGTACGTGGCCATTAACAAAAACAAATCATATAGCTGACCATGAGAAAAACTTGTGTTTTTTTTTCTTACAAAGATCTCATGGGTTAGATATGCTGACCATATTCCATTAAATTTAGGAATGCTAAATAATCTTAACCTATTTCAAAGTAATAAATATACTAAGATAACCCATGGATCAAAAAAGAGTGCAAATTTGTATTTGAAATACAAATTACATGAATAGCATATAAATAAGTAAACACTATCTGAGAATACATGGGCCGTAATAAAAGCTATATTTAGGTAAACAGTTTTTAGTGCCTTTATTATTAAAGATAAAAACATATCAATAAACATGCTTATAAGAACAGGTATAACAAAAATTTACTTTAAAAGCTGAAAAATGAAATTAATACAATTCAAGGCAGAAATTAATTAAAACCAGAGAAAACAAATAAATTCAAAACTTCCATGAAGGTAACAATGAAACAGATAGACAATTGCTTAAGGAGGGGCTAGCTACCATAAAATACAGATTCAGATTGAGAAGAGACATAATCAGCCATGGCAGACATTAAATGAATGAAAACACTGTAACTGAAACTATGGCAATAAATTTTTAAATAAACAGAAAACAAAATATTTCATAGCAATATCTAAATGTCTAAGCTGGATCTAAGAAGGAGTAGAAATCTTGACATATATCAATTATCAACAGAAAGACTGCAAAGGTGATGAAAATCTATTTTAAAAAGAACCAGAATTAGACGGACTCATAGCAAAATTCAATCTAACATCTAACCTTTAAAGAACAAATATTTTCAAAGTTTTAAAATACTTAACAATGTGAAAGCACATGCAAAATTCTTCAGCTGATGCTAAAAAGACAGCATAACTTTAATGCCAAAACTTAATAATGATCAAACAGATAAAGAAACCAATTTTAATTATGTCAATGCAAAATTTTAAATAAAATATTAATAAACAGGATCTAATCCTGTGTAAAAAGGCTAATATCCCATGACCCATGTAGGGTTTACACAAAGAATATGAATTAGTATGTCATCAGATTTCCCGAAATTGAATCACATATGCATATTTCTTAATATTTCTTAATATGCATATGAGTGATTCAATTTCGGGAAATCTGATAACATCAATTTTACCAGTAAACAGAGGGGGAAAATCTTATAATCACATCATTAGTAATAGGAAACATAGTTGATATATTTCATATATTCCTAAAAGGAATTCTAAGTAAAATAGAAATAGAAGAACATTAATTACCTGTAATGACAATTACCTAACAAAAATCAACAGCTAGTATGATCCCAAATACTGAAACACTAAAACAACTCAAATTATAATTGGGGATTGCATAGGGAGTCACAGTATCATTTGATATGAACTTGGGGGTCCTCATAAGTATAATTAGACAAGAAAATGAAGTTATCTGTATAAATAATGGTAAAGAATATATGAAACTTTGTGTGATAAATGAATAATATGATTTTATCCTTATGATAATTTGATAAATTTCTGAACACAGGATTAATTTGAAAAAAATCAATATTCTCTATTTCAACAATAAATACTTTGAAAGGAAATGAGAAAAAATATCTGCAGGAGCCACAAAAGTATGTTTTTAGAAATACGTTTCATAAGAAAGTCTGAAGATCTATATGAAGAAAATAATAAAATTATTCTGAAAAACTAAAAAAAAAAATTAATGAAATGGAGATGAATTGTATTTTCTTGAATAAAATGATACAGAAGCTCATATGGAAAAATAAATTCCCAATAATATCTAAAAACAGTAACAACAACAACAACAAAGAAATATTGGGAAGGAAAGAGATGGGCTTTATACTACAGATAATGATTATATTGATATGCTACTAGCATGGGAACAAACATAAATAAATCAATGGAAAGATATAAATCCATATTATATGCATATGTGTGTACATGCATTTCTGCATAAACTTCTATGACAAAATTGCAGTTCAATACTGGTTTTCTTAAATTATGGATTATGTATAAATAATTGACATAACTGGGTACACACCTTAAAAGGTTAAATCAGACCCCCTAATTTTACTTGCTCCATACATAAAAGTTAATGTCAGATGACTTAAAGCTCTAATTCAAAATTTTTTAATTTACATTTAAAAAAATCTTAAGAAAAACTTATTGACAAAGCCAATATAAGAATTGTACCAAACAGCTAAGAGATCACATAGACAAATAAGACTCTCATGAATAAAATAGGAACCCTAGGATGTATAAAAATGTGATAGAAACATTCCACTTCATAAAAAATGTGTAATACAATATGGCAATAAATACAATACACAAAATATTTGATACCTAGTAGGCAAGGGGAAAAAAATAAAAGCAAAAAAAATAAAAAATAAAAACATTTTCCATTAAGATTCAAAAACATACTTTTATGGAACACTGCAGCAAGTACTAAAGTCACAGTTCATTATTTTACATTTTTATGTCTATTCCAAAAGTTTCAGTTATAAGTGCTTGAAAACGTGTCTTAATGGTAAAAATATCCATAATGGCTTCCATTTCAAACTCCAGAATCAGTATATTGTCTCATCAGGCAGCAAAATAAAGCTTGCTGTTATCTTAATTTTTCAACGATGTCTTTTACTTCTCACGTCTCTCTTACCTTCACCAGGATGGTGGCTCACATTTGAGGTTACAATGACGGAAACAGCAAGTTCCTAAACAAGGCTAAATGCAGCGTAAAAGCAGGATGGGGTGTGGTCATTGTTATAGGACTAGAGGCAAAACGGCTGGATTTTATAAGGAATGCAGTCCATGACACTGTGACAGCACTGTATGGTGACAGATGGCAGCCACACCTGTGGTGAGCACAGCATAACGTCTAAACTTGAATCACTACGTTGTACACCTGAAAGCAATGTAACATCATGCGATAACTACACTCAAATAATTTTTTTTTTTTTTTACGAAAATAGCTGGGCCTTTTCATCCAGACCATCTTCAGATCTAGACACCCAGCAGGTCTGCACTACATTCAAAAGGAAGTTAAATTTGAATGAAAGGAAAGCTGTTCTATGAAAGTTATTATTTCTTAAAATAAGGATTAACTGGATGCCTAGGGAGATAAAGGTAATACTACAATAATAATAATACAATAGATACAATAAAATAATACAATAGACGACTCTAGGTATTTGCTAGGAAAACTGTGCCTAGTGGAGAGGAAACTGTACCTACCAGAGAAATGGGCAAGGGCCCATGAATCGGTAGGTGGAAGAGAAATTGGGCATAACACAAAATAACTATAGGAAGCTAATATTTGATGATATATAGAGCAGAGCAATATCTGTCTGACAAATTCAAAGTGCTGTTTGTAGAGTTTTATTTATCTAAACTAGATTTGGCAACGAGACAAGTATAAATTTTCTGAGATAACTATTAAGTTTTCGATCAAACCACAAAGTTCATCTATTCATACACAGAAGGTAAGAACACAGATTCTGGAGCCCAGTAAAAGACTGCCTGTAGTTTAATCTCGGATTTCCTGCTTCCTTGCTGTTATCCCAGGTATTCCACTTCACTGTGTCTCAGTTAGGGTTAATCACGGTACCTGCTCCATAAAGCTGGTTATAGGGATTAAATGGCACTTGATGGGATGAACACTGGGAGTCATACTACATGTTGGCAAATCGAACTTCAATAAAAAAAAAAGAATTAAATTAAGAAATAAATGTGAAAACATGTAGAGGACTTAGAACAATCCCTAGCACACACAGGCACTAATCAGTGTTAGCTATTGTCATTATCTTGGATTCCTGTCAGCCAAATTACATTTGAGTGTCTACTATATGCCAGATGCTATATGAGCACTAGAGATAGAAAAGTAATAAGAAATATAGCCTTGACCTCAAGTAGTCTAATGAGAAGAGGGACAAGCAGCCAGCAACTGTCAAGTCCCAGGGCCACAGACAGCGGTGCTAGGTACATGCAGAGTCCTTTGAGAAAAACAGAGGAAGTGACGTGGTTCAATGGCAGTCAACAAAACCCCCTTCCAGAGGTGCCCATTAAGATGCGTCTTGAAGAATGGAGGAGAAGTGAAGCACAAAGCTGGTTAAGTGATAAGAGAATAAAGCCTCATGGCATCACAGAGGGAGGCTCAAGTACCTTTGTAACAGGTGGTGTTAAATTGAGGCAAGGGGTGAGGAATGTAGGGAGACCAAAGTAGTGGGACCAAAGTCAGTGACACGAGGGGGGCAAGATAGGAAGGATATCGTATGTCTGGGAACATGATTTTGAAAGGCTTTTAAGTCAGGAGTGACAAGCTCAGATAGTCCTGAACTCTGGGTCCAGGGTGAACTAAAGGGGGTGACACGGCGCAGAGGCCACATCGAATGCCAGGTCAGTAATCTGGGGAGAACTGATGATACCCTGTTCTAAAGCAATGTCGATAGAAAGAAAAAAATAAAACAGCAATGAAGGAAACCAATCTTTAATTCTAGGTTTCCAATTGATACAAAAATTTAGGGAAGTAACAGAATCTGGGATGACTTTATGGCTCATGAAGTTTCTGGGTTGTATAGGAGGAAAGCTGGTTCAGCCAGCCATTCTTAGAGATGGGAGGAAGATGTCCAGCACGGGGCTGGCCAAGCATGGGTTGGTGGAGAACATCCAAGAATAGATGGCCAGTGTGCAATCAGGCATCAGATTTGAGACTCAGGAGAGATGGTTGGCTGGAGTTAAAAACTGTGAGAAACAGGTGAAGGGGATTAAGAGGTACAAACTTACATTTAAAATAAACAAGATAAAAAAATAAAAAATAAAATAAAATAAAATAAAATAAAATAAAATAAAATAAATAAAATAAATAAAATAAAATAAATAAAAAAATAAATAAAATAAAATAAAATAAAATAAAATAAAATAAAATAAAATAAAATAAAATAAAATAAACAAGATACAGGGATGAAAAGTCTAGCATGTGGAATATGGGCAATAATTCTGTAATGACTTTGTATGGTGACGGATGGCGACTACACTTAATCATAGTGAGCATCGTGTGACATATAGGATTGTGGAATTACTATGCTGTAACCCCCTAAACTCATTTGTTATATGTCAGCTATACCTCAATTAATTTTTTTAACTAAAAAAAGAAAAAAAAGGGCAAAACCTGTGTGTCATCAGGATGTAAGATACAGGCTGTCCTGTACCCTCAGGGAGAGTAGATAGAATCAGAGAAGCCGAGGGTTAACTGCGGAGCGTGAATTTTTAAGGGGCTTTAAAAATATCTGTGGAGAATATTCTAGAGTTAGAGGTAGACCAATATTTTAATATGGGACATATTTTCTCATATCTGAACAATTAAAGGGAAAATGAGCCCCACAAATTAGGTGTGTTCTGAAGGATAATGAAATGTTAGCGACAACTGCAAATATTTATTTCTTTATTTTGAAAACTGCGAGAAGTACTATTTAGACTTAGGAGTTCCCCAACTGGGTATCCATCCAATGTAAAGAGATACTTTAAAACCTCACTCCGATTAAAGTTAGAATGTTCCTGCCAAGGCAGGTAACTAAAAATTCTTTTCCGTGTCAGCCTTTACCTATTTCCTAGAGCAGCCAAACTCTAATGATAGTATGGCAGCTGGAGAACAAAGACCAATCATTAGCTGAATCAGTGCATCAACTCCTACGTAATTCATTTAAACAGACAAAAAATACGTAGATTTTTAAATTAAATGTGAATTTACATAACTCACACGCTAACAGTCAAGTGGCTTGCAATAAACCACAAAAGATCCCTAGCTTAAGCATCCTTGCCACAGAATAAACTCCCAATTAGGAATTTTTGTTCACGGCGGGATCACTAATGTATTTCAAATACCTACCAACCTCAGGACATGCGACACTCTGTATGCTTACAACTCTAACATCCCCTAATGATTCCCCCAAACGCTCTACAGCTTTACTTCATTAGGGAAAGAAGGGGACTTTCCACCCAAAACAAACTTCTGTCATCTGATTCCTGGAATGAGATTAAAAACTGCCAGAAACCAACAAAATCCTCATTATCGGTAGAAATTAAAAGATGTGTTCTGGCCAAAGCAAACTGCCCTTGACCTCCGCGACAACCTTTCATGTATGGAAATTGTGACATTTGATTCTTCTTAAATTTACAACCCCTTCCTGCCCAAAGTGTTAAAATAGTATATATTTCAATTAAAATAAAAGGGGACGCCTGGGTGGCTCAGCGGTTGAGCGTCTGCCTTGGGCTCAGGGCGTGACCCCGGGGTCCTGGGATCGAGTCCCACGTCGGGCTCCCTGCATGGAGCCTGCTCCTCCCTCGGCCTGTGTCTCTGCTTCTCTCTGTGTGTCTCTCATGAATAAATAAATAAAATCTTTTAAAAATTTTTTTAAAAGAGAAGTAGTCGATGTGCTCCAGACTTCACCAGCCTGTGATGAAAGGAACGGAAAGGAGGGAGGGAGGAAGAAAAGGTGCACTTCTGTTAGTGCCCAAGTTACAGGGCTCTGAGCCCCCCTGTACTCAGGTAACATTTCCACCACCCCTTCGGCGGGGCCCCCGTGTTCCCCGGAGGTCTAATAGATGAACAGTTAGCACACAGCGTCTGTCTGCGCAGCTTTCCCCTCTGGCTCCAGCCCTTCTACTGGGGTGACCAAGAGAGAGCCTCTGTGAAAAGGCCAGGCCCATGTCAAGGGCACTCTGGCCTTCTGCTTCTAAACCATCTGATTAACTTCCAGAACCTGAGAGAGATGAGAAGAAATAGCCTTTTCACCCACAAACCCCACTCTGTCACCTGCCCAGCACAGCAGTGTAGTGTCTGCTCAGGGCCCACAAAGCCTTCCCAGAAAAACAGCTCACCGGGGGGGCATCTTCACCCCCCACCACGGGGGACAAAGGCTGCTCCTGGAACAAGGTCACAAATAAACGTGTCTCGGTTCCTTCCCTCACTCAGCCTGCCTCTCCAAGAAGCCAGGACTGCTGCAAAGGGCTCGGTGGTGCTCCCAGGCAGGCCTGAACTCCGCCCTCAATCACAGAACGAAGGCTCCACAGGGTTCAACCTGTGCGACTTGTGAAATTCAGGATTATTAAATTTGTCACTTAAAAATTGGAACTGATTTTCCAGTTATGGAACGAATGAGTCCCAGGAATACAAGGAATATAGTCGAGGGCATCGTAGGAGCTTTGCAGGGTGGCAGATGGGAGCTACACTTGCAGGGAGCACGGCGTGACGTTAGAGAAGTTGGATGTACTGCGTGTCGTACACCTGAAAGTAACGTGACGTTGCAAATCAGATATGCTCAAAAATCTAAAAAATAATAATAATAATAAAGCTGATGTACTTGCCCTTATAAATATATGGACAGACGATATTCGAATATGAAGATGTAGTAAAAATACTGCAAGCACATGGGGAAGAGCATACGTGGACTCGGTCCCCTGCGTGGAACTAAGGGGACCAGAAGCACAATATCGACTGATGCAGGATTCGATTACAGCACACAGACCACCACCATCCTACTTGGCAACAGAGCTCCTGTCTGAAGGGTTGTACGATGGCACGCAGGTTTTACCCACATCTTGAGAAATGAAGCTGTCACCCACCATTCAAACTCTACCTATGTTTGCTAAAAAATTAAAATCCCATTTTCTGCCAGGCGTAGTAGCTCTAGTATGATGATGACCCAGGTCTATAAAAGCAATTTTGAATGTTACTTGCAGACACATGAAAGCACAGCCATTTTCGAATTAAAGCTTTACCTTTTTTGGGTCTTTATAGATAATTAAGCAGCTTGAAAGCCTGAGATATTTAACCATTAGCACCCTTCTGATGAAAACATCTGTCAAATAATTTTCAGACCTTTTTATACCACCAGTTAGTATTTCTGTCTTCCCCTTTTATTCAAAAAAAGTAACATTTCTTCTCCTAAGTGAATAGCTTCACCTCTTCTTATCAGCCTATAGATGTTCCCAGTGGCATAGACATGGGAAAGTAAAGAGCGGGCCATTCCAAATAAGTAACATTAAAAAAATAGTGTAATTGCAAGATTTAATTACAGTGGAGAATAATTAAGGTTTTGTGAAAGAAAGAAAAAGGGAAATAAGGTGATTTAGAGCATTCTTTGAAATGCTTCACCAAACAACCTGTTAAAACACAAGATTTGGGTTTTTTAAAGATTTTATTTATTTATTCATGAGAGACACAGAGACCCAGGCAGAGGGAGAAGCAGGCTCCCTGCAGGGAGCCCGACATGGGACTCGATCCCGGGTCTCCAGGATCACGCTCTGGACCGAAGGCAGGTGCTAAACCGCTGAGCCACCCAAGATTTTGAAGAGAAAAAACAAAAGGGCATTCCTCGGATTCTGGCCTACAAGTGGATTTCAGCGCTCTACGATGCCACCGGAGAGCACTTAAATTCTTTCTCTTTAAAATTGCAAGCCTTAACTTGGTAACTTTATAAAGCATTTGAAAAAATGTCTTAAGTCACCCCAAGGTGGGTTTTCCTTCTCTTTGTCACACTTCTATATAGTGCTATGAATGCATACGTGATCTGTGTGTTGTGTATGTGCACATATATTCCCATCTATTGTGTGTGTGTATATGTATATTCTCAGGATGAATTTTTTGCACGCTGGTAAAGTGAAAGTCTCAGAATACTTCTCTGAATATTCTCCACCTCATTACAATCTCTTATACTATTATATATAATATATATTATATATATGTATATACCCTAGCTTATCTGCAACCTTATTAAGTAAAATTTCAACCACATAGGATGGCAGAGAAGACGATAAAAACTCTCATGTTCCTGCCATTAAAAAAATCATTTTAATAAAGACATGGACATTCCCATACATTTTTCCTATTCCCCGTGTTTTTGTTCTTTAGAAATATGCCAGGGTCCCACACAGGGCAATGTCCCACAGAGCACTCAACTCCCTCCTAGATCTCCCCTTCCCTGTGTCTTTCTTTTCCATCTTCTCTTCTTCCCCTTCCAACTTTTTCTCTTATTCCGTCTGTTCCTTTGGCAGGTTTAACAAACAAAAATGAGAGGGTATGCAAAAAATAACAAATAAATGATTTTTAAAAAGGAGAGGTACGCAAACAGAAAAAGACAAGAATGAGCTAGACCATAGCCAAAGGCTGTTATCAAAAATACTGAAAAGGCTGCTTTTACAAAAACGATTATTTTTGACTCACATATCTTGGTGTACAGGTTGCTTTCCTATTAAAATGGACTCTGGAACTGGGAGTCGGAGAGACCAGCGCATCGCATGGGGCCAGGAGCAAGGGAGCAGCTCCGGGAAGGTGGGAAGGCGCGAAGGCGCGAGGCCACCGCTCTGAGGCCTAAGGGCGACGTGCAGGCGAGAGGTGGGGCTCGGGACGCAGAAAGGATCAGCTTTACTGCATTTGGAGGTTTACTTCAGGGCCGCCCTTGAGCACAGGAAAGAAAAGCCCTGATTTCAGCACCTAGAACTCAGTGCAATTAGTGCCACATTTTAACGGCATCTTGATTAACTGGGCATCTGTGATGCACTGGGGATGCCGAGTCAGCATCAGCAGAGCATAGTTTTGAGTGAGAGATTCTGCAAGTTGACTTAGAAAAGAAACACTTGGGGCAGCCCGAGGGTGTGGGGGGGCTCTTGGGCCCAGGGCGTGATCCTGGAGACCCAGGATCGAGTCCCGCATCTGGCTCCCTGCATGGGGCCTGCTTTTCCCTCTGCCTGTGTCTCTGCCTCTGTGTGTGTGTGTGTTTCTCATGAATGAATAAATAAAATCTTAAAAAAAAAAAAGAAAGGAAACATTTTAATGTGATTAGTTGATTAGGAGCTGCCTATATCAAACTATACTTCCAATGTTGCTCATTTTGAGGTGGGCTTGTGCTTTCCTGGGTCATCTTTTTTTTATTAGCCCTTAAATACAAATAATGAAATACACAAGGGAAATGAAATGTCTGGGATTTGCTTCAGCATAATCTGGGGGAAGGGGAGGAATGTGAAAGAAAGACAAAACAAGACTGGCCACAAGTTGATCACGGTGGAAGCCAGGCAACAGAAACACCGGGGCTCACTTCCTTGTCCTCCTGTCACTGTGTGCGTTTCAGATTTTGCATAATAAAAATCAGAGGTGACTATTATGTACGGATGTCTATTCTCTCTCCCCATCACCAATCAGGCAAGCTTAGGATACTCTACGGTGTTTTCACAGAAACCTTTTTCTTTTTCGACTAAAAACAAGTAGTTTTGGAGAGAACAGAGTTCCTTGTTCAAAGGAAGTTAATGAACTTGCATTGGCTGTACTGAGAGACAACATTAGTATCAAACTCATGAATATAAACTGCTGAGGCAGAAGGTTCACAGCTGCGAAAAGGAAGATTTTCTAACCAGACAACCGTAGGGAAAGAAAGCGCTGTCTTCTGGATAGATAAGAGACTAAACAACCAAATCGACTATTGTGAAAATTGCCAATAAGCCTGCAGGAAAGCCCCTGTCAGGTAGGAATGCTGAGTAAATAGCAGGCAGTGGTGTTGTACAGTAATGTGGGCATTTGGTCAAGGCAAAAAAGAATGGAGACAGTAACCAGAAAGGATTTTGTCTTTCCGGCTAAGTACAGTATGTGCAACATCCACTTTAAAATAAACTACCAGCCTCATGGAATCCAGAGGTCCCTACCATCCTTTTTTCATGCAAATCAGTCTCCTTATCGCATTTATTTTATAGTATGTAGCAAGAGTTATAGGACAAGTTTTTTTTTTATTATTTATTTTCCTTTAAAGCAAATATCCATATTTCATGTAATGCATCTTGGAAGCAGAAACCCATCTATTGAAAGAACACTTTCTTTCAGAGTAGGAGTTGCTTGTACATGTATTTAGGATACATTTGCTTTAATGATAAAATCTGTGAAGGTTGTCAGTACGAGAACTACTTTCTTCTCGCCGGTTTTTGTTGGCGTGGCAGGCAAACTTTGCAAGGCTACCACCAGGTTGCAAACACCCGCCCCTCTGTTCTTGTTGAGATTATAAGCAAAGGTTGTGTCCCATCACAGGTAAGGGGTAAAATAAAGCTGGCTGTGTACAAAAATCTTTCTCCCCTATAAGTGAGTGATAATTCATATTAACTGGCTTTTTATGGCTCAGGAGACTTCTGTCCATCAATCTCTCACACCATAGTGAGAATCAAGTGATCTCCTAAAAGAGAGAGAGAGAGAGCAAGAAAGCTAGCCCAACACCAAGCCAGTACTGGGTAAGTTTTGGAGCTCTTGGTTCTGAGCACAAAGAGTCTTCTGTTTACTCTGTGTGTATTATTGCTGTGGCCTGAATATAACAACGAATGGTTCACCTTCACTGACAAAAATTTCATTCTTCATATATTTCATTTTCTATGTGGTGCCCAAGATAAGTAGATCTCTGCACTTGCCTGTAGGACTCTTACAAATTTAGATTGAGGTTTTTAACTGTGTTGAGTCACATACGCGGTCCAGATAGTCTAACAACACGTTACTCTGTGAAGTCTACACAACTCTCTGGCTATGGGATTGGTGAGTGGAACATTCCAAGGACAGGGGTGGGAGTAAAAAGCTTCCCACTGACTGGGTCCAGCTGCAGGTCAACTATCAACAAAGGAAACCACCTATCCTGAACTGACCTCCCCAGGCAATTTAAGAAACTGAGAAAGTTAAGAAAACTGAAGATTAAACTATAGTCTTCAGCTCTCTGTGTTTAAAAAGTTTGGTTCTTCATAACCAAAGTCAACTCAGGGACTCATTAGTTAACTTTTCCCCTTTGGCCAACGGTAACTAAACAATTTTCAGGTGGCAAGCACTATGCTAGGTTCTAAATCTGTAATCCATTAAGTCACAACTTTAAACTGTTTCTGTAATTCACATATCATGCAGATGTGACTCTGCTTACTGCTTCGCTATCAACGGTTGTCAACTGCAAGTATTACCATTAGGAGTTGGCTTCCCTACCAAATACAGTTATGTTATTTTATCATCCGCTTCCATGTTTTCCCAAGTTGTTTATTCCCCTCACTTTTGCCAACACTCTTTTGTAATCTTGAGTTCCAGAACCTGTTAACACACTGCAAATATAGGAAACTCTATAATAAGAATATACTAAAACCTATTTCAATGATTCTCACAATATTAAAAATCATTCATAAAGCATTCATTGGTAATTAAATGAACAAGATTGGGTATTTCTATAAAGAGCATGTTTAACATGAAGATGAATGTCATCAGGCCAATGGTTTGACTGCTGCTGAGTCAAAGTCACCATTACAGTGAAGAGCCAAGATGGTAAATGTGCAGTCCATTCCCTCGGGTATCAGAGCTGGGACTTTCTTCTCATTAGTTCTGAGTAAATGAGCTAAGCAGACCTAAACAGATAATGCCCTGGATATATCAGGATATAGAAAATGAGTCTCTTAGGAGTTGGGTCTAAGTAATAATGAGACAAAAGAAATATTAGAATAACTAAAATTTTATATTCCATAAATGTACAGAGTCAAACCTTCTTGAATAGGTAGAGTTATTGCCATGGGGAAAAAATTCCCCATACCTTTAAAAAGTAAATATGTTTTATGGTTCTCTACAATCCATTATTTTACGAAAGGAATACATACCTAAACTGTACCGTTCACACACATTTAGTATTTAAAGAATACATCTAATGGCTAGACCAAAAGGCCCTGGAGACCAGATTTTCATCTTCTGCCCCTTGGTATCTCTAGTACTAAGTGCAGTAATGAATGGTCCCGACAAACGCAGACACCTTCAAACCTGCGTACATACGTCTATATGCTGAAATACAAACAGCCAAATGTGGACTGCTCAGTCTTCTCATTTCAGAGATGCTGCTGAATCATTTTAGAGGATGGGTTCACTGTGCAGCGCATAGAACCAATACCTGGCACTAGGGTTACTAATCTGTTGAACAAATGGAGAGTGAATGCAGGTTTACAAAAACCCAGATACACTACAGTGAGTGATTTTCATATGCCTCTTCACATATCCTGAACCAAAAAAATAAAAAGTAAAAAATAAACGTAGGCAAAATATAATGTTAATTAGTTCATTTTTAATCCCTTTTTTTAAAAAGACTTATATAGCAGCATTCACATTTCTAGATTTTTTTTTTTTTAATTCATTCTGGCCTAGTGTTTACAATTTGGATTGCCCTCCAGGAGAGTCTGTCCTGGGGAGAAGTAGACTTCTGTTTATTTACCGATGTTCCTATGGGCCTCGAGCTGAGTCTGGCACATACTAGGTGATCAACACCTGTTGAATGAATACAATGAGGAACACATAAAAATACATTGTGAGAGAACACTTGATTTTGGACTGAGCTGAATAAAGTGATATGCAGTCCCAGAAACCTCTTTCAAATGTCTTCCATTATCAGATATCCCAGATTTTATTTCTGTCTGTCCTTCCAAATGCTGCTTAATGAGAACTGCCACTGGTGACTTACACAGCTTGCAAAGCCGGAACAACAAAGAATCAGTAAGTTCTTTTCTTTTCCCTTTCAGGCAAAGGGGCCAGATGTTGTCCTCCATCGTCCTACTCTTTCAAGGCACCTGCTGTACCTGTGTCATATTAATGAATGATGTTGAATTTATTTCCTTTGCCTCTTCTTAGCTATTTTTATTTTCGTTTAATTTTTCATACTAACAAAAGGCAGCTAACCCCATTTCCCAAAGTGGGTTAATTATTTAGTTCCTATATCTCCACCGCGCTGCCATTTTTTTCCCTTAGAATAATCAGAACGTTCCTAATCTTACCCCTCAAAATGAAACATATGATGAAACTCTTACTGTTTAATAGAAAACAGTACTAAGGAAAATTGCTCATTATGAGTTCTGGAGTCACTAAGGAGTTTTTATACTTCATGGACATTAATTTAGAGATAGTGAGATAAACCAGACTCAAGAACCAAATTGTTCAAAGGAGCAAAATGAAAAAAATCTACTTTAAAGCTAATTAAAGTGAATGGAAAGTATTTGTGCTCCTGACATTTAATACAATTTATTCGGTATATTCAGTTTGCCAATACACAACATTTAAGAAGTCAGCCTTATCCTTAAATCCTATTAGACTTTTAAATTTTTCTTTGGAAAAGGGAGGGCAAGTAGAATTAAATAATAAACCAAATTAAAGAGAATGGAACACTTGCCCGGAGGAAGGGGGGGCACAGGGAGTAGTAATCTGGTATTTCTATAATTTTCTAGGACCAGATAGAGGAGGGAGAGATAAAAATCTAGACATTTTGCCCAGTAATTGGCTTCAAGAGAATGTGCCTGACCTTGTAGAAGATCAGTCTTGTTTAAAAGTATAGAGCTTGCTCAGCAGCCCAGATCACACGTAGGCAGTGCTAATTTATACTCTGCCTTTATTTGGGGACAGGAAGAAATGACTGGGAGTTCACACTGATTTGTTGCAGTAAAAAATGAGGAATAGAGGGATTTAATTAAAATACTTAGTAATAGGAACAAGACTCTTCTACTTCCTATATTAAAGTTGAGATTTGTCTAATGCCAATTTCTTCTGAATTTCAGAGTATGTTCTCATGATCTGGAGAAGCCAAAGACACAGATAAATGGTACCTTGTTTACAAGGAGACATCACTCTCCTTGGGTCCTCACAAAGGATTCAAGTAAAAAGGAACATACTGAAACCCTTCTGAGAGGGCTTAGAGCTTGATCTGAGAGCCACGGGGCTCTAAACTTCATGGGGGTTGGGGGTCAGTTAACAATATCATTTCTACACAGAAATAAAACTATGGTCAGAGAATGAATTAATAACAATAACAAGCATGCATCGTGAGGCAAAAAGCAAAGGGAACAGGAGACGTGATTCTTATATACACAAATATATGATCTCCTGGTCGTTAGTTTTATGTGACCATAGCAGGGAATGTATGGCCAATTCATTCATACATTCAAAAAGTATTTGTTGATACATTTCTATACTTCAGGCACTTTTCCAGATACTGGAGATACCAGAAAGAATAAGCCAGACAAGCTCCCTGTCTTCTTCAAGAATCTTCTCTAGCAAGGACAGTTCCCGACCCACAAAACCTGATTTAAAGTTCTAATAGTAAGCAAAGCTTTTGTACACTTGAGGATCTCCTCCTATCTGGAAAAGTTTTACTCTTTCAGACATAAAAGGACAGTAGTGATGCACACGGAACAGAGTGGAATAATGGCAGAGGAGAAAAAGAAAGCCCTCTCCCTACCAGAGCTTTTGAATCAATTCTGGTAATCAATCTACTGTCAGTTACCACAATAAATCTGCCCACAAATTCATGTTTAACTTCATGGTATTTAATACGTGTCCTCTAAAACCTATACTAGTAACTTGGAAGAGTTCATTGGACTTTTCAAAATGCTAAATAAACTATAAAAACATTTTCTGGCCCAGCTCCTGAACAGAAGTCAAATTTGGAGAAAGTTATTACAATGCCTCTGCATTTCCATTCTCATCTCCAACAGTATTATTCAAAGAAAGCACGAAGTTAATATTATCAAACCATTAGCCACTCAACATCTCCCAATTTTAAAGTATCCGTTTTCCACTAACAATCTCATTCAGAACTAATCTTTATATAAGAAACTCTGGTGGTATTTTTTCTAGTATATCTTTTTTAAAGTGCAGTACTTATTTTTCCAGTGTTTGTCCAATATTATAGTTTTTATGTCCTCTGGCAGGAATGCTTCTGGAATTAATGCAATCTTAAAGAGGAAGGGTTTTCATAAGACTTCAAATACTCTATAATTTATAGAACTTGAATATCATAATCAGAATCACAATTCTTACAGGGATGTTTTGTCAGTACATAGCAGTTACCTGTAAAGGAAAATAGTATGAAAGGAAAAGCAAGGAAGAGGTAGGGAAAACTATGTCTTTGGCATTTGAGATAAAACACTAAAGTCACATGTAATGTGCTCAAAGGGTTTTAAGAAATTGCAAACATACAGAAGACAAAATAGCGTAGTGGTTAAATGAATATTTGGCTTTTGGAGTCAGAAACACCAACGCTGGAATTTCCATCCTATCACTTAGTGATAGAATAATTTTGGTCAACTAAGCCTCAATTTCTTCATTGTAAAATTGGGGTGATAGCACATATGTTTTTTTTTTTTTAAGTATGTCCATGCCCAGTAGTATAGAGTCCAACAAAGGGCTCGAACTCCCGACTCTGAGATTAAGGCCTGAGTTAAGTAAAAGAGTCGGATGTTTAACCCACTGAGCCACCCAGGTGCCCCAAGACGACAGCACATATTTCATGGAGCTGTGGGGGGTTAAACTGTAATCTTTGCAATGAATGCAAAGCATATTCATGTTCGTAATACGCACATACATATTTAATCCAACACATATTTTCAAAAATCCTAGAAAATAAAAAGGTATTATTATTTTTGTTATCATGATACTACCTCACTGTGCCCAGAGTTTATGTTCAAAAATCATGTGTGCTGATCTAATTTTATAGCATAGTAAAATATTGGGAAATATTATCTGCCATCATTAGGGCAAAGCAAGTCTAATACTCTCCTTCATACTTATGCCAAGCATATCAGTTTCCTATTGTTGCTATAATATTCACAAGTTTAGTGGCTCAAAGCTACACAAATTTATTATCTTACAGTTCTGGAGGTCAGAAATCCAAAATCAGTTTCACTGGAAAGTTACGGAGTTGTCAGGGCTGATGCCTTCTGCGGGCTCTCGGGATGGAATCTGTTTCCTTGCCTTTCTCAGCTTCCGGTGTCTACCTATACTCCTTGGCTTGGAGCCTTTTCCGACTTCAAAGGATATTGCTTCAGTCTCTGCTCCTGTCATCACATCTCTTTCTCCAACTAGGACTCCTCCTATCTCCCTCTTTAAGGACTGTTGTGACTACATTTGGCCAAACCAGATATTCCGGGATGACTCCCCCCTTCTCAAGAACTCTAACTTAACCACCTTTACAAAATCCATTTTCTGTGTGTCTGTATGTAGGTGTGTTCATATATATGTACATGTACA
Source organism: Canis lupus dingo (assembly GCF_003254725.2). Lineage (NCBI taxonomy): Eukaryota > Metazoa > Chordata > Mammalia > Carnivora > Canidae > Canis > Canis lupus. The sequence continues at coordinate 60,645,671 of NC_064257.1, forward strand.
CACACACACACTATACCCATAGATAGTAATGTTCACAGGTTATGGGAATCAGGAAATGGAGATGGGGGGCATTATTTAGGCTACCACACCCACTGAGGGGAAGCAGAATATGCCAGCCCAGAATGTGCCATTTTGGCATATAACTATTTTGAGCTGAAGACAATGAAGACCTCAAAAAGAGTTTTTTGCCTCTCCCTTAAATGCCTCTAAGAATTTAGATAGAGGGCTCAGGAAGAGAGAGAGCTACCACAGACAGAGCTACAAAGAGTATGGACTAGGTGTGGTAAGCTGGGGGAAGCACAGCAGGCACTGTTCATCGTCCTCTCTGTGTCCCATTGTCTCTGTGTGGCATGAAAAGCACTTCTTTACCAAATATTTGCTCTTACCTTCTTCCTATGAATTACCTTCCTTCCCTTTGAAGCTCCCAGGCCCCTACCCCCTTGTCGTTAGCTCAAAATGGCATATAAGCTTCAACTGCCCTATTTGCCCTTTGGGGCTTCTTCTCCATATTGCCGGATGTCAATTTAATTAATAGACCAGCCAAAAAGTACCTAGAAGGGCAGAGGGAATCTTCTCCCCACACACACACACACACAACACATAAGACATATAAGAAATGCCAATTTAAAAAATAATAATGTAATAAAACACGCTTAAGAGAATAATTCCAATTATAGTTCAATCGATCTTCAATATAGAAGAAATTCAGGACCCTACAGTGGCAGAGGCATTGCAGAAATGAATATGAATTATTATTTTAGCTTTAGTACTGAATGTCAACCAACCTCAAAAGGCATCATGGCATCAGGAAGAGTTTCAGATGCTCCCATAGATTGTGTAAATCTCCAGCGCTCAGGTGACAGGTGGCAAGGTGAGAATGATAAGAAAGAGGAAGGACTGCAGAAATTATACACGGTGGGCTATTTTTTCCTAGTAAGTAGAATATGAATCACTCCCCAAGAAGGCACAAAAATCTGCCCCTCAACGTCCTTGAGCTTATGATAGTCCACAGTATACAACTACTGCCCAAGGTGTGGCTCGGAACAGACCTGCAGAGCCCCATTGGCTAGGAAACATCTGCTCCTTGGACTGTGAGCCCAGGGGGGTAGGAAAGACTGAGATGCACACCAGAAGCTCCCAGGATCTCGGAATAACTAGAAATAGACAGAGGTCAGAAGTGCATAGCCTGGAGATAGGCAACATGACCGAGGGGCTTAAATGCTAAAAAATAAAAAGAGTTATTGGCCCACCAATATTGGATATGAGGCCCAGAGAAGTTTCCTCTGCAACAGAGAAAGACTTAGAAGTTAAAAGAAGCCTTGGCTTGGTTTAAGAAAAAACTGAGATGAAAAAACAGAAAAGCAAGAATCTAAAAATGACACTAAACAGGATATTTGCAAAAAGAAATGATGCTTTCTTTTTTTAAGGTTTTATTTATTTATTCATGAGAGACACAGAGAGAGAGAGGCAGAGGCATAAGACTCGATCCCAGGACCCCGGGATCATGACCTGAGCTGAAGGCAGGTGCTCAGCCACTGAGCCACCCGGGCGTCCCAGAAATGATGTTTTCAATGTGATTTTTTGCCTTGGGGTCATTAAAAGCCTGAAAAAAGGCATCAGCTGATAGCACTCTGAGTAAATGGGAGTTAGTAGACCTGGTTAATTTAAGCAGTTCATTCGTTTAAGCAGACATCATTAAGGAAGGAATGAGATCATCAGGTTGCGAATTAAGTTGTAATTAGATTAATATTATTCATATCATTCCAAGAAAATGAAACCTGTTTTCTGGCTACTCAAGCAAGTTCCACATAGTTTATAAGATAGGAAATGTTATTAATATTTGTCTTTTCAGAACTGGATTTTTCTAGGTATTGATAAGACCGGACATTTAGCAACTGGACATTACCAAAAAATGAAAACATAGGAATGTAAAAGGAGGCACCAACGATCATTTCATTTTGTCCATGTATTTTCACAGCAATAACATTTTTCTTAAAAGTGTTTGGAGAAAAAAAAAAGTGTTTGGAGGAGGGGGCACCTGGGTGGCCCAGTGGTTGAGCATCTGCCTGCGGGGAGCCTGCCTCTCCCTCTGCCTGTGTCTCTCATGAATAAATAAATAAAATTTCTTTTAAAATGTTTGGAGGAAGGCGGGCTAACATATTCTGATCTCTCAATCTATTTAAGAAAGGACTTTTTCTAATTACTCCAGAAAGCCCAACCTTACATTACAAAAACAAAGATTCTGATTTTCTTCTGGGGATTCAGAGTAAACACTGCTGGCTCAATAGGTGGATTTATAAGGAAAGCAATTCTTCTCCTCTGCACCCAGCTGTTAGAGGCTGTTTGGAAGATGTGGACATTCACGTCGTGCCTCTAAGCGCTCTATTAACTCCAGTGATGTGTGGCATTGCGCGTGTGGTGGCTCCGAGAGATAGTGCTCTCTGTGCCCGAGGTGATGTTTTGGGAGAAATTCTCTCTTTCTCTCATTTGCCACCGTTTTGAGTATTGTCGTCTGATGCATTTAAGAGCTCCACACAAACTTCAGCAGGTGTGTCTCAAGTGAAACCCTTCAGTCGTGCTGCTCCTGCTGCTGCTGCTGCTGCTGCACACCAACACGGACCCCTCAGCAACTTCCTCTGTTGAAGACGAACATCTCCTCGAGTATTTGATGCCCAGTTAAGCTCATCTGAAGTCCTTCCTCCTGATATGCCTTACATCAGGCTGAGAAGTCCACAGTTCCCACTCTATGCATAAGGTAAAAATACAGTGTGACCAACTGCATATGCACCGGAATTTTCAAATTACTTGTATGCTGCAATTTCAACGAGCTAGCTGGGGTCCGAGATAAATAAGGCGTCATCTAGAGCTCAATTTATTCTTCGCTGTAACGATGTCTCTTCTTTAAAAATACTCTCAAGTCCTGGTCGTGCTCTAACATAGTGCCTGTATTTTAGTGACCACCTGCAAGCCCATCTCCCCGGAGACAGAGGCCACTGGGAAAATGATGGACTGTTGTTCTAATTCAATCTGTCAGAATCTCTGGGAGTGAGGCCCAGCAATCTGGATTTTTGAGCAGCTCTCCAGGTGACCGTGATTCTCACCAAAATCTGCGAACCACTGATAGCGATTTTTTTTAAATTAAAAAATGGCATTATTTCAGAGAGTGTCATATGTGGGCAGCCAGTGTGAGCACAACCCCCAGGACTAGTCCATGGCATCAGCATGCCAGGCAGGTACTAGGCACCTATGCAGCCACACTCGCCCCAGCTCATCTCATTAACTGTCCTAGTGCAATCATTAGCAAGAGCATCATAATGATGACTCTGTGACCCAGCAAAGCCCCTGGCTTTCCTCCCACCGGATTTATCTACAAGATAAAAGCTTCCAGCTTCATCCACTGAAAAAAAAAAAAAAAAATCTGTTTTCCCCCCAGGCTTTGCAATATGTGTAACACAGCAGGTGGCTACTTGTGACACTACCAGGGGCTTGAAAGGCCTCTGAGGCATCTGCCCCCCTGCTGAGTGAAGCAGGAGAATTCTCAGTCTCTAAAGAATCCATAACAAACATTCCTGGTATTTGTAGACCTTTATGTCTCTATTATTTCTTCACTTTAAAATGGTTTGAGGGCGAAGTGCTGGAAAGAAAAATGAGATTCCAAAAAAAAAAAAAAATGCCTGTTGTACGGCTGTGGTGTGCGTCCACACTCAAACAGGAATAGGCTTTATTCTAAGAGCATTCTGTAAAGTTGGCGCTTGTCGTATACGTGCATCACCTAAGCGAGTTGTTTAAATCTAGATTTCTCAGCTCTGCCCAAAGACTTAGTCTGAGGTGGGGCTCTGCATTTAAATAGCCTTTCTAAAATATTCTGATTTGGGGCGGCCCCAGTGGCTTAGCGGTTTGGTGCCGCCTTCAGCACAGGGTGTGATCCTGGAGGCCCGGGATCAAGTCCCACGTCGGGCTCCCTGCATGGAGCCTGCTTCTCCCTCTGCTGCCTGTGTGTGTGTGTGTGTGTGTCTCAAGAATAAATAAATAAAATCTTTAAAAAAATAAATTAAAAAAATAAAATATTCTGATTTAGCTAATCCATGGATGAACCTGGGGAAACACTGCAGTAAATGGCCCTTAACACTGTGATCCCTGCTATGGGACCTAAAATTCCAATTGCAATAATTGTTTTCGCATGCTTTTTTATAATAATGGCCGAAAGGATATTCCAACTCTGAATTTTATGGAAACAAATATTTAGAAGAGAATACCTAAACCCACAACTGGAAATAAGCCATATGCATATGGTTTATTAACAATTAGCTAAGTAAATACACATACAATGAACCTAACAACGTGCAAGGATTCTGGTCCTAATGGTCAATCATCCACAAAAAGCACTGGTGACACACTGACTGAATACAGCTGGAACGGACCCACCTCGGTCCTGTGTATCCTCTGCATGTTATGACAGCTGATTGTCTTCTCTTCCTCCAAAGTTGCATGTTCCACACTTGTTTTTCAAACCGGTGCTTTCTTATATCAAAGGTCTGATATTCCTTACAAGAATTCTTAGTCTTTTTGTCTACAGTTATCCAAAGTTCAAATTAAATCAGATCCTTCATCAACCACTGCCCTCTCTTAACTCTAGCTATTTATTGTCCCACTTGCTAACACATGGCTCTGTACAACATGGATCTGTGATGGAACTTGTGTTCCTCCATTACGGATACTACAAAATATGTGCAGTATTTACTGCAATTGCTATTTATCTGGGAAGAGTCAGTTTCTCTCTCAGTCCCTCTCCCTCCCCTTCTTTTACTTGAACTCTGCCCCTGTGATAGTTAGTTCTCTTGTTTTTGCAGACCTTTGTGCAACTATGAGCTTTGCCTGTATTTCCCTACAATCTCAGGAAGCTGTTTTTGGTTGCAGGAGTTGAATACAGTCGAAAGAACCCTGCACCAGGAGGATTTACTGTCGCATAATAAACATCAATGCTTGTCATGCCTTTCGGATGTTTCCCTTTTAAATGTGTACAATTTTAAAAGGAAACTTCCTAAAGTATAACTCTGCTTAACATCTATAACTTTTGGAATGGATTTTGAAATTATATACATAACCCTGTGCTGTAATGACCATAAAACATGTCATTTCATTTATAAAAATGAATGCTAACAAATCTAATCATGTATCCCTACCTGGCTGGCCCAAAAGTGTTAACATAAATCCAGAGTGTCAGAGGCATACGAAACCTCATGGGTATGTTAAGTATTTGTAGAATTCTAAGGTTGACTCTTCATTTTTTTCCCCTCAATAAACACCAAATGGCTTTATTGCCAAATATGTAGTTTAAGTATCCCTGGAATATGGAAGATACAGTAGGTGAACAGATAAAGACAATGGCTTACGCAGAAAATCTTTTCCGAGGAACAATGAATATTTCTAAAATCTATGGACAGTTATATATATGTGATCATCTCTGCAACAGAGACACACACACTTTAAAACACAGAATCCTCCAAACCCATGTGAACAATCCTATTTCGTTTTAAAATGGCCATTATCTGAACTCTTAGAAGAAAATGGTGCTGCATTCCACCCCAGAAAAATCTAAATGAACGACGATTGTTTTTATTAGTGCTAATGCCCCAGAAACATGAGCACCAGGGCGCATAGGAGTTGTGTGGATGAAGGTCAAAGCCATACAAGAGCTATCTACGAAGTTCTACCTCCATCAGTGGCCTTTTACCAAAATTTACTGACACAGACACTTAAGACTAATTGCATTGGAAACCAGTCACATTTTACTACCCAGAGGTCAGGAATTATCTTTGACAACACAAAGCAGTAACCAATACAACCGAGGTTCCAAAGGTGCACTTCTGTTACTAGTAGCTAAAATATAAATAGTAATTTGTGATCTATCAAAGGACAATTAAGACAGGGGAAGAAAATAGAAATCTAAAATAACAGGGAGTTTATGTGACACTATTTAACACAGTTTACTGAGCAACAGAGACATAGACTTTTGCTGTAGCTAGAAACTCATCTACATAATAATATGTACAAAGAATTGTTCCTCTGTCCCAATTTCTCATTTTGATATTTTCTTTTCTTTTAGTTTTGAACCTATCCAACTGCCTCATTTTTATTCTAGTTGCTTTTCTGGAAATATTCTGTTCTATAAAATATAATTGGTAGAATTGTTTCTCACAACACCTAACAGAAATCCTGATTAGGACACATAAACTCTTGTTGCATACACAATTGCTATAATCCCAAGTCAATACTCCAGGCGGAAAAAGGTTTATTAACAGTAAATCCTACAAGAAAACAATGTAGTATACACAAAATGTGCATGTGTTCCATTCTGTTTCAAACTTACATGTGGCAAACTTTCATAGAATCAATAAATGGTACCAAAAAAAGACATTTCCCGATGATATTCAATAAAAAAATGTAATAAATATAGACTGGATCTGAGAAGAAATGAAGGCAGAAACCAAGTATATTAAGACAAGCCAATTTTCTTTCTCAAGAAGTAAGAAGTCTAAATATTTGAGTATTTGACAAACAGTAGTAGACCAATCTAAGTTAATTCTTATCTTTGAGAGAGGATGCCAGGGTCCCAAAACTATGACTGTACATTTTCTCTTGAGTAGCTGGAAATATAAGAAAGGATCAAAAATATGAAAATAATGTCAGTGATTAAAAGGAATTCTCAGGATCCTATCATAGAGAAGCCACCAAATTTCACCAGCAAGTTCTGGGGCAGGGAACTTTGAAGGAAGAAAGAACACTAGAGGCAAGGCTACTCAAGGAGTAAAAGGTTTTTTTTTTTTTAATTTATTTTTTATTGGTGTTCAATTTGCCAACATATAGAATAACACCCAGTGCTCATCCCATCAAGTGCCCCCCTCAGTACCCGTCACCCAGTCACCCCCACCCCCCGCCCTCCTCCCCTTCCACCACCCCTTGCTCGTTTCCCAGAGTTAGGAGTCTCTCATGTTCTTTCTCCCTTTCTGATATTTCCCACTCATTTTTTCAAGGAGTAAAAGGTTTTAAAGGCATCATGTGTTCACTTCTGAACTGGCTCTTCAGCTGTAAACAAAACTGGTATTCGGTGTAATTGCTTGTACGCTATTAGTCAATGAGGGTATTATCATCAAGAGGCATCTGTGTATATTTTTCCTTATATATTGGGTTGACACCACATATCACCTCACTGATTCTCCTGTTGAATAGAGAATGTAGGGACCTCCTGATGTTACTAGTAATATGATGTAACCCAGGAAGCACAATAATAGGGTTCCTAATACAAAAGAATGCTTTCTGCCAACCCTTATTAGGCCAAGATCATTAACCTTTCTTTTTTATTTTTTAAGATTTATTTATTTATTTATTCATGATGGACAAAGAGAGAGAGAGAGAGAGAGGGAGAGGCAGAGACACAGGCAGAGCGAGAAGCAGGCTCCATGCCGGGAGCCCGACGCAGGACTCGATCCTGGGACCCCAGGATCACGCCCTGGGCCAAAGGCGGGCGCCAAACCGCAGAGCCACCCAGGGATCCCCAATCATTAACCTTTCAAAACAAATTTATCATTCATAAAAATATGGATAATACTCTATGCCTACATACTTTGTAGGGGTGATCTGCTCCAACCAACAGTCCAGGGGTTTTATGTCTGATAATTAGCTATGGCCAGGCTGTCGGGCAGGCCCCATGGATACATAGTCCTGGCTCTTCTAAAGTTTGCACACCTGCAGAAAAGCCAGCATGTGAAAGATGTAGTGATAACTAAACTGAAAAATGTATGTGCCTACAATCTATTAGAAAATTAAATAGTAACATAAATGTAGGTTAATATTGTGCTTTTCTTGTGTTACACCTTCATAGGAGGCAGGGTGTGCTGTATATGCACAGCACTAGGCCCTGACCCTTCTACACAACCGTGTAACAATGCTATGATTTTTTGGAAACATTTTCCTAAAAAGATGATTTAACAATATTAAATATATATTTTTTTCAAAACGAAATAAAGCAACCCTAATCTTAGCACTCTAACAAAATATTTACATTTTTGCCTAAAACTTTCCAGTTATCTATATAATCTCATTCATAGTGTTTACATTTCAGTATGCTTTTTAGTATACTGAAATTTTATGTTGGATCTTTTTATATTATAAAAATTTTACATATTTATTTCAATGTATATGCTATTCACATTTTCCGTAAGAATTAGAATGATTTTCTCATTTCTATGTGTTCTAGAGTAGTTTGATTCAAAATAATTCCTTCACCATTTGCCATTACTACCAGCCACATAGCTTTTGTACCTATATCCAAACCACTGCACTACAGCAAGGCTGCTTCATTTATAACATAAGATCTACATTTCTTCTGTGTTTTAGGTATAGTTTGGCTACCAAAGGGAGACAATCTTGTTACGAGTGACATCTGTTCAGAGGGCCCAAGCACCGCAGGGAGGGAGATTTTTCACAGAAACCCCTACCATACAGTTGTACAGTCATATTTCAAACAACAATAAATTCGTCTACTCCTGTCCAAATTTCTGCCTGATACATGTTCTTAGCCTCTGACCACCATCTCCAGAAAACTACAAAATAATAATGGTGATAGAAGAGATTCTTATATTTTCAGAGATTTTGAATTTTCAAAATTGTAACAGGTTAGATATGCATTCGTCCATACTAATGAATTTTCCTTCTACTGTTTTACTAATGATTTTAATCAGAAATGTGGAGTGTCTACTGAACATCTCTGATAATTTTTGTCCTTAAAATGTTAACTGGATGAATTATGTTAATAGATTAATTTTTCAAAAATTAAACTTCCCACATACTCCTAGAAATAACCCCATTTCTTCATGCTGTTCTTGTTTTAGTATATGTTCATATTATTTTTCTTGATATTATTTCTGACTTTTTGACACCAATATTCATTTGGTAGCAATGTATAATTTATCGCCATAGAAGTGTTCATAGTAATCACTTATATTCCTTTGTGTTTCTGAAGTATCAGATATAATGTCGCTTCTTTCACTTTTGATTTTATTTATCCTCTTTTTTCTCGATTAGGGAAATTGAACCCTACCTTACATCACTCACAAAAGTTAACTTGAAATGGATTAAAGACTGAAATGTAAGATCTGAAACCATAAAACTCTTAGAAGAAAATATAAGGAAAAAGCTCCTTGACACTGGTCTGACAATGAATTTTTAGATATGATACCAATAGCGCACTGCAACAAAAGCAAAAATCAAGCAGTGGACTATATTAAACTAAAAATCTGCAGAGAAAAAGAAAAAATCAAAATTTGTTTAAAGTCTATCTATGGAATGGGAGAAAATATTAGCAAATCATCTACCTGATAAGGAGTTAATATCCAAAATATACAAGACACTCTTCCAACCCAATAATAAAAAATAAATAATCCAATTTAAAAATGGACAGAGGACCTGAATAGACACTTTTCCAAAGAACATATACAGATGGCCAACAGGCGTATGAAAAATACTCAACATCACTAGTCATCAGGGAAATGCAAATTGAAATCACAATAGGATGCCACCTCACACCTGTTAGGATGGTTGCTATCAAAAAAAAACAAGAGATAGCGAGTGTTGGTGAGGATGTGGAGAAGAGGGACCCCATATGCACTGCTGGTGGGCATGTAAACTAGTACAGCTATTATGCGAAACAGTATGTAGCTTTTTTAAAACATTAAGAATAGAACTACCATATGATCCAGCGGTCCCACCTCTGTGTATATATCTGAAGTAATAGAAATCACTGCCTGCACCCCCATGTTCATAGCAGCATTATTCACAAGAGCCAACACAAGGAAATAACCTCAGTGTTCATCAGTGGACGAATGGATATGGAAAATGTATATATATATAGTGAAATCTTAGCCATAAAAAAGAAGGAAATCCTGACATCTGTAACAACATGGATAATAAGGGCATTATGCTAAGTGAAATAAGTCAGGGAAAGATAGACACTGTCTGTTCTCACTTAATATGTAGAGTCTAAAAACTCCAAAGTCACAGAAACAGAAGAAGAATGACGGCTGCCAGGGGTGGAGGAGAACTAGTGAAGGTGGCACAAGGGTACAACTTCCAGTTATAAGATGAATACGTTCTGGGGATGTAGTGTACAGCATGCTGCCTGTAGCTAACAATACCACGCTGAATACGTGAAACTTGCTCAGAGACGAGATCTCCCATTTCTCATCGCACACAAAAAAGGAACTATATGGGATGATGGATGTGTTAACTGAACTTACTGTGGTAATCATCTCATAGCACATATGTGTAACAAAACCTCACATTCCACGCCTTCAACTTATATAGTGTTCTATGTCAATTATATTTCAATAAAACTAGGGAAAAATAAATAAATTTTTCAAAAAAATTGTTTTAAAGTATAAATACACAATAAAAACAGTATCTATATCATAGATTTGAAATAAAGTTTAAATAAGTGATTCTGCTTAAAGTACCTTTCAAAAAAGTTAGTTCTCAATAAGTGTCAGCAATGATTGTTATTATTATTTTTATGATACAGAGACAACATGATTATCTACCCAGTATATAGAAAAGAACCTCAAAAAATCTACCAGAAGAAGCAAAATAGTAAGTTTGCTGGATGGAAAGTCAACATGTAGAAATCAATATTCATCACCAACAACAATTTAGAATGTGTGTCTTTTTAAATATTCACAATTATGAAAAAAAAAACAGTAATCATCCTGGGAATAAGACTTACAGAAGTTAAGGGAGATCCTTATAGAAAAAAAGTTTACAATATCATCAAAGCACCCAGAAGTAGAACTAGATAAATAGAGATGTGTAACATATATGTGGATTACAAGGCTCTATCTCAAAAATGACAGTCCTCTCAAATTAAACTATAAAATCAATGCACTTCCAACCCCAACAGGGGATAAGCCAGAGGCTTAAAGAAAAGATAAATCACATCCAAAGGGACTTGGTACAGAGATGTGATGATAGTTAAAGGAAGGATGTTGCTTGTTATCTCTCCCTTCACTACCACAACCACCACTACCTCCCAGACATGATGGAAGGGAAGCTCTGGAGTTAGGGAAATCCAGATGGAACCGGAGCCTTGTAATACAGGACTTGTGGGAATAGAAGTATGTACCCATCTATTGCCACATCTGCTAAAGCCAGAGAGGGAGCCAGAGCAATAAACTCCCTTAGCTCGCTCGCTCTCTCCCCAGGCTCCTGCTGGTGCCTCCCACCGGTTAAATCCAATAAGAAGTCAGAAGCCAAAGAATCACAAAGGACAGAGCTCCATGGAGAACTGGTCTAAAGAAACAACTGAAGAATATCCATCATGTAGAATGTTTTATGGAATTTAACAGACAGATGCCACAATAACATGGAAAAGTTTATAAAAACAGCCAAGACAATTTTGAAAACTAAGGAGTAGAATTCTTTCTGACAGACATAAAGACAGCTTATAATGTTCAAAGGAACGAAGAATCAAGTATTGCATTGGCACAGAATTAGACAGAATAGATTTAAATATATGACACTTACATATGCCAGACTTAGCCTTACAAATCAATGGAAAAATTAAGGTAGAACAGTTGGCTATGTTATAGGCCAGGGGTTGAGGAGTGGATCGTGGTCTCCACTTTTGAACAACCAGAAAAAATCCCAACTATGCCAGAGACCTTAGTGCAAAGCATTAATGCCTTCAATACGGAACTGGATCTTAGAATCTCTTTATAATCTTTAAGAAAAGACTCCTCCAACAAGTAAAGCCAAATTTATAGAGGAAATGAATGTTAAAACTGAGAGTAATAAAATTTCAAAATCTCTACGTAATAAATGACATTGTAATACAATTTTTAAAGAGAGAACAAGAAAGTATTTTCGATGAACATAAACGATAGAAAGTACTTAAGGTGTGTACAAGCAATTCTTAGAAGTGAATTATAAAAATCCGAACTTAAGGGGAAAGAAAAAACAAAGTATTTAAAAGGTAATGTACAAAAGAGAAGATTTAAATGGTCCTCATAAGATATGAAAAATGCTCTGGGGCACCTGGGTGGTTCAGTTGGTTGGACTCTGGGTTTTGACTCCAGTCGTGATCTCAGGATCTTGAGATGGAGCCCGGTGTCTGGCTCTGCTTAAGATCCTCTCTCTCCCTTTCTGTCCCTCCTCCTGCTCACACACACACATGCTCTCTCTTTCTCAAATAAATATGTAAAATATATAAAATCTTTTAAAAACATATGAAAATGGTCAACAGCACTAACTGTGTAAAGGAAAACAAAACACCAGTGAGTTATTTAGATTTTTACATGCAAAAAATAAGAAATCTGATAATTCTTCAAACATTGCTGAAGGACATGTAAACTGACACAACCACCACACTGAGAATATCATCATCTGTAAGGATAGACAGGCCTGTAAAGATCTGCTGAAAACAGAAATCTAGCCTCTACATTTTCACAATTTTACTACATATTTAAGTAGCTATAACTAATATATAAAATTACTTTTATGGTTGTAAGGGTTCTGAAAGTGATATAACATTATAATTATCCTTTGAAGCTTCCTATTTCACTCAAATTTTAAAGATTGAGCTACACTGACACATGGAAATTTTAGTTCATTCTAACATCTACATAGTATTCAATTGCTTCAAGATACTATAATTAATAATTTTTAGAATTTTTACATTAGCACAAATGACATTATCATAAATTTATGTCTCTATGCCCACACGCAAGTTTTTCTAGAAATATAATTGGAGAACACCTCCATAAATGTAATACCATACAGTTGGTAGACTACATTGACATGAAAAAAAGATGTCCAAGAGACATTATAAGACGACAAGGCACAGCACAATGCATATTTATCAAAATGTGTATGTTCTTATCTATCTGAGCATCACTGTATATGGTGTATGTGAGACTTAAATGTATATATTTTAGATAAATCTCAGGAAGAAAGTCAATATTTTTGAGTTGAAAGGGAATTAAAGAGGACTTTTATTTTTCACTCAATATTTCTATGTCGTTTAAATTTTTTTACAATAGATATGCTTTACCTGAAGTTTGACAGCTATAAAATGCTGAAAAAACTCCACACTTATTCTTTTATTTTGCATTGTGTTTACTATACTACTATGGTCTAGTAAAAATACCCTTTGATATCAGGTGGGATGTTTATGGTGCATACGCTTCACAAAATAATAATTAAGCAATTAACTTATCCTTCAAATAAAGTTTCCTTCATATCACTATCAAAGTGAAATGCTTTCATTATTGAAAATTCAAGAAGGAAGAAGGAAAAAGAAAGAAAGAAAGAAAAAAGAAAGAAAAAAAAGAAAGAAAGAAAGAAAGAAAGAAAGAAAGAAAGAAAGAAAGAAGAAAGAAAGAAAGAAAGAAAGAAAGAAAGAAAGAAGAAAGAAAGAAAGGAAGAAAGAAAGAAAGAAAGAAGAAAGGAAGAGAAAGGGAAAATATACACTTGCTGTATAATGATGCCAATTATTAATACTCTCCATTATTCCTTTGTTTATCTACGTGGAGGTGATGGTGGTTATTGTTGCCAAATTTCTTTGTCTCATGCAACTAAATCTCCAAATTTCATCCACACCTAAAAAGTACCAAGACAACTCAAAACTTTGTGTATAACATACATCTCATTTAAAAAAAAAAAAAACTATACCTGACAGTTTAAAGAATCTATGTTAACTTTAACAATGGTATGAACTATTACATTAAATACCTACTATTTATTACGAGATTTACTTACTACCTTTAATCCTCATGACAACCCTCATAGAAAGTTGTACTATTATCCATGTATTGCAGAAAAGGAAATCAACATTTAAAAGCATTAAGCAATTTGGGCCAGTGTCCCCTCACAAATGAATAGACATTATTCTAAAACAGCTTTTTATGGCTTAGAGTCAGTCAGCTTTTCCAATGACCATTGTCTCCCATTTCTCTAATAGGGAAACTAAGCTTTTCTGTTTAAAAATAAATTTTCAAATTTTCTCTACGTAACAGACATTTCCCTAAGTAAAATATAATCATTTTTCTCTCATTGAGGAAGAATATAAAAGCATTTCATTTCTAAAAGCATAGACACCCCCCGAGCAACCACATGATAAGGTGGGTGCACGTGATCAAATTCACACCACAGCTGCTAAGTGAGTAGGAGCCCATGTGGACTAAAGGGCTTGTGAGTTCAGAGTCTGCAATCGACATAACTGTTACCACCACTAAAAAAAGAGAGAGAAAGGAAAAAATATAGGTTACTCTTTGCTCTTCACAAAACAGATAAAAGGAAAACTTGGTAATTTTAAATTGTTCTTTTAGTTATTTACTAAAATAAGTCAGTGATGATAATAACTTATTTAAAACAAACATTAATTCCAATTTAAAAAATGGGCAGAGGACCTGAAAAGACATTTCTCCAAAAAAGACATCCAGTTAGGCAACAGACAGATGAAAGCATGCTCAATATCATTATCAGGGAAATGCAAATGCAATGACATATTACCTTATGTCTGTCAGAATGGCCAGACTCAAAAAGAAAAAAATGAGAATGTGAAGAAAAAGGAAATCTCATGCACTGTTAGTGGGAATGTAAATCAGTGCAGCCCCTAGTGAAAATAGTATGAAGTTTCCTCAAGAAATTAAAAATAGAATTACCATCTGATCCACTGATTCCACTACTGGGTATTTACCCAAAGAAAAACAAAAAAACACTAATTCAAAGATACAGGCATCCTTATGCTTATTGCAATTATTTACAATACTCAAGATGGAAGCAATCCAAGTGTCCATAGACCGTAGAAGGTATACCGAAAATGTGGTCTCTCTCTTTCTCTCTCTCTCTCTCTCTCTCTCACACACACACACAGAAATATTACTCAGCCATAAGAATTATGAGATTTTGCCATTTGCAAAAATATGCATGAACCTAGAAGGTATTATGCCAAGTGAAATAAGTCCAAAAAAGACAAATAGCGTATAATTTTCACTAATATGTGGAATCCAAAAAACAAATAAAAAGTAGAAATAGACCCATAAATACAGAGAACAAACTGATGGATGCCAGAATGGAAGGGCTGGGTGATGGGCAAAATGGGTGAAGGGGAGTGGGAGATACAGGCTCCCAGTCATGGAACCAGTAAGTCCCAGGGATAAGAGGCACAGCACAGGGAACATAATCAGTGGTACTGAAATCGCATCGTATGGTGACAAATGGTAGCTACAGTTGTGTTGAGCACAGCGTGATGAATGTACAGCTGTCCAGTCACTGTGCTGTACACTTCAAAAGAATGTAACGCTGTGTACTGTGTCACTATATTTCAAGGAAAAAAATTCTTAGATCCCAGTAAGAGTTGTATCCTATACCATTGAGAGTCAAATTATTCAAAGAAATTCTCCCACTAGATGTATCTCCATTGAGTGTAACTTAGCATGAAATAGAAGATTCCTTTCATATCATTTTTCTCTATATGTAATTCTATCATAAAAGATATTGCGATTCATGCACAAAAGTATTAAAAAAAAATAACCAACCCCCACAAGAGAACAATTCAGATTTAACGGAAGCTATCACTTTGAAGTTTTGTCTCAGATGGTCATTTCTTTTCATTCAAGTATTTATTTACTTTAGCAAAAATAAATCATACCTATTAAAGATTATTTGGAAAATATGGATAAAATAGTTGGATAAAAAAAACCAACAATAGTTCTATGACCACCATCAACATTTTGAAATACGTCCTTTTAATGTTTAAAGAAAAACCAAGTTACTGAGTCCTGAGTGGTGGAAAAATTTTAACACCTTTTGCAACATTTTAACAGTATTTAACAGTATTGGTAACTATGGTTCACCCTAATGACAAAAGTCCACAGAAACAGTGTCTATTACCACTGCTTTTAAGATTGGTTTCTTAATTTGTGTCTGTCTACAGAAACTAAAGGAGGAGATATTTCTCCGATTTTGTTTCTCACAGTCCAAGGGTAGTTATCCTCTACTATGAATGTTGTAAGGAACAAATCGAGAAGTCCCACACTTTACCTTTTATACTTGTTATTCAACATCTCGATAATCTGCCCAATTAATTCCCCCACTTCTAATCCCTTCTTATTTATTGTTCATGGTACAAATCTTCCTGTCATGTAGTAATTACTGAATAAATACTTGTTTCTCCATTTACTTATTAAACATTTTTAAAAGATTTTATTAATTTATTTGAGATAGAGCAAGAGAGAGAGAGAGAGAGAGAGAGAGAGAGAATGAGCACGGGATGTGCATACTGGGGGGCGGGGGGAAGGGGCAGAGGGAGAGGGAGAAGGAGGCTCTCCACTGAGCAGCGAGCCCCACACCGCACCAGCTCGATCCCAGAGCCCCGGGATCAGGACCTGAGCCAAAGGCAGATGCTCAGCCCACTGAGCCACCCAGGTGCCCCTTATTAAACATTTTAAAAACAATACAGGATTAAGAGATTTCATAAAAGGTTAAGTTTGAAAGTAACCAATAAAACTAAACCAAGGTATATAATTAAAAAGGGAGAATTGTGGGCAAGAGCTCTTGTATATATTATGCTAAATCTTAAAAAGGGTCACTTCACACTGTGTCTGGAATAGAACTTTGGGTTCCATTAAGGCAAAATTGCTAAGAAATATCAAAGGAAATATAGCTCTAAGTGGAAAATAATTTGACTCTAGTTCCCTGAATTTCAAATTTGGGAGGAATTAGCAGAACCAGAATCCAAACTTGTGTGAGTACGCAGGCAATTTAACTTTATTAAAACTTAAGCACAGGAACTCATCTGGGACGGAGTAATTAAATGTGGCCCTGCACCATGCTTCAGCACCATCTCTACAGACGCTCCGTGTTACACTGTTAAAATCAATCTCAAGTCAAATTTTAGTTGAAATGCTTTTAAAAGAGAAAAGTCTACCTACAATTACGACCCTAAAAATTAACAAATAACTAATTAAAATCTATAAATTTTGTAACAATATAAAACTACTTAGATATAGAGTTTTAGAAGCTTTGATGCAGGTCTTAAGATATCATCAAGAGGTAGGACAAATAAATCCATCAATAAATGAATAAATACCTCATCCCTTATCTTTCAACTCTATGTAACTAGAAATCCACTAACTAAAAATCATCAATTCCTACAATTCTCACATTTTTAAATATCCATGACTTTAAGTATCTGTTAGTCTGCATGGATTATATACTGTTCTCCCCAGGTCCTGCATAGATTTGCTTTTTGCTCCAACATCATCTGGTTTATTCACAAGGCCCCTCCTTACTGTCACCATCACACACACACACACAATCACATACATACATGCGTACACATTTCATCCTTTAATACTCAAAGCAGCATTTTGTGACAGTCCCTCCTACTTGGCACATCGCCCTCCTTCGGGCTTATCTGGACTCCCTCGAAACTGTCAAGCTTTCCGGACAACAGGTCTTGAGCACGCTTCCTCTGTCCCCCTGTTAGAAAACTCTTCCCTTCTCTCTCCATCTAATTAACTCGTTTTCATCCTGTTGATCGATGGCAGCTCAAG
Organism: Canis lupus dingo; assembly: GCF_003254725.2. Classification (NCBI taxonomy): domain Eukaryota; kingdom Metazoa; phylum Chordata; class Mammalia; order Carnivora; family Canidae; genus Canis; species Canis lupus. Next base: position 60,663,277 of record NC_064257.1, read on the forward strand.
TGTCACCCTCTCAAGGCGGCTGGCCCGGATCTCCCTCGCTAAGTCAGACTCCTACAACAGGCTTTCTGGTCACTGTGTTCTTGTCCTTCAAGGCATTCACTCTGGCACGTGTGCTTCTGTTTGTGTAGTTACCTAATTAATTTCACAGAAATAAAACTTTCCAAAGAGGCAGTAATCACGCCACATTTTACTACTCATTATACCACCAGAACCTAATCAGGGAATATATATTAAGGGGAAGTAAAAAAGGAGGGAGGGAGGGAAGGAAACTGATTAGGTCCACGGATGACCTCATAGTTAGTAAAAGAATTCTTTCACTGGCCTCACTTGGTAACTTGAAAGATGACGGATTTGTAAACCAAATACCTTTGAAAAATACATTGTTTTAGCTTTTTCCCTACCACCTTTCCCACCGTAAATGGATGTGGCTTAGTCTGATGCTTTTTCTTTCTTTCTTTTTTTTTTTTTTTTCATTTTCCTCTACAGAAAAAAAAAAAAAGTATTTTGGCATGAATCTTAGGCCAAGTTCTCTTTAAAAGCAGAATGCAAAATTAAAACTTATGTGCTAATAGTAAAAGGCAATCCCAGGGACAACTGGGTGGCTCAGCGGTTGAGCGGCTGCCTTTGGCTCAGGTCGTGACCCCAAGGTTCTGGGATCGAGTCCTGCATCGGGCTCCCTGCGTGGAGCCTGCTTCTCCCTCTGCCTGTGTCTCTAACTCTCTCTCTAACTCTCTCTCTCTTTCTCTCTCATCAATAAATAAATATACTTAAAAATAACAAAATAAAAGGCAACCCCAGAGAATAAGAATGAAGCACCATGTAAAGTGAAATAGGAAATACAACCCAAACAAGTATATGGAGTTGGGTTGTCACCGTGGCCAAGTGAGGCTCCACTCCACCTGGCCCCTGGGAGGAACTGCAGAAGCCTCTTTCCCGCACAACCGCCCACCCATCCCCACTGACTGAGGGGTTTCTTAAGGGGCGTTAGCTCCTCCCCACTTTGAGGCTACACTTTTAGGGGCAGAGGGAGACCTAAGGCACGCTGCTAAAACCACCAAGCAGAAGGCAAAAGGTACTCAGCATTAGTTCCAGGTGAGAAGCCAACACAATTGAGGCACGGCCTGCCTACCTCGTTTGCCAGGGTCGTGGACACAATTGGAAGTGAGTCTGAAAGGATGTATGGCAGGCCCAAGGGCACGGGACACACCCTGAGAGAGTCACAGCACTGCTCATCGGAGCGTCAGCCTCAGATAACGAGCAAAGCCACACCACGGCCCCGAATTTCTCACTCTCCCCACGCTCCCCGAATCTCCTCGCGTCGCGCAGGCCACGGAGGGGAAGGCGGGCAGGTAGACCCCATTCCCGGCATTCTGAACACCCTGGTTGTAAGACGGAAGCTCGGTGACTTCTAATATGTTATCTGGAATATACAATCACTTAAAAATAGCATTGTATATTTTAGTTCACTTTGAGTATCCATCCGTCGCTAGACAGATTCCACAAAAATTCTAGGTCAATCCACAGAAGTGTAGTTAATTTAAGCCCTACTTGAAGTATATTGTTAAAGACATTATTTCTAAAGCTACTAACTACCATTTGCAACATTTCTTCTGGAAGAAATATATTCTTGTTTGGGGGATAGTCGTCCACATACCAATGAGAAAAGAAGTTGACACGCTATTAACTTATTGACTCTATTATATGCCAATGACAAGATACCACTCTGTTATCAGTAACAACTTGATAAAGGACAACGGTCTCTAGGAAGAGGGAAGCTCCAGGCTTTCCTGCATTCTTCACTGCCTATATGTGGGATCCATCTGCAAAGTTAGAGTGATTCACGGATCATGGGATGCCTATGTTCAGAAAAAAAAGTGAGTTTTTACATACATACGTGTGCACGTGTGTGTGTGCTGCGTGTAGAGCACTCCTAGGAGAAAGACGAGTTTTGCCAATTTATTATATTTAGTCACCATGAAGTTGAATTTACTAGCTTCAAGATTTCAGATGCAGGAGGCATTGAAGGGGGGAGCTTAATTTTGATGATGCTTTTCTCCCCCCGGGTTGAAGAGTGGGGGCATTTGCCAATCTAGACAGACACCAAGAGCTGAGAATATGGGCTTTGCTTGAGCAGGGGACCACACATATGGGACAGGGAATCCAGCAGACGTTTTAGCAGTTTTGTGGGGCTGGAGATAAAGACATTAGGGACAGGAGGCACCGAGATCTGAGTGAGAAATAAACGATGAAACATCAAGGTGACACACGCATAGTTTTACCCATGACATTTGCTGCCATACGAAGCTATACAGATGATGCTAGGAAGAAAGCTTCTGAACCGAAGAGCAGGATTCTCAGAAGTATTGCCCTGAATTGTATTTAGTACCTGTGAACGCTCCAGGGGATGCTCTAAATATCTATGCCTCAGCAGCTAGGTTCCCCTCCAAGGTATGAAGACTATTAGCACTTGACTCAGCCCAGTCACTGATTAGAGTACAGGACTGGCCACCTCTCCATCTTCTTTGCTTAGCAGAAGGAAAGCTGACAACTCTTTGGACTTAAATGAATCATCTAGAGCCTCTAGAATCTGTATACTCAATTACTAAAACCAAGACTAAAGAGATACTGAAAAAAAAGCTCACAGTAACCCAATTATTGGCATTAACCGACAAAATTTTAAAAGAATTTTGATTAGTATGTTCAAAGTAACAGAGGAAAAAGGTGAAAAAATAGATTAACTGGTATCTATAGAAAAGAATGAAATGCACATTTGAAAACCGAAAAAATACAGTAACTAGAGTAATAACCCATAGATGAGCTTGACAGTATAACAGGTATAGTGATGGAAAGCAGGCTAGAAAACTGGAAGAAAAAGTCAAAGGAAAATATTCGCACAAGTATATATAGAGAAAGAAAGAGGAGAAAATTGTGAAACAAGTATGAGCATGTTGGGCACAGTGAAACCATGTATCAAACCTATAATTGAGATCTCAGAAAAAAAATGAAAAGCAACAGTGGAGTAGAGCTCTGTGTCAAGAATTTGCCGATGAATTTCATCGAAAACATACCAATCCACAAATTCAGGAAGCTCCTCAAATTCTAAGGGGGATAAATAAAAAGAAAACTGTACTACCTAGAAACATCAGAGTAAAATAGAAGAAAAATAAAGACAAATGAAAAATCTTAAAATCAGCCAGAGACAAAGACACATGATCTTCAAAACCACAAGACCAACAGGTTTGAAAGAAAAAAAAAACTGCCAAACAAAATTCTATGTCCTGTTTACACAGTCTTTAAAAATAAAGGCTGTATAAAAAGATGTTCAGGCACAAAAAATGAGGGAATTTGTTGCTAGTAAACTTGCAATTAAAGACATACAACAACCCATTTAACAACTTTTATGACAAATTGCAATAAATGAATTGTCAAGAATGCCACTAATTAAAAATACTAGTTGTGTAAAATAGAAATCAGCTCATTTGCTGTGTGCACCATACCCTGTGAGAAATGCAGGGCAGATATTACCGTCTTTATTTTGAAGGGAAGGAAATTAATGTTCAAGAGATCTGAAGCCTGTCCTCAGCTGCATGACCAAGCCAGGCCAGAACACGTATTTCCGACCCAGGGTTCATCATTCTGACACTGGGAAATAGAAAATATGTGATAGAGGTGTCTGGCTGGCTCGGTTAACAGAGCACACAACTCTTGCTCTCAGAGTCGCGGGTTCAAGCCCCATCTTGGGGGTAGAGGTTATTTAAAAACGAAAACTCTAACAAAATAGTAATAGTGTCATCGAGGCCCATTCAGTTGCACAATGTGTCCAATACGAAACAAAAGGATGATTCTGGCTTCTGGAGATTTTGTGTCAAATTTCCTTGAATTTGGCTTTTAAAAACTCCACTAACGATGCTATTTTAACCCAATAAATAAGATACTCTCACACTCTGGAATGTTTTCTACCGTTTCACAATAGTTGACTATCACTCTTAACTTTACAATTCCAAAGAAGCTGAGCCACCAAAACTTCTCAGTCAAAAAGATTTTACTTGACCAATTTCCGTATGGAAGGCCTACACAAAAGTCAACACTGCATGTTTTGTGATCCATAAAACATCCTTAAACTGGAAGTTGAAAAACAGCATGGAAAAGCCCATAAGACCATCTCTGACTGAGTTCAAGATACCATTTTGCCTCAAGGAAGGCGGAGCGATTCGCTGTGTTACAGACCCTACAGTAGCTGTTCAAATCAGACAACTGCAACAGCGAAAACAGGAGGCCGTCTAATAGAAACCTAGTCCTCCTACATACTCTCTTCTTAGGAATCTTCCAGCATTCTGACATCACGCTCTTTTCTATGACCTTGAAACATCCCTGTTGCCTCCTCTGGGCAAGATACTATAGTTTTGCCTTTGTCTTATAAGGCAACTTCTTCTTACCTCCCCAGCTAAGCAACCGGATGTAACAAGATGCCCAAGTATTTGTGAATACCTTAAAAAACATCGTGATAATATTCTCTCTCTAGCTCAGGGATATTATTTTACTTCGTATTTTTAAAGACAACATTGTACTGCCTATCAAATATATGAAATCATATATATTTATAAGATGCTTACACTTTCTGAGCACTTTCCTCACATATTCTAGTGTATGTCTAGTGTATGCACCCAGGTCATTGTTTACCTTCTTGGGTAAATATTTTCAAAGCCAAAGATTTCAAACATAAAACGTAACCTGTTACCTTTAATGGAGATTTTTACTTACCACATAAAGGGAATAACATATTCTATTGTTAAAGGAACTATCATCTCCCAAATACCACTAGCCAAATGCCGTATGCCTCCTGCTTACGACTGCTCACTCACTGTCTGACTGGGATTACATATATTTGAAACAAATGCGTATTTTTATGTTGGGTACACCCCATCGCATAAGCACATCAGCAGCCCCTATGTTCACTGGGCTTATTTCAAAGAGATTTTGTCACTCTAATATGTAAGCAAGGCAGCCAACATCGGCAACAGGTTCTCTAAGAACCTTCATGTTAAAGCCCCTTAACTTTTACTATAAAGGGAAGCGTACAGCAAAGTTAAAGAGCAATAAAACTTTTGAACAAACAGGTGGAGCCCTTTGTGATGAGAAGTCAGGAAACAATGAAATAAAATTACTTCTGAATCACGGAGTAAATGTCGCTGCTAACCCCAAAAGCCCTGGATCCGGGTAAGCTCGTATCAGGGACCTCTTAATATAACCTAACACAATCAAAAATCTAATTACTGACTTCCCAGGAGGAGCGACGAGTGTGTAAAGGCCAATAGTGAGCTTTTGCAAAAGCCAAAAACTGATGTGACATCCTTTTAGTCCCACCAGTTACATCCAGTACAATCTCCCTCCCTCATCTCATCCAGGCAGCTCCTTTTCCACTTCCACCACATGGTTAAATCCCACTCATCCTCCCCTAGGTCTGTTCTAAAGAGACCTCCCACTTTACCAGAAGATCAATCGCTGGTCAAGAAAATTCACTTTTATTCTACGCTATTGGAAAGATCACCTGTCCTTTAAAGAAAAAGCAAGGGTCTCAAGGCAAGCCAGCCAGCCTTTTCAAGAAAAAGAAAGTAAAATTGCGATTTGCGTTATAACAGGTTGTTACTTTCTTCCACCGGCCGGGCCCCGCTCGGAGGCTGGAGGCGGGCCCTGGAACCTGGGCCGCGAACCGCGGGCAGTCGGCGCGCCCCGCCCCGCCCCGGCCCACGCCGGCCCCGGCTCACACCTCGGCTGCTCTAGATCGCGGCGGACGAAGCCCCAACAGAAGGTAACGGAGCCCCAAAGTAGCAAACTTTCGTGCTTCTTTTGGAAATGGCTCCACGCTGAAATCGGACATCCCGGTAGGTACCGCCAGTGCTCTGCGACCTGGAAGCCGGAGTCCGGGCAAACCGGGGAATTCGCTGATGGCGCGGGGCTCGCGGGGCTCGGGGCGCGGGGGTCGGCGGGGGTCCTGCGGCTCCCGCAGCCCGGAGTCCCCGCAGCACCCAAGCCCGGCCCCGGCGAGGCGGCGCATCCCCGCGCTGGAGCCCCCACGGCCCGCAGGGACCGCCCGACACTACGAGTGACCCCGGGCGCCCCGGGAAAACGCGCACCTGCCCGGCCGCGCACCTGCCCCGCCCCGCCCCGCCGCGCACCTGCCCGGCCGCGCACCTGTCCCGCCCCGCCGCGCCCCTGCGGCCGAGAGCGCGGCTGCCCCGGGCGCCCCGGGAAAACGCGCACCTGCCCGGCCGCGCACCTGCCCGGCCGCGCCCCTGCGCCGAGCGCGCTGCTGCCCCGGGCGCCCCGGACGTCCCCGACCCGGCGGTGCCTCGAGCGCTCGCGGAGACTCCGGTCCGCCGGCCGCCGGGGGCTGCGAGGCTCGCCCGGCGCCTGCAGCAGCGACCGCCGCCGGGGGCGCAGGACACCCCGGGTCCGAGTCCGCTCCCAGCCCCGCCGGCGGCAGCACGCGAGGCGCCCGGAGCCCGAGCCCACCCGACGGCCGCCGGGCACCTGGGCACTGGGCGCCGCCGCCGGGACGCGGGCTGCCCTCGGGAGCCCCGGCGCGCTTCCCGGGGGCGCGGCTGGCGGCCAGGACCCGGCGGGCGGGCGCGGTGGGCGCCCCGCGGCCCCGGAGAGGCGGGGCCCGGACGGAGCGGGCCCGCGCTGCAGCCGCCGGGGTCCCCCCCGGAGCCTCGCTCGTCGCCGGCCCGCGCTCCGGCACCTGCCGCCCGCGCTCCGAGCCGGGGCCGCGCCGAGCCGCGCGGGGTCGGGGGCCGGGGCCGGGGCCGGGCCGGGGCGGGGCGGGGCGGGGCGGGGGCGCTCCCGGCAGAGCCACTCACCGGCGGACGGCGAGGCCCGGGCGGCCACCGGCCCGAGCGCGACAGGCGGCCCGCGGCGCAGCAGCTCCAGCCTTTGTCAGCGGCGGGCGGCGCGCTCCTCCCCACCCGCGGACGCGCGGCGGCTCGGCCCGCAGCTCCCCCGCCCCCTCGCCGGGCCGGCCTCACTCGGCTCCCATGATGTCATCCGGCGGAGGGGAGCCGCGCGGGCCGACGCCAGCAGTCCCCGCCGCCGACGGGGGCGAGCGGGGCGGGGCGGGGCGGGGAGGAGCGGGGCGGGGAGGAGCGGGGCGGGGAGGAGCGGGGGCGCCCCCGCATCCCGCCCGCGCTCGGTCGCGGAGTCCCCGGCGCGGCCCGGACGGTCTGCGCGGAGGGGCGGGGGGGAGGGGGCGGGGCCTGGGTGGGGGCGGGGCCGGGGGCGGGACTAGGGCCGGGATGGGGACGGGGCTGGGGCGGAGCTGGGGGCGCCCGCCACCTGCCCGCGCTCGGTCGCGGAGTCCCCGGCGCGGCCGGGACGGGTCTGCGCGGAGGGTCGGGGGCGGGGAGGGGGGCGGGGGGCGGAGCTGGGGGGGAGAGGGATGGGGATGGGGGCGGGGATGGGGGCGGGGCTGAGGGCGCCCGCCACCTGCCGGCGCTCGGTCGAAGAGTCCAGGTGCGGCCCGGACGGGTCTGCGCGGAGGGGCGAGGCGGGGCAGGAAAGGAGCGGGTCGGGGGCGGACCTGCGGGGGGAGAGGGGTGAGGGCGGTGCTGGCGGGAGGAGCTTGGGCGGCGGGATGGGGGCGGGGTTGGGGCGCCCGCCACCTGCCCCCTCTTGGTCGCGGAGTCCCCGGCGCGGCCCGGCCCGGCCCGGACGGGTCTGCGCGGAGGGACTTGGTGGGGGGTGGGGGGTCGGGGGTCGGGATGGGGGCGGAGCTGGGGCGCCCGCCACCTGCCCGCTCTGGGTCGCGCAGTCCCCGGTGCGGCCGGGACGGGTCTGCGCGGAGGGCCCGGGGGGGGGCGGGACAGACGGGGGCCGGGATGGGGGGGAAGCCCGGGCCCGAAGTGCGCGCCCCGCGGCAACGATGCCGGAGTCGGTGCGGAGGCTGACGGCAAAGCCAAGGGGCGCGGGGAAAGTTTTCTGGCCTCCCGGCCGCTCGGGCGCCCCAGGGCCGGGGCCGCTAGGTGACAGCCGGCGCAAGGACCGGCGCCCCCGGAGCCCCCGCCCCGGCGAGGAGGTTGGGGGTCGGCGCCGAGGCAGCCTCCGCGAGGGGCGGCTGAGCGGTGCACACGCTGCGGCTGGCGCTGCCCGCGGACCCCAGCCCCCGGGGGGGCCCCACGGCCTGCTCGCGGCCGCCCGCCGACGCCAGCCCCAGGCTCCCCGAAGGCCATCAAGCACGTGACGTCCACCGTGTCTGGGCCCCACGTTCTTTACAGTGTCAATCGGTGGTCTATCGGGGGGACAGACAGACAGACAGCCTCGGGGGGCCGGGGACAGGAACGCACACGCGCCCGGGATCCGAGACCCAGCCGCCCCCCCCCCCACCGCCCCCGGGCGGCCTCGCGCAGAAAGCAGAACAGATCCGGGCAGCTGAGCTCGCACTCATTAACCAGAGCGGCCCGGGGTCCCTGGAAGTCCCCGCAGTTACCTGCCCCTGTCATCCCTGCAAGAAACTGAGCATCAGCGGGTGATGCGGGGCAGCCAGGAAACTTGACGACCGCCACTGAGGGACGTGCTGACTCTGCCCGTGGCTTCAGCCACCATCGTCCTCTAGAGGTGTAGACACCAGGACTAGAGTTCATTGCAAATATAAGTACAATTAGGAACATCTTAATCTTTGTAAATGCCAAGAGAAAGACCCAATACAATAACAACTTTCTTCAAGAGGCTTGTTAATCCATTGGGGAATTGCGAAATCCACTGGGACTTTTCTTAGGAAAGGGTAATAAATTAAGTGTGAAAGAGCAGGATCAGAAATTATTTCTAAAAAATAACACGCTGGGGCGCCCCAGTGGCTCAGATGGTTATGCATCTGCCTTTGGTTCAGGTCATGATCCCACAACCCTGGGATCATGTTGGCCCCATGTTGGGCACCCAGCTCAGCAGGGAGTCTGCTTCTCCCTCTCCCTCTGCCTCTCCCCTTGCTTGTGCTCTATCTCTTTCTCTCTCAAATGAAAATAAAATCTTCAAAAAAAAAAAAATAAAGTATCAGAAAGACCATGATGCACATAGCTTGAAAATAGGAAATCTGCAAGTGTTGACATTTGTTTTCAAATTAAAATATTTTAAGTACCGTTTATGTATTATATTGTTAATATATAAGTATTTCGCATCCTTGTTGATGTCCTTATTCTTTTCAGAGACTTAAAAAAACTTTTAAGAATGGCCACTTAGCCTTTCCTCCGAATCAAAGTACAAAAGAACATATAAAATGCACGAACAACTATTAGAAATGAGTATTTTTAAAAATCAGGGCAACTAGGAAAGAAAGTAGATGAAAAAAAACCTAAGAGAGGTAAGAATCTGGTAATGTAAGCAATGACCGTCTTTGAGAATAGACAAACAATCTAATTGCTTGAAAAAAAGTAATTAGAACTGCTAATGATGCTGTTCTAAGTATATCAGAAGGTCAAGCTGTAAACCTTCCTTCCTAGATTGCTTCTCTGATGCCCCATCTATCTTCATTGCCTCTGTTTATCTTGCTGTCCTTCAGCATTCTCTGGACTAACACACAAGTGTGGAGACAAGAAGGTCATAGGGAGTTAACAGATCTAGCAAACTTAGACATATAACCAAAAAGATCAGAAAAAAAAAAATACCCCTCACTTCTTTTTTTAATCACTGCTCTAAAGGGCTGAAAGTAAAACCTCTATCTCTTCCTTTAAGAAAAATGAAACACATTCATACGTGATAATGTATTTGGTCTGTGAAAGGTGGAATGAAATAGGTCACTTATGTCAAAAGGTTTTAAAATGGAATCAACAGGCCATTAAGGATGTGGGCTTATTCACTTTCCTAGGGGAGGAAGCACGAACTTTTGAACTGGGCCAAACCACAAATATTCCAAGGACTCTGCCCAAACACCTACAACTTACTATAGTAAGAGACTGCTTGGCAACTAATTATTTTCAGCCAAGATTTCTTTTTTTTCCTGCCACCAACGCCAATCAAAAACTCTTTGTAAATAACATACACAAGCAATCCCTCTTTGCTTTAAAAACTCCTGACTTTTGCTCCCTAGTGAAATGCGATTTGGGTAACTACCCAAATCTGCATTTTCCGAATTGCAGTTCTTTGATCCCAGATAAATGTTCTTGCTTAATAATCACCCCCTCATAATTTAGGTTTATGGGTCCTATGGAAAAATAATCAGTTTTATTATTCTAGCTGTTTTAGAAAATTAAAAATAATGTGTTGGAGCTCTCACTGTGGCCCTCTATTTTAACAAAGTTAATTGACTACATCTCTAGAACTTCTTCCCCAGTGTGTATCAACCTACCAAGATCCCCGCCTGGGTTACTGACATTTCCCACTTCCATTGCGTTCTTTTTTCCCTACTTGTAATTTTTAAGTCATGCTTCTTGTATATTTTAAGATATTTTTATCCAAATGGATGACTATAAATAACTAAAACAAAACATTCAATTGTTACATTGAAAAAAGGATCATATTTCTTAGAAAAAATTTATATCCAAGCTCATATCTTACAAACCTAACTTACATACTAATCTTATTTAAATGTATTAAGCCTTAGAATTGAAGATTCAGAGTGGAAATATTAACTTTGCCTCGATTATTGATGCTCTGCTCCATATTTTCATATTGATACATGATTCTCTTCACCAAAACAATGAATGTTTTGGGTGGGAAAGTAGACATATTTTAATATTTTCCCTTGTGGATTTCATGAACTATAAAACTTTTATACTCTGGTTTTATCTGAATTAATAAACTCATTAATAGCTAATTGCTTTTTTTTTTTTAGTTAATTGCTTTTTAAAAACAAGTTCTCCTGGGTACAAATTTGTTAACTGTTGATAAATAATAAATAATAAGCAAAACGAATATTAGTAAGCCTTTATTATGTGTCAAATACTGTGCTGAGTGCTTACAGGCATTAGTCCATTTGATCTTTAAAATTACCCGGCCAACATGAATGTGTTATTAACTTCTTTTGCAGATGAAAAAACAGGTACCTAGAGAGATTACAAAAATTGTCCAGGCAACTAAAGTAGTAACAAGTCAAATTTAAGATTTTTTTTCTGCCATCTTGAATGCATACAGCCAGCCCTCATAATGGCACAACAGCAATTTTTAGATAATTTTGCCTTGAGAAAATGGAAGCATGATGATTTCATTTAAATATATATATATATATATATATATATATATATATATATATATAGTGTGTGTGTGTGTATGTGTGTATATATATACATATATATTTAATTTGGCAAGGTGGACAATGTGTTTTTTGGGAACTCTGTCATCAGTTACTAAATTCAACATGAATTTTACTTTCATTATCCCTGTTGAGGAATGTTTCCAAGGTTATTTACAAGGAAAAAGAACCTCAGGATACCAAATAAATTTTAGTTTCCATCTATCCTTAAAGAGTTTTAGATATAAAGCAAAGGCAGGGATTTTTGCACTTGGAGACAGATCACCATAAAATGAAATTAAAAAAAAATAACCATAAGCCATTAATTTAAGTAAAAACAAAACCTCAGCAAAGCTATCTTCTCTATACAATTAATCCATTTGTGGGTCTGGGAAGGTAAACTAGATCACCTATTCAAATTAAGGCTTTCTTCCCTGCCGTGAATATTAACAAGGAAAATAGATCATTTTACATATTATATCTCAAAGGTCCCATATGTTTTTTTAATCACAGAAAGTAATATTCCCCAGACGCAAATGTATAACTGAGCTTCTTTAAATAGAAAGGTTTCGTATAGATTTCTTCAAAGTCCTTTTTTTATCTTACCTTTTTGATAATTGGCTGATGTTCAGCAACTCGGGTAACACGGGTTATTTGAGTGGATTTGTGGAAAGGTTAGAAGGTACATATAGCAGATTATCATTCTTTCGAGATTTCCCGCTAAACTAGCTTTTTGTATTAATCTCTCATAAATTAAATAATGTATACAAACAATAGTGATCCTTGTATTCATAAAAGATATGTTAGCAGACTAATTAATTTATTGCAAACTTGTGATCTCGATATTAATGTAATTTTTACTTTGGCTTCAGTGTGTTCTTCTGCCATTAAGCGTTCTTATGTTACAGGGCAGGCGGCCCATCTCATGATCTTATGCTCATTTTCTAGTTGCTCTGTCTGTAGTGCTGGTCATTGGCCCTAACATGACATAGAAGTGGTCATAGAGGAACAGCTTTTGTTTAAAGGTGAAGGAAGAGATGAGGAAAACTTTTTTGAAATGGCCACACTGCTGGAGCACCTGGGTGGATCCGCTGGTTAAGCCTAGGGCTCTTGATTCCGGCTCAGGTCATGATCCCAGGGTTGTGAGACTGAGCCCTGTGAAAGCTCCTGGTTCAGCGAGGAGTCTGCTTCTTACTCTCTCTCCCTCTGCCCTCCCGCCAACTTGTGCTCTCTCTCTAAAATAAATAAATAAATATTTTAAAGAAAGAAAGAAACTGCAGCACTGCTTATGAAAAGGGAACACTATGTATAGCAATAGCAGGCTATGAAAAAAAGGTATGTATACAATTTCTCCTAAAATGAAAGTTTTTGCGAAGTAGAGAGGCTGACTTCCCTAAGCCTGTATTAGTTCCTCATTGTATTAAGTAGGAAATTTTCTTAATCAGATGCTCATCATTTTCAGCTGTAATAGTAGCATGAATGATCTGCCTACAATATTTCCAGCCAGATCTTGTTTTGTATATGTATATATATCCAAGTTACTTCAGTTATCCTAGTTGACCCCATTTATAGGCATAGAATTAAGGACAACACAGAATGAAATATTCACAACAGGGAGGTAATTTTCTGATTTTTGAGTCATAGCTCTTTTTTTTAAGTTTTTAAAAATTCAATTTGCCAACATATAGTTAGTATAACACCCAGTGCTCATCTCATCATGTGCCCCCCCTTAGTGCCAGTCACCCACCTCCCCTTCTGCAACCCTTTGTTTCTCAGTGAGTCATAGTTCTTAATCTTTACAGCAGACTACTTTCCTAAGGTTCTATCTTTTTAACTATTATAGGAGCAAACAGGGACAAATATATTTGCTAAGGAAAGACCCTAAGAGACGTTCCTGATTTTCCAAGTCCACTTTAATTCCTGAAGTATTTTGGGAGCCATGTGGAAAGAGCTCAGAATGCTACCAACTTGCTTCTGGACCTAACTCTCTTAATGATGTATTTTATAACTTAAGCAATTCATTTAACCTAGTCACCTTATCTTTCTCATTTGGAAAAGGAAGTTAATGATACCAGTCTTATACACCTCTCACTTGAGAGGATTTTACAAGGAAAGAAAGTAGAATAGAAGTGGGATACAAAGGTAGGGTTATATTCGTAACACGTCTAAACAGGGCCTCCTGAGCTATGACCTGAACAGATATTGTGAACATTAAATTATGTGTAACTGATTTCACCGACTAGGACAAGAACAGGGAGAAGGAAGAGGAGAGGGGGACAAGGAAATCTATTCTGTTAGGGACCTTTCCAATAGGCATAAACATGGAACAGTGGAAAGAGGTTCAAAAGGTCCCTGTGGGGACTCTGCTTCTCTCGGCCTCTCTCTGTGTCTCTCATGAATAAATAAATAATTTTTTTTTAAAAAAGGTGATAACTCCAATTTTACCTTTTACTATACCTTAATTTCAATATATCTTAATCTCTCTGAACCTCACTTTGTCCTGTAAAATACAATCCAAACTAATTTTCCTCGATTTATTTTAATATTTTTAAATCAAGATACATGTGCAAATCTAGTGTACTTTTAATATAGTGTTCGTTCTCACTCCTCCCAAAAGTTTATTTTATTCATTATGACAAGAGTGATGATGTAGTCTCAAGGAAATGAGATGCCGTCTCAGAGCAAGAAGGAGAAATTAAACTGTTTTATGAATGATACATCCCAAACACCCTGAACAGAGCCTAGAAACTACTGGTTGAATGAATAAATGTATTACTGGATCATCGTGATGATTGAATAAAATAATAACACGCAGATAATCCCTGAAATGGTACCCAGCATTTAGCAGCTGACCAGTAACTAATACAGTCCCAAATCCAGGTTCAGGACCTAATTGCGTTCTAAAACCTTTTTGTCCACTTATTCTTTTAGAAAGAAAGCATGGAGTATTTAATGTATTTTGTATATTATCCCCACAGGGGCCTAGGCCAGCACCCCTGAAATCAAACACAGCATTCTGTCTGCAGTGAAGTATATGAAGATTCATACCAAGCGTGATAAAATAAGCCATACAGCAGTTCAGTCGCATTTTATGCCAAATGAGTTGTGAACATTCTTTTCCATAATCATAGATTTCTAGATTTTAGAACTTGGACAAATGGTTGTGAATAATAATGTTTAACATTCATTGAATGTCCACTACACACCAGGCTCTGCTTTAAGCCCTTTACATTAATTAACTTAATTAAACCTTACAGCAAGCTTCTAAGGTAGGTACAATCACTATTCCCATTTTATGTAATAAAGATCTGATGTACAAGTTAAATTATTTGCTTTATTGGTTTATGAGCCAAATTAGGTCTAGACAGACTTGTGTTAAACATTGTAAAATAAATAAATTAAGAATATATAGAAAAGGAATTTCTAAAAGCAATGAAAGAAATCAAAAATTAAAATAGTAATATATTTTATTAAACAACAAAATCTTTTGAATATCAAAAATACCATATTAAAATTTAAAGTTTAATAACCTGGACTAAGTGTTTTCAGCAGGTATTGTTGGCATATTCGATATATAACAAGTCCATATAAATTGATAAAAAGCACTAAAACCTCAGTAGATAAGAAGAAAAGAGACATTTTAAAAAAACACAAAAAAAACTTTTGCCATTGGCAAAAAAAGTGTGAAAATTAAACTGAAATTCAAATTAAAAAATTGAGATACAATTTTTCATTATCAAGTAAAGATTCTTATAACTTATAATACATGCCAAGTGCTTTAAGGATTTTTATAGCCTTTGAGGTAGTGTTTTGATTTTTTTTAATGTATCATAGAGAAGTAAGCAGAAATCCAGGGGAAAAATATTTATCTACAAAGATGTTCATTAAAGAGTAATCTATAATATTAAAAAAAAAGGGAAACCAATGCTTTTAAGACCCAGGGTCATGGGATTAATAAAACTTCAAAAAAAAATGAAGTGGAAAAAATTGTTTGGGCCTACCAATATCCCATTTTTCAATACACTGCTGAGTCTAACAGAACTGTCAATGTTATAAAATCATAGTTTAGTTTCCTGATATCACATTAATAAGCTCTCTGGAGTTGTTGCCAGGGAACCTGAGACCCTGAAGCCATTTATCTAAGCAGGAGAGTTTTCTCTGCAGTTGTCCTGAACAGGTGGGAGGGTAATTTTCACGCAGAGATATTTTTTCCTCAGTAAATGATGACCAGCTATGAAATTGTTATGTTCCACTGTAGACCTGTATGCTGTACCTTTCTCCAAACAAGTTGCCAGTACTGCAACTCTAGAGCTATATTAACTTAAAAGTCTTTGGGAACTTGATTAACCCAACTAGTGTCTAATAAATGAGGATTTCAACCATTAAAAGTGATCCTCACACATAGGACCATTCTATTTTCTAATGGATTGTAAATAATGATTAAGAAAGCTATTGATCACTGTATGTTGGTATTGTAAGCAGCCACTTTATTACTCTCTTTCATTCTAATAGTTTTTAGTTTTGAACTTTCTTGGATTTCCTAGGCAGATATATTACCTGTCAATGGTAAAAAAAAAAAAAAAAATATTGTCTTACTGCCATTATCTATAGTTTTTATTTGATTATTCTTATCTTACTACGTTGGCTATAAACTCCAATACACCACTAAATAATATTGCTAAAAATCAAAATGAGGGGCACCTAGGTGACTTAGTTGGTTAAGTGTCCAACTCTAGATTTTGTTTCAGGTTGTGATCTCAGGGTTGTGAGATGGAGTCCTGCATCATGTGGGCTCTGTGCTGGTTGTGGAGCCTGCTTAAGATTCTCTCTCTCCTTCAGCATGTCCCACCCCCCAACCATTCTCTTTCTCTCTCTCTCTTAAAAATAAAATAAAATTTTTAAAATGAACTTTATGCAACTTATTGACTTCCTTTTCTTAACTCCAACTCTAGCCCCTCTTTCTCCTTTTTATCTCTTTTGTAATCCTTTTCTAGGTAAATAATTCCACCATTCATCCAGGTCTTCAAGTAAGAAATCTAAATATCACTGCAAGATCTTTCCTCTCATGTGTACTCCACTGGAATAATCAATGCATATATGCAACTATTTTTTAAACAAATTATTCTACTTTGATTAATTAAATCCAGTTATTTTAAAACACAACTGACATCATACCATTCTGTCATTGCATGTTTTCCAGCTTATTAGGTGTGTTTGTAGAGTCCTATGGGATATGATAGAGTCATCAAGTCCTATGGATCCTACTTTGTAAACATTTCTTGTAGTTATTCCCACTTCTGCATGCTCATTGCCACTGTTCTTATGTAGACCTTTTCATCTTGTGCTGGTTAGTCTCTGCCTGACCCCCTAATTCTCTTCTTTTTTGCTTTTCTCACTTCTCCAGAGAGTGGACCTCTTTGGAGTTTTCTTTGCTCCCTAGCTTCTGGTGGGGACTGGTTCAGAGGTACCAGAAGGATTTGGAGAGTGGGAAGAGAAAGAGTTGAGTTTATATTTCCCTCATTCCCTCTCGGCTTCATTGTGGTTCGGATGCATACTGTGCTCCATGATTACAGCTTTCCCCATGATTCTTGCCCTCGACGAGGGTCTCATGACACCGTAAGAGAAGTAAACCTAGTAGTAAGGCTTAAGGGTGGTAATGGCTTCCTACTCTTACTAGTCATAACCCATTGATTATGTTAACTCTGCTCACATATCAGTAATTATTTCCTTTACTAAATGTCTTCGTTTCCTATTGAGACAGACATGTCTTGATACATAACCCTTCTCCAAACCATTGAAAGGGACTCTAGTTGATTTCATGCCTACAGCCTCACCCTCTCTTCTACCTTTACACAATACATCCTTCAACCATGAACAGAGTATCCTTTTCTCAAATGCAAACCTGACGATGTCATTCCCTAGGCAAAATCTTCAGTGTTCTTTATCATTGGTAGCAGTTGCCAACTAGAGTTATTACAAATAGCTTGTAAATCCTTATGCACCCTGTGGAATAATCAGCTTTAATTATACACATACTACTTTTTAAGAAATATATGCTACTGTGATTAAATATTAGCTCATGTAAAACATGACTGACTTCATACTGACTTTGTCATTATGTGTTCACCCAGGAATCAAGTATTCCATCACATACATTAAAAGAATACTCATATTAAAAATAAAATCTAGACTCTTTCTAATTTTCTAGTTTATTCTTCTACTGCTCAACCTACATGCACTTACATTTTACTTAAGTGCCATTTCCTCCTTCTTTGCTTTAGGTCATCTTCCTATTTCTAAAAGTTACTCAGCCACACTCAATAACCCTTCCATGGCAAATTCTTTGTCATCTTCCATAATAGAAACACTACACTGAAAACCAATAAGCTAGAGTTTGAGTTAATTACTTTGTATGCATTATGTCATTTAATACTCAATAGATGAGATGAAGCATAAGGGGTTTTCATGAGTTCACACAACCATAAAGTGTAAAATTAAGACTCGAAATCTGACTTCAAACCTGCACCTTAAAAGCTATTCTTTCAGACAACATACTAATCCAGAAGGTCAAAAACTTACACTCTTTGAAATCTCCCTCAGATGCCTCTCCTCATTTTTATTTCCATGCTCCTTGATATATATACCTCTACTTGTTTACTTCTCACATTGACTTTGAAATTTTTAATATAAAACTCAATTTTGCATTTTGGTTTTTCTCTTTGTACACCAAAATTTCATGAGGTACCTAGGTATTAAACACAGAATAATTTTAATCATATTAAATATTTATAACTTTATTAACTTTATTTATTTATTTAAATATTTATAATATTTTTCATTGGTTATCTTTATGTTATCAGTACCATATATTGTAAACTAGCTGCACAATGAAAAACACTGCTTATCTGGATGTCTTCATTTGCAATTTATAATTGTTTCTTATTTACTCAGCTACATAGACCGAAGTTAGAAGATGTATATGTGGGAGGGAAACACAGTGAAAGTTATTTATTTATTTATTTATTTATTTATTTATTTATTTATTTAATATATATTTTATTTTATATATATATTTTTTATTTTTTATTTGTTAATGAAAGACAGAGAGAGAGGCAGAGACACAGGAAGAGAGAGAAGCAGACTCCCTGCAGGGAGTCTGATGCAGAACTCGATTCCAGGACTCCGGGAGCACAATCTGAGCCAAAGGCAGACACTCAACCACTGAGACATCCTGGTGCCTCCAAACATTTATATTTAAACCATAAAATCAAAGTATAAGAATTAAAATTAAATTAAATATTTAAGCCATATCCTTTGGCTCCAAATTTCTTTTTTTTTTTTAAGATTTTTTTTATTTATCCATGAGAGACACAGAGAAAGAGAGAAGCAGAGACACAAGTAGAGGGAGAAGCAAGCTCCATGCAGGGAGCCCGAAGTGTGACTTGATCCCAGGTCTCCAGGATCACACCCCGGGCTGAAAGCAGCGCTACACCGCTGAGCCACCTGGGCTGCCTTGGCTACAAATTTCTTATGAACATGACAAAATTTATCAAAAATCTGGTTAGAGATTCATTCATGGAAACATGCAACAATGACAGATAATATTCCTTAAGACTTATATGTCAGCTATTTTCTTGAATACATACTTTAACTCATTTAATCCTCACAACAACTTTATGCAACAAGCATTATTTTTTTAAAGATTTTATTTCTTTATTCATGAGACACAGAGAGAGGCAGAGATATAGGTAGAGGGAGAAGCAGGCTCCTTACAGGGAGCCTGATGCGGGACTCGATCCCAGGACCCCTGAATCACGACCTGAGCCAAAGGCAGACACTCAAGCACTGAGCTACCCAGTGCTCTATACTCATTTTATAGATAAGAAAACTGAGGTGCAGAAATGGAAAGCAACTTGCAAAGTTGCTGTGACTATTAATGTCCCAGGTGGTATTTAGAGCCCAAGTCTATCCTCTGAGCCTCCTTAATCACTGTGCAATACTGTCTCTATTTAAGTAACTACCAGATAGAATTGATTATTATTAATGAGCACATACACACAACAGCATTAGAAATAAGGGAATACTTTGGCCCATATTCCTGGTGCAGTATCCTAGTTCCACCATTTTCTAGCTGTGAATTTTAAGCTCCTCATCTATAGAATGACAGTATTAACAGTATTTATTTTATAGGGTTGTTGTGATGATTGCATATATATGAAGTGCTTCAAACAGTATCTGGAAAGACTAAATGCTTGTTATTAGTATTTCCCAACTAAAAGGACATCACTTACCCTCTTGGTAAGCATTCACTTAGGTACAGTTTATTTGAAAATTAAACTATGATTCCATAAACTATTAAACTATGATTCCAGTCTACAGATCAGTCTATTGTGTACTTATTAAAGTGAGCTCTTTCAAGAGTTCTGAAGTACACGCAAGGCTGAGGCATGATATTAGACTTGGACTAACTAATGGGTTTTAATTTCTGAGCCATCTATAAAAAATGATGGCAATTTCTTGAGTGTGCAGTTGAGATTTCCTTAGTCACGTAAGTGTAGAGCAGTAAAGGAGTGCTTTACTGGATTCATGGTGAGGTTATGGACTCGAGTCAGAAAGGCTGGCTTCAGCACCCTGGACAGAACTTGCATGCCCGACCATGCTGACCCTGCCGGATTTTTTGGACTTGGATGAAGAGGCATGATGAGAAAAGATCTGGTATTTTCTAGAAAATTGGGCAAGAATATATACATGTACATATAATCCCATTAATGTCTTGTATGTGTATATATATATATATATATAGCAGTATTTATTACTCTGTTCACAAGAAATCGAGATCACTATAGCAGCTAAACATGTCATGTAAAAACTAAACAAGGAAAAAGTGAAAAGAATAGCTAAAATTTCAGAAGCACTGTATCATTCCCATATTTTTAGTTACACTCAAAAGAATGCATGTTGGTATTTTTCTAAGTTTTCTAAAATCATTGATTTATCTATTTTGTTACAGTGGAGCATATTTAAAATGGCAAGATTCGTGAGATTGGTAAGAGTTGGCAATAATATTTTATAAGTCTTATTTTATTTAATGGCAACTTATGTACTGTATGAAGTTTACATTTAAAGGATATTTTAAGAATAACTATGTAATCTTGTCCTCTGGAAGATAACTCCATGGTCAATACATGCTTTTTGACCCAAGATGTTTGCACTCATGTTTTTTCAATATTTTGCCATAGAATTATAAACTTTCGGTGTGCTTTTACTATAGTAGCAGAATTATTAAGTTTGCTTCTGCTTCCTTGCATTTAAAAATAAGACAAATTAACTTCTGAA
The DNA here is from genome assembly GCF_003254725.2 of Canis lupus dingo. Taxonomy (NCBI): domain Eukaryota; kingdom Metazoa; phylum Chordata; class Mammalia; order Carnivora; family Canidae; genus Canis; species Canis lupus. The sequence goes on from NC_064257.1 coordinate 60,683,828, forward strand.
TTGACCTTGCCACTTTATAAATTCTAAGATAACGGCATTGTGTAAGTTCCCATAGCAGGCAGTCAGCTTTCCTTGACAAATATTTATCTTTACATGTGACTTCCATTCCTAAATTCACAAAAGCCTTTCTAGATTCTTTTTTTATAAATGACATCCCTCCTTCTTCTGGATCCTGCCTCTAGATTTCTGTTGTACTCTATCATGGTATGTTTTTACATTTTACATTTTTAATTCTATCTTTCAACGAACATTCCTTGCCCTGTAAGACATCAGCTCCTTAAAAACAGATGTTATATCCCCTCCACGTTTGTAATTTCCACATTATCTAATATAATGCATTACACATAAAAGGCCCTTAAACAAAGTTTGTGAAAGAGTCATAAAATATTTTGGATATCCACTTGTTTGAAGGAGTGTGCACTGGAGGATGGTTTGTGGCATTGAGTACATTCTTCTTTGGGCAACTTCTCAGAAATATAAAACAAATATGCATATCTACAAATATATTTCAAAGGTTGTATAGCAGAATTAATAATCATCAAATATAGCAGCCAAACTAGTATTGTAAAAATGTCTACTAGTCCAGCCTTAAAATAGAATACATCCTGTTATGAAGAACCTGTCATGATGCAAATTATTTTGATGCAGAGGTCTCCTTTTAATATACTGGCAGGCAAGATCCTAAAGGCCACAGAAGAGAAAGGCACATGGAACAAATTAAAATGCTCAAATAATATGATTTATTTAATCAATTAAGGTACGTACCAAGAAACAAAGGGGAACAGATGGCAAAGGTTATGCACTTGGAATAGTATGCAAGCAGAGTGGAAGACTGTACTACCTAGCTTTTGGGTTATGCAGTTCTCTCTGTCTCTCTTATCTCTGTCGCTCTCTCTTTGTGTGTACACACACACACATACACATATATATACGTACACACAGAGGGATGTCACCTCTTTCTTCTGAGCTACACTATCCATTAATGGTACAGTTACAAGCACAAGAATTGAGGTTTGAGTAAATAGTTTCCACAAACAGAAGAAGCCTAGGACCAGAACACATACTTGCTCTACCAGAGAGATGCAGGGTAAGTGTGCCTGAGCAATCACGGACTCACCATTTGAAAAATCTCACTGGACTCAGCCTATGAGAAGCTATGGATTTTATTTGTGTTTCTTGAGTAGAAGACATATAAGGCCTGAATGGACATTACCAACGAGTGACCAAATTAAAACCTTAGGAGTACTCAAGCATTTGCATATATTTAGTGCCTCCCATATATTTACGGTGCCACAAATATTAGGTGTCTCTTAATCTATCTTTATATCTATGTTCATCTCACACAGAGCTTGCTTACTACCTTATTTATCTTATTTGGCTCATCTTATGCATTCGGCCTACATCTCACAAGCTACCTGCTTACACATTATATATACACACCTAATACCTCTTATGAGTTTTGCCTATGTGTTCTTCTTCTTATTCCTCTTCTATAGAATACTCAAGTATTTCTAAATGATTTGTTCAGAAGAAGACCTCTGTAGCAATATTAAAAATTGTGCCATTAGGTTACAAAATATTGCATATTTAAAGCATTCGGAAAAAATAGACAATAAGTTTAGCATGAGGTTAATGACAGAATTTATATCTATAAAAACAGACACAAACTTCCATAAAGCTATGTTGATAAAAAAATAAAAATTATTTCCATAGAGCATAATAGCATTAGAAGAGATCAGGGATATAAAGAGAGAAAAGAAGTAGCAAGATTCAACAAATTAAAAGATCCTGGTAAGAGTTGCTCTAATGGTCAGGATAAGCTAGGTTGTGTTGTTCTCATAAACACCCCAAATCTCACTCTTAAAATTATAAAGGCTTATTTCTCACTCACTCTTGATGCCCAACACGGATTCCTCTAGGGACAGAAGTCTATCTTTTTTTTTTTTTAAGGATTTTATTTCTGTATTTGAGAGAGAGAGAGAGAGCATACATGCATGAGCTGGGGGAGGGGCAGAGGGAGAAGCAGACTTCTCACTGAGCAGGGGCTGATGCAGTGCTTCATCCTAGGACCCTGAACTGACCAACTGAGCTACCCAGGCACCTGGGAAGTCTGCATTCTTATATTGTCATGTGAATGAAGTAGCTGCAGTGGTTTTTAAGTGGTTCTACTAGAAGTGACATGCATCACTTTCATTCAGTTGTTCCTGCCCACAAAAAGTCACTTTGCCACACTTAGTTTCAAGGAGGCATGTGGCAAGAAAGAAAAGAAAAGAAAACTGAAAATTTTGGAAAATACTGGCAAAGTCTTTCATGGTGATTATTAACATGAAAGCAATACTTAGAGATTTGTCAAATTGAAAGGCCACATGAAGTAGTGAAAATTGAATATCATATCTACATATCCATATGCACATGATATATCTACACATTCACATACATATGTGCACATATACATATCTATTTATATACATACACACATCATTGGGATGAACTGAATACAACCTCATCCCTAGTCAGCAGAAAATCTGATATCAAAATAATCTACATTGGGGTGACTCCTCCCATACCAGATGGTTCAGCGTTATTCATGGCTAATGAATTGGTCCTTGTATATAAAAAGCAGACCCTGCAATTTGTCAGTTGTTTCTTAGAAAAATAAGGTCAGGATTATTCATTCAATGTGACTTAGAAAGGCCTAAGTCACAATAGTAGTCTAAGTAAGCTTTCTTCATGTGATACTGTTGTGGCAGCCTTTGAAAGAAAATCAACATTCACCTTTTGAAACATCATAATTTTAGGTATTTTATGAGAAATGCAGCATCAACTTTGCTGGGTTGTGTGGGAAAGACTAAATGAGAATGAGAATGCCCACTCGCTTTGGAGAACAGAACCCCCCCTACTTCCTACAATATCAGGAGCAAGTGAGCAGAATAAGCTGCAGTCGGCCTACAGGCTGCAACTGAAACGCTTGAATTAACAAGATCTCAGAAGAATTCCTTTCTTCCTGGGAAGAGATGGAAACATGGGGATAAGGTAAGACTTTGGACTGTGAGATTTACAGAGGCCTCTTGGGAGGAGGAGCACGGAGAGAAGTAAGGAGCCATGGCCAAGAGGCAAGTTTCACAAGTCAACACTCTAAGGTCTGTTTTATATGTTTTTATTTTATGTTTTTGTGTAATATAAATAGGATCCTTTAGAAAAGAACTGTGTGTTTTATTCTCAAAGAAGGTTGTGCCTGATTTTTCACCTTCTTACAGTTTCCCAAGCAAGAAGAAACTGAGAGACCTCTAAACCCTCCACCCGCATCTTTGAGGAGGATTGAATGAAGCTACTCTTATTTCCCAACAACTGCTGAGATAACTGCTGACCTATTCGTGTCTCCCCTAGCATACTTGACCTCAAGACTGAATTTCCTGTTCCTGACCCTTCCCCCAGCATGGAGCACAGAGCCCAAGGACACCCCTGTGGGATTGGGAGGAGGGTGGGAAAGCTGGTACCTCTGCATTCCTTGTAAGTCCTTGGAAAATGCACTTCACCTCTCTCACTCTTTCTCCTCATCTGTAAAATAGAAATGGTAACATCTGTGCTGTTTCTCTAACACATTATGAGGATCAGATGAGTAAATGCTTAAGAAAATCTTCTGAAACTGTTAAGAGCTGGTTTTGTTATTAAAGATCTGTTTGTTTTTAATATTTAAATTAGGTAGTCTTTATATTTACCCAGTTCTTTTTATTTTTTTTTTATTTTTTATTTATTTTTTTTTTTACCCAGTTCTTTTTAAAACAAGTCATTTTCTAAGGGAAAAACTATCTAATCTGCTGTGTGCATTATGTATTTTATCCCTAAAGTCAACGTACCTTGTGTAAGCATAAGCATAATTCTTTCAGATTTCCCTGGGTAGCAAACTATTCCACCTGTGGATTTAAGAAGATGAGAGTATTTACTTTAAAAATTGAATCCTTTTACGGGGAAAATACACTACCTTTTCGGTGGTCAGCACACCGGCTCACTAAAGAAACGTCTACTGATAAATGTGTATACTTTATTATTACAGCTATTCATAACACAACTGACATGGCACTGTAATTGCATTGTTATCTATTTTTCATAAAAATCTTGACACAGCTTGACGATTTCACAGAATCTTAGAATATTAAGCTCAAACGGATCTCAGAAATCATTTAAACCATGTCTAGATGATGTTACTAAGACCCAGAAAGGTTAAGTGGCTTTTATAAGATTCCACAGTTAACCCTTGGCAGAATTATGACTCAGACTTAGAGTCATTTTACAAAATAGTGAATTTTCAAAACCTTTATAAAGAAGCCTTCTCAATTTTATTTAGTAGAGAGAATATATACTTTAGTGATATGTGAGTAGAAGAAAAAATATTTTACTTTAAGTAATACAGTAAGTTGAAATATATATATTCCCATAATTAGTCAAGCCATGTTGTATTAAGCTTTAATTATTCATTAATTTCACAATGTATAAAAAAACACACTTTCTTAAAATAAACCATTAAAAGTATGTAATTATATCCAATAGTACCTGAAACAGTTGAATAGCCTACATAAAGTATTTCTCTTCTAAATCAAATATTCATTCTGAGAGAATTATTTTTTTCATTCATTGTGAGAGAATGAATGAAAATTGGCGACTAGTACATTTCTATGTGTCCAAAAAACTATCAACAATATAAAAATTCATGCACACACACACAGAATCTGTAAAATAGCTGGGTCAACTTAAGTCTAAGTTTTCTTTAAAGAAAAAACTACAGTGAAATGTCATCAAAAGAGCTTTTAAACATCATTATTTACAATTTAAAATGTAACTATCGGGGATCCTTTGTTGGCTCAGAGGTTTGGCGCCTGCCTTTGACCTAGGGCGTGACCCTGGGGTCCCCGAATCGAGTCCCGCGTCAGCCTCCCTGCAGGGAGCCTGCTTCTCCCTCTGCCTGGGTCTCTGCCTCCCTCTCTCTGTGTGTCTCATGAATAAACCAGTAAAATCTTTAAAAAAATGTAACTATCTTTTTTATTTTTGGCTACTATATTTTTATAGCCAAATTCTCATAACTATCTAATGCTTTTAATAAACAGAATAATTATTTTTTTTCTTTTAGAAAATAGCAGCATTCATCTGCTGCTAAGTTATGTTGGTGGAAAAAAGATTAATAAGAGATTTCTTTTTTAGAAAAATTGTATGTATTTATTCATGAGAGAGAGAGAGAGAGGCAGAGACACAGGCAGAGGGAGAACCACGCTCCATGCAGGGAGCCCGATGTGGGACTCCATCCAAGGACCCCAGGAACACGCCCTAAGTCAAAGGCAGTTGCTCAACCACTGAGCCACTCAGGTGCCCCCCCCTTCTTTTTTTAAGAGATTTAATAAAAGCATAGTTAAATAGGATTTGAGTCCAATGGCCACCAAAATAGGATTAAGCATTCTATATAGCAAATAATACAGGACAAAGCCTTCAGTATATTAAAAACAAGAGAAGGCAATAAATTTTTTAAAAGAAGAAGTATTTTTATTCGATCTTTATTCCTTGACATAGAGAACATAGGAAAACCCTTCTTAACAGAAATTTACAAGGTGTGAATCAATTTCGTGATGGTGATCTAAGAAGCCGTAAAATACGGAGTTGAAATTTATCAGCAAATTCTACTATGTAAAGAGCTCATCGTTCAGCAAGACATTTATTGACAAAGAAACAGAAAATTACATGAGAGTTACCATCTCCTTTGAGGAACTGGTGTGAGCAGCATCGATGAGGTCTTGACCTCTAACACTAAATAGAGGTCTATTGCAGAGCTGTGGCAATCCCTGACACCCTACATGGCTTGGCAGGGTGTCATGTCTGGTATCACGTCTGTCTTTCCTGCTGTGGAGGATCTAAAGCACGAGGATTTGCTATAATCAAGAGTGTAAAATATCGGTACTCTTAGGAGCTCTCAGAGGATTTGAACACAAATTGAATGAGCTCCAACATCTGTACAAAACTCTTTTAAATACTTGATATTTGAAAACTGTTTCATGAGTGTGTTAATTACCCACTTAATAGAGAGGTGTCATGTTCTGACATTGCTTTGAGCTTGACCATTTGGAAAAAGTTTCTGCACAACTTCATCTTTGCTCCCCATAGCTTTGCCTTTTCCTTGTTACAATTCAATGTCAAGCCCTCTATTTTTATGGAGGATTTATAAAAAAAAAACAAAAAAAAAAACAGATTGTATAGCCTTTTCTTACTGATTGTAAAACTATGCTTAAAGATACTGTACCCTCTGTCATTCAATATCCTCTATCCAAGGACATACATGATCAGTTTGTGCTTTAGTTTAGTTCAACAACAACAACAAAAAATCATCTTTATAGATGGATGTGCATGCTTTCTGTTGTCGCAAGATGAAGGCTTTCTTTTTTAAATCTTAGCTGAATGAAAACAGCATCAAATATACTCACCAAACATTGTAATTCAATTCTGGTCCTGAAAACGTTTTACTTTTTCAGCTAACTTTAGAGCCACCATTCCCTTTTATACTTCCAGTAGACAACTTTGAACTCTTACTAACTCTATAAACTTCTTCAAAACTCTCTTTTCAGTCCTGCCTTTTTCAGATTTATTTATCTGTCATGATCTTGGTTCTTCTTTGGAGGCCCAGTCCCACATGGACATTTAGCCTAACCCAACCAGAAAAATATATTAGGAGGCCCTACCTAGTTGGATTTGCTGTCTGAGACAAGATATAATGCATTAGATTCAGGGTATATCATAGATACCTGGGTCCTCACTGAACAACACATTTCTCTCATCTTTGTTCCTTCTCATTGTAAGAATTGGGTTTCTGCTTCACTTTCTGGAATTAACACTCTTTTTTGGAATAGAAGCCTACTCTAAACACTAATTGGCCTTGTTAGAATACTAATAACAAGTGTAATATCAGATAATCTCTCTAATACAAGAACAATACTGTGGTGTGTATCCCTATGTGAAAGCTGGTGTCCTCTAAACCCCAAAATTATTTGGAAAACTAATATGGTCATTCTCTCAGGCTTAAACATGATCACTACTTAGAAACGACAGCTGCCAGACTCTTCACCTGCTCTACTACATTTGCTGACCCAAATCAAGCTCAAGTATTTGCCCAAATCAAGCTCAAGTTTATGATCTGTCATTGCCCAAATCAAGCTCAAGTTTATGATCTGTCACTTTTATTCCAGACCATTCCAATCTCAGTGAACCTTTATCGCTGCCTACAGTTCTACTGCCTTAGTCAATTCATCCTGACTTTCTCAGTCAATAATTTCCTAACTTCTATTCTCTCTTGAACTCCTCAATAATCCACCCCTCCTTCTCACATGGAGATGAAGACTTTCTCATTAGATAGCTTCCTCATCCTCACGCATTATACCATCTGTAAAACAGAAAAAATACACCTGCTTTTACTAAGGTATCAGCTCTCCTTATTCCCTAGATCCAATTTCCTCTTATCTGCCCAAGAGTGATCCTCCTCAAGTACACTGAATTATTTTGCATTATTCATTTTTCTTTTTTTGCTGGATCTTATGGCCAGCATACAAGTGTACTGGCATTTCTCCTATCCTAAAAAAAAAAAAATCAAACTGTACAGAAAAAAAATTTGTTGTCCACACTTTTTAATTCTATTTTCACGCTCACCAGTTCTGTCTAGAAGTCACTCCAGTCAGGGTTTCATTCCATCCACTGTACAAAAACAGCTTTTGTCAAGTTAATCAATGACCTCTGCAATACTTCTTCCAGTATTTTATTTTTAGTCTTCATCTTATTTGACTTCTTGGGGACATCTGAAGCATTCAATCATATCCTTCTCAAAATGCCATAGACGATCATTTGGTTTCTGGAACACCATATCCCCTAGTTTTTCTCATATCTGACCATGCTCTATCTACTGTGATGGATATCTTTCCTTTTCCAACATGTAGTGCAGGTGTGCTCCAGGGATTTATTCATCCTACCTTGTCCCTATCTACTTTAATTCTCTGGGTGATCTCTTCCATTTTCATTGGCTTTACACATAATTTTTATGTTGAGGGCTTTAAAATCTCACTTCAGACTCAACTCTCTTGATGGACCTCAGATTAATATATGCAAAAGTCTCCACTTGAATAAGTTTCTCAAGCCAACTCTTAGTACCAACACTTTTCCCTCAGGCTTCCCCCTTTCCGTAAAGGCACTGTCATTTATGTGCCGTCATTCTCGGTGTCTCATTTTATATCAAATCCCACATCAGATCCAACAACAAATTCTGTTAAAGCATAATACAAATCTTATCACTCCACTTCTCCACCATTGCTATCACCCCATTTCAAGCCATCCTTCATCCTCACCTAGAATGTGGTCAAATCATCCTATCCAATTCTCAGCTCCTGTTCTGTCTTTCCTCCACAGAGCAGTCATATTATTTCCTTTAAGACATTAAGGCTGATACATTCCTTGTTTACAACTCTTTTGTAGCTTCCCTTCATCCTTAGAAAAAATTCAGTCTTTACCTAAATTTACAAAGTTCAACAGTCATATGACCTGGCACTGGCTAACTGTCCATTAGCATAACTTACCACCCTCTGACTCACTAATTGCAACCACACTGGCTTCTGGCTATTTCTCCAACCAGACAGACACACTCTCTCCTCAGAGCCATTGCATTGGACATTTTTCTCTTCTTCAAATATTTTTATCCCAGGTATCTTCTTCTTGACCTCATTAAGGCCTCAGTTCAAATGTTACTTCCTCCAAGAAGTCTTTGCTGATAAAACCATTGTAAACATCACAATTTATCTCCTTGAATTCTTTATTTTATGTCAATTATCATTACCTGTCACAGCAACAACCAGTGAATCAGTCCATTTTGCTTCAAAATTATCCCATTTCATGAAAAGTTAAGCCTTTCATTCCCAGCTTCATAAAAACAAAAAAAACAAACTAATGGATTGATTTTAAAAGTTTATTCGGGCATTGAAAAGATACAGGATGTGATCAACATTACCTCCAAACTCTCTCTTTTAAAAAATATTATGTGAAAATGTTAAAAAAACAAAACAAAACTATAGTATGTGAAATTGACAGTGGTATTATTTGGAAAACTCTGGGAGAGAGCATTCACAGAGAATAGTGGTGCACTTCTCACATATTCTGACACAGAACTAACAGTATTTTTCAAATGCTAAATTGTGCTTATACTACATATTAAAAAGCTCATTTTTTACATACTCATTCTGCTTGTATCATTTAGAGATAATTAGTTGAAAAATCTTGCACTTTATGGTTGAACTCATAAACAACTTGAACAGTATGTTAAAATATTCATATCTTTTTGCTTGGGTAGGAGTATTAGAGAAATATGTGAAGTCTAGAAACCAGAGCTTGGGTCTTGGTTCCACCATTTACTAAGTCTGTGATCCTGAATGAGCTATTCAACACCATATCTTTGAGTTCTCACTGTTATAAAAAGAAAAAAATAAGATGCAGCAGATATTTTTGAGATGCTTAAAAATATATAATGAAATTGTCTTCAAACTGGGAAGTTATTAGTAATCTAAATTAAATCTTGACAAATTTTATACCATGTTGGTTGTATACGAATGATAACATACAATTGGGAACACCTATTTAGGCACAATGTCGTATATTGGGTATTTTACCATAATATAAGATGATAAGATTTTGGAGGGGCTAATATGTGTATGAAGTCTTTAAATTACTACCATATATGGAGGGAGTTATTATGAAAGGAAGAATCTGTTGCATATCCAAAGAATATAAGCTGGTACCGGAAAAAAATGTATATGGTTATCTATTTGCATAAGACTTTCTTTAAAGTAGCTGCAAAATTCTAATATTCATGTAGCAGTTACACCAGGGAGATTTCAAACCAGTAAAGGAATTTATTCTTGTTTTATGCATTTTACCATTCATAGTCCACTAATGTCAACTCACTTAAAATCACATGATAAATTAGTGATTCTTTGCAACCATCTCTATGATGTGAGTATATTAATACGTTCTTCCAATATTGAGTTATGATAAAAGACCTCAAATGACCTCAGTGAGAGCATTCTATTTAATTAGCTGAGAAGTACAAAATCATCTTATCACTAAAAGAAACTGGGTAAATATTTAAAGTTTACTAAACACAATATTAATTTTCAAAGTGTAGCATTAAAAAGTTAATATGCATGTGATATACAAAAGAAATTATCACCTTCTAGAATGGTTCTTTCAAGTGTCCAGAGGCACACATGAGGCATATCATCAGAGGCATATCATCTCTGAGATAACATTCCTCTGCCTCTTCTCTTCAGAGAGATTTCCTATAACTTGGATCTGAATAAAAACTTGTCTAACTATACTCAAAATCAAGATGCACTAAGATAATGATCAACTGGACTAAATAAATAAATTTTAATTTTTAAATTCCATACTCTTGTGTATGGAAAAAATTTAAATAATAATGATCAGGATAAAAAAATTAAAACACAAAAATATCTTTAATTCATATCATTTTTTCCAACTATATATCATGTTTTCCAAATTATATGATACTTTATTATTGGCAGAGTATTAACAATTCTAATATTTAAATAGATTTTTAAATTAGAAAAAAAAAAGACCAACGATAAAAAATAAGCAGGATATATGGGACCCCTGGGTGGCTCAGTGATTGAGTGCCTTCAGCTCAGGCGGTGACCCTGAGGTCTTGGGATCGAGTCCCACATCAGGCTCTCCGCAGGGAGCCTGCTTCTCCCTCCGCCTGTGTCTCTGCCTCTCTGTGTGTCTCTCATGAATAAATAAAATCTTAAAAAAAAATAAGCAGGATATATGAACACACAACTCATGGAAAGAGAAATGCATATGGTCCTTAAACATATAGCAAGATGTTCAGTTGATCTTAAGAACTGATAATGGAAAATAAAATTTTAAAACTACTGTGTGAAGGGCACCCGGGTGCCTCAGTTGGTTAAGCACCTGACTCTTGGTTTTGGCTCAGGTCATGAGATCAAGCCTGTGTCAGGCTCTGCCCTTAGCATGGAGTGTGCTTGAGAATCACTCTCCCTCTGCCCCTCCTCCCGCTTGTGCATAACCTGTCTTTCTCAAATAAGTAAATAAATAAATAAATAAATAAATAAATAAATAAATAAATAACTCTTTTAAAAAAGAAAAGCTACTCTGAGATACCATTTCTCTTCTATCACTCTGAGAAAAATCTGAAAGTTGGACAACAGATTTTTATTAAAAAATCTCACATCAATATTGCTGATAATGACAAAAACTTGGAGGCAATACAAATGTCTTTCAGTCAAGATCTAGTTAAATCATTATCCATTTATTCAATGGAATTGTATGTGATTTTTTTTTTAAAAAAAGACTATTTATTGATGAGAGACACAGAGACAGGCAGAGGGACAAGCAGGCTCCATCCATGCAGGAAGCCCAGTGTGGGACTGGATCCTGGGTCTCCAGGATCACAACCTGAGCCAAAGGCAGATGCTCAACCACTGAGTCACCCAGGTGTCCTATATGTAACTATTTAAAGAATGAAATAAAAACAAACAAAATCATTGGATTTCTAACTTCTAACAAGTGCTATTTTAATCAGATTTTTCTGTTTAATTATCTGCTCACTAACCCAGAAAAAAGGCAGAATTTTTAAATGGGTATTTTAAATAAAATTGAATAATCACCATTAAGAAAATCAATATATGTTTTGTCTTTAATCTTTTTAAAAATCACCTATCACTCTAAAATTTTCTAAATAACCACCACATTTAAACTTTCATTGAAGTATACAAGACCATGTATGGAGCCTCCAAACAAACTTAACTAAATGCACTGAAAAGTGCAAGCTGATAAGATTATTCATGATGTGGAAATTTAAATCAGATAAAAAAGAACCTTGATTTGGCTACAGACTTGAATCTATAATTCACATTCAACAAGATGAAAATCACCATTGCCGGGAGTATTATAATCAGTAACCGAAGGATTCCGTAACCAGCTTGGGGGTGAGAAGGAGAAAAGTAATCAAGTCATCAACACTTGTCTTATTAATGTCAATCTTTCTAGCACATTTTCTTGAAAGGAAACACTAAATAAGAAGGATTCATATTTCTACTACAAAGTCATACATTTTTATTTTAGCTTGAAGATTTGTGTTAGAAATATGACAGAGAATATCACAGTCTGGCACAAGAAAATCAAGTGCTATCATCCATTCATTCACAAACCGTAGGATTGGTGTAAACATGACTATCATACCAAAGGTCAAGGTTTATGCTAGGGACTGGATATTTGAGGTTTACTGTTGTTGACAAACAAATGATTGTAATTCAGTGTGATAAGTTGTATATGAAAGTTCTTATAAAAGACTATGAGGAAAAATTGAAACTGTCAAGAATGACTTCATAGCACAAACAGCATGTGAGCTGTGTCTTAGGGAATGTTTCATTCCTTATTCTATTTCATAACCAGATGGACAAGAAGAACAGCCATGCAAATGGATTAGCAAGTGCAGGGACATGGAGTATGATATTACATGATATATTCGGGAAATGCAGCATAGTTCTGTGGTAGCAGTATTAATTGCAGGGAAAGTGGCTATAAATGAGACTAAAATGTACCATGAAACCATCCTGTGAAGTGTCACTTCTATTAAACTGAAGTGATTTGTAAACTGATAGAAAATAAAATACCGCCAAAGGTACTTAAGCAGGATGATTAGATTTGGGTTTTACAAAGAAACCTCTGATGGCGACATTATAATTGGATGGGAGAAGTGAGAGACTAAACATATATTCCTGACTATCTAAGGTTGATATAAAAACTAAATTTTAAAAATAAATACACACATACATGGGACTTCATTGTGATTAAAAATAGCTGTATTGAAAGACAGTATCAAGAAAGTAAGAAGACAACCTATTGAACAGGACAACATATCAGCCAATTATATATATAATAAGAGACTCATGTGTAGAATATATATCGAATTTCACAACTCATTAATATGAAACTAATAAACCAATTTAAAAATGGGTAAAAAAAATAAAGTTGATACTAGTCAACAGGTCTCGGTAACTAATTAGTGTTTGAGGTAGAAGACAAAAAAGTCAGGAATGACTGAAATTTCTATCTTATACGACAAGATGAATTCATACTGACAAAAAGTGGGAGTGGGAGGAGAGCAAGTTTGGGAAATAAAAATAAGATTAGTGTCAGATGGCAGGAACTTCCAGGAGATGCTCAGACGACAGTTGAATACACAAATTTTAAGCTGAGATAGAAATAAAGATTAAAGACACAGATCTTGGGGTAAACAACTTGCTGGTGATACTAAAAATATGAAGGAGGGTGGATAATATTGACATGAAGAACTATGGGAAAAAAGAGTTCCAACAAAAGAATAGAACCTTGGACCACTGGCGTTTTAAAGGACAAAAAGAGAGAGGGAATCTAGAGAGATGGGAGACCCGGAGTCAAAGATATCATGGGAAGAGAGAATTTTATGAAGTGCACATTCTTGTTAAGTCCTTTACACTAGACATGAAAAATAAAAACTAAAATGTCTCCAATGCACACTAGGGACTAGAAGAGTCAATGATTGACAAGGAGTAAAAAATTGATTGCAGTGAGCTGAAAGTAATTGGGGGACAAGCAAGCAAAGATAGTGTGTCCATACATTTCTCAATAAATTGTGTCTTAAGGAAATGAGAACTTCATCTATATTTTTTTTACTTCATCTGTATTTTAAGATTGAGTTCTCCTCTAGTTTTACAGCAAAATATTGTCAAACCAAAATACAGTTGAAATTCTTAACTTGTTTGTGTAACTAAGTTTATGAAGTGGAAAAATAGAAACAATCAAAGTGAGATGTTTATTTAACATGAGCCCAAGTAAGTTTGCCAGGAAACTGTGACTTCTACAAGGATTCCCAGACCTTGGAGAAGCCCTTCCCTGGTTTTCTCTCAAGGGCTTTCCTTACTCTGAGCTGTAAGGAGTTTCAATTCTTCAGTTAATGAGACCTCTGTTGGTTTTGGTTTAGACTTTTGGAAAGATTCCAATCTGTTCCCAGAAAGTTCCTCCCTCCCTCCATCCCTCCCTCCCCCCTTCCTTCCTTCCTCCCTCCTTCCTTTTCTCCCTCCCTCCATTGTTTCTTCTTTCAGATTTTAGGGCAAACCACGTTTAAACACCCATCTTTTACCCTTTCTCAACCACTAAAATTCCTACATTTTCACCTTTCCTATCTTCTTCAAGTCTTTGTTTTCAAGAACATGGCTTACCTCTGAGGTGTTCCCTAAGTTCCTGCATCTAGCCTTGGTTACTTCTTGGTCTTAGGTCATTTGCAAAGATGAAATGATTGACATTCCCTGAGACAAAGTATGGTTAAACCTTTCGTGGTTCAGGTTCCAGTTTCTCCTGATCTCTTAAATGTTTCAACTGCCAAGGAAAATGGCCCTTCAGAATTCTAATTATTAAAACATTACCGCATATCTACTTTGATTTTACAATATCGGTGCAAAGCATCCTCACTAGATTTCAAGCAGATACCTTCAAAGAATATAAACTTGTCTGTTCTTTCTTACATCATATGGTTTATAGTCTGTATACTGCAACTTCCCTCCTTTCAAAGAAAGATCTTTCCATCTGAACGGTGACTTAGCAAGCATAAGTTGAAACATCTAGTCCTAGGATGCAGCATGTGTGTTTTATAGAAATATGCACAAGCACAACTCTGGGCCTTTAAATTGTGAGTGGAAAGAGTCTATAGAGGAAAATGAAATACAAAAGTGGATTGGTTGACTGGTTAACTATTGCTGCGTAACAAACCACCAACTATTGCTGCAAAGCTTGGTGGCTTAAAACTAAAACCATTTACTTGTCCATGAGTAATTTGAGTTGAGCTCAAGCAGGTGGTTCCCCTGCTGGTTTCTCCTGCAATCACTTATGTGGGCTGCAGTCATCTCATGGGTCAGCTGGGGCTGGATGATCCAAGATGGCCTTGCTCACCGATCTGGCATTCGGCATGGGGTGTTGCCTGGAGTGCTTTGGTTCTTTTCCACATGGTCTCTTATCCTCCAGGAAGCTAAACAGTGATTCTTCATTATAGTGGCTAAAGTGTTCCAAAAGATCAAAGTGAAATAGCAAGAACTCTTAAGGTCTAGCCTTGCAAGTCATACAACATCACTTTTGCCAAAGAAACCTCAGGGCCAGTCCAGATACAAGGAATACAGAGTAGATTTTATTTCTTACGAGAGAGAGTCTAGTATCGCGTTGCATAGAGGCATAAATACAAGGAAGTGTGGTTCACTGGAGGCCTTTATTTGTAATTCATCAGAAGTCATAACAACAAAAACAGAATGATTTCTTCCTTAATAAGAAGCATTATACCTTTATTTATCAGATATATTATAACTGGTTATGTATATTCTCCCAAACTATGCTATGAGCATGTTAAGGGTTGGGATCTTCCCTTGCCTCCCTTAGAGTCCAGACTTTAGATAAAAAACTTCACATGGTAAGAATAGAAATAGTAATATTCATATAATATAATAGCTCATGTTTACGGAGTTCGTTATGGTCTAAAATCTTTGCATGATGCTCACAACACTACTGGGAAAGTGTAGTTATCACCCTCGGTCAAAAGATGGGAAAACTGAACCACAGCAGGAACAAATAACGTAGCCAAAATTACATAAATGGGTCAAGGTGAGATTCAAAACCAGTACTGCCTGACTTTTGAATTTCTCATCCCCACCACTAAGCCCCACCACGTTACACGGCGATGCCTGGAAGGAATGTGACACAAATGGTTTTGTCTCACTCCAGGCAAGAATATCCACGCACTAAAAGTATAACTGAGTCCTTTATTTACTGTTTATACATTTTTTCTTAGTTATTACAATTTCGTAAGTCCTGAAGGTGTGAGAGGTGATTTATTTTCATCTCAGTTCTAACGCATTTTGAACTATTTCATCAGCCTATGGGGAAAACAGATTGTTATTTTTATTTGGTTTGTTTAAAAACAAAAACCAAAAAGCTGGTTTACTGGTAGAACTATTGTAAACAGTCGCCTGGGGACATCTCCTTTGGCAGACAACCTGTTCCTAGAGTCCAATTCCCATCAGCTCAGTAGTTGAGATTAATGATATGGGAAGAGCTTGAACACTATAGGTGGCAGAGTGGATGATTTAACAGCAAAGCTGTGCAAATCAATCTACCCCACATCTCACAGTCCTCTTGTAAATTTATAGAAAAAGAAAAAAGGAAGGAAGAGGGAAAGGGAGGGAGGGGAGAAAAAAGAATATTCTGCACTTTCAAGATCTGGAGTTATATGTGATTTGTGCTCACTTTTTATAATTTACCTTTTTCTTGACTTACATGACAACATGCATATGCTTCCAAAAACCTGGGTTGTAATGTACCTCCCACTGATGGGGGTTTGATGTAATGCAAGTAACACCCTGCTTCCTCTGGGTGCCAGTTCTAAATGAAAGGTGGGCTAAAGTTGTACCTTTAGATGAGGGGCACGTGGAAAGAGAATGATGCTGGACAGGCAACTGGGGGCAACTGCAGGAGAGGACAGGGTGGATTCCCATGTTTACAGGGTTTTACCAGCCTGATCTTCCCTAATGGTATCAATAAAAGGAGTACTGTTTGATCTAACTATTCCTTAAGTTGTCTGACACCCCAGCAAACCAAAGTAGGCAGAGAGTGCAGAACTATCTGCAGGCAGCACCACGTTGTATTTGGATCCTATGGCCTGACCCTAGAACTCCATCAGGCTGCCACATGATCTCATCTTGGTCCTCTTATTAACTACACAGTGATGTAGTTCTATGTTTTATCAGATAGGATTTTTTAAACACTACTTCTCAAGTTACAAGTGACTTGTACTCTGTTTACGTAATCATAAGTAAAGGTGTGCTAAAAATTGCAGAATAACATGTTTATAAAAGCAACAAAAAGTAAGAAGCATTTACTGTGGTGGGAGCTGCTAGTTGTCCCCTAAAGTCCACTTGTCCCTTATTTCTAATAGCATGCTGGACTTTCTGTTGACTCATAGTGTCCTAGAATAAAGGAAATATTTCTCAGACTCCCTTGTCACTAGGGGGTGGCCACGGGACTTCTTATTCTGGCCACAGGATAGAAGTGGGAATAGGTGGAAACATTCTATTTCCAGAAGCCTTCCTTGTAAGATACTTGGATGGTCACCTTGCCTCCTTCTTGTGTTATCTTTTCCTCAATCTTCCCACCTGGAATACAGATATGTTGGCTGCCATTCTTGCAGTTACCTTGAATCATGAGGACCAGAGCTAACATCTGAAAGATGACAGGGAAAAGTGGACGGAACCTGGGGCCCTGCAGACTGCAGCAGAGCTATCATACCAACCCTTTGTGATATACTTGCACATGAGAAGGAAAGAAACTTCCTCCCTATTTAAGCCACTATTACTTGGAGTCTTTTTTACTTTCAGCCAAACCTAGTCCTAGATGATATACCTAGCAATAAAATTCAGAAAAAATGTACAAAACCGATGTAAAGCACACTTTATTTAATGAAGGACATAAATGAATACCTGAATCAGTAGAGAATCATGCTAATTTTCTGGTTGAGAAGGCTCAATATTATAAAGACATAAATTCTTCCCAAATTGACCTATAAATTCAATGCAAACATAATCAAAATCTCAATTGGATTTTTAAATGGATCTTAAGGTGATTCTGAGGTTCATCTGGAAAATTAAATGTATAAGAGTACACAAAAAAAGATGTGAGAAAAAAGATCATGAGTAGAGACTTGCCCTCTAATATGCCAAAATGTATTATAAAATACATTAATTAAAATAATGTGCTATTGGCATTCAATGAAATAAATAAACCTCAGGGAAATAAAAATACCCAAATATATATATATATATATATATATATATATATATATATATATATATATATATTAGACTATATATATATTTACATGCAGCCTGCTTACATTCATAGATAGTATATGTATAAATATATAGTATATGCATGTAAAATTATATAAATCTATGAAAATATCTATATGTTAGTGGTTATTAAAGCAGGGATGGTAAATGAGTGATGTTCAGGAAATTAGATATAACGTAACTCTGGGGAAGAATTAATTTAGATTTTATTTTGTATAATTTTTAAAAATGGATTCTGGATAGATTTAAATATCTAAATGTAAAAAATAAATGTAAAAAATAATTAGAAGGCAATACAGGAAAGCTTTTAAATATAATTCTAGGTTGAGAGAAGATTTCTAAACAGTTCTAAGCAGTCATAACAGAAAATTAAATGTTTTCATTACATACAAATTTAAAGCTTCTTTTCAGAGAATGGTGTAGCAAGGTTATAACACAAGCAACAATTTGAAGAGAATATTTACAACATATAAATGGTTTGTGTAACAGGTAAACGGTAAATTCCATAATATGTAAAGAGTTCTTACAAATTCAGTAAAAATTGGCCAAAGATTCCAAAGAATTAGCAGAACAAGAAATGCAAATAACCTGCAAATATTAAAACATACAAATAGACTCCCTATTTTAGTAATGAATGGAATTCAAAATAAGATAAAGATACTAACTTTTGGGGCATTCAGTTGCAAAATTTTAAAAGAGAACATTTTGTTTTGAAATGGGTGTAGTATTCAGAAACTCTCATACTCTATGGATGCAATTAAAAGAAAGCAATCTGGCAATATCTTTTAATATTTTGAATGTGCATATCTTTCAGCCAAATGGTCCTACTTCTAAGAATATATCTTACAAAAAGTACAGCCCATGAATACAAACTTATGTATAGGGATGTCTATTGTTCATAACAATCTGAATAAAGAATGAAATCTATCCGTATTTGTAAAGATTTGCAAAAAGGAAAGCAAAACAATAACAAAAGACAACAAAGGGTTTGAATAAAATGTCTCAAATATATATATATATATATATATATATATATATATATATATATATATAAAAGAAAGCCAAACCTACACAAGTGTATACACAGAAAACAGCTTAACATAATGCATACCACGTTTAGGGATGGGACAAGAAGGAAGAGATGAATTTAAAGGATACAAGCAGGCTATTCTCATGGACTTTTGCCTTATTTGAATTGTTCTGATTATTATTTCCCACAAAAATACATGTGGAGATATAAATCCTGCCATTGTTTAAATCTGAACAATGTAAACTCATTAGGCCATGAGGATAAAAGGAAAATCGACAATTTTAGAGAAGAAAGGTGGTGCATCTCAAAGAGGCAACACAGGGGCACCTGGGTGGCTCAGTAGATTAAGCAACGGACTGTTGGTTTCAGCTCAGGTCGCGAGCTCAGGGTTGTGAGATTGAGCCCATGTCAGGCTCCTTGCTCAGCATGGAGTCAGCATGAGTTTCTCTCTCCCACTCCCTCTATCCCTCTCGCTCATGTGTTCTCTCTTTCTCAAACAAATAAACAAATATTCAAAAAGAGAGACATCACAAAAGTATAAGCGTTTACTGTTTGTCAACAAGTTGGGATGTGAGATCCCAGAGTCCCATGCCAAATCATCACTGGGTCCCACCCTCACTGTTTCCTGGAGGCCCAAACCCATTTTCCTCCAAATTCAACGGTTTCTTTATTTACATACATTTTCCCAGAGAATGTCATCTTAACAAGAGAAACACTCCCAGCCCTGACAATGTTTTGAATTCAAAGGAGAAGCTTGGTTAAGATTATGAAATGTCTTAGTATTAAAATAAATCTAAATGACAGCAAAATCACAGTCTTGACTGTAAATAGTATTGACAGGATATTTATCAGTGAATTTAGATTCCAGACAAACTGCAAATTCTACTGGCGTAAGTCCTAGTAATGTATGCTTATAATGTAAATTTGGATGGGTGGCTTAATTTATTCCTATATAACAAAATACCACTTATTATATATACCAGGAAATTACAAGAGAGAAATGTCTAGGAGTTAGGATTTGAAACCTTAAAACAAGAAACAAACAAGAAACAAAAATTATTTTTTTCTGCTACTACCATAAAATATTGGACTTTTTCCTTAAACTGTTTTATCACTGGCCTATAATTATTGATCACCGAAATATTTGCCTTCTGTTATATAAGAGTCACAAATATTTTATCCTATTTAACCGCCGAGTTCCAATGATACAAAAAGATATTCACTTACTTCATAAACAGGGAAATAATTGCTTGAAAGGGAAAGTGTTTATCCAATTAATTTTTTTCTTCTATAAAGCCAAAACAGTTGCTTCAGAGTAGTATGACATGATGGAAAGAATCAGAATCCTGACTCTTATCTATCAGCTATGCGAACATACATTGCTTACATAACTGCTTCGGCTACTAGATAAAATTTTTAAAATGTGAGTAAATTGGTTGGCATGCAGTTGACCTTTGATAAATATTATGCTTCCTTTTTGGTAAGTGTGCCAATGAGCTTTGGGAAGCTTGAGCTCAAGTCAAGTTTATGAAGCCCTTTTTGATTATTTAGGGAAGCAATAATTTAGAAATCTAATCGATTTAATAATCATAAAATAATCTAGATAGAGATTTCTGAACTCTGACACAAAGTTACTGAATTAGAATGATAAGGAATAAATTCAATAAATTGATTCAATAGTAAAATTGAATAAATTCAATAAATAAAAGCTCTATACAAACATCTTTCCAGGTAATTCTGGTGATCAACCGTGGAGGAACAATACTATCTTAGACATTTTAGTAAATGCAAAGAAGCATATTCAAAGTAACTGGCAATAAAATGTGGCAGACTTGACATGGAAAGAATGAACGATGAGAAAAGGTGCACGTTTACTCACATCTTCTAAAATCCAAAGTCTCTTCACTTTAGTCATATATGTCTGTTTTAATTTTTTACAGCACATGCTAATATCCATATAATAAAGAGTAAATAAATGTCATTCTTGGCAAGTATTGACAGCATCTTATTTATTATTCAAATAAACCATCTTTGCAATCTAGTACCATGATTATAAACTCCTAAGGAGCTATCATTGCTTCCATGTGGTCAAAAGCATTGCTTGCTGAATAAATCTACATTTTACACTACAAATTGCTTTGCTATTTGCTTCATCTTGCTTAGAACTTCCTAATCATTCATGACATATGACATTGGGATGGAAAGACACACACACAGAGCCACACACTGTGCTCCATTAATTTTATTTGTTTACTTAGTGAAAGTTCCAGCCACTGCATCTAAATAGCTTCTCCTTTTTCTGGGTCAAGAACATGAAATGACAAATGGAGTGTGATCCTTCTGGAAATTGTTCCAAGAGTCACTTCTCCTACCTATCTCAGGTTGCTGTATAACCCAAGAATCAGAGTTCTGGAAAGGTCCTGCTGAGATATTTGGTTCCTGCTTCTGCCTCCAGGCTAGGTTTTGTATCCACCTACCTAGTAAAATGCAAAGCTCAAAGCCAACTTCTGAGCTGACTTTATGTAGAAAAGTGGATATGTGCAACGTGAATGTGAGAATATAAAATGAAATATGACCCCCCAATGCTAATGTTTTTAAACCAACTGTAGCACATTAGACTTTTCATAATGCAGAGAAATTATCCCCAGATTTACCTATTTGGTAACTATACACATTGCACACAGTGGTTTGGAATCATCAGGTTGCTTTGTTCATTCTGTTTCTCAGCTTCTCGACACCAGAACCCTGATACCCTGGGACAGAGCAGAAAGTAGACTAAACGATAGGATTTCAAGGGTACCGAAATCTTGCATCCCTCATAACACCTTCTCTGTCTACACCATTGTAAGCCTATTTTCTTGCCTCATTAATGGGTTAAATTCAATGAAGACTCTGGCACCTGGCTCCCTGTATTCAGAGCCTATCTTCACCACTGTCTAGCACAGGCATCATAGGCAAGGTCCCTAATTTCCCTGTGCCTCTCAATCAACTATCTGCTAAAAAATAAAATAAAACACCTTTTAAAACTGTTGACATAAAGTGAGGTCACCTATGCATGGAAAGCACACAGAACGATGCTTGGCCCATTAGAACTTCTCTGTGTCGACTATCATCTTTAATATTATGATGATTAGAAAGCACTGTGAAACCGTTTAGCTGCAATGATTCTCTCTTTCCCACCATTACAAATTGATAGTAGGTGCTAATAGCTTTTATCTGGGATCCTGATCAGATGAGACGCAGAAGAGACAAAATTAGTTGCAGTGTTATAATGATAAACACTATGCACTTCTTCACACATAGTGTTCTAGTGTCTTGATTTAAAAGTTCCTTCCACTCAAATCTTAACCTTTTGTGTAAACCCAGCACAATCGACTTCCGTTTTCATAGCGGCTCCCCTGATCACGGCAACCTGAGGTTGCCCCACCTTCTGGAACAATAGTGGTAGTGGTAGCTAACACATCACTCTGTGCTGTCAGGAACTGTTCTATACAGTTTAATTGTTTTAATTTATTTACTCTTCACCATATCCTCTGAGTTGGGTGCTATTATTTTCCCATTTCATAGATAGGAAAACTAAAGCCAGGGGTCACATAGTCAGTGGTGGAAAAGGATTGAAATCTGGGTCTTGAGCTCTAGAAGCTGGTTCTTGACCTCCCTTCTTCTTGTGAATGCTTCTGGAACTCATATTGACTTTGTGACTACCTGAATTGGCAAACCTACTTGAATTTTCCCACTGGGATACCTACCATGTTGGGAACAGAGCCCTGCATGGTCCTGTCCAAGTCAGTTGGTAGAGGAGAGGGCCCATTGTCTCCCTGGCCTCCCGCAGTGACTTGGGCTCCTGCACCTTCCTTCCAAAAAGCCCCTGTGTCACTAGTTGCCTCCACTCCCACCTTTCCTAGACACTATGGGGGTTGGCCAGGAGGGTGGTATTGGCAGCAGGTGCTGCTTGCCCTTGAAAGGGAGGAAAAATAATTTTCCTCTATCTTTCTAGGTTCTTGGCTGACGATCCAATGTAATAAAGATAAGACTAACAGGCGAAAAATAAACAGAAGTTTGGTAACACATATACCTCCTGTGTACATGAGGGAGACCCAGGAAAATTGTGTAACTCCCTAAATTGGCCTAAGACACCATTTTAAATAACAAATCTAGCTAAAGACAAAAGAAGATGGTGAGTAGAGGAAGACCAGTGATGGAGGGCCATGGGGTGGGGGGGGGAAGCACAGTAAACAGAGTAAAGTTGTTATGTAGATTTAGGTCAATGCATTCTCCATTGATAAAAGTTTCTAGAGTTTTAGTCAGTCCTCTCTTCCTGGTACAGAGAGGAAGACACCCTTCTAAGGAGAGATTTCCCTTATAAATGTAAATATTTCTTACAGAAAGGTAACTTCTACTTGGTTTTCAGAGCTTTCCCTTTGTCTGCTGTTTCTTAAAAATACTAAGCCTAAAATTATCCTTATGGCAAAAAGATATTTGGGGACGGCGAATTCTGCTTTCCTTACCCTCACTGCAGCCCTCACCCCTCCCCCTAGCCTAAGCACCCAAGCTCAGGGACCACAGAAAAGCAACTGCAGGTTGTGACACACTGGCTTGGCCTGGCCTCTGAAGCCTCTCTGCCCTTAAGCTGGGAGAGGCCTCCTCTGCCTACGATCACAGGAGGGCAGCCTGGCTGGATGGGCAGCCCAGTGACAGGGTCCAGGGGGGTCTGGTCTGTATGGCCACAGCCATCCAGCCACACAGCCCCCCATCCCGTCAGTGCCACCACCCATCGTAACACCTAGCCCAACACATGCCCGCTTGTGCCAGTTGCCCTCCCCTGCGTGGTGTCCCACCCCACTCTGCCTCCAGCTCCCTTGGGCATTTTCTTACTGGTTTCTAAAAAAGATTTATTTATTTGTTTCAGAGAGAGAGTGAACAAGCAGGGGGAGGGGCAGAGGAAGAGGGAGAGAAGCAGATCCCCATTGAGCAGGGAGCCCCATCTGGGGCTCAATCCCAGGCCTCCGAGATCACAACCTGAGCTAAAACCAAGAGTCGGATGATTGACCGACTGAGCCACCCAGGCACCCCTTCTTGCGGATTTTCGAATTTGATTTTAAAGAGTGGAAAATGAGACTGAGTTTTTATAAAAATGGTGCCTTATAAAAAATGGTGAGTATTTTATTGCTATTTACTTTCCCCACAGATTTGTGTAATTACTCTGCAATTAGATTTTAAGCTCCTTGAGGGAAAAGACAATGCTTTATAAATTTTGGGTTCTCCCCAAATATCTACAACAAGAGTGGTAATTCCAAAATTCCTCTATAATAAGGGATTAGCAGCACCTTCTATTAAAGGGGAAAGTAGGTACAAATTAGGGGATTTGCTCAAAGCTTCATTTTCAAAGCAAATGTTTTTTACTTATGTTATATATTTATCTGGGGGCACGTGTGGTAGCAGAGAGGCTGATGGAATTCCGGGAATAATAAAGACCCCCAATTACTCCTGGCCCCAATACTGTGCAATAGTGCTATGAACTATTGAAGAGGAAAAATTTTCCTTTATCTTTGAAAGTTTCTTTTGGGTGGACTGAGAATTATATTGAGACAGTTAGCAGAAGAAAATCAAATTTAATTTTGTATGTATGGGAACTCTACATACGTGAGAGATTCAAACATAGATAAAATGAGGTATATATGCCATCCTTGGCTAAAGAGTGGGATTAAAGCTTGGGACTTCAAAGGGTGGAGGGCAATTCACAGGGCAATAAGAGCAGTTTGGTAATTAGATGTTTGTCCTGCCATACAAATGGGTCACTCAGATAATTCCACGTAATTCTGGAAAGTAGTCCAATCTAGATTCTTCTAAGAAATTAAGGGAGGGGCAAAAAGTTTCTCTTGATTCCATAGGGTCTCAATAGGCTTCAACTCAAAACAGTCCACATGCCAAAGTGGCAAATTTGGGGAGACTTCCTCTGAACGTCTTTGGCACATAGGAAGCACGTAATGAATATTTGATATATAATTTGATAAATATGATGACATTAAATGACAGAAAATACCATGATGCCTTCATAGATTATGAAGGGCAATATTCTTGGGAAAAAATGGATAGTCCGCCCCACCCAAAAACTAGGTAACAGTTATCTCCTCTGCTCCCCTTCTCTTTCCAGAATGTCCCACTATACAAGCCCAGTGATCTATGGCCACTCTGAACCAGTAGCAGACAGATGGTAACCTTAAAAAGAAAGTCTAATCTTAGAAATTAGAATCAAGATTTTATAGCACAATAAAGTCCAAGACCATATCTTTTTCCTCTATAAAACTTGCAGAAGAGAGCCAGAATTTAATTAAACTACCATTACTCCTGAATTACAAATTCTGTTTTCTACTTTTTCCCAAAGTTCTTCATTATCTTTTAGTTTTCAGCCCAAAACCAAGGAGGATGAAGAGGAGAAGACAGAGAAGGAGGAGGGGAGGGTAAGGAAGACAAAATGAGTACAGAGAAAAAGGGTATCCCTCAAGGGAACTTCTGCAGGGGAGGAAATCTCCCCTCATCCTGCCTTAGTCCTTTGGCTGGGCGAATAATTTAAATTGACCTAAGACAGTTTAACAGGAGAAAAACAAACAAAAGTTTTATAACAGATATGCCTCCTTTGTGTATAGGAGAGATCCGGGAACACTGAATAACTCTCTGAAATGGCCAAAGCCATCACCTTAAATATCGTCTTCGGTTTAAGACAAAAGAAAGACAGTGGGGGTAGGGGGTCAGTTATGGGAGTTTATGAGGGAAAGTACAATAAACAGAAGCAAATTACAAAGAGCTTTAAGTTGTTAGAAAGAAAACCCTAGGCCCCCAATGGACTTACTGATGCTCGCCCAAGTCACCAAACTGGAGCTTGCTACCTAATGGAATTGCGCTTCCAACCTCCCCCAGGACAGTAGTCTTAACCAGTCAATCAGGAATTTTCTGCTCAGCACTAAGGTAATGTGTCAAGGAGCCCTCTCCATCCGCCAGCGGAAGTTGAGTTAATCCACCTAACAAACCTCCCTGCTTTTCCCCCTAAGGGAAGGTGACCTTGCCGGAAACAATCCTTTCTTGAGTTTTGCTAATTGCCCTGCCCCATTTCTACCTAGAAAACCCTTCCACTTTGTACACCTCCTCGGAGCATCTTTCTACGTGCTACTTGGGATGCTTCCTGATCCATAAATCTTTGAATAAAGCCAGTGAGATCTTTAAATCTACTTGGTTGATTTTTTTTTTTAAGCAAACTCCATGCCTTTTCCATTTCTAGAGATTTGGATATCCTCTTATGCCTGGTACAGAGAGGAAGACACTCTTACAAACGGATATGTCCCTTAAAAATGTAAATGCTTCCTACAGAAGGTTAACTATTCAGTTTTCAGAGTTTCACCTGTATCTCCTGTTTCTTAAAAAATAACTGGCTTAAAATATCAATATGCCAAAGAGGCATATTTTGGGGTGGTATATTTTGCTCTTCTCCAGAACATTTGCAATCATTTACTCTATTTTCCACTGTGGGGGAACAAAAATAATTTTCTCCTACCCTTCTAGGTTCTTGGCTGAGACCCCACTGTAATAAAGATAGATTAACAGGGGCACCTGGGTGGTGCAGTTGGTTGAGTGGCTGACTCTTGGTTTCAGCTCAGGTTCTGATCTCAGGTGGTGAAATCGAGCCCTGTGTGGGGCTCTGTGCTCAGCTCAGAGTCTGCTTGACATTCTCTCTCCCTGTACGTCTCCCCCTGCTGCTCGTGCTCTCTCTCTCTCTAATCAATCAGTCAATCAATCCCTAAAATCAAGATATATTATCGGAAGAAAAACTGACAGAAGCTTCACAACATGTATACCCCTGTGTACATGAGAGAGACCCAGGAAAACTGAGTAACTCCCTGAAATGTCCAAGCCACCATCTTAAATAACATCTCTGATTAAAGACAAAAGAAGATGTTGGGGAAGGAGAGTGTGGGGAGAAGCCAGTCATCAGAGGCTACTCAGCAAAGAAGAGTAATCAAAGGGATGCGTGGGTGGCTCAGTGGTTGAGCATCTGCCTTTAGCTCAGGGAGTGATCCCGGGTCCTGGGATCGAGTCCCACATGGAGCTCCCTGCATGGAGCCTGCTCCTCCCTCTGCCTGGGTCTCTGCCTCGTTCTGTGTGTCTCTCATGAACAAATAAGTAAAACCTTAAAAAAAGAAAACAGCAATCAAAGGTATAGTTGTTACACAGATTGAGTTCCTGCCTTCTCCACCAATAAGTTTCTAGAACCTTAGTCTTCCCTCCTCTTCCTGGTACACAGAAGGAGACAATGGAGATTTCTCTTGTAAGTGTCTCTGACAAAAGGGTAATTTCTTGGTTTTCAGAGCATTTCCTATGTCTGCTTGTTTCTTAAAAACCATCAGCCTAAAATCATTCTTATGCCAGAAAGACATATATTATCTTTCACTATCTCAATGCAAGGGACCATCATAAGAGGGGATCACAGGAGAGGATAGGAATTTATTTATTTATTTATTTATTTATTTATTTATTTATTTATTTGTATTTTATTTATTTATTTATTTATTTTGAGGACAGGAATTTAAAGTACAGTATTTGAAATCAGAACTGTTTTACTTCCCGGTTTTACTACTTAACCAGCTGTGTTAATGAAGTTAAATTACTTACCATCCTCAGCTTCAGCTTTCTCATCTATTAAATGTGGACACAACAGCTACATATCCTTGTGAATTAAATGAAATAATGTGCCCAAATGCTCAGCATAGGACCTGGCACATTAGGACCTAATCACTGTTCCTTGTTACGACCGTTCCTAGGGCTGGTGCTGCCTACTGAGGCCCAAACGAGAAGGTACAATCTAGAAAACTGACGTAGCCATTCCTCACTCTAAGGCAAAATACACGGGTGTGTATTGTGACAGAATTAAACCATATTCTTCTTAACAGCCTTTTTGAGATGTAAATCACATACCATATAATTCATCCTTTGAAAGCATACAGTTCAACGATTTGTAGTCTATTTACAGAGTTGTGGGACCGACACAACAACTTTTGAACATTTTCTTCGTCTTAAAAAGAAGCCCCCAAACAATACACTTTTTGTTAATAATTTTTATATTTTTAGAATAATACCATAAAAACATTCTCCTCCAGATTACAGGAAATCACCAGACACATAACATAAAAGTGGTAAACAAAGCAGAAGAGCCATGCTTATGGATCATCAGCTTATTCAAACATATTATGATGCATAATACCATAATAACTTTATAAATAAGTTCAATGAAACACTAGTCACATTAAAACCAGGAATAATGCTAATAGAATTGATTTAGCAACAGCCATAAAATGGTACATGCACATCCCTTCTGTATTTTCTTTTCTTTAGATTTGTAAGTGATCAAATATGCATTCAAGATGTTTTTTAGGGGCACCTGGGTGGCTCAGCCTGATAAGCATCTGTCTTTGGCTCCAGTTACGATCTCAGGGTCCTGGAACCAAGCCCCACTTTGGGCTCCCCACTCCCTCTGCCTGCTGCTCCCTCTGCTTGTGCTCTCTCTCTCTCTCTCTCTCTGTCAAATAAATAAATAACATCTTTTTAAAAGAGATTTTCTTTAGTCCTAGAAAATATGAAATTATTACCCAGAAATAGTGGTCAGGTGTTCAAAAATTCCAAAAATCATAAAAATAAAATAATTTCTCTATTCTTACGCTTAATGGTATTGGATAGGGAACCAAAAGTCTTCATCTTTTTCATAATTAATTTTCCAGATTGTTTTCATTAATCAGGATCTATAGGAAATAACAGTAGTAGTAGGGGTAGAAAACTGCCGTTATAGAACTAGATGCTCCTTATCAAATCTAACTGAGCGATCTTAGGAAAGTTAAGTGAGCGCCCTATGCATGCATCAGTTTTCTTATCTGTAAATTCAGGATATAGGAGCAGCACATGTAGCCCATAAGGTTGTAATAAGGATTAAATATACAACCTGCATAAAGCAATGTCCAAATAATTCCAAAGATACATTCCATTCCCTTCCAGGAAGTGGAGCTTAATTTTCCTCTCCTTGGATGTGGCCTCGATTTAATGACTTACCTACAAAGATGAGTGCGTGGAAAGGGAAAATCAGTAAACAGTGGAGAAACCCGGCAAACAATCTCTCCCCTGCTTCCCCAAAAAGAGCAAATAAAAAAAAAAAGTGACACTATCACAATACTGCTTAAAACCTTCTGATGGCTTCTCTCTGTATTAGAATACAATTTTGATTCCTTGCTGTCACTTTTGAGGCTTCATGGTCTCCTTCATGTCTACTTCACAATGGATGCCTTCTTCCTCTCTCACTGTGGTCTGGTCTCACAAGCTTTTCAATAGAACTCAACGGATCCAAGATTTTCCTGCCTTAAGTGCTTTCCTTGTGGTGTCTCTGATCTTGCCGTGGCCAATCCCTGCTTATCATGGACACTTCTGCGCAAGAGTTGCCTCTTCACAAACGCCTTCTCTGCCCATCCACCTAGAGTGCCCTCCGCTTGGCCACTCTCTGTCAGCGTACCTAGTTTATTGCCCTCCGAGTCTATCATACCATGAAATTCTCTTGACTCTTTGTTTACTTCCTTGCTCTCAATCTCTCCCACCATGAGAAAGGTTGTTCAGTGAGGACAGGGATTCTACTTGTTTTGTTAAGCTCCACATCCTCACCCCTGACCTTGCAGAAGCCCAATAATAACCTGTTGAATGAATAAACAACAACAGAGAAAGTAGTAGGGATGTCCAACGTGGTTTTCACATGTTTTTGAAATGACAAAGAAGGTCAACCCTTTAACAAGGACCAGAGGAAGAGAAGGATGTCTGCTTTTTAAACATCTGTGCTTATTGCCCAAGTCACCAGTGTTTCCATTTCTGATTCATCGCTGACCGGAGGCCAGCCGAGGAGCTGTAGAACTCATCTTTCTGCCAAGGCTGGGATCACATTAAGCAAGTGTGTCCTCAACGCTTCCTTCGCTCAGGCCACAGCTTTCCTTGAACCCTTGAGCCCTTGTCATACTTCTCAGCTCTAAGTAAAATTATCAGTGGATTTTCTTTTTCCCCACTGGGATTGCAGCCCTTTCTGACCTGAGGGTAACTGATCAGGACTTCACATCTTGTCTAGCTGTTAAGAAACCTCTACCTAAGACACAGATTCCCAAACCTCTGTGATTCTTTCCCATGTCTGAATTGTGTCACCCACCTAACTTCAGATATGGCCCACCCTATACGCTTAGAGCACCCAAAGAGCCAAGTTAGAACCCTGTGGTTCATGCAGAACTGAGTTCCTATGCTTCCCTGGACCCAGAACATTGAACACTAGCTATTAAATTGAGGTTTTCTTCTTTTTCCACCAGCCTCTGCAGCTGAGGTCAGAGTAGTCCGCAGAAAAAAAGCCCATTTACATCATAAACCCTAATTGATACATGTTGCAAAATATTCTAAAACCACCAACCATAGCAGAACCTATTCCGATTTCTGAGATTTTTAAAAATAATAAGTAAATCATATAGTAATAAACATTAGTCGACTGTATAATATTCAGCTCAAAGTGTGAAACCATTGGCATAGTTTGATCATTGCAGTTAACCATGACATAACCCCCAAATCATTTTGGCTGTTTAATCATTTTGAAGGTAATATTATGTTAAGGAACCACATACCCAAATAAAATGTTTATAAAGTTCTCCATTTCTATAAAAGATTTACTACCACCTTTCACAGAACCCAAAATTTTATATTTCAAGTGGTGAACCTATAGAATATTGATTTATTTTTATTTGTTCAATTCAACTGTCAGTAAAAACTAAAGAAGAAAGAATTCGATCCCATTTAGTGGAAACCCACAGATATAAATGTAGCAATATAATATCATAATGGCCAAGTGATCAAAGGAAGTAGTGTCACTTTCAGAATGTAACAGGAATCATGTTTTAAAAATATTAAACCAATGTATTTTCCCTTCTTATTAGCCCAGTTCTTTCCCCTATAACTCTTTCTGCCATTATGGCTACACCATGAAGGAAGGTTATTACCTAGAAAAAGTATTAATGCAGTTTGCCTAGACTCCAGCATATAGTATAAATAAAGAAGGAAGCAAAATAACATAGAAAAGGAATTCTCCACAAGTAAGGGAAAATCTAAAGAAAATGGTATTTGGAGAAGATGAGAAGGTGAAACTGAAAGGAATTATGTTCAGGATCTCTTCATCCCTCACTTGTGTTAACATCTGACCCAGAGGGCTCCTGCATCCTGCTCCCACCTCATTAAGGACACTTCTTTGAACGGCACTTCACATCAACACAAAGTGGTAATATAAAAGGAGCGGCACAGCATTTTGAGGCAGAGATTGGACTAGAGGTAGCACTCCAAAATCTCCTTAGATTCATGTGTGTTATGACAGGTATCCCAAATCCCATGTGCTCTAGGTAGAACTCTAGAAGAAAGCAGATGTTACTTGGCTAGCAAGCTTGAGAATGGATGAAGCTAGTGATGGTCGCTGTGGCAGAGGCAAATTGTTCACGTACCAAGATGTGCTGGGTGGGGGATCCCTGGGTGGCTCAGTGGTTTACCGCCTGCCTTTGGCCCAGGGCGTGATCCTGGAGTCCCGGGATCGAGTCCCACATCGGGCTCCTGGCATGGAGCTTGCTTCTCCCTCCTCCTGTGTCTCTGCCCTCCCCCCCCCCCCCCCCCGTCTATCATAAATAAATAAATCTTAAAAAAAAAAAAAAAAAAAAAAAGATGTGCTGGGTGGACCACCAGGCCCAGGACTAAATGAAATTCATAGCCAGAACTAGAAGGATCCTTAGTGCTGGCCAGAACAAAAATAGGGTCTTACTCCATGGAACGCAGGGTCCTAAGGTCTTACTCCATGGAAGGCAGGGTCCAAACTTCCCAAGACTTTTCCACCAATTCAGAAAGGATAGGTCATGATTTTCATTACATTTTCTTTGTCTGTCTTTCTTTTTCTTTCTTTCTTTCTTTCTTTCTTTCTTTCTTTCTTTCTCTCTCTCTCTCTTTTTTTCTTTCTTTCTTTCTTTCTTTCTTTCTTTCTTTCTTTCTTTCTTTCTTTCTTTCTTTCTTTCTTTCCTTCTTATAAGGAACTGTCCCATGTGATTATGGAAGCTGACAAATCGAAATCTGTAAGGTAAGCCAGGAGGTTAGAGACCCAGGAGAGTCAATATTCCAGCTCGAGTCTGAAGGCAGTCAGCTCTAGAACCAGGAAGAACCAATGATGTAGATGAAGGCAATCTGCTAGAAAATGCTCTCTTGCTTGGGAGAGGCTGATCTTTTTGTTTTATTCAAGCCTTCAAATGATTGAATAAGGCCCACTCACATTATGGAGGCATCTGCTTTACTAAAAGTCCATTGGTTTAAATGTTAAGCTCATCCAAAAACACCCTCACAGGAGCAATGTTTGATCAAATACCTGAGTACTTCATGGCCCAACCAAGTTGATCCATAAAATTAACTGTCATACCTGTACTATATGTTGGCTAATTGAATTTAAATTTTAAAAAAATTAACCATCATACCACTGTAAAATACTTCGCTGATATAGTTACTGTATTAGAAGGGGAAACTTAACCAGATTATAACAGAAGGGAAATGAACAAGTGTCTGTTATGCACATTTTGGACCTATGTAATTTTGTAATTATGGGATAGCCCTGCAGGGAATCAGATTGATGGGATTAAGTGTCCAAACTAAGGCCTGGCACAGAATGAGAATGCTTTGGGTGAAGAGGTAACAGGTATTTGCTCTAGGGAGCTTTTTGCAGATATTCAACCTAAAATAATTCTTTAATCATACATTCCCTTCAGTCGTCACTATTCCTTTCAAATACAATAGAAGTTTTAAATTAGGGAAAGATAGTATTAATAAAATAGTAAAGGCTTAGACAAATGTTTTCATCTCATTTTTGTAGTTGACACAGGCAGTCTTGGCTTTCTTCACCTTTTCATTATTATTGCTCTTAAATTGGGTTTCTCACACCACAGGACTTTGTTAATATCCAGTGGTCAACCAGGTAGGCCATTCGGTAAAGGTTTTTAGAAAAGGAAATCTTTTCTTTACTTACTGTAGCCAATTGTATGGCATCAAGAGGCATACTAATTAAAATTTGCTTTTTTTAAGAGCCAGATCACAGGTGTTAGGCTAGTGACGTTCTGATTATTATCTAAAGTTGTGCCATTAATTAAAAAAAAAAAAAAAGTTTAAGCAAAGAGTTTGCCCTAAATCTGGAGGGACTAGAAGAGTAAGAGAAGAAAGGAAAACTGACATATCTATGGTGACCAAAGGGGAAATGATTTGGAAAAAAAGAAGACTAGAAGGAAGAGTTATCCCCTTGGCTGTTAGCAGTGTTAGCCTCCTCCTTAATATACTCTTCTTAACATCTGTTTGAGCAATTCACAGTAAAAACAGGTTTAGACTAGAAAAGGTGCATTTCTTACACTAAACAAACTGATGATACGTTAAGGTAATGCCGCAGAATAGGAGAAAAGATCAACTATTCCCCAGGGTCAGGCTGACAAGGCCAGTCTGAGTGTGGTCTGTACCATCCATGAATGCCTCTTCACCGGCCACGGAAGGCTCACACTCACGTGTGGAGGGTGACATCTGTGCTATGGCCATGCACCAACACCGGGAACGTAGAACGTATTACAGAACTATGAGTGTGATTCCATGTTCCTGTATTTAGGTCGAACTGGTGACAAAAAGTGAATGGCTCCTGTGAGATTTGTAGGCAAGAGGACAATTGGAAGTCAACTTACTGCTTCTGCATATTTATTATTTATCATCAACGTAAAATATCACAAGAACAACTAAAACTGAATGGTTAAATAAGAATAGATCATTCTCACAAACCTGATGTTCGCCCTTTGTAATTGAGAAGCATAGAATCTTCAGGATTGACTTGGCTGGTGGTTTCTGTTTCAGGGGTAGTTACAATCCGCCCAGAGGTCCGACCTTCGATTTCAGACGGTCATTGTCATTTTTTTGGTTTTGTTCTTGCTTTTGTTTTTATACTGAGGTGATCTCCATCTGCCTCCCATCTATTTAAACATGAATAAGCCTAAGCCACCGTAGACAGATCATCTCTATCTATCAGTCTATTTATCTATCTGTGTATCTATCTATCTATCTATCTAGTCTCCAAAAGTCTGGGTTAAAGTAGAAGAGAAGGCGGTAGGTTTGAGAGCTTTACCTTAGGCCTGAGGTGCCAGGAAGAAAGAAGTACCGCATGAGGCTCCTCGTAAGTGAAGAAGTGGGGCCTGTTTGCAGATGTCAACCTTTGTCCCTGATGTCACTCATATATCCTGGGGATCATCACCCAAGCCACAGCTTATCTAAACCACAAAATCATCATTTTGAGAAGTCATTCCTAAGTCCTCACATCTCGAGAACAGCAACCTTCCACTCATTTGATTAGCAAATCCAGTTTTCCCAGTTTGAGCTCACGGTTAGCTTCCTCGGGCGAGGTTTCTTGCTAATTGCAAAGTTGTGGCAAAGGACTGACAAGGGATCTCACCAACCATGGAAAAAGGAAAAAAATCAATCCACTTCATGCCTGTGTGGGCAGAAAAGAGGATAGATTTTACAGATAGGGATGAAGGAGATTTCAGGAGAGGATGAGAAACAGCAGCTTTTCGTTGATTCTATACTTTTCTTTATTACGGGATTTCCCTCCATCACTCTTTGTTTACTATTGTTACAGGAGGTTGGGTGTTCCCAGTGAAGCAGAGGGAGAGAGGGCTATTGTCACCGTGAGGTTCAGGTCCCTGTGCGCTGATACTACGTGAGTGAGCAACTCCTACAAAGGAGGTCTGTGGTGGTTTGCAGAGCTGCAGAGTTGTTATGTTGTCCTAGACAGGCCCTAGCACAGGACAAAGTTCTTTGATAACAAATATTGATTCCCATCTTTGAAATGACTGAAAACTACTATTTTGTCAGAGAAATGTATTTTAATTTAAATTGCTAATCAGGGGCACCTGGGGGGCTCAGTGGGTTAGGTGGCAAGGCAGCTAAGTGTCTGTCTTGGCTCAGGTCATGATCTCAGGGTCCTGGGATGGAGCCCCGAATGAGGCTCTCTGCTCAGCGAGGAGTCTCTCCCTCTCCCTCTGTGCACTCTCTGTCTCTGTCTCTCTCTCTCAAATAAATAAAATATTTTTAAAAATTGCTAATCAAATAGAATACAAAGTGTTGTAACAATTAGATATATATATATACACACATATATGCACTGACATATATGTACTTCTAAACACACACATCATTATTATCTTCTAATACAGCA
The DNA here is from genome assembly GCF_003254725.2 of Canis lupus dingo. Lineage (NCBI taxonomy): Eukaryota > Metazoa > Chordata > Mammalia > Carnivora > Canidae > Canis > Canis lupus. The sequence goes on from NC_064257.1 coordinate 60,719,154, forward strand.
AATATTTGCAAACTAAACTCTGAGAAAAAACAATTGTTTAGTTCCTCCTTGGCCCTCTGGAGAAAGAGGACTGCAGGAAATCGAAGAGGCCTCATTGAAAGTCACTAGCATCAAGACCACATAAGGTTTTAAAGATCAAAGTAACATATGCAAACTCCACTGACTTCAGATGTTAAATCAAAACATGAAAGCCTTTTCATTCTTGAAAAACTCTATTGGATTTTGTCGGAGAATTGTGTACGAATTGCACTTCCCCATTTCTCTGTTTTAATTATTAGAGGTATTTGCATGAAAACAGGATCTTTATTTTTAAGAGTTCATCTGTTCCTGCTGTGTTTCCCTCACTTGAAGTCATAATCCAGTATAAGACAAATAGCAGCAGGAGGAGATAAACTCTTAAAAGACAAAGATTTTGTTTTCATGCAAATGATTCAAATAATGTTTTTGAAGTCAAATGTAAGATTGATGGCATGAAATAACATTGTAATGTATTTTCTGTATATCCTAGGATATTTTTTCCAAACTGTTTGCTGTACAAAGAAAATTTAGCATTCAGAGGAAATGATAAACATTTTACTGATCAAATGCCAAGATATATTAGTAAGAAATTCAGTCATAATTGAAATGAAGCAAAGTAGATCAAATGTCACTTTGAATAAAGTTCACATCATGTTTAACCAACAATTTCAAAAGGCAAAATAATCCTATTATGACTTTGGAAAGTCCCCAAAGTGGGCACAGGATCTTTTATAATAATGTGTCATTTCCTCATGCTTTCATTTTTCCAGATTTGAAGTTTTCTTATTTCTCCTCAATAATATTTCTTTAAAAAAAAAAAAAGCTGTTGAGCATGATCCCTCTTCTCACCACACCAAGTCCATCGGCTGGCTCCCCACTCTCCCTGCCTGGGCAGGGGAGCATCTGCAGCCTGTGTCCCCACAGCGTCTTCCCTGCGAACACATCCTACCTGACACTGCATTTGAAACTGTTTGTTATTCCAGTTGGTTAAAAAAAAAAAAAATGTTGGCATAAAGCATTTCCTCCGTGTAACAGGGCCTTTCTCGGTGTGGCTGTCAGAGCTGTGTGGTTGATTTGTAGTTAATCTTCTTGCAGAGTGAAGAGCACAGCTGTTTGCTTCGTCCTAGCCACGGTGTTACAGAGAGTGTCCTGTCTTCAGTATCTGTTCTTTTCGACCTGAATATATTCTGCTTAAAAACTTGTTTTGCTTCTCTGTGTATAATTTTCCTTGGAAAATTGAATATTTATTTTAGAGAGAGAGAGAGAGGGTGAGTGCAAGCAGGGAAAGGCAGAGGGAGAGGGAGAGAGCGGATCCTCAAGCAGACTCCCTGCCAGGCACAGAGCCTGAATAAGGGCTCAATCTGAGGACCCTGAGATCATGACCTGGGCCGACTGAGCCACCCAGGGAGCCCCTGCTAAATAATATTCTGTCAATATATTCAGAGCTGGCTATTTCTTAGTCCACTGTCCATAGAATTATCTTCAATGTACTGAGTCAAATTCATAATGCATATGTACTTATGAATTAATGAGAAAACATTTTTTTTAAGATTTTATTTATTTATTCATGAGAGACACACACAGAGGGGGTTGGGCAGAGACACAGGCAGAGGGAGAAGCAGGCTCCATGCAGGGAGCCCGACGCAGACTTGATCCCGGGTCTTCAGGATCACACCCTGGGCCAAAGGCAGGCTCTAAACTGCTGAGCCACCCAGGGATCCCCTTAATGAGAAAATTTTAAGGAAGGATCTTTCAGTTATAATTTCAAATATTGTATATTATTCACGCTAAATTATAAGGCATTATTAATATCAATTAATGCCTTCACCTAGGTGATCTTGCTTGGTTTTTCAAAAAGTTTTTGAAGAAAACAGAGAGGACATTACTAAGCCTGTGTTTTGAAGTGAAAGCTAATTAGAGAACTTAAATCATTTGTTTATAAGTCATGTGACTAGACACTCTTACTTCTGGGTCTAGGATGTAGATATTCTGGTTTTCAGACTCAGTATTTAACCAGCATATCGTGCATATGACAAAAGAGTCTTGGAATAACTATGAAAGATGATTTATCAAAGTAACAAAATTGTAATAAAATATATACTTTACTCTAAAAAATGTCAGAATTATCATAAGCCTGAATCAAAAGGAAGGACCCTCACTAGCAGTGAGTTCATTTGTTTTGCAAATGATAAGGAGGGATAGTTTAGAGTTGGAATGGAGATTTTAAAATTATGGAACAAATACCATTTAATACACATAAACAGAATATTTAAATTTTGTTTTATATTTTATGTTAATTTTGTTTTATATTTTATGTTAATATTTATATTTATATTTTGTTTCCATGTCCTAAAAAGACTTCAAGACATAATATTTAGAAAACATTGGTCTAGAAAGCAGATTCCATCAAGATAGAAAAGCAAATGGGAATTTGATTGGGCCTGGCTTGCAGATTAATTCCATATCTAGTAGCCTCCAACCACTATCTCTCACTAATGGAATTAACACACAAAGGGATATCTTAGAAAACAGGCAAACAGTGTAGTGTGTTGCATGACTGGTTTCTCAGTCATTTGCTTCTTAAAAATATAGTCAGAATGAATCTCATTCTCTTCCTCCCTCTCTCCCTCTTCCTCTCTTTCTCTCTGCCATCTAGAGTTTCAGCTTCCACTAAAGTTTCTGAAATTTAAAGACAAAATACTTAAAAGTTCTTATGATACATTATTCTATAGTTTATGTTGTTCTGGGAAACGAACTAGGGGTGGTGGAAAGGGAGGTGGGTGGGGGGGTTGGGGGTGACTGGGTGACGGGCACTGAGGGGGCACTTGACGGGATGAGCACTGGGTGTTATGCTATATGTTGGCAAACTGAACTCCAATAAAAAATAAATAATAAAATAAAATAAAATAAAATAAAATAAAATAAATAAAATGTGTTGTTGTATGGATAGGCTCCTAATGCAGCCAACCTCAGTGTCAGTCTCTGGTTAGAGCTTACGCAATGCACAAGTAGTTAATAGTTTCCTGTCATTTCTGGTCAAACACATGAAAGATGAGGGAAGTTTTTTTGCTAAGGTGCTATCCACGTATAATCCATCTCTCATGAAATACATATAAACATCTCACACATCAAAGAAGTTTTTGTGTATGAATGTATCTGTTATCCAGAGCTGGCTAACAAATCACCCCAGATTTTACTAGTGTAAAACAATAATGATTTATTATTTCTCATGACTCTGGTTCTTCTGGTGATGTCACCCAGACTCACATGAGCAGCTGTCTTTGACTGGAGGATTATTGAGAGCTGGGCTCTTTGGGGGAGCCAGGACAGCTGGACTCTTTTCTCTGTGTGATCTTTCATCCCAAAGGAAGCTAGTCCAAGCCTCATAAAGAGGTGGCGGCAACATTCTAAAAGTGCAAACTACACTGTGTAAATGTATATCAAGCTCTGTTTGCCCTGTGTTTGCTGATGTCCTGTTGACCAAACCAAATCACCTGGCCAAGCCCAGTGTCAGTGTTGGAAGACACAATCACCACCTGAGGGCATTGCTTCCAAGAGGTGTGGTTTATCGAGCCCCATTAGTGTCACTATGTACCTAGTGGGAATAAATTGCTACTTTAAAATAAAACAATTTGTATATTTAGAAAAAAAATCATTCTAAAGAGTATAACTAGATTATCTGACAGCTTTTATAGTGGAGGCATCTTTTAGGTCAGGGCAAGTAACTATTCTACTATTTTCTAATGATATTTATAATAAAAATAAATAGCAAGAGCTTTATAAGGGAAGCCCAGTGCCTTTAACTAGAAGGAGGAAAATACAATTATTACCGAGCAATCACTATGTACTTGGTACTTAATCAGGTGAACTGTATATGTTCTCATGTAATTTTATCTAATAGATAACACTGAATATTTTTTTAAAAGATTTTATTTATTTATTTATCCATGAGAGACACAGAGAGAGAGAGAGAGAGAGGCAGAGACACAGGCAGAGGGAGAAGCAGGCTCCATGCAGGGAGCCCGACACGGGACTCAATCCTGGATCTCCAGGATCACACCCTGGGCTGAAGGCGGCACTAAACTGCTGAGCCACCCCGGCTACCCACACTGAATATTTTTTTGGTTAAACTTAATTGGCTAATGAAAATTATAATCCTGAAGGCTCACTTATTAAGTATTATGCTCAACTATTTTCATCATTTTGATTAATATTCTGATGACATTAGTTCTAAATTAAACCAATAGTAGTTTATGGAGACAATCACAGTTTTTTCCTTATAGGAGTGCATAAACTAAATTTGGCACACACTCTTTCCTTTATAATAAGGTCACTTAGGATTGGCTCACACTTGAGTAACAGAGACCCAGAATAACATTGTCTTCAACAAGATAGGAGTTAATTTCTTTCTCAAGAAGGCTGGAGATGGGCACTACAAGGTTGGGCTCTCCTACTCTGAGGCTTAGGTACCCAGGTCCATCCAGTGTATCATTCCCATCCCCACTAAATAGCTTCGGATGATGCATGGCCACACTTTGCTGCGGTGGAAGCTGAGAAATGCCATCTAGCCTTTTTCCTTAGTGTTTATTCACGCCTCCTGTGGAGGAAGTGAAGAATGGATCTCAGGGGACATGGACAACCTTTGCTTCACCTTATATGTAATGACATGCTTGATCCCTGGGGTCAGAGATTATTATCCCTAATGGCACCCTTAAAATGGATGATTTCTCTGAGTGACACTAATTAATCTACAATTAGGAATAAAGACACTTGGCTTTATGAGCACTATATTCTAAACATCATGTCCCGTGCTCTCGAGAAAGTTGGTGCATTTGCAACTACAAAATTAGCTGCATGTTGAATTGTTATAATAGGCACAGCCACTGTGACTCACTGAAATTTATGTGAACAGGCAAGAAGCACCAAGTAGAAAGTCAGACAGGCAGTGTCGTAGAGATCATAGGAGAACGCACTAAGACGGGGAGGAAGGGCCAATAGTCAGCAGGAGGTTCGCTTAGAAAGGGAAGGACTGCCTTACATTTGTGCATTGTGAAAAAGAAATCTAAAAAGAGAGAAAGAGGAAATTTTCTAGTGAATTAAAACTAAGGAAAAATATTACGCTGCCTTTGGGATAAGGGCAGTTCTTTGGTTTTTAGGTACTCATTTTACATTGACTAAATTACCACATGATTTACTAACTTTTCTTACCACCTTCCTTACACATATCTTCAGAAATGCTGGCAAACATATACACATTGGGTTCTCCTTGACGTTGTATCCAGGTCTCCACGCGATCATTCTTTCTGAGCATCCAAAATATACCCGTGCCCCCAAAGGAGAACAGCTGGTGTTGGCCCACGTCGCTTTAAGGGAAAGAAGCCAAAAAATTCTAAAAGGTAGATCACATCTTCAAGAAGTACCTCTCACAAATTACAATTGCAGCTTTTCCCCAATTCATTCTAGCTACTTCCAAACTTTCTTGGGTAAACTTGATTTATTCAATCACTTTATTGGATCAAACTGGTTTTACCATGGAAACTTTTATTTATTCAAATTTTATCCATAGTTTTATGAGTACTGAATACCGTTCTGTGTCTAAATAACATCATTCCGGCAGTTAGTGACATAACCAGGCCCTGAATGAAGGAAATTCAGCTGCTGACTCCAGACCCATGCAATGACTGATTCTAAAGAAAATGCTTAGTTTTCACTATAAATCTCAGTTCTTCTGTCAACTACAATGACTGAAACTCTTGTATATTTCTTTAAAACAGCCCTGCCACACTCCCTGTTGTGCTGATTGTTCCAAATTAGAGATCTGCTGCTTCCCTGTGGGCATTCTGTTGGAACATATAGATTTTCTATTGAGCTGCTAGGGCTTCACATCAGTTTTGCACAGTAGCCAATTTAAGCAGATTGGAGCAATATATGCAATCCTACTGCATAGTCAGCATTGGAATTGTCTTACCGGGATGAATATGATGAAGAAGAAGTCATATCCCTTGTCACACGCAGTGAACCAGTGTGACCTGCCAGAAAAAAGTGCAGGCCAGGGAGCTTACTATTACCCGGCCATTCTAACTCTCTCTCTTTTTTTGTCTATAAAACTGGGAGGATAATGCCTAACTTTCATGATCACATGAATTCGAGATAATGCATGTAAAATACCTACCATAGTATCTGAGATATGATACTACTCATTTATTATTATAGAAAGGAAAAGATCCTTGGTTTAGAAAATGTAGAAAATCAAACATTTTTCTTCAATACTAATTTTCAAAATTGAGTCCTGTTAAGGCCCTTAGTAATCCTGATATTATGGGCCCTCTTGTATAATTAAAAGTAAAATCAATGATAAAGATGAGTTATAGGAAGTTTAACAAATTTCTGACTTTTTTCATCAGGATTACTTTTTTTCTTCTCAAGAAATGTCAATATTCAAAATCTTTCCCCTGAAGCACATTTTTAATTTGCCTTAGGATAATCCAGCACTATTTAAAATGTGCTTTAATCACTTTCACTCAAAAGCATCCATTCCTTTCTGATCTTTTTACTAAGGATTTACAAAAAAAATAAAAATAAAAAAATAAAAACCCTGAGAAGTTTATTACTATGAAAGACTAAACTATAGTCTAAAATAGAAAACAAAATGTAAATATCTGTAATTGACTGTATATTGGGTATTCCTATTCAAGCCCTGTGGCAAATATTTAAATTTTATGATATGAAAAGTTAAATACAAATGTACTTAGGAACAGAATAGCATAGTGTAAAGAGCCCAGGCTTGGAACTGGAGGACCATGAATGATTTATTCATTCATTCAAAAAATACTTATGGAGTTGCTTACACTATGCTAGACAATCTAAATATTATGGTGAATGTGATTATATTTCCTGCCTTTCTGTGTTCTGTGTCTTATGGGGAAGATAGCATAGCATATACATAATTGTGAGGTGTTAAAAGTGAAATATATTCTTGACTTATGATAGCTGTACCAAAATGATTGTAAGAAGTCAAGGAAATCCTTCTGAAGAAGTGTTGTGTAAACTAAGACCTGAATATCCAGAAATGCTGAAGTATGGAGTAGGGGTGGAGACAGTGAGGCAGATGGAAAGGTAGATGGTGCTTCATAAGGAAGTGGCATGAGCATATTGGCATTTCAAGCTATGTTTCTGACTGCAGAGTGGAGCATAGGTCAGAGGGCAGCAAGGGTAGAGATAAGAAGATCCATAAAAGCCTCTTGCAGGGAACATAAACCCGGTGACAGCCATGGAGATGAAGAATGGAGGGCATTTTGCAACTAGAATTAACTTCTACAAAGGGATTGATCCTTCATTAATCAGGATGGAATGAAAGAACAACAGGCCAAATATAGTGTCCAAAACCAAGACTGAGGGATTGACTGGACAAAGATGCAGTTTACTAACCTAGAAAATATGGAATAAGGGAAAGTTTGAGGTTGAAGATGATAAGGTGTTTTCAAAATACTCAAGGAAAGATGTCCAGGAGGCAGTTAGATATGCAGATTTGGTTTTCTGTTCAGGAATCTGAACTGAGAAAAAGTCTTTAAAAGTGCTTACAAGTGGGATCCCTGGGTGGCGCAGCGGTTTGGCATGGGCCTTTGGCCCAGGGCGCGATCCTGGAGACCCGGGATCGAATCCCACGTCGGGCTCCCGGTGCATGGAGCCTGCTTCTCCCTCTGCCTATGTCTCTGCCTCTCTCTCTCTCTCTGTGACTATCATAAATAAATTTAAAAAAAAAAGATATCCTAAAAATATGTTGCCGCTTTAAAAAAAAAAAAGTGCTTACAAGAAGCAATGGCAATTAGTCAATATTCAATAAGTGTCAGCTATATCTTTTAGTAATAGTATTCTGAGTAATATTACTTTGAGTGCATGAAAATGTAACCATTGCCAACATACAAAAGACTCCAAAAGAACTAAAGCCAGTTAGTCATAAAGCTCTCTTACTCATTTTGAAATGGTGGCAAACTTATATGCAATGAAAATGTAAACATAATCCACTTTTTTAATAAGCAAAAATTCTAAACCTCTTATGCCTCAGAAGGAAACAGCAGTACTGTGTTCATCTTTGCACATCTAATTTACAAGTTAAAAGTTCTAAGTTTCTAAGTTAAAAGTTCCATTAATCACTCAATCTCTGATCATATACTTCCCCACCCCGTGATTAATCAGTTGCTTTTCAAAGTTTACCAGGCAAATGTGATCGATCATCTATCTATGCATTATGCTGAGTAAAATACATCAGACAGAAAAAGACAAATACTGTATAATCTTATTTATATGTGAAATCTAAAAACACCGAACTCATAGAGAATAGAATGGTGATTGCCAGGAACTGGGTTGAGAGGGAAGGGGAGATGCTGGCCAAAGGGTAAAAACTTCTAGTTATAAAATGAATTTGCTCTGAGGATCTTGTGTACAGCATGGTGACTATAGTTAACAATATTGTATCATATACTTGAAAGTTGCTAAGAGAGTAGATCTTCAATGTTCACCACACACACACACACACACACACACACGGTAAGTATGTGAGGCGATAGATGTGTGAACTAACTCTATTGTGGTAATCATTTTGCAACGAACACATATACCAAATCATTATGTTGCATACCTTAAATTTACACAGCATTGTATATCCACTATATTTTAATAAGGCTGGAAAAATAAAAAACCTCTTTCACTAATGACAGCCATTAAATATCAAAAAAAAAGAAATCTTAATTCCCTAAGAGAGATAATCAATTGCAATGTATGCAAGCACCTGGAAAGGTTGGTTACCCTAGCCAGGGTTAAATTGTATGTAATTTTCTTTTTTTTTTTTTTAAGATTTTATTTATTTATTCATGAGAGACACACAGAGAGAGGCAGAGACACAGGCAGAGGGAGATGCAGGCTCCCTGTGGGGAGCCTGGTGCTAGACTCAATTCCAGGACTCTGGGATTTTGACCTGAGCCAAAGGCAGACTCAACCACTGAGCCACCCAGGTGCCCCTGTGTGTAATTTTCTAAGGTCAACGGCACAATAGGACCAAAAAAATCTCTCCATCTCATTAGACACTGAGGGTGAAGTGAAATATATCTAGACCATGGGCATGAAGTGCGATGAAGGATTTCAGCTTCCATATGCTTTCTGCTTTTGGAATTTGTGCTTACTTTCCTACTAACTAAACTCCTTTTCCAATAATCTTGTGTCACTAGTGATAGCAAGAGGACTGAGTAGGACATGCCAGCCCCATACTTCAGACATTACCCACAAGGCCAGGAGAAGAGCAGCAAATAAAATACCAGGGGACTTGTGAAGTGTGTTGACATGGAAGTTACATTGTTATGAGGTCACTTAGAAAAAGCGATGCTCTGGGGCAGCTGGGGTGGGTCAGTGGTTTAGCGCTGCCTTCAGCCCAGGGCCTGATCCTGGAGACCCAGGATCGAGTCCCACGTTGGGCTCCCTGCATGGGGCCTGCTTCTCACTCTGCCTGTGTCTCTGCCTCTTTCTTCTGTCTCTCTCTCTCTCTGTGTCTCTCATGAATAAATAAATAAAATCATAAAAAAAAAAGCAATGCTCTGAGTATCTGTCCTTTCTTTTCTCCACAAAATAAGACCCTTTGCCAAAAATTCTGGATTGGAGAATAGACCAGATTCTTAATTCAATGAAGAATTTTTTATCTTCCTATACAGCATCTAAGTATTTTTAATATTTAAAAGTTTTAGTTTATTAAAAATAAACATTTTCTATTTATTTTTAGTCATCAATTAATATTGGTAATCTTATTTTCACTATCTATCATTTATATAGCTAATTTACAAAAATGATGTTCTGGTCTTTGGTAAAAAAAAAAAAATACCTAGCATTTTTAAATGTTTTGCCATAAAATTCAGTATTTGATGTCATTTTTTTTCATTCATTCTGCCCTAATACCATGGCTTTTCTACAAAGGGAGTCCATATCACTTGTAAAGTATTAGGGACACTGTAGTATGCCTTTTTTTTTTTTTTTTTTTTTTTTTTTTACCATACAGCATCTATGCCACTTCTTATAATGATAATTTTCTAAATTTTATTTGAACACCTACTAATGTCCATCATTAGTCCACATGGATCACATAGGCCCACCCACTTCCCTCAACCCATTACCAAGAGTGGACATATGATCCAGGCTTGGACAAATAAAGCATAGCATTTCTCTAAGCACAGTGATTAGCTTAAGAATGGCCACATGACAAAATGAAGTTGAGTAAAATTAGCTCTGAGAGGTACATGGATCTGCTGGGGGGAGAAAGCAAGTCATGCCTGTCCTGGCGCATGTAGATCCGATACCGGTGGCAGCCAAGGTTGGCACCACACAGAAAGAAATATGATCCTGATGACATCTCCAGAGCGTCTGGATCAAGCTGTCCCTGGACTCTTTAGTTACATAAGATAATATTTTGCTACTATTCTTTCTGTTTAATCTAATCTAAGTACTTTCTGTCTCTTGTAACTGAAAGAACCCTAACTGATGCTATGTAATTTAATTTGAAGATAGACATAAGAGGAAACTTTAGGGAGCAAAAGAAATTCAATAATATGAACCTTTGCTGTGAAAAAAAAAATGCAGCCTTTAAACACTTAGAAGAACACAATACCCATTTACAGCAAATATACTCATAATTTCTTATAGATGTCTTTCTTGAGAATCAGTGTAGATGATAGATGATGGATAGATAGATAGCTAGATAGGTGATAAGTAGATAGATAAATTATTTACTGGCTATCACCTGGATTGTCAGATTTGTCATAAAATGAGTGTTCAGTAAACATTAGCTATTAGAGAGGTGGCATTAAGGTAAGGATAAATTTATCTTCATTGGAGCTAAAGAAAAATAGAAAGTTAAGTCATAAGTAGGTAAATTTCTGCTAGACTTCTGGTCTTGTACCATTCTGCTTGGACAGAGCCAAAGCTTACTAGATAAATGTTAAGTTTTTTAAAAAAACTAAATATAATCCAATTCCAAACCAGGTATATATCTGACCTTAAATATTTGAATTTGTTAGGATTTCTTACAGAATTAATTACTTACAGCATTTGGTCAAGCTAAGAATGACTAGAAATGTTTGGGAAATTCTGTGCAGTTTCCATATTCTCCTTGGTTTAATTCATTTGGTACATTAAATAGCTAACCTTTATCTGTAGCAGGATTAATTTTTTTTTCCTATTGAGAAGAGAAAGAGAGCAATGACAAGAGCATTTGCAATTTCACATGAGCTAGTATCTTGGCCCAGGCAAAGGGGAGATGGCTTAGAATGTGGGTCTTCTTGCAGTTGGCCTGACAGGTTTCACCACCAACCTACCAGTGCCTCTAAAATAAGGAACCAACTGCATGTCCTCCTTATCTCATACATGAGCCAGTATCCATCGTAACTCAACCTATATAAAACCCACTTAGATCTAGGAAAAAGCTAATTGACACTTTGCAGAAGGTATATGCAAAATAAAATCAAATTCCATTCTAACATTTTAAACATGAAAAATCCATTATTAAGATTCTGAGAGTTTAACAAATTGAATAAAATTATTCCCAGTGCAAAACCACTCTCAACTCTCATTAGGTCAGTTTCCACTTTAAGATAATTTGTGACTGAGGGAACATTTAAATCCAGGTGATACAAAAGGAAAAGTTTCCCAGTTGACACATTAGCATGGAAATGGAGGCTTACAGTTTTGATTGTTGTAGTGCCAACTAAGGATTTCATGAATTACATGAACCATAATAAAAATAAAAATGAAATTAGGAGTGAAAAAAGGCAGAAATATTTATTTTTTATTTTTTATTTATTTTTTATTTTTATTATTTTTTTATTGGAGTTCAATTTGCCAACATATAGCATAACACCCAGTGCTCATCCCAAGTGCCCCCCTCAGTGCCCATCACCCAGTCGCCCCAACCCTCTCCACCTCCCTTTCCACAACCCCTTGTTTGTTTCCCAGAGTTAGGTGTCTCTCATGTTTTGTCACCCTCACTGATATTTTCACTCATTTTCTCTCAAAAGGTAGAAATATTTCACTAAAATAAAAGGAATGAAAGTGTTTTGTTGGATTTACTTTCCTTCTTACTGCACCTATAATTTGCATCTCTCCATGTTTCCAATTCTCTCCAGGAGCAAGTTGAAACTCTTAGATATGCTGCTTTATGAAGAAATCTGATCAGTCAGATGAGAATGTTCTACTTGGTATTTTTTTCCCCAGTCCAATTCATTTTTAGTCCTTATTTCCCCAGGAGAACGACAATAGGAGTTTCTTCCTTTCATCCTTAGCTAGAATCTCACGGCTGGTGCTGCCAATATTTTTGCGATGAAGATTTGTAACAAAGATGAATTAACTCCAACCCTGCTCTCCTTGATTTTTTCTCTCATTATTTGCTTCTTTGCTAAGCCTGGAATCCTTCTGACCATTGATCTGAAAGAGAGTGCATGATTCACAAAGTGCTGTGTATTTGCCTTTAGTATACATAATGAGACTTAGTTTCTAGAACAGCTGGTGGCAGGATGAAAACTCTCTGGTTCATCTGATCCGTTTAATACATAGTCACTGAAGCAATGAAGTCACGTAAGCAATGACTGGAGTTGTATACCTAAGTGTACAGCAGACATGGCATCAGACATGGCAGGCATGTCAGAGTTTGCATTCTGTCATTAACCAAAGTGGGGCCGGGCGGAGATGAAGTATAACTACGAAATGTTGATGAGGAAAAGGCTAAATACGCGTTCTTTCAGAGCCAAAATTCCACTGGCAGCCTACCACAGAAAAGAAGATTTCCCCCTGTTTTTGAATTAGATTTTCAATTTGTTATTACAACTGTTGTAATAAGGAAGGCGACTAAGTATTGTAAGGCGTATTTGTACTGAACATACGTGAATAGCATCCTTATATGAGATAAAAAGCAATGACATTTGCTATTGAGATACAATTGACATATAACATATTAGCTTTAGATGTACAATATAATGATTCAATATTTCTACGTATTGCAAAATGATCACCATGATAATGCTAGTTAACATGTGTCACTATATATAGACACACATTTTTTTTCCTTTTGATGAAAACTTTTAAGATCTACTCCCTTAGCACCTTTCAGGTATGCAATACAGTATTATTAACTATAGTCCTCATATGGGTAGGTTACATCCTCAACACTTACTTTATAACTGGAATTTTGCACCCTTTGACCTCCCTAACTCATTTCACGCCCCGCCCCTTCCTCCTGCCCCTGGCAACCACCAGCCTATTCTCTGCATCCATAAGCTTGGATTTTGGTTTCCATTTGGTTCCAAAAACCAAAGATCTCACCATAAGTGAAATCATATGGTATTTGTTTTTCCATGTCTGACTCATTTCACTTAGCATAATGCCCTCCAGTTCCATCCATGTTGTTGCAAATGGCAAGATTTCATTCTATTTTATGCCTGACTAATATCCCATTGTATGTATATGCCACATTTTCTTTAGGCATTCACCCAGGGCTGGATACTTAAGTTGTTTCATATCTTGGCCATTGTAAATAATGCTGTAGTGAACATGAAATGTGTTTACCTTTTCAAGTTAGTGTTTTCATTTTTCCTTCAGACAAATACCCAGAAATGAAATGGCTGAATCATATGGTAATATTATTTTTTGTTTTCCATAGAAGCTATACCAATATATGCTCCCAACAATGTACGAGGGTTTTCTTTTCTTCATATCCTTACCTTGCAAATGACATTTTATATTTGTTCTATATTTTTTCCTTTTTTGGAATATTTCACATATATTATTGCCAAGGCACACCTGACCTTATTTCCACTCTTTTTGAGATATGATAAGGTTTATGACTAAGAAGTTTCTGGGTAAAAAAATAGATGGCTAAGAAATCTTGGGCCTGACTTAACACACATTTTGAGTTTGCATTGGCATGTAGCCCAGAAAGTTGAGATTCAACATAAAAATTGTCCCCAGACTAATGATAACAAGGTACCTGACAGGAGCAAACCCTGAACCTCTTCAGAGGAATTTCTTCTTGTCACGAGGGATTAACACAGAAAAAATAAATCCTAACTAAAAATGAACATATAATAAACCCCAAACAAAATTGTGAGAGTCATCAAATAAACATTAATATTATAAAAACCTTGTGATAATGGAACATAATCTGAAAGAATATAAGCATGTTTAAAGATGTAAGAAATAAACACAATCTTATGAATAGGATAAGACTTTAATGGAACTTCAAAACAAAAATTTAATATTGATGGAATGATTTTCCAGCAAATTAAATATTCATTAGAAGGAACCAATAAACTGGAAAATAAATCTGAAAAAATTACCCAAAATGCTGCAGGTAGAAATAGAATTGGGAAGCCTGGATGGCTCAGCGATTGTGTGTCTACCTTCGGCTCAGGGCATGATCCTGGAGTCCCGGCATCAAATCCCATACTGGGTTCCTTGCACGGAGCCTGCTTCTCTCTCTGCCTGTGTCGCTGTGTCTCTCATGACACATGAGAGAATGTGTCTCATGAATAAATAAATAAAATCTTAAAAAAAAAAAAAAAGAAATAGAGTGTGGAAGGAAAGGGCCAACTCCTATGACTAATAGGCATTTTAAAAAAATAGAATAGAGAGAAATTCGACAAATATGGTATTGGCACAAAGACCAATAGACCAATGGAACAGTAAAGAAAGTCTTGAAAAACATCCATAAAAGGACACACTATTTAGGAAAAAAGGGGAATTACAAAACAGTGGTGAAAGTCCAGTCTTCTCAAGAAATTACACTGAAAAACTTGGGAATATTTATGAGAAGAAATAATGTCAGTTCTCTACCTTACATCATGTACACAAAAACAATTTCAAGTGGTTTATGGATATAATATCAAAGGTTTAGCAATAAATCAACTCAATAGCACAGGAGAATATCTTCAAAGTCTTGAAGATAAGCACATATTTTTAAGTGGGGCACACACAAAAAAACACTAACCATAAGGAAAACTTGTTATATTGGACTGCATTAAAATTAGGAACATCTTTTCATCGAAACATACTATTTAGAGAGTAAAAAGTCAAGAATATACTTGTAATGTGTTTAACTCACAAATAACTCATCCAGAAAGGTTAAAGAATTATTACCAATCAATAAGAAAAAGGTAGAGAAATCAAAAGAAAAATGTGCAAAAGACTTGAACAGGCACTACCAAAGAGAAAATACAAAAAGGTCAACAAATAATATGAAAAAGTATTCAAGATAATTAGCAATTAGGAAAATGAAAATCAAAATCACAGTAAGACCCCACTACTCATGTTCCAGGATAGATAACATTAAAAATTCTGGGTAATTCCAACAGAAGTATTATTTGTAATTGTCCCAAACTGGAAACAACCTAATCAGTCATCAGTATTGGAGCAAATAAACAATTGGTGACATATTCATACAAAGGATGGCCACACATCAATAAAAAGGAACAAAATGTGTAAAACAACACTGGTAAATTTTACAAACAAAATCTTGAAGAAATAGAAGCCAGATCAGAAGAACATAATTACATATAAAGTTAAAAAACAGTCAAAACCCAATATATGGAGACAGAAATCAAAATTGTGATTGCCTCTGAGGAGGAGGTAAGAGTAGAGACTGAGGAAAGATCAAGGGGGAGCTTCTCAGTTGCAGTATATTCTATTTCATTGAGTTTTGGTTCCAAAGTATCACTTGAGATACTTCATGAAATTATACAGGTATTATTTGACACCTTTATATATTTATATCATACTTCAGTAAAGATTTACTTAAAATAAAATATAAATAAAATAAATTCTAATTAGGATTTGTTTTTTCAGAATGTGCTTTGTGAAGACCCTTCTTCTAAAGGAAATACTTCCTTTCTAAAGGAAATACTTTCCAGTTGCTCACTGATAACATTAAGAAAGAGTACAAAACTGGAATCAGAATACCAAGGTTCTAGCTCCACTCTGATATTAGTAGTTCTTTTACTAGAACAGTCATGTAACATCCCTGGTCTTTATTTCTTCTTTGGTAACATAAGTTATTTAAGCTAATTTTTAACATTCCTTTTAATTCTGAAAGTCTCATGCTTCCAATAATTTCTCCTAATCAGATGTGTACCAGTTGCTAAGCCATACGAGGCATATTCTTTCCTTCTAACCTAGTCCCAGTAAAATCCAGATTATAGAGAGGGAAATATTGTTAAGAGCTTATTACATGGTATGTTGGGCAAAGGGCTCATTTAAAAAGCACGTGATATGTCTGAGACACATGAAATACAAAGAGGAATTTTTTCTTCCTTTTCATATGACCTTTTAAAATCAGAAATATTATTTATAGGATGCCCCCCCAGGCTATTTATGTGCAACACATTCCTGACCTTTGCAAATGCAAGGCGTGGAATTCTGAATGTGACTTTTAAAAATCAATTAATTAATAAAGACGACAAAGATACCCATGTAGTTAAAAAGAAAAGTTTCTGGAAAAACTTTTTAAAGCAGCCAGATAAACAACCTAATAAATGAAAAAGGTCATGTTGACTATAGAACAGACTCCCTTTCTAATTATTCTAAATAATCATTGCAGTCTGGCTGTTGTCTGATAAGAGAGTTAATTACCCATATTTCATTTTTAAAAGCAACCTAAGATCTCAATTAAATGCTCAAGATGGGAAAAAAGTGCCATCTTTGTTGTTTTCATCCGTTTGCTTTGTGACATGATCATGACAATTTGGTGAAAGAAAAATACTTTGGCTCCTTGTTCCCTTCTGAAGTCCATGCTCCCCGCTGGGATGTTCCTCTGAGCTCGAACTCTTGCTGTAGCCCTCACACAGTTGGAGGAGAAAGCTAATTAATTTCACTACTGTCATAAGTTTTCACAAAGGGATTATTGTCTGCCACTGCAGTGTTCTGAAGACCAGGTTATTACTCCTCACACGTACAGTGACTTGTCCTTTCAAATCTTTGAGTTAGTTTCTTGAGACCCAGTAATGGGTGTGAAATGAATTTTACACTTTGCCAACTTACCTCACACATTTCCTTTTCAGCCTAATTCCTCTAGAAATAATAATAATAAAGAGATATTCAAAGAAGATTAGACTTTCAGCAACTGGCTTCCCTCTCTTTGAGACCATGGGACACAGGACATATTCCTATAGTTCTAAATTCAAGAGATGACAGACCTTTTGTTCCTTTCTCTTCATACAAATTCTTCATTTTTTGTTCCTCCTTCTTCTTCCTAATCCCGTTTCTCTTTGCCTCATCAGCATGTCCTGTCAGAAGTGTTTTCAGTCTAAATATTGTAAACGTGAACCTGGACAGGAAACGCTTCTGCCACAGTCACTCCAATTTTCCCTTAGTGGGGTCATTCCAACACGGAGAAGGCAGTTTTGGTCATTTCAACCAATGGTGCTGGTGGTGGAGGGGGCAGGGGTCAGAATTCCAATATTTAACACCGCAGTTTTCAAAGACACTTTTTTGGGAACCTGAATAAGGTTTGAAAACTGGTGTGAACAATGTTAAGCCAACAATAGGCAAATGAAATATCCAACGAGTGTCTGAGTAGGAGTTTCTCAGGGCTTTCTATCTTATTTCTATGGGAAAAAAGACTTAGTGACACTGAATTTAAAAGAAACACTTAATACATAGGTTTTTCAGAAGTTTTATTGAAGTTCATATTGCTAAACAATAGAGAAGTATTCTGGCCAGAAGTTTAGTGCTGCTTCTAAAATATAACTTATTTACACACTACTCAAGTGACTATATTCCTGTTTTGTTCTGAGGAGGCAAATTAATACTCAGAGACTGAATTTGTCTCTGCCAACAATTTATTTATTGCAGATTCCCTGCAAGAATTTCAAAAACTAATAGCATATGGGATGGCTTAATAAGCCAATAAAGAAATAACATATTTCAAATCAATGATAGATTAATCACACTATTGTCCCAGGCAAGACGAGAGAAAAGGAACAAAGTGCAAATTTAGTCGAGGTGCACCTCTACACTAGTTGGTACTAGGAGAGAAGGCTTAGCCAATGAAGAGCTCATGCCCCGCTGCCCGTGCATAAATAAAAATCCCCTGTTGCTAGAACATGTCGCTAAGGAACATGGGCAAAAGGGCCTGGGGGCCCATTGAATGGCTTTTGTCACTGCTGGTAAGAGTTACCTTGACTGTGGCAGGAGCTAATGCCCCAAGATCTTTAGAGAGCCGTTTTAGGTCAGCAAAGTGCTACCTGGCCCAGATAGAACACTCTGGATAGTCTTCACAAACTCACAGTATTATCATCTAAATGTCCTCCTGCCATAGTTGCTTCTTCATGTTTTTATTGATAAGCTCCAGGTGGGACACTTTAGGAGCTGGGCTACTAAGTCCTTACCAGTAAGAACAGATGATATGATGACACCCTGACACAACTTACTTCGTTATTATGTCAAAACAACTTTACTTCTAAAAACAACCTCATTTTTTTGTCTTTGTCATAAATAGGTAGATTAAAACAACCTTGCTTAAGTCACAAACAAGTGGGTTTGAAATCATATCAAGCCAATACACAGCAATCCCACTCTTAATTCTCATGCTCATGAGAAGGTAAAGCAGGCTTACTTGAAATCCACAGACATCCATGATTCCATAATCAATTGTATGAATAGAACATGTTAACAAAATATAACACGAAGATAGCTATTGTCGATGTAACCAGTTGTAATAAACTGGATTTTGATGTTTTAAAAAACAAGCCAGTTTTTTGTCAGTTATACTTTTGGCAAGGACTATGACATTTACAGAAAAACAAACTCTCAGGAAGAAATGGAAAACTACTGGTAGCCTAACCTTACACAGAACAGATCATTCAAGAGTGTAAACCAATCCTTCTTTCATTGAATCATTAAATGTGAGTAAAATCCAATCTTTTTATCCTCTTGAAGTCACTAACTATATTGGTTCCTAGGATATAGTGTATCTGACAGGTTTCTACTAAATTTGAAGTTGCTTTGAGATGCCAAGTCCTAGTAAGCAGATGTGGAATGAGAATAGGTAAGTGGATCTGCACACAGACCGGGATGGGACTAAAAGGTATGTGGAGACACATCCCAACAGTCAAAGATCAAGACAATTACTCAAGCATGCTTGATGGCCTGGCTGGCTGATGGATATCACTGGAGTAATGAGTACCAATCAACTATTTCAAGAATAAAATGATTTTAAGTAGCTGGCCAGCACTGTGTGGATTACGATGAAATCAAATAGTGAGTATAATTCTGTCATTAAGATCCCCACAGCCGACCCCATGGATTTTCTTTCATCCCTGAAGGTCTGTTTTATGTTACATAGGTACTGCCTGAGTTTGAGTTTCAGCTTCTTTTATTTCCATTGCCCACCCTCTGAGAGAGGCACTAATGAGCTATAAAAATAGCTAAGAGGCAGACAAAAAAAGGGTGAAAAAATGAAGGACAAGGGTAATCTACAAACTAAAATATTAGAATAGAAAGAATTCTTTAAGGTCTTTACCGGCCAAAATTCTCGTGGTTGTTTTTTTTTTTTTTTTTTTTTTTTTTTTTTTTGGTATATTTTTTATTGGAGTTAGACTTGCCAACATATACTATAACATCCACTGCTCATCCCATCAAAAGCCCCTCTCAGTGCCTGTCGCCCAGTCATCCCAACCCCCTGCCCACCTCCCCTGCCACTACCCCTTGTTCATTTCCCAGAGTTAGGAGATTCTCGAGTTTTATATAACTTTGATTTTGGTTTCTCTTATGAAGGAAACTTCTCCATGAAAGAATAGCTAAGTTGAACTTGGCTATGGGATCTTGCATCGGTGGGCTATATTTTCAGACGGATCTAAATTGCCTAAGGATTAAGATGTATAAGATATTATGTACTAGACTGGACATAGTACATAATACATTACAAAGAGCTTAACTAAAGGTCAATTGGAATAAAGGAAACCTGGATAGGAAGAGTAAAAATTAGACCAGAAAAGGAAAATTATTTTCAAGACTACACTGTCTACTTAGCCAATGTTGGGCACTGTCACGTATGTTATCTAATTCAGTCTTCCAAACAATCTAATGAGCCCACTGTTGTTGTGTTATCCTTATGCATTTGACAAAATGAAACTAATTGCTTAGCATCACAATGAATAAGTATTAGAAAGAGAGATCTCTTGGGCAGCCCGGGTGGCTCGGCGGTTTAACGCTGCATTCGGCCCAGGGCGTGATCCTGGAGACCTGGGATCGAGTCCCACATCGGGCTCCCTGCATGGAGCCTGCTTCTCCCTCTGCCTGTGTCTCTGCCTCTCTCTCTCTCTGTCTCTCATGAATAAATAAATAAATCTTAAAAAAAAAAAAGAAAGAGAGATCTCACAGCAGAGCTCCTACTCCTCTTCAGATTATTCTGTCAGAATTAAGAACAAATAAAGAAAGGGGGGACAGTTGGAGAGGAGGCAGATGGCAAAAGCAAAGTGAGTTTCCCTGTACATTTAAGTTATTTTGTCTCACAAAATAAATTAGAAAAATCATTTGCACAGTGAATTAGGTTTCATTAAAATTAATTTACAAAAACTAAAAACCAGATTTACAAAATGGACTGAGGAGTTGAATAAAGATTTCTTCAAAGAAGACACAGATACACGAAAAATGCTCGATATCACTAATTAGCAGGGAATTGCAAATCAAAACCATGATGCAACACCACACTGCTAGGACGGCTATTATCAAGAACACCAAAAGTATCGGTAAGGATATGGAGAAATTTGAAGGCTTGCGCACTGTTGGTGGGAAGGAAACTGGTATCGCTGCTATGAGAAACACTATGAAATTTCCTCAAAAAATTTTATAGAATTGGGGCACTTGGGTGGCTCAGTCAGTTGGGTGTCCAACTCTTGATTTCAGCAGAGGTCATAATCTCAGAGTCATGATCTTGGGGACATGAGATTGACCCCTGTGTCAGTCTCTACTCTGATTATGGAGCCTACCTGGGATTCTCTCTCCCTCTCCCTCTGCCCTTCCCCCCTTGCTCGTGAATGCTCTCTCTCTTTCTCCCAAAAAGAAAACACACACACACACACACACACACACACACACAGTTACCATATGAACCAGTAATCCCACCTCAGGGTATTTATCTAAAAGAACTGAAATCAAGATCTCAAAGAGTTATTAGCATTCTTACCTCATTGCAGCATTATTTACAATAGCCAAGGTTGAGAAACATCTGGGCTACAATTGACAGATGAATAAGTAAAGAAAATTTGGCATGGTCATGTAATGGAATATATGCCACTGTATACCTTTTAGCTTTAAAAAAGGTAGTTAGCATTGGGGCACCTGGGTGGCTCAGCCTATTAAGCCTCTGCCTCTTGATTTTGGCTCAGGACATGATCTCTGGGTCATTGGTGCCCTGCTTCAGGATCCACTTTTAGCAGGGGATCTTCTCGAGATTCTCTCCCTCTCCCTCTGCTCCTCCCTGCCATTTGTGCTTTTTCTCTCTGTCTATAATAAACAAATAAATCTTTAAAAAAAAAAGAAAAGAGAAAAAGAGTACTTACCCTTAAAAAAGAAGAAAATTTTCCAATATGGGACAGCATGACAGAACCCTAGACCTTATCCCGAGTTCAGTTAGCCGCAGAAAGACAAATTCTGCAGGATTCCACTTACATGAGGTATGCCAATTAGTCAAATTCATAGATTCAGAGTGGAGTGGTGGTACCAGGTACGAGGAGCTAAGGGAAGGGGGAAATGGGGAGTTACTAATCAATAAACATAAAGTTTCAGTTAAATACATTGAACAAACTGCAGGAATCTGATGCATGTCATTGTTCCTATAGTTAACAATAAGGTGTTGTTACACTTAAAAACTTAAGAAAATACTTAAAATACTAGGTTCTTACCATAATAAAATAAAACATGCTTACATTTAGAAAAAAAAAAAAAAACTTCCTGAAAGTGGAAATTATATTAAATCTTTATTACACATGAGGAAGATTTTGTCATTTGTGTGTATTATCATCATTATTATTATTAGACTGCCTTGTAAAGTATCTGCACAAAGTATTTGCTAATTAATGAGAAGACAGAAACTAGATAATGCCTGCAAGACAAGATCTTTCTTAAAATCCCCTGAGGAATTAGCCAAATTACTCCTTATGTCATGTACTCTGTCATGGTTAGGACTTCCACAGAATTCTGCTGACTTGCATTTTGGATAGGGCACGATAGTACTACTTTTCTTGTACTTCCAAAGCTCAAATTATCCTCATAAGAAAGGAGCTCAACATGCAAGCATATTCAGCAGGATTACATTCTGTTTAGAATGATTTTATATAAAAACAATATTTTATATCAATGAACTAGCACCCATAGGATTACCTATCTTGATACAGAAATGATTTTCATGTTGTCACCTGTTGCAATCCCACTCCATGTTTTAGTTATATAAAAAACACGCTGAAGTTAATTTTAGTGCCCATTTAATGTAATGTAAAAGGCCATTTAATTTGTATCATATAGGCCAAAGCCTAAATGATTCAATCATGTTTATTTGATGTTCATTTCATTTTAATTCATTTCAATTCACTTTCATTAATTAATTGATGGATTCATTTCATTTGAATCATGTTCATTTAAAAATCATATTCATTTGAATAGATTGTTGTCAACAATGAGCTCTGAAATCTTTTCCAATCATGCACTCCTATCAATAAAAAATTTTGAACACATATAAATACAGTATATTTATAACATTCATATAAAAGATTCCTTTTCCAATGGCCTCCCAAATTGTTTAACTCCGTGATCTAAACAAAGAAATCAAAGCACAAAAATCTAGAAGTTTTTCTCTAAGTAAACAAAAATTAAATGAATAATTTAATTATTAATAATTAAATAATTCTGGGCTCCTGATCTAGGCAACATGGTCCCAATATTGTCATCAGTGTTTACCAAACATCTTAAAGTGATGCATAGCCATCAAAAGACAAGCTCAATATGCTGGTCTCAAATCAACTTTTATTTTGTTTCAATCATACACAGGACAACCAGAAAATATTAAATGTTGAAGAAGCACCTCTGAATATAAAAGAGTAATTTTAAGCTTAAAAAAAAAAAAAAGACTCAAAGAGACAGGGACAATTCAGGGAACAGAAGAGAACTTAAAATTAATACCTCAGAGTCACTTAATAAGATACCGTCGACATAGAACAAGAACAGCATGCTTGTTCAGTGAATAAGAAAAAATTCTGAAATTAAAATGATGATTGCAGAGGCACCGGGGTAGCTCAGTCGGTTAAGTGTTTGCCTTTGGCTCACATCATGACCCCAGGGTCCTGGGATGGGGCCTGCACTGGGCTCCCTGCTCTGTGGGGAGCCTGCTTCTCCCTCTCCCTCTGCCTGCCGCTCCCCCTTGCTTGTGCTCTCTCTCTCTGTCAAATAAATAAAATCTTTAAATAAAATAAAATGATGATTGCTGAAATTAAAATAAATCCAATAGTAAAATTGAAGATAAAGAGGAAATACAAAATACTATGGCTATCTATTACTTGACTGATTAAATTTTAAAATATGAGGAAAGATAGAATATACACATAAATGAAATCATCTACCTTCTAAATCTAGAAAATCTAGAGAGCAAGAATAAAGAAAATTTGGAAAAGGAAAGCACAGAATAGATAACATAAGAGCATTTCCTAGAAGGAAAAGACCCCAGGCTTCATATTTAAAGACCTACAACTAACCAATATAATAACCAAACAAACATACAAACAAATACCAAGTAGAACACATAAAATTGTAAAATTTCAGAATACCGATAATAAAACGAAGGTTTGAAATGCTTCCAAAGAGGAAAGAAAAGAGTTTATTTACAAAGGAACAAAAACTAGACTGATACAAGATTTCTCATCAACGATAAATGTTTCTTTGTTCATTCCTTTGTTGGTGGGCATTTAGATTATTTCTGTATTTTTGGCTATTATGAATAATGCTGCAAAGAACACGGGAGTGCATATATCTCTTTTGAGATCCTGATCTCAATTATTTTGGATATATACTTCTGTGGGATTGTTGGATCTTATGTTAATTCAATTTTTAAGTTTTTCAGGAACCCAAACCCTTTTCCATAATGGCCCCACCATTTTACTTTTCCACAAAAAGTACACAAGAGTCCAATCTCTCCACATTGTTGACACTTATTCTCTTTGTTTTAATGATATAATGTGACTCTCCATTGAACATTTTATCATATTCCTGTTGACCCTTAGAGAAGTATCTATCCCCTTATCAGATGGATGTTTGCAAATATTTTCTCCTTATCTGTAGGTTACCTTTTAACTTTTGATTGATTCCTTTGCTGTGCAGTGTGCAAAGCTTTTTAATCTGATGTCGTCCCACTGGTTGTTTTTGTTTGTTTGTTTGTTTGTTTGTTTGTTTGTTGTATTTTTGCTTTTGTTGCTGGTGCTTTTGATGTAATGTTCAAGAAATCATTTCCAAAAGGAATGTCATGACGTTTTTCTTATGTTTTCTTCTAGTTTTGCAGTTCCTCATGTTTAAATCTCTGATCTATTCTGCGTTTATCTTTGTGTATGATGTAAGATAAGTTTCCAGGTTCATACTTTTCATACATGTGGATTTCCATTTTTCCCCAAATCATTTGTTTAAAAGACTGTCTTTCCCCTATTGTGTATCTTTGACAGCTCTGTCCAAGATAAGTTGACCACACATGTGTGGGCTTATCTTTGGGCTCTCTACTTCATTCCATTGGGCTACATGTCTGTTTTTATGCCAGTACTATATGATTTTGGTTATTGTAGCTATGTAATATATTTTAAATCAGGAAGCATGATGCTTCCAGCTTTGCTTTTTCTGCTCAAGATCAATTTGACTAGTGGGGTCTTTTTTTGTTTCCATGGGAATTCCATAGGATAGTCTTTCTATGTCTGTAAAGAATCTCATTGAGATTTTAATGCGGATTGCTTTGAATCTGTGTATCTCTTTTTGTAGTATGAACGTTCTAACAAATTTGGTTTTGAATTTTTTTATACTACTATTAAAAGCAGCAAAGTGTTAATACACATAATTTTTATGCAGGTCAATTTATTGTCCATTTCATCACATTTTAAATAACGACTTAGTTTCAAGTTGTGACTAGAATTTCATATTCTAGATTGAAAGAAAGGAAACTCATGGGAACTAACGTGCTTAGTGCCTACAATATGCTAGGCCCTCTATTGATTCTTTTACATGCATCCCTTATTTACTTCTTACAACCACTCTGAAAAGCTCATAATATTATCTATGTTGTATTAGTTTTATATTGTTACATTACAAGTGACTACGAACCTAGCCACTTAAAACAACACACATTTATTATTTTATAATTTCTGTGGGCCCAAATTCTGGGTACAGCTTAGCTGGGTCTTGGCTCTAAGCTCTTGCCGTACCGTATATTTATGTTCTGGCTACGGGTGTGATTGTCAATAGAGGCTCGACTACAGAAGAATCTGCCTCTAAGCTTCCTTGGATTGTTAGCAGAATTCAATTCCTTGTGTCTGCATGACAGAGATGTTTCAGCTTATTGCTGGTGACAGCCCTTAACTCCTAGAGGCTACTCAGTTCCTTGCTACATGGGTTTTTCCAACACGGGCACTTACTCATGGCAGCTTGCTTCTTCAGAGCCAGTTAGGGGCAGCTTCTCTAATATGTCTTCCAGCAAGACAAAGCCTTGTATGTATTATAACGTAATCACAGTAATGACATTCCATTACCTTTGCCACATTCCATTGTTAGAAGCAAGGAACAGGTTCCATCCATACACAAAGGAAGGGATTATACAAATAATTAATATATACTCTACCAAAATGTAAGCAGTTTGTGGGATGAACACATATCTCTATTATCTTTTCTGTTTCACAAATAGCATTTGTTATGAGCTAAATTGTGTCTGCAAAAAAAAAAAAAAAAAAAAAGTTGAAATTCTAACCTCTGTTAGAATTCATCATTTGTGAATGTTACCTTATTTGGAAAGAAGGTATTTGCAGATGTAATAAATTAAGATGAGGTCATTAGGGCAGGCCCTATCCAATATGAGTGGTGTCCTTATAAGTGAGATAAAGACCATGCAAAGATCCAGATGCAGAAGGAGACATCTGCAACATGGGCAGAAACAGAATTGATGCAGCTGCAAGCCAAGAATGCCAAGGATTGACAGCACCACAAAGAGATAGGAAGAGGCAAGGAAGGACTGTCCCCTACAGGCTCCAGAGGGAGCATGGCCCTGCTAACACTTTGAATTTGAGCTTCTAGCCTCCAGAGCTGAAGAGCAATAGAGTTCTCTCGTTTTAAGCTACCAACTTTGTAGTACTTTTGTGGCAGCCCTAGGAAACCAATTCAGCATTTAATTCTTCTATTGTCTCACACAGGGGAAGCAGTGAAGTAATATATTTTGAAGAAATTAAAATCCATTGCACTTAATGGTCAAACTCAAAATACTTTCTCTTTTGTCTCAGTGAATCTAAAATGACACTGATTGCACGATACATCATTATTTTATGTACTGCTTATTAAAAGAACTAACTAAATACTAATTGCTCTATGATAAAATACTTTCTTTTCATGTAGATACGTTTTTCACATCATACTTTTTGAAATAACCTCTCTCATCCCATCAATCTCTACTTTGAAATTTTAAAAAGTCCAATCTGAGGATTTTAACAATTTATCTTGCCTTCACAGTGAAAGATGCAATCATTCTGAAAATAGTTTGGTAACAAAATATAACACAACTTAATCTTCTTGTGAGTCTCTCTTCTTGTGAGCTTCCACAAAGCACTTGTATTTACTTTTGAAGAAAATAATACAATTGTGATTATTATGACAATGACAAATATTTGTGTCATTAATACCAAAATTAGTCTTCACTGTTTTGTTTCCTTCGCTTTTCTTTATAGATTTCAGAAAAGGCCAAACCATAGATTAACATATTTTAGACATCTCAAATCACAATTAAACTCAAAATATTTAATATCAGCAATGCACATAAATCCAATGACAATATGTACAGTTATGACTAAATTCATAGGGCACCTGGGTGGCTCAGTCAATTGAGCAACCGACTGGTGATTTCAGCTTGGGTCATGTTCTCAGGGAGGTGAGATTGAGCCCAGAGTCATGGGGGCTCCTTGCTTAGCAGGGAGTCTGCTTGAGATTCACTCTCTCTCTCTCTCTGCCCCTCCTCCCTCTAAAATAAATACATAAATATTTTTTAAAAATACATCCACGTACACACAATGACAGCCACTCTATGATAACCGGAGCATCTCTATGACAGTAACTACTAGGCTCTACAGATTGTAAAATGCATCCCAGTGTCAGAGATGTCGAAATGTAAAAAAAAAAAAAAGTCTTAAATAAAGTTGTAGGGGTAAAATGTAATGTAATAATTGCCATAGTCCTCTTCAGTAGGGGAATAAAAAGAGTTCTCTATGGAAAGAATAAAGAAATTCTTAACTCAAACATTATCTTAACTCAAACTTTGTTTATCTGCTCATTTAAGTTTGTTGTATCTTTCCTAAAGACTATATATTCCCATTTTATAGTCTCTCCCAAAAAAATATTGTGGGAGAGGAAAAATAATTTTCCTCTATCCTTCTAGGTTCTTGGCTAAGATTGACCTGTAATAAAAAGACAGATTAACAGGAGAAAAGTAAACTGAATAATATATATACCTCCTGTATTACATGAGAGATACCCAGGAAAACCGAGTAACTCCCTGAAATGGCCTAAGCCCACCACCCTAAATATCATCTCCAGCTAAAATCAAAAGAAAGTGTTGTAGGGTGGGGTTGGGGGGGGGGGGGTGGGTAGAGACCAGTTATGGGAAGCTACCAGGAAAAACACAATAGACCAGGGTAAGGTTGCTAAGCCTTAAGTCATCACCTTCTTCACTGATGAGAGTTTCTTGAGATTTAGAGGCATCCCCCTCTTTCCCACATAGAGAGAAAGACAGTCTTTGCAAACGGAGATTTCCCTTGTAATGTGATTTATAACAGAGTAATATCTACATTTCCTGTGTCTTCTGTTTCTTAAAAATAATCAGCCTAAAATAATCCTTTCGCCAAAGAGGCAGATTTGAAGTGATACATTCTGTTCCCCTTCAACAATGAACCAATTTCATATGGCTCAGTTTAATATAAAGCACATTAGAAAATTGTTATAAAAGGATGCAGCAATTAAGGGGATACTGCTTTGAAAAAGAGAAGGAAGGAAAGAAAGAAAGAAGGAAGGATAGAGAAAGAGAAAGAGAGAGGGAGCCAGGAGATTAGAAATATTAAATAATACTAGGCAGTGGGTACATTATCATCTCCATTTTCCAAGTGGGGAAAGGAAGCAATGAGAGTTATGCAGCTTGTCCAGAGATGAATGACTTGGGAGGCACGGAGCTGAGATTTACACCCAGACAGCCTGGCTTCAGAATTCAGACTCTTGGATCTCTGTCTTTCACTAGAAGAGGAGAGAGGAAGGTGGTGATTGTATATTAATATCTAAGAAATGGTTCTTGCAAAAATTCTATCTACATTTATCTAAATAATAACAAGTTAGGGGATCCCTGGGTGGCTCAGAGGTTTAGCGCCTGCCTTTGGCCCAGGGCGCGATCCTGGAGACCCGGGATCGAGTCCCATGTTGGGCTCCCTGCATGAGCCTGCTTCTCCCTCCTCCTGTGTCTCTGCCTCTCTCTCTCTCTCTCCCTATGTCTATCATAAATAAATAAATAAATAAATAAATAAATAAATAAATAAATCTTTAAAAAAATAACAAGTTATTCCCATACTATTTTTTACCAATAATTATTTTTTTATTAAAAGATTTTATTTATTTATTCATGAGAGACAGACAGAGGCAGAGACATAGGCAGAGGGAGAAACAGGCTCCACGCAGGGAGCCAGATGTGGGACTTCATCCCAGGACCCTGGGATCCCTACCTAAACCAAAGGCAGATCCTCAACCACTGAGCCACCCAGGTGCTCCAATAATTATTATTCTGATATGAGTAGCAAACAGCAATTTCAACCATTACCAAAATTAGGCCTCACTGCTCTGTTCCTTTGCTTTTCTCCATAACCTTTAATTGTAATATCAACTCATAATTAGGCTTTTTGAGTATGTGATTATGATTAATGCCCAATCATAGTAACAATGCTTATAATAATTGAAACTGTGGTTTTAATTTTTTTATACTGGGCAACTAGACAGTTATTAAGGCCCCTTTTTTCCTTATCTAAAAATGAATTGAGTGATTTTTGCCATTTTTATTCTGTTGAATCTTAAAAATTGTTTTCGTTCATTCACTCATTCTACCAACATTTACTGAAACTCTCCCATGTGCCAGACATTGTGCCAAATGATAAGCAAATAACAGGAAACAACATACCAGAATATCTACTTCCATATAGCTTATAATCTCATTTAGTAGTGAAGACAGGCTTAAAACCCCACAAGTAAGGTACTCATGAAGACAATGATTTTAAACATTACCTTTGCAGAGATTTAGACTCATAAAAGTAACATCAAAAAAGCTAAAGAATAAAGTTTCTCAATGAAGCATTAAACAGATGGCTGTAACAAGTGCCATATCTTAGTTTTGATCTTATGGCAACTGCAAAGATATTGAATAACATCTGCAAGTGATTTCAAAGTAATAAAAACTGTTCTTGTTTAAAGATCTTCCATAAATAGCTAAACTGCCTCCCCACATTGACAATACCAAAAACTCTCTGTCGGATTACATTATTTTGTTATTGAATTTTATGAAAGGATAAGATCTCTAAAAAAAGAAATTTATTAATTAGAGCCAAATCATTTTTGTAATAGCTGTCACTAATACTCTTAGACTAATTGCATCTTAAGAATCTGATCCTTTTAATGAGGGAAACTCCCTAGAGGAATTTTGGTGCTCTTGCTTCTGCAGGAGAGGAGACCAGAAAAGAGCAGTGACAAAGACACATACTTGAATGTAGAGAAAATGTTTTATTTATTTTTTTTTTTTTTTGAAAATGTTTTATTTTTTAAAAAAATTTTAAAAGATTTATTTATTTATTTGAGAGAGAGAGAGAGAATGGAGGGGAGGAAGAGAGGCAGAGGGAGAGGGAGAAACAGACTCCTCATTGAACAGGGAGACCTGTGAGGCTGATCCCAGGACCCTGAGATTATGACCTGAGCCAAAGGCAGATGCCCCACCAACTAAGCCACCCAAGTGCCCCTAGAGAAACCATTTTAGAATGAAGAGGAGAATTTGCCCCCTAAAATATGTCTCTTTGGCAAAAGGATTATTTTAGGTTGATTATCTTTAAGAAATAGGAAATATTTTGACAACTAAATAGAAGTTACCCTTTTGTAAGAGACATTTACATTTATAAGAGAAATCTCCATTTGGAAGGGTGACTGCCTCTCTGTCCCAGGAAGAGGAGGATGCCTCTAAATCTCAAGAAACTTATTGGCAATGACTTAATGCATAGCAACCCTACCCTGGTTGATTGTGCTTTTCCTGGTAGCCTCCCATAACCGGTCTCTGCCCACCAACCCCCACCCCCACTCTCACCCCCAACATCTCTTTTGTTTTTAGCTAGAGATGGTGTTTAAGGTGGCGGCTTGGGCCTTTTCAGGGAGTTACTCAGTTTTCCTGGTTACCTCCCATGTATACCGGAGGCGTACATGTTATTCAGTATGTTTGCTTTTCTCCTGTTAATCTTTTTATTACACGTCAATCTTAGCCAAGAACCTAGAAGGATAGAGGGAAAATTATTTTTCCCTCCCTGCAAGAACAAAGATGTCACATATTTAAGTTTTTATATGCTACAAACAAAAGCTTTTTTAATTTCCCAAACTTTTATTAATTTTTCTGTATAGTCAGAGACTTGATGTGATGTGTATATGTGTGTATGATTGAGTGCATGTAATTGTTGGGGAGGAAAGATTTTATTCTACCTTTCAAAGATTCTAATGGCTAATCTAAAAGTTAAATTGACATGAGACAGATTAACAGAAGAAAATCTACTTTTGTATATATATAGGAAAACCACAAACACGAGAGGTTCAAAGACAGAAAGGTAAAATGAGGATATGTGACATCCTACGTTCAGCAATGGGATAGGAACCTGGGGCTTCAAAGGATGGAGGGCTAGTCATAGGGCAATAAGAAGAGCCAATGTTTGGTAATTAGATGTTTGTCCTGCCATGCGGGTGGGTCATCACATAAAATCTATCTCTGGTAATAACTCTAATACTAGAAAAGAACTCTCACTTAGTTTTTTCTGGAATTTGTTAAAGGAGGAAACAAGTTTCTCTTAAGGCCACTGGGTTTTGATTGCCTTCAGCTCAAAATAGTCTACAAAATGTCCCTAAAGTGGCAAATTTTGGGGAAACTTTTTCTAAATCCTTTTAAAATAAAAAAAAAAAAGGGTCTGAATTTCATGTTTAGATTGACTCCAGGAGAAATAAAAGAAGTAATATTATCCATAAAATGAAAAGCAAGACTTCAATGGAGTTAAAATCCCTGAGCATCAGATGCCAGAGTAATGTAACTGCACCACACAAACACCTCTTCCTCTCATCCTCCCTCCCTTCATCCTTCTCTCTGCCCTTTGTCTCTCTCAACCTCCACTCCCAGAAACTTACAGAAATTAAACACTGACCTTTTTCAAAGAAATGGATTCAAATCAAACTTATCTGGATCCATTCTACCTCTTAAGGATTTAAGTTACACAAGGAATGGTTCAAGAAAATTAAAAATAGTAGTTAAAAAAAGCTGAGAGTATGGGTTGTTATTTAAGTCTCAGAGACGTACAAGGTTAGTTGCTTCTTAGCTATTTGATAGGCAATGAAACTAAGATGTAGAAAGGTTCAACAATGCCACAAAATTAGGTAGAGGCAAAGAGGAATCTTATCTCAGCTGGGCTCCAAAATCTGTGTGTATAACTCGGCTTAGCCTAAGCAAGAAAAGATTGAGAAGAGCAAAATAGTTTTCTTAAAGCTGTTATGACTTTTTTATTTCATAAAATGACATCAGTAAACAAAAGAAACAAATCTTCTCTCCTAATTCGAGGCAGATCCAGTAACAATTAGTGAGTATTTTAAGGAGGAGTCGCATCTCCATATAAGTGATTTCAGCAACTAGAAGTGTCCAACAGTAAAACTGCTGGAATATCAGGGCATATGAATGATCATATGACAAAAACACCATGGAAAATAGGAGAGATGGTCTTTTAATGGGGTGGTGTGGCAGGGGCTGAATGATGTCTAGGCTCTGTTAAAGTGTAAGATTCTGTGAACTAAAAATCTTCATACAGAGTAAATTTTCCTTGTCTTTTTTCCCCTAGTTTTCTGAAAACAAGACTAGAGTTCTTACACTATTAAAAATTTGATGGTAACCCAAATTTCAACTTCCGATTTTCTCCAAGTTGCAAATGGTTTTATCGAAATTCTATTTTATTATTTTAACTCCAGCAGGAAACAATTTTTGATGAAACTGTTTTTTACATAAACTGTTGCAAAGAAAGATCACCTGATTCCTGAATGTGCTCAATTTTGCATTTGTCCCTAGAATTTCAGAAAACATTCCCCATGATTTTTGGAAAAGAATCAAATGCCTAAATATCCAATAGAAATTTTATCTGTCCTTATGGTATAGGAATTCTTCTTAAGTAACTACGATCTGTGTAGTTGAAGGTGGCCTTAAAATTAACGAAGCACAGGATAGCTCCTGGAAGAAATCCCAGTCTCTCTTGGATTGTTGTAGAGGAACATAAAATTTTGCTCAACCATAAAATGATTATGCATAGATCCAATCTACTCAGATTTCCTTCTCAACAACAACAACAAAAAACATTAAGAGAAAATTTCAGGATCATTAGAAGTATCAAGAAGGAGGGTAAGGCCATGACTTACTTTAAAATATATATCTTCATCATTTTCAGCCTTTTTTGAATCAAGACACACATTGAAGGTCCTTCTGCATATCTTTCTGGCAAAGCAACAATCAAAATATATCCATGTTCGTGTATGTGTGCATATGTGCATGCATATGTATATTCCTTGTAAAGTTTTTACTGTGGATTCTATTAGCATTTAATGTATTTTCTGCTTTTTGCCTTTTATAAGCAGATCATAAATCTCATTGATGGATATGGAATTAAGGTCACTCTTGCTGCTCTGTGTAGCAAAGTCAACCATACCCTTAGGGTCAGCTAATGCTGTTCTTCATGGCTTGTTCAGGAGAACTTTGAAAGAAGACATCCATCTTTCTGGAATGCCAGCATTTTAGGCATAAAGGCTTACTATTTCATCACTGGCAAGGATAAAGCCCTGGGAATGTTATATTTTTTGCTAAGTACAGTAAACTCTTCACGGTCTACTGCATTTTTATGTGGCATCTTCTCCTAATAATATTTCTGTGGGTCATCCATTCACTGCCTTCTGTAAATATTCAGAAAATAGCTGTCAGCAATCAACTGAGTCAATTGAAGTTTCTGATTAATGGGAAAAGTTGAGTCATCCATAACTGGTCTATTCATCTTTTACTGTTGTGTTAACAGAAAAGAAAAATAGCTTTAATACTGGATTACTTTTTTGCTAAAATTATTGCAGAATCCTTTGGTTTATAGTATTCCTTGTGGACTTCAAAATGTCTGGTGTTGATTTAACTGTATATCTAACATTTGAAATATGTTAATCATTTTAATAAGTATTTGTTAATATTTTTGATTAATAAACATATACATGCAACATTTATTGAGCACATACTATAAGCTAGTAAATAGTCTAAGGAGTTAAAATAGCTTATGGGATTTACCCCTCATTACACTTCAGGAAAAATATGAATTACTTGAACCTACTTTATAAATAAGAAAAATGAAGCATAGTTAACAGTTAATTCTGAACTTACTCAAAGTCACAAAACTAGAAAATTACAGAATACTTATAGCCATATATGAGTATTTTCCTACTACTTTTCCTAGTAAGTTGTGAATTTTAAAACCAACTTCTTACTTATGGTAAGAAAAAAAAAATCAGCTATTGACAGGCATGAATAATGATATACATACTTGCAGTTTTTGACAAGGCTAATGATAAAGACCACATAGTCACAAGAAAAACATTCACATCAATGTCAATTTTTTAAGCGTGGGATTTAAAAGGGTATTTGCAATGCAAATATATGCAAATATAACTGCAAATTAGGTATTCATATAGATAATAACTGGAAGAGAATATTAATAAGCAAAACTATATGCGTAACATTATTTTGATTATTTTATTTTTTTGAAATTTTCCTTAATATTTTTACTGCATTATTCATACAATGAAAATTATTCATGTAAAATTAGTCAAATGCATCCCTCAAAATAAAATACTTAGGTACAAATAAAACAAAATATGTATAGGATCTATATGAAGAAAATTACATAACTCTGATGAAAGAAATCATAGAAGAACTAAATAAATGAAAGATATTCCATGTTCATTGATAGAAAAATTTAATAGTCAAATAAATGTCTGTTCTTCCCAATCTGAAATACAAAATCAAAGCAGTCCCAATCAAATCTCAGCAGGTTATCTTGGGGATATTAACAAACTGATACTAAAGTTTATATGGAGAGGCAAAATACTCAAAACAGTCAACACAATATTGAAAGAACAGAGTTGGGGGACTAACACGACTTGACTTCAAGACGAATGATAAAACAGTAATCCAGAGAATGTCGTATTGGTGAAATAATACAATGGGAGAGAACAAAGGCTCAAAAATAGCTCCATATAAATATAGCCAACTGATCTTGAACAAAGGCAAAGGCAATACCATGGATAAAAGAATCTTTTCAACAAGTAGAGCTAGAACTGGAAATGAACATGCAAAAAAACCCCAAAAATCTAGACACAGACTTTATACCCCTCAAAAAATAACTCAAAATTGATCACAGACCTAAATGCAAGGTGCAAAACTATATAATTCCTAGAAGATAACATAAGAGAAAAACCTAAATGATCTTGGGTGTAGCAAAGACACCAAAGGCATGATCCATGAAAGGAAAAATGATTAGCTAGACTTCATTAAAAGCAAAAATTTCTGTTCTGTGAAAGATACTATCAAGCAGATGACAAGACAAAAAACACACTGGGAGAAAATGTTTGCAAAAGATATATATGATAAAGAACTGTTATCCATAAACTAAAAAACAAACAACAACAAAAACTCCTAAAACTCAACAATAAGAATACGAACAACCTAATATAAAAATGAGGGAAATTCCTGAACAGACACTGCGACAAAGAAGATATAGAGATGGCAAATAAGCCTATGAAAAGATGTTCCACATCAAATGTCATCAGGGAAATTCAAATTAAAACAAAACATACCTATTAGAATGGCCAAAATCCAGAACACTGACAACACCAAATGCTGGTGAGGATGTTGAGCAACAGGAATATTCATTCACTGCTGGTAGGAATGTAAAATAGTACAGCCACTTTGGAAGATAGTTTGGCAGTATAAACAAATTGTTACCATACAAAATCCAGCAATTTCCCTCCTTTGTATTTGTCCAAAGAAATTAATCACTTATGTTGACACAAAATCCTGCACATAGATGTTTATATTAGCTTTATTTATAATTGCCAAAACTGGAAGCAACCAAGATGTCCTTCAGTAAGTGAATGAATAAACTGTGGTACATCCAGACAATGGAATATTGTTCAGAGCTTAAAAAGGTATGAGCCATCAAGATATGAAAAGACATGGAAGAAACTTAAATGCACATTATTAAGTGAAAAAAAGCCAAGGTGAAAAGATGACATACCGTGTAATTCCAACTGCGTAACATTCTGGAAGCAAAATTCTGGGGAGAGTTAGAAGATCAGTAGGTGTTAGGGAAGAAGGAGGGATGAATAAATGAAACATGGAATTTTCAGAGCAGATGAACTACTTTGTATGATATCATCGTGGCAGATACACGTAATTCTGTTTGTCCAAACCTGTAGAATGTATAAGACCAAGAGTGAATCCCTTTAAACTAGGGACTCTGGGAGATGATTATGTGTCAGTGTGTACATTGATTGTAATAAATGTGCCACTCTGAAAGGAGATGTTGATAGCGGGTAGGTAATGCTCGTGAAGGGGCAGGGGATATATGAGAAGTCTCTATACTGCCACTCAATTTTTCTGTGAACCTACAAGTGCTTTAAAAAAATAAATTCTATTTTGGGACACCTGGCTGGCTCAGCCGTTAAGCGCCTGCCTTCGACTCAAGGCATGATCCCAGTCCGGAGATCGAGTCTCACATCAGGCTCCCTACAAGGAGTTTGCTTTTCCCTCTATGTCTCTGCCTCTTTCTCTGTGTCTCTTGTGAATAAATAAATAAAATCTTTAAAATAAATAAATAAATCTATTTTTAAAAATTACAATGCTTTACCATCAGTATGATATGATTCAAATTGTTAAATATAGTCAAATGTTTTATATATACACATATAACATTATATATATTTCATATATTTACATATATGTGTGTGTGTATATACCTATCATCCTATGGACTGAATTGTGTCCCCTCCCTCCAGATTTGTATGTTAAGTCCTAACCTAAGGGGATGACATTTTGAGATGAGACCTTTGGAAGGTAGTATAAGATGAGATCATGAGTGTGGTCCCTCATAATATGGTATCAGTGGCTTTATAAGAAGAGTAAGAAAGAGAGAGATCCCTCTCTCCACCATTCAGGATGCAGTAAGAAGGCAGCCACCTACAAGCCAGGAAGAGAGTTTTCACCAGGAACTGAAATGACTGGCAACTTCATCTTATACTTCCCAGCCTCCAGAACTGTGGTAAATAAAAGCCTTAAATGTCTGTTGTTTAATACACTCAGTCTATGGTATTTTGTTACAGCAAATACTGAACAAATACTGAACATACACATGTACACGTTCTGAAAGGATACACAACAAACTTTAAGAGTGGTTACTTCAAGGAGTGTTAATGGGAATTTTGGAGGGAAGAGATCTTCACTTTTCATTTATGTCAATCTTACGTAGTGTTTGAAATTTTAATGAAGCGAGTGTATTAAATTTTATTTTAAAACCCAAAGAAAATCAAATGTATTAATGAGGGAATAATGGCTATCTTGTTTCCTTTTGTTGGGTAGTTATGTTGTATTTTCAACAATTCCAAAGTTTTGACACATAGTAGGCATTCAAAAAATATTTCTGGACTGAACATAAATATGTTGTTTTGAACAGAAATATGTTTTGATGTAGTGACTTATACCTATATAGGATTTCTGATGATTTTTTAGTTAAGGCCCTATACATTATATGCCATATTCCCGTTGGCAAAACACATCTCAGGAAACATCCTGTCACTCCCTCGTTTAATAAAATCAGATTACCTTTGCAGAAGAATACCACAGTAAGATAAATGAGCTCCAGGATACAGAAAGATACTTATAAGAAAGGTAGCCCTGCTGGAAAAAAAAGTTGGCTCAAGTTATGCCATGAAAAGCTTTCCTCATATAATTTCACATATATAGCCACACATGACTCCATACAAATAGTATTTCTTAACTAAAAAGAAAAAGAAAAAAGAAGAGAAGAAAAGAAGGAATTCAAGAATATATGAGCAAGAATATGTTATACCAAAACCAAGAAGTCCTCAATAATACATGCAACTGTATATATTTCAAATTCAGAGGTACATGGTCACTTAGCAAATGAATCTCGCAAAAAGATTTATGTCTCGTTGCACGCTCTATGATGGCCAAATCTCAAATGCACAGAAATTGATTGACTTGAGTCACAGTCACTATGCCCTTCCAAGCTGTCCAAGCTGTTTGTGGTTGAAATGACGATATTGTGATAATAATACATTTGCCTCATTTTCCTTGCAAAATACCTAATAACTTTTTTCAAAATCAATACATTCTGTTTTCTAGATTTGATAATACAAAACAACAACTACTACTACTTGATACCAGCATAGACCTTGTTAAGCTTACAAAGTGTTTTCATGTATACCTTCCCATTTGGTGATTACAACAGCCTCCTGAAGAAGTTTGTTATAGACCAAAACACCAAATTTAAAGGGAGTTAAACGACGCCATTTTTACACAAAAGGCGGGTAGCAGGGCTGTGATAGAAATGTAGACATGTTGATAAGGCCTTTTAAAATTGTTAAGATAAGGCCTTTTAAAAATGTTATGTTGAAAATTCCGTAATGGTTTGAGAAAACTAGAGAATAAAAAGACTCCAGGAAGAGGAGTATTTTCTGGGTCTTTTGCTGTTACCTTCTTTAATTTCTCAACAGCCAGCCAACTGAAGCTGTAAAGAGCTTTTATCTTATCCTATGAAAGCAGAATTTCATCTCTTTTTCCTCTACACACTGTATGGACTTGGCAATTAGAAACTTCATATTTTAGCCAATTAACCCAATAAAAACCATCTCAGCATTAGTTTAAAGTTTAGAAACCATAGGATAGGGTACTAACATCATTTTTGCATGTTTAAAGGTTCATACAATTGACTTTAAATAACCCAAATGAATTTCCTAGCACATAGAGATCTGGGAAAGCTCATTAGAGCAGACACGTATAACAGTTACTGAAGCAACATTTTTTAAATAGCTGAAGCTTATATGATTACCAGTCACTTTCTTTTTATTAAAATGACCAATTAGAAGGCAGTAGTCTATTTTATCAAGCTGGAAAGATAGGCTGGATTTTTCCTTTTTAATGAAAAAGATAAGATGGTGCTTAAATTTGAGCTTAACGTTCTGCAGATGGCCATCTTCATTCCGTAGCACTAAAATTGAGGCCAGGAAAGGACAGGTATATTTGTAAACACTGGTTTCACTCTCTTCATGCAACTAGAAGGCCCAGGGAGGATGAACAATAATAGCAGTTATCCAAAAAAAGACTGAATTATGTTACATTTTCTCTTTAATTCTTTTAAAGAATCATTTAATTTATTTATTTGAGGCTGGAAGCAGAGGCAGAAGGAAGAGCAGACTCCCCGCTGAGCAGGGAGCCCACCTAAGGGTTTGGTCCCAGGACCCCGAGATCATGACCTGAGCTGAAGAGACACCTAACCAACTGAGCCACCCAGGCACCCAAGATTTTCTCTTTAATTCTTACATTTCTAGGGAGAAATTGGAGATTAAAAGGAAAGCCAAAAGCTTAAGGTGAACCTTAAAACTCTACAATTGCAACTGGGTTCTGACTTTAGGAAACAAATGCTGAGACAGAGTTCAGAGTACAGAAAGTTTTCTGGGGGGTGACATCTGTGAAAGCAGAAAAGAAGAGGTGGGATCAGGCTGGACGACCTGTGGGCAGCCATGCAGATCTAACAGCATTTGCCTACCCCAGGGGGAGCACAGGAGCAGAGATGATCTGTTAGAGGAATCGCATTTGGGTAGAAATGGCTATGCCTTTGTTCTGCTATCTTGCTTCACCACTGACTGCCTCACCTCAAGAAGAGTATGACCTTGACTCACAAACTAAGGTGGGCCCAAAGGGGTTAACAAGAGGAGGCTACAGCTAACAAACATACCTTCTCGAAGGGGTATCTGCGTGGCAAATCATGTTTGCCACATGTGGTTTACATCTATATTGGTTACACGGATGTACAGGATATATTATGTTTGATATTGGTTAGATGTTTCTTATGCAGCATATACAAGGGCAAAACTCCCCATGCATTCAAGAAAGACAAGTGTCCATTCAGTTCATCATAAGAAATCATTTAATTTTCTTATAATCATATAAGATCATAAACATACAGTAGCATATTCTAAATACGACAAACTGCTTAAAAATGAAAACATCATTGAGAAAAAGAATTAGAATGTGTATATTTAGTACTATGTCCAAATACACTTGGTAAGGTATAGACAAAGTTAGAATTAAGCCTACATAAAGAATCACACAGTTAAAAGACTTGCTGGATAGGAAAGCTGACCCTTCTGAAAGCCCCACTGCAGTGAATGGCATTTAACCTGTTTACACACTGTGTAGATGACCCTGTTCCATGAACAGGAACCTCCACAAACTCTCCTCTGACATAAATATTTTCCTGGTGTTGGTCATTGTCAATTGCAAAGGACTCCATAGAAGTCATTTCTCAGATGCTTCAGTATAGCTCGTGTGTACAATACAAATTATTAAATGTGTCAAATAACAATCCTTAACCCTTGGTGGCTATCTAATGAACTAACTTGAAAAGGAATTTTAGTAAGTGATATTTCAAGATGAGAACTCTTTGGATTCCTACTGGAAAGGTGAAAAAAATGTTTTTAAAGCTAAGCCTTAATCAACAGAGAATTAAAGAGGGCAGAAAAAACAAAAGTAAATGACTCTCAGGGAAACTGAGGAGCAAGAGAAACATTGTTTGGGTTTAGGATAAGTAGACATATCTAAGTAGAGTCAAAGATGCGACTGATAGCACTGACCCCTGGAATTCAGCTGAACACAGAGTTTAAGTGCAATAAAACCTTGAAATCAACATAATCCATGCTTCCTTTTTTTTTTCCTTCATGTTACCCCTTCTTCTGACCATCTGACCCCCCCCAGACATTTAGTGTCTCTAAGCTACACACTGCAACACCCTAATTACTCAAATCGGAATCGTCCACCTCTCCCTTACCAAAATCCTCTCCCATTGCTTCCATGACTTGACACACCAACTGCATGCAGTGTACCAACACACCAAGGGAACGACTAGCTGTTTGATTGCTCAAGAGCCTGTTCAAGGGGCCCCTTCGATCATAATTACAGAGAAGTACCTAGACTGAGGATATCATATGACAGTTGCAGGCAATATTCTTTCCAGATAAATCTCTAGACAAATATCTGAAATCGACTTCTCACAGCTGGCCCTGACACCAAGGCAAGAGTGCTACTTCTATCTCAGAGCACAAAATGATTACACTTCCCTTCCTACTTCCCCCTTTTAGTTCTAACGTATTAACATTAGAATGTGTTAGATGGATCAAGTGTTTTAAACAAGAGGATGCAGTGAAATAAGATTAGCAATGTATTTGGGGTGCCTGGGTGGCTCAGTCAGTTGGGCGACCCACTCTTGATTTCAGCTCAGGTCATGATCTCAGGGATGTGGGATCAAGACCTTTGTCAGGCTAGGTGATGAGTGTGGAGTCAGCTTGTTCCTCTCCCTCCCCCTCTGCCTCTCTCCCAACTTGTGCAAGTGCTCATGCTCTTTCTATCTCTAATAAATAAATAAAATATTTTTTTAAAAAAATTAAAGATTAGCAATGTATTTGAAAAAAACTTTTTTGTTGTTGTTCCTGGATGGTTCGGTCAGTAAAGCAGGTAACTCTTGATCTCAGGGTTGTAAGTTCAAGCCCCACACTGGGTATAGAGTCTACTCAAAAAAAAAAAAAAAAAAAAAAAAAACCAACAAAAGAAAAAGAAAAAAATTGTCTTGGTCCATTACTGTGCCTAGAGTTAGGCACACTGGAATGAATTTAAGCAGATGTATCTCTATGACACTTGAAAGAGTAAAAGATACCAATCCACAGTACCCCAAAACAAAACTATTATCTTTATAATCTTCAAGTATAATAGACTAATATCCAAATATCCAGCATTATCAAGAAATATAAGTATGTATATATGTTTGTATATATGTAGGAAAATATGTTAAAAGTTCAAAAATAAAAGAGAAATAAAATAATCTTGTACAGTCAGTATAAGATATTTAAAAATACACAGTGGTTTTACTGAATCTTCATTTTTTAATTTTTATTTATTTATTTATGATAGTCAGAGATAGAGAGAGAGAGAGAGAGAGGCAGAGACACAGGCAGAGGGAGAAGCAGGCTCCATGCACCGGAAGCCCGATGTGGGATTCGATCCCGGGTCTCCAGGATCGCGCCCTGGGCCAAAGGCAGGCGCTAAACCGCTGCGCCACTCAGGGACCCCTGAATCTTCTATTTTAATCCATATACTTAGCTTATGTAGCTCCATCCACAATCTGACAATTTTAAAAAATAATTTATGATTTTTATGAAGTTTTAATTTAATTCCAGTTAGTTAACACACAATGTAGTATTAGTTTCAGGTATATAATCTAGTGAGTGATTCAGTACTTCCATTTACCCAGTGCTCATCAGGACAAGTGCACTCCTTAATCTCCATCCCCTCTTTCACCCATCCCCTTTCCCAACTCTCCTCTAGTAATCATCAGTTTGTTCTCTATAATTAAGAATCAGCTTCGGGACACCTGGGTGGCTCAGTGGTTGAGCATCTGCCTTCAGCTCAGGGCGTGATCCCGGGGTGCTGGAATTGAGTCCCACATTGGGCTCTGGCAGGGATCCTGCTTCTCCCTCTGCTGGTGTCTCTCCCTCTTTCTCTGTGTCTCTCATAAATAAATAATTTTTTTTTTTTTTAAGAATCTGCGTCTTGGTTTGTCTCTCTTTTTTTTCTTTTTGTTTTGCTCATTTGTTTTGTTTCTTAAATTCCATATATGACTATTTATAAGTTTTAAAGGATAAATGGGTATTAAAGGTATATCAAAAATGTACAAGTGTTCAAAATGGGGCTCAAAATTATAATCAACTTAAATATTTATAGAGTTTACTTCTTTAAAGTGGCAAAGCATCATAGTAAGACTAACACAGCTCTGGTCCCAGCTCCTCTCCTGTCTACCTATAGTAACTCAGGGAAGTTATGAAATGGAGATATGAATGTTTCTAATGCATAAAGTTATTGTGAGAATTAGGTTAACAGATGTAAAGCACTTAGTACAATGGATCATTATTCAGGAAAACTACACAATCTAGTTATAGGAAATGACCCATGTATTGATACATATTGATTTAAAAAAATAGGATTAATCATCCCTAGTTAATAGAGACTGGGAATTTTATAATGTATTTATTCAAAACTTCTCTGGCATCAATTTTCTAAAAGTACCTCGGTAATTTGATTTGTTGATAGGAATAGCCTCCATCCTCTTTCAGTACATAATTTGTATACTTTAATACACATGGAGGTAATTATTTTGTTATGAAGAAAGAGGTCGTAGCTTGGTTAGGTCAAGGTTCCCTAGGGAGAAAAGGAAAAAGGATAATTAAGTAAATTTATTATATCTATTACCCTTTAAACTCCCTTAAACCAGCTTGAATCACATTGATTAGAAAAGTAAAGGCTAGAAGCTGATGGAACTATTTTTAATAAAATATTTGAGAGATTCTGTGTGAAGAATGAATGCCAGAAATTGACCTATTTTAAGAGTGACTTTGGGAGAAATTCCAAGCATATTCTCTATAGA
The DNA here is from genome assembly GCF_003254725.2 of Canis lupus dingo. NCBI lineage: Eukaryota > Metazoa > Chordata > Mammalia > Carnivora > Canidae > Canis > Canis lupus. The sequence continues at coordinate 60,762,527 of NC_064257.1, forward strand.
AACCAACACTATGCTATTACTCTAAGAATCATGAGATGATGCTCTTGGCAAAGGCTGTGATATTTTCACCATGAGTGCCATCAGCCATATCAGCAGAGTGACTTCATGCAGTGACTTTATATATAGTGAATGTCAAAAATGGTGGATGCTATATGATGAACCGCAGGTGATTCATTGATATAAGACTGGTTTATAGGCATTATGAGACATGCCTTTGGGGATTTCCAGAAATAGCTGAGAAATGCTTTAAGACACTGCTTGAACATGAAGGGTATTGTTGAGAATCTTCAGAATTGGGATATAAAAATAAATGTGATTTCACTTGTGACCCAAAGCTAGTGTTTCCTAGAGAACTTTAGAATTATACATGGTTACACACAATTAATTGATCCAGGCATCTTGTTTAGGGAAGATTACTAAATATTGTTAACCAAATCACAAATCAATAGCTTTAGTGGTTTAGTATATAAAGAATATGATTAGTACCTAAAGCAAAACTTCCTAATAATAATACAATTAATTAAAAAGTTTTTAAGTAATGGAATTTTTTTAAATATTACATATATGAAGCAGGAAAAAATAACATTACCTTCAATTCTTCAATTAATAACAAATATTCTTATGCTTAAACATAATATTACGGTTACTTAATGAGGCAAATAATCACCAATTATAATCTTCCTAACAATTCGCTTAAGGTATGAAAGTCAAGAATTGATGTATTTGGAAAACATACTAAAACTGATTTTACTTTTATGGGATATTGCACTACAGTAAAACTTTACCTCATATCCTGGATATAAAATTATACCACAAGAAAATCTCCTCCCATATCCCATCAAAACCCCTCCCCTAGAATTCCTACTTTTATTCATTAAGGAGTAACCAGGACTAAAAGATTAGACCAACTATATGAACTTTACCTCATATCCTGGATATAAAATTATACCACAAGAAAATCTCCCATATCCCATCAAAACCCCTCCCCTAGAATTCCTTTTATTCATTAAGGAGTAACCAGGACTAAAAGATTAGACCAACTATATGAACCAATAGGCAGAATTGAGAGAGAAAAAGGAAACAAAGAGGGATCTAAAAATGCCCCAACTTACTGCCAGGAGAGAGTTTTCAGGTTGCAATGCAGGGAGGCAGAACCCAAATAGAACCCAGTGGTTCTCTTGAGTTGAGAAAACAGAGTTCAGAGTTCAGGAAGGTCAAGGTAGCTGGAATTGTTAAGATAGGGAACTGAATCAAGAAAGAGAAATACAGAGAATCCAGATGCAGGAAATTGAATTCAAGAGAAGAATTAAAGGGCAAGTGGAAAGAAACCTATATACCAATAAATTGGACAACAAATAAGACATGATAAATTCCTAGATATATGCAACCTATTAAGACAGAATCATTAAGAAATAAGTTTTAACAGACCAATAATGAGTAAAGAAATTGAATTAGCAATCCAAAACCTCCCAACAAAGAAAACTCCATAACTAGCCCATGGTTTCCCTGGTAAATTCTACCAGATATTTAAAGAAGAATTAGCCCAATTCTACTCAAAATTCTCCCAAAAATTAAAGAGGAAAAAAACACTCCCAAACTCATTTTACAAGGCCAGCATTACCCTGATACTAAAGCCAGATAAGGATAGTACAAAGAAAGAAAACCTCAAGCCAATATCCCTGATGAAGATAGATGCAACAACTCTCAGCAAAATACTAATCATTTGAATTTAGCAGAATATTAAGAGGATCCATGATCCATCACCAAGCCAGATTTATCCCTGGGATACAAGAATGTTTTAACATATGTAAATCAATGAATGTGATACACCACATTAACCAAATTAAACCAATAAAAATCATATGATCCTCAGAATAGATGCCAAAAAAGCATTTGACGAGATTCAACACCCTTGCATGATAAAAATGTTAACAAACTGGCTATAGGAGGAATGTATCTCAACATAATAAAGGCCATATATGGGGTGCTTGGGTGGCACAGCTGGTTCTGATTCTTGGTTTCAGCTCGGGTCTAGATCTCAGGGTTGTGATCTCAGGGTTGTAAAATTGAGCCCCATGTCATGCTTCGTGCTTAGTGCAGAGTCATCTTAAGACTCTCTCTCCCTCTGCCTCTGCCCCTCCACCACACACTTTCTCTCTTTCTCTCTCTTTCAAATAAATAAATACATCTTTAAAAATATAAAATAAAATAAAGGCCATATTTGACAGCTAACGTCATACTCAATGGTGAAAAGCTGAGTGCTTTTTCTCTAAGACTAGGAGCAAAACAAGGATGCCCATTCTTGTCACTTCTATTCAGTGATGTACTGGAAGTTTTAGCCAGACTAATATGTCAAGAAAAATAAATAAAATGCATCTAGCTCAGAAAGGAAGTAGTAAAATTGTCTCTGCAGATAACATGATCTTATATATAGAAAATCCTGAAGACTCCACCAAAAAACTGTTAGAACTAATAAATGAATCTAGTAAAGTTGTAGGAAACAAAACCAACATGCAAAAGTCCGTCGCATTTTTAACACTAAATATGAATAATCCAAAAAAATTAAGAAAACAACTCTGTTGATAATGCATACAATAAAATAAAATAAATAAAATACTAGGAATAGATTTAATCAGTAAGGTGAAAGGTCTGCATGTTGAGAACTATAAAACACTGATTAAAGTAATTAAAGAAGACATAAATAAATGCAAAGATATCTCATGTCAGTAAATACTTAATAATGTTAAATGTTCCTACTTCTCAAAGCAATCTGCAGATTCAGTGCAATCCCTATCAATATTCCAATGACATTTTTCAAAGAAATAGAAAAAAACAATCTTAAAACTCCTATGGAACCAAAAAAAAAAACTGTCAATAGCCAAAATGACCTTGAACAGCAACAAAGAAGTTAAAGAAGTTGAGGACATCACAGTATTGATTTCAAAATATACCACAAAGCTATAGTAATCAAACAGCATGCTACCAGCATAAAAATAAACATAGAGACCAATGAAATAGAATAAAGAGCCCAGAAGTAAATCCATGCATTTATGGTCAATTGATCCTCAACAAAGATGCCAAGGATACACAATGGCACAAAGGCAATCTCTTCAATAATATTTCTTAGAAAACTGGTTTCCCACGTGAGGAAGAATGAAATTAGAACCTTATCTCACTTTATAAACAAAAATCAACTCAAAATGGATTAAACACTTAAAGACCTGAAGCCATAAAAATAGAAAACAGGAAAAAACTTGACATTGGCCTGGAAATGATTTTTTGAATATGATCCCAAAAGCTCTACAAAGAAAACAGAGTTAAGAGAAAACCTATGGTCTGGGAGAAAATATTTGCAAGCTATACATTTGATAAGGAGTTAACATTCATAATACATAAGAACTCAAACAACTCAATGGTAGAAAACAAATAATCTAATTTAAAATTGGGCAAAGGCCCTGAGTAGACATTTCTCAAAAGAAGACATACAAATGGCCAAGAGGAATATGGGGAAAAATGCTTAATATCACTAATCATCAAGAAAATGTAAATCAGATATCACCTCACATTTGTTGGAATGGCTATCATCCGAAAGACAGAAGATAACAAATGTTGACAAGGATGTCAAGAAAAGGGAACCTCTGTACACCGTTGGTGGGAATGTAAACTATGGAAAATAGCATAAACATCCTTCAAAACATTAAAAATAGAATTGCCATATGATCCAGCAATCCCACTTCTGGGGATATATATAAAAGAAATGAAATCAGTATCTTGAAAAAATATCTACACTCCCATTTCACTGTAGCATTATTTACACTAGCCAAGATATGGGAAAAAACCTCAAGTGTCTGTCAACAGAGGAGTAAATGAAGAAAGTGTCTCTCTCTCTATATATATATAATGAAATATTATTCAAACACAAGAAAAAAGGAAATCCTGCCATTTGTGACAATATGAACCTAGAGGACATGAGGCTAAGTGAAACAAGCTAGACAGAGGAAGACAAATACTGTAGGATCTTTCTTATACATGGAATGTATTTTAATAAAGTCAAACTCACAGAAGCAGAGAGATAACAGAGGCTGTTTGTGGGGGTGGGAATGGGAGGTTTTGGTCAAAGGGTACAAAGTCGCAGTTCTGTAGGGTGAATAAGTCCAGAGATCTATGTACAACAGGAGACTGACTATATGCAATAATGCTGTACTGAATACTGGAATAGCTGAGTGAGTGGATTTCAGACGCTCTTACCACACACACACACACAAAATGGTGCCTGGGTAAGGAGATATGTTAATTAGCCTGACTATAGCAATCATTTCACTATTATATGTATATTAAATCATCATGTTATACACCTTAAATATATATCTTAAAAATAAATGAGCCACCCACAAGAGAGCAAATCAGATGTTAAAATGCTTTTTATGATCTAGCCTCAAAAGTCATATTTCTTATACATTCCATAGGTCACACAAGTCCGTATTTATTCACTGTGGTAGGCAACTACACAAAGGGACTGAATATCAGAATGCAGGAACACTGAGGCTATCCTGTAGGTTGGCCATCACATTTTTGCCTTTTCTAGAATCAAAAAATGATTAAATCAAGTGTTACATATGCCTGGTTATCATATTCATATTTTAGCATAAATTTTCTATTAATTTTCTACTCTTCATTGAACCTATAACAAACTTATTTATCAAGCATATTGGTTCTATTATTTTCATCATGCCCTATAACTTCATTCTTGGTCCTAACACCTCCTCAGCCCTTATCAGTCTACAATTCATGTAAGTTATAAAAACACAAGTACAGCGTATCTAGAAACAATACTCTCATAGCTTCTGCTCCCTAAGCAGAGACTAAAAACCAAATGGAATATCTTGAAAGTACACAGGAAATACGTTGAACTTTTCCTATATTTGATTTTTTTTTAATTTGGCAGACTGTCTGGTTTTCCTCAAGCAACTTATTGGCCAATGCTTATTTATTTACCCAGTGGTATTATAAATTCTTAACAGCAATTCAGATGATAAAACATATGCCTCAAAAATAGGAATTATCTTTAGTTTTTTTTTTTTTTCAAGATCTAAGAGGTCAATTACAATGGCAAATTACTCTTTCATTGGCCAAAATATAAATGAGAGTATCAATAACTAGAGAAGTTCTCACAACACAAGCCAATTCTTAAATTAATGGGCTGGATAATTCATTCTGTTTAGTAGACTTCCAGGCTGCAGTGATCTAAATTGATTACTTCTATCTTTTGGCATTGACAAATCAGTTACATTTATTTTGTAATCTCTGCAAGTGTTAGTCTTATACTCCCTCATAATCTGTTAAATGAAGAGAATAATGGTTGATTTTTTTCTTTTGCTTCCCACCAACTAACCTCAGTATATATTCACATATCCTATGAATGGAGATAAAGTTACAAAGAACTGTTTTTGCAAAACTCATGCCACGGAATCATTCTCCCAGGAGTTTAGCGAAGAGACTTTCAAAGCTTAGGGAATTTTTTTTTTTTTTTTTTTTTTTTAGGAAGAGTTTTCTCACTCTAGATATGTTACTATAACTACAGCTCATCGGCCAAATCCAGCCTACATCTTGGTTTTGTGCGAAAAGTTGTACTGGAATACAGTGGTGCTCATTAATTTATCTACTTCATGTGGCTACTTTTGCAATCCAATAGCAGAGTTGAGTGATTGTGACAGAGACCACATGACCCGTAAGCCTTAGCCATTTACTATCTTGTCCTTTATAGTAAAAGTTCGCCAACCTCTACGTATCACAAATAGGGGTAAGATATGGGCACCTAGTTTTAAGATCTGGCTGTATTCTCATTGTGTTATGCCAGGTGACAACATCAAAGTGACAAAATTGAGAGGAAAATGTCCCACCAAACCTTACTCATTAAAACTTTTTTCTAGATTTAAAAACCACAAAAATATTATCTTAGCCTTCATGCTTCTAACTGTGATCAGAATCATATTAAAGAGTTAAGTATGGATTCATATTATGGGCTATGCAAGTCCCTAAAAATGCCAAGTTGTAGTAAGACAGCAGCTGAGATCCGCAGCCTGACCTGAGGATGTCAAGGCCAAATTCTGGTCCCCAACAAGCAGTTCCTTTAAGAACTTCTCTTTATCAACATGAGAGACTCCTAACTCTGGGAAATGAACAAAAGGTAATGGAAGGGGAAGTGGGCGGGGGGATGGGGTGACTGGGGATGGGCATTGAGGGGGCACTTGACGGGATGAGCACTGGGTGTTATACTATATGTTGGCAAATCGAACTCCAATAAAAAAAATACCAAAAAAATAAATAAGTAAATAAATAAATAAATAAAGCAGTTTTATAACAAATTAAAAAAAAAAGAACTTCTCTTTATTGAGAAGGCAAAGTTCAGTTCAGTATGATTTCTTGCTCACTAACCTTTATATGCTAGATTTGTCTCAGTCTATCTGACAAGGCAAGTTTGAATTCGAGTTCTATCAAATAATGGCTTTGGGATTTCAGGGAAAATACTGGCTGGAACCCTTGACATTAGCACTTACCACTAAGCTCCAAGTGACCATGGGCTATTCCCTAATGTTGGTGTGCACTTGCAAACCCTTTTAAGAATATTTAAAATCCACTGGCATCAGCATTGTTATTGAAACAATTCACTGCAAAGACTCTGAATTCTAACCAGATGCATTTCTTGCTTCATTTTAAACATGCTAACCTCAATAAAAGATGTTTAAATCACTGCTCAATCTTCTTGGGGTCTCTATCAGCGCAGTTATCTGTGGGAAAGCGAAAGATGACAAACTATGGAAATTAGTAACCAATCACATCCAAGTCACAATTCTGGCTCTAATTCAGCTCATCATTTCCTTAATAAAACTTTTTAAACCACTTTCTGTTGTATTTTTTTAATGGAGATACTGACAGCTTGGGTACCGTTGTTGGCACTTATAGTGGAAGCAGGAAAAATTTATAAAGAATGAAAACGTTTTCATTTATTTAAAAGCAGCAGGTGTTAACGTAAGCTTCCAAAATCATTTGGAAAACGTGTCCTGTGGAAGTCCACAAAGAGTCCCAAAAATCACAGTATAACACTTTTATATTTACTTCCTACAATTAAAACGAATTCTGGTGCTTCAGTGGCGTGCTGTGAGTGCACTGAACTAAGTACCAGGAAATCTTCCACTTTAGTCTTGGCTCCAATACTATGTGTCTTCATGACTTGAGGCAAACCACTTTATATCTCTAGGTCTCAGATCTATCATTCGTTGATCGGTAAAGTACATTTCAACTATAAAATGTCGTATCTGCATTTGTATATGCACAAAGGGAGTGTGAGATTTGAAAAATACAAATCTGATGTCATGTCTGTTCCTCTTCCACAGAGCAAAACAAGGCAGAGGCAGCAGAGTCTGTGACTATCTCACCCTCCACGACAAATGCGGCGTGACAAGTCACATGACAGTATCTGGCCAATGAAAAAGAATAGGAGATTTTCTAGTCATGTATTTGAAACTTCGCCATTTTAATTGTCAATTTCTTTTTTTATTTACATTTAATTCGCCAACATAGAGTAAGAGTCTCTCATGGTTTGTCTTCCTCTCTGATTTTTCCCCAGTTTCCCTTCTTTCCCTTATAGTCCCTTTCACTATTTCTTATATTCCACATATGAGTGAAACCATATGATAATTGTCTTTCTCCAATTGACTTATTTCACTCAGCATAATAGCTTCCAGTTCCATCTATGTAGTTGCAGATGGCAAGATTTCTTTTTTTTTTTGATGGCCGAGTAGTACTCCATTGTATGTATGTGTGTGTCTATATATATAGACACCACATCTTCCTTATCCATTCATCTGTCGATGGACATCTCAGCTCCTTCCATGGTTTGGCTATTGTGGACATTGCTGTTATAAACATTGGGATGCAGGTGCCCCTTTGTTTCCCCACATCTGTATCTTTGGGGTAAATACCTCATCGTGCAATTGCTGGGTCATAGGGTAGTCCTATTTTCAACTTTTTGAAGATCCTCCATACTGTCTTCCAGAGTGGCTACACCAGCTTGCATTCCCACCAACAATGTAAGAGGGTTCCCCTTTCTCCACATCCTTGCCAACACCTGTCATTTCCTAACTTGTTAATATAGCCATAGAATTAAGTTTAATTTGACATTGAAAGATGGATTTTTCTCAAACCTAGCAAATTTTTTCTTGAATTGTTTTCTAGAATTATATCTAATTTTTAATTCTCTTTTCCACTTTATGAAACTACTGCTCCCAGAGCGTTATATTTAGGCTATGAATCGATCTAAAATAGCAAGTAGATGAACTATCAGTAAATACATTTGATGAGTTAACTTACCACTGTAAGCCATACACTCTGTTATCTCCAGGCAGACCAAGCTAACCACAGTTAAGTGTTTCCAATTTTTCTTACTCTTTCTGCCCATTTCATTTACCTTCTTGATGCTTTTTTTATCTCACATCAATGTAGAAACCTACAAGGCAAAGATTGTAGATAGATATTTTTAAACTAGCCTGTCAGATTTACTTTTGAAGAAGAGCTTAAAAACAGCTAAGCTTTATTGATATGCAACCATGTCAAACTGAGTGGTTTTGATTTTTTTTCTTACACTATGAATACTAACAAAGCATCTAGTGCTATTAGTAACATATTATGCTGCCCATAACTTGTAATTAGAAGAATATTAGCATTTTCACTCCTAGCTTCTAACAAAAATCATTGTTTCTTTAGTTATTAGTATAGTAATATTGAAAATTGGGGAATACAATGGCACATTTGCTTTTTTCAAACCTTCCTACTTCTCATATTCCCTAAAGTTTTCCATATAATTTGCCATAATTCACACATCTGGCTTCATGTAATGTTTCTTTTGTGGGCAGATGCAGAATTTAAAATGGCTGTTTTTTCCTTTAGAAAGTTATAAATTTAAGCCCTATTGAGATTGAATGATAATTAGAAATCTAGTTCATATAATTCTTTCTTATTATGATACAAATGACTATGGCAAAATAGTAATTCTAACCACTGTTTCAAGTTTCACATTTTAACTCTTTTAAGTTGAACCAAAAAATGCATTTTTTATTCCACATCTATTTGAATTATATTTAGGATCTTCAGTGTAAGATTGGTTTAAACTATAGCTGCAATCATTTGAGAATTTTTCCAAGAGAGAATTTAACAGCTTGAATTAAAAAGCTTTAATGTCACCACAATAATGAATAAAATAGTGCCTCGTGAGGACACAAGTAGTCTCACAGAGAAAAGAAGTATGAGAAGAACATTCCAGACAAAAAGTAGAAATAAAATAGTTATTCCCTTTCTTAGGTAACTATCTACCGTTCGCATTGTAGCAACCCCCCTGCGAGGCTCTACTTACCCAGAACGTGGGTGTTGGATACCTCAGGTTCCTGAATCCACACTCCTCTCCCCAGCCTCTTGATGATCATGGACATTTTGAAGGAGTTGGAGAAAACAGTCTTCAACAGCACACAGTTCTTTACCTAGGGAGAGAAGACATAAAATCCACTTTGGGATACTTTTCCTACAGAGACTAACAGGAGAGGAATTCATGGCATTCAGGCTACACACAAGGCCAATCCAAATTAATAGTCTCCTCAATTTCCAGAAGCCTTTTCTCTTCATTTTTAGATTTTAAGTGAAGATAACCCAGAGTCATGTTCTCAGACATACACCAATGTTATGTAACAATATTTCTGTAGGTCAGAACATTCTAGTTACTAGCTCCTCCTAGCCCCATTCTGTGTCCCCTCCACCCTTCCACAAGTAAGATATCCCCAGAAAATCCCTGAAGAGATTGTAACCAGTAGTTCCATTGGGCCTCGAGAGACGGTGGCAGGCAGCCTGGCCCTGCGGATGGGAGGCTTGTGCTCCTGGGGCCCGTTCACCAGGGCACTCGAAGAGGAAGCGCTTCCCACGCCACAATGGAGACTTGGATCTACAGGGTCTAAAGGCAGTATTTTGAGTCCAATTGCATCAGACTATTGTAGCTAAGATTCCAGATACTTGAAAACAGAACTGCCTTTTTAGAAGCATGACTCGAACCACAGTGTCTGTAGAAGAATGTGATCATTTAAGCAATGATATGAAAAGTCTGGTGACATGCTAAGCATGAGTACCAGAGGGAATGCTGTGAGACTCTTTGTTGACTTAGTGCCCAGGCACGATCTGGACAGAAGGGGAGGAGCCCATAGCCTCTTACACAGGCCAGCCTGAAAGGAGTTTTTGCTAGCTTGCCCAGTCTCCTTTCAGCTTCTCGCGTTTTGCCGAGACCCAAAGATTCCGCCAACTTCAAAGGAAATTTCGAGACAAAAATAGCAGGGGGAAAGAGGGGTGAATCTTGAATTGAACCCCTGAGAATAAAATCTTTTCAGCAAGATACAAGATAATGGATTTTTTTTTCATTCGAGAGGATTGATATTTTTCCTTTGTTTATTCTCACCAACATAAAGCACAATCTCTGTTCCTACGGTGAAGACTCTTGAATATGCCTCTTTTCCAAATAAGCACAGCAAAAGGTTGTGGTTTCCCTAGCAACAGATGACTTCTTTCTATTTTTCTTTTTTGGGGAAAAAAATGTACTTTGGCTTTATAAAGAGCCTTTCATCATGGGTATCAAAAGCATTCTATGGCCAAATTGTCACCCTGCCCCTGCAAAGTAGATAAATAATATCCTCCCCACTTACATGGGGGAGAAAAATGGCAGCTGGAACCTGCAGCTGCAGCAGGAACTTTCTCTCTTGTGCTCCGGGCTATGCCTTCCTAACCTTCCCCAGCAGCCTTGTGAGAATTCTGGTAAGGGAGTGTAGCAGAAACATCCTCATGTGACCCCAGTAAGATCCTCCCCACAGGATCCCCTCCACTTGAGTGTGGGTCAGACTTGTGACTTGCTTCTAATCAATGGAGTATGGACAAGGTGTGGGATATGACTCCTCTAATTATGGTAAATTTATAAGACTCCATTCATAGCACACTGCAGAGAGAGTCTCCTGCTGCTCTTCAAGAAGTGACAGCCGTATTTTGCCCATGGAAGTTGGAGAGGTCTTTAGGAGATGAGGGTGACCCCCAGTCAACAGCCAATAAAACCAGAGCTGTCAGCCATATAGCTGCAAAGAAATGAATCTTGCCAACAGCTGAAAGAAGACGCCAAGCTTCAAAACGTTATGAAGCCCAGCTGAGACCTTGCTTACGCTTTGTGAGACCTTGAGCAAAGAAGCCAGCTAAGTCACGGCCAGCCTTCTGACCAATGGAATCGGAGACGATAAATGTGTGTTGTTTTAAGCCATTAAGCTTGCTATGCAGCAAGAGATAACTAACACGGGGGGACCCTGCAAATGACAGTGGCTAGGCTGAGATGAGGGGTTGGATGACAGTAAAAAAAGAGACAATGAAATACAGGCTCGAAAGTCAGACACTAATCAAATTTGTCACTTAATGTCTCACCTTCACCCTTCTCAATCACAACTTCATTTGCAGAATGGAGATAACACTTACCCCTGCATGAGCAATAAGGATTAAAAATAATGACTAGGAGTATCTGGCACAGTGTAGATGTGCACATAGTAGGTGCAATAAGAGATAGTTAGCAAACCATATAGTCAGCATAGAAAAAGAGTTTTGACCCTGGTCCCAGAGCTTTAGGAATTGCAACATGGAGAGGGGGGCATCCTGTAAGCTAGCATCCCCCTAGTGAGAAACCTGGTCGATGGGATGAGGTCAATGGAAAGGTTCAAGAAATCAGCTCACCTTCCATCCCACTGGGGTGTCACAGAACTTGGAGCAAAGGTAGTAGAATCTCAGAGCTTAATCTATTTGGAACTCGGCAGTGATTGTTTGGTGGCTTCCCTTGTGTTCTACTTGTCTTATTCTATTGTAAGGGATACATGAAGGACATTGTCAAAGACATTACGAGACAACAGTATGACTGAAAAACGAGTCAGGGCAGGGACAACCCTGGAAGATGCCCAAGTGGGTTAGCCATCTGCAGAAGCTCCTGTGAGGAGGTAGGAAAGAGGGGAAAGTAAAGGAGAAGCAGAGAATCAAACCACGTGAACCCAAACACCAAGGTGAAGTGAGAAGGCCCGGAAGTAGATCAGGGATGGGGTGGCAAGTCCTCTAATTAGAGCAAAACCATAGGAGATGCAGAATGAGAACAAGGGAGGTGTTAACTTTATGGGCAGAAAGCGTGCCTTACATGGATGGATCTAGCTGCTTTCAGTGTGAGATGTGAAGCGACACAGACAAGGCTCTGGGCTCTAGAACACTGAAGAGATACGGCCCATCTACTAGGAGGATGACCTACGTTTGCACAGCTGCATGGTCAGTCCTAAGCTGCTGCCATGGAAGGTTAAATAAACTCTTCTGGTTTTCCCTGTGTTTGAGATAGATTTTCTTTTTCTTTTAAGATTTTTATTTATTTGAGAGAGAGAGAGAGAGAGCATGAGTAGGTGGGGCAGAAAGAGAGAGAGAGAATCTCAAGCAGATTCCCCAGAGCCTGACTCAGGGCTTGACCCTGAGATCACAACCTGAGCCAAAACCAAGCATTGGAGGCTTAACTGGCTGTGCCACCCAGGCACCCCAAGAGAGATTTCTAAACAGGATGTCCAGCAAAATAAGCTCGGGGTTTTGACAGGAAGTGGTCTGACCTCCTCTAATATGCAGAAAATACCAGAGCCTCTTATACCTCCCTGGAGCAGGATTAGCTCCTAGAGTGGCCACATGCAAAACCCCTGCAGTAGGCATCACCACCTAGAAACTCACCAAAGCTCTTCTTTTGGAAGATTCATTTATAGTTATGAGAATTGCACATCGTTAAATTTGTGAATTCTAAAATTTATATAGGGCAGCCCCGGTGGTACAGCGGTTTAGTGCCGCCTGCAGCCCAGGGTGTGATCCTGGGGACCCAGGATCGAGTCCCACATCAGGCTCCTTCTCCACATCAGTGAGCCTGCTTCTCCCTCTGCCTGTGTCTCTGCCTCTCTCTCTCTCTCTCTGTCTCTCATGAATAAATAAATAAAATCTTTTAAAAAATGAATAAAATAAAATAAAATTTATATATATTTTTCCTTTAATGAATCCACAGAGGCATGCAGTTTTGAGTGACTGAAAAACAAAGTCTGTGAGAGATCTCCTTCCTGCCTGCCAATGTTTGATTAAGACATATAGAGTAACTAAGCACTCAAGAGATTAGACGTCCTGCCACGTGTAATTCAAAATGTAAGCAATACAAAACCCTTTTAAAAACCCAAAATTCTGGGACCCCTGGGCGGCGCAGCGGTTTGGCACCTGCCTTTGGCCCAGGGCGCGATCCTGGAGACCCGGGATCGAATCCCACGTCAGGCTCCCGGTGCATGGAGCCTGCTTCTCCCTCTGCCTGTGTCTCTGCCTCTCTCTCTCTCTGTGACTATTATAAATTTAAAAAAAAATAAAAAATAAAAAGCCAAAATTCTGATTTTCTCCTTGATGCTTCAGAGCTATTTTTTTTTTAATTTTAAATACCAGATTTTTTTCTGCAAAATATGCCCCCTCCTCTCTTTCAGGTCCCATGCTTTGCTGGTTCCCAAAGCTCAGAGCCTTCAGTCAAGTCCCCTAGAAGCAAGAGCCTAAGGGTGCGTTCTTGTGCAACTGATTTTGAGGCAGTACTCTCAGGATAACTCTAGAAGGAAGTGCAGGAAACAGAACAGGGAAAGGCATTGTCCTAGGCAAGGATGTGAGTTAGCTGAAACCAGCTTCGGGCTCTGAGTTTATTTATGAGAAAGTCAGGAGCCTGAATTGTAACCCTCCGTAGCTCGAGCTGTAGGTGAGGTGGCTGGGATTGTGTACTGTGTCCCAGTCAGCACTGGCCGAGGCGGTGGGCTGACCCAGAGGTGGGACAACTGCCCAGGAATTTTCAAGGTAGGAGGCTTCGATTGGTGAGTGGGAATTCTTTTGAGGCTGTGAATGATCAGCAGCTAATACTGTCAGCAACTGGGGGATGAATAGACCAGCACGGCCGGGCAGTCGGAATGGGGAACCAGGAGTTTGTATTATATTTTGTACACTTATCGGGAAGCAGCGCGATCTACTGCATCGTGAGGCCTCCCTTAGAGACTCTCAGACAAATAGAGTATGAAACCACCTATATAATGTGGTTGGAAGGACATGCTGTCCACCCAACCCAGGAGCCTGGGTTCAACTCTTGCTTCTTTGGGTTGAACATTGCTCTCCTCGGATGGTATTCGTGTAAAAGGGAAATAAGAAGTAACATTCGTGTCACCACACCCCAGCGGACTCTAAGCCAAAAGAACTGGAGACAGGGATGGAGACATAGGTGTATTGGGGGAAGTTACAGACAGGGAGTTGAGGAGTGGCCAGCTGGACAAAGCGTCTGCTATGGCCATCTACCTGCAGCAAGTTTTTATATCATAGCAACTTAACCCAGCGACTATCGGTGGCCCTTGACCTCCTGCACCGCCAGTGTTCGCAAGGCTATCAAGGCTTGCCACCCGGACATTTTTCCTTCCAAGGGAGATGCTCCTACTTGGCCATCCCCAGAGCCGCTGACCTTAAAGGCTGAACAGACATTCTTCTGCATACTCTGCTGGATGGGAACACAGAGGGAGGATGGGATCTCTAGGGTCTCAAGAGAGTGATTAACAGGCATTCAGGGTGGGCTTGCACAAGCTAGCTAACCAGCGCGTACTGGGCACCATGAGGTCCTTAACTCCCACGTAAAAATTAGCTTCTCGGAGACAGAAGGATCTTCAAGCAGAGGAGGAGCACTGGCTGGAGGAACGGAAAGGGAGGAGCACAGCTTCAAGAGTTGGAGGGGCGGGGGGACCCAAGAGGAGGGGCAAAGGGCACCATAACACCGTTGCCTGATTTCCTCAATTCACCCAGTCGAGCAGCCACTCCACCTGCCCCTCCTCACCCTGGCCGGCTGCGTTACACCAACACCCACCTAGGGACGACTGCAGTTGCAAAGCGAGCAGAGGCCTTTGTAAGATTAACTATTAATAAGGCTGAGAAACAAAGAGCTTGGGACAAAAGGAAAGCAGCAGAATAACGCTTTTTCATACCCAAAGCTTCAAAGTGATCGACACGTGGGATGAACTCCCAGATGCCAGAGAGGGGAAAGCAAGCAATTCAATGTCCATGGGCGGTGGGGGGGTGGGGGGGACCAAGGGTGTTTATAATATAAGATGGTAATTTCAAACCATCTTGAAATAAATGGAAAGTCAGAAAATTGTTTGAGCAAAGAGATGGCTTATTAAGGAATCTGAGTAGAGAGTTCCCGACAAAGTATAATTAAAAAAAAAAAAAAAAAAGCTTTGAGGGAATTCCCAATTAATGAAGAAAGGGAGGGCACATCACCGCCAGCGAGCACCTGCTCATCTCTGAGCTCTGGGCGAAGGGGTCAGGTCCGCAGGCGGGCAGCCGAGCAGGCAGCAAAGGATCCCCAGGACCAGGCGACAGGGGGCGGGCAGGGTGGCCCCAGGTACGTTCTCGAATGATCTATGGGGCAGAAAGCCAAGTCCTCCTGGGACCTGTGGATCTTTCAGGACTTCTCTGGTTGTCACGAACTTCTTCATTTGAACTAAGTGTGAATAATGTAGCTCTGCCGCGGCCTAAGACTTTACGAGCTGGGCCTTAATTTTACACTGATTTCCCAGCAGTAGCAAAACAGAGAGAGAAAGACGAGGAACAGATTTGAGCTTTAAATGGAAGCAAGCTACTTTTCCTGATCCGATCTGAGGAACTGGGCTTTTTCTAGCCACGGGGAAAGAAAGAGTTGTATCTCTAAAAGTGCCAAGGAAAGCTCTGTAAAAGAAATTTTTTTTTCCAGTCTATTTGCTTTGGGATAGATACCTAAATGTATTTCTCTTGACAAAGGTTCAATTTGAATGCGAACATCCGACAATTTACTAGGAAGCTCTTATCTCCATCACGTTTGCTATTTTTCATGATCACTTAAAATGTCTCATATCCTCCTTATACGAGCTATAAAACAGCATTTTTTTTTCCAATGCCACGCTGAGTAACTGCTTGAATAGTAACAACCACAAAATAATAGGATTTAGTAGTCAATGAATGTGAGGTGCCCTGTCCTAAGTGTTTCCCGCGTATTAAATCATTTAATTCTCGGAACATGCTTTTGAGATGGTACAATGGGCAACTTTGCACGTCAGCCTGACTGGGCCATGGCACCCAGGTGTTTGATCAAACGTTATTCTGGATGTTGCTGTGAAAGGGTTTTTTTTTTCTTTTTTTTTTTTTTTTTTGATGAGATCAATATTTTAATCAGTGAGTAAAGCAGATCGCCCTCTGCAGTGTGGCCGGGCCTGGTCCAACGGCCGAGGCCTGCACAGAAACAAACTGGGCCCCGGCAGCGAGAAGGCTGGTGCCCGCCGACTGCCCTGGGCCCGGGCTGCAGCGCTTTGGGCCGCGCATCCTGTTGGTTCTGCTCCTCGGAGCGCGCGGACTAAGGCGGGGGCGCGGCTGCTCAGCCTCGGAGCAGGAAACTGAGGACTTTGACGAGCGATGGGCTTGGATGGGGGCCCCGCGGCTCAGGGTTGAGCATCTGCCTGGGCTCAGGACGCGGCCCGCGGGGAGCCTGCCTCTCCCTCCGCCTGTGTCTCGTGAACAAATCAATAAAATCTTTAAAAATCAAAAAAAAAAAAAAAAAAAAAAAGACCAGCTGTATTAATGGATTTTTAAGGCACAGTCTCTCCCGCCTGCCTTAGGGACGCGAAGGAACCCGACACCCCTTGACCTCCGCAGCGGCCCTTCCAGGAGACGCAGCCTGCGCTGCTGAGGCCACTTGTCAAGAGGACGGCGGCGGCCCCGGGCCCAAGTGGGGTGACCGGGCCTCGGGGCGCCCCGCCGGGGTTAGCGGGGGCCGGGATGCGCGTGGGGCCCTCCGGCGCCCTGGGGGTCGCGAGCGCGGTCCCCCGCCCGGGGATGCGGCCCGAGGCTGCCGGCGTTAGGCAGCGGACCCCAGGGCGTCCGTCCGGCTGTCGCCACCCTTGTGCGACCTGGGCCCTCCCCGTAGGCTCCCCGAGCTCCCGGCCGCGCACCTGGCCGCGGAGCCCTGCGGCCCGCGCCCCCCCGTCGCCCCCGCAGTGACCCCTGCAACCCTCCGGGCTCTGCGCGGGGAGATGCCGCCGCCGCCGCCGCCGCCGCGCTGGGGAGGGACCAGCCGCTGACCCGGGTCGGTGCCGCCCGGAGACCCGCAGCTCCCCGCCGCACACGCGCCGCGCCCGCCCTCCTCGGGCCCTCCTCCCCTCCTTCGCCCTCCTCGGCCCTCCTCCCCTCCTCGGCCTCCTCCCTTACTCGCCTTTTCCTCGGCCTCCCCTCCCCTCCTCGCCCATCCTAACCCTCCTCACCCCTCCTCTCCCTCTCCTCCCTCCTCGTCCCTTCTCCTCCCTCCTCGCCCCTCCTCGCCCTCCCTCCTCCGCCCCTCTCGCCCCTCCCTCGCCCCCTCACCATCTTCCCCCTCCTGACCCTCCTCACCCCCCCTCGCCCCCCCTCGCCCCTCCTCCCCCTACTCGCCCTCCTTGCCCTCCTCCCCCTCCCCCTCGCCTTTTAGCCCTCGGCCCCCTCGCCCTCCTCCCCCCTCCTCGCCCCCCTCGCCCCCTCCTCGCCCCCTCACCCCTCCTCGCCCCCCCTCGCCCCTCCTCCCCCTCCTCGCCCCTCGCCCCTCCTCGCCCCTCCTCGCCTCCTCGACCCTCCTCGCCCCCCTCGCCCCTCCTCCCCCTCCTCCGCCCCCCTCGCCCCTCCTCCCCCTACTCGCCCTCCTTGCCCTCCTCCCCCTCCTCGCCCAGCTCGGCCCCCCTCGCCCCCTCGCCCCTCCTCGCCCCCCTCGCCCCTCCTCGCCCCTACATTCCTTGAGTCATGAGCTTACTGCTGAAAATCCCTTTCCCTGAACATGCTGGCCAGCAGAAATTAATGTAACTGACAGGCATATTGATTCTTACATTTTTTTTCATGAGTTGCTTTTTTAATTTGAAATTTTTAAATGACCAAACCTGTGGGGCAGGGGATGCCCAGAGGAGTGGTAATACTAAAGCGCTGGTTCAGGTTGCCTATTCACAGGCATCTGCGTGCCATCTGACTGTCTCACTTCTAAGCCAGAGCAGTAGCAACCCGCACCATCGTCCTTCAGGGACCCCCCAGCTGGCACCCTGCTCGCCCTCCTCGCCCTCCTCGCCCTCCTCGCCCTCCTCGCCCTGCTCGCCCTCCTCTTGGGGATCCCGCCCGCCCGCACTGGGCTGCACGGGCCCGCTGTTCTGCAAAGACGTCACTATTCTTTTTTTTTTTTTCTTTTTAAAGATTTTATTTATTTATTGAGACACAGAGAGAGCGAGAGGCAGAGACCCAGGCAGAGGGAGAAGCAGGCTCCATGCAGGGAGCCCGATGCAGGACTCGATCCCAGGACCCGGGGTCACGCCCTGGGCCCAAGGCAGAGGCTCACCCGCTGAGCCCGGGCCGCCCTCCTCCCTACTTCCGCACACGTTGTCCTTTCTTCTTTGGGGTGTTCTCATTCAGGTCCACCCCCTCCCCTGCGCGCACACACACACACACACACACACACACAAGTCCCCGTGAAAATCAGTCGGCGGCTCCTTTTTCAGGAATCTACGCTGACCTCTCTGGTCCCCTCGTTAGTATTAGTGCTGACCCTTTAAAAAATTTTTTTTTATATTAAAGCACATATCCCAGTTTATCGCAGCTCTTTTCAGACACATTTATTCTTCTATTGCTCGGTGGTTGCTTGTGGGCAATGGCGGTGCCTTCTTTATCTTTAAATTCCCCTTCAACCAATGCTTGTCGTTTGGAAGAACCCACAGAAAGTGCCTGAGAGCGAGCTCAGAGTCCATAAACGCTGGTTTGTATCCCCATCCTGCGAGAAGGAAGGTAGGATGGAAGAATGAAAGGTTTGCCATTAGGAAAGATTCAGGACACCTGAGCCCCGAGTCCTGCTCTAATTGTTAGTGAGCTGTGGCTTTTTCCCTTGGGTTTCTCCCTTTCTGTGCCTTCGCTTCTTTAGCTGCAATCCAAAGAGAGTCGATCCCCTCTTTAAGGTCCTCCACTAAATGCTTAACTAGATTCATGCAGAATTGGCTTCTGGCTGCTTGGATGGTTCTCCGCAATGCCAAATGTATGAAAGAAAAATAAAAGCTCAATTGCCCAGATGCTCTGATACGTGGTTCCGGACAATTGCAATGAGGCAATGATACCGTGTAACACGTAAAGGTCTTATTTTTGTATAGTTCATAAAATGTATAGTTTTTAACATACTGTCAAAGACATTACTTCATTTTGATTATCATAATATTCTTGAATTATTATTTTCTTCTTATATATGAGGAATCTGAGGTTCGGCGGTGTTAAGCGACTTGCTCAAGATCACACAGGCAGCAGGGCGCTCGTTCAAAAGGATGCATGCGCCCCCATGTCTGTAGCAGCAGTATTTATAACAGCCGAGATAGAAGCGGCCCAAATGTTCATTACTTGATCAATGGATAAAAATGGCTAAAGAAGGTGTGAGATACACACACATACACACACTGGAATATTATTCAGCCACAGAAAAGAATGAAATCTTGCTATTTATAATGACATGGATGGAGCTAGAGAGTCAAAGAAAGGTAAATATATGATTTCATTCATATGTGGAATTTAAGAAACAAAATAAGCAAAGGGAAAAAATGAGAGAGAGAAACAGATAAAGCAAGAAATGGACTTTAAATTATCGAGAACAATCTGATGGTTACTAGAGGGGAGATGGGTTGGGGGGAGAGAGTAAAATAGGGGATGGGGATTAAGGAGGGCACTTGTCATGATGAGCACAGGGTGTTGTATCAAACTGTTGAATTACTATATTGTACACCAGAAACTCATACAACACTATGTTAACTAAGCTGGAATTAAAATAAAACTTAAATTAAAAAAAAGGATTACACAGGTAGCAAGGAACAGCTAGAATGAAAATTCTAAAAAGATGATGATTCTACTTTCAAAGATACCAACTGTAATCAAGATATTTAAGCCGAAGATGGACTTTTTCACTTTTTAGGGGTAATACGGAATCAAAATAATAAGTTCTATAGTGTTCATTAGAGTCATCTTTATCAAGATTTTATTTTTGATTTTAGAAATAAAAGAAGAAGGGAGGAGGTGGAGAGAAAAGCAAGATATTTAAAATTGTTAGGTAAAACACAGTTGACAATATATTTTAGAAAATACTTTTTAGGATATTAAAAATGTTATTTTTTTTTCCAAAATCCACTCTAGGCAGTCTGTTCTAAACTTAAATGTCAAGAATTTTCTTATTCATACATAAATTGTTCATGCCAAAGTTCTCCTACATTATTATTCAGTCCATTGGCAATTGCTCCTCTTCCAGGTTGTCAAGTTCATTTATTTTTGGTTATTACAATCTGTTCATATTTTTCTAATTCATCCTTTTATTAAATGAGAAAAGCTATCAAATAAATCTATTTAGGAAATGAGCAGCTAGTCCAAAAGAAGCATCTGTAATGCTTCATAATACTGTTCCTGTTCAAAAGTGTTTTTATGTCCTGCTGTTCATTCAAAGCGCTATATCAATTTACAAATTTGAACATAAGACAATACGTCATTTTTTTAAATCAATTTTAAAACATGTACTTTCAGAACTCAAACATTTTTCTGATTAGTTCTAGAGAAGAAAATATCACCTTATGGGGAAAAAAGTAGAGCGAAGACAACCCAAAATGACTATCAAATGAATAATTCTTTGCAAACTCATACCTTTAAGTATCTTCCCTTCAGTTCCCTCTTAACACTTGGCATACATGTAATCCTGTTTTCCTTTCCTGCTTTCTGCTTATGAATCTATTTTTGCAACTGTTCTCTGTAGGTATTTTAGAGAACAATACTATATAAAACCTTTCTAAGGGAGCCAATAAAATCTTTCTACACTTAAAAACCTAGAGTATAAATCACAATACTTGAAGACATATAGCTGTTATAGGAAAAGTTAGCATTTTCACAGGTTCTCTGATCTCATTTGATGCTTGTAACAACATTGGAAACTAGTGTGTATTGCCTCCATCTTACAGATAAGAGAACAGACACGGAGAAAGTGAGAAAGTCAGAGAGAAGAGGCTGAGGATACAGTAGAAGGGAGAAAGTGCTCGGGATATGCCTAAGGGTGCAGCACTGAGCTCCTGAAAAAGGGGACCTGTCCTCTGAGCCTGGAGAGGAAAAGGAACAGACACCGGGATGTCCTCCTAGGGACACGTCATCCCACCCGATGTCCTCCTAGGGACAGGTGACCAAACAAGAATGAGAAACCAAGATGGAAAGAAATCAGGGAAACGGTGGGAAGATGTGAGATGGGCGCTGTTGGGAGTAGGATGGAGTTGCCAAGTAAATGGCCAATAAAAATACTTAGAGGCCTGTTGACTTTAGCAGGACTTGATCTCTATTTTTAAAATACAATGAGAGATTCTGCTACTGGGTTTTCTTCATTAGGGAGGCAGGCCAGAGAAAACTGCCCACTAGCAGAAGTGAAGAAAGAAGCATTTTTAGAGTGACCTGCGGCATGATACATCCAATATTTTAACTTATGCTCTGAAGTTTCTCATTTTTATGCCTAAATTGTATCTTCATTTTGTTTTATAAAATATTTCATATGGAAAAACTATAGAATAATATACTTAACACAAGCTTTGTCAACCTTAATATCACGCTATATTTGCCTTAGAGGATTTTTTTTTTAAGGAAATTAGACATTTCAAATACAGTTAAAGCCTACTGTATCTCTTTGCTGTTTTCCATCTCCTTCTTCTTTTCCACATGTAACTTCCATCCTGAATTTGGTATTATCATTTTTGTGCATAATTTTACAATTTTGCTCTATGCATATGTATCCATAAAAATATTTTATATTGTTCCTATACATATTTTTAAACTCCTATTAAACTGTACCTATTACTTCTCAACTCCCATTTATGATTCTCTGTGTCCCACATAGCACTGTCAGTGTTGATACGTACAGTGCTATTCATTCATGTTTAACTGCTGACTAGTTTTCTACTATATGAAAATACCCCAATAAAAAATAAATTTATTAAAAAAAATACCCCGACTAATGCATCTGCTATCCAACTGGTTGATATTTAAGTTGTTTCCAGTTTTTTCCTCTCTTAAAAACAATGCTTCATTGAAGGTTCTTGCCATATATTTCCTTACGCATATGTACCCAGAAGTGAAATTTCTGGGTTGAAAGCCAGAGCATCCTGTAAAGACAAGCAAGTAATTTTCCAACATGGTCGCACTGAGTTACACCCTTCCCTTCGTAATACGTATGAGAGTTCCTGTTCCTCCACTTCTTCAATGATATTTAATATCTTCAGATTTTAAAAAAAAAATTCTAATCTGATGATCATAAAATATTTCTTCCACATCTTCACTTATATTCCCCTGGCTAATAATGATGCCATTTCATATTTGTATTGATCAGTTTGGGCTCACTCACCTATGAATTGTGATGCTGTCTTCTTTCTTATTGCTTTGCAGTCCTTTAAACATTCTGGATGCTAATCCTTTGTTGAAAACATTTTTTTTTCTTAAGATATGACTTTGATTATTGTGTCTCTTGAAATGTGGAAATTTATAATTTTGATGTAAACCAAATGATCAATTCTTTTAACTTCTGGTTTGTGCTTTTTTGCATCTTATTTAAGAAAGCCTCCTCTATGCTGAGACAATATTTTCTCCAATATTTTTGCTAAGTATTTGGAAGTGTTGTTTTTTACATTTAGGCCTTTAATCTGTCTGAGATTAATTTATGCATATTGTGAGATAAGAATTTAATTTTACTGTCTCAAATTGTCCTAGCACCATGTATTGAACAGACCATCTGTCCTTCCTGGAATTGTAATGACACTTCTGTAATCTACAAAGTGGCTTCACACAATTGAGTCTCATTCTTAGCTCCTGGTTGCATTACCTTAGTCTGGTATTCAAACTTTGCATTGGTTTGTCACTTTTTAAATTTCTACAGCTTCATCATAAATCTTCGTATCTGCTAAAGTGAATCCATACTGTCTGCCCTCCTCAAATTTGTGGGTTATTCTTAATCCTTAACTTATAGATGAGAATTTTTGAATTGGCCTTTAAAATTTCATATAAAAATCACAAAAAACCCTATTGGAATTTTAAATGGGATTGTAGTAAAAATAAAATCAATCAGGAGTTAAGTGACATATTTGTTCTTTTGAATTCTCCAAGCCGTAAACTTTTTTTTATTCAGGTATATCTTTCCATGGAGTTTTATATTTTTGTCTGTAAAAATCTAAAACTTCATTAGATTTTTACCTAAGTACTTATACTTCCTCTATTTTTGAAAAACTACATTTTCAATTAAAAAAAAAAACCGCTGATGTATAAAGTTGTAATTCACTTTTGTATATTTACTGTATAATCACAGTGTGCTGACTTCTCTTATATAGTTTTAATAATTAGCCTGAGGATTCTCTTGAATTTTCCTGGTAGACTATCTCTTTTTGTAAAGAGTAAAAGCTATATTTTATTTCATATTCCCACCTACTGAGCTGATTAAAGCTCTTAGTACAATCCGATTAGTACCAGAGATAGGGGGCACCTTTTCATTGTTCTTGACATGAATTGGAATGCTCTTAATGATAAATATGAAGTTTAGTTTTGATAATTGGTAGATAAATACGATGTTCAGTCTTGATATTTGGTAGGAAGATAGGTTATCCCTATTTTTCTTTTTTATTTATTTGACACAGAGAGAGAGAGAGAGCACACAAGCAGGGACAGCAAGAGGCAGAGGGAGAGGGAGAAGCAGGCTGCTTGCTGAGCAAAGTGCCCGATGCGGGGATTGATCCCAGGATCCAGGATCATGACCTGAACTGAAGGCAACCACTTAACCGACTGAGCCACCCAGGTGCCCCTACTTTTCTATTTCCAGTTTTCTGTGAATTTTTCTCTTTTCTTTTATTCTTTCTTCTTGTTTTTTTGTTTAAGTTTTGTTTTGCTTTGTTTGAGAGACAATATACACACACAGGGTTGGGGGGTGCATTGCAGAGGAAGAGGGAGACAGAGAATCTTAAGCAAGTCCCATGCCCAGCTCAGAGCACGACCTGGGCTCAATTTCACAACCCTGAGATCATGATGTGAGCCAAAACCCAGGGTCAGATGCTTAACTGACTGAGCCACCCAGGTACCCTATCTGTGGATTTTTCTCTTAACTAGATATGGTGAATTTAATCAGATGCCTCTTCTATTTGATATAACTATATATTTGTGTGTGTGTGTGTGTGTCTTTGATTAATTACATTGACCGATTTCCTAAAGGTTAAGAAAATCCTTATATTCCTGGTATAAAATTCAACTTGCTCAAGATGTTTATATTTAAATATTTTAATATAAATATTAAAATACTCTAATATAAATAAATTGCTTGAGATATGGTTTCCTAATATCGGTAAAAAAGTGAAATGCATTTTCAAAAATATTTTTTCTGACTTTTTAATCAAAATTATATTCCCTCATCAGATGAATGGGAATTATTCTCTCACTTTTTATTGTCAGGGAGAGTTTACTTAAGATTGTGTTTTTTAAATGCTATCTACGAAAACATCTAGATCTATGCTATAGAATTTTTGTGTGCCCCCCAAATTTATATATTGAAACTGAATCTCCAATATGATAGTATTTGAAGATGAGACCTTGGAGAGGTGATTAGGTCATGAGAGTGGAGTACTAATGAATGAGATTGGTGCTCTTATAAAAGAGACCCCAGAGAACTTTCTTGACCCTTCTACTAAGTGAGGACTTTACAGAAAGAAATGGATTGTTATGAATCAGGAAGCAGGATCTCACCAGACACCAAATCGGCTGGCATCTTGACCTTGGATTTCCCAGCCTGCAGAACTGTGAGAACTGAATTTCTGTTGTTAGAACCAGTATGGCATAATAGTCTAGCATATTCTGTTATAGGAGTCTGAACAGACTTAGACAGTCTGACTTCTGCTTAAAGAACATTTAAAGATG
Organism: Canis lupus dingo; assembly: GCF_003254725.2. Classification (NCBI taxonomy): domain Eukaryota; kingdom Metazoa; phylum Chordata; class Mammalia; order Carnivora; family Canidae; genus Canis; species Canis lupus. The sequence goes on from NC_064257.1 coordinate 60,787,628, forward strand.
TATATATGCTTCTGCTTCTTCCCCAAACAGAGGCATTTATAAAGCTGAAAAAGAGATGGTAAGTGATAACTGTCATAAAAGAATGGAGTAGGCTTAATCCTAAACTGGGTGCAGAGAAAGCCTAGAAGAGACACAGTTGCCACCAGAGATGGCAAAACTCATCAGGAATTGACACTAACAGGTACATCTAGAAATCTAGAAGTAAGGATGAAGGTAGGACTGAAAGTAGGCATAAACATGGAACTAAAATTAGACGTAGAATTTTAAAAGTTGATTAAGAAGATTTAAGTTGCCAAAAGGCCTTTGCCCCAGCAGAAGACTGGAAGTTTATTCTCCTGAGGGATCAAATAGATAGTGATTGTAAAAACTGAGGCTTTCATTGAAATCTTATATAAGAAACATGGTAGCTCCAGTCTTCTGTTTGACACTAACTCTAGGAATGCTTACGGCAAAAATTCTGTGCCCCTAGAAAGACTCCTAATTATAGAGAACAAACTGGTGGTTACCAGAGGGGAGGTGGGGGGGAAGATGGATTAATAGGTGATGGGGATGAGGGAGGGCACTTATTGGGATGAGCCCTGGGTGATGTATGAAAATGTCAAATCACTATATTGTACACCTGAAACTAATATAACACTGTATGTTAACCATATTGGAATTTAACTAAAAACTTAATAAAAAATAAAAATAATAAATTGACAGATGTAAAAAAAATTCTATACACCAAGCAGGAGATTATAAGGAGCTTGTCTATATGGTTGCCAGATAAAACATAGGATGCTCAATTAAATTGGATTTTCAGATAGAGAAATGAATAATTTGTCAATGTAAGTGATAATTGGGCCACATTTATGCTACAAAATTACTCTTTGCTTAAATGAAATAAAGTCTAGTGGAGCACCATATATTTTTATTTGCTAAAAATTACAACCTACTTGTTTGAAGAATCTGACCAGCCCTTGAGAAAAAAATCTAAAGATACTGACATTCAGGGTCCCCCTAACAGTCAAAATTTTAAAAGTCCTGTCCAAGTGCAAAAAGCTGCCAATCTGCTTTTTAGTGTCCCACTTTCTAAAAAAAGAATCTAATAAATGAAAGACCCCTTTATTCATGAACAGCAACTGTTAATACTTTGAGTCCATATGACCCCAACTATACTTGCTGGAGAGTGTATACCTTAGACAGCAAATTTCTAAATATCAGTTCTCTGTGCTCTTATTTCCCTACCATACAAAATCCAATTATTTCTCACCATAGAATTTTTTTCCCCTGGAAATCTAAGGAAACAGACTGTTACGGAAGAATTTGGAGTGATGTCATGCTACCCTATTGACTTTATTATTAGTGTGCTAATCCTGCTGCTAATTGCCTTTTTTTTTAATGAAATTCACATGAAAATAAAATTAACTGTGTTAAAGTGAACAACTCAATGGCAGTTAGTGTATTCACAGTGTGTGCAACCTTTATCTAATTCTAACTTTGGCTTATAACAAAATACTGCTTTGTTAATTTATTTTCTTGCTCTCATTGTTCCAGCGTTGGCCACTGGGAGCTTTTTCAGTTGGCTTGAGTTTTTTGTTGTTGCACCCTTTGACATAACGGATCAATGTAGGTGTTTTCACCAATTCTACTTTGACTGACATTTGAGTTGTTCTTGATTATTGTTATAACAAATTATGCTTCTTAGGACATTTTTTGTACATCTCTGGTGTAGAAGTCTATCTAGAAAATAGTAAAAATAGTAAATCTACGTGTAAATGCTCATACATGCATGCTCTCTCTAAAATAAATAAAATTTAAAAAAAATAATCAAGATCATGAGAGACAAAGACTGAAACTATCCCATTAAAGGACACTAAAAAGACATGACATAATGTAATGCATGATTCTAGATAGACTCTGAATTATTATTTTTCTTTGCTTTAATTTGTGGGACAGTTGTCAATATTAATAAGGTCCATAGAATTTAGTACTGTTATGGTTTTCTACTATAATTTTCCTGATTCTGATTACTGTGGTTATATAAGAAAATGCCCATCTTTGGGAAATTTACACTAAAACATTCAGAGTAAAATATCATAGTCTACAACTTATTCTCAAACGTCTCAGAAAAATAATAATAATGGCAACAAAACCCCTAACCACTTTTGAAAGCTAGCAGAAGCAAGACTAGAATTCAATGCATGGCGGAGTGTTCTGGCACATAAAATAGCTTTTCAGTTTTGTGTCTTTCTATAAAATCCTTTCATTGTTTCTACTCAGATGTTGAAAAGGTTTTTCTAGGTCATTGTAATGATCGATGTTATGTGTCAACCTGGCTACGCTACTCAGTGATTCAACTGAGTACTAATCTAGTTGTTGCTATGAAGGTATTTCGTAGATGTGACTAAAGTCAACAATCAATTGACTTTTAAGTAAGGGAGACTATGCTAGATAATCTGGATGAGCCAGAGTCAATCAGTTTCAAATGATTTAAGAGCCGGGCTGAGCTTCCCTGACGAACAAATCCCACCTGTGGACTGCCACTTCAGGCCACGCGAACAGCTTCCAGCCTGCCTTTCCTGAAGGCCTGTGCTATGAATCTCAGACTTGCCCAGCTGGCCCGCACAATCATACGTCAATTCCTTGAAATACATCTCTGCAATATGTATCTCCTACTGTCTCTGCTTTTCTGGTTAAGCACTGACTGGTACAGTCATCATCCGTATGAGTAAATCTCAGCCACTGACCTTGCATTAGCTTTAAAAAGTCATTATTCTAAAAGCCACCGAATTGTAGACTTTAGATGAGTTCTAGCACCAACTTGGAGCCTGCGGAGGCTCCTAAAACCACAAATATATCTGGAAGGGTATGGCCCAAGGCTATTTTTGCTGGCTATAATTGGGGTCTCTGAAACCAGAGGGAGCACCGAGCTCTTCTTAAAATTGAAGGTAAACACCTTCAGGATACTCAAGATGAGACTGAATTCTATCTAGGCAAGAGACGTGCTTCTACTAGGTGTTTATCCAAAGTACACAACCAGTGATTCAAAGGGGCACTTGCACCCCAATGTTTATAGCAGCAGTGTGCACAATAGCCAAAATATGGAAAGAGCCCAGTTGTGCATTGACAGTTGAATAAAGAAGATGTGGTACATATATACAATGGACTACTACTCAGCCACCCGAAAAAAAAAAAAGAAAGAAATCTTGCCATTTGCAACAACGTGGTTGGAACTGGAGGGTATTATGCAAAGTTAAATACGTCAGTCAGAGAAAGACAAATATCATATGATTTTTGATGAACATAGGGGAAGGGAAGGAAAAGTAAAATAAGTTGGAAACAGAGAAGGAGACAAACCGTAAGAGACTCTTAACTATAGAAAACAAATTGAGGGTTGCTGGAGGGGAGGTGGATGGGAGGATGGGGTAACTGGGTGATGGGCATTAGGGAGGGCACTTGAAGTAATGAGCACTGGGTGTTCCATGCAACTGATGAATCATTAAAGTCTACCTCTGAAACTAATAATACAGTATATGTTAATTAAATTGAATTTAAATATAAAACTAAAAGAGATGTGCTTATGTGGACAAAGCAGAATAACACAGTGACTCCTGGTGGCAAACTGAATAAAACCAGAGTAATCTGGAGAAAAGTAACTTGTGCTCTTGGAAACAGTGGCATGGGTCAGGTCAAATTCTGAAGCAACCTTCTTGCTAAGTCCACTGGCCACAGCATCAGCTGATGCCACATCCTGCAAGGATTTAAACTTACCAAAAAGTAAATAAATAAAGGTATAGACTTTTTCTCTTGTTTTAAAGAAAGATGATCAGATTTCATAGTAAATGAATTATATCTCAATAAAATTGTTACCAAAAAGACAGGAAGGAAGGGTGGGGGGGGGGGAGAAAGAAAAGAAGAAGAAAAAGGCAATGGCTTGTGTTGACATTTGGCAGATAAAGATGGTCTTTGCTTCCAAACCCCGGCCTCCATTTGGCAGCTTTAACAGCCACTCCTCACCACCAGCTGGCCAACTGGAGGATCCATAAGTTGCATCCATATAAAATTGCTGGGTTTTGACATTTTAGACTAACAAAAACAGCAGTTTTACGAGTCATCTAAGGTTTTCATCCTTTTCTTGCCTTCGTGATCTGCAGAAGTTTTTGTTGTGTTAAAACAAGGAAATATAAGTAAAACAAAACTTTTCAAACTTCCAAGCAATAGCTAACTCTATATATACATATACACCCTTCAGAAGCAACCTTCATTGTTTTATTTTGATTAAGAAAAAGAGTAATTCACAGTATTAGAGGTAAAAAAATATATATTAACAGTAGCTTTCTTTGAGATCTCATAAAGACTAATGCTTAGATAGTAAGAAGATAATGATGATAGGATTCCTGAAATCTTTATCCTAAGTTTAAAATTACTAAATAAATAAAGCTGCATCTATATGAATCAGAGAAAGACAACCAGCACAATCTTTTAAAATGTGGGTAGACAGGGATGCCTGGGTGGCTCAGTGGTTTAGTGTCTGCCTTCAGCCCAGGGCATGATCCCGGAGTCCTGGGATCGAGTCCCGCGTTGGGCTCCCTGCATGGAGTCTGCTTCTCCCTCTGCCTGTGTCTCTGGCCTCTCTCTCTCTCTCTCTCTCTCTCTCTCTCTCTGTATCTCTCATGAATAAATAAATAAAATCTTTAAAAACAATGTGGGTAGACATATTTGGTTTCCAATCCAGTACATTTAAGGAACAACATTGAAGTATTGAAAGTTCTCTCATTCTCCTTCATGTGTTCCCAGATACCACACCATAGAGCCAATTGCCATGAAGTAGTGTGATAATTATAGGTTATTTTAAAAAGTCCTTAACAAAAAAAGTTTTAGATACTACCAATAATAACTTAGAAGACAGAAGTATAAGCATCTATAATCTTTTAAGTTGAAATTTTTGCTCTATGTCCTGTTGAATATAAATTCTGTACATTTTGATAAGAAACACAATGTTCTATATCCCAAATAAGTGTATAAATATATGACAAAATAGGGCATAAGCTCTATGATGAGCTCTATAATATCTAATAAAACAGATACCATACTCAATGTGGTCCTGTCTTTAAAGTATTTTGTCCACTTTTAATTAGCCAATTCTTGCTATTCTTTGTTCATTACATTACATAAAGTCACCATGAACATTGAATCGTTAGATTCTTCTAAGAAGCCTCTAGTCACAGCATTTCCATCAACTAACCATTACATGACATTGTTTTGTATGTGTTTCTGTTTTAAATATGTATATTTAATATATATTGTTGATTCATTAACACTGAAATCACAGCCAACAGCACTAAAGCTCACGCCTGAAGGAAGCCTATGTAATACACATATTTTCTCCAGAAGGCACATCATAGCCTTCTTGAGCTCATGAACACCAGACAGCACCTCAGCTCTATGCTTGGGAGCCATTTAAAATCGGTAAATCACCAACAAAAAGCATAAGTGGAAAATGTGACACTAAACACCAAGACCGTGAAAAGTACATTTGTTTACAGTATGGACACGAAAACAAGAAGGTAAAGCATTGCCTTGCTCCACCTCAGCTGGAAGCATGCACAGGCACTGCAAATTTTTGCCACTCTGAACATGTCTGCAAACGACCACAAAAGCTAATTTTAGCAAATAAATGAATTTGCAAATATGAAATCCACAAATAATGAAAATTAACCATGCTTGATTAATGTCTATGCTCCCTCATAAAATTATAAGACTAATAAAAACAGTGAATTACATCCTCTGTATCCTTAACACTTAGCAAAGATAGTAGGCTCTTAATATGAATTTGTTAAACAAATGAATTGGAGAAATACCCTGGAATAATTCCTATGCAAGAGAGCCTGGAACATTTTTTTTTTAAGATTTTATTTATTTATTCATGAGACACACACACACACACAGAGGGAGAGGGGCAGAGACACAGGCAGAGGGAGAAGCAGGCTCCACGCAGGGAGCCCGACATGGGACTCAATCCCGGGACCCCAGGATCATGTCCTGGGCAGAAGGCAGGCGCTAAACTGCTGCATCACCCAGGGATTCCCCGAGCCTGGAACATTTAAATAGTAAATCCTAAATCAGGTTATCAATTGAGTCGTTTATTTACAAAAAAAAAAAAAAAAAGTATCAAAATTCATTTTGTAGCTGGTTTCATTTTTAAATTAGAGCTGTTGGGCACTTTTTGTAACAAAATTCTTTAATTGGAAGTAGGAAAAACAGTAGTAATAAGGTATTAAATCCTAATAGTGAATAAAATTGTGGGGTCATCTTATTTTTTTATTTTAAAAAATTCTTTACTTAAATCAATTTAGTTAACCTATACTGTATTATTAATCTCAGAGGTAGAATTTAGTGATTCATCAGTTGCATATAACACCCAGTGCTCATGAGATCAAGTGCCCTCCTTAATGCCCATCACCCAGTTACCTCATCCCCCCACCCACCTCCCCTCCAGCGACCTTTAATTTGTTTTGTTTTCTATAGTTAAGAGTCTCTTATGGTTTGTCTCCCTCTCTGTTTCTGCCTTATTTTACTTTTCCTACCCGTCCCCTATGCTCATCTATTTTTTTCTTAAATTCCACATATGAGTGAAATCATATGATATTTGCATAGGTGGCTGACTGACTTAGTTTGCATAGGTGGGGTTATCCATTTAAAAAAGCCATGCTTAATAGTGAAAAGTTTCAATTTATACCAATTAACTGAAGAAAGTCTTTAAGCTCCTCTAACACATTCTCATTTTAATATAATCCACCTTTTTCCACCAAATTACTACTATTCCCAACAAAATTTTTTCAAACTCTAATACTTTACCACCTATTCAGCATAACCCAGCTGTTACTCTTTAAGAATTCCTTAAAATGAATTTGAAATTTAAATTTTTGCTTTGAACCTACTTGATCAAAGGGCACAGTACAACACTACCATGTGAGATGAAACAAAGAACGGAATAAAAAACAAAAGTGATATCTATATAGTCAGCAAATTAGCTGACAAGACATCTTAAACATGTCACATTTCTACTTAGCACAAGTAAGAATAAATTGCTTCCAAGGGACCACAATATGTGGCATTTTTACTGCAAGCTTTAAATTACAGTGTTAGTCTTCTCCTTCTGCCCTGCTCACACTCTCTCTCTCTCTCAAAAAAAATTAATTAAATGAAATAAAAGGAAGAGTCAATTATTACTAATATTTCAAGGCTAAAATCAGAAAAACAGAAGTACTTACCCATAATATTGTTTGGCTTTGAGAAAGCAAAAATGATTCTATTCCAACAAATTACCAATAATGATAAAAGATACGATGAATTTACTGTATCTCATTTAAGACAAAGCACATTTTTCACCTCAGAGGGGACAGGTATGACTTTTTCATAATTTTCTTCATCCCGAACAGGATCCTGTTGTGAACTGTTTTTTGAATAATCTATATTTTTCTCCATACATTATTCTCATTTTGGTATATAAACTGCAAAATGGCAAATGCCTAAAGCAGTCATAAAGAATCTGTAACGTAAAAAAATGCTAATGTACGATGACTGTCCACAGACCCAATCCAACCTCTACTCCTACACCTAAAAGTCACTGCAATACTGAAGTTAGAACTAATGTGATATTTCTGTATTGTTGGACTTCATTTACTAAATAATACTTTCATAAAATCCAAAGATGAAATATTAGTGGGTCCTTCCAGAGCTTCATAATTTGCCAAATGATTTTGTTCTGGTTGCAGAGCTTGTCTGTCCTTCAACTCTGTTTTGATTGTTTAGCTTTTGCAGTATTTACTCCATGTTTGTGTTTCTTCCTTTGCTGTTGTTCTCTGGCCTCTGTCTTCCGGGCCAGTGTCCATAACAGTTCACACTTGCTAGGCACAGAGAGGGAGGGGCTGACTCAACTTCTGTAGGAAGCCCTATGGGTCTTTCCCAGCCCATTCCATAACATACTCAGCAAAACTTTCCACCAAACATCTCTGCAGCCATATTAGGAAAATTTAGGCTTGAGTAGGTCCTGATTTTGTCCTGGGATTATTAGACAGCCATTCACAAATTCAGATGGCTGTTGGTTGTCTTTTTCCTTCTAAAAGGGGCTGGGGGCTAGATCTCTGGCCCAAACCCACGCAGTGCCTGTAGCTATAGCTGGTTGCACTTTGCCACCATTGGCACTTCTTTGTGTTTTCCTCCTTGCTCACTCTTCATTTCTTACCCCAATGGGGCCACTAGCCCAGGAAAGCTATGTTCATCTCTGACTCCAGGGCTTGGCAAGCACACGCTCTTGCTCTTTGTCCTGCCCTGGCCCTGTGTGGCTGGCAAAACAGAGGGTCCCCAGGAAGCTCAGGTGGCCCTGCCACACCTTACACGGCCTGCAGGTGGCTGCTTCCATGAGGCATTGGGCAAAACCACCATGGTGGCCACCAACCCCTCTATGTTGCTTCTAGGACTGGGCATTAGGACTCCATCCCTGAGGCATTTACTTTTTGTCCAAGCTACCATAGCCAGGAGGACATTTAGTAATGGGAGACTAACATTTCCTCTGTTGGCTTTTTTTAAAATCCCAAGATGCAAAATTCCTTCAAACATTTGTGGGGGGAAAAAAAAAACTAAAACTAAAAAAAATAAAAATAAAAAATAAAAATAAAAAAAGCCAAAAGAACCCCAAAACACTGAACCTGCCATTTTCAGGGAAAACTCTAAAGCCCAGATTGGACAATCCCAGAAAATACCCTGTATTTTCTACAGGTTCTACTGTAATGCATTTCAGTAGAACCAACCGATTCCTCTTTGGGCCATAAACATTAAGTAAGCATTGAATTACCGGTGATTTATATGGTCCATGTATTCATTAAGTTCTATTAGGAAGCAGAGGCTGATGGCAGATTCTCCCTTAATGAATTTCCTTGCTGCAAGGGGCAGTTCAAATTCATCCCAGAAACTTAAAAACCTACATCAAATAGTAGGTGTTTAGAAATATGTGTTGTTCATGATGGAAGTGATGTTTCTTACAGTAAAAAACATTTTTCAAATGTAATAGCTGATCCTTTCAACCTCCCTTAGCACCTCAGTTTACCCATAGCTGCAGGTATACTCACTATCTGACCAAAACAGCAGCACCAAGACACAGTGTCACTATTAAATCACTCTTTCTCGCCCTTGGAGCCCAGTGGGATTTTCTCAGTACCGCTCTGCCAAAAACATTTTGATAGTACCATCAAGCACTTGCTATTGAAAATGCTTCTTATAAAAACCAAACCCAAATCCAAAAGTCCTGCACCTGTCTCCCTAATTTGCTCACTTCTCCCTAGGTTTGGCATTCCCATACCCTTTTGCACAGTAATACTCTTGTCTTAAATAAACAATAATAAAAGATATTGCTTCTACATAATTGTATTGAGTAAAAGGAAAAGTGGAAGACAAAATATTCCTTACTAGGCTTGATTCATGGCTGTTATATATCTAGATACTCTTATTTCATGATGAAGTTTTAAAAATAACTACCAGAACATTAGAATAACATAATTTTTACTCTCCTCTTTTCTGCCCCCATAACTGGCTGTTTCCAACTTCTCTACTTTCTACTATCCAAATCTCTCCCCATCTGTTCTCACTCTCCCTGGATACTAGCAACAATCTACTCCAGACCTCAACCAAGTGGTCTCAACTCTCTGAACATGAGAAAATGTAAAATGTCAATAAAATTGTATCCCCTTCCTATGAAAAGGAACTTATATTTTTAGTGTCTAATGTTTGAGAAAATCTATGATGGCAAAAGCCATTGTTGACTTATTAACACATTTAAATAATTTCCACTTTATTAATCATAATAATATCTAAATATATTTCCCAAATGTAGTGCTTATGTGTTGTGGTTTCTGCCATGCCTAGAACCTCTCCCTTATCTGGGAAAGAGGCTGCCCTCTTTAAATTCTGGTTGCATTTTCTTTACCACAATAATTGGCTTTGGGTCTTGGAGCAATCACATCACATATGTCTGCAAACACCATTCCTTATGTTTGGATTGGTTCAGGGTTTTGGCAAATGACACAAGTTGGAATAATCAGAGTTCCTTTGTGTGGCTGAGGGTGTTGGGGGTGGAGAGCCCTTTTTGTGTCTAATGGTAAATAAAGCCATGAGGATGTGAGCCTCAATGCTGGCAGGAGCTGTCTCCTTCACAACACTGTAAAGTTGGAATGGAGCCAACCCATAAAGAACAGCAGAAAGAAAAGATGATAAATGAAAAAAAAAATATCTTCCATGTTTTGCATAAGCTAGTTTAAGCAGAGTTTCTGCTATTTTAAACCTCCCCCTTCCAGAATACAACATTGAGAAAGTAGGGTCTGAGGAAAACCAGCCAATCTTTAAAATAATCAAATTCATTTTTTTTTAAATTTTACAAGTAAAACATCAACATGAATTTTAAAAACCAAACATTACATAAGAGTACAAAAATAAAAGTTTTCCCACTCAAATCCACAGCCAAACTTTTCACTGGAGATTTCTAGATTTCCTTCTAGGAAACTGTTAGCATACACAAAGATAAAAGACATACAGAAGGGAGTCTTTTAAAACTTTGTTTAAGCAATTAGTGCTATATAACACATGACTTTTCTCCTGGAAATATGGATCTACTCTTATTTTTAATGAACTATAGAACATTCCATTGCAATGATACACCATAATTTATTTTACTAGTTCTCTGTTAATAACTAGGGGCACCTGGGGGGGCTCAGGTGGTTAAGTATCCAACTCCTGGTTTCTACTAAAGTCACGACCCCAGGGTCCTGCGATGGAGTCCTGCATAGGGCTCTACACTCAGTGCAGAGTCGGCTTGAGATTCTTTTCCCCTACTTCTCCCTCCCCTTCTGCTCCCTCCCCCACTCACATGCTCTCTTTCTCAAATAAATAAAATCTTCAAAAAAAAAAAAACTAGACAAATAAATAGAATTTTAAAGCATTTGACTTCAATGAAGAAGTAATTTTTCTCCCTATCATATGGATGCTAAAAGATAAAAAGTTTTTGTTTGTTTCATATGGACTTGTAGTAAGAATGTTAAGTAATGATCCCTCCTTAAATGATGTAGTTAAGCATATCTCAGCTATGCAGCTTTAAGACTTCATTTACAATTCAGTAACAAATATAGGAATTGTCTTCAATTTTGTGCCTTTAAGAAATATCTGCTGAGTACTTAAAGCATAGTGAATCTTTGCACTGTGATTCAAAAGCGAACCCATATATTTAAGGAATTTCTTTCCTTATTCTGGATGAATATAGTGCAAGTACTGCAGATAAGAAGGACCAAACAGATATTCAAAATATTTCTGTGTCCTATGGCAACTGGAAGAACTATTAAGTCCATAATAATTTTACACTTTTTATACTTTTAAGAAGCATGTCCATACTTCTTTAATATGTGTAAAATTGATGCTATATTATAGAGTCATTCAATCAAAAAATAGTAACTTTTATCCCACTTAAGTATGATGCTATCACTCCTGGATTTTACTTCATTTCCCACACTGCTATTAGTCCTGTGTACATTTTATCTTATCCCTGCTGTGCACAACTGCATAACAGAATTTCTTGACACTTAGTCCGACTATAAACAAACCACTTTGAAAAAAAAAGGTACTTGAATGACCTTTTGTAATCTGATCAAGTTGGCTTCTTAACTTATCTCCCTGATCTGAAATATATCATTTTACCAAGTAACATGGGAAAAAGAACATTCAATGATGGGCATCCAAAAGCTGAGATCTATGACCTCTGAAAAAGCAGTCACTGAAGACAAATTTTAATATAACTCCATTGAATATCAAATCAACAATAGACAAGGAAGCTTAATTTTCTGTGATTTTCCATAGGATACTTCTACAGTGTGGTAGACATAGAATTTTAATAAAAAAATATTTAGGAGGCAGAGAGGTTAATGTGACTTGCAAGAAGAAGAAGGAGAAAAGAAAGAAAGAAAGAAAGAAAGAAAGAAAGAAAGAAAGAAAGAAAGAAAGAAAGAAAGAAGAAAGAAAGAGAGAGAGAGAGAGAGAAAGAAAGAAAGAAAGAAAGAAAGAAAGAAAGAAAGAAAGAAAAGAAAGAAAGAAAGAAGAAAGAGAAAGAAAGAAAGGAAGAAAGAAAGAAAGAAGAAAGAAAGAAAGAAAGAGAAAGAAAGAAAGAAAGAAAGAAAGAAAGAAAGAAAGAAAGAAAGAAAGAAAGAAAGAAAGAAAGAAAGAAAAGAAAGAGAGAGAGAAACTGGGTTAACAGTTTATTCTCTAACAGAATTAGAAGGTCAACATCACCAATTATTTGAAATTCTTTAAAAACACACAAATGTGAACTTCATAGTAGATAATAGTAAATTCTCTGCAGCAGAATAAGTCAAAGAAAAATGTTTGTGTTCCCATTATAATGAATATCTCACATTTTCTTTGTGCCTTCCTAGAAAAACTGAAGTCTTCACGAACGATTATTTTTCTTAGTAAGTGAGTTTCACTGCAGAGTAAAGAAAGATACTGCACAGGAGTGAGCCCCATCTGAAGGCTTATTTCATATACGAGCCATATAAAAATACAAGTAATGAGACAAAACTCTTTGAAAAGATAAATATATATTCAAAAATGTGGGTTAATGTAGGTAGCAGTTTAGAATTAGTAAAATGTGTCTTTTCACTGGAAAAACCAGTTCCAAATTTTCTTCATGCACAACTAAGTGCCCTTGATTGCCAATATCTTTTACAGCCTATAAATAGACATATTTAAGTAAATAAATAATTATTATTATTTAATCCAGTTCTTGGTTTCCTCCTATAGAAAGAAAAAGGAAATGGTTCAAAAATGAGAGCAGTATGTTTTTCTCAATTCTCTCTAGATACTTCAGATTACTGTACAACGTTCTGTTATTGAACAGTGATGATAGTAGCACATTTAGGAACATTAACGAGTAATAGTTCTGGAGAAAAGCCAGTTGGCAAAGGCTGCTGCCATATGAGATTAGCAAACTCTTATATTCCCTCGTGCATCGGAAGTGGAACAATCTTTACAATTTCAATTACATTACATATAATTACTTTATTTTTAATGTTTATATGCACAAAGCATATGGATTTACAAAATAATTTTTAATTAAAATTCAGAAAGTGCTTTGAGACACTAACAGACTGATATGTTGGTATGTGTCATGTGGCTAGCCACATGTAGAATTGGGGATGTTTTTCAGAAACAGATGATCTTGTAAAAAATTTAATGTTAATCAAGTTGTCCCGATATTGAGCTACTGGGGCCCCTGATTCACTAAATGTGAACTCTATTTCTGCGCATCCTTCTGTATGTATTGGGGTTTCAGTTCAGCCTAAATAGGGAATCAGAGTCCTGCTATGGTGTATCTGTATTAGCAAAAATGATCTAAAACTTGAAAATAAGGCAAGAATATTACAGCAAACGGGCACCTGGGTGGCTCATTTGGCCCAGGTCATGAGCTCATTTGGGGCTCCCAGGATGGAGCCCCACATCAGGCTCCCTGCTCAGTGGGGAGTCTGCTTCTCTCCCTTCTGCTGCAGCTCCCCCTGTTTGTACAAGTTCTGTGTGTGTGTCAAATAAATAAGTAGTTCTCTCTGCTCTTCCTCTCTGTCAAATAAATAAAATATTTTTTTCAAAATAAGAATATTACAGCAAGCTCTTTCAAAATCATGCCAGCACATTATATAACAAGTCCACCCAAGGGATATCTGATTCCCTGAAGGTTGTTTGACTCCCGAAGAAATGTGACTTTATTTGAATTACTATTTATTAGTTATTAGGGCTCAGACTTAAAAAAGAGATGGGTAAGTCGCAAATTATTTTTGTGCAGGAGAGATGAAAATGATTACTATTAGAAAAGATAACCTAGAAGTTACCATTGTATTGCCCTGTACAGCATTTTCCAGTTTTCACTCTTAGTTAGCATTCTTCCCATAATTCATTTTTCGCAGGCACATGTGTATATGTGTGTAGTTTCAACTTTGTCATTCTGTAACATCAGTAAGTCAAATAAATCTATGAATCTTTAACATGTGCCCACTAAGGGACTTACCAATTTAGCTCTTTGAAAATGTAATCTTAACGACATTCATGAAATGTTAATAAAATGTTAACTATAACAATATGTTTGTTACCTTAATAAAATGTTATCTGATAAACTGATAGGTCAGTGACCCTCCAGGCATCTGTTTAGTGAGCTCATGTGCAGGGCACAAATATTACCTTTGATATTTTGTGTTTAGATGCCTGGACCAAACTTGAGCGAAACAAGAGAGCAGAGAGGACCTGTGGTGTGTCCTTGGCCCCACTCCAGGGATTTGATGTGATCCACATGTGATCCATGACCAAGGTGTGCAAGCAACAGGACTGACTTGATGTAGCTCAAAACAATCAGTGCTGCATCTAGCTCAGCCCTGAGAGGGCGCAGGGCGACTCCCCTTCCCAGTAGGTAGGAGGGGCCATGAGGCAGAAGGCCTTGAGCACTGCAGAGCATCACCAGGGAAAATCACAATCACGACTGTCCTCTAAAAGCCAGGCAACCCTTCCTGATAGGTTGTGAGAAAAGAAATTTAGTTGGGAGGCCATTGCAGAAGGATATGTACAGTCTTATTTCTCAGGTCTTAGGGGACACTGCCTTGTAACTCACACAAATAATTGAGAAAAATTGGCAAAGCTATTTTGGTTCCAAGGTAAAGGATATGGGGTGTGACCGTCCTAGCAAAATTCACACGTTTGTATTGATATTGCTTCATTTGAATACAGCGTAAGGAGACCTGAAGATTTTTTCATTCATTCCGGCTTTTAAAACAAAATTTCTGTGAAAGTTTTGCAACAGACCTTATTCTATTTATGTACCCAGTCTTAAGGAATTCGAGAGTCATCTTTATATTTTACAAGACTAAAGAAAACTTATCCTTGGGTAATACCATCCCATGAGTATTAATATAAGAAAAGATATTTAATTGTGATTTTCAAACTTCAAGTTTTTCTTTCAGCTAGCATGCTTATAAAAGATAGATGATGGCAGACCTGGTAATTGTTTTATCTTTGAAAGATTTTATAAACAAAGTCAGGGTGCTTATCTCTATAAAAATAAAAGTTTTCTAGAAACTGAACTAAAAAAAGAGGGTTAGTAGAGGAATAAGAAGAAAGAGAAGGACATCAGGAAGCAAAACAATTTATATCCAACCCAAACACTTTTATGAATAATTACTCTGGAAATACAAGTGTGAACCAGAATTGTGTTGAGCAAATTGGAATTTAAGGTCATTCTATGAAGGAACATGAATAGTGGACTAAAGTCCAATTAATACTTTCTAGATTCTTTCAGAAAATATGAGTGCACTTGTAATGGACATAGAGATGCACTGCTCAGATAAAATCCCCCTTAAGAAAGTTCTCCAGGGACATCTGGGGGTGCAGTCAATTAGGCATCTGACGCTTGGTTTCATCTCAGGTTGTGATCTCAGGGTCATGGGATCGAGCCCCATGTCAGGCTCCACACTCAGCTCAGAGTCTGCTTATCCCTCTCCTTCTACCCCTCCCCTACTCAAATAAATAATCTTAAAAAAAAAAAAGAAAATTCTCAATTTCTAGGAATGGTGTCAATGGGCAGCCTTCGCTGTATGCTCCTTTATAAATGCCTCAGTTACCGAGGACTGTCTTGTCCCAAGATCATGCCATTCCTGGGGCAGCCAGGTCATTCTATTCCAACGTGGAACAACGCTCTCAAGTCATTTTGACTCCAGAGCTCCCATGGATTAACTTCTCCATCTCCCCAATCCTGTTTCATTTCCCACAGGTGTGGATCTCAAGGACAGTCTCAGAATCTGCTTCCCAGAAATCCCAACCCGGGACAGCGCTTGACATCGATATGATGCGTAGTACTGTAATGGCCCAAAGGCAAAGTGACCACAGGCTCTGAAACTAGACTGCCCGCTTCTAACCTGGGCTCCACCGCTTCCTGGCTGTGTGGCTGTGGGCAAGTTACTGAGCCTTGATTTCATTTTCCATAAACTGTAGATAAAGACAGAACCTACCTCATAGGGTTGCTTTGAGATTTAAATGAGTTAATACATAGAAGGGACCTAGAACAGTGCTTAGAATGTAGAAATTCCTCAGTAAGTCTTAGCTACTAATATTATCAGTGATACTATTTTTAGTCTGATTTTAGCTGAAGTTGGGAATCAGTAAACATCTTCTTCAGAGCAAGGAAGCCCATGGCACTGTGGATTGACTGAGTCCCGCCCACTGGGCCCTTCCTCACGTTCCAGTACAATGTGAGCTTCCCGGCCCTTACACAGGTCCTCAGTGACTTAAGTCCTGCATTACCTGGATTCTGGACTAAGCACATTCCTTCCAGTGATGATATTCCCTGCCTGGGGTCTGGTCTGCCCGACGTCTAGACTTCTGGTTGCCCTATCCCAACATTCCCACAATCAGCTCCCTGAGAGCCATTCCTAAGTCTTCCCAGCAGCCGGCTCTGCTCCTCTAGACCTCCAACTGCACGTATCAGAGCAGATAGCTGACGCTCCCCTTGCTCTGATCCTCTCCACCATGGTGCTCTTGCTGTCTTTTCCCCTCTACATCAGGTTTCCCAGGCTCAAAGGGCTTTGATTCACACCCAAAACAGTCTCCTGTTTCTTTCTCCTGTTGACACACCCAGCCCTGTCACACTGCAGAGACCTCAGTCCTGCTCTATCACTGGGCCTTTGCTGACGCCCCAAAGCCTCAGCCCCAGTCAGTGTGACACAAAAGGAAATCTCTCGAAGTGATCAACCCCAAGTGACACGGGAATGCTGTAAATACGGTTTATAATATTGACCACAGTGAACTTCAGGAGGCCAGTGAGGTTTGCAAGAGTATCTCCCCAAGTGAACTCATGGAAAGACATTGGAGTCCTGGGTAATCAGATGCCATTAAAGATAATCTAGCTTGTAAGAGTAATAATTGCTCCTGCAGTTAGAGAATGAATATTTCTTTTTCATATATTATTCATTCGATCTAAATGAAGAAACTATTTATGAGAGGAAAAAGCAGAATATTTTGTCTGGCTTTTTTAAACTTTAAATAAGACAAGAATGAATAATAAATAAATAAATAAATAAATAAATAAATAAATAAATAAGACAAGAATTGTGAAGACTAAACTGTTCAACGTTTTTTTTTATATAAAGCACATTTCATGAATGCCTGCCTGGCTGGCTCCATTGGTAGAGCACACGACTCTTAATCTCAGGGTCATTGGACAGTTCAGACTTAGTCTTTTAAAATTTTAATCAAAATATTGATATTCGAAAAATAAAAATATCATTACAAAATAAACATGTTTATTGCTAAGAAAATATTCATAATAAGATGCTTTTCATGTAAGTGTATTAGTTTTGGTGATAGTGGCTATTTGCCCTGATAGTGGAAAATACAGCACAAAAGACCCTAAGCAGCCAAAGCAATCCTGAGAAAGAAGGTCATACCTGAAGGCATCACACTTTCTGACATCAAGCTATATATTAAGGCTGTAGTTATCAAAACAATATGGTACTGGCATAAAAACAGACACATACACCATGGAACGGAATCAGGAGCCCAGAAATAAACCTGTGCTTGCACGCTCAAGTAATATTTGAGAAGGGAGTCAAGACTACTTAATGGGGGAAAAAAAGAGTCTCTTCAGTAAGTGGGACTGGGAAATTTGGATCTTCGCATGTAAAACAATGAAACTAGACCCTGGCTTATACCACTCACAAAAATGAAATTGAAATGGATCGAAGACTTAAAGACCTGAAACCATGAAACTCCTAGAAGGAAACAGAGGGGGAAACTCCCTTGACATGGTTTTGGCACAGATGTTTTGGACATAATCCCTAAAGCACACGCAACAAAATGAAAAGCAATTACTCTGTATTCCAGCTTGGGTTATGCTAGCACTCCTAGGATCAGGAGGATGAAGTATTATAATTAAAATGGAAGGAAACGGGGCTCTCCAAAAAAAGGAGAAAACTGTAATGAGATGAGAAAGGACAAGACATTAGCCAACAATTATGAAAGCACCACTGTTTCCAAGCAGCTTGAATTGCTTTTCCTAGGAACCTCAGGATTCCTTCTGTGTTACAAGCCCAATCTATACCTGACCCAGCAGCTCCGCATAGTTCCACTCACCACCGTGGTTCCAACAGTTGGGAATGGGCTGCAAGTAGACTACAAAGAGAGGATATTTTTATTTTAAAAAATTCAATAATGGGGGGGGAGCATCTGGGTGGTTCAGTTGGTTGACCATCCAGCTCTGGCTTTTGGCACAGGTGGTAATCTCGGGGTCCTGGGATTGAGACCCGCTTCCAGCTCCGCGCTCAGCAGGAGTCTGCTTAGGGATTCTCTCTCTCTCCCTCTCTCTCTGCCCCTCTCCCTACCTGCACACACTTCTTCCTCTCTCTCTCTCTTTCTCATAAATGAGTCTTTTTAAAAAATATACAAATACAAAACAATAACCAGAGATATCAAGTTATATATATTTACAAAATAAGGAGAAAGGCAGAAGGCTGAGATGAATTTGGGTCCTTTCCATTTTAAAAGCAATGAGTCATTGGCCATTATTCCATGGTGGCCTAATGACTAGAGGGATTTATAAGAAAAATAGAAAAGCAATTCCAGGCTGTGCAGCACAGACACCATTCACTGAGCATATCCTGCTAACAGTTATATAAACTTCCCAGGTGAATAACCATTCTGGCAATAGCAGAAAAGAGTCCTGAGGTTATACCCTGTCTCATTTCTAAAATATTCAAGTTCCTATTAAGATGATAAATCACAATGTTTCTAAAGAATTGTGACTCATTCACTGTCTAGCAAGTGAATAATCAGTGGATTAAGAGTTTCTGATAATATTATAAATGTAGTAATATATTATAGCTCTTTTTAATAATAGGTCAAGAATTTTGAATGTCACCTTATAATCCATATTTCTTTTAAAAGCTATTATAATCTAAGTGCATGAAAACTAAATTAGCTTCTCTGGGAGATTAGTAGAGAGAATTTATTATTGAATTTAGTTTCAGAAATATGGCCATAATGGTAACTCAAAACAAACAAAAAACCCATCAGGATCAGTAGCCACTCCAAAAAAGGGGGGAGGTTTGAATTATGATACTCCCAAACAAAGGCCTCATCAATGTAAGTTTATTTTTTTATAGAAACTCAGTTACTAGTGTTTGACATGCAGGAAATGGACTATGTGAAAGATGGGGTGAAATCATACTATTTACCTTTGATGCCACATACAAAATAGAACAAAATAAAATAAATACAAATAAATATGAGTCTTCTAAACCTAAATAGAGGACAATCTGATGAAGTGGACCCAATTTTAAAAACATAATGACTCTATGGGGATCCCTGGGTGGCTCAATGGTTTGGCGCCTGCCTTTGGCCCAGGGCATGATCCTGGAGTCCCGGGATCGAGTCCCATGTAGGGCTCCCTGCATGGAGCCTGCTTCTCCTTCTGTGTCTCTGCCTCTCTCTCTGTGTCTCTCATGAATAAATAAACAAAATAAAACATAATGACTCTATAACTGATTTTTCTTTTTTAAAAATGTTTTATTTATTTATTTGAGAGAGCGGGTGAGAGAGAGCACAAAATGAGGGGGAGGGAGAGAGATAAGCAGACCACCACTGAGCAGGGAGCCTGACTAGGGGCTCAACCCCAGGACCCTGGGATCATGACCGGAGCCAAAGGCAGGTGCTTGACCGACTGAGCCACCCAGGCGCCCCTTAAACTCTAGTTGTTAAATCTGATGGCCATAATCCAATCTAGCCCTAAACTGCTAATCCATCGAGGGATTGCTCCTCAGTGGCTCCTTCCACTCTAGGGGATGGTGTTTTTCATCAGCCAGTGAATTTACTTGGAGTGAGCCCGATAGCGATGCCAGCTTACTCCATTTCCTTTTACATAGATTCGACTTTTCAAAGAGCAGGAAAACTAGAGGCTGCTACAAGATTAAATCCAACTAAGGTCCAAGGCTCGTGGTGAAGAGAAACTGAGATTTCATACTTACTGGCGAGAGCTGATAAAGGTGGAGAGGTTTCTCCTATCTCAGCGGGACAGCTGAGAGGTCGTGGCACTGCAGGTGATACGTCGGCATGTTACTTACTCATCACACCTGCCAACCTCGAGAGGGTCTCTTTGTCATGACTTATAACTGCCAATTTACAAGACGGTCCGGTAGGGAACGAAAGAACCTACTGGAACAAATAGAGGTTTCACCACAGCTGCAGTCCTGTCAGCACAAGTAGTGAATCCTACTTAGGAAGGAGCAACCCTAACACTTCTCCTCTCAGGTCAGCAGATGGTGGAGGCCCCAGACCCGGGGCCTGGCCTCAGGAGCCAACTCTCTCGGAGCGCTGTCAGCCAGGTGTTCAGGTGGATCGCTGGGAGAAAAGGCTTGATTTGATCACATAAGGCACTTTCTTTCCATCTCAACTGGTTCTTAACTGGATATATAAGGTCTTTCCTGATGACTTCACCTTGAGTCCAACTCTGGGGAAGATGCAACCGATTACGGTCAGGGAGCAGTGCGGGAGGCACACAAGGGTACCTCCGACGGCCGGACTAAATGGAAGTAAGAGCAGATGGAATGGAGCAAAGACTTTGTGTCCCTAGAACATTTCCCCGGTGCCACTTACCTGCCCCTGGTCGTGTTTGTTTAGGCATTTCAAGCGAGAACTCTTCGGGGCGTAGCATCTGTTCACCCTGGTCTTACTCTGATTTGACCTTTCAGTTAAATTTGGCATTTCGTACTTGTTTGGAAACTGTGCCTTGGGGAGGGAGTTTGTGGTGGTGAGCACGAAGGGTAACCGAGGCAAGAGAACACAGTTTATAACCAATCTGGTAGCCTGTGCACAGTGGAAGGTCGTGCTGTGACGTTTCAAATACATTTCTGAGGACTATGTCAGACCCCTAAGGTGACCACAAGTTAAAACTGAAGATTGGATATGGCTTTAAAGCCCAAAAGAATGCTCTAGGAAACTCTTTTAAAGTACCCATGCCTGGCTCTCATCCCGGGACATTGTGATTTAATTGGACCAGGATGGGGCCCAATCGTTAGATTTCCTTAAAGAGCTCCCAGATATTAACAATGTGCAAGTTTCCAGTGCGCAGCTAAGCCATGGCACCCTTGCTTTATGCCTAGAAAAGCAGGAGAAAAACCACACACCAAGTCAGGGTACGCCCTGATCTGTAAGGACGTGTCTGCTGCTGTTTGGAAAAGACCCACGAAGTCCTTAGTGGCCCTGGCTCTGCCACTTGATGAGATGTATCAGCCTCGGAGATGCTGGCCTCTACGTCTCTCTACCAACTACCTCATCGATCAGGAATCCTTCCCTACAGCTATACAGGTTGGGATCTTCAACGTGGCCCCCCTTTGGTGAGGATATACGTACCCTGACACGCCCGGGCCATGTATTCCCTCTTAGAGCATCCAACAATAGGGGAGGCTGGAGAAAACTCAAACTTGAAGAAATCTTGTTGAAGGGATGGATGCCACAGGGATCATTATGACACTAATGGCCTTTCAAGAGGATAAATCTTTTCTAATTTGGCCTTAAATTCTCTTTTGAATCGGCATTAAATAGTTCCTTCTGTATCTAAAATTTGATATTCGCCCATAGTGAGGGGGAGGCTACAGTTTTTAAATTGACGCAATTTCTTTGATAAAGTAAAGGCTGTCAAAATTATACGGAGAAGCCCTAAGGCAGGAGGAAAGAGACTTTCCGTCTCCGTGGTAAATAAAGTCCTTGACAGAGTGTGAGCGAGAGAGGAGCGTGGTCCAGCTGGCGATCTCCTGATAGTCATTCTTTGGCCTGACGGAAGAAGGATTACGGATGGAGACACGTAATTAGCTTTCATCACCGTGTCATGATGGAACCCTCCCCTCTGTGGGACTAGCCTTATGGAAAAGATTATTATACCCACGGCCATTCCATAAATGGGCTGCATTATGCAACCCATGATAAAAAACGTTTGACATTCCATGAAGCCTAAATTTAAAAAGCACAGCATATGAATTATGATTCAAATGGGAAAGCAGCCTCCTGGGAAGAGACCAGCCTCGTCCATGACAAGCCATCCAGGCTTCGCAATTCTTCTGTGTTCCAAGTTTCAATGGGCTGGAAAATAGGAAGCGGTGAATGATTAACTTGTAGGCAAAGTCTACGACTCCATGTGAGAATTAGAATCCATACTGGATAGGACTCAGTATTTCCCCAAATAGTATCTGCCTTTCAGTGTAGTGGGGCAAAAGTATAAAACGTGGTCCTGATAGTTCTGTGTTTTGATCTCATATTTTCAAATAGGTAACTGGGAGCAATTTAAATATCTCTGATCTTGCCTCTTATCACCTGTAAACAATAGGATTCTATTCATTCATTTGTTCATTCAAGAAATACACATTATTGCCTATTACACACTTAAGCACCTGGCTAGGCACTAAAGATAAAGACATAATACGTGGAGCTTGTCCTCAAACACTGTATAGCCTAGACAATTAGGTAAATAAATGTGAACTATTCTGTTCTGAAAGTGCAACAGTAGAAATGTATAAAACAGAAAATGAAAGTATTAACGTGGCCCAGGAAGGGGGGAGGGGAGGAGTCTCAGCATAGACTTAGAGGAAGAAATTATTGCGCAACGTCATGAAGATATAGGCCTGCATTAGTTTATGATTCTGTGATTTTAAAATTGAAAATAAAATAGTTCAGGGGCACCTGGGTGGCTCAGTGGTTGAGCATCTGCCTTTGGCTCAGGTTGTGATGCCGGGTCCTGGGATCAGACCCCGTATCAGTCTCCCTGCAGAAAGCCTGCTTCCCCTTCTGCCTATGTCTCTGCCCCTCTCTCTGTGTCTCCCATGAGTAAATAAATAAAAATCTTAAAAAAAAACCAATAAAGCAGTTCAATAATAAATGGGTTTATATGGGTCAATTGCTGTCTCTGCATAAATTGCAAGAGTTTTCCCATAAGTCCTATAGATCTTTGAGTCCTGCAGAGCACCACAGAATAACATCCACTTCTGTAGTGTAGCGCCAGGCCCCGTCCTGGAAAGCACCATGGTACCACAGTCCCTCGATTCAACTGTCCCTGCCTACCACATGCGTGGCTCTGTTTGACATACTGGGCAGATGAGAGTGAATAAGATATGGTTGTGCCTTTAATGAGTGTGATAGGCAGCTGGGGGAAAATATTTGTAAACATATTTTATATAAAAATATCAGAAAGGGAGACAGAACGTAAAGACTGCTAACTCTGGGAAACGAACTAGGGGTGGTGGAAGGGGAGGAGGGCGGGGGGTGGGAGTGAATGGGTGACGGGCACTGGGTGTTATTCTGTATGTTAGTAAATTGAACACCAATTAAAAAAAATTAAAAATAAATAAAAAAAAAAACAAACAAACAAACAAAAAAAAAAAAAGAAGAAAAAAAAATAAAATAAAGGGATTACAAAGTAATGAGCACCATAATGGGAGTTTGTAAAAGTTGCTTAAGGGAACACAGAAAAAGGAGGCACTTAATTTTGACAGGGGGTAAGGGTTTTAGAAGAAGAATAATACCATCGGTTGTCTTTATTGTCTTATACATCATCCAGGGATTCCCATGATTTACCCCTCAATCCCATAGGGTCAATATTATGACTCCTTTTACAGATGAAAAAACTGGAGCTCAGAGAAATCAGAAATCTAGCCCCAATTACAATTATTCTTTACTAAGGTGAGTTCACTATACAGGTCTGCCTGAGACCAAAATCCGCATGTACAGCCGTAAACTTGATACTGCTTCCCCAAGACAGGCTTACCATGGAAGGGGTTTCATTAGTTTCCTAGGGCTGCTATAACGAAGGACCACAAAATGGATGGATTAAAACAACAGAAATCCGTTTTCTCGAAGTTCTGGAGGCTACAAGTCCAAAATCAATGTGCTGTTGGCATGGCCATCCTCCAGGGGATGATCTTTCCTTTCCCTTCCCGATTTGGTGATGCCAGCTGTTCCTGGGCTTGTGGAAGCACAATGCTGATCTCTGCCTCCTCACCCATGTGGCCTTCTGCATGTCTCTGTGTCTTCTCTCTTTTCGTCTCTTATAAGGACACTGGCCATTGGATTTGTGGCCCATCCTAATTGGGGATGATCTCACCTTGAGATCTTTGCCTTAATCACATCTGTAAAAGTGTAATTTCTCTAAATAAGGTCACATTCATAGATACCTATGGGTTAGGTCTTAGATATAGCTTTTGGAAGATGGCAATTCAACTCAACCACTGGAGTGCTGCTTTAATAGCGTTTTCAGAACAATTTGGAATTTGTCAGAGTGGGAGAGGGTATCCCAAACAAAAATTACAATAGGTTCAAGGACCAGACAAGTAAGAGAATGCCACACAAGGAGACCACATATATTTTGTTATGCTGGGAACACCAAAATAAAAATAAACAACAAAAAGCATGTGCTGAGAAATGAGGTGCAAAAACTAGAGAGAGAAGATAAGAGGAATCTTTGCCCACAGGGCTGTAGTCTAACCTTGGAGTCATCCAATACTTTTTATATAAGGAAAGAACATAATTATGCATATAATACAAGTCACTCTAGTGCCAACATGAGGCAGCATTTTAGGATAGGAATTTGTGGGCAGGAAGATCCATTAGGCAGCATCTGGCATCACCCAGATGAAAGAGACCATTTAAATGGAAAAGGGGTAATGAAATCAAGTGATAATTAGGGATAGATTTGACCAGACTTGATCCTCTGTTGGATGTGGGATTAAAGGAGAAGAGTTGCTGAAGAGGACTTCCAGGTTTCAGCATAAGCCACTGGGTTGACCGTTCCCCTCACCAAAAAAGGGAAACCAAGAACAGGTACAATTTCACAAGGAAGGATAATGAATTTTGTTGTGGACATGCTGACTTTGAGAGCCTAAAGTATAAACAGGTGAGCGAGGCAGTTGAACATACAGAGAGGGCTGCGGGTTAGTTTTGCGGGGTGTGATCCTATTACTTCCTCTAGGGTGTGAGCTCTTCAGGGGCCAGGTCTTATTCATATGTACATCCCTAGCAGCTGTCAATGACGTAGCTGATAGCAGGTGACATAATGTCTGTTGTATTAATTTGAATATAATTCCTATTAGCTCGGTATCAAAGAAACGATAACAGGAGCTTATGAGCACCCATATATTGATTTTTTTTTAATGTAAGAGTGAAGTATTTGGTGGGTTTTTTCCCATGCAGTTCTTTCATTATTTTCTCCATCCTGAGAGAAGAACTGACTTTTCAGACTACTGAGTTTAGACAAAGAACTGGGCCTACACAGCTATTTCTGTGACTGGCCTTCCCGCCGGAGCACACTGCTCTGCTTGTCTACACCACCCAGGGACAGGGCCCCGGAGCGCACAGACGAGAGGGTAAGGAGCCAGCTCTAACGGAAAGAGCTAGCTGTCTTAGTCTGAGAATAGAACTTGGCGACCTATTGCTTCTGTCTACCTAAGCTCTGGTCTAAAAGTTTCATCAGTGGTAACATGAATGTTTTGAACTCCATCTGTTGGACTCCTGTTTCTTTTTTAAAGATTTCTATTTATTTATTTGAAAGATGAGTGTGCATGAGTGGGGGTGGGAGCAGAGGGAAGAGAGGGAAGCAGGCTCCCCATTGAGCAGGGAGCCGGAGACCCAGGGCTCCAGCCCAGGACCCCAGGATCACGACCTGAGCCAAAGGCAGACGCTTAGCTGCCTGAACCACTCAGGTGCCCCTCCGTCGGCCTGACTCCTGATTCAGTTTGGGATTTCTACAATCCCAACAGGGACTTTCATGGACCTTATGCTTCCTAACTGAAGCAAAATTGCCTTGTTCCTTATGCAAGGCCTTCAAGGGCTCCCCTTTCAGCATAGTTTTTATTTGACCTAACTGAAAATATTATTTGAATTACCAAGTCACTATGTATATTCACCATGAAAAACATACTGAAATTACGGACAAACCAATACATGTATTTAAAAAATCATCTATAATATACCAGAAAAGCTACTGTTTTTTGATGACCTCCGTTCTAATCTTTTGTTTCTTTACATACAAAAATAAGGTCATACCCTAAGACTATTTTATAAGAAGTTATGAAATGGGGGGTGCCTGGGTGGCTCAGTTAGTTAAGCCTCTAACTCTTGGTTTTGGCTCATCATGATTTCAGGGTTGTGAGATTGAGCCCCATATCTGGATCCATGTTCAGTGGGGAGTCTGCTTCCCTTCTCCCTCTCCTTCTGCTCCTCCTCCACTCACCCACACTCTCTTTCTCTGAAATAAATCTTAAAAAAAAATTATGAGATGGAGTTTCACATCATAAGATATGCTTCTGTATCATTTTACATGATTTAATATTACTTCTCTGTATCAATTAACAGCAACTTACAACTTGTGATGTGTACTGGGTGTTGTATGGAAATGTTAAATCATTATATTGTACACCTGAAACTAATATTACATGGTATGTTCGCTAATGAGAATTTAAACTAAAACTAAAAAAAAAAAGAAATTAAATAAACAGCTTACTTCATCAATTTCTTGCTTTAAGGCAGTTAGAACTATTTCCAATTCTATACTATTTTAAGCACTATTTTGAATAACATTCTCGTAAGCTTGGTCATTGTGCATATTTATAAAATTTGCTTACAATACATTTTAAAATTAGAATTTTTTTAAGGTTTTGAGATATTTTGCCAGTAAGATTTTCTACCAACACATGTGAATGAACATGTTCACTGTCATTATTTAAAAGATCTGACGATATAATAGGTATGCTAGCATTTCCATTTGACCTTCCAGATCCACACTGTCCAGATCCACTACTGCCCTCCTGTTCTATGACCCAGGGGCTAGCCCCTGAGGATCAGATCAACCAATTACCTTGCCCCTGGCTTCTGGTTGGGTGTGGCCAGCGGAGAACAGCAGGGTGCTGGAATGCTATCTGAAAAAGAATGTAGTGATTCCCCAGCTCCCTCCGTGCCAGCAGGGAGACAGTAGCTACATACCTGTTTTGTTGAGTGTCCCTTTCTTGCAGCCACACCTTTCCCATGGTTCCAGTAAAAATGCCTTCATTGTTCCATCAGGCCAAAGATGGTAATGATTTCCCATAATTGCTATTAGCATTCCCTATTGGTTAGCTTAAGCTACCCACAACCTTTAAAAAAAAAAATTATTATTTATTTATTTATTTATTTATTTATTTATTTATTTAAGACTGAAAGAGAGAGCAGGCACTTGTACTAGAGGGACAGAGGGGGAGGGGGAGGAGGAGGGAGAGGGACAAGCAGACTTCTTGCTGAGCGAGCAACCTGGGGCTTGATCACACAACCTGAGACCATGACCTGAGCAGGTCACTTAACCAACTGAGCCATCCAGGCGTCCGAGCTACCCGCAACTTTAAAACAGCCCCTTCATCAAACATACCTCAAAGGTCACTTGCTTCCTGCCAGCACTCTGACCAAAATATGGATAGACACAAATTTATAAACATAGAACTGACCCAGGGTGGTCTATATGAAATGCCTATGAATCCTATGAATTAAAAATAACAAAGTAAACAGTTTTCACCCACCCTTCATACTGCAATATGCTTGGCTCCAAAAATAGCTTTTTCTACTAACAGGTTGGTTTGGGTCACACACACAAAAAAATCAAGTTACTTTTAAAATGTTTAAAGAAGTATTAGTTTTCTCATAAGAAAATAAAAAATGAGGGGACCCTGGGGTGGCTCAGTCAGTTAAGTGTCTTCCCTGGCTCAGGTCATGATCTCGGGGTTCTAGGATCCAGCCCCAAGTAGGGTACCCTGCCCAGTGGGGAGTCTACTTCTCCCTCTTCCTCTACCCACCACCCCTCCTCACTCGCACTCTCTCTCTCAAATAAATAAAATCTTTTTTAAAAAGAAAAAACATTGAGATAGTTTCCAATACTTTAAAACATTGTCAGTTATATATTTTTACCATTTTATAAAATCGAGATAATAGCTGATTTTAAACAAATATTCAAAAAATATTTATCCAACAGGTACATGGAAAGATGCTCAACATCACTAGTCACCAGGGATATGCAAATCAAAACCACAATGAGATACCACCTGACACCTGTTAGAATGGCTACATCAGAAAGACAAGAAATAACAAGTGTTAGTGAGTGAGGTTGTAGAGCAAAGGGAATACTTGTGCACTATTTGTGGGAATTTAAATGGGTGCAGCCAGCATAGAAAATATTATGGAGGTTCCTCAAAAAAATTTAAAATAGAGCTACCATATAATGCAGCAATTCCACTTTTTGGCATTTATCCAAAGAAACAAAATACGAATTTGAAAAAAATATATAAGTACCCCTATGGTTATTGCATAGGGGTTTATCGCATATTGGTTATTTACAACAGCCAAGATATGGAAACAACCTATCTGCTCATCCATAGATGAACAGAAAGAGAAAATACACAATGAAATATTATTCAGCCATAAAAAAAGAATGAAATCTTGCCATTTGTGGCAACATAGATGGACCTCAGGGGCATTATACCAAGTGAAATAAATCAGACACAGAAAAAGTAATACCGTAAAACCCAAAAGACAAAAAACACAAGCTCATAGATACAGAGAACAGATTGGTGGTTGCCAAAGGCAGGGGGCAGGGAGTGGGCTATAGAGGCAAAGGAGGTCACAAAGTATAAATTTCCAAGTATAAAATAAGTCAGAGCACCTAGGTGGCTCAGTCAGTCAGGCATCTGCCTTCAGCTCAGGTCATGATCCCGGGATCCTGGGATCAAGCTCTGCAGTGGGCTCCTCGCTTGGTGGGAGTTCTGCTTCTCCCCCTCCCTCTACCTGCCACATTCTCTCATTCTCTCTCTCTCTCTCTTAAATAAATAAATAAAATCTTTAAAAAATAATAATAAAATAAAATAAGTCAAGTGGATGCAATATACAGCATGGTGACTATAGTTAATAATGTATTACGTCTTTAGAATTGTGAGAAGGGCATCTTAAAAATCTTCATCACAAGAAAAAAAATTGGGGACTATGTAGTGACATAGACTAGACTGGACTTATGTGGTGATTATTTTGATATACACAATATCAAACCATTGTACACCTGAAACTAACATAATTGTTGTATGTCAATTATACCTCAACTTAAAAAGTTTAAATATAAGTTATGAAAATGTGCACTGGAATAGCAGCCAGAATTCATGTACAATTATCAGTTGGGCCATTCTGTCTTTACTGCATAAAAAGTTAATATATTCAAAAACGTCCCAGACTTGGCAGTCTTTTTAATTTTGTGGTCCTGTCAAGTGTTTGTCTGCTAAGATTTCTCTAAGATACAACACATTGCCAGTGTTGGTGATCTGCTGCCTTTTTCAAACGTAGGCTCCAGAATAATCTCCATTGCTCCTTCATCCAGGAGCCACCTTCTAATGCTAACAATCACAAAACAATGTCACTGAGCATAATCCCAAAGCCTCTGCGCCCCATAGCACTACGTGGCTGAGAATGACTGATGTCAACTGAAAAGTACCTGGCATCATGCTGGGATGATTACTAGCTAAGTTTGCTCACCAGACTGTGCCTCTGCAGTACCGCTATTTCTAGAGCAACTTAAGGCATATTATTCTAAAATTAGTGCATATTTATTTTAAAGGTCATTAATTTTGCTGCTATATTCCAATAAAGAGGAAAGTAACAACAGAAACTGGAAGTTAGATGTATCATCATGCTTATAAAAAGCCCATTATAACAACATCTCAAAGCTGTATAGGCTGGCAAGTATACAAGTTCTAACACCAGCAGGAATAGATATAAACACCTTACCTTTTTCTTTAAAAAATAAAAATATTTTATTTATTTATTTGAGAGAAACAGAGCATGAGCAAGGGGGAGGAGGCAGAGGGAGAGGGAGAAGCAGGCTCCCCACTGAACAGGGAGCCTAATGCAGGGCTAGATCCCAGGACCCTGAGATCATGACCTGAGCCAAAACTAGACGCTTAACCACACAAATGCTTAACCCATTGAGCCACCTAGGTGCCCCTAAACACCTTTTTCTTGATGGTAACTATGATATATATAAATAGAGTCACTGTCATTGCAGTTCAGAGTTTAGTTAGGCCAAAAAAATGGTATCTAGTCCATGCCTAAAAATGGAGAGGGATTTTTTTTTTCTGTTTTATCTTGAAATTATTTAACTGTTCTAGATTGTCCTAAAAGGCCCTAGACAACAAAAGTACAATAGGTGCCATTACAGAGGCATTAAGGAAGTTAATGATTGGGTATAATTATACACACATATCAGATCTTGAAGAGTTTACACAGAAAGCTTAAATTATGGTGTATAAGCTGCCAAAATAATATTTTGAACAATAGTTTTAACTTAACTTTAATTAAACTTAGACTTTAATTCCAATTTATGTTTCTGCCTGAAACGTCATTGGAGTTCTGAGCTGGCTTTTAAGTCTTCAGGCATGTATGTGAACCGGAGAGAACTAGATATCATTGAATGGCCCACTGACCCTTTAGCAAATTCTTGTCCTGTGCGTCCCTCATGAAGCATGATAGCCTGTAAGATGAACTTTCACTTCAATTCAGTTTGAAATGCTACTATTCTTGAGTGGAGTCTCAGTATAGTTTCAAACTGTTGAAACACATACCCATCACTTTCGTCTCTGGAGTACTTGAAATGCCAGAGGAGACGTTGAGAACTAAAACAAAAAAATGACAACAACAACAACAACAACAGTTAAGTGTAAAAAGGCTACTGGGTACAATCTCCACCTTCAAGTTCCTGCCAGAGTAAATATATGTAGAATTACAGGAAAATGAGCTTTACTTATCATCTTTAACAAAACACAATGTTTAACCAATTTTGTGGAATGACAAGTAGTTTGGAGCATTGTAAGTAATTAAATGCCACAGGAGGCTAATTCCTGTGATGACAGAACTCAAAGTAGGAGGAAATTCAGACAAAAATGTAACCTCTTCCTATGAGCTTTAACCCACTTGCTTTCCACATTAGAGATGGATCACATCCAACAGACATTAGTATTTCAAATACTGTTAAATGAACTTACAGGTGCTAGAGTATCACCAATGATACTATTCTCTTGATGGAAAAGAAACAAGTGGAAGCTTGGAAGAAATTAAATTGGCCTTAATAGCAAGAGCTCAATTCATATCAATAAATTTTAACTAAGATCCTCCTGTATGTAAAACAAAGATAAGACATAAACCTCGTATTACTTACAACCTGGTTAGAGGATACACATTTATAAATGACCATAGAGACAAAATAAAGAATGAAAATGAAGAGTAAAGATAATTACCATTGAGAGATGCTAAATACCACAAAGGTTCAAAGGAAAGAAAATATACCTTGTTGAGAGCAACAGAGAACTTCAAGGAAGAAGATAGGCTTTCAGAGGGAAAATATGTCCATAAGACAGGGCAGGTGAGAATTTCAGGAGACAATGGAAACATGAGCAAAAATATGGGAGAAGAATATCTGTTGCATACAGAGGGCACTGCTAGATTTCAATGCAGGACCGTTAAATGTGGGACAAATACTTGGAAGACTGTGTTGGGTTAAGATTTTTAGATTTCATTTGTAGGCAATACGGAGACATAAAAATTGCATGTGCAGAAAAAGTGTCACAGACAAAGTTATGATTCATATCTCAGCAATAGGCAGGCATAGGAATAATTGGTGTGGGAAGTAACAAGAGCGGGGAAGACCAAAGTAGCCGCCATAGTTCAGGTGAGAGGCATCTAATTAAACCCAATACTTCAGCCAAGATGGTGGTGACAATTGTTGAAGAGCTCAGTCACTGCACAAGAAGTCAATAGATCTAATCCTACGAAAACAAGTCTTTTGCTAGAACATCATAGTAAGCAGTCAACGTGTTGTAATATTCTCAGAAACAGAATCCATCAAGGCATGTCATCACAGCTCATTATGATAAAATTCAAATAGTAAGGTTCAAGGATTTCCAGGAGACTGACCTCGAGTAATGCAGCATCACCATGAATAGGTGGTTTTGACATCTCCTCTCATTACTGTGGGCTCTGGATAGAAACATTATACTGAGTGGCTTGGAATTGGGCCAAGGCACTATGCTTCATGATGGCAGCTGAGACCAAAAAATGCTGGTTTTAATATTTAACCCGATGTTTATTCTTTCAACATTTTAAACAATTTTATTTCTTTTTTGTTTATCTAGAAAGTGATGCAGTGATAACTGATCACTACACTGTTGGAATCTTCCTTATTTTCCAAAGCTGGCTCCTTCTGCTGACACAAATGCCTTTCGTCAGCAAATAGCCTGAATCTAAATAAGATAAATAGGTGTCCTCTGGGGCTTATAGCAGAGAAGCCTCTGGGCATCACTGAATACACTCAATTAGGAGGTGTCATTCCCAGGTGGCGACAGTGACAAGGAATTAAATCCTAAGAAAGTGCAATCCAGGCGCTTGAATTTCGGGTGACTAATTTGGTTGACTCCACTTGCAAAGTTTGACCGGCCACTGCAGGTGAAAGGATTTGACTGAACATAGATCAAAAATCTCCCCAGAGCTGAGTGACCTTGTTAAGCAACTTTGCTACATCTTTTATGCAGTGAGTTATGCTCAGCAAAGCATGGATATTTTCCATTAACCTCTGAGGCAACAACAAATTTATCCATTTCCTTTCCCTTTTACTCACCTCATTCGACTCCTTCAGCAAAATGTCCCTCACTTCTCCCATTTGCCAGCTTGTCATGTGGGCCATGAAAACTAAGTTCCCAAGTAAGAGAGCTGTCTATACCACATCTATAAGGTTCTTGAGTTTTATATTGGGTTCCTGGCGTTCCGACTTCTCCAAAAGAATCCCAAATATAATTTAAGGAACCTAGAGATGAGGGGGATTAAAGAGTACATACACATATCATGATGAGCATGGACTAAGGTACAGAAGTGTTGAATTACTGTATTGTATACCTGAAACTAATTTAACACTGTATATTAACTATACCGGAATTAAAATTAAAACCTTAATAACAAAAAAAAAAAGTATC
Source organism: Canis lupus dingo (assembly GCF_003254725.2). NCBI lineage: Eukaryota > Metazoa > Chordata > Mammalia > Carnivora > Canidae > Canis > Canis lupus. Next base: position 60,820,744 of record NC_064257.1, read on the forward strand.
TAGAGAAATGGAGAGCACCCTCTTACCTTCCACTATTTTATAACTGAATATATGTGTCAAGCTGGATCAAATCAGTCCAAACATAGTCACTCTAGGCCTAACGTGTCAGGCCCCGTGCTGGGCAAATCACAGTCCTTGAAGAAAAAGAGAAAGTGGCTTGTAGAACAGGTTTTGAAGTCTGATAGACCTGGCCCTCCATCCCACCTCCAACTTTCTCTGTGGTTTTGATAAAATCATTTTCTCTAGGCCTCAGATTCTGTATCTGTAAAATGGGGATAATAATAACCCCTAGGGTTCATGAATATCAGATGATATTAGTGAAATGCTTGGTTTTGTTTGTGCAAATAGTGGAGATGCCCAAACGTTAGCTGCTTGGTGTTGCAGAACTTACTTGGTCTTTCTTTGGTTGGATTTGGTTTGGTTTGGTTTTACTTTGTTTTCGAAAATCACTGTTGGGATCCCTGGGTGGCGCAGTGGTTTGGTGCCTGCCTTTGGCCCAGGGCGCGATCCTGGAGACCCGGGATCGAATCCCACGTCGGGCTCCCAGTGCATGGAGCCTGCTTCTCCCTCTGCCTATGTCTCTGCCTCTCTCTCTCTCTCTCTGTGTGACTATCATAAATAAATAAAGAATTTAAAAAAAAAAAAAAAAAGAAAATCACTGTTGAGGGGAGAGGAGTGGAGCAAATTAAACCAATAACTATAAGCTAATGTCCAGACAATCACATCAATGGACAGAAAGCTCTCCTTTTTCAGTAAATATTTAGTCATTTTGGAGCTAACATCTTAAATGAAATATAAGAGGATTTTTTTTTATCTTAATACCATAAGATGTGTTTCATGTGTGGACATAAATAACAAAAGCCCTTAAACACAACTTGATTCATAAGACAACAAAAGGGGAATGTTTTGAAACACAATTCAGTTCCCTTCCACGGGATTAGCACCTTGCATGGCATAATCAGTCCAGGGCAAGCTTGGGTCAGACTGGCTCAGCTACTACTGCCTTACAAGAAAGCCCTGAACATGCTGTTCTGTTGAGTGTGCTGACAACAGTCATGCCTGGAATTGTTGCTATGCTACCAAAAAGACTGCAAGCTCTTGACATTCCCACGACAATCTATGCAATATGCACAAAAGTCTGTTGGCGTTTCTATCAGAACCCTCAACAGCCAAACAACTATTTGGGAAATGTCTGATTATTTTTATAACCTAGACCTTAGAAAATACATAATCCACAAATGGCAAGCATAATCAGAGGTTGCAGGAGAATTAAGAAATGTTAAACATCTTGTTAGATTCAGTCTTTTGAATTAGTCTCAAGAGTACTGGTCCACGGTGCCATGTCACACCACCAAAGGGTCAAATCAAGTGAAGACTAGAGCAAGAAGATAGAAGCCATTAGAAAACAGTGACCCAAAGAATCTACAATTGTCATAGACCCAACATATGCTAAGTGCTTGATGATTCTCCTGGCTTCGCCTGAAAGAACATTCATACTTGTGTGATAAAGGTCACCAAGGTGATCATACTCCAAGCCATACTTTCACTCCCAAACCAGGCCCTAGGTCCACCTGTGAAAGGCTTCCCTGGAGGCCTGCCCTATCACATGCCATATCATACAAAAATCTAGTTTAACATAAATAAAAAAGAAAAAAAGCAAAGGGATTTGACTCTGTTGGATGTCTGGTCCTTTAGGATTTTCTGAATGCAGAATTTTGAGCTAGCAATGAGGGATTTCTCTTTTAACTTAGATTCAACTTTTTATTCTCCCTTCCTTGATCTGATAGACTGTGTTCAGACATTAAGCCTCGTGGGCTTATTCCCAATGGGCTTCTAGATCTAGCCTATGTGATTTCTATTGCTTGCTGCTTTTATTTTCTCTGTGAATTTTCCATTGACATTAATTAAGCTCCCTTTAGTGTGATGAGCTTCTCAGTATCTGATCTAAAGCTTTCACACATAAAAAATAACAAGTTAGAAAGAAAGCAGTTCAACCATAAAAGAGATGTGGAATCTGTTCTAGTTGCTACATTATAAAAAGGTCAGCCTTTTAAATGGTCAAGTTAAATAGGATGAATGTGGGTTAAACCATCCCTCTGTGAGAGTTCACGAACCCATCCACAGGCCTGCAAATGCCTGGAAAGGACCTACAAGGCTTCCTTTCTCTGCGGTGTAGGCTATATTTTAGCAGTTGAACCTGCTTTGAACACGTAGAGTACTGGGGCTCTCATAGTCAACACAGAATCAAATGGAACCCAAACAAAACTACATTTTAGAAATTAAAGAGCAGAAAGTCCATAGTGATAGTCCAGGAGCACATATCAAGGGAAAGACTTCAAAAAGGCTTTTTAATACTGATAACTTTGATTTTTTTAATAATGGGCTTGGATCATGTTATTTTTATTTTGTTTTTAAATGTGACATGACAGTCAAAAAAGGCATAGGTCCCCCAGGATAGTGACACACTCAGAAGCACCTTAGGACTTTTACTGCTAACTACAACATACACAATTTCTCTCTGTAGCATTCTTGGCTAATCATGTCTCCTAGGACTTGAAGTAGAACCGTAACTCCACCAGTCATATCACATTTTCTTCCATGAAGTTAGCTGCACCAGCAATTTCTCCAAGGAGCATTTACAATAAAGATGATGTCTTCCAAGCAAAGAAATATCTTATTACTAGCCAGGACTCCATTCCCTGAACCTTGTGAAAGCTGAGAGGACCCTATCTGCTCTGTCCACTTTAATCCAAGAACTGCCCCAAAATGAAAGCCCGCTTCAATGCTATTTTCTGCCTCTTTTCCCCTTACCTCTAAGCTCATTTTGGCACATCCTCACAAGCTACAATGACCTGGTCTCGTTCTAATACCCCAAACCCACAGGAAACTCCGGTAAAAGAGAAAAAACTCATAAGAGGGATATTCATATACACAGAGAGAAAAAAATTCTGTCTCTGAATAGAGAACTCAGAAATGGACCCTCAACTCCATGGGCAACTAATCTTCAACAAAGCAGGAAAGAATATCCACTGGAAAAAAAGTTTCTTCAATAAATGGTGCTGGGAAAATTGGACAGCCATGTGCAGAAGAATGAAACTGGACCGTTCTCTAACACCATACACAAAGATAAACTCAAAATGGATGAAAGACCTAAATGTGAGGCAGGAATCCATCAAAATCATAGAGGAGAACACAGGCAACAACCTTTTTTGACCTCAGCAGCAACAACTTCTTGGAAGACACGTCTCTAAAGGAAAGAAAAACAAAAGCAAAAATGAACTCTTGGGACTTCATCAAGATAAAAAGCTTCTGCACAGTAAACAAAACAGTCAATAAAACTAAAAGACAACCTACAGAATGGGAGAAGATATTTGCAAATGACACATCAGATAAAGGACTGGTATCCAAGATCTATAAAGAACTTACCAAACTCAACACCCAAGAAACAAACAATCCAATCATGAAATGGGCAGAAGATATGAACAGACATTTATTCAAAGAAGACATACACATGGCCAACAGGCACATGAGAAAATGCTCTGCATCACTTGCCATCAGGGAAATACAGACCAAACCACAAGGAGATCCCACCTCACACCAGTGAGAATGGTGAAAATCAACAAGAGAGGAAGCAACAAACGTTGGTAAGGATGTGGAGAAAGGGGAACCCTCTTGCACTGTTGGTGGGAATGTGAACTGGTGCAGCCATTCTGGGAAACTGTGTGGAGGTTCCTCAAAAAGTTAAAAATAGACCTGCCCTACGACCCAGCAATTTTACTGCTGGGGATTTACCCTAAAGATACTGATGCAGTGAAACACCAGGACACCTGCTCCCCAATGTCCATAGCAGCAATGACCACAATAGCCAAACTGTGGAAAGAGTCAAGATGTCCTTCAACAGATGAATGGATAGACAAGATGTGATATGTATATTACTCAGCCATCAGAGAGGATGACTACCTACTATTTACATTTATGTGAATAGAAATGGAGAGCATTATGCTGAGTGAAATAAGTCAATCAGAGAAGGACAGTCATCATATGGTTTCACTCATCGGCGGAATATAAGAAATAGTGCAGAGGACCACAAGGGAAGAACAGGAAACTGGATGGGAAATAATCAGAGGTAAACAAACCATGAATGAGACTCTTAACTCTGGGAAACAAACAGAGGGTTGCTGAAGGGGAGATGGGTGGGAGGGCCAGGTGACTAGATGATGGGGATCAAGGAAGGCACGTGATGTGATGAGCATTGGGTGTTAGACACAACTGATGAATTACTGAAAACTACATCAGAAGCTAATGATATATACTATATACTGGCAAATTGAATTTAAATTAAAAATTAAATTCATCTCTTCATAACCCCCCTAAAGAACTTTTACTATCTGAGTATCTGACCCAACTGAGAACAACCTTCATTATTCTGTAAGGGTCATGTGTGGTGGTTTAGAATGTGCCAGAAGGGTTTTCACACAGTGCTTTGTATAAGAATTGTCTGGGAAATGGGGTAAAACCCAGGAAACAGATACACACACACACACACACACACACACACACACGGCGGGGGGGGAGGAATCTACACATTAAGTGCCTTTGTAATTTCTGACGTACTGTCTCACAGACTACATGGGGAACCATCATTTATAATAAGAGACAACATCATCTCTGTACAGTGACTGACTTGAATAACAGCAAAGAGAATTTTTTTTAATAAAAGAAGTAAAACAGTTAATAGAACCAAACAGCAAAATAGCAAAAATATTCACAATCATCAGGGAGAAAAGAGTTAGTTTAGAGAAAAGGAACACAAGAAGGTATCATGAGAGGTTTGGGGCCACACAGCATAAAGGAGAAGTTCAAGTGTCCGCATACATTATACCTTATTTTCTTGAAATTTCACAGGACTTCCTAGTTTTTCCCCAAATATGTTGCAAGTCAAATAATTTTTCTCAGCCATCTACCTGGGATGGAGAAAACTCCCATGTTCATTTTTTCTGTAGCACAAGAATCCAAGAACACTTAAATTCCAGGAACCACTAAGACTATCTTTCATTTCCCATGTACTGGCCGCCTAAATGCAAATTTAACCACAGCAAAAAAACCACAGAAGTCTCACCATCCCATATGAATGCCTTGCTCTTAACCCTTAGGGATTTTCTCCAATTCTGAAAGGCAAGAAAAAATTCTATACTAACCACTAACAATATAGATTATTATTTGCCTCTTAAAAAAGAACAGCTGAAAACAACTGAGACCCTCCTAGTCAGCACTGGAGGAGTTTGGAACCAAAATAACCAGGATGCATTTTAGAAATAACTTGCAACACAGCTAACTTATATTTTAACAATGAGGAGTAGCCCAAAAGTATATATAAAAAATGCCAGCCTCACCAAGAAGCTAGTAACGAATTTTTCGTGAGGCCTATATAGTAAATAATTTATACAAAGAATTCAAAAATAACCACAAATATTGTATGTATCCTTTAATACATTAAATACCTATCATTATGGGGATCCTGGGTGGCTCAGCTGTTTAGCACCTGCCTTCGCCCAGGGCGTGATCCTGGAGTCCTGGGATCGAGTCCCACATCAGGCTCCCTGCATGGAGCCTGCTTCTCTCTCTCTCTCTCTCTCTCTCTCTCTCTCTCTCTGTGTGTGTGTGTGTGTGTCTCATGAATAAACAAATAAAATATTTTAAAAAATACCTATCATTATGAACAGTTTTGAAATACCTCTTCCATTAGCACAAGCACTACATACCACTTGATAAAAATTTGCCTTCCAGTTAGCCAGTTTGCCAAGAAACAGTAACACAGGTCTTCCTCACTTAATAGACATGTTGCTAGGGAGTTGTAACCACAATTCAATTATAGCAAATCAAATTTAAAGTTGCAAGAGCTTTTCATTATACATCTTAGAGATGTAGTCAAATGAAACTTCATAGCATTAACACTTCCTTCTTCTCTACTTCCCGCCCAGCAGTGCTTTCAACTGAATACACAGAGGAGTAAATACAGTAGTAAAGTGGAAGTCGCTAAGTTAGTAATATCCAAGATCTGGGGAGGATGAGGATGAGGAGACCAGACAAGAGGATGAATCCAAGAGCTGAGAAACAAAATGAGTAATAGGCCCTGGAATCCACAAACAGGCATATCTGTCTTTTGTATGTGCACTGTCAGAGGGGCATTAATTAGAAGACTTCTTAAGAGAAAAAAGGAGGAGGAGGAGGATGTGAGGAGAGAAGGGGGAGAAGGAAGAGAAGAAGGAGAAGGAGGAGGAGGTAAAGGGGAGAAGGAGGAGGAGGAGAAGGAGGAAAAGGAGGAGGACAAGGAGGAGGACAAGGAGGAGGAGGTAAAGGGGAGAAGGAGGAGGAGAAAAAGGGGAGAAGGAGGAGGAGAACAGTTCTTAGGCTCTAATCTACACACCAGAGTGAGGATGTGACCAGCGGTCATCCTCAGAATCCCTATTAACCGAATTTCCATACCATAACCAAGTTAACAACCATCACTTCTGCTTCTTAGTATGTTTGGAACCCAATTCGCTCATACAAATCTTTTTTTTTTCCCCCTTAGAAGTGTTTAGTCTTTGGGTTCTCTTATGGTTTAAGTGTTATTGATTTGACATCAGAGGACATTTCAGGAAGCAAAACAGAGCATTAACTAACGAAGATACAAATCTAAGTAGAATACATACCCTAACTTTCCCCTCCTCTTTAGCCCCTAAGCCCTGTGACTTTTGTCATCCACAAGCTAAAATAGTGAAGTATTAATAAAAATTGTTGTTTGTAAATAAGAAAAACGAGCCTGGTTGTAATTGTTTACTATTATGGTCACACAGTGAAAATAGAGGCAGAGCTATTCACCTGATGCTTTTATAAGAACCAAATGAAATAGGAGGAACATTGCAATCACAGAAATGGTGGCTTGCCTTTTGTTTATTCACGATCATGGTAAAAACACACAGATTCATTGTAGTCAGTGGACTATGTTCTTGACCTTTAAGCAGGAATCCACAAACGGAAGCTTGTTTCTCAATTTTGTACAGCAAAGAAATTGTAATAAAAACATCGTTTGTATGTAAAATATTTGAAACCTACGTCTATTTCCCCAAGAATAAAAAAATGCCAACACTCCTCCCCTGTGCTCATTGATGGCTTAATCTGGATGGCAACTTGCAAAATAACTACTAATTGGGGAGAATCTACAAAGAAATCCAAACCTGAATCTTTTGTGGAATTAAAGGTAGTGTTTATTTTTAAGAACACGTCTGTTCCTATGACTTAAAGGAAGAATTCCTTTGTACTGAGAAATTATTTAAATGGGTGAATGCAAGAAGTCATTCGTAGAGGAGACAAGACTGTGGAAACACAGGACCCGACTGGTGAGGTCCTACAATAGTGAGGGCATCACAACAGTAGTATCTTGGTCTAAAGTGATAGTGATCATGATTGAGAACGTTGGAAAGAATGTATTTTGGAGTTAGAACCAAGAACTGTTCTGATGGATATATTGGACAAGAAGAAAAGAGATGAATCTAATCTTAGAGGAAAGGCTTTCAGCATTTCACTACTGTGTGGCATCAGCTGTAGGTTTGTCATATATGGCCTTTATTACTTTGAGGGAAGCTCCTTCTGTCCCCAGGATGTTCAGCATTTTTATCACAAAAGCATATTGAATTTTGTCAAATTCTTTTTCTGCATCTATTGAGGTGATCATAGGATTTTTTTTACCCTTATTTTGTTAATTGTACTGTATCACAATTTGCAGATGTTGAAACATCCTTGAACAAATCCCAACTGATTGTGCTGAATGATTCTCTTATTTTTTTTATTTTTTTAAAGATTTTATTGATTCATGAGAGACACAGAGAGAGAGAGGCAGAGACCCAGGCAGAGGGAGAAGCAGGCTCCATGCAGGGAGCCTGACGTGGGACTCGATCCCAGGTCTCCAGGATCAGGCCCTGGGCTGAAGGCGGCGCTAAGCCACTGAGCCATTCGGGCTGCCCTGAATGATTCTTTTAATATATTGTTCAGTTCAGTTTGCTAGTAACTTGTTGAGGGTTTTTGTACCTATGTTCAATCGGGGATATCGGCCTATAGTTTTCTTTTCTCGCAATGTCCTTTCCTGGCTTCGGTAACATGGTAATGCAGGCATCATAAAGTGAGTTTGAGAGTATTTCCTCCTCTTCTATTTTTTGGAAGAATTTGAGAAAGATGGGTATTCATTCTTCTTTAAATATTTGATAGAATTCACCAGTGAAACCATCAGGTCCTGGGGTTTTCTTTGTTAGGAGGTTTATGATTACTGATCTGATCTCCTTACCAATGATTAATCTGTTCAGACTTTCTATTTCCTCATGATTCAGTCTTGGTATATTGTGTGCTTCTAGGAATTTATCCAGTTTGTTAGCATATAATTGTTCACAGTAGTCTCTTAGGATGCTTTGTATTTCTGTGGTATCAATCGTAACGTCTCTTCTTTGATTTATAATTTTGTTTATTTGAGTCCTCTTTTTTTCTTGGTAAGTCTACCTAACAGTTTGTTTTATTTATAGTTAAAAAAAACCAGCTCTTAGGGTCCTGGGTGGCTCAGTCAGTTAAGAATCCAACTCTTGATTTTGGCTCAGGTCATGATCTCAAGGTCATGAGACTGAGCCCCAGATGGGCTCCACACTGGGTATGGAACCTGCTTAAGATTCTCTCTGTCCCTCTCCTTCTACATTTCCTATCTACTCCCTGCTTATGCGCATGTGCTTTCTCTCTAAAACAAACAAACAAGCAAACAAAACCCAGAAAAACAACAAGGGGTGCCCGGGTGGCTCAGTTAGTTAAATGTTCAACTCTTGATTTCAGCTGAGGTCATGATCTTGCAGTCCTGAGATCAAGCCCCAAGTTGGGCTCTGCCCTCAGATTCTCTCTCCCTCTTCCTTGCCCTCTGTCCCTCACCCCACATGCATGTGCATGCTTTCCCTTTTAAATAAATAAATAAATAAATAAATAAATAAATAAATAAATAACTTTTTTAAAGTGGCAAATTTAAAAGGAAAACAGTTTTTAGTTTCTTTTATTTTTTTTCTATTTTAGTCTCTTTTCATTTATTTTTCTCTCTGATCTTTGTTATTTGCTTCTTTCTAGAACTTTGGGCTTAGTTTGTTCTTCTTTTTCTGGTTCTTTGAGGTGTGAAGTTAGCTTCTTTATTTGAGATCTTTCCTTTTCCTTAACGTAGGCATTTATCACTATAAAGTTTCCTGTTAGACCTGCTTTTACTGCATCCCATAAGCTGTGGTATGTTGTATTTCTACTTTCATTTGCATCAAGACAGTATCTTTTGGGTCAGTTCCAGTGGCTTAGCGGTTTAGCGCCGCCTTCAGCCCAGAGTGTGATCCTGGAGACCTGGGATCGAGTCCCACATCGGGCTCCCTGCATGGAGTCTCCTTCTCCCCTCTGCCTGTGTCTCTGTCTCTCTCTCTCTCTATCTCTAATAAATCAATAGAATCTTTAAAAAAAAAAAAAAAGATAGTACCTTTTGATTTCTTTTTTGACTCATTGGTTATTCAGGTGCATTTGCTTAATCTTCACATATTTGTGAATTTTCCAGTTTCTTATAATTGATTTCTAGCTCCATACCATTGTGGTCAGAAAAGACGCTTGATATGATTTCAATCTTCTTAAATTTACGCAGGCTTGTTTTGTTGCCTAACATTCTCCTAAAGAAGAATTTATACTCTGTCGCTGTTGGATGGAATGTTCTGTAAATGTCTGTTAAGTCCATCTGATCTAACATGTAGCTTAAAGCCAATTTTTTCTTATCGACTTTCTGTCTGGATGATCTATCCATTGTTGAAAGTGGGGTCTTGAAGTTCTCTGCTATTATATTGCTACCTATTTCTCCCTTCAGGTCCATTAATATTTGTTTTATACATTTAGGTACTCCTATGTTGAATGCAGAAATATTTACAGCTGTTATATCCTTTTGATGAATTGACGTCTTTATCATTACATAAAGACAATCTTTGTCTCTTGTTACAGCCTTTGGCTTAAGGTCTATTTCTTTTCCTGATGTAGGCACAGATACCTCTGCTTTTCTTTTGGTTTCCATTTGCATGGAATACTTTTTTCATCTCTTCACTTTCAGTCTCTATGTGTCCTTAAAGCTGGAGTGAGGGGATCCCTGGGTGGCGCAGCGATTTAGCGCCTGCCTTTGGCCCAAGGCGCGATCCTGGAGACCCGGGATCGAATCCCACATCAGGCTCCCGGTGCATGGAGCCTGCTTCTCCCTCTGCCTATGTCTCTGCCTCTCTCTCTCTCTCTCTCTCTCTCTCTCTCTGTGTGTGTGTGACTATCATGAATAAATAAAAAAAAAATTAAAAAAAAAAAAAAGCTGGAGTGAGGCCCTTATAAGCAACAGATGGTTGGGTCTTTTTTTTAATCCATCAGCTACTCCATATTTTTGAAGACACAAATAAATGGAAAGATATTCTATGCTCATGGATTAGAAATTAATACTGTTAAAATCTCTATGCTACTTAAAAACATCTAAAGATCCAACGCAATCCCTATAAAAATTTCAATGGCACTTTTCACAGAAGTAGAAAAACAATCCCAAAATTTCTATGGAACCACAAAAGAATAGCCAAAGAAATCTTGAGAAAGAACAAAACTAGAAGGAGCACATTTCCAGATTTCAAACTATATTACCAAACTATGATGATCAAAACAATATGGAAATGGCATAAAAAATCAATAGAACAGAATAGACAGCCCAGAAATAAACCCATATGTTTATGATCAGTTAATTTCCAACAAAGGAACCAAGAACATCCAATCTCTTCAACGAATAGTGTTGAGATAACTAGACAGCCAGAAAAGCATGAAATAGCCACTATTTTACACCATACACAAAAATCAACTAAAAGTGAGGTAAGGACTTGAATATAAGACCTGAAACAGGGGCGCTGGGGTGGCTCAGTTGGTTATGCGTCTGCCTTTAGCTCAGGTCATGATCCCAGTGTCCTGAGATTGACCCGCATCAGGCTCCCTGCTCAGAGGGGAATCTGTTTCTCCCTCCCCCTGCCCCTCCCCCTGCTTGTGCTCTCTCTTTCAAATAATCAAAATCTTCTTTTAAAAAAAGAACGAGTAAGGGGCGGGGGATCCCTGGGTGGCTCAGTGGTTTAGCACCCGCCTTCGGCCGAGGGCGTAATCCTGGAGTCCTGGGATCGAGTCCCATGTCAGGCTCCCTGAATGGAGCCTGCTTCTCCCTCTGCCTGTGCCTCTGCCTCTCTCTCTCTCTCTCTCTCTCTCTCTCTGTGTGTGTGTGTGTGTGTCTCATGAATAAATAAATGAAATATTTTTTTAAAAAAGGAATGAGTAAATAAAATAAAGATATAAATTCAAACATAGCCTTAATGATTAATTTAAGCCTGTGCCCCCAAATAGTCTGTGTCCTCTTGAGAGCAGCAGCAGAGTAATGTTCATTAAATTCATAGATGAGGGGATCCCTGGGTGGCTCAGTGGTTGAGCATCTGCCTTTGGCCCAGCTCATGATCCCGGAGTCCTGGGATCGAATCCCACCTCAGGCTCCCTGCATGGAGCCTGCTTCTCCCTCTGCCTGTGTCTCTGCCTCTCTCTCTCTCTCTCTCTCTCTCTCTCTCATGAATAAATAAATAAAATCTTTAAAAAAAATTCATAGATGAGTATTCAGTTACAAGCATGGATTTTGGATCCACATAACTCTGCCGCTAAGTAGCTATATGATCTCAGCCTCTATAAATCTCAGTTTTCACATCTATAAAATGGAGATTTAGTCTAAGTCATAGAGTTGCTCTGAAGATTAAATGTGTGCTGATGTGGGTCGAGTTCTCACTACAAAGACTGACACATAGTAATTCCAATAAATGATGGCAATCTTTGCTACTAGTGAAATGAGTGAAGTTACAAAAATATTTCAATTGTGAGTGTTGCTTTAACCTTCTTGTCTCCATTCTGTAAACTGGCCACAAACAGGGAATGAAAGAGCAAAGTGCATTTACCTGGATAATTGGCTAATGCTAGTTAACAATTGATCCTTCTTCTTACTTATTTCTCATTTGGCTTGCCTTTTTTTTTTTTTTTTTGGCTTGCCTTTTTTTAATCTTCATTCCTGTGACCTTAACTTTTCAGCTCAAAACATAATGGAAATATTTCATCTTTATTCAGACCAAATTATATCTCTGTTTAAAAAAAATAACTAAACTATTTATTGTTATTATTCCACTGAAGATTTTCCTTTCAGTGAAGAAATGATCCCTTCTTGATTTAGGGCATTGAATAGAAGACACAAAAATAGAAAGCAGTTGTCAAAATACAATTAACACTCCACTATGCTAATGAAGGAGGTGATAATAAGGATGGACTGTAGTTGGAAAGCCAGGTCCTAAAGCATGGGAATAATGGGAGAAAAAGTAAAAAGGATACATCGTGTAGAAGAAAAAAGGCAGCCAGAAAGCCCAAAGGCAGTGCCCACAAATCAAAGGGCAGACAATTCACATAGAAGAACTGGCAAATTATTGCATTTCCAACCACTGACATTAATATATTTTTTCTCCCTATTACTGATACTTTATCTTTTATTGGCTAAAAACGTAAAGAGACCTATAAGTCAAAAAAATAAAAATCTCCTATCAACTTAGTCATTCCATCACTGATTTGACCAATAGAGATGAATGACTGCTGCGTGCCCATAGGACCAATAGATACAGAAAACATTGGGTTTGCTGCTCACAGACGCTTGCCTATTAAAACAGTTGACCCAGTGGTGTGCAGCAGCCAGAGGGACCTATAGAAGAAAACACCCATATGTGCCTTTGAAGCCAGTTATTTTTTCATGTTCACAGAATGCTGTGAAAATATTCTTTCACATTTATTCGATACGCTTCAGGCATACACCACTGAATGATCTTATGGCCCAGTCGAAGCATTCCTATATGAATGGCCAATGCAACGAAGCAACATTTGCAACATTTGCAGATTTTTTTTTCATTCCTGGCAAAATTTTAAAAAAACAACCGACTAGTGATCTCTATTATCTTGCTATTTAGCCATTTAACTAGTCTGCTGTTGCTTATTTCATCAGAGTTTTAAGAATAACCCTACCACTAAGATGATTTTTCTATTTTTAATGGTTTGTTATGCAAGAGCCAAAGGACCAAGATTACATTGTCTTATGGGACCGTTTAGATGAGAAAGTAACTGAAGAACACCTCCGGCTCCACAGTACGTGGACTTGTTGCAATTGGCTTCCTTGTTATCAAGTGTTCTGCTGTTAACAGAGATGCGTGTACCTGCAAAATTTGTACAGTAATGCATTTTAGATAGTGAGAAATACCAGACCCACAAGACAATCTTTTAGAGAGAAGAATTACATTTTATAGTTTATTATTTTTGTGGCTTTCAAAAATGTCATAAAGTCAGAAAGAAAAATAAATGTTCTGCACATTTCTTCTAAATCACCATTAACTCTGAATATAGTAGACGTGCCCAGCTCTTCTTTTAACGAGATGCATTACAGTTCCCTTTAATAAATCTTACTGCACTGCAACTAGATTTAACGAGATGGAGTTACTCTGTCAGACCTTAATAAATGGGATTATAACCGAAAATCTATGCATTTTCTAATTTATGACTTCATGCTTAGTATTTAAGAGAAAGGAAGGAGATTGGGTTGGAATGTTTCAAAAAGCTAACACTTTGTGCTTCAGTCATGTCATAACTAAGGAGAGATTTCCCTTGTTTAGAGGTTATTGGGCTGGAGACAAAGAAAATGAAAAGCAGCTGTGAAAAGCTTAGCTTGGGCTTATGACAAATGGAGGTGTGCTCACTATTGAACATCAGCTCTTTCCCCCTCTTCCTGCTAGTGACTTTGTCAAAGGAGAGGCATTAATTGTAAGCCAGCAAGATGTTCTTTCAGAGGATTTGCGGAAGCCTTTGTTGCTCAGCAATTAATCATTATGGAAGCAATTGAAGGCACTACTCTCACATGTGACTCCATTTGTATGAATTTGAGGAGAAAAAACTAACTGAAGGCTTTTGAACTCATATATATTATATATGATATATTAATAGTCAAGCTGGTCTCTCGCCTCCCCTTCAAATCAGGTGGAAAACTTAAAAGCATGACTACGGCTGTCTGGTTGAGGACACTAAATAGCTTTGGAAGGAACAAGTCAAGGCCTCTTGGTGGAAGTCCATGCTGTCCATTTGGATGTGATCATTATACCATATGTCAAAATAAAGCAAACTTCCTCTACCAGAAATACCAAAAATCACCAAGAGGATGTAATAAGCTTATAATAATCATCTTTGAAGTTTTAGGTGAGGTGGTTAGAAGGGATACTTTTAAAAATATCAAACTGGCAGTTTCAGCCGGGTCTGGCACAATGAAGTCATGCTAGCGAGGTGTTGGTGTCTCAGTGAAGATAGAAACACATTAGGATTCTATTCTCACCCATTATTCATTTTTAAACATAAAGTTCTGAAAAATGCAAATGCTATATTATCACCAGTATCTGTGTAAGGAATCATTCCCTGCCAATGAATTATGCCCAGATGATAATGATACACCTTGTGAAAAAATTGGATTCTCCCCCATAAAAAGATTTAGATTCTTGTTGAAATCTCTTAAAGGGAAGCTAATAACTATTTTATCTATTGTACTTAGCATCGCTTTTTTCTGTACAACCATTCACAGTGATTTTTTTTTCTTATTTTAAAGGAATAATGTGTCTTTGTTCAGAATGTATAGCACTTCGAGCTTCAAATAAGCCTGCTAGAGCCATGTTCCTCAGAGGATATAACAGGTGGCCTGGTCATAAAGAGTCACTGCTATCCAGACTGAAAAACCAGGTAAACGTGCCTCTTCTAGCTATCTCTCAGTAGCGTAGTCTTGCAGTTCATTAAGAAATACAGTGAAAAGATTGATAATGAATGAAAAAGTTTATTCTACAAAATATGACCATTTATAGTTTAGAACACATTAAGCTCATATTTAATACACGTGTCCACACACACACACACACACACACACAGACAATATGTGGAATTCTAGTTTCCTTAGACTCTTTGACAACATAGTCTATGTTTTAATTGGCCACTGACTCTCCCGCATGTGTTGGGTATTTACTAGGTGCTTAGTAATATCATGGAGCATGTATTCTAAATATCCAATACCTAGCAAATGGTGAAAACCTTTGGTCAGGTATGGTCAAATGAACAATTTTCTTCTAGATTAATCTGGGATGCTCCTTTTTTATTCTGATCATTCTATTTTGGATGTCTTGCATTTTTCCCATGGAAATCTACAATTATCAGATTGTCTATTGTCATCTAGTGTTAATAGCATAAATAATAAAATTATGATAAACTAATAGCATAAATAATAAAATTATGATAAACTCATTTCTAGGGAACTTTATCCTTTTTTCAATAGGGTCTGATGAACTGTCAGGTGTACACAAAATGAGGAAGGACCTCCCTGTTGGGTTCTGTGGTCCACAGCTTTCTCTCCTTTTTCTTTCTTTACTGGTGGTTTCTTCTTTATTAGTAATAGAAAAACGGTTGATCTTTTGTTTCTGAAAGGACTTTTGGGTTCAATTTAAGCTAAGAATCAATCCTAGCATCGGGCAAAAAACATAATCATTAAAAAAAATTCTTGAGTAGTATTGTCAAATCTATTTCTTGGATGGCATTATTTAAAAAAAAAAAGATTCCATGAAATCCCTATGAAAATTGTAATGGCATTTTTCACAGAAATAGAAAAAACAATTCTAAAATTTGTATGGGACCACAAATGACCCCAGATAGCCAAAGCAACCCTGAGAAAGAACAAAGCTGGAGGCATTATATTTCCTGATTTCAAACTATACTACAGGGACACCTGGGTGGCTCGGCAGTTAAGCATGTGCCTTTGTTTGGCTCAGGGCGTGATCCCAGGATCGAGTCCCGCATCAGGCTCCCCTCATGGAGCCTGCTTCTCGCTCTGCCTGTGTCTCTGCCTCTCTCTGTGTCTCTCATGAATAAATAAATAAAATCTTTTTAAAAATCTATACTACAAAGCTATACTAATAAAAACACTATGATCCTGGTGTAAAAATAAACGCATAGACCAATGGAAAAGGATATTCAGATATACAATCAAGTAATTTTTTATAAAAGAGACAATAATATTCAATGAGGAAAGTATAATCTCTTCAAAACATGCCACTGAGGAAACTGGAAAATCAAATGCAGAAAAATGAAATTGCATCTCCATCTGACATCACTGACAAAAATTAATTTGAAATGTGTTAAAGATTTAAAGTCCCAAACTATAAAACTCCTAGAAGAAAACATGTGGATAAATCTCCTTGACATGGTCTTGGCAATGTTTTTTTTTTTTTTTTTAAATCTGATACCAAAAGCAAAGGTAGCAAAGGCAAAAATAAATAAGTAGGACTATATTAAACTAAAAAGTTTCTGCACACACACATACACACAAAGCTTCTGGACAGCAAAGAAACAATCAACAAAATGACAAGGCGACTTTTGAAATGGGAGAAAATATTTATAAATAATATATCTAACAAGGGGTTAATATCTAAAGTCAATAAAGAACTCAACTCAATATGAGAAAAACAATTAGATTAAAAATGGGCAGAGGGGGCAGCCCGGGTGGCTCAGCAGTTTAGTGCCTGCCTTCAGCCCAGGGCATGATCCTGGAGACCCGGGATCGAGTCCCACGTCAGGCTCCCTGCATGGAGCCTGCTTCTCCCTCTGCCTGTGTCTCTGCCCCCCCCCCCCGCCGTCTCTCTCTCTGTCTCTCATGAATAAATAAATAAAAATCTTTCAAAAATAAATATATAAAAATAAAAATGGGCAGAGGAATTGAATAGATATTAAGAAGCTCCACAAATGGCCAAAAGGTATGTGAAAAGTGCTAAACATCACTAATTTTCAGGAAAATGCAAATCAAAACCATGAGATACCATCTCATACCTGTCAGACTGACTATCATCAAAAACATAAGGGATAAGAAGTGTTGGTGGGTTTATTGAGAAAAGGGACCCCCTCAGACACTGTTGGTGGGAATGTAAATTGGGACAGCCACTATGGAAAATAACATAGGTTCCTAAAAAAAATAAATAAATAAAACTAGAAATACCATATGATCCAGAAATCTGACTTTTAGATATATATCCAAAGGAATGAAATCAGTATCATTCACAATAGGCAAAATAGGAAACAACTCAAGTGTCTGTCAATGGATGAATGAATAAAGAAAATGTGCCATATATATATATATATGTATATACATATATATATAATGGAATATGATTCAGCCATGAATAAGAAGGAAGTCCCACATTTGAGACAAAAATGGATGCACCATGAAGGCCTAAGTCAAACAGAGAAAGTCAAATATTGCATGATCTCACAGATAAAATCTAAAAAAAAAAAAAAAAGACTCAGAAATAGAGACCAGAGTAGTGGTTAGCAGTGAAGGAGAATGGGCTAGATGTGCTCAAAGGATACAGAATGCCAGGTATAAGATGAATACGTTCTGGGATCTAATGTTCAATATGGTGATAATAGTTAATAATGCTGTATTATATACTTGGCAGTTGCTAAGAGAGCGGATCTTAAATGTTCTCACCACAAAAAAGAAATAGGAATCATGTGATGTGATAGAGGTGTTAGCTGACATTGTGGCGGTAATAATTTTGTAATATATGAACCCATCAAATCAACACACTATACAGCTTACACTGGCACGATGTTATAGGTCGATTATATCTCAATAAAGCTGGGGGTGGGAAACTACACCAACTAACTTATAAAGACGTCTTGTTTTCTTTGCTAAGTGCCTGATGCCAACTATCTAACTACTACCAGAATATTTCTCTTTTTAGTGGTTCAACACCAGAGCCTCAACCACGTAATTAACTACAAAAAAGAAATGATGCTAGGATCCTCTAAGAAGACATTATGCCCCTTCCCCCACTTTTTTTAAAAAGGCTATAAAAATTAAAATCTACCTCCGACAATCATCCAAATGCTCACTTTGAAAACTTTAAAAAAATGGATTACACTCCCCACTTCAAAAAAGTCCTTTGCAACTACGTGATCTTGCAACCCTAACTTGCTATATCAGGACCGGGGGCCTGAAACGGCTATTTCCTCCTAGAAACAAAGTCAGAACTATATCGATTTGCTACAGGGACACTGAGCGTTTACAAGCTTTACCCACCATTTCTTTTCTCCTCACTTCAGGTCTTCTTGTCATGCTCCTCTGAGATTAAATCACCCACACAACAAAAACTTGATGTTCGTCTCCTACTTCCTTGGAGCTATAATTTTAGTTTCTTTGTTATCTGCGGCATTTATCTTTCCAAGCCCATCAAATTTAGCTGAAATAATTTATTTCGCTCTTTAGGAAATCACACTTTTCCTTTTTAATCATGTCCTGGCACAAAGCAGTAGGAAGTATGTATTATTTTACCACGTTCTTAGGACAAATTTTATTTCCTTTTCTCTCGGGCATGGGTTTCTTATGGAATCTTATTTGTCCTCCATGTATGTGGTGTTGGTGATGTTTGGATTGGGTTAGGTGGCCTATTTATAAAACATTTTCTTCAAATGTGAGATCCCTACACTTCCAGGCAGTTTTCTGGGATCTAGGGTTGTTAACTTTGAGCACAGTGAAACCTCCTTTCCCAGGGAGGGGATTAGAGCCCTGATTTACGAGGAGCCCTACAACCTGTCAGGCTCTTTACACAAATGATCGTTATTCATGACGATGACCCTAAAGGACTACTCTTTCTTGCATTTCACAGGAAGGAAGACAGAGGATCAGAAAAATTAAAGGGCTTGCCCAAGGTATTATCTAGTCAACTCCTGGTCTGTTTTATTATAGAGCCAAGTTCACTGCCACATCAGCCTGTCTAGTGTCCAACAAGTATTCCCTCGTCATTTCCTCCTCCTCTGTAATATCCATCCTATCCATCAACTCTGAAACCATAGGGAAATCTGCATTCCAGGACAGTGATTCCGAACCTGAGTACATCAGAATTACTTGGGGTGCAGATTAAAAACAGACTTTTGAGCCCTCTCTTCCAGAAACTCTGACGTGGTGCTTTGGAGTGGGGCTCATACCTCTGCATTTTAACGAGTGCGTCACGTGATTATAATACAGATGGTCTGCAAATCATACTTGGAGAAACACAGACTCCGTTTCTATTTATACCCCCACTGGATCACACCTAAGCTTGCCTCACATTAAAATGCCTCTCTTTTTCTGTTAAGCCACAGAGTTTTGGGTTTTGTTTAATTTTGGTTTTTGTTTGATGGATGGCATGTATCACTTACTGAAACTTTAATGACATATCACAACGTGGAACAAAATTAAGGTTTTTACCCTAATTTTTATGTAAGTCCATTATGTAGATCTCGAGTACTCAATATTTCTTTCTTTCTACTAATTCTTTTTTTTTTCTACTAATTCTTTTATTCCATTTTTTCCAACTCTCTTGTCAATGCCTTTGTCCCTTCCATATTTGGGTTCACTCGTGCAGACAGGAAACCTACTCTTGCTGTCACTCAGTTAGCAGGCCAATCAATGACATTAATTAACTACCCTTGAAATCTACTAGACTCTGTGAGAAGTTGCGAGAATGGAAAGGCTAGTAGATCCCCACCCAGAAATACCAAATCAATCTGAGATGAGTAATAAAAAAAAAAAGTCCATGTATGTTTATACTACATAAAGGTAATATCCTGTCTATATGGTAGCTACAGGTTTATGCCAACATGCAGTTAAAAGCCATTTGTAAGAATGTGAGCAATATTTCTACTTAGTCTTTCACTTTTATGCTAACTCTTATTTAGATGTAACCTACTAATTATTTGGGGGCATTGCTTCCCTTAAAAATTTAAGTAAATTTGGATTGAACAGTCAATATCATGGCCTGTTAAGTTCAGAATCCTCCTTTCTGTGATTTCTGTAAATTCTTAACCTTATTTCCTTGGGCTCTATCTCAGAAATGAAGCTCAGTCCCATCCATGTTTCCACAAAATATCTGGTCACCTGATTTTCAGAGTATGATACACTTCCCGAAGATTATAGGCATTATGGGGGGGGGTGGATTTTAGACCATCTATCTCACAGTTTTTTGCCATATTAGTGGCTCCTCCTCTCCTTCTGTGCCAGATTACATCCCAAAGACTACACTTCCGTCCAGCTCCCCCTCCTCACTGCCCACAGCTGCCTGGGAAGTACAATACTACTTATTCTCAAGGAGCTATTTATTATTGAAGCAAGCCCAACCTCTATTCATTATTCTATTAATAAAATTTTTCCATCTCGGCTACGTCAGTAAAGCCAACAGCTGTACCCAATAAATGGAAGAATGCTAAAAACCTTAAAGTTCTGAGTATAAAACCAAAAAATCATGATTTAATAAATATTGTTTATACATCCAGAATCCAAATGAAAACAAGAAGCAATAGCAACTGCATAATCAATTATGGTTTGTGCTCCCTTGACCAATCTATTTCATTGGTAATATATGCATGTGTGGTCTCTCAGAACCTAAAATTGATGACATGTTTGTGCTCTAAAAATTATGCAATTACTCAAAGGAGAGCCCCTTAACACACTCATAGCAGATTTACATTTGATTTATATACTTGCTTCATATATTTATTTTTATTATGTGTACAGAAAAGCTATCCAAAAAGAGAGAGAGAGAGAGAGGGAGGCAGGGAAGGAGGTTGTTTAGAGGTGAGTCCATTCTCAAAAACAGCTGATACCAGGAGCCCGACGGCAAGGCAGTCCAAAATAGAAAGTGTGAAGTCAGAGCAAGCTCCGGCCATTAGGTGCCAGCAAGCCCAGCCACCTCCCCGTACTGCACTACCCTACAGCCTCAGCCCCGTACTGCCTAACTACCTGGCTTTTGATAGCTGCTGGGGCTCCATAAAAGGAATAAGTAATTCTGTGAGGTAAGTATATCAATTGATCTTATAATGTTAATTCTGAACCAGCGAAATGTCAATTTATATTTAGCACTTTCATCTCAAGAAAGCGATTTAATGTATAATATATTATGGAAAGATAAAGCAGTATTTATACGCAGGTCAACGAGTCAGAAAACAGTTACCTCTAATAGCTTCACTTTAAATGAATTCTGAGCCCTGGTGGTAATGTGTACGTATAACAGGAACGGATACAGTTCAGGACTATCATTCATGAATCAATTAACACATATAAATAGAAAACAGTAATCACATTCCTGTTGTTGTCCCCTCCTCATTATTATTATTTATTTATTTGAACCTGGCTTTTTTTCCTCGTAGGAAACCATGACATATCTAAACAGTGTATCATCTTATACAATAATCTCTTTTTTCCTATCAGCTCTTTGTTTGCAAGGTCACTCTTTTTTAAATTTTTGGGTGGACTCAGGGGACACTGATACAGGATGGCAGTTGCCTGCCAAATTGGGAAACCATATAAGTACATGTAGATTTTCTGACACCCTGACAAGTGGTGGCTGTGTCACTGACCTGTGGATTGGCACATGCCAGTAAGAGAAGAGTCGGCTGGAACAACCAACGGGACAGGAACTTGGACGAGGCTAATCTGAGAGGGCTTTGGGAGGGAAAGGAGGTTAACGTGGATGAGAGAAGAGACCACTTTGGTCAACTGGGTGTGGTGTGTGCAAAATGGGGTAGGGATCAAAGGCAAAGAGTTTCCTGGTAGCACATGCTTAGGTTTAACAGGAAGAAAAAAGTACAAAAAATGAGAATTATAAAGCAAGTCTAGAGGCCTGTCACCTAGAGTTATAATCTAAATTCAAATTACCGCTCTCCGCCATTATAAACAAAAGATAATAATTGAACAGAGTCTCATGTGAAAGAGGCTCTCTCTCAAACCCTTAAATGATACAGAACTTTCATCTCCAGTGTTGTGATAAGTGGCTACTCAGAGATCTTCAACATGTCTTAGGGTAACGAATTTCCCTCCTTGCTAAGAGGACATTTCTATAGCTCTTAATTATTATAATACTTTCTCTCTTGGTAATATCTACTCACCATTGATTATAGTGGCATGTGGAGCCATACAGAACAATCTGCATCCCACCTGTTGGCCCTAGAGTACCTAAAAGAAAAAAAAAAAAAAGCTTAATGAGCCTCTTACTGGAGGACACTAAATTATTTTTACCCTTTCATCGTCTTGGCGGTGTTAACACTTAAAAGTATTTGAACGTACACTTCATTTCTTGTTTTCCTCACTTAACATTTATCCCTCAACCCGGCAATATCTGATTGCTGATAATTTTTGACACCAATCTACGATCCTCATGCCTACGTTTGGAATTGTACTTACAAAAGACATTAAGATACGCTAATTCTCAAACCAATGAACAAGACCAGATCCTCACCACTTTCCATTTTTCACACTCGTTACCCTTCACCTTGAACCTGTCTCCTTCACTGGCTTCTCTTGGTTCTTCTCCTCTACCTCTCTAGCCCTTTTATGCTATTATGTTGTCTTCTCTTTTCCTTCTATCACACCCTTAACTATTCGTATTTCCCAAGCTTCTATGTTTCAGTCTCTCCTCTTTTCACTCTTACCCCTTGCTTGGCAATCTCCTCTGTTCTCATGATTTTAATTGCTATTCTCAAGCTTAAAAACTACAATTCTTCATTCCTCACACAGACCTCTTCCCTAACCTCTGTAAATCTGCCTTTTGTGTACCTCCACCTTGAGGTTCAAGGGCTCTCCCAAATTAACGTGTCTAATGTGGATCTTTTACTCTCTCCACACCTGATCCTCACCTAGTACTCAGAGTCATCATTGGTGGTGCCACCAGCCACACAGACTACATATCTGGGGGTCACTTTTCAGTCTTCTCTCTCCTCTTCCTCTGCGTTGTGTCAATCACAAGTCCACCTGATTCCTTCCTCTCCATGAATCTTGGATCTATGCTTTTCTCTGCATTGACACTCCTACAACCTAGTTCAGGACATCCTTATCTCTTGTCTAAACTCTTAACTGATCACCTTTTTCTAAGTTTCAATCTTTCTAGGCAATCTTCCATATTACCTCCAGAATGATTATGCTAAAACACAACTTAGGGGTGTCTGGGTGGCTCAGTCTGATAAGTGGCTGACTTTTGATTTCGGCTTGGGTCATGACCTCAGGGTAGTGGGATTGAGCCGTGGGATCTGCTTGTCCCTCTCCCTCTCTCTCAAATAAATAAAATATTTAAAAAAAGAAAAAGACAACTTAGATCACATCATTCTAACTGCTTAAAGCTCTTCACTTCTTTATATCACCTGTCAAATAAAGCCCTCTCAGTGTGGATAAAAAGACCTTTCCCAATCTGGCCTCTGCCTGTTTCCTTTTTTCCCTCCTGTTGGTCTTCCCCAAACTTTGTAGGTTTTAGCAAGGCTAATGGTTTCAACTGCTTATAAGGCTCTACCACTCACCTGCTCCATCTTCTTCCTGCCTGGTAAACAACTGACCACTGCAATCATTTTAAATTCTCACCAAATATATTCCCTGACCACACTCTTTTATATTAACTATTTTGTCCTGCATACTTATATTTTGGCCTTTGTCACATCATATTATAATGTATATGTTCAACCATGTATCTATCCTATGGGACTCTGAGTTCCATGAAAAAAATATTGTTTCTTTTCAATGCTCTAATTTTATCCCCCTCCCTCTTGTACATAGTAATTCACAGGCATATAGTAATTCAATAAATATTTATTAAACAAACAAATGTGGTTACTGAAATCCACGAATTATCATACTTGGCAGTCTAGTAAGGAGAACATATAAATAAACCATTGAAATATAACACATTCCACATATTCTATCCTAGGTCTACATGGGCACCATGGTAACACAGGCTTTGCAGACTACCCATGCCCCATCTAATTGTGGGTCCTAATACATATCACCTCCAGGCTTGACATACTTCTCTGTCCATGAATGAAAGCCATTAGAACCTGGGGAAAATCCTAAAAACTCCCAATCCTCAGATATAGAACCAAAGGGGAAAGAAGGAAGTGAAAAGGAAACAGGAGAAAGCTAGTCTAAAGGGCAAAGAGGTAGGCGTGAGAGAAGAATAGGGAATTGTCAAAGCAGTGGAGAGCCTTGCACGTACTTGCACTAAATAAATATTTCTGAATAAATGAGCACTGATGGATAGAACAGAAATAGAAAATTAAAGGCCAAGGTCTAAACCTCATCTTCAGGTTATGGGCCATGATGGGAGGGAAGTGACCCATTTTTAAGGAGTGTAGGAAAACCTCCAGAAGAAGTGACAATAAATATCTGATTGTTGATGGATTCCATGACAAATTCATGATCACACCTCAACCAAGCCCACAGTCTTGCCCAGAAGTCTAAGTTCCACTGGCCATTTCATCCTCCCGCATCCCCAATGACATTTTCAAACCTTCCCTACCCTCCTCAAACACCTGTCTCCCTGCCTCCTCCCACATGACCTTACCTCCGCTTCACAGAGAAAACACAAGCCTGACAATGGGCATCCTCCCATCTTCCAAATGTCAAAAATATACACACCCATCTAGGACTGTATCCATTTTATCCTCTTGTTACTATGGAAGGATTATTTCTTTTCCTGCAGGAGGTCTATTCTTCTATCTTGTGTGGGGAACCATTTCACTTGTTGTAGATCTCTTTTGTGTTTTTACCTCTTCTTCCTGATTTTTTGGTAAAGATTGTATTTATTTATGCATGAGAGACACACACAGAGAGGCAGAGACACAAGGCAGAGGGAGAAGAAGGGTCCCTGTGGGGAGCCCAATGGGGGACTCGATCCCAGGACCCTGGGATGACACCTTGAGCCAAAGGCAGATGCTCAACAAGTGAGTCACCCAGGTGCCCACCTCTTCCTCACAATTAAATCATTCAGATCTGGTTAAGATTCCTTAAACCTTTCCTAGGCCGCACATATGCCTTGGGTCTCAAGCTTCTTTTCTCCTTTTCTCTTGTCTTTACCAGTCAAGCTTCTTTAAAACATTGCTGTTGTTATTAACATCTTCTGTCCCCATTTTCTCAATTTGGCTCTTCCATCTGCTCCAGGATGATGTGTACCCTCATCACTCAACCAAGACAGCTCTTGCTGAAGTCATTAATGAGCTTCATACCCACAAACTTGAGAGATACTCTTCAGTCTACACCCCACTCAGCCACATCAGTGTTTGGCACTGTTAACTTTTCCTTCCTTTTGAAATACTCTTGCTGTTTAGGTTCCAAGACACAAAATTCCCATGGTTTTCCCCTATCATTCTGGCTGTTCTCTCTCCATGTGCTTTACAAACTCATTCTTTCCCATCTGGCCATTAAATGTAAGAAATTCTTAAAGTGTGGCATGAAGCCCTATTTTCTTCTCACACATTAATCTTTTCTTAGACAATCACACCTAGCTGCATGACTGTTGGGTAAGCAAATGTGGTGCATCCATATCGTGGAACATTATTGAGACACAAAAAGAAATGAAGTACTGATACCTGCAATCACATGGATGAAACCGGAAGATAGGATACTAAGTGAAAGATGCCAGATGCAAAGACCACATCCTATATGACTCCTATCCCTGTGAAACGTCCAGAACAGGGAAATCCATTGAAGCAGAAAGTAGATCTATAGTTGCTTAGGGTCTGGGGTTAAGGAAAGGCTGAGGTGACAGTGAAATCATGCAAATTTTCCTCTTGGAAAGATGAAAATGCTGTAAGATAGACTCTGGTGGTGTGGGCGTATTTATAATACATTAAAAGTCATGGAATTATTTCTATGCCTCAAATGGATGAATTGTACAGTATGTGAACTCTATTTCAATAAATCTATTTTTTTAAAAGTTAACAACGAGGCACCTAGATGGCTCAGTCAGTAGAGCATGTGACTTGATTTCGGGGTTGGGAGTTCAAACTCTACCTTGGGGGTAGAGCTTTCTTAAAAACAAAATCTAAAAAATAAAGAACAAGAAAGCAACTATACAGGAATGATCCAAAATGTTATGTCTAACTTAGGTCTCTTCTCTGAACTCCATGCTCATAGAGCCAATCTCCATATATATTCCTCACATGCCTCTCCAGATCAGCATATAAAACAAGAAATCCTGGCCAGATCTTCCCTATTTCCAGTGTCTCAGTCTCAGTGAATGGTGCCACCTTCTCTCATCCTGTTATGCAAGCCTCAGACCTATCAGCCATCTCTGAAAGCTCCCTTCCTCACTTTCCTATCAAACCCAGTGAACTCTCACAAGTATTCACTTCCCTCCATCTCAGCTGCTACTTCTCAGGTGCAAGCTCCCATTATGTCAAAAGTGGATAACCACAGGCTTTCTAATTATTTGTCCATCCCTACTTACTCTCTCTTACTTCAATTTACTAATTCTATTCAGAGCTATCACAGGAAAACAGAAACGGGGGTACATGGCCTCCATTCTCTCTACACCCTGTCCCAGTTTAAAAACCTTTGAAGGATTTAAAGACCAAAATCCTTACTCTGGCCTATGAGGCCTATCAAGACAGTCCCCTTCCCTGTCCTCAGCTCCATCCGACACCTGCTCCTACTTATTTTCCAGGCTCCGGCCACACTTACCTCCATTCAATTCCTGGAATACTCATGTTTCTTCTTCGCTTGTGCTCTTCCCATTCTCTGAAATACTCTCTCCCCTACTCCCCACTAAACCTCAAGTAGAATTTCACTCACTTGCTAATGAGTAGTGGAACTGTATCTACTTTGGGCAGGGGCATGGGCAAAGAGGACAAGGCAAGTTGGTGAGTTCCACCTCAAGGTGGATGCAGGACGAAAATAACACACTTCACCACGATCTAACACATCCAAGAACTCTAGTAAGAGTTTCAATAATAGGGATGTCCTGGATGGCTCAGTGGCTGAGCGTCTGTTCAGGGCATGATCCCAGAATTCCAGGATCAAGTCCCGCATCAGCCTTCCAGCAGGGAGCCTGCTTCTCCCTCTGCCTATGTCCCTGCCTCTCTCTGTGTGTCTCTCAAGAGTAAATACATAAATAATACTTTTTAAAAAATAGTATGAATAATATCATCTCTCACTTAGCTCTTTTGGAGATTTATAGTGTTGGCCTGTGCATCTCTTTGCTTTCCAATCACCTTGTGTTGTTGCAGACTGATACTCTGATAGACCGAGTGAGGTATTTCAAGGAAACTGGCTTGATCCGTCTAAGATTTTGCTTTTCTCCCCATGATCAGAGGTCATTTCCAAGAATGTTCTCTAAACACCATTTAGCTTGTGGCTTTGCCTTCTATTTTTGTTCCCAAAGCAGTGAATAATCAGGGGCTACATGTGTGTGAATTCTCTGGGTTTATGAAAACGTTAAGCAACAGAGGTTACACAGTGTACAATGAAGATGTGACTGTTATCAAATCTGAATGAACTATTTCAGGAAGTAAGAGCATTTGGATGTGAAAAATGGGCAGGAAAATTACATTTGCTTCCTTTGTACTGAAGTCAGTGCATTATTTGGATACAGAAACACACTAATCCCAGAGGTTATGCTGGGGAGGTAGAATTATAACACTGTTGTATAGCATTTATGATGTCTTTTGTGATTTTTCTAAACAGTGAAATTCTTTTTTATTGATTATGCTTCACAGTGGTACTGTAAGACGAGTCCATCTCCTTATCTTGACAGTATATTTGAATCCACTGACAAACAGAGAGGTGAAATAAACTGCTAGCATCACTAACAGGTGAGTGTGATGGCTAGGATAAGCGCTTTTGTGTCTGGGTTATCAGATAGTTTTTATTTTCACATGGGTTTTACAGGTCACAGAAGGACTATTTGTGAAGATCTGCAAAGTTAAAGACAATCTTGACTCCTGCATTAGGAAAGATCCATGTGCTGCAAAGCATTTGTCATCAATTACTTCCTCTTATATTCAAACCCTGCAAATTAAAAGTATGGCTTCCAATTTTACCAATGAGGGGAATGTGATCCAAAGAAGTAAAATGGTGCCCAGCAGAAGGAGCTATGGCTAGAATCTTGCTACCCAGTTTTACAGAATTAACATTCTATATGTATTCGGAACACTAAAGATTGTGTGTTTCTTAAGACATAACATCGACTCCACAGCAAAGCTTTTGAAGGGACAGAATTATTCTTTTTTTGAATTGTGCATGTTGAGAAATGAATTGAACCGAGATCCCTAGTCCTGATAATAAAAAGAGAGCTTTTTCTCATGCAAGCATAGTATCAATTTTTAATAATACATAACTATAGAATGGAAACAAAAGGAAAACAAATGAGTCACAAAGCATATTAATTTTCCTAATGCTGAATTGTATAATGGAAACAAAAGAACACAAAAACGATTTACAAAGCTTTTTTAATACAGTGGGCCAGAGAATTAAATGTCCAATTTTTAAGTTTCATTATTTCTAGATACATGCTCAGTGAGTTAGCTTCATGTGATTTAGAGTTAGTACACTTAAAAACGTAAAAGATAAGAGGAAAAGATATACCTGATATATCTTTAAAAAATAGGGCCACCTGGGTGGCTCAGTGGTCAGTGTCCCGGGATTGAGTCCTGCATCAGGCTTCCTGTGGGGAGCCTGCTTCTCCCTCTGCCTCTGTCTCTGCCTCTCTCTGTGTGTTTCTCATGAATAAATAAATAAACTCTTTTTAAAAAATAAAATAAAACTATAAAAACGTATGTTCTCAAGCATAGGATCCATGAGCTCAATAAAAACATTTACTAAAAGAAACTTTGAAAAGAATCACATAGCCTAGAGCACAGGATGTTTTCCAGAAAAGCAAAATAAGCGTCTTAACAAATATTTAGCAAAACAGCAGCAGACTTGTTTTAAATACTCCAAATGTTTGCATTTTTAAAATCAGGGAAAAAATCCTATATCCAGTGGGAAATATGTCCAATCAGTTCCAAAACATTAGCGTTCTTTTTCTTCTTTCATCCTCAATTACAAATTGGTCGTGTATGTGATTATGCATTTGCTGAGACAACAATGTATTTGTTGTTTTTCCTTGAACTGTTTAATGTGACTGTTTAATGTAAATCTTCAGGGCCAATTGAAGATTTCCATCAGAACTGTTCTCAAAGCTTCCAACTCGATTAAAATGAAAAATGGCATTAAAATGTATAGTTCTTGACACTGAAAGTGCTTTACAGTTATCACCCATCCAAATAGATGCCAGGAAGAACTGTTTAAAGGAGCTGCAGTTACTTCTCGGGGAAGCCGAGTGACAGCTGATATAAATAGCCTCATTATTTACATATCTCTCCTACACTGCTCTAGAAATGAACAAGTAAAAATTCCATGTTGTTTTTCTTTGCTTTTTTCACCTCCATTACAGGCTTTTCACCAACCCTTTTTAGGTCTTTCACCGGAAGAATGACTTCACATCCCAGATCAATTAGTAGGTAAATCTTCAACAATGTAATTGAACTACAATTCAGGCTTTTGATCAAAAACAATGTCAGCAGGTCAATAATAGCAACACAGACTCCCGTGGTGGTTCCTGAGATAGAGTTTTAAAGAAGAGAGGAAAACTAAATCTAAATAAAGAAGAGGAATACTTAGAAGAATAAAAGTAGAAATAAGATAATAGAATAGGTAGGAACAGATAAAGAAAAGTTGACTAGGATTGAAAAGGAGAGAGAGATAAAACTTAACGGAGTGGATAGAATGAGAGCAATATATCAACTGGAAAAAAGAACTAGAATATATTATTATTATTATTCTCATTCTATAATAGTGCTACCAAAAAAATGTTTTTTTCTTGGCCAGGTTTGTTTCTATCAGCAGTTTTAATGTGTGAATCACATATGATGGTGATGCCTTGCAAATTTAACACACCCAAGAGAGGTGCCTAGGTGGCTTAGTCAGTTAAGTGTCCGACTGTTGATGTTGGCTCAAGGTTATGATCTTAGGGTCCTGGGATCTAGCCCTGGATCAAGCCTCATGTGGAGCCCCATGTAGGGCTCCGTGCTCAGCAGGGAGTCTGCTTGTCCTTCTCCTAGGGCCCTCCCACCCCCCACCGACTCACAGGTAAACCCATGCTCTCTTCCTCGAATAAATAAATAAATAAATCTTTTAAAAAAAAAAGGAAAAAAACCACACACACACACACACACAAAGCAATAAGCCTTGTGCAAGGGAGCATTCCATAAAGGAAAT
Organism: Canis lupus dingo; assembly: GCF_003254725.2. Taxonomy (NCBI): domain Eukaryota; kingdom Metazoa; phylum Chordata; class Mammalia; order Carnivora; family Canidae; genus Canis; species Canis lupus. The sequence goes on from NC_064257.1 coordinate 60,850,976, forward strand.
TGCTTACCTGTTTCCTCATTCTAGAGGTCAGAAACTTGACTACAAATATTGCTTTGGCCAACAAGTTCAATCTCTCTCCTCGATAATAGCTGAAAGAGAAGCTTTAACTAGGGCTTTCAGAAGTCCCACAAAGAATGAAAAGCTGTACAGAGTTTAGTTCAGGCTGGTATCGTTCTACGGCCTGAGAACCATATTCAGTTCCTTTAAGCATAGAAAATAATGTTTTGCTTGCACTTCTTTTTCTATTTGCTAACACACCTTGACGGCAAATGTCCAAATTGGTTTATTCTCAATTGTGCGGTCCTACTCACCTATGCCTACCTGGGAATGCTCTCTTTTCCTGCTCTGCTACCCCCCTTGCCTTTGAAAGGAAGAAAACCACTTCAGGATAATTGTAATCAAAAGATCAAGCTCTGTATCCAAACAACCTTCATTTAAATTACAATAGAAACTCTAGCGGTACAAGACATATACAGAGAGTTGTAAATAATGATTCACCATACCCCCCACTCCCTTAAATTAACATTCACTCATGCCCAAATCTGAGTGTTTATGAGCAGTCTGACCAGCCACTTCAAGAATAACATTTCACTTTATAAAAGTTAGGGAATTTGGTCCTCTGCCTCTTATTTGAACTATTTTCTATATATCAAAAGGGACAGGAGAATTACTGCTTCCAAATTGAGAAGGTTCTCACCCTGCTCCTACAAGAGCTTGAGCAGAAAGGACACCTCTACTCCCACCATTACTCTGAAGGCAGACTAGACCCCTTCCCATCTACTCCACTTAGCTTGTCTTTCTGAGAACATTGAAGCAAGTGCATGACCTAGGAAATTCCATCCTTCTTGGCCAGACTTAATTCCCTAGGTTGACCCCTTTAAATGAATGCAGCCCATGGTCAAGGCTACTTAAGACTTTACAGATTATCTGGAACCTGCCAGGCCCCTACTTGCTGGATGTAGATTTCTGGCTCACATATGGTTACTTCCCACATCAAATTTTTCATCGTTGTCCCTTTCCCTTTTGAACAAAAGTCACATCAAGTGCTCTGATTAAAAATTCTAACCCTACTTACTAGTGAATGAGTGTTAGGTGAATCAGAACCCTGAACCAAGTATTTAGATCACAAATCTCCATCTTTCAAGTTATTATCTCCTTCATGTAACATTCCATGATTTTTAGATTGAGCTGTTCCTTCTATTAACTTCTGCACCTAATAGAACCCATAAATTAACCCTATATAGCAGGTACTCCAATATTTGTTTCTAAAGTATACATCTAGCATGTTTCTTTACCTTGAAATACTACAATAATTACCTGCAAATGATGTTTACTTCACTCACTGTAAAGGAAATAAAAATTAAAACATGTCATTGTTGGCCTATAAAACCAGCAAAAAAAATTAAAATTAGTTAATAAAAATAATAAATTAAAATTGAAGATACCAAAACTAGTGAGTAAATGATAAAATGTGCATTCTCAAGGCCCTCATTAGCCAATAATAAGGAATCTACTCAAAAAGTACAGGATTCCTTTCTTTTAATGCCTGTTCATCTTCATTAAACTAAAGTCTTACTAACTCATTAGGTCTTGCCCCCTCATATAGTATGGTTGACTACCTTCAAAAGTTACCAGAACAAAAGTAAAGAAACCAACTTTATTGTCCTTTAAGAAAGTAGTGGTATATTAAACACACCATACCCCCACCAAAGGCCATTAAAAATAGGATTCTTTGTACATGTTGATGACAACCAGTTCATTCTTCCTAATTCTCTAGGGCCTTCCCAGACACCTTTCTAAAACTTTCATCGATACATGAGTGCTCATGATTACAAAATACAAAGATCTAGGAGCCCAGCATAATGACTCACAAAGGAGATGACACTTTGTCATTCAAAGGTGCTCGGGCACCTAATTCACTAACCCTTCTGGGCAGATGAGATAATACACTTTTAATCTAAGCAATCAAAGAAACTCAATGAGCTTTGTCTAGCTAAGAATACAGAAACCATCAAAATTGGACAAGTCTGGGACTAAGAACATCTAAAAATATGACAGCAAGGAAATTAACAGAATAAAGTAGAACAGAGAGAAAAGTATTTGCACTTATTGTCTGAACTTCATTATAGGTAGATTTGGAAACATCCATCAAGAAAAGGAAGCATCTGACAAAGAGACTCTACATCAAACGAGGATGAGGAGATTCTAAGTAACAAATCTTTGCCTTTATCTTTGCTCAGAAAACTTCTACCTCTAAAACTGGGTTTCCTTAGTTACAAGAGAAAGGGACAGAGAAATGGTGTTAGCAATCACTAAATGGATAATGCACAGAGAACAGGGTGGGCACACCTGACCTACATCAAATTGGAGGGAGCTCCACGGGAGGACACAATAGAGCAGAGAAAATATTTGATGAGATAATGGTTGAGAAATATCCAGAACTGACTAAACATACTAAGATATCGATTCAATAAACCAAATGAACTCTCAGCAGAACATTTTTTTAAACATTATATCACAGTATGACTACACATAACAAAGAAATAGAAAATTTTAAAGTCAGTTCAAGAGAAAAAGGAAATTAATTACATAGGAAGGAGGATGAGGACTGACATCTGATTTCTCAGCGATAGCACAATCTAGAATTATATTTTCAAGATGCTGATAAGTAATAACTCATAATTTATAAGTTCATAAACAGCAAAACTAACTTTCAAAAAGAAATGAAATTACACCTTTTTAGTCTAAAAAAATGACAACTTTCAATTAAGATACTTCCACTATATTTTTTAAAAATATGTTTCAGGATAGCAGTATACCCAGAGGTCCTGGGATCTGCCTCTTGCTTCAACCACGTCTGGATGGAAGAGACCCAAGCACGCCCTTTTCTACCAGCCCTCCCACTACCTCCAACCTTTGTTCCAGTGGCAAACTTCAGAGCCAGCTGCTTGGCCACCTCTGCCTCCAGGACCAGCCAACACCCTATTTTGAGTTTATCTCTTATTACCAATCACCCATGAGCTCCCAGATTAGTCAGAATTACTCCACCTGGTTGGAGGTCACAATCAACTGCCCAGTAACATGCCCCTGCAAGCCTCCAGCAACTACCCCTTTCTGGGCTTCTAGAAACTTCAACCACAACCATGTGGCTCTAGAAGTGTGGGCCGCTTCTTCCACAGGCTGGCTGAGGAGAAGTGGAAAGGTGCTCAGCATCTCTTGAAGATGCAACAGCAGGCCCTGATTCACCCTCCTCCCTGCAGAGACCTGGTTGGCCTCAGCTCTTAGCTGAGGGTGCCCAAGTGGACAAAGCCAGTGATCCTGCATTCTCCCCTGGGATAGGCAGAAGCAGGGAGGGCACAGAACAGCCAGAACTCTCCTGCTGCTGGGTACCCCCAAGCTGTGCAGAGCAGCACCCCTGCGCTGGTTCCAAGAGCACGTAGGCCAGTACAGACTGGGAGACTGTGTTAGTTACTAGTGGGGAGCTGACTCCAGAGCTGGAGAGCTGGCCACCACCAGTGTTATTGTTCCTCCTGGTTTCACCTGGTGCCTGGGAGGGGCAGGGCCATCAGGGTACAGGGACCTCACAGGGTCAACAGCTCCCACTGAGCCTGGCACCCTAGCAGGGGGGGTGGAACATCTTCCCCAGGTGCACACACCTGAGAATCAGCATGGCAGCTCCTCCCCCAGAAGACCAGCTGGAAGGACAGGGGAAGAGCAAGCTCTTGACCAAGCAGTGTTAGAAAGCTCCAGGACTGAGGGAAAACAGTATACAGAGCAAGAGGATCCTTTTTTTCCTTTTTTTTTTCTTTTTCCATTAAGACTCATTTTTATATCAGACTAAAAATTTCCAATATTTTTCTCTTTTCCCACCTTAACTACAATATTTTACCAGCTCTTTATTTTTAAGTTTTTTCCTTTTTGACTTTCATATTTCTACAATTACAGGTCCTAGATACATCTTTCACTTCTGGATTCCCTTCAACATACTCAATTTAATTTTAGGAGATATACAAGATATGGGTTTTTATTTTTTGTTCTTTTGTTTTTTTCTGCCTTGTTTTGTTTTACAATGGTGGACGTTAGCACCTACGAAATATGACCAACATGCACCCAGAACCAAGTGGAACACTGTGCTGGTTCATTCTGTGAGATTATATTCTCTCTTCATTCCCATTAGGCTTCCCTCTTTTATCTTGTTTATGTGTTGGTGGTCAATGTTGGGGCTCTCTACAAGTATTACTGGTTTAAATAAATTTGGGACTGAGCATCTTCTAACATACAGAACTTAATACACTCAGAACCAAGAGGATTACCCTCTAGGACCCCTCAGGTAGACTACATTCTCCCACCACTACAACTTCTTCACCACCACCACCATCCTCCATTTTTTTCTTTTTCCTCTTTTTTTACTTTTTTTTTCTTTTTTCTTCTTCTTTGGTTTGGTTTTTGGCTTTTTATTTTTATTACTTTGTCTTAAATTTTGTTTTTCACTTTAGTGGTCCTTTTATTTTGTCCTTTTGTTTCAGAACAAAAGTCTTTGCTTTCATTCTCTGGTCTCTGACCTTATAAGAATAATCTAGGGTGAAATTTACTCAGGTCGTGGTTGATATTCTTAATGCAGCCCGCTCATACAGCCACTCTGCACTGAGCAAAATGACTAGAAGGAAGAATTCACAACAAAAGAAAGAACCAGAAACAGTACTCTGCCACAGAGTTACAGAATTTAGATTACAATTTGATATCAGAAAGCCAATTCAGAAGTACAATTATAAAGCTACTGGGCTCTGGAAAAAAAAAAAAAAAGCATAAAGGACACAAGAGACTTCATCACTGCAGGATTAATATCTAATCAGGCTGAACTTAAAAATCAATGAAATGAGATGCAATCCAAACTGGAGGTCCTAACTGCTAGGGCTAATGAGGTGGAAGAAAGAGTGAGTGACATAGAAGACAAGTTGATAGTAAGGAAGGAAGCTGAGGATAAAAGAGAAAAAAATTAAGAGCCCATAAGGAAAGGCTTAGAGAAATAAATGACAGCCTCAGAAGGAAGAATCTACATATAATTGGGATTCCAGAAGAGACTGAGAGAGGGAGAGAGGACCACAAAGCATATCTGAATAAATCATAGCTGAGAACTTCCCAAATCTGGGGAAGGAAACGGGCATTCAGATCCAAGAGATAGAGAAGAACCCCCCCCCCAAAATCATTGAATAAAAACCATTCAATGCCTCGACATTTAATAGTGAAACTTGCAAATTTCAAAGATAAAAAGTCTTTTTTTTTAAGATTTTATTTATTCATGAAAGACACACAGAGAGAAAGAGGCAGAGACATAGCCAGAGGGAGAAGCAGGCTCCATGCAGGGAGCCGGATGTGGGATTCGATCCTGGGTCTCCAGGATCATGCTCTGGGCTGAAGGTGGCTCTAAATCACTGAGCCACCCAGGCTGCCCAAAGATAAAGAGAAAATTCTTAAAGCAACTTGAGACAAGAGATTTGTAACTTATATGGGGAGAAATATCAGATGAACAGCAGACCTCTCCACAGAGACCTGGCAGGCCAGAAAGGGTTGGCAAGATATATAAAGGGTCCTAAATGAGAAGAACATGCAGCCAAGAATACTATATCCCATCAAAAGATGCAGGGTTTCAGACTGGATAAAAAAGCAAAACCCATCTATTTGCTGTCTACAAGAGACTCATTTGAGACCTAAGGACATCTCCAACCTGAAAATGAAAGGTTGGAGAACCATTTACCATTCAAATGGTCCTCAGAAGGAAGCAGGGGTAGTAATCCTCATATCAAATAAATTAAAGCTTATCCCAAAGACTATAGTAAGAAATGAAGGGGGACACAATATCATACTTAAAGGGTATATTCAACAAGAAGACCTAACAATCATGAATATGCCCCTAATGTGGGAGCTGCCAAGTATATCAATCAAATAATAACCAAAGTTAAGGCATACTTAGATAATAATACACTTATACTGGGAGACTTCAACACAGCCCTTTCTGCAAATGACAGATATTCTAAGCACAATATCTCCAAAGAAACAAGGGCTTTAAATGATACACTGGACCCAGATGGATTTCACAGATATTTACAGAACTTTCCATCCAAATGCAACTGAATACACATTCTTCTCAAGTGTACATGGAACTTTCTCCAGAATAGACCACATACTGAGTCACAAATCAGGTCTCAACTGGTACCAAAAGATTGGGATTGTCCCCTGTATATTTTCAGACCACAATGCTTTGAAACTAGAACTCAATCACAAGAAGAAATTTGGAAGAACCTTAAACACATGGAGGTTAAAGAGTATCCTGCTAAACGATGAATGGGTCAATGAGGAAATTAGAGAAGAATTTAAAAGATTCATGGAAACTAATGAAAATGAAGATACAACCATTCAAAATCTTTGGGATACAGCAAAAGCAGTCCTAAGAAGGAAATACATCGCAATACAAGCCTCCCTCAAAAAATTGGAAAAAACTCAAATACACAAGCTAACCTTGCACCTAAAGGAGCTGGAGAAAGAACAGCAACTAAAACCTACACCAAACAGAAGAGAGTTAATAAGCATTTGAGCAGAACTCAATGAAACAGAGACCAGAAGAAGAACTGTAGAACAGATCAACAACACCAGGAGCTGTTTCCTTGAAAGAATTCATAAGATAGATAAGCCCCTACCCAGCCTTATTAAAAAGAAAAAAGACTCAAATTAATAAAATCATGAATGAAAGAGGAGAGATCACAACCAATACCAAGGAAATACAAACGATTTTAAAAACATATTAGGAGCTGCTATATGCCAACAAATTAGGGAATCTAGAATAAATGGATGCATTTCTGGGAAACCATGAATTACCAGAACTGGAGCAGGATGAAACAGAAAACCTGAACATGCCAATAACCAGGGAGGAAATTGAAGCATCATCATAAACCTCCCAAGACACAAAGTCCAGGGCCAGATGGCTTCCCTGGGGGAATTCTATCAAACATTTAAAGAAGGAAAGAAGGAAGAAAGAAAGAGAAAGAAAGAAAGAAAGAAAGAAAGAAAGAAAGAAAGAAAGAAAGAAAGAAAGAAGAAATAATACCTATTCTACTAAAGCTATTTCAAAGGATAGAAAGGGATGGAATATTTCCAAACTCATTTTATGAGGCCAGCATCACCTTGATTCCAAAACCAGACAAAGACCCCACCAAAAAGGAGAATTCTAAGACCAATATCCCTGATGAACATAGATGCAAAAATTCTCACCAAGATAGTAGCCAATAGGATCCAACAGTACATTAAGAAGATTATTTGCCATGACCAAGTGGGATTTATCCCTGGCATGCAAGGCTGGTTCAACACTTGTAAAACAATCAACATGATAAATCATATCAACAAGAGAGAAAACAAGAACCATAGGATCCTCTCAATAGATGCAGAGAAAGTGTTTGACAAAATACAGCATCCATTCCTGATCAAAACTCTTCAGAGTGTAGGGATAGAGGGAACATTCCTCAGCATCTTAAAAGCCATCTACGAAAAGCCCACAGCAAATAGCATCCTCAATGGGGAAACACTGGGAGCCTTTCCCCTAAGATCAGGAACAAGACAGGGATGTCCACTCTCACCACTGCTATTCAACATAGTACTAGAAGTCCTAGCGTCAGCAATCAGACAACAAAAAAAAAAAATAAAAGGCATTCGAATTGGCGAAGAAGTCAAACTCTCCCTCTTCACAGATGACATGATACTGTACATAGAAAACCCAAAAGACTCCAGCCCAATATTGCTAGAACTCATACAGCAATTCGGTAGCGTGGCAGGATACAAAATCAATGCCCAGAAATCAGTGGCATTTCTATACACTAACAATGAGACTGAAGAAAGAGAAATTGAGGAGTCAATCCCATTTACAATTGCACCCAAAAGTATAAGATACCTAGGAATAAACCTCACCAAAGAGGTAAAGGATCAATACCCTAAATACTACAGAACACTTCTGAAAGAAATTGAGGAAGACACAAAGAGATGGAAAAATATTCCAAGCTCATGGATTGGCAGAATTAATATTGTGAAAATGTCAATGTTACCCAGGGCAATTCACACACTTAATGCAATCCCTATCAAAATACCATGTACTTTCTTCAGAGAGTGGGAACAAATCATTTTAAGATTTATATGGAATCAGAAAAGACCCCGAATAGCCAGGGGAATATATTAAAAAAGAAAACCATATCTGGGGGCATCACAATGCCAGATTTCAGGTTGTACTACAAAGCTGTGGTCATCAAGACAGTGTGGTCCTGGCACAAAAACAGACACAGAGATCAATGGAACAGAATAGAGAATCCAGAAGTGGGCCCTCAACTCTATGGTCAATAATATTAGACAAAGCAGGAAAGACTATCCACTGGAAAAAAGACAGTCTCTTCAATAAATGGTGCTGGGAAAATTGGACATCCACATGCAGAAGAATGAAACTAGACCACTCTCTTGCACCAGACACAAAGATAAACTCAAATGGATGAAAGATCTAAATGTGAGACAAGATTCCATCCAAATCCTGGAGAACACAGGCAACACCCTTTTTGAACTTGGCCACAGCAACTTCTTGCAAGATACATCCACGAAGGCAAGAAAAACAAAAGCAAAAATGAACTATTGGGACTTCATCAAGATAAGAAGCTTCTGCACAGCAAAAGAAACAGTCCACAAAACTCAAAGACAACCTACAGAATGGGAGAAGATATTTGCAAATGACCTATCAGATAAAGGGCCAGTATCGAAGATCTATAAAGAACTTATTAAACTCAACAGGAATGAAACAAACAATCCAATCATGAACGGGGCAAAAGACATGAACAGAAATTTCACAGAGGAAGACCTAGACATGGCCAACACGCACATGAGAAAATGCTCCGCATCACCTGCCATCAGGGAAATACAAATCAAAACCACAATGAGATCCCACCTCACCCCAGTGAGAATGGGGAACATTAACAAGACAGGAAACCACACATGTTGGAGAGGATGTGGCGAGAGGGGAACCCTCCTGCACTGTTGGTGGGAATATGAACTGGTGCAGCCACTCTGGAAAACTGTGTGGAGGTTCCTCAAAGAGATAAAAATAGACCTGCCCTACGACCCAGCAATTGCGCTGCTGGGGATTTACCCCAAAGATTCAGATGCAGTGAAATGCCGGGACACCTGCGCCCCGATGTTTATAGCAGCAATGTCCACAATAGCCTAACTGTGGAACGAGCTGAGATGTCCTTCGACAGATGAATGGATAAAGAAGCTGTGGTTTATGTATACAATGGAATATTCCTCAGCCATTAGAAAGGACAAATACCCACCATTTGCTTCGATGTGGATGGAACTGGAGGGTATTATGCTGAGTGAAGTAAGTCAATTGGAGAAGGACAATCATCATATGGTTTCAGTCATATGTAGAATATAAGAAATTGTGAAAGGGACTTTGAGGGAAAAGAGGGGAACTGAGTGGGAAAAATTAGAGAGGGAGACAAACCATGAGAAATTCCTAACTCTGGGAAACAAAGAAAGGGTTGAAGAAAGGAAGGTGGGTGGGGAGATGGGGTGACTGGGTGACAGGCACTGAAGAGGGCACTTGATGGGATGAGCACTGGGTGTTATACTATATATTGGCAAATTGAACTTCAATAAAAACAAATAAAAAAAAAAAAGAAGAAAATGCAAAACCAGCGCAGGAGGTGGGGACAGGCAGGGCATCCTCTTCAGACATGTGCAGAAGCTGTCCCAAGATAAGTGGGGTAAAACCTTGGACACTGTGGAAGGTGCCATAGTCCTGGAGAACCTGAAATAGGCTCTTTGGATCTGCATGCCCTGGGTTCCACCTGTGCAGACCCCACCTCTAAGACTTCCTAGAGAACCACTTCCTGGATGAGGAGGTGAGAGTCATCTAGAGGATGGCGACCACCTGACTAACTGCAGGCTGGCTGGCCCCCAGGCTCACTGGACAAGTTATTTCTTCCAAAGGCTCACCCTCAAGCATGACTAGGAGTCTCTGGAGCCCGGTGGCCTGGAAGCGATCCTCTGACATTCCCCTGGTACCAGTCCTTCTGCCTCCGCCTCTCCTTCCAGCCACCTGGCAGCTTTTCAATAACCCAGGAGCCCTCTCTCAAGCTTAAGACCAAATGGAAACAATAAGACTTTTTGCAAGAAAAAAACATTTTTTCAGGATAAAGAATATGATTCCAGAAGGAATAAATAAAATATGAAAAAGACAAATTGAGTAAAGAAAATGTGGGAGTCTCCTTGATAGGATGAGGGGGTCACCAAATGTGCAGCAACCCCATGGGATGGAGGATTCACGCAAGGCAGAACAAAGGAGATAGAAGTTTACTGAATACACCACCAGGGAGCCATGGGCAAGATGGTAAAGCAGAGACTGCCTGCCACCAGGCAATGGCAAGGGGTCACAGTTATAGGTGGGAGTGAGGCAATATGGGAACATAGGGGATTTTCCCTACTTGGTAACTGGGCCTGGTTGTAAGTACCCCATGGTTGGTTAGGGTCTACGGCTATTTTGAGGTGTGTCACTTGTGAGCATATTTGCCTTCAGCTTGGTAGTTGTGGTGGCCCTTTCACTTCCATCTAGTTTCCATTGCTCAACCCTGTTGCCTAAAAGCAACCTCCGCAGAAAATAGTAAGCATATTGAAATCTGAATAAATATTGACTGTATGAGATAGCAATGATGTTAGAGCATTTAGAAAATCCTTGCATTGTTTGGGGAGAGGGTAGCGTTATTAGATTAAATCTTTGTTGTGTTTAATGTGCATGTTTAAACTTTTAGGATAACAGTGTTTAATTTTCAACACAGTAAAGAGGGAAAATGGACCAAAAAGAAAATAAAATTTCATTCAAGAAAAGGCAAAAAGAAAGAAAACAAATAGAAAATGTATCAGTAAGTCCAAAGACATTAAAAACAGTAAATATATATATATTTTTATTTGCACCAACTAACATATCTTTAAATTATATAAAGCAAAAAAAGATGGAAAAGGGAATTGAACCTCAAAGAGAAACTGACAAATTTAATATCAGAATATTTTAATATATCCTTCTCAGTAATTGATACTAATTCCTTGAGATGTCTACTTCATTTCTAAATTTTGAAATTTAAAAACATACTTCTATATAATACTGGTTTCCTATTAGAAATTAATTAAAATTTCTCACTTAATAACTTAGGATAGAAAGAATAGAATCAACTCCCAAAAAAACAAGAATAAAATAAAAAATAAAGAACCTGAATTAAATACAAAACAATTAAATAAAAAATCAACAAAGCCAAAGTTGCTTCTGTGAAATGACAGATATAATCTAAAATTATAACTGGTGAGAATGGTAAAGAAAAAATTTAAATAACTAAACAATATCAAGAGTAAAAAGAGGCTGGATATTATACTATATAGTTGGCAAACTGAATTTAAATAAAATATTAAAAAATAAAATAAAACATATAAACATATTTATATTTTAAAAAGAGTAAAAAGAGGGACATAACCAATTTCTAGTTATGTAGCAGTGATTTTAAAAATTTTAAAAACATTATGATGAACTCTAAACATCTATTTGGATGATTTTATAAGCCAGTGCTAGGAAACATTCAAAAAAATAGATAAACCCAGTCTTAACCAATCTTTTCCAGAGAATAGAATAGCCTAATTCTTGCATGAGTTAGGATAATAATAGAGTATAATAATAATAATAGAGAGAGAATGCTAATTCAATTGCCTAAAGAAGATAGAATTTTATTATTTTATTATGTAACAATCCACAGTATTCCAGACAGAGGGTGATTGTCATTCTGGAGCCCGGGCTCTTCAATATTGTTTTGAGGTTTTTCATTTTATTGTTGCTTATTTGTTTGCCTGGTTAAAGCTGCATGGAGCTGTAATCCAAGATCTGGCTCATTCGAAGGAAGTAGAGAGTATATGGAGGATGGGTGCTTCAATGGCTTAAATCTCTGATTTGAAATGATGTGTATCATTTTTGCTCACATTCCATTGTTATAAACAAAGCAAGTAAATGCTCAGCTTCCAGGGGGTCTGAAAAAATGATTACTGCTCCATCTAAGTGTGTTTAGGACACCTGGGTGGCTCAGTTGGCTCAGGTCATGATCCCAGGGTCCTGCTCAGAGGGGAGCCTGCTTCTCCCTCTCCCTCTGCCTGCCACTCCCCCTGCTTGTGCTCTCTCTCTGAGTATTTATTATAAATAAATAAAATCTTAAAAAATATAAGTGTGTTTAGACAAGTTACAACTCACTTTGGTTGAAAGTATGCAAGTAGAGGATGGATGACCACCTGTTAGGCAGGCTGTCAATGGAACTGCTACATAAGAACAAAGGCTTCTCATGTTCTAATCAAGAGTCTTTCATACTCTAGGACTCTGTAAATCTATGATATAGGTTGCTCAAAAAGCAAGCAGTGAGAGAACAACAACAGAACAAGAAAAGGAGTGCAAAATTTTAAAAACCTGAAGGCATCAAAACAAGCCATTTACTCCCAATTTGTCTGTGCTTGGAGCTAAATATTATGTCATGTTAGCTGCAAGATTACAGTTTAGGGAATACTGATTCGATTCCCTTTTGCTTTAAATTCATGAATTAGCGTGAATTTACCTATTGGGGTCAATTTTTATATATAACCACCATCAAGATATCCCTCAATTGATTCATTAGATAGTAAAGGAACAAAAATTTTATGTAGCATCTACTATGCTAGATGTTTATAGATGATATTTCATTTAATATTTCTGTAACTGTATTTTCATAGATGAAGAAAATTGTAATTAAAAAGATTAGGCTGGGCAGCCCGGGGGGCTCAGCGGTTAAGCACTGCCTTCAGCCCAGGGTGTGATCCTGGGTCCCAGGATCGAGTCCGGCATTGGGCTCCCTGCATGGAGCCTGCTTCTCCCTCTGCCTGTGTCTCTGCCTCTCTGTGTGTCTCTCATGAATAAATAAATAAAATCTTTAAAAAATAAAAAGATTAGGCCGACTGACCGAGGTCATATATGTTCCTGGGTTTCCGTCTACTTGATTTGCACAAGGATTTCTTTTCCATTAGCCTTCACAACTGAGTTATTTCAGGGTTTGGAATCCACACACCACCGTGGAGTGCACAAGTAACGAGTCCTTCCAGATAGTTTCACGTTTCAAAAACAAGTAAGTATAACTGTATATAGAAACTAACAATTCTATTGTATTTGGAAGAAATATATAAAAATTATTTAGCATGAAATATTTTGATTAATGGGCACAGTCAAAAGTAGCCTGACAACAGCCTAAATCACCAAAAGTTGTGCATCTTTTAAAAAGACATCAATCAGCATATCGAGACCTTTTACCTCTTGAAGTAGAGAAGTTCATATTTCTAGTTTAGTGTTCCCCTAATAAAAAATTGACTTAATTCCCTCATTTTTAATTATATTTTAGCTCACTATTAAGTCCATTACTGACAAAATGGGTATAATTTATTGTTTTATGGAGAAAAATAAAATATGCAAGTTTGTTTTCAGTGACAATATATTCTATTTCGTATTGGGGTATTATCTCATTTCTCAGTAATAATTTCTCACAGACGTTTAGAGCCTAATTCACCAAGGAACTCAGCTGTGAGGGAAAACACCATATTCTCTTTCTCTACGGCCTTCCTAGCTTATGTGTTGAATATATTATCTTATTTTTTAGCCATGTCACAATAGTTTCCAGGAACATTTCAGCTTATTCTAAAAATAAAGAACATTTAATGAGGATCACCAAGACATTTCAAACATGGTTTAAAAGTGGTGTTTTGCTGTCTTCTGAAGTCTCTTTTTGTGGCTCATACATTTTCCTTTGTCTTTGACCCTAGCTCTCTCTTGGTTTTAATTGAAGCCTTACAACACTTTTTATTTTTTAATTGTTTCTTTTAATGTTTATTTTCTTTTTTCGGAAAGATTTTGCCCATCTCTGGGGTGCTTTAATTTACAATTATGTGGAAACAAGATGCCTTGTTCCTTTATTAGTCACTTTTGACATTAGGCAAAACTTCTTAATAAGGCTTGAAAAAGATCCCAGTTTTTATACAATACGATGTTTTTTAAGCCACAACACTTTAAGTTAGGACTTACTGAACTAAGATACTTACCACCACTTCCTAATTCCAGCAGACAGACTCGGGTCTGCTAGAGCATTTATGAAATGTAAAGAGCAAAAAGCGTGGAACAGAACATTTCCAGATTTCAGTGTCACGACAACTTTTGAAATAGGCTAAACTATTCTACAGATTTCAACTAAAGACACGCGTAGGCAACAGCAAGTCCTTCAAGCACTGCATCGTCCGAGGCATCTCATCACATGAGGCATATCATTCCATGGAACAATAATTGAAGCACACTTTGCCTTATAAACAGGACAACACTCCGGGTTGAGTGTGTGCATTATCATCGTACATGGGAACAAAGTGACACCGTGTTCATCACAGCACAGTCCATGCAATCGACACATTCCATACACGTAGCAATGATCTTTTCAAAACGTCAGTTCTACACTCTAACCCTCCAAGGCCTTTCCATTTCAGTGGAATAAAATCCAAAATCCTTCTGAGGGCCTTCAATGATGGGTCACAATCTGGCCCCTGGTGAGCTCCCTGATAACTACTTCCATGTCACCAACTATTTCATCTCCAGCCTTGTGGGTCTCCTTGCTGTTTCTCAGACGTGCCAGGTACTCTTCTGTCTCAAGGCCACTGTGGACCTGTAACTTCTACCTTGAACACTCTTGTGGGTATTTACATGGCCTCATGTAACGTTTGCTTTGGATCCTTGCTCAAACACTACTTCCCCCTCTGGATCACATCTTCTACCCTGACATAGAACATAGCTTAGTTTGGTGTGCTTGTTTGTTTGTGTATCTGCATGCCTCCGCTGGAGTGTAAACTTTATGAGAAAGGGGGGCTTTGTTTTGTTCAAAGATGTGTTCCCAGCACCTAGAAGAGTATCTGGAACAAAACAGGCTCTCAACAAATATTAATCTTGAATGAAGAAATGCGAAAATTAACGGAGTACAGCACTTGACTCACATTAGGTATTCAGACAATATTTTGGATTCTCAGCTTAATGAGGTCAAGGTTGCTGATGTGATAACCATAGAAATGAAGCAGTTCCGAGCAGAAATGAGTCCGGGAGCCCAGCTCCACACTGGGGTCCCTTCATTGTAACCTGCATGCAGCTATTTATAGGGAGGTTAGGACAATGAACAGGGGAGCTACCAAGATAAACATAAGAGGGGAGATTGCTCAGAGCAATACCTGTGTGGCAGGTATGAGTATGAGTAAGACCTCAGACATGTGCTGCCCGAAGCGTGCTATGTTGTTAAAACTGCAGTATTACTCCTCCCCACAGCCTGCCCAGACCACAACACTTCTTGTGCCCGTTTCAGTATGCCCGGTCAAATCCAACAAACTTTCCCTCATGTATGATGTAAGATTTTATCTCTCTCCTACAGATAATCCAGTTCAGATAATCTTATCATTTAGTTCGGTAATATCTTTTCCCCACAGTTCTCTTCACCTTCTTTTGGTGACCCCTTTTTTCACAGAACACGTGTGAAAGAAAGGTAATGGGACATCAATGGAAAAGGAATGGATCCGGCCACTACTCATTTGGATATGCAGCTTCTCCAAGACCACAGGAAATTTCCAAAGCTGAGGAGTTCAAGCTCTGTTCTCTAGGAAAAATCTGGCCCTGGCTCTTTTGTGTGGGCGTATCGGAGCGTCTAAGGTGCCCAGCTAGGCCGTCCTTGAAACCTGCTCTTTGTCATTGGGTAGAAATTGACTTCTTTTGCCTACCCTTTTCCCAAACCCAGAGCAGTGGTTCCCTCCATAACCTCTGGGTGGGATTGCCTTTCAGAAAAACTCAAGAAAAGAGTGCCTTTCCTGGATTTGGCAAGAAGTGACAGAGAAAGGGAAAACAAAGACGAAAACAAATTCAGTAGGAGTGTGCCTCTGAATTTAGTAGCCATAGGACGTGGTCTGCCTTGTTCTCAGCTGTGAGCAATCTGCATCTAACATTTCCAACTTAGCCTTGGACAGGGCTCTGTATCATATTTCACACCACCAAATATATATATATAGTATATTAGTGCTAGAAAAATATATACTATATATAAGCATATAGTATATTTACATATAAATATATATTTACATTATAGATGTTATATTCATACTATTATATTGATACTAGTCTACTCCCTCTCCCTCTATACGTAATATATAGTATGTTAGTGCTACAGACATCCCATCTTCTTCAGAATATTCTCAGTAAATTTTGTCACATAAAGTCAATTAAGGGATTTTATTTAGTGCCTACTATGTATCCAGCAGTGTATTAAGTTTTATAAGTATTATCTCCTTTGAACCTTAAGGCAGTCTCCATTTTACACATGAAATAGGCTCAGAGAATCTTTGTAGCTTACTCAAGGTCATGCATATAGTAGGTAGTTTGCTTGTATGTTCCCTCTCTCTCTCTCTCTCTTCCCTATCTACTTATTCTTGCTCTTCCTAATATATCCCCAAATTCCTGTTGTACCATCTTGTGTTCTAATATGCACACAGCATTTTGTTGCAGTGTCACTCAAATAGTATCACTAAGAAGTCATAACCAACTGAGATAGGGTCTACAGATTGACCAATGTAAGACTTTTAAGTCAAGGACATAAATAGAACGGTGGTCATCAAAATTTGGTCTGAAGACCTGTTTTTTTTCTTTTAATTTCTTATTTAAATTCATTGTAATTAACATATGTTGTATTAGTAGTTTCAGAGGTAGAATTTAGTGATTCATCAGTTGCATACAACACCCAGCACTCATTACTTCCAGTACCCTCTTTAATGCCCATCACCCGGATACCCTATCCTCTCCTCCCCTCCATCAACCCTGTTTGTTTCCTAGAGTTAAGAGTCTCTTATGATTTGCCCCTCTCTCTGTTTTTGTCTAATTTTATTTTTCCTTCCCTTCCCCTATAATTCCACCTATGAGTGAAATCATATGGTATTCTGATGACACAGTGCTTTGTTTTGCATTTTTAATGTTTTTAGGCAGGTCATACACTTATCAGTTTGAAGTAACTGCCTTTTGATTCACACCCTGTTCCCTGCATTCCCTCTTCCCCAAAATTTTTGATGCATTTGAGTTTAGATCCTCTGATTAAGGTCAATCACAGGTCCATGGAAACTAGTAGTTCTTTAGGTTGTCCGATTTAAAGTCATTCACTATTCCTACTGAGAAAACAAACTTTCATTTGGAAGAGAATGGAAAAAAAAGGAAGACACATAGAAACTGTTCAAATGGAGGCTGGAGTGGGAAGAATTTAAATGTAAAGCCAAATTAGCTTCTTAAACAGGAAAAACTGAGTAAAAGTGAACGCTACACAAACTTTCAAAGGTTAGATCTGAATTCAAGTCACAAAAGGTTAGATCTGAATTCAAGTCACAAATGTCAAAGGACAGTAGCACAACTAAAACAGAACTATCAATTTGACACTACTTTTGTCTAGTGTAAGATATGGGCTCTCTTATGTCTATCTCTCCACGAGAGCTCAGATTCATGTGCAGGGATAGTTGGCCTCTTCCAGGTACATTAAACAAAATGGGAGCAGCATCTTCTGCCCAGTGGAGTACAGTGACCCCGCCTGACAGTGATGCTCTGGTCAAACCTCTGATCCTTAGGCTGGGATAACTCTCCAGATGTTGACTCTCTCTCACTGCGCAGTAGGTAAACTATCTGCAGTAGGATCAGCTGTGAAAATGTAGATTCCTAGCTGCCCACTGCCCCTCCCCCCTAGGATTTCTCAACTGGAGTCTCACAGTGAGACCTTGGAATCTATTTTTTCACAAAGATCATCATACAATTCTATGATCACTCAAACTCGGGAACCACTTCCTTGGACTTAAGCCATAGGTCCTCTTGCCTCACCTCATTTGACCTTGACCCCTGTCTTTGCTGGAACTTTGGTTCTTACCAGATTCCTCTCACATGGCTTCTGGTTGGCTCTATTCTATTGTTGCCCCATCTCCGCCACAACAAGGTGATTGTACTTTATAATTGCTTCTGCTCTCCATTCTCTGGCCTGGTATTGAAATAACCAACTGCCCTGTGAAGCTGTCACAAGTAATGCCTTGGAGTCTAGAATCTACAAAGTGGGGTGCTTTAAATATTTAGCTATTCCCTATAAAATGGTAGACGAAAAATTTCCAAAGTAAACAAAGGGAAATCATTTGATAGATAAAACAAGTCTGGCACAAATGTTCAATAAATAGTTTGCTTACCTCTGGGAAAACAAAATAACAACAACAACTTCTCTGGATTTCGTGCCTGCCAACCTTTACATCTTTATTAGAAGTAATTTATTTTGTAGTTCACTCCGTTGTATACTTGCAATCAACTAGCAAACTATTGCATTATGTTTGCCCAGTTTTCCTATCGAGACCGGAGAATGAATGAGCTGTTGGATTACCATGTATATATCCTTTTAAAATAGATTGAAAATATATGTAAATAACTGTGTCTCTTGAGTTTAGGCAGCATGCAAGGATGTTTAAGGATGATCACAATAATGCAAAATTCATGACAATTCATTTGCTATAATAGCAACTCTGAGTCACCATGAAGAATTGAGGACACATATGGGAAACATTTTTGTAGGACGGTAACCTCAGTGCACAAAATTTTAAAAGTAACAAAGTTCCCCATTAACTTCAGTAGCTTCACCTCCTTCTCAGCAGTGCAGGCCTCTCCAGAAATCTGAAATACACTGGGTTTGCTACACAGAGCATTCCACAGAAGTCTCTGAATTGGGGAGAATCCCCACTGGCAGTGGAAAGGTTATTTCCTTTTCCAGTGTCACATCCCATTAGAACACACTCCAGTCCACATCAGTGGAACAAATCCCAATTCTGCTCACAAATAATAATGATAAAGGACAACGATATGTAAGGAAACAAGATATCTAATTTAAAGAACAGCATTATTTTAGAGGGTAACTGGGAAAGAACTATCAAAATTTTAGATGCGCATATATTTTGACTGTTAGAAGTGTATTTGCATTAACAAACAACAAATTAAAGATGCACATACAGAGCCATCCTTTGCAGCACTGTTTGCAATTAAAATCCTTAAAATATGTTAAACTTCCATCTGTACAGACTAGGTTAAACAAACCATGGTATATATTCTATTGTGTAGCCAAAAAAAAGGTAATAAAACAGTATTATATGTATTAACTGGAATGTTACCCATGATATATTGTCAAATGAAAAAGTTGCAGTGTATTATTATATTGTGTTTATACTTGTGTACAAAAGAATTTTTTTTAAGTAGGCTCCATGCCCAGCGTGGAGCCCAGTGTGGGACTTGAGCTCATGACCCTGAGATCAAGACCTGAGCTGAGAACAGGAGCCAATGATTAACCAACTGAGCCATCCAGGCACCTCCGCAAAGAATTTTACATGTATATATAATGCTAACATATGTATTGAACATACATGCAAAATGCTGCTAGCCTTGATCATCTTGGGAGGTTGTAAATGAAGGATCTCAAAGACTCGGGAGCTTTCACTCTGTACTATCATCGTGTTTTTATTTTTTATTATTAGCCATGTTGATTTGAAACAAAATTAATTAAATATCAAAATCTTTAATAACACACAATATAATAGTATAAAAATCCTCATACATTGGGGAAAGTGTTCACTGGTAACATTTCCGTGGACAATTTGGCAGTATATTTCAAAATTAAAATGCATGTTATTTGACCCAGCAATTCCTTCTCCAGAACCATATCCTGCAACTATGCTAACACATGCACTTGACAGTGATTGCAGCCTTATACGTCAGAGGAAACAATAGCTTCCCCATAGTACATAAATAAATGGATTGCCGTGTAGTTGTTAAAAAAAGCAAGAGAGGTCATCTATGTACTATAGTAAAATAATCACCAAGACATTGTTAGATACCAAAAGCAAGATGAATAAAATGATATCATTTATGTTAATATAAAAGGTTATAAATGTGTATATGCTTCTAAATGTATAGAATTCCTTTGAGAAGAAATATAACTAGTAATGAATTGCCTCTCAAAAGATGACCTGGGGAGATGTGACGGAGACTTAATTTTACTATATACCCTTTTGTTCCTTCTCAGTTGTGGGCCGTGTGTTCCTATTGCTTATTCAAAAAACTAATTTAAAATAATGTTAAAGTGTTTGATAAGAAACTTTAAATAGCAGCCACAGATTTCCACTCATTCAGAGAACCAAATAACTTTTATCCACTCATTAAACATTCATTGAGACCTTGCTATGTGCCAAGTATAGTTCTAGGTCCTTAGCATATATCAGACAATAAAACACTATCTGCCCTTATCAAGCTCATGTTTGGTGGTGGGAGGAAGCAGGTTCAGACAGAGATTAATGACAACAGTAAATATAATAAAGAAGAGGGATCCCTGGGTGGCGCAGCGGTTTAGCGCCTGTCTTTGGCCCAGGGCGCGATCCTGGAGACGCGGGATCGAATCCCACGTCGGGCTCCCGGTACGTGGAGCCTGCTTCTCCTTCTGCCTATGTCTCTGCCTCTCTCTCTCTCTCTCTGTCTCTCTCTCTCTCTCTGTGACTATCATAAATAAATAAAAATTAAAAAAAAACATTTTTATAATAAAGAAGATATAGTATAGGAAGAGGCGATATCTCCTTAAAAAAGGGGAGTTGGGACTCAGGAAATGCAGGGTGGAGGATGCGAGGTAGGTTGCAATATTAACTAGGGCGGCAGCGGCAGGGGGTGCCTCATTAAGAAGGTGAGGTTGGAGCAAAGGTTTGATCTTAAAAGTAGATATCTGGGTGGGCGTCTGGGAAAGGAGCACTTCAGGCAAGAAGGAGAGCTCACATTAAGACCTTGAGGTAGAAAGATGCCTGATGTAGTCAAGAGGCAAGAAGGCCGGTGGGGCTGGTGTGGAATGATTGCCAAGAACAGGGTAAGAGATGACATCAGAGCAATAATGGAGACCAGCCCCCCTGGGCTGGGACCTCGTGGCCGTGGTTAAGGACTCAGGGTTTTACTCCGGGTGAAACAGAACCACTGCAGAGTTTGAGCAGAGCAGTGACGTGATTTGGTGTGCTTATCCAAGGGCCAACTCCAACCACCGCATTGAAAATGGATTGTACAAAAAGGGTGGAACAGAACCTGTGGAGGCTAGTGCAGAAGCCAGGCGAGATGGGGATGTGTCCCGTGGCGGCAGTGGTGATGCTGGGAAGCGACAGGATCTGAGTAATGCCCACGGGATTTCCTGGCTGTGAGGTGGGGAGAGGGGAACCAGGGATGGTTCCAAAGTGCATCCAGTCCTTGAGCATAAACCTTGGAACACTTTCTCACCTGCTGTCTTTGTGCAGCTTCTACAAAATGAATGTAAGATGGAAAATAATGATAATAACAGAATGCTAGCTGACAAAAGGCTTCCATTGTAAAAAAGATTGCCATGAGTTATTTGTCCTCAGGAAGATGGGTGATTGCTTTTATTTTATTTTATGGTCTCTACAAATTGTTTATTTCGATAAGGCCAGTGATATTTGAGAGTTTTCATTAATGTTTACATCTTTGGCATATTTTATTTACCTTATGCAAAAGAAGAAGAGGAAGAGAAAGAGGAAGAAGAGGGGCATAATGTTGTGTACAATTTCTACAAGAGATATTTTGTTTTCTGTGAGAAAAATTATGTCTAAACATTCTTTTGAGGGATCCCTGGGTGGCGCAGCGGTTTAGCGCCTGCCTTTGGCCCAGGGCGCGATCCTGGAGACCCGGGATCGAATCCCACGTCGGGCTCCCGGTACATGGAGCCTGCTTCTCCCTCTGCCTATGTCTCTGCCTCTCTCTCTCTCTCTCTCTCTCTCTCTGTGTGTGTGTGTGACTATCATAAATAAATAAAAATTAAAAAAAATAAAAAAATAAACATTCTTTTGAGATAGCTCTTAACAACAGAGGCATCTCTTCTTTTATGCTCTTTCCTTATTGACCAAGCAGCTTTCGCTTGCTCTTTGACCATTTGCAACCCAAAAAGCTCCTTCCTATTGACCAAATAAAGAACATTCTTCTCATCAAGACAAAGAGTTAAAGAAAAACTATCAACAGTATGTTTATGACCTTGATTTTGGTGATGCTTTCAGCATCACCATTGTGTCGGGACTCCTTTGGTTGGTGTACTTGAACCTGTACAGATTTCAGTATACCAGTTATACCTCAATAAAGCTGTTGTTTTTTGTTTTTTTTTTAAAGCTACCTTTAAGAAGAAAATAGTTTCCAAAAGTGGTCGTTCAGAATCTGAGAATTGTCCTGTATTTATATTTTTACAAAAGATGCCCCACTCTTACAGGATACATGCACACAACACACTGTTCATCTTACTTGCCTTTCTCCTCTGTCAGGCCCAGGCTGGTTTGGCCAATTTTCCCAAGCACAAAAGGTCACCATGTGGCCATATTTCAAAGCTTTCCTTTTAGTGACTGCATGAAATATGCACTGGATACTTTTAATCCCTGGGGAATGGAGCCTTTGGCATTTCATGCTATGAAAACAAGATTTCATGAAGTCACACTAGCAAGCTCCATGAAACAATGATAATATATGAAAATCGAATTGAAAAGATATGGTATATAGGAGAAAAACTCAAGTGCAATAGTTCTTTGATTAAAAAAATAAATAATTGTAATAACGTACTCTTCGTCTTTGCAATTCAGAACTGTCAGAGAAACTAATTTGTTAAAGGAAGTGTCTATCTTGTAAAAATGCTGCACTTTGGGGCCCAAATATACCTACCTCTGCATCAGTATTATTATTTATGTCAAAGAAATGAGAAATCTCTAATACTCTACCAATATCAAGTTATCCTTAAAACAAGCCTTGTGTTGGCGTATTCTAACATGAGAGGTAACATCTGTATAAGGCAAAAGGTAAATATATACAAAGAAGTCGATGAAAAAATGGAAATAATCTCTGGTTTTAGAAAGTATTACAGCAAGTGAAAAATTTGGAATACAGCTATCCTTGATAGTTGCAAGACAAAGAAGGTTAAAAATGTGGTTCTATCCTCTATGAAATTGAACAAAATATAAAATTGTATTTGTTCAGCAAATATTTATTAGGTGTACATTTCTTTCCAGGCACTCTTTTAAGCATTAGGATATAGCAGTGAACAAAATAGACAAAAAGCTAGTGCCTCTTTGGACCGTACATTCCAATAAGGGGTTTGTAATCCCCCAAAATAGTTTCTGGTTTCAAATTGTAATCAGTTCTACTCTCCATGAGTAACTTGGAATGAAATAAGGATGTAATTTTATGTTTTTAATAATCAAGATTAGGGGGGATCCCTGGGTGGCGCAGCGGTTTGGCGCCTGCCTTTGGCCCAGGGCACGATCCTGGAGACCCGGGATCGAGTCCCACGTCAGGCTCCCGGTGCATGGAGCCTGCTTCTCCCTCTGCCTGTGTCTCTGCCTCTCTCTCTCTGTGTGTGACTATCATAAATAAATAAAAAAAAAATTAAAAAAAAAATCAAGATTAGGAGATATCAGAGATAAGCTTCGCCAAAGCTAGCAAAGGGCCAAAAAGTAATCAGACTTTCACTCAGCAAAAGAGATAATAAAAAAAACCAAATCTACCCTAAATGCACATTACTTCTTGTTCTGAATATGGCCCAGAAATGTTCATTTTCCGGCCGTGTAATATTGACCAAATATCTTCACTGCTATGTGAAGAAAGGCATCAGTTTCCTTATATGTAAAATATGGATAAAATTACACCTACCTCACAGAGATTATAGAGCACTTAATAAATTGATAAAGCCTCAGTGACACTGGTATGATTCCAAGGTTTGAGACCACAGCTTGAGTTCTCAAAAATATAAAATCAAGCTATGTAAAACATGTTAACACCACATGATGTACTAACTGGTACTCAGACGTCCCACAGTAAACAACTATAAAACTGGACAAAGTATACAAAATAAGTGTTTCGGGGCGGGGGTGGGAACCAGACAATATAAGACTATAATTCCAAGAAGGAGAAAATCCACAATTGTCTCCATTTTCTGCCTCGGAACAATTTCCCAACAAACCACAGAGGACAGCAGATTCAGTAGGAATAGTCTCTTTGTCTACTAGTATTTGAAGAGCTGTTGTGAAAGGTGAGTTTTATGAGTCACTGGTAGCCAATAAAACTAAGATACTTGATGGAAGACTTTAAGAGAAAGAGTTCACCTCAACAAAATGAAACATTGTCTAGCTTTGAATTTTGCCATTCAAAGATAGACTAGGCTGCTTTAAAAAGCACTGAGTTCCCTGTCACTGGAAATAATCACACAAAGCTTAGTAATCAGTTGCTATAGGATGGTGTGGTGAGGATTCTAACATCACAGGAGCAAACGAACAGAATGAGTATCTCTGAACTAAGACTTACCATGACGAAGGTAGGAAATACACAGCATTTGGGTCATGAAAGATTTTGTCACTGTGAATACCTATCTGTTCCTTTTCTACGTTCCCTGAGACTAACTCCTGGCAAGTGCTAATAAATCTACTTTAAAAAAAAAAAAAGTATGATGGTGAATTAGCATAAGTTACTCCTCATTCTGTCCTCCTGTGCCTCCTAGAGAAATACCAGTATGTTTAGAGAAGAGGTGTAAAAATAGCACTTCAGCATTTAACAGAAAATGTCCATCCACAACAGAATAATTGGTACTGAACTAGACCTCTCATGGTAGGCAACTATAAAACTGGACAAAGTATATGCAGCTACTGTTTCAGAGAGCAAACAACAGACATTACAAAACTGCAACCTCAGAAAGAAGTGAAACTCGCAAGGCAAACCTCACCAGTACCCGCCACTTCCTGCCTGGGGATAATTTCCTTCAACACAGCACAAAGAGCTGGAGTCCTAGCAGAGCATGAGTGGAGAAGACAGAGAATAGAATTCAGAGTAAGTGAAAAGACTGAGAACTGCAGTCATTAGACATGGTGACTGTGTAAAAGGAACCATGAAGTCCCTGTTGATGGAATGGGTTTCCTGTGAGTCCATGGCTGACTGCTGGGCCAATGTTTAGAGTGAGGCCACACAGGGCAGAAGAGATACTGGTTGCTTTGTGTTTGAGAGTAGAAGAGAGTTACAAGATGTGAAGCCATACTACAGAAAGAGCCCCTCTGTGGAACAATTGGAGTTTGGCACCACCAGTGTGGGCAGCTTGTTAATAGCAACTCCAGTACACAGCTGAGACTTCAGAAACACCACACTTTAAAAGAAAGGATCATGCCCTTATAAGATCAACTCTGGGCATGTGTAAGAAAGCCTAAAACCAAGCTCCAACAAGATCTGCAGAAGAGACAGATGTCTCTTCTTCCAAGCCAGAGGAAATAACCTAAGCTTTCCCCAAACATGCAACAGCAAAGGACAAACTAAAGTCTAGAGCAATTCAAAGTGTTCAGCAAATGAACTGGCTTCTAAACTAAGAACTCTTTTCAGAATGTAACAGAATCCAGAATCTAAAAAGCATATTTCCTATATATTCAATATTCAATCCAAAAATCTTTGGAACAAATAATCCTAAGGTTTTTATAGAACAAGAAAAGACCTCAAATAGCCAGAGTAATGTTGATAAAGAAAACCAAAGCCGAGGGCATCATAATACCTGACCTCAAGCTCTATTACAAAGCTGCGATCATCAAGATATCATTGTACTGGAAAGAAAAAAAAAACACCCACATAGATCAACAGAACAGAATAGAGAACCCAAAAATGGACCCTCAACTCCATGGGCAACTAAATTTGACAAAACAGGAAAGAATATCCAACGGAAAAAAGGCAATCTCTTTAATAAATGGTGCTGGGAAAATTGGACAGCTACGTGCAAAAGAATGAAACTGGACCATTCTCTCAAACCATACACAAGGATAAACTCAAAATGGTTGAAAGACCTAAATGTGAGACAGGAATCCATCAAAATCCTGGAGGAGAACACAGGCAACAACCTTTTAGACCTCAGCAGCAACAACTTCTTGCAAGACATGTCTCTAAAGGCAAGAAAAACAAAAGCAAAACTGAACTTTTGGGACTTCATCAAGATAAAAAGCTTCTGCACAGCAAACAAAACAGTCAACAAAACTAAGAGACAACCTTCAGAATGGGAGAAGATATTTGCAAATGACACATCAGATAAAGGACTAGTATCCAAGATCTATATGGAACTTATCAATCTCAACACCCAAAAAACAAAACAATCCAGTCAAGAAATGGGCAGAAGACATAAACAGACATTTCTCCAAAGACATACAAATGGTCAACCGACAGATAAACAAATGCTCCACGTCACTCATCATCAGAGAAATACAAATCAAAACCACAATGAGATACCTTCTCACACTGGTCAGAATGGGGAAAATTAACAAGACAGGAAACAACAAGTGTCGAAGAGGATGTGGAGAAAGGGGAACCCTCTTGCACTGTTGGTGGGAATGTGAACTGGTGCAGCCACTCTGGGAAACTGTGTGGAGGGGTTCCTCAAAGAGTTAAAAATAGAGCTACCCTACTACCCAGCAATTGCACTACTGGGGATTTACCTCAAAGATACAGATGTAGTGAAACAATGGGACGCTTGCACCCCAATGTTCATAGCAGCAATGTCCACAATAGCCAAACAGTGGAAGGAGCGAGATGTCCTTTGACAGATGAATGGTAAAGAAGATGTGGTCTGTATACACAATGGAATATTACTCAGCCATCAGAAAAGATGACTACCTACCATTTACATTAATGTGGATAGAAGTGGAGGGTATTATGCTGAGTGAAATAAGTCCATCAGAGAAAGACAATTATCATATAGTTTCACTCATATGTGGAATATAAGAAACAGTGAAAGGGGCCATAAGGGAAGAGGGGAGAAACAGAGTGGGGGAAAATTAGGGAGGAAGACAAACCATGAGAGACTCAACTCTGGGAAACAGAGGATTACTGAAGGGAAGGTGGATGGGAGGATAGGGTGACTGGGTGATGGGCATTAAGGAGAGTACATGATATGGTAAGCACGGGGTGTTATTCTTTACATTGGCAAGGCAGGGCTCCATCTCACAACCCTGAGATCATGATCTGAGCCAAGATCAAGAGTCAGATGCCCAATGGACTGAGCCATCCAGATGCCCCTTTAGCAAATCTTTCTTTAAAAAATTAACAATAAAAACCAAACTTAAGATGGCCCAGATACTGGGCTTAGCAAAGATTCTATTGCTTTTGTTATATATGTATTCAAAGAAGTAAAAGAAAAAGGGATCTTACTTAATGAGTGAACACAGAATCTCAACAGAGAAGTGGAAACTATAAAAGGAAACAAGTGAAATTCCAGAACTAAAAAGCATGATAACTGAAATAAACACTGGAGGATAAGCAATCACAGGTGAGTTAGTGTAGAAATAGGGCATGTAAGCCATGATGAAGTTTGAAAATTGAGCCTGAAATTTCAATTAACTTCTCTTTTTTTCTTTCTTAACAAATGTAGCCTAGACTGAATATTTTTAAAAATATTTTATTTCAGACATGTCTTCATTAGCTTCCAGTGTAAACTCTAGAATGCATTCATTTTCAGGTTTTGAGGAGGCCATTTGAGCAGGAGAAGAAGAAAATGTCCAAATGAAATGAAAAATTCCACCACAAATGTAAGGTAAAATGAGTATATATGTTTTGAACATGAGAATAACTAGTAAAATACCCTCCCCCAAATTTACAATATGAAAAATAGTAAAATATTGACACTTTTTGACAAAAAAAATATACAACCAAAAACTTATTCCAAGGAATTGATTCGAGATGTGCAAAATATTTAGGTCCATAAGCAGAATATTATTCATATTTACAGCATTCTTTTTAGCTAGGAAAAAAATAGAAAAAAAACTAGGGGACTGAATAATAACAAATTGGAGTGTATGTATATGGTACAATACTCTATGGTACTTTTATCTTTTTAAAGATTATTTATTTGAGAGAAAGAGCGAACACGCACACTTGCATGAGCAGGGGGAGGAGCAGGGGGAGAGGGAGAGAGAGAATCCCAAGCTGACTCCCCATTGACCGCAGAGCCCAAAGCAAGGCTCACTCCTACGACCCTGAGATCAGGACCTGAGCAGAAACCAAGAATTGGACCCTTAACCAACTGAGCCACCCAGACCACCTTTATATGGTATTTTTAAAGAATGCTTTTGGTGGTGCTTTTTTGATGACAGAAAACATTCATCACATGTGGGATTTTATATTTTCTTAAAGGCACTTTTTTCACATTTTGACATCTCTGAAATTGAGATGTAGGTTATACTCAATGGCATCTTACAGTTATAATTGATAGCTTTTTTCTTCCCTAGTGATACATAAAATAATGGTGCAACAGAATAAATGATGCCCCACATTAAATGAAATATAGTGGCGTTACATTTTTAAGGTTTGTCTCTAAATTAGTCCATATAATCTCTTATGACATAGAGAGAAGCGGTATCATATCAGAAGAAAGAGTATTGACATGGAGCAGATTGCCTGGGTTCAAATCTCAACTCTTGTTATCATTAGCTGTGTAATCTTGGGCAAGTTTTCAAACCTCATGTGCCTCACTTTCTCCAAAATGAATGGAGACTATAATAATATCGATGTCATAGGGTTACTCTAAGGATTGAAAGTTGTTAGAATAGCATCTGGAACATAGGACATATTCCATAAAATGAGCTACTATTACATATCCAACACATATATGCATGGAAAACACTATAGGGAAAGAAATTAGCTGTAATTATCTTGGAGTGGTATGATTACTGGTAATTTTTATTTGCATTTTAGTGTTTTCCAAATTGTCTGCAATAAGGGATATTTGTTAGAATGCATATATAATGAGAAAAACAATATTATTATAAGATAAAATAAAACCCACTATATCAAAGAATCTTTGAATGATACTGAAAATGTATGTGGTATAGTTGTTTTATATGAGAAAAGCATATAAAGACTTGAATTTGGTACAAGTTACATAGGCACTGACAAAAACTGGAAGGAAATACCTCTGAATACCTTAGAAACTTTCTAGAATAAATATATATTGTTTTATAGTTTAAAAGTATGAATGCTATTTTTAAATGAACTATGGAACATTTTTAAGATGGTAGGTAGAGCCTTTAAGACAACCTGGGCAAGAGCCATATCCTTTTGACCAATCCAGTAAGAACTGGTTCAGACTCTAAGCGGATGGCTCGGGGGGAATGAATCAATCCACCAGCATCTAAATCCTTCCAAACCAATTCACCACCTGCCCCCATGATGTCTGATAAGCCATGTTTTCCTGAGCCATAACTCACTCAAATCATAGAGCGTCCATGGAGATCAAAATGCCTAGATACATTTTTCTTTATTATTACTTGTCCTTGATTCTCACTAGTCTTCAATTGGCTAATACTTTTAAAAATCAATAAACAAGAACAAATTCATCAAGTTTGTGATGGTGCTGTCAAAATGTCTGAACTTCTCTGCTCTGTTTTAATAGGGCAACATCTACCCAGGGCTTCGAACCAAAATGTCCTGTATTCAAATCTTGGTTCAACCAGTGATTAACTATAAGTTCTTCAAAAAGCCGCTAACCTTTCCAAGGCTCAGATGTTTCATTCTTTGTTTTTATCTGTAAAATGCAAGTAATAAAATGCACCTAACAAGAAAATAAAACAAAAGAGTATACAAAACGTCTAGCTCATTGCAAAGCAAATTTTGGGTAGGCATACACAACTCAGACACATTTTTAAAACTTCTTGAATTAAAATTCCCACAACTAGGTCAGCCACTAGGTCCTGTCCTGACATTCAGCTTTGTGCTTAGCAGGCATCTTTGCTCTTACACTGTGGTCTGATATATGGACTACTTATCCAAATATCATCTCTAAACATATGGTGTGGGGCAAAATAAGGGAAGAGAAGAAAGATGGATTTGGAAAACAATTTATATCATGAATTAGAAAGCTCAGTTTGTGTGAACTAAGAGATTTGCTTAAAATTAACTATTAAAAACTCGAATATATTCTAGAATACTAAACCTGGTGTGTGCTTTCTATGTGACGGACGGTGTGCTCAGCACTTTCTATTAAGAAATTTAAGGCATCATTAAGACAACATTGTAAGGTAGCTGTGATATTCTTTTACAAAAAGAGGTAAGTACACTCATCCAAGCATCCGGGTTCACCGGGTGGTAGAGCACAAGACTGAGTATCCTAGCAATGTGAGAGAGTCTGTAGAAAATTGTCCTCAGGTTTTAGAAAAATGATATTTCATAAGCCCTGGTAGGCCTGGACTAGAAGATGTGCATGGATGGCCCCACAGTTTGGTCTGAAGACAATGACAATCCAAGAGAGCCATGGCCCTCACAAGGGACCCTGAGACCCAGCAGACAGATGCTGCATCATTCACCAGGAATATCTCACTGCAACGAATGTGCCTTTTACTTTAATTTAAATTTATAGTGGAAATGGAAGTGATTTTGAAAATGTGCTCTATCAGAGCAATGTGTGTTGGAGCGGCTGAGGAGAGGTAATGATCTGATCCCGACCTGTAGCTAGAAATTTTGATAGAAAAACAAAACCACTATGCGTGCTATGGCAAGGAACAACTCTCAAAATTGACCTCTTTATCAGATATTAATTTGAAAGTAAATATCTCAGTCCATGAGCGCAAAGAATAAATGAATGCTTTCAATATACATAACATGGTCACCGTGATAAAAATATGTTTGAACGTTAGATGAAGAGATTTATTTTGGAAATTATAGCCTTCTTCTTTGTCAGTTACGTGAAATTAAAATATAGCATCAGTCTTAAAATAATCAATAGTATTTTCAGTTGTCTTTCTTCCTTATAAAAACTGGTTGCCAAGTTCACTGATGGTAACAGAAGAGTGCCTGGCACATAGTAGGCAGTGAAAAAGTATTTTCTGGAGTAAATCAATGAATGATCTACCTAGAGCAGTAGAGAGTACCATCAAAGTCCCTTTTAATCTGCTAAATGACACACACAAGAATATACACTTATCAAAATTTCCACCAAGAGGCACTGAAAGCATTGCACCCTGCTGCCTTTTCGGCAGCATCAGAATATTTCTCCCCAGTGCAACAGAGCTTGAAAAGCAATGATAAAAACAATTCCCGTTAGTAGGTTTATGTTCCTCTGAAACTGGGCTCTCAAAACTGCCAGGACTGTGAACCTATCAGATGGGATTGCCTTTATCAGTTTCAGCACCATTCTCTGAAATTGTTTGATTTAATGCAATAGCATCTTTCTGGCAAGTTACTTGAAATATTCTTTTCATATGAAAACAGGCATGGCTAAAATAGGGAGTGAGATACTTTTGATTTCTTTCTTGAAATGAACCATAATCTTTCAAAGAACTTTGAATTTTCACCTTGATGTTCCAGAAGGGCACAAGGCCATGATGGATTCTCCTAGGTTACATGTGTGCCCCTTTCTTCTCTCATGAGAGACACCTAAATGGGAATGCCTGAGAAGCCATGCAATAAAAGCATCTCCATTCTTATCTCTTTCTGTCTTTCTGTCTCTGCCTCTTTATCTCTCTGTCACACACACATGCACAAACATACACACACACGTTCCAGATGCTCATGCATGCAGAGGTGCCCGCATCACCTGTCTCACTGCTGCCCTCACTTCTATAGTTCTCTCTCCTCCAATGGCAGCTGCTGATTTCATACCAACTTTGGGTGACACTTTTTGCACAAGTTTCCATTTAAAAAGGAAAATATGCGTTGCAATGTCGTTCCTCTCAGAATAAAAACAATTTTACTGTGTCTGAGAGGAAGAGAAGAGAGGAACTGTGTATTCTTAAATTTTAGAGCAGCATTTATGACTAGAAGAAAGTCTTTGAGGAAAAGGTTGCTAGTTTCGGACAAAGTACAAGTATCTAAGCATAACTGAGAAAGCAATTTGGAAGCAGCTCTGTGACTTCTGACCTTAAAATTATGGGGCCAACTAAATCACAGGCTGAGGATCTTTACAGAATGCTCCCTTCCCCCACAGTATATTGGCTCTAGCCCCTAAGATCCCTTCCCTCTCCTCTCTTCATCATTTGTCCCCTGGTCCGCCATGCCCATGGCTCCATCTGCCTTCACACCTGTGGCTGTTCAGATTTTACCATTAGTTCAAAGATTATAACTGAAGTAATGGCAAATGTGCAGAGTAAAAAGAAAATAAGTTCTGGGTGCCACTACAGGATAGATAGAAATGCCCTTTTAAAAAGGGATGAAAAGTGGTATTTGTAGAAATAGGAGAAAAATAAGATTAAGTAATGTTATAGAATCCAAGAGCCAAGAGATGTCTGAGAGAGAGAGGGAATGGCTCTCAATGCGAAGCACTTGCAGGAGGCCAACTGAAACAGCAAAATGTGTTGAATTTAGCTTTAGGGAGATTATTGATGGCTTCGATCACATGATGGGTTTGAGGAGTACAGGGAGGTGAGAAGTGGACATAACACTTAACTCACTGCGTTTCAATTACCTATTGACGCCTGTCACCTTTAAGAGACTGTACATTCTCCAGGGCATTGTCTTTGTCTTGCTTCTCTCTCCCGCAAGGTCTGCACATATTCCTTGAGAGCAGAAGTAGAGTGATTGAATAGTAAATATAAAGATCTGGGAGGGATCCCTGGGTGGCGCAGCGGTTTGGCGCCTGCCTTTGGCCCAGAGCGCGATCCTGGAGACCCGGGATCGAATCCCACGTCGGGCTCCCGGTGCATGGAGCCTGCTTCTCCCTCTGCCTGTGTCTCTGCCTCTCTCTCTCTCTCTCTCTGTGACTATCATGAATAAATAAAAATTAAAAAAAAAAAGATCTGGGAAATGAAAAGGGAACTTGAATTAATATCTCTATTATTACAGAAAATATCATTAGGGATGAATTGGTATTTTGTGTTCGCATAAAAATCAACACCATTGGAAAGCTGATGATTACCACCCTCTGATGGGAAACCAACTCAATTAATGCCACCCTTTCCCGATAGAGAAGGCCATTATTGAAATTTCACATACATCATTGTATTATAGCATGGATATAAAAAGTCTTCTGCTTTGCTGATAATCATTCTATTATATTAGCACTCTCTGGATAAATGTGCTGTTCATTTGATTACATAAAACGAATATGATATTGAACTGTGTCATATTGACTACATTGTATGTGCTTTATAAAAGGGAGAAGGTTTTCCATATGGATTTTTTGTGTAGCCAACAGTTGCCATTCTTGATTGGTCAAGCACATAGTATTTTAATGTTCCAAATATGACAGACTTCAGAATATCCAAGTTAGAATAAATAAAAACATTCTTCTTTTTTCCAGAGACGGTTTCCTGCATCTGATCTAAGTTACCATCTCAGAGAAGAATAAAGCCATAAAAAGAGAAAAAAGGATTAATGGCATACTTTGTCCAGCCAACCAAATGAGAACTTTCAGTCCCCAGTGAAAATATGAATTAACGATAATAATACACCTACAGAACTCCCATGCATGATTCAGCAGGTCAAAGCAGATCTGCTGCTTCCCCTAATTTGTATTTTAAAATGCAGAATAGATAAAAAATACAAATGTTCTGATCTTATCCTTCAAGACCTAGACTTTGTAATCTGTGGGGAATGCCTAAAATCAAGTCAATAAATTATTCTGATGTCCAGAAATACAGACTAAATAATGACAATTAAAATTTGAAAATCATTTGTAAATATTGACTTCTTTACGTTTGTTCATGTTAATTGCAATCACATGGTTTTGAGAGTAGGTGAAATTAGAAGATGCTGATAGATACAGGACCTCACTTTAACTTGTTAGATTTTTTAGTTTTTCATTTTACATGATAGTAACAAAAGACTATTTATTGTTTTGTCCCCTCTTGTGCATGTTATGGTGACTGAGCTGCTAATAAAGTTAGGAGGGGCTATAAAAGTTGACAGATGTGTACAAATCTTGGTTCCTCCTTTTAGAAACTGTGATCTTGGGAAAATCACTTTACCATTCCAAGCCTGAATCTCCTCATCTGTAAGAAAAAGATGTGCAGATAATTGTATCTACCCCATAAGAATAGTATGAGGACACCTGTCTACATCATAGTGGGATCCATATAAATATAAAATCACTTTTCCCTCTACATAAATATAGCTGTAGACTGTATTAACTGGAGAAGTGTGGTATGAGAAGAGATAGAGAATATTCTCTACTCAGGCATAGCTCCAACCTCATTGGAAAATGAATACTACTTGACTCCTACCATTCAATAAGGAAATCAATAAACATATGTAGGAATGGAAGTCAGTGAAAAATAGAGATTTGGCTCCTATCTATTGATAAAAATGAATTTTAAAAATCCTCAAAATTTAATCCTTAGGTATTGCTTGATCAGTAATGTTCCACATGAAATTATCCCTTTTTTGTCTCCTAGACTCAGAAAGCCCTTAGTGTTAACATAAAGACAGACATTTCCTATATGGAAAAAGAAAGATGCTGGTCCCTTTTCTATGATTAGTGTCTTAGATGTGGGAGATAAAGAGTGAAGAGGAAAACCAACTGCACCTTTCTGGCATTAGGTGCTAACCTTCTCTTAGGTTTGACGTAAATTCATGATGTGAAAGCCAAGCTAGTTGATGGTTGTTTGGCGATGACAGGTGTCAGAGGGGTGCCTATGAAAACGGGTGTGGGTAATGAGAAACCAGGCAATGAATCAAAAAAAGCTGCCAAAACTAATACTGACAGATGTTTTAGGGGGAAAAGAGGCAGCTTGTTTCTACCTGGCTAGATAAGTATGACTTTAACCAAATTTGCCCAAATACATGCAAACAGCTGAGAAAAAACATAAGTGTTTCTCACTGTTTTTCATATAGCCTAGAAGTGTTAAAAAGCCTTAGCTAAATGGTTATAACTAATTCTCCAAAACACTTATACGGTCCTTGTCCCTCGCACTAACTGTGAGTCGAGCAGAGTCCGCCATCAGTATCCTCCCAGCTTCCTTATTCCAAAATAAAGAAAAGCAACCAAAATGTCTCAGAAGGTACAGACTCTACTTTGTTAAAAACTAGGAAATATGTGTTGTATTTTGCTTTGAGAAGTTCGCACCATATTTCAGGTAACACTAAATACACTACTGATTCAAGCAGGAGGTTAAAGGGGTAGGGGTGGGGGTGTCATGTGAAACTAAACCCGTCACAGTGATGGGCACTGAATTTAAGGGAGCTGTTGGTTCACTATCATCTAGAAACTGCTAACAGAAAACAATTGCCCACTTCTGAGTGAGGAACTTGGGTGGAGTTGGAATTTCTTCTTTCTGTCATTCTGGAGATAAAGCAGGGTGGCCCTGATGGATTTTCCTCCAGCCCCTGTCAGCCATTGTCCAGATATTGCATCCACCATGGTTGTGTGTCTCAGTACATCCTATTCCATGACCCTGAGGGACTGATTCCAACTAAGTAAGAGGGATCCCCCATAAACAAGTTCACAGGGATTTGTAGTCTTGCTGAAAGTAATGCGGGTGGGGTATGAGTTAAACAGGACAGTGTTTCATAGCCACATAACAACCATTGCCAGTGCCCTAAAAATTCTGGCAGCCTTAGATTTTAGTTCTCATCAAAAATTGTTTTTTTTAGGGATCCCTGGGTGGCGCAGCGGTTTGGCGCCTGCCTTTGGCCCAGGGTGCGATCCTGGAGACCCGGGATCGAATCCCACATCAGGCTCCCGTGCATGGAGCCTGCTTCTCCCTCTGCCTGTGTCTCTGCCTCTCTCTCTCTCTGTGACTATCATAAATAAATTAAAAAAAGAAAAAATAAAAAAAAAATTGTTTTTTTTTTCCCTCTTAAAGGGACCATCCCCTGAACACTGATGAGTATTAGTTGGTGTGCTTATAAATGACAGAAATACATAGGATAACCATGTGATAGTGTGTAACTGAACATGCAGGTATTGAGGACAGTTCCAAGACTGACAGATAATTTTTGAATAGATAAGAATTATTATATTTTAAATAGATAAAAACTATCCAATAAAATTATCTGAAAACTCTTGGGAATTATTTATTTATCTGTAAATGAATGTACCTGTGAGTATAGAAATGCTGGGGGGAGGAGGGGAAGTATTTATTTTTAGAATGACAAATTATGAAAAAGCTGGGCAATGAAGTCCATACTTCTGCTAGTATGAGAAAATATCTTTGGGGTAATGGTGGCTCAGTCAGTTGAGCAGTTGAGCATCTGTCTCTTGATTTTAACTCAGGTCACGACCTAAGGGTCCTGGGATCAAGCCCCAAGCCCCGTGTTAGACTCTGCGCTCAGTACAAGTCTGCTTGTCCCTATCCCTCTGCTCCTCCCCACCTCCCGCCCCATGGTCTCTCTTTCTCTCTCTCTAAAATAAATAAATAAAATATTTTAAAAAGGGAAAATATCTTTGGTTAACAAAACACTATCTTTTCATAGTTCAAAAAGGAACATTTGTTTTAAAGTTGTCTTTCATTTTCATGGCTATGATTCCTAGAGTCATAATCATATCCTATAAGTCTGTGAGACAATAGTCTGTGAATATAATACCTAAAACAACCTCACCTTTACCCATGGGATCTCCACATGGCAACTGAGGCTCAGAGAGGTTCAATGATAAGGCCCAGGTCCCCTGACATCAAACCCAGTTCCCCAGTTCTTCTTCATTGGACCCAAGTTGTCTTATTCATCCTAATGATCCATGAAAAAAAAAAAATCCAAAGTAAGACTTAAGGAAAGAAGTATTTCTGAGAAGTCATATTAACTTAAATGGATGTATTCTTCCAAATAATTTGAGATGTGGAATAGTGCTATAATATAAAAATACAAAAGAGAGGAATAAAAATAGGCTGTGGCAGAAAAGAACTTTTAAAAGAAGACCTCCTGCAAAGAAACTGAGAAACTGTTTGAGACCAGAGGCAGAGGAATGCCTTAATAAGGGGGGAAAAAAATGTGAGGAAAATGCAATTCTCTCTGCCAGAATGGACCTACTTTGAATGAAATCACATTGGTTTCACTGAAATTATGTCGTTTCAGTGAATTTCATGGCATTACTTGTAGCTATATTAATTTCCTCAGGAGACAAAAAAAATATTGAAAGTAAAAAACATAAAGAGGTAATCTGTGCTTATTAGGGTTACTTAAAAACCTGGAGATAATAACTAAAAATTAGTGAAGTCTGAAAGCCCCTTGATCACTCGAATTAAATGTTTAGGACAACCAGGTGAGAAGAATTTAGAGAAGAAAGCAGAGGAAGTTCAGGATCTCAACTCCAGCAACATTCTCCCAGATACGCAAAAGAAATGGCTTCATTTTTCTCAATACTTGCCCTTGACACAGTCCTACCCTGACACCTGCCCCGTCACACATCTCACTTCTGACAATCCCATTGCTGCCTGATTTTCTACTTGCCACATCATCAGTGTAGATAGGAAAGGTGCCGGGAATTAGGTGGAGAGGAAAGATGCCTGACTCTTTGTCGTGGTTGACCAAGTGAAGATATCACAGTAGTACTATAAAGAGTGATTTTGTAGAGTAGATTGGGGCACTAACCCTTACTAGGTATATGATTTGGACAAATCACCCACCAAGTCCATAAGAATTATCAGTCTCTGTCAAAATTTAACAGTGAGCTTATCTAAGAGTCTCTTGCATGCCAGTTTAAGGACCTCCCAAACCTTAGAGGTTATCTATTTCCATGATCCTGCCAAAAATTTGTTTGGACTTTTTCCTGAAATAACCATCAAAAAGAATTTTCAGGACACACATAAAAATCACTTTTCTTACTTTATAGTTGCATTTTTAAAAATTAACTCTACTACCCATCTTGATTACTGACTTCATTCATTGTACTTTGAGTTACTCACTGCTTCCAAAACAGTGATGAAAATTTGCTACCAATGAGCTTATGTAAGGTATTTTGCAAACTATGACAGAAAC
Organism: Canis lupus dingo; assembly: GCF_003254725.2. Lineage (NCBI taxonomy): Eukaryota > Metazoa > Chordata > Mammalia > Carnivora > Canidae > Canis > Canis lupus. Next base: position 60,889,053 of record NC_064257.1, read on the forward strand.
TCCAAAATAACAGTTCCAAAAAATATTTTAATTATGACTTTACAAGAGTATAGTCATACTTATGTACTACTACATGGCCTATAAGTCAACAATTTTTGGGAAAAAATGAACTCAATTGGAATGCTAATGGAAGTAATAATCATTAAAGATGAAGTCACATGACATCTTATAAATAATTTGATGGACATGCCAAGAAATAGTAAAATTAATCCCTGTAGGTGGTCTTTTACAGGTGACTCTCTGCCAAGTGTCTTCTAAGACATCAATGAGCTGTAATTAGACCAGAAGGTATGATGGGATCCAAGATAAAGCAGCCATTCCTAAAGTATTTTTTACAAAATGAGATGTTTTAACTATTATGATATCATACAAAATTTGGAAACACTACATATTATCTTCTCTTGGAGAAGTACAATGCAGATAGGCATTTAAACATGCACTGAAAATTAGAACTAAATCACAACAAGAAGTTTGGAAGGACCTCAAACACGTGGAGGTTAAGGACCATCCTGCTAAAAGATGAAAGGGTCAACCAGGAAATTAAGGAAGAATGAAAAAGATTCATGGAAACTAATGAGAATGAAGATACAACCATTCAAAATCTTTGGGATGCAGCAAAAGCAGTCCTAAGGGGGAAATACATCGCAATACAAGCATCCATTCAAAAACTGGAAAGAACTCAAATACAAAAGCTAACCTTACACATAAAGGAGCTAGAGAAAAAACAGCAAATGGATCCTACACCCAGGAAAAGAAGAGAGTTAATAAAGATTCGAGCAGAACTCAACGAAATCGAGACCAGAAGAACTGTGGAACAGATCAACAGAACCAGGAGTTGGTTTTTTGAAAGAATTAATAAGATAGATAAACCATTAGCCAGCCTTATTAAAAAGAAGAGAGAGAAGACTCAAATTAATAAAATCATGAATGAGAAAGGAGAGATCACTACCAACACCAAGGAAATACAAACGATTTTAAAAACATATTATGAACAGCTATACGCCAATAAATTAGGCAATCTAGGAGAAATGGACGCATTCCTGGAAAGCCACAAACTACCAAAACTGGAACAGGAAGAAATAGAAAACCTTAACAGGCCAATAACCAAGGAGGAAATTGAAGCAGTCATCAAAAACCTCCCAAGACACAAGAGTCCAGGGCCAGATGGCTTCCCAGGGGAATTCTATCAAACGTTTAAAGAAGAAACCATACCTATTCTCCTAACGCTGTTTGGAAAGATAGAAAGAGATGGAGTACTTCCAAACTCGTTCTATGAGGCCAGCATCACCTTAATTCCAAAACCAGACAAAGACCCCACCAAAAAGGAGAATTACAGACCAATATCCCTGATGAACATGGATGCAAAAATTCTCAACAAGATACTGGCCAGTAGGATCCAATAGTACATTAAGAAAATTATTCACCATGACCAAGTAGGATTTATCCCCGGGACACAAGGCTGGTTCAACACCCGTAAAACAATCAATGTGATTCATCATATCAGCAAGAGAAAAACCAAGAACCATATGATCTCATTAGATGCAGAGAAAGCATTTGACAAAATACAGCATCCATTTCTGATCAAAACTCTTCAGAGTGTAGGGATAGAGGGAACATTCCTCGACATCTTAAAAGCCATCTATGAAAAGCCCACAGCAAATATCATTCTCAATGGGGAAGCACTGGGAGCCTTTCCCCTAAGATCAGGAACAAGACAGGGATGTCCACTCTCACCACTGCTATTCAACATAGTACTGGAAGTCCTAGCCTCAGCAATCAGACAACAAAAAGACATTAAAGGCATTCAAATGGGCAAAGAAGAAGTCAAACTCTCCCTCTTCGCCGATGACATGATACTCTACATAGAAAACCCAAAAGACTCCAGCCCAAGATTGCTAGAACTCATACAGCAATTCGGTAGCGTGGCAGGATACAAAATCAATGCCCAGAAGTCAGTGGCATTTCTATACACTAACAATGAGACTGAAGAAAGAGAAATTAAGGAGTCAATCCCATTTACAATTGTACCCAAAAGCATAAGATACCTAGGAATAAACCTAACCAAAGAGGTAAAGGATCTATACCCTCAAAACTATAGAACACTTCTGAAAGAAATTGAGGAAGACACAAAGAGATGGAAAAATATTCCATGCTCATGGATTGGCAGAATTAATATTGTGAAAATGTCAATGCTACCCGGGGCAATATACACGTTTAATGCAATCCCTATCAAAATACCATGGACTTTCTTCAGAGAGTTAGAACAAATTATTTTAAGATTTGTGTGGAATCAGAAAAGACCCCGAATAGCCAGGGGAATTTTAAAAAAGAAAACCAGAGCTGGGGGCATCACAATGCCAGATTTCAGGTTGTACTACAAAGCTGTGGTCATCAAGACAGTGTGGTACTGGCACAAAAACAGACACACAGATCAGTGGAACAGAATAGAGAATCCAGAAGTGGACCCTGAACTTTATGGGCAACTAATATTCGATAAAGGAGGAAAGACTATCCATTGGAAGAAAGACAGTCTCTTCAATAAATGGTGCTGGGAAAATTGGACATCCACATGCAGAAGAATGAAACTAGACCACTCTCTTTCACCATACACAAAGATAAACTCAAATGGATGAAAGATCTAAATGTGAGACAAGATTCCATCAAAATCCTAGCGAAGAACACAGGCAACACCCTTTTTGAACTCGGCCACAGTAACTTCTTGCAAGATACATCCACGAAGGCAAAAGAAACAAAAGCAAAAATGAACTATTGGGACTTCATCAAGATAAGAAGCTTTTGCACAGCAAAGGATACAGTCAACAAAACTAAAAGACAACCTACAGAATGGGAGAAGATATTTGCAAATGACGTATCAGATAAAGGGCTAGTTTCCAAGATCTTCAAAGAACTTATTAAACTCAACACCAAAGAAACAATCCAATCATGAAATGGGCAAAAGACATGAACAGAAATCTCACAGAGGAAGACATAGACATGGCCAACATGCACATGAGAAAATGCTCCGCATCACTGGCCATCAGGGAAATACAAATCAAAACCACAATGAGATCCCACCTCACCCCAGTGAGAATGGTGACAATTAACAAGGCAGGAAACCACAAATGTTGGAGAGGATGCGGAGAAAAGGGAACCCTCTTGCACTGTTGGTGGGAATGTGACCTGGTGCAGCCACTCTGGAAAACTGTGTGGAGGTTCCTCAAAGAGTTAAAAATAGACCTGCCCTACGACCCAGCAATTGCACTGCTGGGGATTTACCCCAAAGATACAGATGCAGTGAAACGCCGGGACACCTGCACCCCGATGTTCACAGCAGCAATGGCCACGATAGCCAAACTGTGGAAGGAGCCTCGGTGTCCATTGAAAGATGAGTGGATAAAGAAGATGTGGTTTATGTATACAATGGAATATTACTCAGCTATTAGAAATTATAAATACCCACCATTTGCTTCAACGTGGATGGAACTGGAGGGTATTATGCTGAGTGAAGTAAGTCAGTCGGAGAAGGACAAACATTATATGTTCTCATTCATGTGGGGAATATAAATAATAGTGAAAGGGAATATAAGGGAAGGGAGAAGAAATATGTGGGAAATATCAGAAAGGGAGACATAACGTAAAGACTGCTAACTCTGGGAAATGAACTAGGGGTGGTAGAAGGGGAGGAGGGCGGGGGGTGGGAGTGATTGGGTGACGGGCACTGGGGGTTATTCTGTATGTTGGTAAATTGAACCCCAATAAAAAAAATCTTAAAAAAAACCTGCACTGAGAAGCACTGCAATAAAGAAAAATTCATACCTTTGTTTACCAATATTTTCCATATTTACTTGGTAATAAATTAGTTAATTTATTACCTTAATTCAAGTAATACCAATTAATTTCCCACAAATCTAGTATTTTTATATAACATGTCTTGGGAAACACTGGACCAAAATCTCTAATTAAAAAATAAAAAGGAAAAAAAAGGGGGGGGGGTGATTTTCTAATGAAGAAACCTAGCAAACACAACCTGCACAGCTGATTGAGGTTAACATCTGTAGTGACTTGATAGGATGAGCACTGGGTGTTATGCTATATGTTGGCAAATTGAACTCCAATAAAAAAAAAAAAAAAAACATCTGCAGTGATAAATCATTTTGATAGCATGTGCCCCAATATGATGCAATAAGGGCATTTCACCTCGCTGGCATTGTTCTCCAAAATTTATAACTGCTGTCTAATCATGAGAAAGAGAATCAGACCAATCCATTGAGAGACATTCTACAAAATACTTGACAAGTCCTCTTCAAAATTGTCAAAGTCATCAAAAACAAGGAAAGATTGAGAAGCTGTCATAGGCCAGAGAAGACTAAGGAGACCAAACAACTAAGTGTAATGTAGTATCCTAGATGGCATTTGGGGACAGAAAAAAAGATGTTAGTGGAAAAACTAGTGAAATTAAAATAAAACTTAGCATGCAGTCTAATAGTAATGCACTAATGTTGGTTTCTTAGTTTTTACAAGTGGTTATGTAAAATAGGAAAAACTAGAGGCACAGTATGTGGAAAACTACTTCTTTGCACTTTCCTGTAAAGCTAAAACTATTCCAAAGTATAATGTTCTTTTAAATAGTAATAATTGCATCTACAGTTCCTGAGTATGTAAATCAGATTATCTAGGAAAGGTAACTGCAAGATAAGAACATGAGCCCAGATCCAGACTGCCCAACTTTGAATCCCAGATCTGCCACCTGCTAACTCCATGGCCTTATGCAACATCTAAATTTACTCATCTTTAAAGAAGAAAGTGATGAATCACTAAATTCTACTCCTGAAACCAATATTACACTATATGTTAACCAACTAGAATTTAAATAAAAACTTGAAACCAAAAAAAATAAATAAAAAAGAATTAACATACCTGATTTGTAAGGTTACTGAAGGATAATAATTGTTAGATGTGCCAAGTGTTTAAAACAGTGCTTGTCAGCTATTAAGCACTCAATAGCTACAACTGTTATGGCTATTACTTATTAACAGGAGTTTTAAAACCTTAAGGGGTCTATTTGACAATGAATAAAGTACAAATGATGATATATTGACAAAATAAGCCAATTACTATAAAATCTGTTCCATTAATAATAATCGTTAAGTAGATCAAGTGTAGGAAGTGAAACTTCTGCTTTTCATGAATCAGACTTTGTTAAGAGTATTTTATACTTGTTTCTGGGTATTATGCCTTAAATCGGATATGAACAAATGAGTTTCCTCAGACATAGACAATCAGATTGCCATGTAAAAACTGTCATAGAGGGGCGCCTGGATGGCTCAGTCTGTTGAGTGACTAAATCTTGATTTCAGCTCAGGTCATGGTATCAGGGTTGCGAGATCAAGCTCCATGTCAGGGTCCACACTCAGCAGGGAGTCTGCTTAAGATTCCCTCTCTCCTTCTCCCTCTACTTCCCACCCCTTCTCTAAAAATAAATAAGTAAATCTTTAAAAAATAGAAGACTGTGTCATATAAAAAGGCAGATGGAAAACTTGGTACTGTTTAACCTGGAAAATAGAAAACTCAGGAAGAATAGAATACCTGCTTTTAAAATGTGAAATATTTTGGGGCACCTGGGTGAAACAATTCTTGAGCGACCAAATCCTGGTTTCAGCTCAGGTCGTGATGACTGAGCCCCATTTGGGCTCTGTGCTCAGCACAGAGTCTGTTTGAGATTCTCTTTCCCTTCCCTCTGCCCATCCTGCTCGTATTCATACTCTCTCTCTCAAATAAATAAATAAATCTTTAATAAATAAATAAATAAATAAACGAAATATTTTCACATTAAAATAATCTGATACTTATTAAACAACTTTAAGGCCAAACTTGAAAGGAATTTAACTAACTTATTCATGCAAGACAACTCCTAACACTTCCTAAGGAGCTGAAATATAGTTGATGTCACATACAGAGAACATAAAAAATATTAACAGAACTGCCTCCTCAAGAATCCCATTCTGTATTATAATAAATCCGCATTTGTAATGTGTCTATAATATGCATCTTTTACATTTGTTTATTTATGCTACTCATGAATGTATTCACGTGCTTGTGTATTAAGATGTCTTGAAGGTGATAGTGTACAGAATGCGTTAAAGTGGTGGCTCTTTAAAAATGGAATTTCTTAAGTTCTACCATTATTTAAAACAGAGCAATAAATAAATTACACGTTTTAAAACCCTAAGGTATATTTAAAGACTAGGGCAAGATTATATGAGGAAAAGAAATGTGAAAATGCTTCCATAATTCTCCTCCTACGTTATAACCTTATAAGATATTTTTTCTTGACATTATACCCAGCATGGTGCCTTACTCAATTAGATGTTAAATAAATATGTTCCATGGAGACTTGAAACATTAGACACCATCTGCAGTACGTGAATGAAAGTATCTTAAATACCCCCTCTAGAAATAAGGATATATCATATAATGATTAGATACAGGAGAGTAAACCTAGATTTCATCTGTATTTATTATGCTTAATTAAATCAGGAAGTGTTATTGAAGATTAGCATCTTGCTCCTGTAATGGTTCATTTGACAGTAGGGCCTTGTTTACCTTCTTTGCTTTCTCCCTCAAATCAGAATCCTTGCCATGAATTTAAGTCCATTCATTAGTGGTAGACACCTTTTAGTTTCAAAAATTAAACTGCCAACCCTCCATCAAAGCAGAGTTTGTAGCTATTAGGGTCTTTAATACTGTGCAAAGGGACTGATATAAGTGTTTTGACTTACTGAGTGAAAAGGTAGCAATCTAAATAAGCCACTCAGGGGATGCCTGGGTGGCTCAGTTGGTTAAGCATCTGACTCTTGATTTCAGCTCAGGTCATGATCTCAGAGTCATGAGATCGAGTCCTGCTTCAGGCTCTGCACTGGGCATGCAGCCTGCTTAGGATCCTCTCTCTTCACCCCTTCTCACTCTCTCTAAAAAAATAAAATAAAGTAAAATAAAATAATAGACCACTCATGGAGAATGGCAGAGAAACAACGTAGTCCTTATACCAAAATGTTATAATTGGAGTAAGGAAAGAAAAAAAAGAGAAAGCAAAAAGGGAAGGAAAGGAAGGAAGAAGGAAGGAGCTAAGTTACTTCAAAAAATTAAAGAGAAATAATGGCTCCTCTTTTGGTCATTGAGGTAACCAAATTTTCCTGAATCATCCTCTGCAATGTCTGAAATGTAATCATTTACCCAAGCAAGGCATTAAAAGCTAGAGGTGAGTTTAAGGAGCTAGATGAAATCAGAATTTTACAAAGAATACCAACTCTCACAGGAGGAAATGAAATTCCCCTTGAAGAACACTTAGGAAATCGATGAAGTGAGATAGGGACCATCTAGGGAAGAGAAGACACAAGAATCCTACCATGAGGCAATCAAAGGGGCAGTAACAATGTCCAGAGGTGAACAGTCGTCCTGGTCAAAAAGACAAAATGTCTTACTCACCTCCTTGCCCCCCCCCAACCCACCCCTATATGCTCTGGGAATCCACTCATGGATTTCCACACTCCTCCAACACCAACCTTCACATGGGAATCCCCTTCACTCCCTGGCCTCCCCTGCCACTAGCTCTGCCCCAGGGTCCACCTGCCCTGGAGCCCTTTCAAGCAGGGACTGAACGTCCCCCCCTGCCCCCTGCTCCACAGAAGCCGAAGGTGGGGTCACCATCCTCCAAACCATACTGCAACTTCAACACCCCTCGCCCTTCATTGTTGTTCTTTCTTCATCTTTTTGGTTCTTTTAAGGCCAGCTTCCATTGTTCCACCACCTACCATTGTGCCTTGCCGTTACCTGTTGAACTCCAGGTCCCTCCTGTATGCGCCTTTAAGACTTTGAAGTCCTGCCATTGCCCTGGATGACCCAAATTTTCAAGTAGATACCTTGTCAAAAGTCTTGGCTTTAGTGACACCAAATGAGCTCCTCCCCTCTGACATCAGTGACCCGCCCCAAGACCACATCAAGCTTACCACCAAAACCTAGAACCTGGAATGAAACACTTAGCCGTCTTTCTGTAGTCATAACATCCTATCTTTCCTCTCATTCAACTTCTGCCTCATTCTTTAATCTTTTTTTTAAGATTTTATTTATTTGTGAGAGAGAGCACACAAGACAGAGGAGGGGCAGAGGGAGAGGGAGAAGCAGACTCTCTACTGAGCAGGGAGCCGAATATGGGGCTCCATCCCAGGGCCCTGGGATCACGACCTGAGCTGAAGGCAGACAACCACTTAACCGACTGCGCCACCCAGGTGCCCTGGATTCTGTAATCTCATCAGAATATCATTTCCTGTTCCTGGTACATTCTCCCATCTGTCCTCACTCTTATCCACTCAGCAGTAAGTTCCAAAATTCATGATACTGTCCTAGTCCTGGTTACACAGGTGTGTTGAGGGTGTAAAACTTTACCAAGCTGTATTTCTATGGCATGGGCAGCTCTCTGTCTGTGTATACTTCAACAGAGTTTACTTTAAATCTACAGCCTATAGTTTAACTACTTTCTTGCCAAAATGCCCTACCTCTCTCATTCTTCTGTTCATTTTCAGAGTGTGAAGCCTCGCTCTCTTTGAATGGAGCTCTCCATCCCACCTGTGCCTGCCACCAGGCTGTTCAGCACTGCTGCAAAGGAATCACAATACAGCATGGATGCTGCTGGAAATCTGTTTCTCATCTTCCCATCCCCGTACCAACAGACACAGCAGCATCTGCACTCATCTTTTCTTCTGCTTTTACTTACAATGAAAGATAGCTTGTCAGCTTACCAGGGTCAGTCGGTTCCTTTCCCCCTGCCAGGTCCTATCCCTACCTACCTCCTTAAGGATCTTGGGGCATTGCATGTTTTCTTTCTGCCTTCTATCTTTCACCTCCCTGCTTCTATTAGACCCTTCCCATCAGCATTGCTTCCCACGGCTTCCCATACTCTACTCTTCCAGCTTATTTTACGAAAACCTCCCTTGTCTATGCTGTTCTCAATCATTCATTCAACAAATTGTATTGAGCAACTCTGGTGTGTCAGATACCAGAGACCCAGACAGAAATCTACCTCATGGAGCTTCTATCCTAATAAGTCAGAGAGATGGATAAGTAAATGAGGAAACAATCACGTAGACTATCAGAGAATAATATTATGGAGAAAAAGAAAATAGGAGCAGGAGAAAGGGAATGGTATGAGAAAGAATAATTTTAAAAGAGGGGCCCAAAGAAGGCCTTCTGAGAAGTAATTGAGCAACGTCCTGAAAGAGGTGAGGTGTAAGCCACCTGGGGACCTAGGGTATAAGCAGTGCAGGCAGAGGAACATCTTCCTTTTCCTCTTCTTTTTTTTTTTTAATTATTTTATTGAGAGAGGGAGAGAGAGAGAGAGAGAATGCCTGCATAAGCAGGGGGAGGGGCAAATGGAGAGGAAGAACCCCAAGCAGACTCTGCGCTGAGCATGGAGACCAACTTGGGGCTCAATCTCAGGACCCTGAGATCATGACTCAGCAGAATCAAGAGCCAGATGCTTAACCAACTGAGCCCCTGAGGCGCCCACTCCCTTTCTTCTTTATAGGCTTTCTGTCCTCATAATTTACACTAAGTGGTTCACAACAGACATCTGTCTGTCTCTCCCTCTCTCTCTTCACTGCCACCAACCTATCCTGCTCTACCATCTTCTCACAAAGGACTTCTAGTTTGTCTGTCTGCTTCAAACTTTGCTCCTGTCCAAATGCATACGCCACAATTTCAAGCCTGAAATATCTGGTCTTGTTTTGCCTCTTTCAGTGGTTCTTGCAGGACACATTCCAAAGGCTTACAAGAACCACCGCCCCCCTTTCTCCACACAATGTTCTGGAGCCATGTACTTTTCCAGAATGACTGCTTAGCATTCCCAGCCTCATCATACTTCTTTCAAACCCTCAAACATGATATTTCTAATGTACTATCTGGGGTCATCATTCATACTCGAACAGAAACACTGTGGTCTTTCCCACAACTCCCAATCATTTTCCACTTATTTTTTAAGTTCCTCCAATAGGCTTTCTCTAACCTATTAAACACACTAAGTGTTTATTATTACTAAGTGTTTACATTATTATTAAAATAATGACGATAGGTGCCTTGCACTTTATTAGTATAACATTCTGTCATTTATTATTTTTACTAAGTGGCTAATTGTCCTTCTCTTTAGGTGGATTATAAACATAAGGTGTGTGCATTCAGCTCCTCAGTACCTAGCTCACTGCCTGGCACATAGTGAAAGCATAACAAATAAAGAATGAATGAATGGTAAAATGAGATCAGCTGACAAATGGTTTCAGGGTAGTTTCCCTCCCCTGGAACAGAACTAGTTCACTCAGCATCATCAGAAAAAAATCCTATGCACCAATTTGCTTTTTTATAGCTCTGTAGCAAAATTTGAACAGAAAAACTAATTACTGCTTATCTAAAGGTCATAACCTTGGGGTCTTGAAACACTTAAGTGCTCAAAACTTCATAAATCCAGATAAGTCTTCCTAGAAGCAATGCTGACATTCAATTTCCAAGCACATAATATTTTTTTTATTTTTTGCTATTAACAAGAGGGATCTACATTTCCAATTGTATCTCTTCCGTGAAATGTTAAAGCTATTAGGGCTTATAGATGATCGGGCCCATCACCCTCTTTTTTTTTTTTTTTTTACAAATAATGAAGGCAGCTAAGAGGCAGAGTCACTAGATTACACAGTATTTTTTTTTAAGTAGGCTCCAGGCCCAGCATGGAGCCCAATATGGGGCTTGAACTCACAGCTCTGAGAGCAAGACCTAAACTGAGATCAAGAGTCAGATGCTTAACTAACTGAGCCACCCAGGCACCCTGATTATACAATATTTTTAATGGCAGTAACTGAACAAAGTCTCTTAACTCAACATGGTGGCTTCTGAGTTCTGCTTGGCTGCCTCTCATTTGAGTATGTGGAAGAAAAAAAGAATTATGCTACAAATCATGAAACTACCCGGGAATAATTAAAGACTCTTCTTGTAGAATGAGCAGAAGAGAAAACTAGTATTTATCAAATTTTTGCTGTATCTCCTACTTTGATAGGAACATTTTGGGTACTGTTTCACTTAATTTTCACAAAGTCCTGTAAGTTAAATAGTATTATTCCCATATTAGAGATGAGGAACTAAGAATAGAAGTACAAAACATAATAACTTCCCAAAGCAATATGGATTGTAAATGGCATAATCACTATTAGAATCCAACTCTGTCTCAAAGTAAAAGGCACTCCTTTTCTTCTGATCCAGAAAATTTTTTTCAAAAAATAGCCACAGCACCTAGTCAGAGCAATTAGGCAAGACAAAGAAATAAAAGTCACCCAAATCAAAAAGGAAGAATTAAAACTGCCACTATTTGCAAATGATATAATATTATGTATAGAAAACCCTAAAGATTCCTTCAGAAAACCATTAGAACTAATAAATAAATTCAGAGAAGTTGCAGGACAAAAAAATCAATATGCAAAAATATGTAACATTTCAATACACTAATAATGAACTATCATAAGAGAAATTAAGAAAATAACCCACTTATAATTGAATCCTAAAATATCTAGGAATAAATTAACCAAGGAAGTGAAAGACCTATATTGAAAACTACAAGGCATTAATAAAAGAAATTAAAGAAGACACAAATAAATGGAAAGATATTTGTTCATGAATTGGAAGAAATGATACTGTTAAAACATCTATACTACCCAACGCAATCTACAGATTCAGTGCAATCTCTGACATAATTCTAATGGCATTTTTCACAGAAATAGAGAAAACAGTCCTAAAAATTGTATGAAACCATAAAAATCCCTGAAGAGGTTTTTTAAAATACCTATTGAGAAAGAAGAACAAAGCTGGATGGAGGCATCACACTCCCTGACTTCAAACTATATTACAAAGCTATAGTAATTAAAACAGCGTGGTATTAGAGCAAAAAAACACACATATAAATAAGAGAGCCCAGAGATAAACCCATGCATATATGATCAATTAATTCACAACAAAAGCCAAGAATATAATCATGGGGAAAGGACAATCTCTTTGATAAATTTTGTTGGGGAAAACTGGACCACCACATGCACAAGAATGAAACTGGAACACTATCTTATACCATACACACAAATTAAGTACTTGAAATGGATTAAAGTCCTGAACATAAAACCTGAAACCATAAAACTCCTAGAAGAAAACATCGGTGGCAATCTCCTTAACATAGGTCTTGGTGATGATTTTTCACATCTGACACTAAAAGCAACAGCAACAAAAGCGAAAATAAACAAATGGAATTACATCAAACTAAAAAGCTCCTGCACAGTGAACAATAAACAAAATAACAAGGCAATCTGTGGAGAGGATGAACATATTTGCCAATCATATATCTGATAAAGGGTTAATATACAAAAAATATAAAGAAGTCATACAATTCAATAGCAAATAAATAAATAAACAATCCAGTTAAAAAATGAGCAGAAAATCTGAATGGACATTTTTCCAAAGCAGACATACAGATTAAACAACAGGTACATGAAAAGATGCTCCGTGTCATTAATCATCACATAAATGTAAATATCACCTCATACCCATTAGAACGGCTATTATCAGAAAGACTAGAAATGACAAGTGTTGGCAAGGTTATAAAGGGAACACTCGTGCACTGTTGGTGGGAATGTGAATTGGTGCAGCCACTATGGAAATAAGCATGAAGTTTCCTCAAAAATTATAAATAGAAGTACCATATGGTCTAGCAATTCCACTACTAGGTATTTATCCAAAGAAAATGAAAGCATTAACTCAAAGAGATATATGCACCCCTGCGTTTATCGCAGCATATAAATAATATATCTATATATATATATAAATATATATATATAGATATATATAAAAATATATCTATCATAAATAGGTAGCCAAGACACGGAAATTTTGATACATGATACTATACATATGAAACTATGTATAATAGCGATATATGATTCTGTATACACAAAACTGTGATAATATGAGATGTATATAATATATAATGGAATATCATTCGGCCATAAAAAAGAGTGAAGTCCTGCCATTTGAGATAACATGGATGGACCTCAAGGGCATTATGCTAAGTGGAATAAGTCAGAGATGGACAAATGTCATATGCTATACTTATATGTAGAATCAAAAAAAATATATATATATATATGTATCTTTATAAGCTCAAAAATACAAAGAATAGATGGGCAGTGCCAGAGGTGGGGAGTGAAGGATAGAAGTGGATAAACTGTTCTTATTTTTAGTTTTTAGTTTAAATAAATTGAATTAAAAAAATAAACAAATAATAATACCCTTCGCTGCTGCTGGGCCCGGAGAGTCTCTTCTGCTGCACCATTCACTGGACCAAAAGTTCTAGACCTTTCTTCAAAAGAGTATTTTTATTTCCACTTGCTACTAAGGTATAGGGACTTCATGAATTGATAAGTGTACTAAAATTTGGTATTGATATATTAAGATCATTACATCAATAAGTTTGCAGGGAACTCCAATTCAATGTCCTATTAGAGTTGAAATGTCACACCAAGCTCGTTCATGCACACCCACTCAAAAATAGTAGGAAATTTCACCATATTATGTTCTTGGTGATTGACCCATCATCAGAGTACTTTCATATTGTCATGATGTCTAGTGAGTGCAATTTTCACTTTTCTTTTTTGAACCCTTTCCCATCCTTGGACATTAGCAACAGAGGTTAGCATATCAGCTCTGAAGTGGACAACCTAGCTGTGGACTGGACACATTGCTCAACCTCTCTCTTCCCCAATTTCCTTGGCAGTTTCTCATAAAATTAAAGGAAGGGCTTGCCGGGCATTTAGAGTAGGGGCTGGACACAGTGGCTTCTTAATAAATGTCAGCTATCATTATTTTAACCTGGTTTTTATAGGATCATCTGGGTAAGTCCATAGTGGATAGTAATGCATATTTGCATGAATAGTTTGCATCTTTGATTGTCTACTAACTGGAATTGAAGACCTTATTTTTTATTCATCCATTACACCACTGTTAAACTAGATGATTTTATAACTTCCTCAAAATTTGCGTGTACACTGATATGTCATTAGTGTGGTCTGTGAGCTTGTTCTATTTTAATAATTTGTAATATATTGCCAGATGGAATGTGATAAAACTGTTATTTAGTTTTTAGAGCATTGCTTTATAAAAATTAAAAGCATGAACCCATATCCTCATAAATTTAATTACAGGTGATTCACGTAATGTTGGTATCAACAGATTTTACTTAAATCTTTCTTGGTCGCTTTTTTTTTACCCATTTCTTTTCTCCTGGAAAGTGACCATCAATGATCTGACTGGACCATAGAGAATTTGACCTTAATAAGTGGAGTGTGGTAAAAAAAAAAAAAAATTTTTTTTAATTTTTTTTAAGTTTGTGACCCAAAACAACTACTCTATCGGTTCAAATCTGTAAAATTATCCCACGCTGACTTGTATTATAGTTATCTTCCTCTGCACATACTGACTTCTTCACAAGATTTTACTCCCTGGAGGGCAGAGACCCTGCACAAATTATACTGGGTAGTGGTCCCTTGTGTCAATGAATGGTAAATCTTGCACACGGGAGATTCTCAGTAAGAAGTAAGGAGTATGGTTGCAGCCACTCTCTGGGGAGTGTATATCCTTTAATCATCTGATAGGCTTGAAAATGGTGGGTATGGTTTCTTTTATGACTAGGTTTTTGAGTGTGAAATTGCTGGGATTAGAACACCATTATAGACTTTCAGATATGCTACATATTTAAGCTATTTCTCTGATAATGACAGTGGTATTAGAAAGTTAACTATGAATTCATAAGTAGTCTTTTAACACAGGATTTAATAAGAATTTTTAAGTGGTAAGGCCCAAAGTTAAAGGTCACGGGGCAAATGAGAACCCGGCAGGTACTAACCCCCGCATGGGTGCACCAGCGTCAGAAGCTGTCCTGCCCTCACCATACTAACACCATTCCCCATCGCTGATTGGCAGGAATTCTTCCATTTGTGGGAATTGACACTAGAGATCTCTATTTTAATGATGATTGACATCTAATGTGTCTCTCCAACAAGAAGTTTTCCTGCTCTGACATTCAAAAAAATCTATGTCACAAGCTTCAAGAAAATGTGCCAGATGGTAAAGACCAGCAGGGAATGTAAGGCTGCTAAGTACACCTCTGCCCCTTATTAAGTAACACTTTGAAACTGGGGGAGAGCGAGGGGACACATGCCAAAGATCAACTCTGTTTATTATATAAGAATGTGAAATAACTATTTGAAATTCTTCTGTACCAAACATAGTTATGTTTGATAAGGACAATCATACTGAACAATCGGTAGGACCAAAACCAGATAATTGTGTGGATTATAAAAGAAGACAATGAAAAGCAAAGAAAGAATAGAAAGCATTATCTTTTATGTTGATATTTCACTTCACTTCAATATGTAGGATCACACTCTTCCGAAGATTAAGGTGGCATTTACATGTACTGATATAGGGAACAGGGTGGTGGCAGGAAAGACGAAAGCATTAAGAGGAAGAAGTAAGTCTTTTTATACAGTGGGAATTATGTGTTTCCAGATACATTTTTTTTTTTACCTGTTGCAAATACCTGAAAGTTTTTATTTACCTCCCAAAGAGCTATTATAATAACCATTGAAAGAACTTCAACTTAATTCAACAAATATGTTAGGCCCTTACCACATAAAGCTCCAGAGGGACATAGAAATGTAGAAATGTTGGGGATCCCCAGGTGGCTCAGCGGTTTGGCACCTGCCTTTGGCCCAGGGCGCAATCCCGGGGTCCTGGGATCGAGTCCCGCGTCGGGCTCCAGGCGTGGAGCCTGCTTCTCCCTCCTCCTGTGTCTCTGTCTCTGTCTCTGTCTCTCTATCATGAATAAATAAATAATAAATCTTTAAAAAAAAAAAGAAATGTGGAAATGGGGAAGGGAGGTTTATTTTTGTGATCAAGTGTGTGATCCAGAAGGAGATATGAAATGTTTAAGTGTAATCATATCACAAGGTAGAAGGTGATTAATGCAATTGCAGTCTGAGGCCAGAGGTTCTAACCCCTTAGCGGCAATTCACCCGCTCTATAAACATGGGTAAGTCCCATCATGCTTACCCACCTACCTGTCTTCATCTGGAAAATGGGGGCAATAATAGAATAGGTAGCACAGGCTTTGTGTGAGGGTGAAAGGAGCGGATACATGCAAACTCTTAATACTGGCAAATTTGGAAACAGCCCATGTTACAATTATTAGTGATACTCAATATAAGTGCTGCATTTCAAAGAAAGGCAAGGTTGTGTTCCATTTAGAGGATCGGAAAATGTTTGGGAAAGAGAATATAGCTTGGGCACAGGAATGAGGAGGGGGAAATAGGCAGAGGGAACGGTGTAAAGAATGATGGAGGTGGAGAGCCCAAAGGGTGATATAAACAGCACGGGGAAGTTTTGATTCACAAGAATGTGAAGTATTTGCACAGAAGAAAGAGAAAAGTAGTCAAAGAGGCTTAAAAGTATTAATGGAAGAGTCCACATTTCAGATGGCAAGATTTGAACAATGAGCTGACCCATGAAAGAAGTCCGGGTATTAAGCTGTGGTCAGAAACATTCGGTTTGTAGGCATGTAGTTTTTGTTTCTACAACTTTTTGGAAACTGCAATTCTAGACCATTCGATTAACTTTTCCATAATCACATAATCCAAACACAACATAATTCATGATTTCTGATCCCGTTTTTCTCAGAAGGCTTCAGAGATTCCCTTCATAAAACTAAGTAAAAAGCGGCTAGCAGTCCCCCCTAAAAGTGTGATTCCATGTGAGTGTCACCAGAAATGGA
The DNA here is from genome assembly GCF_003254725.2 of Canis lupus dingo. Taxonomy (NCBI): domain Eukaryota; kingdom Metazoa; phylum Chordata; class Mammalia; order Carnivora; family Canidae; genus Canis; species Canis lupus. The sequence goes on from NC_064257.1 coordinate 60,905,953, forward strand.
GCTCTTAGGTATCGAAGTCATGCCGTCTCTAGTAACTGATACTCCATAGCCCCTTTTACTCTTGGAGGGGTACCGTCTGAAGTGAAGATTAGTGCAGTGGACCTGTTTGGGTTCTAATCCAGACCTGTGACCCCAACATCACCATTAGGTAACAATAAAGATAGCCCCCTTTTTTTCCAAAGAAAATAATTATAAGGCAAATAAACTGCCACATTAAGTCACACACTTAAGTACTAGACAAAGGGGTTGTACGGCTTTGGGCAAGCTACCAACGTTGAAACTGCCGTCCTTTCTTTATCTAGAAAATGGGGATAATAGGAGTGTCCTCTTCATAGGGTGGTTGTGAAGATGAAGTGAGATAATCCCATGTGAATGCTGAGCACAGTGCCTGGCAATAAATATGCCCTGCTATTTTGACCTGCTATTTTGGTTTGATGCCTCTATGCAGCTGACTAGGATATATGCGGCATATAAAATTGTCACCAGAGAGAGAACCACAAGCCAACTGATTACACACTAGAAGGAAACAAAAAAAGAGTAAAAATGCTGCAGAAACGTAGGGAAATTTATTTCTGAGTTCAGACACTGGTATGTTTCAACATTGCATGTGCTGTATTGTTAGCAATCATATCAAGTGAGGTCTCTTAATTACTGTTTCAGAAAAATTGAAGTATTTTATAAATGCAAATAATCTCTCCCTGTTGTAAGACGTTTCAATGTTGGGGGCATGTTTGTATGGGATATTGTGACTAAAATTTAAATATAGTCTTTTCTATCTGAAAAACAAATTTTAAATATAATATGTGCCAAAAGTCACTTGCAGGTTATGAGTCCATTTTGTATTGCCAGGTACCACCCCTGTACCTCAAACTGTAAGCAACCAGCAATCTCAGTCTACCGGGCAGTAACTTCCTCCAAATTCAAATCACTCTCCATCACTTTGACTTTTGAGAAAATAAAACACTAGAATTATATTTTCTTCAGTTTTAAGTTTTGTTTCTTTTTAATTAGAGAGAGTGCGAGAGCACAATCAGGGGGAGTGGCAGGGAGAGGGAGAGGGAGAAGGCGGCTCCCCATCAAGCAGGGAGCCAGATGTGGGGCTCCCAGGACTCTGGGATCACGCCCTGAGCTGAAGGCAGCTGCTTAACTGACTGAGCCACCCAGGTGTCCCTATTTTCTTCAGTTTTATAGTAGTGTCTTAGAAATAATCCCCAGTTTTGCATAATTTAGGATTTCGTTTATTTATTTCAGAGAGAGAGAAAGAGAGAGAGAGAGACAGAGAGAGAACAAGAGGGAGGAGGGGCAAGAGAGAGAAGGAGAGAGAATCTCAAGCAGGCCCCAGGCTGAGGGCAAAGCCTCATGTGGGGCTCTATCTCACGACCCTGGATCATGACCCTTGCGGAAACCAAGAGTTGGGAGCTTAACCAACAGGAGACATCCAAGTGCCCCTACTGAAATTTGACTTAGTACTATTATTAATATACTTCAAACTAAGATTTTCTCTCATGCAATAGAACCACTAGTGTTTTTTATCTATATGAAGTGACGAAGAGAAATGACAGCATATTAAGCAGCTGAGAATACCTCTAATTTAGCAATAAGGCACAATAATGATGCTATTTTTCATGCTAGCCTTCTGTCTTACTTTGGCTACAGTTAAAATTATGTATATGAAGCTACCATCCCTGCCAGGGGATGACGCCTGAGCATCAACAGCATCAGACGCCTGAGTTCCCCGCTCTATATTGTCTCAAATACATTATTTTAACTGTAAAGCAATGCTTTATACAACTATCCCTCTTACTTATAGCTAAGTAGAGGACAATCTAGTTACTCCATTTGGTGGTATCATCTTCTTGTCATCATCCTCTCATCACTATTCACTTGTATAATTAACCTGCTTAGTTTGAGGTAATTTAGATTCATATCATTTGTTAAGAAATAATAAAGAGAACCCATATGACCAGTTTTCCTCAATGGCAAGATCTTGCAAAATTATAGTACAATATCACAACCAGGATTTTGACATTGACACAGTCAAGACCCAGAACATTTCCATCTCCCCAAGAACCTCTCGTGTTGCATTTTTGTAGGCACACCTTCCCTTCCACCCCCATCTTCCTCTTACTCCCAAGAGGTACTAAATTGTTCTCCATTGCTATAATTTTGTCATTTCAGTGATGTGACCCAAATGGAATCACATAGTACGTAGTTTTAGTAATAGGCTTTTGTCACTCAACATAATCCCCTGGAAATTCATCCAGGTTGTATGTATCTCTTGTCTGTTCCTTTTTATGGCTAAGTATTCCATGGTGTAGATTTATCACATTTTTAAAACTATTCATCTATTGAAGGATATCTTGGTTGTTTCTATTAATTGAAATAGAACCTCCCAGGGCTATAGATCTTCATGCTCCATAAAACAATCTTTTATACTCTACAAACATGTGATTTTCCTCAATTTAGTAGCATATCTCTTGGCTTGCATCGGGCGGACTATCCTTTTGCATGCATGTGAGTTTTGTTTTTAAATATCCAAATCCAGGGCAGCCCGGGTGGCTCAGTGGTTTAGCGCTGCCTTCAGCCCAGGGTGTGATCCTGGGAACCTGGGATGGAGTCCCATGTCGGGCTCCCTGCATGGAGCCTGCTTCTCCCTCTGCCAGTGTCTCTACCTTTCTCTTTCTTTCTCTCTCTTTCTCTCTCTCTCTCTCTCTTTCATGAATAAATAAATAAAACATTTTATAAATAAATATCCAAATCCAGAAGGGATGACTGTCCATGTTCTCTATGGTATCTTGGCCTAGACTTGAAGAGTAAGAAAGAAACCATGGCCCTGGGCATCACGAAGAGAAAGGCTCAGCTTATATCACAGACAAGACTGTATCTCCTATCTTTTTTGAAACACCCTCATAAATGTGATTTTCATGCTTCAATCCCCAGATGAAAAGACGGCATAACTCAATTGTGAGTCCCCAAGTCAGCAGATCCTTAGAAGGAATGCTCACTTTCACACATGTATAAAGAGATCACCAAAGATAACCCACGTCTTCTTAGAATTATGCCTGAGAGCTAATTGTCCTCACGTAGCTAACGCATGTTCCTATTTTGCTGAAGAAGACATCGACATTGGTCATGATCCGTAAGCAGAAAAAGCAGAAGGAAACAGTCTATGCTTATCCTAGAGACAAAACAGTAAAAGAAACAAACAGTGGTTTCTTGTGCCAGACCAAGGAGTCAGGATTTCCCACCTCTGTCCATTCAATGAACATCAATGGAGTGGCCGGATACCCTGCTGAATATTGTGGGTCCTGAGTATATAACACTGAGACTACCTGGCTCTCAATCTTGGGATATTAGATTTATGATATCCTGACCAGGCACTCGAATGAAAAGAGCAGATGAGAATAACGAATGATCTCTTACTAATCAGTGATTGTTAACAAATGTATTGTGTAATGGTCTGGGAATATCCCCCCTTTAAAGCAGAGCTCCTCAGTGAAGGGCATCTCTGAGAGGAGAGGACATATATAAAAGTATATTATTATTTATAAATATCATATAATAGTATATAATTATATATAATAATTTATTATCTATTCTATATAATTATATACACAAATATATATTAAAAATTCATATATATAAATTCCAGCAGGTATAAAAACTTGTTGCTCTAAGAAGAGAAGTGAGGGAAAAATGGGGGAAAAACTTTTGCCATTGAGCCTGATTATCGCAAAACTTATAGAATATAACAGTTGAAGGGAGTGAGAAAACCTTAACATGTTCTCCTAATTCTGGGCCTCTAATAATTAAGAGGGTTGCAATGGAGAAAGTGATACCACTTATCTGGACGCTCCAGACAGAAGTGGGGGAGTGGTTTCAAAAGGAAATGGCAGGCCAACAAGTTCTGAATATTTTATACAAGAAGAATTAAGATCACTCCAGTTTGTATATTTTAGTCACCATTAGATTTAGTAAGTATGAAATTAATTCACCAAACAAGAATTCATTGAACAACAGCAACAGTCGTCTCTAAGACTGACCAATACTTACTCTATGCCTAACCCCACGCACAGCTCTTACATTACAAACTTCGCTCAGTCCACACTGCAACTCTTTGTGGCGGTTATTATTCCACGGTTATCCCTGCTTCGTAGTTGAAGACACTCTAGTTTAGGGAAGTTGTGTTAGCTCCCTAATGCCACGGTAACAAATGGCCACAGACTGCATGCCTTAAAGCAACGGAAATTAAAACTCGTCCACAGGCCTGCTGGTCAGAAGTCCAAATCAAGGTGTGAGCAGGGCCACACTCCCTCTGAAGGCTCTGGCGGTGGACATTTCCTTGCCTCCTCCAGCTTCTGGTGGCCCTGGGCTTGTGGATGCATAACTCCAATCCCACCTTCATCTTCACGCCACGTCTCCTCTGTGTGTCTCTCTCAAATATCCCTCAGCCTTTCTTTTATAACGACACACGTCATTGGATTTAGGGATCATGCAAGAATCCAGAAGGATCTCATCTCAAGATGCTCAATTTAAGTACATCCACAGGACTCTTTTTCCGAGTAAACTCACATTCACAGATTCTGGGTGTTGAGGCAGAGACATATCTTTTTTGGGGCCACCAGTCAGCCCACTACAGAGATTGAACAATTTCTTCCAATCCACACGGGGCATAAGAGGCAAATTCCAGTGGTCTGACCCAGAGTGTGTGCTCTTCACCACATCATTATTCACAACTGCTCTCTGGCAAGTTGTATGTTCACCAAGGAACTTTCCTAACTAAGGAAATACACAAAGCATCTAATACGTCATGTGCAAGGCATTATGAAAACATATTTTTCACCTTTCCTAAAACTCACTGAGTTCAAAATCCTTGAATATGAATGCTAAGTATTGTCTTGAAAGTGACCTCTTTCATTTAGGAAATATTGAAATGGCTAAAAGATCTTAATGTGTTTTAGTCTTTTTGAACGATGCTGATTCATTATTATCCAGTGGGTTTCAATACAAATGGGCAAGTCGGACAACTGCAGCACCTCGTGCATTCTGAGGCCAGCAGCCTGGCTTAGGTTCGTAGATTTGAGGACCGTAATACCCAATGGGAAAGCTGCAACATTCTTCTCTAACCCTGGCTGGCCTGCAGTGGCGGAACCACACCCTGGGGGAGGACAAGGAAGGAATCACCAACATGAACATTTTACCCCAGGAATTCTTATGTCTTTCTTTTCTTTTCTTTTTGGTTCTAAATTGGGCAAGAATATACTATCACTGTTAAAAATATTTCCTGGAGCTCTTTAAAAGGCTCTACTTCTATGGCTTTTAAATGATCTATTAGTTGGGGAAGAAAGTGGGGAAAGAATAATCGTCTTTTAACTCTGCTTGTCGGAAAGAGAAATTCATCCTCTGCATGATCGCCTAATGATGGAACATTATCATCCCCACTCTTTAATGGTCCATAACCAAACAAAATACTCAGAGGGCGCATGAGTGTAAGACCTAGCAAAAAATCACAACTACCTGCTCTGAGCACCATTAAAGCAAATGTGAAAATAGCCTGTTTTCAGAGGAATTAATTTGTGTGATAGACAGTCAAGCAGAATTCTTTTGGCAAGGGTGCCTTTTTTTTAAACATCTAGTTATTGCTTTGGGCACAGAAAACGTATTTGCATGTGGCAGTCATTTAGTAAAAGAGTCAAAAAAAAAACAAAAAAACAAAGAGTAAGCCTGAGCGATACTGTCTACTTTCAAACATAGAGGCTGCAACTAAACTAAAACACAGTTCAGGTACAAATATAGAATTTTCAAACCAAATTAGAGAAGACCGTTATCTTTCTTACAAAATTGTAGCAGCTTGCAGAACCTTTGTTACTTTGCTTTGACAGGAAAGCTATTTTTTCCTTCCTGTTATAGATCCTGATATTCTTACCAAGTATCAGATTTTTAACTGCATTTTCTTTATCTGTGTGTGTGTGTCCAAAGCACTTTCTCTTTTTGTTTTCTTATTTGTCCATAATAATAGTATGATGTTGAGAGGAAAGTAATCGATCGGAAGTAATTATTGAGCTATCTACATGGCCAGCAAGCACTGTGCTAGGTGAAATAGGAGACGCAGAGGAAGCTCAGAAAGGATATAATTAAATACCATGACGTGGTAGAGAAAGTGCTTTGGGAAGCAGTAGTGAATGAAAGCTTCATAGGGCAGATGGAGACTTGAGCTTGGCCTTGGAGTTCAAGTAGAACAAATACTGGGAGAAAGATGCAATGTTTTCCAGCACAGGAAAAGCACAGAGGTGAAACTGTACGTGCCTGTGTTTGCTCAGTCAGTTATCCCAACAGCCAACATAGTGCCTGGCACATACTTGGCACTCAGTAAATATCTGTGGACTGCTAAATGATTAATAATGTATACAGATAATATTGATTTGGGGATGACCTTGCAACTTAAAGACTTCTAAGCTACCCAGAGTGCAGACTCAGTAAGCAGGAAAGTGCACCATTGTTAACTTTCATTTTTCTACAGTATGAATAGACCAGTTCACCCCCAAGGGTGGCCATGACATTGCTGGAACATAGACAAAGCAAGAATTTTAATTCTTATGCAGAATTTTCTACTGCATAGTCCACATAGACTGGAGAAAGCATAGGTCTGGAAGGGGGTTGGGAGAGATCCTCCCTCATCCACTGTTCCCTACCTTCATCTCCACCCTTCACGAGTGTCCAGTGATGTAGTATCACTATATCAAAATCAGTATATCCAAGAGAGTCCTTCCATGAGCGATGGCTGGCTGGAGCTATTCTCTTCAAAGTAGCCTCTCAGTTTAAGAATAATGTTCGTTAAAGAACCGTGAGCAAAGTTCACTGAGAAAGCCATAATTTCTGTCTGCATTGGTCCTAGGTAATGCTGGAATTCCAAGCCCAGCCAGCTGGAATGAGAACACTGCTCATTAGATACCACAGAGCCTTGTGTCCTCTCTTCATTTCTGATGTTCTTTCTCGCCTTTAAATGGTACCCACAGAGGATTGCAATGTGCTTTTTAGCATTTATTGGATATATTGGCTAAAGGCTTATGTTTATGCTGTTTGATTTTAGAGCAGATGGTTAATGAATGTGCTTGTGTGTGTATGTGTGTGTGTTCAAATGGCTTTCTCTAAAAGAAGCCAGAAATTAAATCAAATTCTTTCATTTATCTATGGTTCTCAGTCAATATTATCACCCGTGCGTATCCATAGCTCTCAAAGAGGTCCATGATCTCTCAGATAGTTTTAAGTTTCTCTCATACATTTAAATCCTATTTTTAATACCTGGCCAATGTTATGTATATTGAAATATTAACAATTCCATTGACCTCTACGAGAGGCATGATATCACATACGCTCTGCTGTGGCCCTCTGTCCTTCTCCCCATCTTTCTCACTCCCCATGATTGAAACTGCTTCTCTGTAAGTTTATTAGACAAAAAATTAGTATTAAACAGCATGACTTTTATACCTTCTTTCCCATTTATCCTTATCAGAATGAGCCAAATTTACTGTAATATAATGCTTTTATAATTCTAGTGTCAATGGACAGGATTAACACCAATATAATACACTATATTTCATTGCTCCGTCCCTGAGGACCCAGTCTACCCTCTGATGTTCCTGAACTTAATGAGCTAACAAACTGTTACCTGAAGTACTGGCAGGAATGTGAGATAAAAAGCCCTTTAAAAACTCACTGGAAAAACCAAGAGCATCTCTGGTGGCAAATACAGGAAAAGAGTAATAAATTTTTATTTCACATATAAATGTTTCAACATAATATCATAGAATATTTTCTTCCCAAATATGAATATGACATTGGGATATGGCACACATTAGAGAATATATTTTGTCACACTTCAGAAATCTTCAGGATTATCATCGAGACAGAAGGATACGCACACTCATTGAAGATACGACGTTAGCCTCAACAGAAACACTTACCTAAAAATCAGCCGAGGAGGCTTGTTCTGAGAGAGACTCTTCATCCCATGCCTGTGACCCAACCACCTCATTTCTCATCTTAAAAATTCATCACCTACATGTGAACATTTTCCAATACATTTTCGTCTCTTAGTTCTTCCCTATTAGGGCTCAACCTGGAAGGGCTCTACTCTTTTTGTGTTGCTTTTTTGTAATTCTTTTTTTTTTAATCCTGGTAAACATCATCTGTAGCTTTTTAAACCAAACTCAGAACTCAATGGTGGGAAGCTATCCAGTGACCGAATACAGCAGGTACCAGCAAGGTTTCCCATGAGAGCCAAGTACCCCTGCAATGAGTTATTTCAGCGACTGGAGGATACCATTGTTGCGCTTGCATGACCGTTTCGAAGCACCATTATGTGTGGGAAAATATGTAACATCATCACACTCGGTATATGCAAAGAAAACAAGTTTACAATAAAAGTTACCCACTTCCACAATTCGCCAAGCTTTTGATGTATCTCTAGATCAGTTATTTTGGTTTTACCGAATACACATAAAAGCTACTATCACATGTAGAATATACTTCAAGTTGGTCATCTCAAAATTTGTAAGATTTAAACGTAGATGGAATTAACAAGAAGCTCCTCGCCTGTTTTATATACATTTCTTTAATACCTTGGAAGAGCTTGAAATCTGCTCATCATGTACAAGATATTTACATATCTTTTATTTAATATATTTACATATTTAAATGCAAACTATTTTTTAAATGACCTTCTGTTTGGGATGCCTGGGCAGCCTAATCAGTTGAGCATCTGACTTCCGCTGAGGTCATGACCTCAGGGTCCTGAGATCAGACCCTGTTTCCCACTCAGTGGGGAATCTGCTTTTCCCTCTTGCTCTGTGCCTCTCCCTTATCATCCTCTCTCTCTCTCTCCCTCTCTCTCTCTCTCGAATAAATAAATAAAATCTTTTTAAGAATAAAATAAAATGACCTTCTGTCTTAACAATCTCTAGATTTTCTAAGCAAGAAATGGGTTTAAAGAAAAAGAAATGGGTTAGTAATTTAATATAAAAATAACGAGGGATCCCTGGGTGGCTCAGCAGTTTGGCGCCTGCCTTTGGCCCAGGGCGCGATCCTGGAGTCCCGGGATCGAGTCCGCGTCAGGCTCCTGGCATAAGGCCTGCTTCTCCCTCCTCCTGTGTCTCTGCCTCTCTCTCTCTCTCTCTCTCTCTCTCTCTCTCTCTCTCTATCTCTATGTCTATCATGAATAAATAATAAATAAATAAATAAATAAATAAATAAATATTTTAAATATATATATAAAAATAATGATAGGAACTATGCCTTATTCATACTGATATCTCCAACCTAGCTCAGTGCCTGGCATCCATATAATTTAGTAAACAAAAACGTAAATAAATGAATACACGAATGAATGAGTGAGAGACAATGAAGGAAGTCATCTGGAAATTAATATAGAAAATCAGACAAGATCTACACTAGTGAAAAGCTCTCACTTTCCAATAATTTTAATAAAGACATAGCCTGTATATGGGGACCCTTGCTACAAAGGTAATTTTATTTGTATTAATTTCATAAATGTTTCTTCCAAAAACCAAAGGCAGAAAGATCACAAAAGAGAAGTTTGCACAATAGTTCTAAAGTTCTATAGTTAGTCAAGGTACTTATCCAAGACAAAAAAATACTGTCAGTAGGGAAAAGAGAAATGTTTGTGTTTAGGGAATTGGTAAAGATAAGCTAAATTACATAAGCAGCATAAGATTACGCTAAGTAACAAACAGTCCCCAAATCTTAGTGCCTTAGAACAACAAATGCCTATTTCTCTCCTACGTGACATGTCTGTCATAGAGCGGCTGAGTTTTCTGCCTTTTATCTTCCGGCACTAGGGCCTGGCTGATGGAGCAGTCACCATCTTGAAGGTGACCAGTTGCCCTGCCAAGAAAGAAAGACAACTCAGTAGGGTCTTGTGGTACCAATGAAACGCTCTGGCTTGGAAATTCTAGTCACCTGATCCATAGGCAGCATAATCTTACCGCGTCTCCAGAAGAGAAAGGAAGCCGAGGTAGTCTATAAACCATGGCTACCACCTTTAGAAAGTAAATCGTGGCTGACTGCCATCAAAACAGTAAAATCCAATATACTCCTTAAAAGAATAATGAACGAAGATGTATTTCAACCATCATAACGTGATTTTCTTTAGTTTGCAGGTAAGAAGAAGCTGCCTGAAGTTCCAGCATGGAGTCTTGTGCATTCTCACGTGCCTCCAATGTGGCAGGGCTGCACCCAACAGTGTCTGGGTGCCCACCCAGGTGCCGTTCCCTGGCACTCCCGCTGGTGCCTGCCTGTGCAGGAGAACGCCTCCAAAGAACATGGAACTTTGAATGTGGTCCCCGAGGAAATACATTTTCTTTGCAAGTTCTAAGGAGCAGAGATACTAGAGGGCAAAAAAGTTTAAATGCTAATATGGATTTCAAGGTTCTCTAGAGGGAGAATGATGTGTGACTGTGCGTGTGTGTGCATGTGCGCGGGCACGCGGGCTCACACCTCCCCCGGTTGTCCTTCCCAAGGAACCAAGGGAAATGATGTACAGCCCAGTAAAGAGGAAGAAGGATAGGGTGGCCTTAGGTTGTAAATTCAAAGAACTTCCAGAAGAACATTTAAATATTGAATATTGAATATCTCTTTGCAGGAGTCAACAAAGATTGATGAGGAGAAAGTGTGAAGGGGACAGGATTTATAATCGGTTAATGTTCCCAGCCTCCCCCCCCCCCCCCCCCCCCCCCGTGAAGAGAATGAGACCCCCTCCTGCTGCTCCTCCCGCCTCTGCCTCGGGAGGAGCTTGTCTGACAAACTAGTTCAAGGACTGAGTCGGGCAGGCCTGGGTTAGCCAGCCGAGGGCCCGAGAGGAAACCTAAGGAGGCAAGAAAAGTTAGTAGAAGGGAGGGAAAGAGAGACAACGCTGAGGGACAAAAGAGGAGAAAGACAACGACAGGAGGCAAGAGAGTAAGGCGTGCGGCTCGGGAGACAAAGGAGACTTGTTCTGTGAGGGTGAGGGTCACAGAAGAGAGGCTCCAACGTAAATGATATGAGAAAGGATCATGGCAAAGACGGAAAAGGGATGTAGAAGTGCTCCCTGGGTTTACGAGTTGCGTCCCCTTTATTGTCGTCCAGGGGCTGGATGTTTTATCACTTGTGGTTACCTGGACATGCTTCTTTGAATGTGACTCTCTCGAAGGCTTGCATTTATCTTTAAAAACACAAATAAGAAGTTGCCCCATTTTATATAACTGCACAAATTAATATTCCATAACACACTGAAAAATATCAAACTTTTTGAGTCATTTGTCAACAGGAGGGAAAAAAAGGGGGGGCTGCTTGCCCGCATTCTCTTCAGGGCCCTCCTCCCACAGAGAGAAGAGCGTCCCCAAGTCTTTCTGTGCTGCTGACGCGGCCGCCTTCACTGCCCCCGCCTGTGTTAGCACCGAGTGGCCTCGGGCGGCCACGCACGTCCTGAATGCGCTGCTTCCCAGAGCCCGGGACCCTCTCAACACTCGGCCTGCTCCCCCAGCTCGGGGTGCCCAAGGCGCGTCGCGAGACAAAGAGGCTTCTGGCAGTTCCCAGCCTGGGAAGGGGCAGCAGGTGTCCGGGGGCCCAAGCCCCGCGACCAGGCCACGGTCCCCCGCGACCTTGGCGCCGAATGCTTGCCTACGACTCCAGGCCGCCCGCCTCTCTGCCATTAGCTAAAGGCCAACGCACATCTTATCCCAGAGCTCTCAAGTCCTCCCAAGGGCGTCTTTGCCGCAGTCTTCTCCAGCCCCACTTAGGTGCTAAATAAAGGCACTTGCAGCTCCAGCTACTCTTTTATTGCAGCTAAAGATTCTTATATCAAACTTCCTCAGTCCGACCTACGATGTGACTTCTGTCTCCCGATTAGACCCAGGCCGCTCCAGACCCTTTGGTGCAGTCTGGTGTACACCGAGCTCCGCTCCTGATACCACTGTCCCCACGGGAACGCGTGACCGCCCCACTCCGGGAAGCACCTGTTACGACCGCTGAAAAGCAAGCGGAGAGGACGCCTTGCCTGGAAGCGCAGGATCTGCTGGAGGCTCCACACCAGCTCGCGGGGGGAATTCCCTTCAATTCACTGCGGAGGCCCCAGGAAAGAACCATCCAGAGCAAACCATGTGCCCTGAGAGGCAAAACACAGATGACACATCCCAAAACGCGGCTGAGTTTGAGCCCAAGTTTTGTGACTTACGCCACGTCCTGAATCCAGGGGACACACTTCGTACCACGTAAACATACTTATTTTTGTTACTGAGGTGTATGTGACACACGCCGTGGCATCGCTTTCAAGTGTACGAGCTAACGACATGCTGTTTGGAGGTGCTGTGAAGTGACCACAGTCAGTCCAGGTAACATCCGTGTCCTCACGTAGTCACAACCATTTTTTTCTTGTGATAAGAACTCTTAAGATCTAGTCTCCCAGCTGCTTTCAAGTATGCAACACGGTGTTCTTAGCCACAGCCACGCGCCGTGCGCTACCTCCGTTACTTATTTATCCTATGGCTGAAAGCTTGTGCCTTTTGGACCCTGCACCCGTTTTGCCCATCCCTCAGCTCCTACCTCCGGCAACCACCAGTCTGTATCTGAGAGCTCTGGGCTTTTGTTTTTTGGATTTTTGCGGGGTGTCTTGGGGGGGGGGCGTTGGGGATTTCATGTTAAGTGAGATCATACGGTATTTGTCTTTCTCTGATTTATTTCTTACAGCATAATGCCCTCAAGATCCAACCATGTTGTTGCAAATGGCGAGATTTCTTTCTTTTTATGGCTGAATAATATTCCGCTGTGCATATATACATTTTCTTTACTCATTCATCTGTCAGTGGACACTTCGATTGCTTCCATATCTTAGCTATTGTAAATAATGCTGCAGTGAACACAGAGGTGCTCTTTTCACATTATTGTTCTCATTTTCTTCGGATAAATATCCAGAAGTGGAATTGCTGGATCTATAAGCATGTTTATTAACATACCATACATTCTTAAGGAGCAGTCAGGGTCTATTTCTTTCTTCTCCAGGCATCCTGCCACTATTGCTTCAGAGATTTGATCCTTCACTCTGAAAAGTTAACAGCTGAAAAGTTCAAACAACCTTCCTCACCCACACCAATATCACACACACACACACACACACACACACACAAAGTTTGGTACATCTAAGTTCTAAGCTGCATTTGTCCCTACATCGTATCATTTTTTTTCTTTTCGCATTTGTAAATCCCACTATTACTTTTGAAAATCAGGTTAAAATTCACTAAATTAAACATGTCTTAGTTATAGTTACTGCAACCTTAATCTATACCTCTTGAGCAATTATCTGAGGTTTTTTTTTTTCCCAAATTTGCCATGCCAACAGGTCTAAGATTAGAATTTACATTAGCAATTCTCAAGCCCATGAGTTCTAAACAAGAAGAGAGAACCTACAGTTTTATTAGCTTTTGACAGAAAATAACATCCTGTTGCACATACCTTTAAGTCAAATTTGTCATGCTCCAGAGGGCCCATTTCTTTTAAAAGTGCAAAACTCAGAAGGCCAAGGAATAGAAATAGAAGGTGTGATCTTGGGTGTGAAACATCTGACTGTGTAATTACTACATTAAATATTCCTACATTTCAAAGCAAATGAAAATTCTCTAATAATCAACTAGCAGTCACAAACTAATATGTATCTTATTAAGTAATCTCTTAACAGGAATGGGACCAAATATGAAGTCTGACCACACTAGCCTAGTTATTGTTTGATCTGCTTTTCTTGAACTTGTTAAAGAATATATCAGAAAAAAATATTCAGTATAAAAGAAAAAAATGATAAGAGAGTTTGTTAGAAAACACAGGATGAGTCAAAGCCTGGAAGATACTATCAACTGGAAAATATTGAATGCATTTTCAGCAAGACTTATGTTACAAACTCAAATCAAGTTACCTGAATGGCACCAGATGTAGAAATTGAAAAACTTATTGCTAGGAATGTCAAAAATGGAAAAATAATACTAAACAAAGTGGAGCCATGCATAATTCTTGTTAATATATTTATCATCAATCACCAGTTTCATATCTACTGTAGGTCTCCGGTTCTTTCAAAGTTCTCCATATTTTTTTATTTTTTTTAACCTTCCAAAACTTTACTGTTGTAAAAGTTTCCACATAGCCTGTAGGTAGCCTGTTTAGGAGAAGCTGCTATCTGTTCACTATTTTCTCTTTGATATATTCATATAATCTTTCCCCACCAAAGCCTGTTCCCTCATATCATTTATAAGTAATGGTTTGGCATTCTTTCCGATTCTTTCCTGAACTGCTCTAAAACCAGCCCCTCGCCTCCATCATATACCCATGATCCTAATGCAGGCTCTTACCATCTTTTGCTTGAATGATTCCAGTAGATTCCAAATTTGTCTTTCTGGTTTCCCTGAAGGAATAGCTAACACTTTCTTGAGGATGAACCACCATAAAGACTTGCTCTACCAGATATTGAGACTTATTATAAAGTAACGATAATTAAGAAGATGTGGCATTAGTGCAAGAATAGACAAGTAAACTAATGAAGCAGAATAAGGAGTCGAAAAGGGCCCATGCCTACCTGAATACTTGATTTATAACTAAGATGGCATAGCAGGGCAGTGGAGAAATAATGTTCTTTTCAACTGATGGTTCTGGAAGAAGTATGTATCCATATGGAAAATAATGAAATTACAGATTTAGCTCATACACGGGTGAGAATCAGTACCTGGTATGTTATACGCTTATGGTGAAAGATAAAGCTTAAAGCTTTTAGGAGCTGATAGATTTCTTTGTGTCTTCTGGTAGGAAAGGTTTTCTTAAGTAAGACATAAGAAGCGATCAAAAGAGGAAAAATTAGATCTATTTCAGTATATTAAAATTAAGAACTTTGGGATCCATCAAAAGATACAAATTAGTAGAGTAAAAACAAACAAAAACAAAAACAAATCCCAAGAATGGAAAAAAGTTATTGTAACATGTAAAACAAGACAAACATTCATATCCAAAATACGTTAAAAAAAAAACACAAAACCCTACAAAACGTTAGAAATAGGCACAAAGCGTAGAAAAGGACACTTCATAAACAACACATGAAGTATCATGAACAGACACTTCATAAAAAAGAAACTGAATAGCTAACAAATGTATAAAGAATGCTCAGTCTCATAAAATAACTAGAAGATCCAAATTTAAATCATAAGGAGATTCTACTACATGCCCACCAAATTGGCAAAATTTAAAAATCTGAGAGCCCCTGAGTGGCTCAGCTAGTTAAGCAGCCAACTTGGTTTTGGTTCAGGTCATGATCTCAGGGTTGTGAGATCAAGTCCCATGTTGGGTTCCACCCTCAGTGCAGAGTCTGTTTGAGATTCTCTCTCCCTCTCCCTCTGTCCCTCTCACCTGTGTTCTCTCTCTTAGTCTCTCTCAAATAAATAAATAAATCTTTTTTAAAAATAAAAATAAATTAAAGGAATGACAATAGCAAGTGCTGACAAGGACGTGGAACATTGAGAACGCTCAGACCACTTGAGGCAGGCAAAATGGCCGTGCCACTTTAGAAAATAGTTTGGCCTCTGCTACTAAATTAGAAGATATGTTTATCTTATGACCCAAAAAGGGCACTGCCTTGAGGAACGTGTGTGCATGTGCAAGAGGAGATGTTAAGGGATAGTCACAGCCACACTGCTTATATGATCCCAAAGTTGGAAGCTACTGATGTGTCCATCAACAGTAAATTGTCTCGTGTATCCATGCATGGAGAAGCACCTGTCAATGAAATTTAATAAGCTACAGCTCACAAAGCAAGTAATAGCATAAGTGAAAGAAGCAAGGTGCAAAAGAATATATACAGAATGACTTCATTTATATAAAATTAAAAACAAGCAAAGCTAAACTGTAGTGTTTAAAGATTTCACACATTGCTGGTTAACTCTGCAGAGGGGGTAAAACTATAAAACTAATCAAGACCTTGATCATCATTAAAGATTGTGGTTAACCTAACAGGGTTAGGATTCAGGTCGGGCTTCGAGTTCAGGATTGAATCAGGGTTAGTGAAGGACAGAGTGTGAGGGGGAGAATGTGACCAGCAAGGAACTTCTGATGTGAAGGCAAGGCTCCATCTCTCACCTGGATGGTGTTACATGGATATTCATTTTATAATTTTTCAAAAAATACTACCTTTAGGTTTTGTGTACTCTCTATATGATCTTTATTTTACAGTATAATCAGATTGAAAAAAAATATTTTTCCACTAGATAAATGGGAATCAAAGTACACAGACGTATTCCTTATAGACCCTATTGAGTTAATTATCTTTAGCTCAGAAAATAGTTGCTCCCATTAGAATAATTCTGAGTTACTATGTAGTCCTTGCAATTATACAGAGTAGAATCTTTATACCTCTAAACTTAGCTCTCAAAAATTTTTTTTATGGAGACTATAACTACTGTCATGGGAATGATATTCAGATAGAACCGAGATAAGCTATAATAAAAAAGGTAGGGGTGCCTGGGTGGTTCAGTCGGTTAAGCATCTGCCCTTGGCCCAGCTCAGGAGCCAAGGCCTCCTGGGATCAAGGCCCACATCGAGCCCTGCACTAAGCCCCGCATTGAGGCCTGCATCAGCTCCCTGCTCACCCGGGAACCTGCTTCTCCCTCTGCTTCTGCTCCTCCCTAGCCCCCACTCTCTCTCTCAAATAAATAAATAAAATCCTTTTAAAAAGTAAGTAAAATTTAAAAGATCAAAGTCAAATAACTGGGAAAGGTTTAATGCCAACAGGGAAGACAGTGATTGGCAATATCTTCCTGACCACAATGAGAAAACCCTGACGGGACTGCTGCCCTGCCTGTGACCAGAGCCCAGTTGGCTCAGATGGCCATTGCTGCTCTGTCTTGCTCTTTACAATTCTCTCAACATGGCTGATATATTAACATTTTAAATTTTTAAAAAATGAAATGTCTTAATTTGGGGATCTAAAATATTTGGCTATTCTATTGCTGCCACTACTGCCACCTAGTAATTGTGTAGCTTGTTATCCATTCATTTCTTCGATGAACACCCAGTTGCTGATCAAACACAAGACACTGCTGAACACTGCTCTTCAGAAGTTTTATCCATCACAGGCATCCTTACTTTCTTAACTCATGTAATTTCCAACAGTATTTTGGGGTAGATAGTAGATATGTTGTCATTCATTGCTTGGGTTTTTTAATTGGATTTTATATTAGTTATCTTTTGCTGTGAGCAACCCAGACCAAAACATAATGAAAAAAATCATTTGTGGAGTTCCAATTCTGTCAATCAGCAAGGCAGGTTCCTCTAGTTTGGGTTAGCTCAGCTAATTTTAGCTGGCCTCACTAGTGAGTCAGCCAGCAACTGGCTGACCTAGGATGGCCTCGCTCAGTGTCTGTCCATGATGATAGGATGACGGGGTCGCACATATTTCATCATTTGGCCAGCCAAGCCACGTCTCTTCATGTGGCAGTCACAGAGTTCCAAGACCAGCAAAAGGGTAAGCCAAATGTGCAACCATGTTGCAAGTCTCTGTGCATGTCACATTTGCTAAAGTCCATTGGTCAAAGCAAGTCACATGGTCCAGCCCAGAGTCAACGCAGGAGGATATAAGCAAAGGGTATGAATATAAAAGTTGAGAAATCTGGGGCCATCTTGGCAATCCACTGTAGCCATAGGGGGCCTTTCCTAAGATCATACTGTTAGCATATGGGTTTGGAAGCACAGTTCATGGCTTCTCATTTCTGGTTCAGTGTTCCTTCCATCAGGGTAAACAAACACAGGGAAGAGGGGAAGCTAGTGGAGATAGGAATTGGGAAGGGTGTGCAGGGGAAGACGATTAGGAAGTCAAACAGGGTAAATTTAGATTACAAAGGTTACTCAGTTAAAGTGGCTGAGGTAGTGAAATTAAGCAATTGCCACATGTTGCTTTATCTTCTGCAATGCAAACCAATTTTAAGATGCTATATTTTCTAAAGTAAATATGTAATATTATTGTAATATATTTTTTAAAAGAAAATTTATGAAGACAAAAAAGTCAAAAAGGCCAACATCATCATACCAAGAACAGTGTCACAGCTATTTTCTGTTAGCTGTTTCAATTTATAGTAAGAAGAAAGAATCAAGACCCTTTTAGTCTTCTCCAATCACAAACTAATTTGTTTGTTAATTGTATTGGTAATTAATTAGCATCACATTTGAAATTTTCCAGGTTTAAAGAAAAATCCTTAGAGAAAACCACTTTAAGTACATTTTCCTGGTTGAAGTATAAATTGCTACAACATTTCAGAAGATTAATTTATAAATATGAATGTGTGCAGAATGTATTCAATTAATTTGATAAAATCAATGAGGATACATGTCAAGGCCAAAAGAGGATAATAAACTAGAAGTCATGAAAAAAAAAATTTTTTAGAATGTTCTAATCATCAATGACATAAACGTGAAGAGCATTATCATTCATTGCCTCTTCTTATGCCCTTTCTCCTCTTCCCCATCTCCCCAGGATCACCATCTCCACACGGCTTCTTAGAGATGAGTCAGGAATCCTTTTTTCCTAGTAAGTGTACACACTATTTAAGTCAGTTTCACAAAGTGGATGCCCATTAAATGTGGTTGCCTAAATGATAGCTAATGCAAAGAATACAGTAAAATATCAAAACTGTTGCCCCCACAATATTTATTTTATCAGTAGTATTGTAAATGCTGCAGAATATTGAGTCCTGGAATGCCAGAGGAGCTCCTCATTTGCAACTTCGGTTTTTCATTGTGCTTATCTCACATGAAGAACATCACAGCTCAATCCACAGTATGGAAAAGTCAACAAGCATAAGTACTTGAGGGGCCATGTTCGGCTGGTTTGGCTGCCACGGGGTTTGGCTCATACTCCTGCACTTCTTTGCTTTCATCCTTGAGCAGATTACTAGTGCTGAGACTCAGAGTCTTCATCTGTAAAATAGGATCCCAGCACCTACTCCAAAGACTATGTGAAGGATAGGATAGACTCAATCTGTACTTAGCATGTTTAGCACAGAGCTCACTGGGGATACTCTTTACACGACCACCTCTACTATTACTAATAACATCATCATTATACGACAAATAATTGATAGAGTGTTGGTTCACAAACTGAGATAATAGGAGAAACCAGATCTATTTCTAGATTATTCCCAGATTTTCTTTTTTTATTTGTTTTCTAAACTTCATTAAATCTCATTTACAGCAAACCAGAGAAGCCATTTCCTGATGTCCTCTCATGTATTAATTAGTTTGCCCAGACCCTTGTTTATGCCACCTGCAGCTCCTTTCCATATTCAGAGGACAGATGTTATTGGCCTTCCTTCACTCCCATCAGGACACTGCTCTGCCTTCTTCCTAGAGTCTCTGATCATCTTTCTATGTATATTTAAATGCACCACAGGGATTTTTTTTTTTAAAAAATCAGGCTGATAAAGATGCAGCCTAGTTCTTTAAAAAAAAAAGTTATCCTTCTGAAAAGATTAGAGATTTCAGTGCCAATATCCCTCTTAGAGAAAAGAAAATCTTTTCATGCAGATATAAGGAAGAAAGGCAAACTCTTTGCAAGGGGCAAGTCTTATTCCTCGTTGGGCCCTCATTGTTTAGTAAACAATAATATGTACATGCTAGAGGGAGAATATCTTGTTGAAACAATAAATGGCCTCTATGGACTTCCAAGTGCTTTGAGAAAATTGCTATTAATTTTCCCAATCATCCTGTAGCAATGAAAATCTCAGTTCACAGAACTGAATTGGGATCTCAAGAGTCAGGTGGCAATTGCACAGTAGAAAGGTCCCCCAGTGGTCTACTTTCTGAAAATATTTTGGTCATTTTTGTGAAGGGTTATTACTAAAAATGAATACCAAAGGTTCAAAAACTTTGTCAGCTATTCTGAAGAAAAGTTTTCCAAAAAATTAGGCAAGTCTGACTTTCCTTTCAGGATTACTTGAAGAATTGACTGAAATGGATCACAAAAAAAAAAAAGTGAAAAAATAGAATATGAAAAAAAAAAGTATGCTAAGAGCTGGTTGTGTCCTTCTAAGACACAGCATTAGGTTATGACTTCATTCACAGATGTGGATTCAAAGGATCTTTCTTTTTTTTAAGATTTTATTTATTTATTCATGAGAGACACAGAGAGAGAGAGAGAGAGAGAGAGAGAGAGAGAGGCAGAGACACAGGCAGAGGGAGAAGCAGGCTCCATGCAGAGAGCCTGATGCGGGACTCGATCCCGAGTCTCCAGGATCACACCCTGGGCTGAAGGCGGCGCTAAACCACTGAGCTACCCGGGCTGCCCTCAAAGGATCTTTCATATAAAATTGTTTGGGGTACACCAAAAAGTCTATTTAGATTAAAACTATTTTCTCCAGCAGTTCCTACTGATTCTTATTCATTTAGAGTGATTCATCAACTCCTATAATAATGACTCTGAGAAGGGCCATAATAAGTCACCTTTAGTGTGACTATTTTAGTGTTAATTAATTCATCCAAAGAAAACTAAACAGACTAGATTTTTTTTATATCAAAGGGTGTAGATACAGAGTATTTCTGCGGGGACGTCACAGTGGTGAGTCCTGAGCAAACAAGAGACAGCCAGAGGACATGAACATGGTGCTGTGGGACAGAATGCTGAGGCTGTGGGTAGGCAACTTCCTCTAAGCCTCAACTCCCTCCCTATTAAAGAGGAATAATTCTGTCTTGCTTAGCTCTCAGAGTCACAGTGAAAATCAAATTCAATAATATTTTAAAACATCCAAATGTTTAATTCAAATATAAAAAATTCAAGTATGGGTCCTAGAAGTGTGGCAGAGGGTCAAAAGGACAAAAACCATTCAGGCGGCATAAGAGTGAAGATATAAATAAATGAATACATAGATAAATAATATAAGAAATGTCAGTTATTAAGTTTTACTTGAAATTTCTCCTGAAAACAGTGTAGATATTTTTTATTCAAGGACATAAAATAAGGATTAAAAATAAGACAAGTTGCTGCATTAAATGAAGATTCTCTAACATTTCTAAAAAACCCTGGAGACATGAAAGTCAGTCTCTTTCCTTGATCTCTCCTTGAAGAAAAGGCAATAGCCAAAAAAAAAAAAAAAAAAAAAAAAAACCAGTGATATATTTTCAAGCCCTGATGTACACAGATGCCCATGAGATCTGAAATGAAAAAAAAAAGAGCAAGCTGCTGAACTATATTCTTAGATAGATTTTATTATTTATATGTATGTTTGTAAATGCAGATTAAAAGGGCTAGAAAACACTCTACACTATTAATAGTGTTACCTCCAGGGGGAAGAGTGAGGCTGGGGAAAGCTAGGAAGGAGGGCTTTCTTTACACTTCTGTCTTATTTGAAATTTCTAATCATACACTTTATGATCTAAAAAAAATACAATGATAGATATTATGATAGACATGCACAGTGTCTTACCCTGGGGGATGGGCTCAGCTGAGCCCTGATAACTGAGAAGGAATCAGTCAGAATATCAGAGGAAGGAAAAAAAAAAAAAGAGGAAGGGTACTTATGGCAGAGAACTAGCATGTGCAAAGGCCCGGGGATCTAGGAGGAGGAGAGCTATCCAATATGTGTAGTAGCTCAATAAAAACAAATCTTAGGTAAATATGGGAGAAGAGTGGAGGGTGACGGTAGAAGGGTGATCACCTGGCCTGTGTAAGATGCTAAGGAATTTGAACTTTATTCTAGCCACTAGGAAGCCATTGATGAATTGGGGGCAGAGGAGTAACATGCTCCAGTTTGTACTTTAGGGAGATTCCACTGGAAACAATGTGAAGAACGGATGGATTAGAAGGAAAACCAACTAGGGAAGCACTTACTATCATCAAAAAAAGAGTTGTTGAATGCTTGACCTAAAACCATGGAGAGGAATCAAAAAATCTATTGGTTATTTGCAACTGAAGTTTAAAATGGAGATCCAGCCAAGAGATAAGGCTTTAAGAATCAGCATTTCCCAATTCCGTTATTCATATTTCCCATCACAACCTAAGAAAGACCCATATTATTTTTTACTCAGTATTTTTTTTACTGATATTAAGCCCCTCTTGAGCAGGAAAATCATGGGCTTGAGGCACTGTGATTTTCTAATACACCTTAATATAAGCACATAATGATTAAAATAGCATCTAAGTCTTCTCAAAAAAACAGCAATGATAACCATAACATGCTTTAGGACACACAGGATCCATTGCTTCCAATTCTAAAAAACTCTGTAAGTCTATGTTATTTAGCTAAATACTTCCTTGGAAAACGGGACCCAAAGATGTTATAAGTAATTTGTCCAAGGCTTAGCTTAGAACAAGTATAGTCTCCAGATCAGGTATCTTGGAGATGCAAATTATCGGGCCCTAAGTCAGAAATTCTGAAGGTGCAAGGGAGCAATCTATACTTTCAGAAACTCTCCATGTGAATTTGATGCCCCTACCTAAAGTTTGAAAACCTCTGCTTTGGGCCACCCACAGATTTCTTCAGCAAAGAGACTGAGGCAATTAGAAGAATCCAGGTGAGATCATTTCCAAGTCAGTGCTCTTACATCTAATAACATCTGATACTCTTTTTTATTATCCAGATCCATACTGTGCCTTTTGGAGCTCATGCTCAGTTCATTGACAACCATTAAATAAATCAATTGAGGATGAAGATGCATTAGTGGTTTTCTAGATCTCTAGTGTACCATTTCTCAAATTCCAGTCATTCTCATACCACAGCACCTTCATAATTCTGCTCCTAGTATGGATCACATATTTACTTAAAGTTTTTCTTCAAATGAATCTTTTTTTTACTTTAATAAATCAAGGGACAAATTTATACTATCACTACCACCAGAAAGTCAGTATCACTTGCTGTGAGTAAAAGTTAACTACAAAGACACAGTGTCAGATTCTATCCCTGTTTGTCAAAAGTGCTTCTCTTAGGGGACCTGGATGGCTCAGCCACTTAAGCAACTGCCTTTGGTTCAAGTCATGATCACAGGGTCCTGGGATTGAGCCCCATGTTGTGGGTGGGGTTGGGGTGGTTCCCTGCTCAGCGGGGAGTCTGCTTCTCCCTATCCCCCTTGCTCATGCCCTCTCTCACTATCTCTCTTAAATAAATAAATAAAATCTTTTTTTAATAAATAAAATCTTAAAAAAAAAAAAAAAAAGGTCTGCTCTTAAGCATTGCATTCCTGTAGGGGCACCTGAGTGGCTCTGTCAGTTGAGCATCCAAATCTTGGTTTCAACTCAGGTTATGATCTCATGGGTCATGAGATCAAGCCCCATGTGAGGCTCTGAGCTCAGCGGGGAGTTTGCCTGAAGATTCTCTCCCTCTCCCTCACCCCAACTCACAAACTCTCTCCCTCTCTCTCTCAAATAAATAAATTTTAAAAAAGAAAGAAAGAAAGAAAGAAAGAAAGAAAGAAAGAAAGAAAGAAAGAAAGAAAGAAAGAAAGAAGAAAGAAAGAAAGGCATGGCATTCCTCTATTACCAAGGATGGTTAGCCCATTTTAGAACAGCATTTAAGTTTCATACC
This sequence comes from Canis lupus dingo, assembly GCF_003254725.2. NCBI lineage: Eukaryota > Metazoa > Chordata > Mammalia > Carnivora > Canidae > Canis > Canis lupus. The sequence continues at coordinate 60,929,538 of NC_064257.1, forward strand.
TAACTTGATGCACACTGGATAGAAAAAGCATTAAAATGGACATGAGGTTCTCATTATGTGACTCAGTATTAGCTAACTGGATGAGCATGAGCCCCTAAAATCATTCCATTCCCACAGTGGTTTATATCCCATACTTCAGGCAATGCTGGCTTGAACCACATGTACAGGATGAGATAAACCCTGAGAATGCACAGATTTAGAACAGGAAAGCTCCGAAAATAAAACTTCCGTATTTAAGAAGTGAGCAAAAAAAGAGTAAACAATGGCGACTAGAACACCACACCTGGCCGAACTGAGAAGGAAGCCCTTAAACTATACCCAAGGTTTTTATTTTATAGATGAGGAAACTGAGACACAGGGTGATTCTATGACTCACTCAAGTCCAGTCTAAAGTGAGAACTAAGGTCTGCTGAGCCCCATTTTAGTTTTTTTGTTTTCTTGTTTTTTTTGTTTTTTTGTTTTTTTTTTTACCCTACACTGCAGCTGCTTCTAAAGCTTAGGACAAGTGCCACATCCCAACAGCTCCAGCCCACTGACTACCTTCCCTCTAACATGAATTCTCTATGTTACTTAGTGGGTAGTTAACCAAGCAGTGCCTGAATGGCTGTTTATGTTCTACTGGGCTGCCTTAGCTCCCTCCAAAACCTCCTCTGAGAAAAATCCATGTTTCATGGATCCTTTTGTCCCCTTTAAAGGAAATCTTAGGAGGTCCTACCCACAAGAGAAACTCAGTGAAATGTATGTTGACTGATAAAACTTAAAAACTGCAAGAAAGCATAAATGTTAGAGAAGAAAAAATTGTATAATTTGCTTTTGACAGTCATATAACATCCTCAAATTGTCAAATAAAATTTTCCTTAAGTAATTTTTTATCACATAATGTAAGGTCAGTGAATTAATAAGAGCAAGGGTCAGCACTATCCATCTAGTAAAGTTCAATATGAGAAAAATCTGAAGACTGAAATTAATTCCCACCTCTCAGCCCCTGGCTCTGGGCTGGTTAGCATTTTCACTCATTGGGTTCTGTGTCTGCATGAGAAGAGCCACAGCCGACGTTATAAGAGTGTAAAAGATATAGAACTGACAGGGAAACACTTGGCACGTACAGACCATTGAAAATCTATACAAAACATTCAACATTTGAGAAGTGAAAAATCACAATTTATTTTATTCTTCTTCCAGGGCCCTAATCCACTCTCCTTTCCTCTACATGAAACAAAATAGATCCCCAAATAAACTGGAGGATAAAACCAGTACTTACAAACCCCTCAGTGAAAACCAAGAGCTGCACGTTTTGTCCTGGCGTTATGAATTCCTCCACTTTATAAACTTTAAGAGGCACCGAGAAACTATGAAGATGATCTGTTTCATTTTTGAGACATATAAAAATAAAATATGATGTATGGCTTCCTCAAAATTCAAAAACTAAGGAAACATTCTCAGTGGTACAGTAGAGTAGTTACACTAAACACTGGTATAGCAAACAATCCCAAAATAATTGCTTGTTCCTGTCAAGACAGGTGAGTTTAACGTGTGTGCAGGTGAAGTGAGGGGATAGCAGAGTAGCTGTATGTGAGCAATTAATTCTAGCGATGCTATTGACAGAAAAGTCCAGAAACACATCAGTGATCTACCTGAAGTCTTTACAGTGCTTCTACTTTTATAAAAATATTTCACATTTCCCCCCACAATCTTATCAAAGGGAGTCTGCAGTTTTACTCAGAGCTGTGAATTGGGTCTCATGGGCTGTGTAAGATTTGAACAGACCAAGTTATTTCCTACATGAATACATTCATGATAAGCAAGTCTTCGATTAGCCGTTGGCAGCGCAGCCACCAGACACACCCTTCTGCACCTTGGATTGATAGGCACTGAAACATCTCTAACGGTTTGAATTATTTATTTTAGGAAGGGCTTGGGCCCAAAGACTGGGAAAATATTACCAAACCCTTCTCTTCCCCCAGAAGGCTTGTCTCTTCTCATTCCAACAGAGTAAAGAACATTCTAGTTTTCCTTACCAGAATCCTTTTAGATGCCTGAGGCAGGGCAGATGGGAGGTAGAAAGAGAATATAAACTCTTTGGGAATTCCTTCACATGAAGGAAGAAAAGTTGTATTGAGATTTAAATACTCCTGCCTCAACAAACACAAATAACCAAACAAAATTTAACTTCCAAAAATTCAAATCGCTGCCCTAGGGAGAAAGAGCTCAAACTAACAGATGCTCAGTCATTTTAGCAATCTTTTAGAATATTGGAATTTAATAGTTTATTATCTGCACCAATAACAACAAAAATGATGGGACTCTAGGTCTCAGCATTAAAACAAAATTATCCCTACTACATTATCTCTAATATGACAATTGTGAAGAAGGCATCAAGACTAAGTAAGAAATGTGTTTTAATGAATGTTGCTATTGTGTTAAATGAGATTAATATGGGCTTTGAATTTTAGAAACATTGAATTAAGCATCAGGTAATGAAGAGTGATTATCCTATAAAAATAGGAGTATGGGGATCCCTGGGTGGCGCAGCGGTTTGGCGCCTGCCTTTGGCCCAGGGCGCGATCCTGGAGACCCGGGATCGAATCCCACGTCGGGCTCCCGGTGCATGGAGCCTGCTTCTCCCTCTGCCTATGACTCTGCCTCTCTCTCTCTCTCTCTGTGACTATCATAAATAAATAAATAAATAATAAAAATAAAAAAAAAGTTTTAAAAAAAAAAAATAGGAGTATGTACAATGGTCCTCTTCTTCACCAGAGATGCCCCAGTGTGTAGCATCAAACTGTGAACTCCTATGTGAACCCAGAGCTGCCCTCCAGATAGAGCAAGGATTTTGCTAAACTCCCTGCATAACATCAAATAATGGTTTCTCCCCTATTTGTCTTCTCAATTCTGCAAACCAAAGAAAGAAAGAAATGAGGCTAAAAGTCTTTAAAGATAATACGATGAGTTCTTGAAAAGGAAGATTGTATAAAGTCACATCAATTTTAATGGAATCAGATTTGTGAGTTTGGGAGTCGGTCTCTAACTCAAAATACAGTCTCCTCAAAGATGGGCATTGGGCTGTATGCTGATTGGTGGCTCTGGTAGTCAGGGGGACAGAGACTTCGGGTGCGTTTGGGCCGGATGCCATGCACATGCTCTAGCTCTTCTGGAATGAAGTTTATGAAAGATCGTGAAGATGGGCCCCCCTGCTTCCTATCTCGTTCTCATCTGTGAAATCACTGAAATCCTTTCTCAAGATCTCAGCAGAATGATGATATCAGAAAAAAAAAAGTGTCTTTGAGTATATCTCCAAAGAAAATTAAGAGATAGAGCCATTAAACAGAAATGATATATATTTTATTTTGGCACCTGACCTTTTTATGTGGTTAATACATGAAGATAGCCTTAGAAACACTTTTTCTTTTCTTTCTTTTTTCTAGGAAGATAAGTAAAATTTTCTAGGTCTTGTTTGTGTCAGACACTGTGCTAAGTGTTTTGGCATTTGACATATTATCCAATTTAATCCTTGTAACCCCATACAGGTAGGTGTTTTATTTTAATTTTACAAGTGAAAAGAGCTGAGCCTCGGAGAAAAAAAAGATAGAAGGTAAAAATGTTGATCTTTTCTTGAGTTAGAGTATGAATAAGATATGAGCTTATGACCATAACTCTATAAAAACAGTCATTCCAAATAAAGATATTTTTTCATGAGATTATCACTAGTGGAAAGTGTCTTTCTAAGCAGCTGACTGCTCAGTTCAGAAGAAAGTCATTGACGCCAGTCCTTACAACTCCGTTTCTTGGCTCTCTTTGTAATTCATGGTGGTTAAAAGGTCTGTTCCTTGGATGAGATGGTCCAAGTTTGAATCCTAACTGTATGTTTGGGGTGACTACTAGCATAGACTTGCTGGTGGTATTCCGTTAGGCATATTACTCATCTTGGGAATTTGTAGGGGGGGGTTCTTTAGGGGGTAGGGGTGTGATGGTATTGACACGAGACAGCTTGTTCCTGTCTCACCAAGTCCAAGAATGAGTCTCATGGACAACGGAGAGCGAGCAAAGCCATAGAGGCTTATTAAGCAGAGATACAGAGAAAGCTCTCAAAAGTGAGAGGGGTCCCATCAGGGTCGCCACCGAGGGCTTGTAGGGTCTGTCTTTTACAGGACACTGACCAGGGAAGTTGGTAAATTTCTTGTCAATGTCGGGGTGGACATTTAGAAGGAATATGGTGGACGTGTAACAAACAAGATGTTTCTGTATAAAATGAGCACAAACAAGGTGTTTCCTTCTCACCGGTTAATCTCTCCTCCATAATATTTCTCTACATCTGGGGTTTCTGTGAGCCTAGTAGCCATTAAAGGGGGATACTTCCTAACATTTTGGAGCTAGGGAGGTTTATTTTTTCTGTTTTTACTGTCTTATCTCTGTATTCTTGGGATGGGTAGGAGCCTGACTCCGGGGCCTTTCCCTTTATCTTTCCCTGCCTCGCCCCCTCTGCCCCTAACTCCTTCCTACATCAGTATCTATCTACGTGGGGCAGTTTAACATTCTGCAAGTTGACAAGAGAGCGATATGTGGGCAGCTACTATTAAAAGGACCCTGAAAGACAAGATAGGCCACTGTCACAGCTCCGTTGCCCAGAGAGCATGCAAGACCCCCTCAGCAGTCAATAGTCTTCAGGATGCTGGTTTGTGTCCAGCATTGGCCAAGTCTTTATTCGAAATCTCCTGAGGTAACCCTGTGACATTCCCCAGCTCCTTGCCAAGGGGCAGGGTGGAGAGAACCCTATTCAAGCATAACCTCATATTCTGCTTCCATAGTGTTAATTTTCCTCACATGCCTTAGGTTTTCCCTTTTAAATCTCAGTGCGCAATATTGAAAGTCAAGGAAACTGAACGCTGACTTCTTTCTAGTTCTTTTTATTCCTTTTATAATATTCCTACTTCTTGGAGGAATATGGAAGTCTCTGATTAACTAGGGGGAAATGTAAGTTGGGGAAAAGAAAAGCTCAACAAATAATATCTCAAGATATAATCTCGGTTCGTAAGTATGGAGAACAGACTGAAATATAACTGTCTAAAGTTACAGAGTTATTTCTTTTTATTTTATTTTATTTATTTTTTGAGAGACAGAGAGTGCACACGGGTGGGAGGTAGAGGAGGGGCGCAGAGGGAGAGGGAAAGAATCTCGAGTAGGCTTCACACCATACCCAGAGAGAGCCTGATGCTCTATCCCACAACCCTGAGATCATGACCTCAGCTGAAATCAAGAGCCGGGCACTTAACCGACTGAGCTCCTGATGTTAGAGGTATTTCTAGCATTATTTATATGGACAACAAAAACAAAAGTGCCAGATTCACTTATGATGATCATTTTGTTTACAGCCATTTCCCTGCAGTTACCTTTTCTCTCCTCTACGATTTTGCACATTAGTGTACTCCGAAGCTGCTCCGCTCAAATGAGGCGTTGACATTTGCTCCTGTGGTAGTAGAAATTCTAGCGATGGAATGATATTTACTCTTAGGGCAGGCCTTCCTATCGTGTCCCTCCTTCCACTCCCATAACCGTGCACACCCACCACCACGGCTCCTTGTTCATGCTTAACATTTTTGCCTGTGTTTCTTCCATCTCTCACACCTGTATCAAATGATAATGGGAAATATGTTTTATAAACGAAATGCAAGTACGGTCTAAATTCCAATGCTAGAAATTGCCTCAAATAATAAAAATAAGAGCATCCATGTATATAATGGAGTGCTGGAAGCATGTCATAATGCATAAAATAGTCTTCTGTTATTGCTGTTGGAGATTACTGCTTATAAAGCACCTTCCCATGCACTATTTGGTTAAATGTAACAGCTTACTATCTCATTCGAAAGAAGTATCCCAATGAAAGGAAATGTTAGTGGTTTGTAATCTTAAGGAGAGCTGGCCTTCTCTCTTATGCTGAATGCTCACAAAAGCAAGCACACCTGGCCTTTTACTTAGTAAGTGAGCCACGTGCCCAGTTTGGAGAAGGTAGGCTGTGGGAGGTTTGTAGAATGAGGTAGCCAATCCTTTAGGTGCAGCCATGTCTCTGGGAACCGTTTCTATCTGGTCTAAATGTTCCCATTATTTCTGTGATACCCTGTGCACTTTAAATTTTTCAACAATTTTTCCTTTTGAATTTTCATCACTAGCGCTGCCAAAATCAGTCTGTCCCTGCTATTGACAGCCTATGGCTGTCACTAGCTGCCCCTTTCCATTTGTCAACAATGACAAGAATGTCCATGGTACCTGTGAAGGCTGAGTCATTGCTAAGTAATTATAAGGGCCAGCAGGCATTTAGGCAACATCCCCTTTAGTGGATTTCCATAAAGTAAGACTTGTGAAGACTTTCATGGAATATTAAAAATCAGAATTATTTAAATAGAGGTGCCTAGGTGACTCAGTTAAGCCTCTGACTCTTGATTTCAGCTCAGGTCACAATCTCAGGGTCATTACATTGAACCCCATGGAGTCAGGCTCCACACTCAGAGTGGAGTCGGCTTGAGATTCTCTCTCTCTGCCTCTCCCCTGACTCACATGCTCTCTCTCTCTCTCTCTCTCTCTCTCCCTCTATAAAATAAAAATATATAAATAAAATCTTTTTTAAAAAAATCATTTAAGTAAATAATACCAAAGTAGAAAAAACCCATGAGTCATTTTGCCACCAGAATATGCTGGCAACATGGTATTAAGGTTTAGGTCATGATATAACAATAGTTTACATCATGTGGTTGATACACTGTGACCTGCTAGAGTATAAAAATACCTCTATCATTTCCCCTTGTCATTTATATACCATCCTCAGGATCAAAGGAAAAAATGAGATGCTAAGTAGACTACTTCCACACACATCCTCTTACTGAGCCAGGAAAGCCCCAGTTATACTAGGTGGATGTGAAAAGGCGACCTCCTTAACCCTTAAAAAAAATAAAATAAATAAAACTCAGCTCAGGTGCTTTCCCTCAACCCAACCAACTTACATGAGTCTTTAGCTGTTCACTGCTTCCCCAATCATGTATTCTATTTCTATTCCACCATTTGTACCAGCGATTTCACTTTATAATTTTTCTAAAATTATTTCAGTTCTGCACATGTTGGCTTCCTATCTCCCAGCAAACAGAAACTGTGACTAATATTTTTGAATCCTACCAATTAAACCTGGTCCAGAGCTCTATACATCATAGGTACTGCTTAGCAATTAAATCTAAGTTTGCAAATATATACATATTGAAAACCTATTTGACGTGAATAACAACAGGCTGTAGAAAATGCAAAGATGATTAAGACATAGCCTTACCTTGCAGTCATGAAAATTAACATTTAGTAGATAAGAGAGGCTCGTGAACAATTAGCGATAATAAAGGTAAAATGCTATAATTGCGCATGTAATTAGCTAATATATGCACGAATGCTTAAAAAAAAAGCAAGACATTTGCTATTAGTGATTACAGACGAAGGCAATTCCTTTACACTTAAAAGACCAGGAAAAACTTCGAAGTGAACAAAATCAAGTGTCTCGGGAGGATAAACATGAGAGGAGTGTATATCAGACTGAGCCTGAGCAAGTGCATGGTGAGCCAAGAGTGCAAGTTACACTAATCAAGAAGTTTAGCATGGCTACGTACTATGTGAGTGAAGGAAGATGCAGGGAGTTGGAATTTTAGCTGAAATCGTCATGGTAGGTGTTGGAAACCATACTAAATAGTTGGATTTTATTCTGCAAGCCTCTATTCCCCAAATTGTTGTCCAGGGAATTCTAGTCCCAAGAGATTTTCTATTACTAGACAGATGTGTGGCCAGAAACGTGGGGAAAATATGCATACAATGCTCCCCTCTTGAATATTCCTTATGCACATGAGTACACCAAAATTTCTGAAAAGTCTGATAGTAAAAAAGATTCTTAGTATTTTTAACTCACAGTTTCTCAAGCTTTATAATTCTTTCAATAATTCTTCGATGACATTTATTAACACCTTGTGGATCTAAGTCTCAGGAGAATGAATATGGTTTATGAAATGCTACTAGGCAAAGAGGACCAATTGTTTACCTGGATGGAAGTGAGTGATGGGGTCTGACTCATGTTTAATAAATGTTCATAGATTTCTCATTTCAGAAAAGGAATTTCAAGCAAGACAGATTTATCAGTGAGATCCCCGAAACACAGCCACCAAACCTATCAGTCCTGAAAGGGGGAAGTAGGGTAAATTGGTATAACCCTTTTTTGTCACAATGAAATATATGTAACATAAAGTTTGCCATTTTAACCATTTTTAAGAGTACATTTCAGTGATATTAACTGCACTGACATTGTTGTGTGATCATCAGTACTAGTCATTTTGAGAACACTTTTCCATTATCTGGGGCACCTGGGTGGTTCAGTTGGTTCAGCATCCAACTCTTGATTTGGGCTCAGGTCATGATCTCATGGGTGGTGGTATCGAGCCCCAAATTAGGCTCCTTGCTCAGTGGGGAGTCTGCTTGATATTCTCTCTCTCTCTCTCTCCCTCTCCTTCTACCCCTACCCCTCACCCCCTGCTGACTTCAAGTAAATAAATAACTATTTTTTTAAAAAGAACTTTCCCATCATCCCCATCTGGAACTCTATACCTATTTAAACAATCCCCATTACTTCTCACCCACTCCAGCCCCTGGTGACCACTATTCTTCTTTCTGTCTCTGTGCATCTGACTATACCGAGTAACTTATACAAGTGGAATCACTCAATATTTGTCCTTTTATGTCTGACCTAGTTCACTTGGTATATTTTGGGCATGATTCATTTTTAAAATAGATGGTCTGAGATCTATGAAAGAAATAAAAAAAAAACAAAACCAACACAAAGAACTGCATACTACCAAGTCCTAGTGAGAATTACCAGCAAAAAAAGCCATGCAATACAAATCTAAGTGTAAAGCACTGAAGGATGTAAAGGCATCAGAGCTTTCTTCAAGAGGGCAACCCTCTAATATAAAGAGCAGAAAGGTAAAGCGCTTAAGATTCATTTTACCCAGTTACGTAACTCTGTAGGAGATTGTGTCATCCCCTGTCGTTTATCTGGAGACTAATCAACATTATCCAGGCCTTCAAAAGGCTTTGCTTATGTTTAAATATCCAGAGTTCAATAAATAAATAAATAAATAAACAAAAAAGAAAAAAGAATAAATATCCAGAGTCCCTCAAACATCACAGAAGCCATTGAAGCTACCGTACTGGCTCTTCCATAAACAAGTGCATAGACTGAGGATCATGCTTTCATTTGTCCCATATGGTTACCTTTCAAATCATAAACAGCAGAACATGACCATAGAACATCTGATTAGCACTCAGATATCAAAGGCAAAACATGACTGTTTTGCTGCCCTGGGAAATTCTCACAGGGAAACAAAACAGAAAAATTAAGTGTACTTGTGGTAAAGAAAGAAAGCTGAGAAAAAGGGAAAGTATTACAGTTTATCTTTTTTATCTTCTCCATGTCTCCTGAAATTATATTGTTTTAAGCCCAAATCCTGTATATCTACGCAATCTCGAGATGGGTCCTAAAGTCTATCACCTTGGTCCTAAAACCCTAGTTCCCATGACCTAGTTCTCTCCCCGACGAAACCATCTCTCACAGGGCTGCCAGGTGGTCTTCCCACTATAGCAACACCATGATACTTTCCCTTCTTTGCTGCAAAATCTCTAATGCTCTAGTCATCTCTGTGGTCCAATGGTTAGGTTCAACATTCATGATTCCCCATCATTCAATCTTTTTTTGAGGCCAGGTCAAACTCCTGGAAATCAGCCATCCCTTCTCTACTTGTGGAAACCCAGTCTTCCAGTGTGTGTCATCAAGTGCTGTTTGCGGTAGATACTTCTATTTGTAGCCTTTGAAAAGACAGCTGAGTGAAGGAAAAAGCTTTGGAGTCCGCGTGCTCAGGTTCACACCGGGCTTCCCACCTGTGTGACCCAAGGCTAGTTGTTTAATTTCTTTGTGCCTCAGCTTCCTCACCAAAAGAAGAAGAAGCTAACAACATCTATGTGACTGGATGTGGGATCAGATTACATGAGGTAATATAGAGGAGGCTCTTGAACAGTACTGGATAGTGTTAGCTGTGCCTGGTCTGTGCTAACTTGTACTATCAAGCACAACGCAATGTGGCTCACTCAACAGTGTCTTCTGGATGAAAGGACCAGTTGAAATTAAATAATAATGTAACTAAATGTAAGGTTCTTGGGGCACCTGGGTAGCTTAGTCGCTTAAGCATCCAACTCTTGATTTCGGTTTAGGTCATGATCTCAGGGTTGTAAGATCTAGCATCAGGGTGGGCCTCCACACTCCATCTCCCTATGCCCCTTCCCCCCTCCAAAAAAAAAAAAAAATTCTTGTCTTCCATACAGGATACCCTGTTAAAATTGAAAGTTTCTGAACGATTTAGTCATGTCTACCATGTTTATGAATTATGAAAGGAAATAAAATTCTAATCTGCTCACTTTTTGATCTTGGTAATAAAAGTGAGTCAAACAAAAGAAGAAAGAGAAAAGGAGATTGATAGGAAAGAAAGGTCACCTGTCTATAGATGTCTCTTTTGTTTAATTACATTCTCATGCACGCTCCACACAGCCTCTCTGCAAATGCTTGCATCACAGAATTATGAACGATACTCACCTAGAGATCAATCATTCTGCTTCCTTACCACAGATGAAGCCTAGTTCCTCCCTGGGGACACAGTGTCCCTCTTAAAGTCCTCCAGTGAAAGTAGACAGACCCCTAAAGAATTAAATAATAATAAAAAAAAAGATTGCATACATTTCAGTGCCAAAATTTGGCAAGCAGTCCCCTTCCCTTACCCATCTCTGGATTTTATAATATGCCTTGTTTTGTTTAGTTGTGCTGTTTTAAATTCTTTTTATGAATTTACATTCACCCCTTGCATTATGGTTGCTCCCGTCCATTGACCTCCAGATCCTCTCTCACCTTCCTGGATTTTTTTATGAATATCTTTAACGTGGTCCTTGTATTTCACTCTTGGGTCTTCATTAATATCCTTGAAACTGCCATTTGGACTGGGAAATAGAGAAAAGTGATCTGCAGAAACAAAAGAAGAGGAAAACAGATGCACAGAGGAGGCTTCCTGGGTCTCTACAGCACTCCAGCTCATGATAGCCCTCTGAGGCCTTGCAGAATGCCTGCTCTTAGAGTCGTAAGAGACCTAGTAACCTTCCCTTTTCACTGAAGTTGTACAAATGGAGTTTGTGTTCTAACAGAACAATCCTTTTGGGGTGTTATTTATTTGCCTAAAGTCAGAAAAAGTTACAGCTCTCATGGTAATGTGGTCTTCATTTATGGCATGAAATCAATGCCTGACACCATCTTTGCCTCATTTTTTACTTTAATGAAATGAGAAGTTGTATTTAACTGCTTCCTGGAGCTATCAGAAAGAACTAATCAATCAGCAGAATGTGTCCTGAAGAAATGTGGTTACCACCTCCCACACGGGAGGCACAGCGTTCCCGCAGGAACTGATGACTACTCTAACTAGATCATCTCCCTATAGCTTTTTAACTTGAGGGATGGGGGGAGGATTTCACTAGTACTGGGTTCAAGTTTGGCTCTGACTCTTCACTACTTCTGTGGCAAGTACCCCCGAGGGTTCAGTGATCATCTGAGCAACTCAAGATAAAGAATCAGGTGGTGAACTTAGATAGGGACGTGGAGTGTTAGGGATCCGAATCATTGCACATCCATAGACTTACCTAGTCCGGCGCTTAGGATCCCAGACAGAGCAAATTCCTTACTCTAAGTGTTTTCTCCAATTACTTTGTCCTCACTCGTATCTTTGATGTGTCTGTTTTCTCTCTAATTTTTAGCCTCTGGCTTTAATTCCTTAATGTGTATATCTTTATTTTTAAGCCAATCACATAAACACTTTACAGATGGTCTAAATCTTGAATCCCTTCATGTTCTCTTAAATAGCAAGATTTTTGTAATGGTTCTATCTTGATTACCTGAAAATATAACTGAAGTATATGACAACTCATTTTTGTGTGATCTCTCTCCAAATTTGATCCAAACCCTGATAAAAGCTCAACGCGACACCAAAAACCGACCAAACAAAAACACTCCATTTGATTTTATAGCCAACTAATCAAATTAAAGCCTCTATGTCCTCCTTCTCTGATTTATCTTCCAAGGAGGATTTGACCATCTTGATGAAACAACCATTAACCTAGATTTCATCTGATTTAAGAGTCTCCATATAATTCCCAAGTGACAAAGATATATGATCTTTGGATATTCATTTGAAAAGAAAAAAGATACAATGTAAAAGACTTTTGACTGAGCTTGGAGTGAAATTGTACGGCTGCCCACTATTGGAGGATGAATCCCATCGGTACCCTCCCCCTTCCCTTCTCTTACTGATATATGGCTCCTAAAACTCTGCTCCCTCCAATTTCACTCACGGATTGTGTCCCCCTGCGAGCAGCCATGTTTGCTAAAGCTGAAATGTCATGATGATGGATCACAACCAGACACTCCATTTGGGGCTAGATGCCTGCGATCTGTCATTATGTGCAAATTTGCTTCTCACTGGATCTGGGAGAGATAAATAAGGAAGATGAAACTGCACATTGTTTTATATCCTGTTTTAAGTAAACGAACATGTAGCCCTATTAGATTCGGGGTCAGGCATCGGGGGAGTCCATGCAGCCTGTGAATTATGGAGGTGGGCCAGCTAAGGCCCCTCTAAGCCCTTCTCTTGCTTCCTTCCAGATTTTCAGATGCACAACAGCACCTAAGAAACACTTGAGGCCATCTGACTTAAAGTCTATTTCATATTTGTTCACTTCTTGCTTGAACCCTCGACCTACTCCTCATCTCCTCCGACTCACCCAGATCCTAATCCAAAGATGAATCCTTGGATTCATTATAGATGATGCCATTTCAGTCTCCAGCAGAAGCCCTGGGGAAACTCTCACTACATCTACTTTATCTCCAGTGAATATCAAATCATATTTCAATGTATAAAAGTGAGAAAGACTTTATCAGTTTTATTAAAGCTGTAAATTTTGTTTTTAAAGCCTGCCAAAGCCTGTGCTCCTAGAACCCTCACAGAGCAAATTAACTTTCTGGCCACTCCTTTCTCTGCTGAGTCCTCCAACTGGCCAGACCAACAAGACACTCCACACGGATCATGCGTGGGAATTGTCCTATGACTCAGGTTAGCAGCTTCTGTCAAGAGGGATATTTTTGTTTATTCTATCTGGACTCATACTCGGCACTATGCTATAACTCAAAAAAATTTTTTTTTAATTTAAAAAACTGCACACCTGAGAACTGCAGGTCAAGAGGACTACAGGCACCTCTGGTTTTGCAGACATACAATGGTTACCCTTGAGTTGTCTGGAACCTCAGAAGTGCCTCCTGTTTTCAATTTTTTTTTAAAGGAGATTCCACCCCCAGCATAGAACCTAACATGGAACCCAACATCAGGCTTGAACTCATAACCCTAAAGTCAAGAGGCAGCCATGTAACGGCTGAGCCACCCGAGTGCCCCTCCTATTCTCGCTTCTTGTCATGACCTTCTGTGCATGCTCTTAATGTGATCCAACCCCAGCCTGGCCTGGATCTCCCCATTGCCTCTCCCCTCCCACACCGTCGCCAGCCCTTGCAGGACTCCCACAGATACTGCTGTCTCCTGAACACAGCTCGGACCTACCCTGCAGAGTCCACCCAAATGGAACTATCTTTTCTCCTGCCTGTTGAGGTTTTATACATTGTGTAAGTACCAGGCCAGATACCCAGTGTTCTAGGCTCCTCAGTTGGATACAACAGCTTTCTTCCCCTCTCCACATTCATGCGGCAATTTGTGTCTCTTCCTCATCTGCCTCCCTCCTTATGACCAGTGCTCATGATTGCCCTGATTCTCTTAGCACCTAACACTGTCTTCCTAATCAAGGCAGAGGGAAAAATTTGCTGAAGAAGCTCAAATTCCAACAGAAAGAAAGGGTGAATGGCTTACAGGGCAGGTTACGGAACCCAAGGAAAGCTGTCATGTGTTCTCGGGTAGATGCGGTAACAATGGCTCTATGGGTGTGATGCTTGGCCTACCAGGTGGCACTCATGGATTCAATCTTTTGTTTATCCATTTAGGCAAACAACACCCTCTGGGGAGTCGAGGACATTTTACAAATCTGAACATATCTCCATAGTGGCAGTAGGGGATGATATTTCCAGAACCTAAATAAACCCCCAAAGACTCCCTCACGCTTACATTTTTCAACATTTCTAAAGACATAGAAAAAAAAATGAGAAGGCTAGCCCTCTGATGGTGATGGGAACGTTCATCATGGAGATAACTCCTTCCTGTCGCGGGTGGAAACGCCAGCACTAGGGCAAAGACCACAGAAGCTGTATCTTGTTAGCTTCCTGAGTACCTAGACTAAGACCTGGGCCAGGATAGGTCTTAAGGTAAGTGAAATAAGGGGTAGAAAATCAGTTGATAAATGTACATGCGCAGGAAGCCGCGCTTTTAGAGTCACACTCAGAAAGTGACACTTTGCTCTCTCTTGAAGCTTCAGATGTGCCTGCCAGGTGCTCAACAAATACTTGCCAGGAGACTGATTGAATGGCAGCCAGGTCAGGAAGCCTTTTAAACCAGGTTAAACGTTCAGCTCCATCCTAACATCAGTCAGAAGTCATTAAAATGTTTAAGCTGGAAAGTTACGTGGTTGGATTTCCGTTGAAAGGATCGTACCGGTGGAGGACGAAGAGAGGGCACAACGGAGGGCTGGGACAGTGTTTGGGCCACAAGACCCCAGGTGGCGGCCAGCAGGGAGAAGTGAGGAGTAGTTCCACAGAGTTTTAGAAGGAAGGATTCACAGGATGCGGTGATGGGCAGGCGTGGGAGGGTGGGGAGCAGGCAGGGAGGCCGGAGCAGCTGCCACCTTGCAGCTGAAGGAACCCAGGGGGTTGCACGTAGAACCAGCAGGAGAGCGGGGTTCGCGGGAGACTGCGGGGCGCCCGCAAACCACGAGTGGACGGCAGCTGACATGTCCCGGCAGAGAAGTCCGGTGGCTCATTGTTTCCTGGGGTCAGGACTTAGGAGAGGGAGCGCACGCGGAAGGTAAGACCCGAGGCGGTTGCAAGTCAGCGGCGCACAGGCCAACTCCCGCCAGGCCCATCGGCCAGCACGGCCGGCCGACCGACTGGTGTGCAAGCTGCGGGCTCTCAGCTGGGAGAAGAGGCCTGACCTTCCGCTTTGCTTCAGAAACGTTGCAGATGCAGTAAAGTGAAAGCCCCGTCCACTCCGTCAGGCAGCAGGGAGGAGGCCTGAGAGGCAGCTCCCCGGGACAGACCTGCTGGGGGCTCTGTGGTGCTCCCCTCCTTGCCAGGAGGCCGGCACCGCCCTGACGTCTCCTGTAGTTTGTCCTTCCTAGAGTCCAGCTGAGAGCCAAGTGAAATCCTTCACATGCTCCCCTCTCTACGAAGAGCCAGGAGGTGACAGCTGGCAAGGGGACCAAGCAGTTCATGGGAAAACAACGTTTTTGCGCCTGTCCCTATCATCGTGTCATGCACCTAGCACCCAGAGGCATGCGGCATGTGGCATGACCTCTAGCACAGCTTCCAGAGCTTTTTTGAGTGACTATCGTGACATTTAGCTGACGGATTCATTACCCGAACCCAGCAGCACTCGGTTCCCTCTCATAAGGCTGCACTGAGCCAGGAATCAAGGTCCATTCTTCCTTCATCTTTATCTTTGATGCCATCACGAACTATTTTTACATCCTTGTTAAATTGGTGGTAATTCATTTACAGTAAAATTATACGTGTTGATATTCTTTTCGGATGATATTACCGATACATACGCAGATGAGACTGTCATTTGATGGAGCATGTGGGAAAGCACTACTGAGCTAACCTTAGGCCACGCTTATATTGGCAATTACAGGCCTATGTATTTTCTTTTTTTCTTTTTTTTTTTTTTTAAGATCTTTACTTATTTGAATGAGAGAGAGAGAGATAGTAAGGGAAAGCGTGAGCAGGGGTGGAGGAAAAGGAGAAACAGGCTCTCTGCTGAGCAGGGAGCCCACGAGGCTCGATCCCAGGATGCTAAGATCATGACCTGAGCTGAAGGAAGGCAGATGCTTAACCGCCTGAGCCACCCAGGCGCCCCAGGCCTTCTGAATTTTCAAGAAATGCAGCACAGACCTGTTTAGAGATTTCTAAAACCTCCTAATGGTGAACAATGAAGCACATCTTACATGAGGATAAAGCACAGACCGGTTTTATTTATTTAAAAAACAAAACTAGGGATGCCTGGGTGGCTCAGTGGTTGAGCGTCTACCTTGGGCCCAGGGCGTGACCCCGGGGTCCTGGGATCGAGTCCTGCGTCAGGCTCCCTGCATGGAGCCTACTTCTCCCTCTGCCTGGGTCTATGCTTCTCTCTCTGGGTCTCATGAATAAATAAATAAAATCTTTAAAAAACAAACAAACAAAAATCAAAAGCAGGAACTTACTCGGCTCCACCAGGCTCAGGTCCTAATTGTGCCACAGACTTGCTGTCAGCCTTCAGACAGTTCATTAACCTATCAGAAACTTTCTATTAAATAAGATTAAATAATAGTTGGAAAGCCTACTTTTTAGAATGAAGTAAAAATGTTTGATAAAGCCATACATGACAGTTTACAAATTTTAGTCGTAGTCCTGTTTTCTCGCCATAACAACAACAAAATAGCTTATGTGGAATCGCCTTCTGGTTCAAACCAACCTTTCATCAGCTGTCTTCTGATTTATTAATACTACGTTAACAGTTGAACTCATTGGGGAAAAAAACAGAGACTTTGCATTGGTGTTTCATAAAATACATATAGTGAAAAGAAAATCGTTTTAATATTGAACTGTCCTTTCAGAAACATGACTTTTGGCTTCTCTTTGGTGCCCCTTAACGCTGATTTTATATCTAATAATGTGATACATTTTCTGAAAAGCCGGCCCTTCAGAGGCTGGAAGTTTGTGCAAGTTACTAAAAAAGTCAGAAACAGCGACAGACACTGCAAATAATGTGCTGTCGCCAGGAGACAGGAGCTGCAATGATGCCCTCTTGTGAGAAGGTTCCATCACTGCACCTCGCAGGTGGATGACGTCATACGAGGTTCTAGGCGGAGGATGGTATTAGCTCTAATTTTAAGTGAATGACTTCTGCTGCTCCTTATTTTAGCTTTAGGAGATTCTCATAGGTGACAATCGTTGACTATGATCCTCTAAGCCAAAAATGTAATCCGAAGTTGACTTTTACTATTGAGTATTCCTCACATTTTCTTTGTATTCGTGACAGTGTTGGAAAATTTTTGTTAGGAAGCAGAGGTTTTTTTGAATTTGTATTTTGATTGGAGTTTTATTTAAGTGTTATAAATACATATATATGAATCATAATTTTGCTGCTTTTCGTAGAAGAGGCGAGGAATTAATAGTTAATATTTACCCACTAAATGCCAGGCAATGGGCTTTATATAAATTTATTGTTGTTATTCAGTTCTTCTATCAACCAGATATTAACTTCTCCATTTTAGTTAAGAGGAAAATCAGCGTCAGAGAGGATAATACTTGAATTCATACAAATAATAAATAATAAACCTGAGATTCAATAAATCTCTGAGCCCTATTAATATTTAAGCATTCCAGGAGCATCTGGCTGGCTCAGTTGGTAAAACATGTGACTCTTGATCCCAGAGTCATAAGCCTGAGCCCCACCTTGCGTGTAAAGTTTACTTTAAAAAAAAAAAATATTTGGATATGTCGATTATGTATTAATAAAACTGAAAAACAAAGATTAATAAAAACCATTGCAGCATTATAAAGTAAACATATAAATATATGTATGTTCATATATACTATCTTCATCTTCAAAAAATGTCATCACCTAAGGAGTGATAGTAAAGCACTGATGTGTTGTGCTGACTGATGTGTGTTCGGTACCTTGCAACGCGACGCAGCCTGAGGAAAACCGGGGCAGCTTCTCAGTGAAGATGACATTTGAGCTCAGACATGAAGGCTGAGGAAGAAGTTCGCCAGGTGAAGAAGGAGCAAGGTAGGATGTTTTTCTCAGGCTCAAGCCTAGATTCTATTCTGTGATAACTAGGATTGGATACAGGTGCTTCCAATAAACCAAAATATCAGTCTTTTTAAGAAGATAAAGGTTTATTTCTCTCTCACGTAAGAAAAATCTAGCGATAAGTAGCTCGTGGCTGTTAGGGCAGATCTATGGGGTCCGTGGGGGGACGGGTTCCTTGCTTGCTGTCCCACTCTCCAAGCTTGTAACATCAGGTCCACGATGCCTCCTGGCAGTTCTGCAGCCCCAGGGTCACATTCCCTGAGCAGTTATAAGGAGGAGGAAGGGGAAAGAGAAACATAAAGGACACTTGCCAGCTGGGTCTTTCAGATGTCTTCTCGGAAGTCCCAAGCAGTACGCCCACCCTATTTTATCGGCCATAACCTGGACAGATGGTCACACCTCGCTGCAGGAGGCAGGAAATGTCTTTTATTCTGTGCAATGTGTACAATTAAAAAGCAGGGGTCTGTTACTAAAGAAGAGGAGAAAATAAATAAATAAATAAATAAATAAATAAATAAATAAATAAATAAATAAATAAATAAAAAAATAAAATAAAATAAAATAAAGAAGAGGAGAGAATAAATGGATGGCCTAGCAACTTCTACCAGGGTCCAAATCCCAAATTTCCACAAACTAGTACTAACTAGGTGAATTTTTTTAGGCAATTAATAAAAAAGAGTTGGTGGATTTTCATTAGAGTAAATAAAAGTCAAAGGAGCAGGAATATTTTTCAATGATCAAATGAAATATAACAACAAAGAACAATTAGAATATATTTACATCTATTTCTTTTCCAACTGATAAGAGCAACATGGAGTACACAGAATACGATATTTGCCTAAGAATTAATGCCTCTTAAACATGGACTTTCACGAGCAAACATGAGGCCCTTCATCATCCAGTACGACTAGACATCTATCCAAGTAAATTATTAGAAATCTGTTAACGTGAAGGTAAATCATTGTAGATTACCTCACAAAAGAGCGACGCTTTAGGTTGACGTAACCTTTTTGGTCCAAAAAAAAAAAAAAATCACTTTTATGTAGATTCCTTGTTTCGTTTTCAAAGATTGCTTTGGGATACGATAACCCATCACAAATTTTAAGCATTTTTTGAAATATTAAATAAATGCTTGATAACACCTAAAGGAAAACCCCAGAGTCACTGGAAGTTTGTCGAGGAAAATATACTTGTACTTCCAGGTTAGAAAGCCAAGCGCTAAGTGATCCCTGATGTTGAATCAGGCCTTAAGCACCAGATCTGAAAACATAGATGTGTTCCATGTAGAAACGTCTAGGTCCCTAGTGAGGCCAGGACTGCCCGTCAGACGGCTAAAAGCTGCGTCTCAGACCTCGAAGGCCCGGGTGCACGTGCTCCAGGCCCGAGGCCCCACAGCCGCAGCCCGGCTCCCTCTAGTCCGAGGTGCTATCGCTCCTGGCTCAGGCCCAGCCCCCGCAGTGAAACATGTTAGGTGGCCTACAAGTCAAACTGCTGGGACATCTTTCTTTTTATCAGACACAGATACATTTAATAAAGCCAAAATGGATAAGCACTTCTATTGGTTTTCTATCACGGGGCGGAAATTACCAGAAAGTTGGTGGCGGAGAGCAACGCCAATCGCCACATGCTACCACGTGCATAAAACTGGAGGGCGTGATGCTGAGGGAAATAAGCCAGCCACATACTGCATGATTCATTCCACTTATACGAGGTGTCTAAAGTAGTAAAATTTACAGAAACAGAAATGAAAATGGGGTGCCAGGGCCTGGGGGGGTGTATGGAGGGTATTCCATGGGTGCAGAGCTTCAGAAGTGTTACAAGATGAAAAAGTTCTGGAGATCTGCTTCACAGCAACAGTGTCCTGCTCCTACCCCTACTGAACTGTACACATAGAAATGGTTAGGAAGGGGGCGCCTCGATGGCTCTGTCTGTTAAGTGGCCAACTCTTGATTTCAGCTCAGGTCATGATCTCCGGGTCGTGGGATCAGGCCCTGTGTCAGGCCTAGTGCTCAGCATGCGATCTGCTTGAGATTCTCTCTCTCCCTCTCCCTCTGGTCCTTCCCACCCCCACTCATACACTCACTCTCTCTCAAATAAATAAATAAAATATTTTTAAAAGATAGTTAAAAGGTGGGGTGCCTGGGTGACTCGGTTGGTTAAGTGTCTGACTCTTGATCTCAGCTCAGGTCTTAATCTCACAGTGGTGAGTTCAAGTCCTGTATAGTATGGAGCCTTCTTAAAAAAAATGGTTAAGAGAGTAAATTTCATATTCTGTGTTTTTACCATGATTTTTTTAAAAAAGGAAACAACTCAAAGATCTGATGCAAATATGGCAAAAATGATGAGTGATGAGTAATATAATCTTCTGAATCTTCCTGAATGTTTGAGTTATTTTGTATTTAAAATCTTTGAAGAACAAATAAAAAACAGGGGAAAAAAAAAAAGCCCCACTAATTTATTAGTTCACTTTGACAGGCCAAAAGTTGGGCATGGCATCACAAAGCTGAAAAATCAAGGTATCAGCTGGACCAGGTTCTCTTATGGAGCCCTGAGCGAAAATCTACTTCCAAATTCTTTTTGGCTCTTTAACAGAATTCAGTTCCTGGTCGTTGTAAGACTTGGTGCCCATGTCCTTGCTGGCTGTCATCCAGGGCCACTCTCAGCTCTAGATGCCACTCTGAACTCTGTGCCACATGGTTCCTGCAATCTCTCAGCCCGTCAGTGTCAAACTCGTAGAGTTCTGAACACGGCTGGGGAGGGAGTGGCAGGCAGAGAACGGCCAGTATGTCTTGGAATTATGACTCTAAAATGAAAAGCAAGGCTTGTTGCTTGTTAAAGCCTTATTTCCTAGAACTAATACTGAAATGTCTAATTCCCATATTAGACAAATATCCATTCTTTACTTTTCCTGATTTCCTCTAAATTAAATGAAGTTTAAAATACCCTAGAAGGGATTTGCTTGAGATTTGTTGTCACCCGGGGGTTTGGTCTAATAAAGCAGGAGATTGAGTTGTTACATATTCCCAAGCAGTACCTCTAAAAGCACTCAAATATCTGATGATTGGATAAATATCATCCCCCAGAGTCCTCAGGGGACACCACCTGATAAACCTACAAAAAAGGTGAAATAATTTTAAGTTCTTTAAGGCAACCACCTGAGGTTAAGCTTCGACACCATGAAGTTCCTCTCTCCATAAACCCATAGTTTCTGTTCCATTCCATTTTATTTTTTTCTTTTTTTCTCCATTCCACTTTATTTCAAATAATATTTCCAAACATACATATCTATAAAGTTCTAAACTTGTTAAATATATAATTGGCTCCTTTTTAGAAGCTGCCTGTTAAATTTCTTTCTTTTTTAACCTGTTATATTTCAAAGGATAAAATTAACCCTAAGTATAATAGCAAAATAACATTAAAATATTTATTCTGTCGAAAGAAGAAATTTGGGGCAGCCTGGGTGGCTCAGCAGTTTAGCGCCGCCTTCAGCCCAGGACGTGATCCTGGAGACCCAGGATGAGTCCCACATCGGGCTCCCTGCATGGAGCCTGCTTCTCCCTCTGCCTGTGTCTCTGCCTCTCTTTCTCTCTCTCTGTATGTCTCTCGTGAATAAATAAATAAAATCTTTTTAAAAAGAAAGAAGAAATTTGAGGTGGATATGGCAATCAACAGACCATCTCTAAGTTAAGGTATTTGTATTTGGTTGAATTCCTACTGTCTGGCAATTACATATTGCCTTTTTAGTCTGTATTCATGCAATAAATTAAATGAACTTTGACTTAATAATTTCATTTCTGAGAGTTTGTCTTAAGGAATAAATCAGAGTCTAGCAAAAAGATTTATTCATAAATTTAGTAACAGTGAATAAAATAGGAAATTAATAGGTACAGATAGTTCTTCAAACATCCAACCTTGGGGAAATGAGTGAGCAAACCAAGGTGTAGCAATTCAGTGGTTTTTATGGTAGCCATTAACAGGTACAGTTATGAAGTTATAGCAATGTGAAAAAAAATGTTATATTACAGAGTGCTTACCACAAATTTGCATACACTAGATTTTAAAGCACTTTTATAATATAAATATCTTTTCTACAAGTCAATGACTTTTTTAAAAATTGGGGTTACTCGCTGTGAAAGGAGATATAAGATATAGCAATCATATGTAATATGTGGATCTTGTTTGTGATCTAATTTTTAAAAAATAAGAGTAAAAATATCTTAGGAACGATAACAGAATTTTTAATATGGGCTGGTTATTAAATTATGTAAATATATTTTACATTTTACAGTATGTGGGGAGGAAGAGGTCCTCAATTCTTAGGAATAGAGAATGAACTATGGGTGTAATAACATGGTCTGATATTTAAAATTCTCCTACAAAGAAAAAAAATTAGATGAACAAATATGGAAATCTGTTCATAATTTTATATTCAGGTTTTCTAGTTAGTTAGCTATTGCTTTTTAATACAACGTCAGAAACAGGGTCTCAAAACAATAATGATCATTATTTTGCTGGCAGATTTGGTAGTGGACTTGTATCAGCTGGCAGCCTCCCTCAGGATTTCCTGCAGCTGCATCCTGCAGCCTCCCTTAGGATTTCCTGGTAGCCACATCTGGCTTCCTTCTTCACTTGAGCATATGGGGGCTGGGAGAGCTGGGACTCCTCAAGTGTGTCTCTTCTTTCCCCATCTCTTCACTCTCTTTTTTCCTCAAGTGGTTTCTACACCTGGTGGCCTCAGAGAAGATAGACTTCTTACATAGTAGCCGATGCCTTCAGCAGGTGTCCCAGTAGAAGCCAGCAGGAAGCATATGTTCTCTGCTATCTAGACAGTACTCAGCATCACTTCAGTCTACTCTAGACAAATGGTCTACTGAGGTCAAGTGGAAGGATCACAGACTCCACCTTTTAATGGTGAAGTGGCAAGGTCACATTCGAAGAATAGCATGTGAGAGAGAACTATTGTTTCAGGCATCTTTTAAAAATAATATCTGCCACACTAGGTGAGAGATATTGGACATTTGCTATCATATTCTTTTCACTTTTATATATTTTGAAATTACTTCTTTTTGAACTGAGGGAAAAAACTAAAAGCAAATGCATTAAAGCATGTGCAGTAAATCCTATTAAGTAATACTCTTAAATTGCCTATAATGTTAATTCTATAACAATAAAAATTTATAATTTAAAAAGAAACTTTCTCTTAATCCCTTTCCAATAGCTAAAAGTCATCAGGATATCTTAATATTCTAAAATTACACCATAATAAATATTATCATTAAATGCTAGAGCCATTTTTAAATTTCTTTTGTATTTTTTCCTTTTTACTATCCTAAGGTTGGAGCAGAGAGGGCAAGTATTTGTATCTCAGCTTGGTTAAAATCAGATTTTATTTAAAGGAGGCATCCAGGATCACTGGATGAGTTAATTAATATGTAAATCATCTAAAATGGTGTGCAAACTTGGGTGGACATGCATCCATACATCTTATGGCGGGAGGGGCCACAGTTTTTATAGAATTCTGGAATGAAAACTTTAAGGATCACAACTGTTGTTGTTGTTGTTGTTGCTAAGTATCACATGTTTTTCTAGCTCTGTGGATTTCCTAAAAACATATAGATCACATTTCTACCTCTCCCACCATCATTTTCCCTTGATCATCTCCCACTTCATTCACACCCACTTCCAGCGGTTACACTTACCAACTTCTCCTCTAAACCATAAGATAAGAGGCAAGCATAAAGCTGTAACATAACAGCCAATAAGTATTACAAGTCTGGGACTCTATCACCTTAGATATAGATATTTGAGGAAGAATATTCCTGGGTGCTACTGTCTTTACTGAATGATATATTATCCTGTATTTTGTTAACAATTGGTGCTACTAGATAAAAAAAAAAAAAAATCATCAAATTGGCATTTTTCACCAACTTCTTTATTTTTTTCCAAGAGGTTTTGGGTCACGTTTTAAATCATTTTTTTTCAGATTTGTGATACTGTCTAAAAATTAAAATCTGGGATATTTAGGTTGGGCAGCATTTATGTTGTTCTACAAAAGAGAACTTCATTTATTCATGAGAGACACAGAGAGAGAGGCAGAGACAGAAGCAGGCTCCATGCAGGGAGCCCGACAAGGGACTCGATCCAGGGTCTCCAGATCACACCCTGGGCCAAAGGTGGCACTAAGCTGCTGAGCCACCTGGGCTGCCCTACAAAAGAGAACTTCAGCAATTGACTTCAGCCATTACTTTGCTCTTATTTTGAAAAAAAAAAAATCTCATGAGGAAAATGAAGAAATAAGAACATACAAATGTACAATTTTTAAAAATGAATGTTCTAAAAAAAAAAGAAAAAAAGAATGTTCTAAGAAACCCATACACTATATGTTGGCAAATTGAATTTAAATAAAATATCTTTAAAAGAAAAAAGAAACCCAGCAAGAATGATATGCTGATGTTTCCTAGTCCCTTTGCACTCACTTCTGCAGTCCAACTACCAATTATGGGCTAAGAGCCTCCAAGTCATATTCCCAGAACTGACACAAAGCAAGTGTGTAGGTCTAAAATCCATTATTCACAACTCTGAGATCCAACAACTACTCTAAAAATTAAATGGTTTTCCATAACTCATTTGGCACTGAAACATGACCTGATTGATTAGTTTGGTAATAACCATGACCCATATTGATGTGAGACTAATTTTAGTCATTTTATGTTCTCTTAGTGTAAATATTCATGAGTTTGACTGTAGAACCATTAATATATTTGATAACGGGGTGCTCTCCCTGCCCTCCTCCGGGAGGATTATATAACACAGGGGACACAAATCAATTAACATGTCTAAAATGGAAGATTTTCCATACAAAACACATCCAGACCCATGGGCTCTAACAGATTGTAGATCTAAACTAACATTTATTTAATATATTCAGTCTAAATAATTTCAAACATTAAAACACTCCAAAGACATTTTAACAATATAATAAAGATAGAAAAACATGTCAATTAACTTCATAGAGGGGATGTTTTAATGAACTCTCTAATGAGATTAAATGTCTTTATGAAGTTCTAAAAAACCCACAAAAGAAGAGTAATAATCATAGCTAATATTTATTGAACCCTGACAAATTGCCAGGAATTCTATTAAATAATCTACATATATTATTTCATGAATTCCACTAAGTAACCATATGAAATAGGTATTTTTATTATACTAATTTGTAAATAAGAAAAGCAAGAAACATAACAGTCAAATACCATTCAAGGATACATTTAGAAGTGGTTGAGATAGAATCGGAGTTAGACTCTAGAGCCTGTACACCGAACCCATGGATATATTGATTCTGTAATCGGAAACTGGCCCTAAGATGTATTGTAATTCTATGGTGGTGAATAGTTCGGTACTGGCTCAAAAATAAACAGGTATGCTAAAACAGATGAGTAAAAATGTCATGAGTGTTCCAGTTTGCTGCACAGCAGAAACCCATAAAACTTAGTGACTTCAAAAAATTATCTTTAATGGTTTTGTAACTTGGCTGGATTCAGCTTATTTGGGATTTTTCACATGGTTCTTATTTGGGATTCTTCATATGACTATAGCCTAAGAGTGGTTGGAGTTAGAATCATTTGAAAATTCATCTGAGATACATGTCCAAGATGGTCCACTCATATGGTTGACAGACAGTGCTGGCTATTAGCTGAAGGTGTAAGCTAGAGCACCTGCAGGACACCTCCCCATGTGGCTGGGATTTTTAACAGGACAGTCACTAGGTTCTTAGAGAGAGCATTCCCAAAATAAATGTTTTAAGAAATCTGGGAAGAAACCATAAGACATCTTCTGACATAGCTTCAGAAGTCCCAGAACATCTCTTCTGCTGCATTCTCCGGGTCAAACAGGTCACTGAGTCCATCCCAGATTCAAGAAGAGAGTAACATGACCCCACCTCTTAATATGAGGGGGAAGCATATGGACACAGAGAGGAAAATAATTGACAGTGGACATCTCTTGATACTAGTTACCATGGTTCACCCCTCGTCACCACAATTTTTACTTTTCTCATGGGCAAAATGGACTCACCACAATTCCCAATATCCTCTACAGTCTTATTTTATTATAGCATCAGCTCAAAATCCAGGAGCTCCTCATTTAAATATAGATGATGTAGTTCCCTGGATATAACCTTCAAGTATGCATCTTCTCAGCCTGAAGACCTATAAACTCAAGAGATAAGTTATCTTCCCCTCCTACAAACCCTATATGCAGTGGTGATGCGGGGATAGGAGGACCACAACCAATATTGTCTTCAAAAACAGGATGGAGGGCAGCCCGGGTGGCTCAGTGGTGTAGCATTGACTTCAGCCCAGGGCGTGACCCCAGAGCCCCGGGATCGAGTCCCACGTCAGGCTCCTTGCATGGAGCCTGCTTCTCCCTCTGCCTGTGTCTCTGCCTCTCTCTGTGTTATTATATTAAAGATTTAATTAAAAAAATATTTTTAAAAAAAACAGGACAGAGTTGGAAGAAGTAGTCAGGAGTCCCTGGTCCACACAACTCTGAAATTCTGGTGGGCACATCCCCCTAGTTCTTTGATTAGGAGCTGCTCCTCTCCCTGGAATTGCTTCTCCATTAGTCTTGATTCCACCCTCTGGACTCTTAGCTCTTCATTTTGAGTTGACCTTCCTTTTCTATAAGAAAGTATATTTTATAGCTAAGCAGTTTTCTCAAATTCTTTCCTGCCTGAAGAGTCTCCAGACTTTTCATTTTGAACTATTTTTGTCCTTTCAAACCAAGCAGACTGTTTCTAACTACTTCTTGAAAATCGAACATATTCTCTCATAATACTGGAATTCACTCCTTTCTACAAAAGTCACAACCAAAGTCTCTTTAAGACATGGCCTTCTCTACTTGCCTGAGAGTTAGAGTCCTGTCGGAAATGCCCTTGCAATACTTAGAAGCCCTGTGTCCCCCTGACCATCTACAAGGCCCACGCCTACGTCTGCCTGAGGACTCTACATGGGTGATACAGCTGCAACTTTCATTCTATCTTTATCCTGTCACGAGAGTTACTAGTCATTTCTAGCTTTGATCTTTACCCATGCCCCTTTTTTATCTTAAGAAAATTCTACTTCCTGGGAAACTGTCCAAAAACTTCAGAGTATCTTTTTCTAGCTCATCTCTCTGCACCTATTACTTGAATCTGTTGCTAAAAGAGATAAGGTGGCACTTTCAACATTGCCCATGAAAAATCTCCCTGGCCAAATTTTAGTTCATTTCTACTTCCCATATTTCTGCAGGCCACATTTTTGTCAAACTTTCTAAGACTACATCACAAGAGTTCTCACTTCTCTAGCTTCCAACAATAATTTCCTCACGGTCTCACTGTCTTTCAGGTTTTGCTAAGAGTTTCCTTAAAGCCTTCCCATATTCACCTGCTGCCTAGTCTCAAAGCTAATGCTACAGGTTTCAGGTCTTTATTACAACAGAACCTCAACTCCAGGTAATTTTTACAAAGTTTCATTTTAGTCAAGTAATCTCTACACCCACTGTGGAGCTTGAACTCACAACCCTGAGATCAGGAAATACATGCTCTTCTGACTGAGCCATCCAGGTGCCCCTCAATTACAGATAATTTTTGTTTCATGTACCTAGTATTATGTGACAGATCAAGCTACATTTAGAGGCTTACGGCAAAAATTTATTATTATCTCTTATAGTCCTGTGGCTAGACAGGGCCCAACTGTGTGGGTCTTACTTGGGGTCAGTCATATAGGTGCAGTCAGTTGGGGTCATAGTTATCATACAGTCTGAACCTTTGAAATGACTTACTTAAAAATGACTGATTGTCAGGGCACCTGGATGGCTCAGTGGTTGAGCATCTGACTTTGACTCAGGTCATGATCCTGGAGACCCGGGATCAAGTCCCACAACATGCTTGCCACAGAGAGCCTACTTCTCCCTCTGCCTAAGTCTCTGTCTGTGTGTCTCTCATGAATAAATAAATAAACACTTTTTTTAAAAATGGCTGACTAAAAAAAATGAATAAATAAATAAAATCTTTTTTAAAAAAAGACTATCAGCAGGGAGTTCAGCTAGTGCTCTCACCCAGAGCACTTGCATATGACCTCTAG
The DNA here is from genome assembly GCF_003254725.2 of Canis lupus dingo. Taxonomy (NCBI): domain Eukaryota; kingdom Metazoa; phylum Chordata; class Mammalia; order Carnivora; family Canidae; genus Canis; species Canis lupus. The sequence continues at coordinate 60,957,763 of NC_064257.1, forward strand.
ATAGCCTGGGCCTCTCACAGCATGGTAGCTGAGTTTTGAGAGGGAGTGTCCAAAGAGCAAGACTTTCAGGAGATTCATGTGGAGGCTGCTAAGCTTCTTGAGATTTACCTGAGAAGCACCAGAACATCCTTTCCACCTCATTCTATTAGTCAAGTGGATCACCGAGGCCAGCCCAGATTCAAGAGGGTAAAATTAGATTTCCCCTCTTGAGGTGAGGAGCACATGCACATGTGGTATAGAAAGAACTGATGGTGGCTCTTTACACTATCTACCATAATAAAAAACAGAGTATTTATATAGTCTCAAAGTCTCCTTACCATGGAAAAAAACATCAGACACTACCTTAACCAAATGATCAATGTTAACATTGCTGTGAAGTACTCAACATTGCTCCCATGTTCCTACCCAAAAAAGCATAAGCTATATCTAATCATGAGAAAATGTCAAACAAACCTCAGTGGAGAAAACGTACTCTTCAAAATGCCAAGGTCATAAAACACACAAAAAATGCTAAGGAACGGTCCAGGTTATGGACTAAGGAGGCATGACAACTAAATGCAGAGCATACTCCTGTATTTGATCCTGAGCAAGGGATTTTTCTTTTTTTTTCTTTTGCCATAAAGTAAGTTATTATGAAAATTGCTATATTTGAATAAGGTCTTTAGTTAAGATGGATGCATTGAATTGATGATAATTTCCTGCTTTTGATCATCACACTGAGGCTATTTAAGATTCAGAAAATACACAATGAAGTGTTTAGGAATAAATTATCTTTATGTCTACAACTTACTCCCAAGTGGTTCAGAAAACAATAATAACAATAATAAAGCAAATGTGACAAAATGTAAACATTTGAGGAATTCCTTGTGCTATTCTTACACTTTATGTAAATCTGAGGTTATTACAAAATACAAAGCTATAAACAAAACTAACAAAATATAAGCAGATCAATAAAAAATACTAAAGAATTCAGAAATGGAATCAAAGAGTGAAAATAACTGACATATAAGAAAAGATTGATAAAATGCCATGAAATAGCAAACACACACTAGAAGTCCAAATGTTTCTGAGGGAAATCTCTGCAGCACAAATGACAGAAACCTAGTTTCCTTAATTTTCAAAGGTAGTCACAGTCAAGCAGCAAAAGAAGAGCAGCATTAAAGAAAGTTGAGCAAAATATACAAACACTGCACAAAACAGTATATACAAATAGCCAAAAATATGTAAAGAGGCGCTTTACGACTTAAATTTCATGGGCTGAACGTATGTGTCTTTCTCCATCCTTTCCCAAACTCCCACTGAAATGACAGTAAAGAATTTTTTTGAGGTCATAAATTTGTAAGCACAGAGCACAAAACAAGACAACAGCAAACCAAAGAGATCACAAATGACAAAATTTAGAAAGCAGAGAGGAAAGTAGTAACTATGGTACAACCGAAATATCTAAAAATTAAGTGCCTATGGGAAGAGGTAGGTGGGCTCGGGGCAACTAAGAAGAATCATGCCTGTTTGCTTTGTCCCAGAATGACCCAAGAGTTGAGGCACCAGATACTACTAAAAGTGACAATGTAGGGCAGACCTTTCTATTTGCCAAGCTCTCCTGTTCATTGGGAAAATAGTATGAAATAAGAGGTAAAAATGCGTACCCTCATGGAGCTAAGCTTCTAACAGGGAGCTTATAAAAGTATAGGAACATATAACATGGGGATAATGTTAAAATAATATATGATTACATATAACAAATAGTTATATATTACATTATGATATTAGATTTAATTATATGTTGTATATATATACAGAACTGGGGATGGGAGTACATTTTAAAATATAGTGATCTGGAAAGCTCTTGCTGAGGCATGACATTTCATCTGAGCAAAGACTGAAGGACCTGAGGGAGCCCATCAGCTGGATATCTGGGGGAAACTGGTATATCATATGTAAATGTCTTAAATTGGGACCATGCCTGGCATGTTGCGTGCTAGTTTGGCTGCCAGGCCTTAGGGGACAGTCAGGAAGTCACTCGGAGATCTTGGAGGCCACTGTAAAGTCTTTGGAATAAGACAGGAAAGTTTAGAGTATTTGAAGCTGAAACCTGAAGAATTAATTGAAAATCATTTAAAAAAAAAAAAAGTATTTCACTCTCAGAAATTGTTCCTCTTCCAACACAATGAGGAGAGGACCTCATTCTAGCAACAGTATAAGACTAGAGGTTGACATTCTTGAAAAGTGTGAGCCATAGAGCATCTAACCCCAAAGACATCAAGCACTGATTGAGCAAAGCCCCATACTGAAAATAGGCCGGTAAGTGGACGTCTGCTTACCCACCACTGCCAGTCCAGTCTGTTTTCTCCAGTAGCTCCCTGCTCCCCCCAGGATGATGGCTGGGGCATTTCTGTTCGAGAAAACTAGCCAGCCCAAGGGAAAAAGAGCTCTAGACTGACACTTGGTAATCTCTCAACAATATACCAGGTCCTTTCCCAATCCTCCTGCAATGAAACCCTACCGCTGATGAACCCCACCTCCTTGAGTTTCCAGCCAATACTCTTAATTATAATCAGCCAGTTACAAATCACAAGACACTTGGGGAAAGTCGCCACCATAAAAGAGAGACTAAGATAAGTAAACCAAAAAAGTTCAAAGAAACTAGAGACAACACATGATACAGTGAAAACAAAAGCCTTTTAAAAATGTATATGAGGGCAGCCCGGTGGCTCAGTGGTTTAGCATCTGCCTTCAGCCCAGGGCGTGATCCTGGGGTCCTGGGATCAAGTCCCACATCGGGTTCCCTGCATGGAGCCTGCTCCTCCCTCTGCCTGTGTCTCTGCCTCTCTCTATGTCTATCATAAATAAATAAATAAATCTTTTAAAAAATATATTTTTTAATAAATTTTTAAAAATCTATATGATTAACATTCTCAGAGGGGGGGGTAACAATATTGCAACTAGGAGGGGGGAAAATGCTGCTACGGAAAGAGTATCCAGAGGCGGGATGATCAGCCTTCCTGGTTTGTCCAGGGATACGTCAGTTTTGGCACTGAAGGCCCCTTAGCCAAGAAACCCCGCAGTCCCAGGCAACCCAGGAAAGCTGGTGACCCTCCTGAAAAAGGGGAAAGCTTTATTAAATTAAAAATACGACCGCAGCAATTTAGGGTCAGGCTAGGGAACTCCACAATCCCACAGGCCCGCTGTATCCCACCTTATCCTGGGCTTCTCTTCACTCCTTCCCTAGTCTTTCCCGCTATGACGTCAGGAAAACCAGCTAGGAAACTGTTGCCAAAGTTCATCCAATAGATTGTAAGGTGGGAGGAGGAGGAAGAGAAAGGAAGGAACCAACCGAAGAGATCTCAGAGGTAGAATCCAAGGGGCTTAGCCTCAGAATTTCAGAATGAGGACAATACCTCAGGGATCATCTGGTCCAGTCCTCTCTTTTTATACCGTAGCACCTGACTCATAGTAGTGGCTGCATATACTAAATCTTTGTTGAATAGATTAGTAAGTAGTTGAGGGGAAAGACCCAGAGACGTATTGACACCACTAGTTATTGCATACCTGGCTTGGGAACATAAACCTCCTGACTCCTAAATCAGTGTTCTCACTGCCGTGGCACGCCATGGTCTCATCATGGATAAAAATGATAAAGACATTCTCTGAATCTCATTTTAATACTACAGCTTGGTTCACCTCATTTTCATGTCATTTATAAGGTAGCAACGCATACGAATTAATAATTTTTTTAAAAAAGAGAGACATGGGACACCTAGGTGGCTCAGTGGTTGAGCGTCTGCCTTTGGTTCAGGGCGTGATCCTGGAGACCCAGGATCAAATCCCACGTCAGGCTCCCTGCAGGGAGCCTGCTTCTCCCATTGCCTGTGTCTCTGCCCTGCTCTGTGTGTCTCTCGTGAATAAATAAATAATATCTTTAAAGAGAGAGAGAGAGAGAGACATGACCACAGAAATAACAAACCAATAGAAGAGCTGGAAAATAAAGTTGAGGACACAAGGCAGGAGGAGAACAAAGACAAAAAGTAAAAAACAGAAGAGAAAAAAGATACTTTTTGAAAGTAGGGAATCTGCCTAGGAGATAGATCATCAAGTAATAGGAGTTCTTCAAAGAGAATATAGGGAGGAGAAAATTATCCAAGAACTAATGCAAGAACATTTCCCGGAATGGAAGGACACACGTTTCCAAACTGAAAAGGCTCGCTGAGGGCCTCGGACAATGTGTGGGAACAAGAGCAGCCCCTAGGGACATTATCAAGGGTGTTCAAAAGAAAAGATCCCTAAAGCCGAGAAAGAGAAACGGGGGAGGATGGGCAGAGAGAAAACAGATCATATTCAAAGGGTTTAAAAGGAATCAAGATGAAAAATATCATTTTTAACTACTCAACAGCAATGCTAGGAGCTTTCATTCATAGAAACAAATTTAAATATCTGAGAGAAATGATATCAACATAGACTTTACACCTGCTACACCAGGATGAATGTACAAGGGCGGCTGTGTGTATAAGCAAAAATCCAGAAGCAATCTAGATATCTATTACTAGAGGTAAAATAAATTACACCAAATAAATGTAACATTAAATTTTTGTTATAATCATATAAATAAACAAAGTAGAACATATTATAACATCTTACGATGTTTTTACCATGTAAAAAAATTCACTCAAATTTTATCGAAGAATGAAGTTAATTATATGTACTGACATAGAAGGAATGCCATTCTGTATTATTAAGTTAAAAAGAGTAAATTTCAAAATAGCAATGTACAGTATGGGATTTTTTTATAAAGGAATATACAGGAAAAAAGAATAAAAAGAAAAATAATATAAAGATACACAGAAATATAGAGATATAAAGTAACTGAGAAGAAAAATCTCTGTCATCAGTGACTACTTTTGGGGAATAGTTCTTAGAAGTTTAGCTTATCCTTTTTACTTTATACATACAATTCTATAACATTTGGGTTTTTTTCCTTACAATCTGCGAATTATTTTTTAAATATGTATAATTTCATTTCTTTGTGATGACAGCACCATCTAGTGGTCTGTGTCAACTTTTTAAATATTTTAACTTTAATGTGAAATTTAATATTAAAACTTGTAAAAATAAATAAAAATTTAAAATAAAAACAAGTAACTACAGCACAGGGGAAAAACTTATTTTTATTTTTACTTATTTATTTTTTTAAAAAAACTTTATTTTTAATATGGCATTTAAAAGAACAAATCCTCGTAATGTCGAAAAAGTTCATCTCTTTGGTTTTTTTTTTTTTAAGATTTTATTTATTTATGCATGAGAGACACACAGAGAGAGAGGGGGGCAGAGACAGGCAGAGGGAGAAGCAGGCTCCAGGCAGGGAGCCCGATGTGGGACTCGATCCCAGGACCCCAGGATCACGCCCTGGGCCAAAGGCAGGTGCTAAACCGCTGAGCCCCCAAGGATCCCCAAGTTCATCTCTTTGAGTAATTTCCAAGATACATTAAATGAAAAATTCAAAATACAGAAAAATATGTGTAATAGTCTATCATTTGTACTAAAAAAAAAGCAGAGTGTTCTGCGTATTTGATTGTATATGCATAAAATGTCTCTGAAAACACACATTAACACACACACATACACACAGGGAAGTTGGATGTCTTCAGTGAGGTTAAGTAAATGGCTGAAAAATAGGAATGAAAACAAGAACTTTGTCTATGTACCCTTTTGAACCTTTCGAATTTGAAACCCTAACATAAAATGTAAATTAAAAAATGAGCCTTTGCCTCATTGCATCCCAGAGAGAGCAAGAGGGATCCCCAGCAGCTCTCCTGGAGTATCCAAGGAAGTCTGGCCCAGCTTCTTGTTCTTGACACATCTGCTCAAACCCGCACCGTCTGATCCAGAAATACAGCCTCAATGTGTGCCACCAGTGTTTCCATCAGCGCGAGGGGTTAAGTGAACCTCTTTGAATGGGTCGTCTAAGAGACCTACCTTAACTGCAGATGTCCAGCAGACTTAGTTAGCTTAATGCTAACTCTTTGAACATAAAATAAAATAAAAATACATCAAAAATTGTCAAATGAAATATTAAAATGTTAAAATGACAAAAAAAAAAAAAAAGAAAAGCAGGACGGAGAGTGCCTAGCTGCCTCAGCCATAGAGAGCATGCGCTTCTTGATCTCAGGATGGGGAGTTTAAGCCCAACATTGGGCATAGAACTTCCTTAAAAAAAAGAAGAGTGGAGAAAAGAAGTACACAGGCATCAGATGGAAGAGAAAATTGTAAATGGGAAATCTATATACCGATCTATTAAATAAGAATATATACTTCAGATGCACATAAATTAAACACATGTAGCTACGTTCCAGAAGAATGCCAGAGGATCACACTTGGAATATATTAATGGATGTCAGGGCAAAAGAGTTGAAATGAAAGGGAAAGAATGAGAATTTGGAGACAGATCGTCCAGGGGAGAAAATCAGAAGGCAAAGTACTGGCAGTGTCGATAAAAGGATAGGTGGAATCGGAGTGAAATTATGAGAAAAAAGTCTTGGATTTGAAGAAACAGAGAAATCCAAGAGGGCATCAGGTTTTAATCCTGGGTGAGAGGCACAGGGAAGTACAGAGTAGTGCTATCGGGTAAAAATATGAGACATGCATATGTAATATCAAATTTTCTAGTAGCCACATTTAAGAGATCAGAAAGAAAAAAGCAAAATTAATTTTAATATCTTTTATTTAATCCAATACATCCCAAATGTGATCATTTCAAGATATAAACTCAATGTATAAGTGTGTATTTCATACTCCGTTGCATTAGCCACACTTCAAATGCTCCAGAGTCACAGGCGATTGGCCGCTGTTGTATTGAACAACGATAGATTGAATTTAGGAGAAAATAGCATGCTTTAAAAACAGGGAGTTTAAGGAACCAACAACACATCTATCTAAAACTATAAGGCGAATTGTTGGAGGCACAGAACAAGTATGCAGGCGAAAGCTGAGCGGTGGCCGTGGAGATTTGGACAGTCACGCACGCGAAATGCTACAGCCACCGGAAAGGAGTAGGAGAAGGAGCGTTAAACAGCACTGGCCAGCGCATGCCACTCAGAACATTAATCACTCCAAAAGCTATTTTTTAAATGACCAATTAACCACAGAATCTTCATGCATTTAGAAGCACAGATCAAGCAAGATTTTTCAACTTACAAATAATGTTCTGGACATATGAACTTAGCAGCCTTATAATAACTCCCTCCATGGAAAGGCCTCACTTTGGGAATACTTATTTATTGCTAAAGTCATTCCAGAAGTATTGCTCTTACTCCTTCATTAGTTAATTAATTAATCAATGCTTTTTAAAACTAAAAAAAAATAATGAATAAGGAGAAAGTAATGAGATCTCCTGGCAGAGTGAACACAAAAGGGCTACTTAAAATTCAATAAAAACCAAGACAAAGTCTCAAGATAAACAGCACTTGGAAAGTTAATTGTTTACCAAACTCTTATTTGTTCAGCCCGACTTATTGTTAAAGAACACGCCAGAAGATGACCTGTGTTCAGACACGTCACTCGTATAAACCACCTGCTGAATCTCAAGTGTGCCTGGGGGGAAAGAATAGTCTTTGCTGGCTCAGAGCTGTATATATTAGTGGTATTTACACAAGGGCGTGTGATAGAAAAAGTACATAACTGAACTTATTCAGAGTTTCCTATTTCCTTCTTGATCCTGCAGAGGGGGAATGACTTCTTTCCTTTGGAAGCGCAGATTCTCTTTGGATAAATCTTAATTAAAATTCTAGCTGGATTAGTAAACTTTGGTTAATGAATTGGCATCAGGAAGCACCTATATTTTCACGGCCTTGTAGAGTTCGGTGAAAATGTTTACTAAGGGACACGGCGTGTCCTGCCCTCACCCCCAGGACACTGAAGACTCTGTTTGAATCAGACTCATGAGTTTCTTCCTAGCCACTCTCAGAGACAGGAATGCTTCTGGTAAGTTTTTATAAAACCCTCATATTTTCTTAGCCTCAACCGAAACTCTTCTTTTTTCCTTAATCTGTATTGACTGGTAATTAATTTCATTGCCACAGATATGAAATCCCACTTATTGTTCTTTCCTGGAGATTTTCATTAGTGTAAAAGAAATATAGCTAAAAAGGGGGAGAAGAAACCTATGCTTTGTAGAACACACTCTCAGAACAGTTTTCTTCTCCTCTGCTCTCTGAGACTGACTGACTTCTTTGTGCCAGTCCCCCACACCGACCAAGGAAGAAGAAATGTATTTTCATTTACTTCTGAGATAGAATTCAGCGAGAACTTTCAGTTCTCGTACTTTCCTCTTGTTGAAATTATGGTACTGTATTCTGGTGAAAGCAAGAAATAACTTCAAGAGAAATACTTCCGAGGGACATAGTTACTTAAATAATGCTAGCTTAATTTTTTAATTTAGGTTGAAAGCAGATAAATGGTAACATTTCCTCCTGAATATTTCTATGGACTTTTTGTAACGTAAATCTTAACGATAGAAATCCGTAACCAATATTATTTTGTTCTAGATATTCAACTAGCATTCTGAGGTAAAAAATGTCATAGGATGTGCCTTGAAAATTCAAATTGGACGGGGGCTATTCAGTCGCCTATTGTGTGGTGTGATGAGGTGTAGAGGATCCATCCAGTCCCATAGGGCTCCTCTCTGCTGAGACACAGCAGTAATCACATTACCAACCATTAAAAACAAAAATTCTCAGAGGGTGCAATGTTTATAATTAATCTACACAAACACAAACCCGAAATGCTGTTTTTCATATTTTCATATTTTAGCAGCAAAGACTTGTTCCCAAATTGTTGAAAAATTTCGAACATACAAAAAATTAAAATGATTATACCATGAACACCTGAACACCCACCACATAGAGTCTACAATTAACATTTTGCCGTATTGACTTCTTCATATACTATCCAATACCCCTCCATCTAGTCATCCATCAGTTCATATTCTTTACTTTTATATTTTTAGAGCAGTTCTAGGTTCACAGCAAAATTAAGAGTAAAGTACAAATATCTTTCATACGTCCCCAGCCTCCCCCATTGTCAACATTCTCCCACCCCAGTGGTACATTTGTTACAACTGATTAATCTAAATTGACGCATCATAATCACCCAAAGTCCATAGTTTATGTTAGGCTTCACCCTGGGTGTTGAATTCCCCCATCCGTGGCAACCACTACTGGTTTTGCTGACTCCATAGTTTTGCCTTTTCCAGAACATCCTATAGTTGGAATCATAGAGTATCGTGCCGTTTCAGATTGGTTTCTTTCACCTAGTAAGAGGCATTGAAGGTTCCCTAATGTCTTTTCATAGCATCGTGGCTCGTTTCTTTTTAGAGCTGAATCATATTCCATTGTCTGGGTATACCACAGTTTATCCATTCACCTACTGAAGGACATCTTTGATGTTCTGGGAAAGATAAATAAAGTTGTGTGCTGGGTTTTGGTTGGAGATAAGTTTTCGACTTCTTTGGGCAAATACCAAAGAGAATAGTTGCTAGATCATGTAGCAAGAATACCTTTAGTTTTGTAAGAAACTGCCAAATTGTATTCAAAAATGGCTGTACTGGGATCCCTGGGCGGCTCATTCCGTTAAGCATCCAACTCTTGGTTTCAGCTCAGATCATGATCTCAGGGTCATGAGATCAAATCCTGCATCGGGCTCCGAGCTGAGACCAGAGTCTGCTTGAGATTCTCTCTCCCTCTTCCTCTGCCCCTCCCACTTGTGCTCTCTCTCACTCTCTCTAAAATAAATAAATAGATTTAAAAAAAAAAAAAAGGAAAAGGCTGTACCATTTTGCATTCTCTTCAGCAATGAATAAGAGTTTCTTCTACTGCTCGACATCTCCATTAACAGTGTTCTGGATCTCTAATAGGTGTGTGGTGGTATCCCATTGTTGTTTTAATTGGCACTTCCCTGATGACATGATAGGAAATATCTTTTCATATGCTGGGTGACATCGATATCTTTTTTGGCAAGATGTCTGAAAGATCTTTGGTTTTTTTTTTTAATTGGGTTGTTTATTTTCTTATTGTTGAGTCTGAGAGTTCTTTGTGTATTTTTGCAAACACTGCTTTATCAGATTTTGAGTTCTGCAAATGTTATCTTTCAGTTTGTGGCTTGTCTTCTCACTCTCTAAATATAGTCCCTCACAAAGCAATTTTTAATTCTGATGAAGTCCAGATTATCAATTATTTCTTTCTGGGTTATTCTTTTTGGTATTGTATAGATATTTTTTAATGTTTTCAGATGTCCAGTTTAAGATAAGAGGGTATAACTCAGAACAGACAGATGGAAGAGATGCACAGGGCAAGGTGTGGGGAAGGGCACAGAGCTCCTACACCCTGTTCTGGCACAGCACTTCTCCCAAATCCACACATGTTCACCAACCCAGAGGCTCCATCCTCCTTACCTTTATGATGCATTTTGAAGTTGCAGACCTCAGTATACTTTACCTAAACATTTAGGGATGCATGTCACTAACCAGAGTTCAATTGTTTAAATAAATTTATATATATATATATATATATATATATATATATATATATATATAGTCCATTTTTTTAAAATAGTCTATATATAGTCCATTTTTATAAAATAAAATATATAATTTATATTATATATATATAGTCCATTTTTTTAAAAAATTGGGTTGTTAGTCTTTTTATTATTGACTGGAGGTGCTTTTGTAAATATATATTGCAGCTACAAGTCCTTTGTCAAATGCATATTTTGTAGTATTTTCTCCCAGTCTGTGGCCAGCTTATTCATTTTCTTGAAGGTGAGCACTAGCTTTAAAGATTGATGAAATCTAAGTACCTATTTTTGTATGGTTATTAATTTCTGTGTACTATCTAAAAAAGTCTTTTTTTCTCAAATTGCAAAGATACAATTTTATGTTTTATTTTCTTCTTTTTCCTTAGAAGTCTTATCATTTTAGCTTTTACATTCAGTCCTAAAACTATGTGTTTGTGTTTGGTGTAAAGCAGGAGTGGAAGTTCTGTGCTTGCTTGAGTTGTTCCACCGCTGTTTAAAAAAATTTGTTTTTTCCTTTTCCCCACTGGATTTCTTTGGAGACTTTGTAGAAAATCAAATGACCACTAAAAGTAGGTCTTCAGCAGCCCGGGTGGCTCAGTGGTTTAGCGCCTGCCTTCAGCTCAGGGCGTGATCCTGGAGTCCCAGGATCAAGTCCCATGTCAGGCTCCCTGCGTGGAGCCTGCTTCTTCTCTGCCTGTGTCTCTGCCTCTCTCTCTCTGTGTGTCTCTCATGAATTAATAAATAATTTTTTTAAAAGTAGGTCTTAATTCAGACTCTATTCAGTTCCATTAATTCATTTTTCTCTTCTTATGAAAACACCACATTGTTTTGATTACCATAGCTTTATAGGAAGTCTTCAAGTCAGGTAATATGAGCCCTTTAAATTTACTTTTCTTTTTTTCTTTTTTTGAAAATGTTTGGATATACTACCTCCTTTGCATTTCCATAGAAAGTTTAGAATCAGATTATCAATTTCTACAAAAAGCATGGTAAGATTATGACTATGATTACATTGAATTTATAGGTTAAGTTAGGAATAAGCTAAATCTCCCAATCTATAAACATGGTATATCTCTCAATTTATTTAGCTCTTATCTGATGTCTCTCAGAAGTGTTTTGTAGTTTTAAGGGTAGCGATCTTTTCTTTCTTTTTTTTTACATAAATGGTCACAGAAGTTTTACTCATAATTGTCCCAAACTGGAAACAGCCCAAATATGCCTATCGACTGATGAATTGATAAGCAAAATGTGGGATTTTTCATAAAATGGAATACTGATACTCAGAACAAAAAGACTGAATCCAGTGGGATTTATCCCCAGGAGGGGTTTTTCCTTCTGGATGGAGGGTGAGGATGATTGGGCAGAAGGGTACTTTGGCAGAAAGTAGGCCAGGGATCCTTTGTCATTGAGAAAGCCAAGAAGGGGCTCAGAATAACCTTTATTTTAAATAAATACATAAATACATAAATAAATAAATAAATGGCTAAGCCCTCCTTACAGTGACAGCTCCACTTCTCCACTGGCCCAGGGGTGTCTCCAGCCCCCTCCTCTATTCTTAGGGACCAGTTATGCATCCTGCAGTGGTAGTCAACTGATCCTACCCCACTCCAGCGAGCTCCTGCTGTGCCAAGCCAGCTCCCTTCCCCAGCAGCTTTCATGTCACTTGAACTGTGCAACCAGCTCTTCAGCCTCTGTTGGCTTTTCCATGTTCTGATCCCATCTGCAACATGGGTTTCAGAGATTCCTTTAAACTGACATTTCATTCACCATCCACGTGCCTGTCTTCCACTACTGTGATGGATTTATTCTTTAAAAGTATACATCAGGGTGCCTGCATGGCTCAGTTGGTTAAGCATCAGACTCTTGATTTTAGCTCAGTCAGGATCTCAGGATCGTTAAGATCAGGCCTCACGTTGGGCTTTGCTCAGTGTGGAGAAGGCTGGAGACTTTCTCTCCCTCTGCTCTTCCCCCCTTCAAATAAATAAATAAATCTTTAATTTTAAAAAAAGATTTTATCTTTTAAGTAATCTCCATGATATAGAAGATGTTAAGGTTCGAAGCCAATGGCCAAGAAATAATTCTTGAGACATCTTTGGTGCAAAAAGGTGATTTCATTAAAGCTTAGGAGCAGGACCCACCAGCAGAAAGAGGTGCACTGGGTCATGAGGTGTGGCCCATTACATATTTTCAAGTTGGGAAGGGTTAGGATAGCCTTAGGGTCTAAGGAATTTTGGAAGCAAGTTTCCAGGACCTTGAAGGGGCTGGCTATTGTTGAGAAAAGGTTATTCATTACTGTCTAATAAAACCTGAGTCATGTCAGATGTATACTGATTGATCATACACTTGGAGAGTGATCGCCAATGTGTACCTTGGAGAGTAGGGATAAAGGAAGTTTCCAAAGAAATTTTTATATGTTAAAGTAGCTTACAGGATCCTGGAGGTTGGGCTAAGATTACCTGTTGCCTTAGGAAAGTATCAACATTGAGGCAGCTGAGTCCCTAAAGGAATGTCACTCTGCCTGTTTCAAGGACTTGTCACCGAGCTGTAAGTAGTAAGGAAATTTAATAATTTTTCTTCTTCGTTTCCTACATCAATATGCACTTAACGTGGGGCTTGTATAAACATCGGGGTGCAGGTGTCCCGGCGCTTTACTGCATCTGTATCTTTGGGGTAAATCCCCGGCAGTGCAGTTGCTGGGTCGTAAGGCAGATCTATTTTTAAAAAAAAATTTTTTTTTTTTTATTTATGATAGTCACAGAGAGAGAGAGAGAGAGAGAGAGAGGCAGAGACAGGCAGAGGGAGAAGCAGGCTCCATGCACCGGGAGCCCGACGTGGGATTTGATCTCGGGTCTCCAGGATCGCGCCCTGGATCAAAGGCAGGCGCCAAACCGCTGCGCCACCCAGGGATCCCAGGCAGATCTATTTTTAACTCAACTCGATGTTTATAGCAGCAATGTCCACAATATCCAAACCGTGGAAGGAGCCTTGGTGTCCATCGAAAGATGAGTGGATAAAGAAGCTGTGGTCTATATATACAATGGAATATTCCTCAGCCATTAGAAACGACAAATACCCACCATTTGCTTCGACATGGAGGGACTTGGAGGGTATTATGCTGAGTGAAATAAGTCAATCAGAGGACAAACATGGTCTCATTCATTTGGGGAATATAAAAATTAGTGAAAGGGAATAAAGGGAAAGGAGAGAAAATGAGTGAAAATATCAGTGAGGGTGACAAAACATTAGAGAGACACCTAACTCTGGGAAATGAACAAGGGGTAGTGGAAGGGGAAGTGGGCGGGGGGTTGGGGTGACTGGGTGATGGGCACTGAGGGGGGCACTTGGTGGGATGAGTACTGGGTGTTATGCTATATGTTGGCAAATTGAACTCCAAAAAAAAAAAATTAAAAAAACAAAACAAAAATGTGGGGCTTGAACCCAAAACCCCGAGATAAAAGTCTCATGTTCGGCCGAATAAACCAGCCAGGCACTTCTCCCTTTTTTAACATCATTTTTTTTAATACTACTGTATTATACACTTAAAAATGGCTAAGGTGATATTTTTTTGTCACATATTTTTTACTGTAATAATAAAATACCCACATAGCTCTTGAATTGCTAATGACCTTTGGGAGGAAGGAAAGGTAAACATGTGGGCAAAATTCATAGTCTTGAATGAAAAGGTAATTGGAATCCTAAATGTGAAATTAACTAGATAGATATTTTTCACTTTTAATTTCATTGTTAAAATAATATTTGAGGGCACCTGGCTGGCTCAGTTGGTAAAGCATATGACTATTCATCTTAGGATTATGTGTTCAACCCCACATTGGACATAGAGCTTACTTAAAAAAAGAAAAATATTTTAAATCTAATGTTCTAAGACTATACAACAAAGATAAACCATTTCATTGCGTCATTTTAAGTTTTGCTACTATATGTGAAAAATGTTCATTAGAATGCACTCCTTTGAAAAAAAAATAGAGTGCACTTCTTTAGTTGAGATGACAGACACCAAATTTGAACTAACTTTATGATGGTAATAAAAATTGGAGTGTTTACATGTACCAGCCACATGGTATTTAAATGTAAAGGTCTTGTACATATTTTGTTCATCTATTCCTAAGTGTTTAAATTCTATTTTAAGTGGAATTCTTATGTTTTATTTTATAATTTTTGAAATTAATCAAAATAAAATTGATTTTTTAATAGTGACCTTGAATTCTGAGATCTTGACAAATTCTAATAATTCCCTATAGAATCCTTAGGATTTTCTATTTAAGCCATCATGTCATCTCCAAATAGAGATAGTTTTATTTTTGTTACGTTCTTCACGCTTTTTTATTTTTATTTTTCACCTTACTGCAATGGCTAGAGCTACACCAGCATAGCATCGAATAGAAGTGATTGAAGTGGATACTACTGCTTAGGGGCAAAGCATTCAATATTTCACCTTTAAGTATGATGGTAGCCATAGTTTTTTTAGATATTCACTTTATCTGTTTGAGGAAGAGCCCATCTATTCCAATTTGCTGGGAATTTTTTTATTCTGAATGGAGTTCAATTTTGTCAAATGAGTTTTCTGCATTGATTTAAATGATTATATGGGGTCTTTTTTCTTTATTCTCTTAAGAGAGAAAATTACATTGATTGAATATCAAGTGTTAAATCAGCCTTAGGATAACCTGAGATAAACTTGATCATTCTGTTATCCTTTTATGTACATCACTGGATTTTATTTTGTTCTTATTTTGTTAGAATTTTTCAGTTTATATTCATTAGGAATATTGATCTGTAGTTTTCTTTTGTTGTTTTTTTAGTATCTGTCAGGTTTGTTTATCACAATTAATGCAAGCCTCATAAAATGATTGGGAATTGTTTTTCTCTGCTTTTATTTTCTGAAAGGTTTTATGTAAGATTGGTGGGTTTTTTTTCCTTAAGTGTTTGATAGAATGCACTCATCTTATGAAAGCCTATCATAATCTTCCTGTGAATAAGAAGGTCAGTAATAATAGCTATCATCTTTATAAGATCCGACAATGGGTCAGTTACTATATCAGGAGTATTATATATGTTAATTCATTTAATCACCACAACAACCTTGTGAGGTAGATATTATTATTCTTTTTTAAAAGATTTATTTAGTTTAGAAAGAGAGAAAAAGCATGAGTGGGAGGGAGGGGCAGAAGGAGAGGGAGATAAGCAGACTCTCCACTGAGCAAGGAGCCTGATGTCTGGCTCCATCCCAGGACCCTAAGATCATGACCCGAGTCAAAATTAAAAGTCTGAAGTTTAACCAACTGAACCACCCGGGCACCCCAGATACTATTATCCCTATGTTAAAAATGCAGAAACTGTATTAGTAAGTGGCAGAGGCTAGAGTAATGTAAGACTCTAAAGGTTAAGCTTCTTTCATTCTAGTATACTGTTTATCAAATTCATTTTTATAGTAACTTAATCAAAGATATTAACACTGGTAAGGAATCATACCAACAGTCAAATCTATATCAAACCCATCAGACCTCCATTCATTCATTCAACAATATTGATAAGTACTAATTGAGCACCTACCATGTGCCAATACTACTTCAGTCACTGCTATAGGTTCAAAGAACAAACCAAGCAAAAATCCTTGCCTTTGTGATGCTAAATTCTATCATTATACTAAATAAAAAACATAATAAATAAGTACATAGCCAGAGGGTAAAACTGTTTTGCAAAAATAAAACAGTGTGGTTTAAGGAGGTTAGGAAGTTTCAAATATAAATAGGGTGATAAGAGTAGACCACATTGAGGAGATTATTTCAAGCAAAGACTTGAAGGAAGGAAGTATTTAGCTATCTGGAGAAAAGAGCGTTCCAGGCCAGGAGAACAACCAGGATAAATGCTTTAAGATGCAAGCAAGCCTGGAGTGATGGAGCAGAAGCCAGGAGACCAGTGCATCTAGAATGGAGGTGGGGGTGGGAGCAAGAGAGAAAGTCAGAGACACAACAGCAACCAGATCATGGAAAGTCTTCTAAGGCCATTACAAGGATGTTAGCTTTTACTCAGAGTGGATGGAAGAGTTGTATTGGAGTTTTCAGCCGGTAAGTTAATCAAATTTTTCAAATACTGTCTTAAGAACAGACTTAAGAAAAGTAAGGGAGGAAACTGAGAGATCAGGAGGGTATTTCATTAAACCCTGTAAGAACTAAGTGTATCTAAGGGAGCCTGATTGGCTCAGTCAGTAGAGCATGTGACCCTTAACACAGGGTCATGAGTTCAAGCCCCATATTGGGCAGTCTTAATTAATTAATTTTTTTAAGTACCTTAAATCAGAGTAGTTGAAATAGAAGTGGTAGGATTCTGAATATATTTTGAAGGTAAAGCCAACAGGATTCCTCAATGAAAGAACAAACGGAGTATGAAAAAGAAGAGTTGAGGATGACTTCAAGGGTCCTGAGCAACCGGAAGGATGATAGAGTTGCTGTCAAATGAGAAAGGAAGAGTATGAATAGAAAAGTTAGGGGGTGAGATAAAGTAGGAACATGTTAAGTTTGAGAAATGGTATATAAATATCCAAGGATATATGAGATCATTGTCTAATGAAATCTCTTGAGTTCTTCGTGGCATAGAAATATTGTTATTTCCTGTTTTCTCAAAACAATTGCCCAGCCCTAAATTTTTATTGCTATGCTAAGCCCAAGGATTAAAGTGTCTTGATTATTTTTATGCCCGTCCAGAGACTTACCATATATTAATTGACAGTATTTGAATGCCAACTCTTCATTAAAACATACACAACACACACACACACACACACACACACACACACACACAAAGGATTTAGTAATTGAACTTCATGCTGTAGTATAACTTTATCAGAGAAATATTCTGGTGACTATTACTCATATAAAGATATAAACTTAAAGTTTTGTGTTAACAGTTTCATAAAACAATTGAATCTTTTTTTCTTGAGTTTATTTCTATGCTTTGCACAGTTCTCTTACCTTATTGTCAAACCATCATTATTATCACAAAAAAAATAGTTATAAACTGGTCTTGAAACTTAGCAGGACTTATCTTGTAATTTTACAGAGGTGGTTATAAAAATAGACACGATTTCTGCCCTTTGGAATCTAGCAATCCAGAAATCACAGCACTGACACACAGCAAAAGGAGCCATGGTCAGTTACTCATTCCTGAAATAGAGTACGTAGTTGCAAAGAGTTAGAACAGTGAGGTATCTCATGCTTTGTTTTGGCTCCCACTTCCAGGGCTCTGCCCAGCACAGCCAGTGTTTACAGGAAAGAGGAGAACATGCAAGAGAGCCACCTCAATCCATCCAGACTCCACCACCCTCAACAATCACACAACATACACTCAGCAAGGCCAAGAGTACAAAATAGGAAACTCTCTTTAACTCTAAATAGAAACTTTGCAATATAAAGCATATGATTCAGAGGTGGCAACAAGGGGACGCCTGGGTGGCTCAGTGATTGAGCATCTGCCTTCAGCTCAGGCCATGATCCCGGAGTCCTGGAATCGAGTCCTGCATTAGGTTCCCCAGAGGAAGCCTGCTTCTCCCTCTGCCTATGTCTCTGCCTCTCTCTCTCTGTGTCTCTCATGAATAAATAAAATCTTTTTAAAAAATGGCCTCAAGTATGGGAAATATATATATATATTTGAATATATTATATATAATAATATATTATATATAATATTTGAATATATTTGAATATGATAGCTCCTGCCAGGTTTAGGAAGCTCAAAGACTGAAGATATACCAGACATCACCTGGAATTCAAGGCATTGGAATTACAGTTATAACATCCTAAATGTCTTTCTTCTATTTTAACAAATATCTACTGTAACCAAAATGATAAAATGTCTAATTCAACCAAAATGATTGAACATACTCAGCAGCCTCCAAATGGAGCCAAAATGCTGCCATAAAATAAAATGCAAAACATTTGCTTATATGTTACACAAAATTCATCTTAACTCTCTCAGGTTGAAAAGCATTGGAATTACTTGGTTGTGGGTGGAATTATGTGATTCCACACTGCCTAGAAGAATGAAACACTTTGAAGAGCAAGCAAAGAGGAAAATCTAAAGATACCTGCATTCATGCTCTCCTGGGCAAAAATAGACCTCAAATGGCCCTGAATTAAAAAGACTTTGGAGATCTATTACTTTTCAATCACAAAGGGATTCTGACTGTTTTTGATTAGAGGATGAATATCTAACTAGAGACGAAAGAATAAAGAAAAAAGGAAAGTTAATATTCTTAGCATGAACTTGAGTTAAATACAGCATATATATCCTTAGAAGGCAGAAGGAGAAAAACAAAAACCCTTAGGAAATCTACACCTTAGAGAATTGCAAGTTTGGTAATGCTTCTTTCAGCAATATAAAGCCACTGCCTAAAATGAAAACACAAACACTTTCATGATTTTTTTTTCCTATTTTGCTTTATTTTCCAAAATTCCCCAACTATTACATTCACAATCACTAAAAGATCAATGTTATTTTTAAATCACCTGTTAGAAACCCAGAAAATGTTGTTAACTAAACTAAAAAACGAATAAATATATCAAGAAGGATGAGGATAGTCTCTTTAAAGTAAGTCTGTAACCAAAACCTGAGAATTTTTGAAGATGGAACAAATAAAGACACAGATTAAAATTAAGGGATTTAGTTTTTACAAAGAACAGATCTGTAGAGGCAAATTAAATTTAAGAATTTCAGGAAGGGGGCTGGAGTGTCTGGGTGGCTCAGTCAGTTAAGTGCTCTACTCTTGATTCTGGCTCAGGTCATGATCTCAAGGTCATGGGATCGAGCCCTATGTGGGGCTCCCTGTTCAGTGTGGTGTCTGCTTGAAGATTCCTTCTCACCCTCTGTCCCTCACCGCATCCCCCCACTCGCACATGCACGTGCATGTACAGCTCTTTCTCTCTCTCTCTCTCTTTTTCTTTCTCTCTCTCTCTGTCTCTCTCTCTCAAATAAATAACTCTTCAAAAGAAATTTTCAGGAAGGGGTATAAATCTCAATGACTAATTTACTGAGCACCCACCAAACACAAAGCACTATTCAAGGCACTTTATCTCATATGATTCCCCCTAAAACTCTGAAAAGTGGCCTCCCTAAATATATAGGATTAAGCAAATCCAATAACCACAGCATATTTGTCTTGCTCTCATTGAACAGATAACCTTGTTCTAAGCAGTGTTTTCACCAAAGATTTAAATGCTGGCATAGAAAACTCACTGGAATGGGTGACATAAAGCTGAAAGAATTTGCAAAGGCATGGAATGATAAGAAAAGGATCCAGAAAAGGTCTTAGGTGGGCTAGATGGGCTAAATCTTACAATACGAAATTTAGTAAGTAAAACTATCAAGGACCAAACAACCAACTATAATAGAATTCAATATAAGAACTATGATTTGACAATTTGGCAATAATATAGATTTTAAAAATGACATGGGGGTTTAGTCTGTCAGTAAGTATAATATTTTTTAAAAGTAGGATTGATTTGCACCAGATCATTGATGAAAGAGAACAAGTAGAAGGCAATGGATTCTGCTACTGTCCTATGGGACCCTAGGCAATCTAATAGAAAATATTGTCTTTAGCTTGGGTATTTCACTTTAAAAGATTTGGAAATCAGGGAGAGAAATCACAAGGGAAAAGAGATGCAGAACTATGTCGCATGAGGAGTGTTTGTTTAGCAAAGAAAGGACATGCAAGTGACATGTTACACATTCATTGTCTTCAAATATTTGAATAGCCCTCACATAGAAGGGGAACCTACTAGTTCTGCATTTAAGAACGGAATTGTAATGGCTATGAGGAGAAGTCAGCTCATCTAAAGAAAGAGTTTTCTAATGAGCCAAGAGCTAGCCAGAGGTTAAATGGATAGCTTCCAAAGGTAGTGAGTGCCCTGTCACTAGAGGAATTCAAGCTTAGGCTGGGATCTATTCTGACAAAACAGTTTAGGGAGAATCCAATCGTTGTGTGGTGTATAGCAGAGTGATATTTAATTTTCTTTCCAGACCTGAAATTTCATTTAAGGGAAAGTTCTTGGGAAGAAGACGGCTTTTTAGTCAAAATTTAAAGAGAGGATGGCTTGAAGTATGGAGTCCAAGACAGGAGAGGTCGATATGGCGGGGAATCCAAAATAAAGACTGAGAAAATCAATCAAGGAGACATTTAGCAGGTTGACACATGAAGCGGAGACAACAGTACGGGAGCTGGGAACACATTTGCCATCGGCAAGTGCAACCACTTGGAGGAGTATCTCAGTCCGTTTGTACCGCTATAACAAAACTACCACGGGCTGGTGGCTTACCTAACAAACATTTATCACTTATATGAGGAGGCTGGGACGAGGCCGATAGTTCCACAGGCTGGGAAGTCCCAGGATCAAGATACTGGCGGGTCCCATGTCCAGCGAGGTCCTGCTTCCTGGTTCATAGGCAGCTGTGTCCTCCCTGTGCCCTCACGTGGCAGAGGGGGTGAGAGAGCACGCTGGCGTATCTTCCATGAGGGCACTAATCCCATTCACGAGGGCTCCAGCCTCATGACCCAATCACCTCCCAAGGCTCCACCTCCACATAAAGTCACATTGGGGATTAGGATTTCCACACACGGATTCTGGGGGGACCCAGACATTTAGCCCATAACAATGAGCCCACAAAGTGAGGAAATAATTCAGCAGCACGGCCTACAGAGACGAATGTGGTGGTGGTGCCTCCCAATCCTTCCAAGCTGGAAGGATTCCTGCTCAAGGCCTTGTTTTGTAGGTGGCGTTTACACCATGACAGAAACTTCCATCTACAACCATCTTCACTCCTACAATCACAACAGAAAGATGTGCAAGTAGTTTCAGACCATGTCCATAAGGCCATCGCTCCGTGCAGGGGCTGCATGTTGTGTTCAGACTTTTTAAAAAGGGACTGAGATGCTCCATCTCAGAAACAAAAAGGGCCGACAATTCCATCAGGCTCAGGGAATGGCGTGGGTGTCGGGTTAGTGGCCAGGGCCTGCGCTTGACAGTGAGACTGTGTGAATATCTGTGACTAGTGCAGCTTTTCAGATTTTGCCCCTTAGGCCTCTGAAAACAGGTGGAGGAGCTGCAGAACATCATGGAATTTTTTTTCAGCCTGTAGTTTTCTGATAGAGTTGGCTTTAAGAATTCAAAATACTGGGGCGCCTGCGTGGCTTGGTTGATGAAGGGTCTGCCTCTGACTCAGGTCATGGTCCTGCACTCCCGGCTCAGCAGGGAGTCTGCTTCTCCTTCTGATCCTCCCCCTCTTGCATTCTATCTATCTATCTATCTATCTATCTATCTATCTATCTATCTATCTATCATTATCTATTTATCTCAAATAAATAAATTAAATATTTTTAAAAGGAAGAAGAAATCAAAATTCTAGGGGCACCTGGGTGTCTCATTTTGTTAAGGGGCCAACTCTTGGTTTCTGCTCAGGTCATGATCTCTTGGGACCTGGGAGGGAGCCCAGTGTCTGGCTCCACACTCAGCAAGGAATCTGCTTGAGATTCTCTCTCTCCCTCTCCCTCTGCTTCTTCCCCAACTTGAGTGCACTCTCTCTCTCGCTCTCAAATAAATAAGTCTTAAAATATATATATATATATATACACTAAAAAAAAAGTCCCTTGTACCCAGGCAAGTTTATTTACTTACTGTGAATGAGCCCTTTGTGTTGACTTCGGCCAACTTTCCTTCAGATTGAGGCAATCATTTTCCCCATTCCCTTCGGCTCTCAGTGCAAACACGGGGCGTTCACATGAAGAAGGTTATTGAACAAAAAGAGCACATCCCACACAGTCCCCAAGCAATCCTAACAGCCCCCCAGGGTTTGTTCCAATATCCATGGAACAAATGGATGGGGCACAGAAAGAGCAGTGTGCACCGCAAGCCACCGCCAGAGAGAAAATGAAACAACAAAGCACCAGAAACACATCCCCGCCTTGCCAGCAATGACGGCAGCAAGAAAAACCATCCCTCCCAACAAGGCTGCCCATTTTCTTGAAGTCTTAAAGCTGTTTTCAAAGCAGACTTCTTGTCCTCTGGGTGGGATTTGCTCAAGTAATAGAGCACTTCACCAAGCAATCACCAAGATTTCTAAATATACCTATAACCCAGATTTTCCCCCAGGATCTCTGCTTCAACTTGCTTGTTTATGTGCTTTTTTTTTTTTTTTTTTTTTTTGGTCCATTAGTTTATTCACTTACATTCATTCCATGAATATTTATAGACACATTTATGGCATACCAGTCACTTTCTGGAACTCTGCAGATTCAGAGGTAAACAATTCGAGGGCCCTGCTTTCATAGGGCTTTATTTCGTGGAGACAGACAAATAAACCAAGAAAAAAAATGCAATGGGTAAGAACTACAATGAAAATAAAACAGGATGATGAAGAGTGCTTAGAGCCCCCTTTAAATGGGAGGCAAGAAAGGCCTCTGAGGGGAAGCAGGGGAAGCAGTACTTGAACAGAAGAGGGAATGATACCCTCATTTCCCTGCAGAAACCAGGTCCAGGGAAATGAAGAGGAACGTTCTAGGCCTGGGCAGGGGAAGAGCTGTGTGAGCTCAGCAGGGTGCGCCAAGTATGACCAGGAGCACAAACAAGGTCAGCGGGCTGGAGCATGGTAAGTATCACAGGCACCACCATCACAGACGAGGGCAGGTGACCCAGGGCCTCGTAGGGAAGGCCTGGGAATTAAGATTCTATCCCCAGGAGAGCCATTTGCAAGTTAAACAGAAAAGCAACATGGTCGGACTTACATTAATAAAGATCATTCTAGTCGCCAGAAGGACAGCAGGGGTGTAGGATGGAGGGGTAAGATAAGTCTAATGACCCAATTCCCTCCCCATATAGAGAAGATAATGTCTGAATTTAATTGGTTTCTGGGGAATTCCCTAAATAATAATGACAGATCAAGGTGGCCATGCTTTAGTCAATAGTAAATGAAAGGAACTCAAGTAAGCTTCCATAAGCTTAGATGTGATATGATATTCGGTATGATAAAAGGAGCGAGATTTATTTTCTCTTATTTAAAAATGAATAGGGTTTATCTACAGTCTCCTACTAAATAGTAAGTGCAGTTAGTCCTACTCTGTGAGAAGCTACAGAGCAAAGTGATTTGTTTATACATTAGGCGACCTGGGATGGACCAAAGTGTCCAGACACACAACCCAGCAAGAAATGCAGGCTGTACAACCAATTGGCTTTTAGATGCTCCCAGAATAATCCTCTGGGGGGGGGGGGGGCCTGGGTGGCTCAGTCAGTTAAGCATCTGCCTTTGACTCAGGTCATGATCCTGGGGTCCTGGCATCAAGCCCTGTGTTTCCGCAGGGAGCCTGTTTCTCCCTCTGCCCCTCCCTCTGCTTGTGTGCTCTCTCTCTTTCTCTCTGTCTCTCTCAAATAAATAAATAAAATCTTAAAAAAAAAAAAAAAAAAACTCCAGAGTGGGGAGAATGCAGATAACATCATCCTCTAAAAACATCATTTTTTGGTAAGATTTTATTTACTTATTCATGAGAGACACACAGAGAGAGTCAGAGACACAGGCAGAGGGAGAAGCACGCCCCATGCAGGGAGCCCAACGTGGGACTCGATCCCGGGTCTCCAAGATCAGGCCCTGGGCTAAAGGCGGTGCTAAACCCACCGAGCCACCCGGGCTGCCCTAAAGGCATCATTTTTGCCTTCAGACAACAAACTTTTGGCTGGTTTTGAGGCCCAAAAGACAGCTGTGAAACCACCTTTTTCTGGAATTAAGGGCACGATGGTAGAGAGTTTCTGGTTAAGGGCTCTCTGGTCTGAGCATTCAACAAGGACATAATCAGGTTCCATTTTCTTTTTCTTTTCTTTTTTTTTTTTAAGATTTTATTTATTTTGAGAGACAGAGAGAAGGAGAGGGGGCAAGCAGTGGGAGGGGCAGAGGCAGAGGGAGCAAGAGAATCTTAGAATCTTAAGCAGCCTCCACATCCAGCATGGAGCCCCACACAGGGCCTGTCTCAAGACCCTGAGACCATGACCTGAGCCGAAATCAAGAGCTGGACACTGAGCCAGCTGAGCCACCCAGGAGCCCCAGGTTCCATTTTCAATAGCCATATATGTGACAATATTCATTATCCCATGACATCATTTGACAGTGTTATCCCAGCACATCAGCAGGCAATAAATCACCCAACTATTCATTCCTGACAATCCAAAGGTCATTACTTTGTGGTTTTTATGCCCAGCAGCCAGTATGATGAGCTAGAAATAACTCGTTGCCTCTGATCCATGTGTATAGGAAACATTAACGGACTCTTCCTTCTGGAAACAGCTACCTGAAAAGCAGTGAATGTTCTGAGCATGGGACAAAACCAAAGAATATGGGAAACGGTGTTGCGTAGGTGTGTGATACCGTATATGCAATGTGAAATATCAGAGAGCTTGGGCGATTCGTCCTCATTTGCTTCCAACCTATAGCATTTAGTCACCACTAGATGACACCATTTCTTTTTCTTTTCTGTTTTTATTTTGCTTTGCCTTTTTTTTTTCCATGAAGAAACAAAGTTCTCATAGGACTCTAGCAATAAACATGATTTTTTTGTTCTCTGAGCTGCTTTAACAAACTTAACAGTCTTCATATTCTTTGATGAGGCACAGCATGATCAATCTGATTTTCAAATACTCGAAAGACTGCAAAATGTACAACAGCATATGCTACATGTCTACTGACCATGAGGAAGTTTGAAGAATTAATATTCTCTATACTGCTGAATTCACACATCATTCCATGGATCTTTTATTTCCCCGTGATCTTCATCTCCCCTCTTCCTCTTTGTACTGCATTGTAACTAGTGTTGGGGGATCCTCTGCACCCCATATAGCCAGCAAACTTGCTTTACAGTGGTTCTTGGCTTCATCTCTTCCTCTCCATTCCTATTGCTGGCACCTAATACAAAGCTAAAAATCTCATTCTGAATTTTTTCCAGTTAGAATTCTTTTCCTTCAATCTATTCTTCCCTTGGAGATGCAATTAATATTCCCAAAACACTACTTCATTATGACGTTGTATTGTTTTTTTTAAGTAACCCCTTACACCCAACATGAGGCTCAAACTCATGACCCCAGGATCAAGAGTCACGTGATGTATGGACTTGAGTCAGCCAGGCACCCCATGACCTTGTAATATTAATGACATTCTCTTTACCTTCCAACATCATTTAAGTCTAAGCTCTTACCTTGACATTAAATTCTTTCAGTTGTCCTTTGCCTGACCAATATTATCTTCTTCCATTACCTAACATAAAAATTCCTTTTCAATTAATGCACCTAATGCTTAGCAAAACAGGATTCTAACTATGAGGATAGGTTTTGATGTGTTTGTTTCCCTGGTTGCTTAGTTGGTTGGCTCATGGCCAGTATAGTACATTGATTAAGAGTGAGGATTTCTGGAACCAGGTTGCCGGAGTTGATATTCTAGCTCTACCCTATACTAGGTTTTTGTTTTTGTTTTTGTTTTGGGGGGGGGGGGGTTGTAATTTTTTTAAGTGATCTCTACTGCCAACATGGGGTTCAAACTCATGGCCCTAAGATCAAGTCGCATGCTCTACCAACTGAGCCAGCCAGGTGCCACTACAAACTAATTTTTTTTTAGGATTTTATTTATTTATTCATGAGAGACAGAGAGAGAGAGAGAGGCAGAGACACAGGCAGAGGAGAACAGGCTCCTCGCAGAGAGTTTGAGGCAGGACTTGATCCCTGGACCCTGAAGTAAAGGCAGGTATTCAACCCCTGAGCCACCCATGTGACCCACACACAGAAGTTTTACAATTTAAGTTAAGTTAATTCATGTATCAGTGCTTCAGTGCCCTCATTTATGAAGTGGAGATTAAAAACAATAACTGCTCTTGGGGCACCTGGGTAGCTCAGTTAGCGAAGCATCTGACTCGATTTTGGCTCAAGTCATGATATCAGGGTTGTGAGACTAAGACCCGTGTAGGGCTCCACACTGGGTGTGGAGCCTGCTTAAGATTCTTTCTCTCCCTAGCCCTCTGTCCCTCTGCCTCTCCATCCCCTCCCACCCACGCTCGTGTGTACTCTCTTTTTCTCTCTCTCTCAAAACAAAACAAAACAAAACAAAACAAATAGTATTTATTTTACAGCATTACTATGAAGATTAAAGGGGTTAAAGATAGTGAAGCTCTTGAAACAGCACCTGACACCTTCCAAGTGCTCATTATGTCTCCTATGTCTCCTGCTTCTCTCTCTTCCTATCATCTCACTCCACCACACAGACAATTTGGCAGCATGCAAGGCTCAAAAAACATGTGTGGAATGAATGAACCCCCTTCATTTGAATTGATTTTGCCACTCCTCTCTACTGAAAGCTGGGATTTCTTTAGCGCAAAGCTTAAGGTCCAAATGTACCCCCCACCAAGCCTTCTTTTCTTTTCTTTTCTTTTCTTTTTTCTTTTCTTTTCTTTTCTTTTCTTTTTTTCCTTCTTTTCTCTCTATGCTACTAGCACTGTACTATGTCTCATGCATACAAGTTTGTGTTTTTTTAATGTATGCTTTCTATCAACTTTTTTTTAAAAAAATGATTTTCATTTATTCATAAAAGACACACAGAGAGAGGCAGAGACACAAGTAGAGAGAAGTAGGCTCCTCGCTGGGAACCCGATGTGGGACTTGATCCCAGGACCCAGGGATCATACACTGAGCCAAGAGCAGATGCTCAACTGCTGAGCCACCCAGATGTCCCTCATCAACCTTTTAATTGTATCTTTCTGACTCTAGATTTTAACTTTCTGAGGACAGAAATCATAGTGAATGCCATGGAGAGGACAAAAGAAGTAAGAGCATTTACCTGCAAGAATTTTACTCACTCAGAGAAAAATAAGACAAAAGAGATGGTGCAGTTAATATTTATTAACCTGTTACCTGTGAAAAATAAAGATAGAAAGTAGAAATCAGGTGCTAAGGAAATCCATGTAAGAATGAGAACCCTTATGTTAAGAGTAGTCAGAAAAGATGTGGAAGAGGAGGTGCAGCTCCAGTTGGGAGGTGAAGGATAAATAGAATCAGAATAGAAGGGTCTTGGTAAGGTGTTACAGAATTATTTTTATACCTGCTGCCCAATTCAAAGAGCAAGTTTTGTTTAGTATTGAATTTTGGGGCTGCTTTTACACATCGTGACAGCACATGCACAGCGGCTCTCCAGGAAAAGAACTGATAGCACAGGAGTTGGGCTTGGTTTCTTCAGACTTCACACCTCATATCTTAAAATAATTAGTGCAAAAGTGGCTTTCAGGACAATAAGAACAGTGCTTAACGAGTCATGAAAGAGTCTCCACAAAATAAATTTCCATGGAAAAAAAAAAGTGTCTATCTGTATATATATAAGATATATACATATACATATATGTGTATATATATATATATATATATATATATATATATATCAGTTATCTTTTTATTTTTTTTTCCATAGACCAGCATTGGTTTATTTGGGCCAAATGCATGCCTTGTTGCTTGTTTCTATTCTAGCAGCGGCACCGCTCAGCTGTCAACACCGCAAAGAAGGAGACTGCCCTCAAGCAATCTAGCAGATCACTAAGCCAGAGAACAAATGCCACGAGTCTCTTAAATATATAGTTTTGGATGTTGTGGAATGTAGAGGCAGGCCTTCACTGCGGCAAATGTGGTGGGACACAGGGGCTTGGAGCATGCTCAGAACCAGCTGTTCTGGAAGGACAGCCCTGGGCCCACCCTGACTTGACAAGGCAACCAAAATCTGCTTCGGGCATTTTTCCCATTTTTCTTTTTTACGTTATGAAATCACACTGTCCAACCAGTCTGCAAGTGCCCATTTGTGTGACTTCATTGAGACTCATTACCTGAACGAGCAGGGGAAATCCATCAAAGAATTAGGCGACCATGTAACCAACCTGCGCAAGATGGGGGCTCCCGAATCTGGCATGGCAGAGTATCTTTGACAAGCACACCCAGGGAAACAGTGATAGTGAGAGCTAAGCCTTAGGCTGTCTTCCCATAGCCACAGGGTGACTTCCCTGGTCACCGAGGCAGTGCATGCATGTTGGGGTTACCTTTACCTTTTCTAGAAGTTGTACCAAAACATCTACTTCTTTCATTTGTATCTTTTCTTCAAATAAAGTAATTTGGTACCCCCCCAAATAAATAAATAAATAGATAGATAGATAGATAGATAGATAGATAGATAGATAGATAACTGCTATATATATATACATATATATACATATATATATACACAGACACACTATATATTTTTTTCACTTAAGAGCTAACTCACATTTATTAAAAATTGAAGATTACAGAAAAGAATAAGATTTGCTTTATTAAACAAGCTCAATTAACTTACCTTCCACTAATAAATGAAACTATTTAATATCACAAAAGGAATTTTGAAATAAGGTTGATTTCAACCTCTGAAATTAAAAGCAGCTAAGACATTTTCAGGAGAGCAACCACAGACCTCCCTCTAGTGGCAAGAGATAAAGTTGCTGCTGAAAGTTGAATTGCTTCTGAAACTACAGAAAACTGCTCACAGACATTTCTTTTCTAGAATTACAACCTAAAAAGACTCTAGATTAATATATAAGGAAAATAGATCTCATTTTTTAAAACAAAAGTCAGACCTAATTTTCACATACAATTAATGCTACTCTCTCTAGAAATCTGATCTCTCCAGAAAAATGATTTGCCAAGGACATTTGGGAAATTCTGGCTTTCACAAAACAAAAGTTTATGGTTCATATATATATATATATGGTTCATATATATATATATGAGAGAGGAAGAAAAATAGAGAACAGAATCAAGAGTCCAGAAATAGACACACACAAATAGTGAACTAATTTTCAATAAGGAAGCAAAGATAATCCAATAAAGGATAGTCTGTCCAACAAATGGTACTTGAATAATTGTATATCCATCTGTTTAAAAGAAGCAGAAGGAGGAGGAGGTGGTGGAAGAAGAACCCAGACATAGGTTCTTTACAAAAAGTGACTCAAAATGAACCTTTAGACCTAAATATAAAATGCAAAACTATAAAACTTCTAGAACAGAAGATCTACATGACCTTGGGTTTGGCAATGAGTTTTTGGATACGACACCAAAAGCATGGCCCACAAAAGAAAAGATTTAATAAGCTGGGCTTTATTATAATTAAAATCTGCTCTTCAGAAGACAAAAGACTTGAACAAAGAAGATACACAGATGTCAAATAAGTGCATGAAAAGATGTTCAACATTGTATACCATTAAGGAACTGCAAATGAAAACAATGACATACTACCATTAGAATGACTAAAATCTCCCCAAAAGATGAAATACCAAATCAACACAAAGATGCAGAGTAACAGGAATGCTCATTCATTGCTAATGGAAATGCAAAATAGTACAGCCACTTCTGAAGGTTAGTTGGGAGTTTCCTCCAAAGATAGGCTTACCACATGATCCATCAAAAATGCTCCTTTATAGATTGAAAACTCATACCCACACGAAAAATCTGAAAAAGCTACATACCATATGATTCCAATTATATGACAATTAGAAATAAAACTAGAGATAGTAAGGAGCTTAGTGCTTGCCTGGGGGTGGGAAAGAGAGATGACAGGGAAGCGGAAGAGAAACTATTCTGTGTGATACTGTAATGAGGTTGACATGAGTTTGCCAAAGTCGACAGAATTGTACAACACGAAGAGTGAACCTTAGTGTAAATCATGAATTTCAGTTAATAATAACATCAATACTGGTACATTGATTGTAACAACTGAACCATGCTAATGCAAGATGTTAATAACAGGAGAAACGGAAGGCAGGGAGAGACAATATATGGAATTCTCTGTACTATCTGCTCAATATTTCTGTATCTCTAAAATTGTCATAAACAAAACCAAGGATATTTTTATTTTAAGAAATTAAAATTATGTAGAGAGAAAAAAGCATATGTGACTTTGGAAGCAGCTACTAACATGTTCACTTATTACAAAAATCATACATTCCTTTACTTATTACAAAGAATCATATTGCCTTTGAATAAATCATTATATTCTGCTTATATATGCCAAGGTGCTTATATCAGCCCATTGCTATAACATGGCCCAGACTGTTAATGTCAACATGACTTAGCAGAGTCTGTCTGTACTCATAGACACACACCTTGGGTTTTGGAAACACACAGTGGCCAAAAAACAACAAAACAACAAAAACCCAATACATTCTTAGAGAAATGAACAGAATTCATCCACGGTTATAGGTACTAAACAAACCACAAAATAACATATTCACTTTTCCTTACATTCTGACTTCCCCAAACCATCCAGAACACCCACTTGTTTTCTTAAACACAGTGTTGGACAGCTCCTCAACCTGAGAATGGAGCTGTGAGCCCGGGTTCTTGTGTGGCAGCGAAGACAAGAAACAATGGTGAGGCAGTATGGATGGCACCGCCAATTCTTTATCAATGCAAAGGTGGTCACAAGTAAGAATTAACTTCAAATTCCTACCCCAGAGATGGCAAGACCCTGGAGAGAACTAGGAATGAGACCAGAGATGGACAAGTGCTTTTCAGTCAAGGTGGATTTAACTTCATAAAAAATAATGTTTTAAAAAAATATCTGATTAATCAAAGATTCCATAAACAAAGACAAAAGATAGATTGAAGATTAGAGAATATATAGACCCAAAATATATAATGAGTGTCTACAATCAGTGTGAAAATTACAAATGCCCAGCTTAAAACTGGACAAAAGATATGAAAAAAGCTTTCACAGAGAAAACTATGTAAATAATCAACATATGAAAAAATATTTACCCTCACTAAAAATCAGGAAAAAGCCAATTTAAACAAAGATAGTATTTTCAACTTCAAACTGGAGGGAAAAAAACTAAAGAGAGAGAGAGGTGGGGAAGGATTGATGAAACAGTCCTTTACATATAGTCTCGGTTGCAAATTCCAGGGAAATTTATGAAGAATAATATTTGAAAGTTGTATAGTTTCAGCAATTCTACTTCTATAAATCTTTCCTAGAGAAATCTAAACCTGTCTGCAAAATGATATTTACAAAAAAAAATCTTTTCTACTGCATTGTTGGTAATGCTAAAAAATTAGAGCCCAATTCAAGAATAGGTAAACACATGATAGTAGAGGTATACTCTAGAAAGCTGGGGTCCCATTAACGAGAATAAACTAGATCAACATGCAATGGTATTAAAAGTTTTTTAGATGCATTTTAACCTCTGTTGGAAATATCCTTTAAATTTTATATTTTGAAACATGCCCCGGACTCGGGGCACATGGGTGGCTGAGTTGGTTAAGCGTCTGACTCTTGTTTTCAGGTCAGGCCATGATCTCAGGGTTGTGAGATCAAGCCCCATGTTGGGCTCTGTGCTGGGCGTGGAGCCTGCTCAAGATTTTCTCTCTCTCCTGCCCCTCCCAAACCTCTGCGGGAGTTCCCACACTCTCTGCCTCTCTCTCTAAACAAACAAACAAAAAAGTGAAAACAAACAAAAAAACATGCGTACCTAGGACACAGAAATTCTGTCCTACAAAACACAAAAAGCTATAGACTTCTGACCAGTCATTCCCAAACTATTGTCAAATATAATAAATATGTCCTTAAAAAAAAAAGAAATCTGTGATTCCCTCACCCACCTCTGTTCTGCAGAGGGCAAACCTAACTTTGGCCACAAATGTTGTCTCTCAAGAAAGGGTCTGATGAGGTCATTTTAAAAATAACAGGCAAAGGAAACTGAACTCTTAGGTGAAAGACCTCAGTAAATCGCTTCCACAAAAGAGACAGTAAATGAAGAATTGGGGATGAGTTACAGTGGAAGGATGTGAAATCTCATTCTCTGCATGTTCTTAAAATTATAACATTCCCACATATATCTGGAGTCATTTAAATATTTGCCATTTGTGCACTAAACATTGAAAGAAAGACAAAAAGAGGGAGGTTACTTCCAACTAGATAATGCTATAATTTCCCCCCAATGGAACTATTATTTCCTTTCTAAATAAATGAGCTCTTCTTGTTTGAGTCGGAAATTGGAAGCTCCATGGTTGCATTATTATATTTTGTCTTTAGTTAGGTTAGGTATAATCCAGCTACTCTGAGGTCTATGGCTTTTTTCACTAAAAATTGCTTCAATTGTATATTTATCACCTGGCTAGTGGATGTCAGGTGATTTCAGGCACACAAACCAAAGAGATTTTACTCTGAAGCTGGGTATAGTTGGGGCACCTGGGTGGCTCAGTCAGTTAAGTGTCTACCTTCAGCTCAGGTCATGATCCTGGGGTCCTGGGGTCAAGCTCCACATTGGGCTCCCTAAGCAGAGAGTCTGCTTCTCCCTCTCCGTCTGCCACTCTCCCTGCCTGTGCTTGCTTGCTCTCTCCTTCTGTCAAATAAATAAAATCTTAAAAAAAAAAAAGCGAAGCTGGGTATAGTCATGTCGGATAGATACCAACATTACTACTTATTTTTTTCATGAAATGAAATACACCCCAGTTTTACTCCCAGAGTGGTATCCAAAAACTCACAAATGTACATACACAAAACCTGGCCCCAGCCTTCATGCACGTTCTCTTCCAATCTGTATGGTAAAGGCGTAAATTCAGTTACATCAATAGTAATGCTAAATTTCAAAAAATGAGAACACACTGTATTTTTTGCCAGTGCTGAATGTAGTGTTCCAGGTGCACAAAAGTATTTTAACAAGTTTCAGTAAATCTCACAAGTGTTTGATTCTAAAATAAATAATTGTCGAACAAGCTGTCTCCGGGTTAGAGTGTGCTAAACCAATGTTTGGTTTCCATTGCAGGTGAAGAAGTTTGTGGTGGCTCATGGAGCTTCCGTTCACCAGCCTGGAAATAGCATTCATTTTATTGGCTTTTGTTATCTTTTCTTTATTTACTCTGGCTTCCATCTACACTAACCCAGATGAGAGGAATGAAGGTAAGAAGAGAAAGCTCTTTGTGGCTAGTCTCTGTTTCCTTTGTTTTCCAATCAGCTTTCTGTATGATTTGATTGGTTTGGTTTCTGTTCTGTGTGTGAAGATAAATTTGTTTTGGGGTGTGGTGTGTGCATGTGAGAAAGAGAGAGGGCAAGACAGAGGGAGAGTTTCTTATTAAGTAGCATCAAAAACCTATCATGGCACTTTACCACCAATTTTTTTAAAGCTTAGACATGGAAAAAAATCATCACATGACTTCTGATCCCAGAATTTGGCAGATTTTATGCCTTGAAACTAATATACATACAATGTAGAATTAATGCATATACTATAAAATTAGATATTTATTTATTTATCTAATTTTAACTTTCACCATCCTTCCCTCCCTGCCCCAAATTAGAAATTTAAAATGTATAAAAAGCTCAATATTTTTAAAAAGTTTTTAAAGGTAATTTTTTTACAAGGCAAACATAAATGAGTTTATGAGACAAAAATTCCTGTGTAGCATGGAGTATGTATGTTTTCAACTATACATGGGAAGGAAAAGGATTTGAGTTTTTTTCTAATGATTTCCTGTCAAAGACAACCTTTTGAAAAATAGAAGTATTTTTAAAACAACACTGCATGTTTACCTATTGCCAATAATAATTGTTTGAGCAACAGAGAATATAATTTAAATGGTTGTGCTCCCTAGTTCACTGTCATTCAAGGCCCAATACAAAAATGGTAACTGGCCATTTTTAAGACCAAAAATTTTACATATATATATAATATGCCAAGGAAATTATACACACTTGTAGAGAATAAGATAAAAATCATAAAAAGAAAATTGTGTTTCCTGCAATTGTGATATGCTTCCAACAATTTTGGATTCTAAAAGAAGTTCTCTCTGTTTAACAAAATGTTATTCTCTGTTGACATACAACACCTGTAGAAGTAGGAAACGAAAGTCATAGTAAATAGTCCAATTCATGCAGACATGCAGATTAGGAAACAAAATTGGAGTCCATAGGTCTTTTCCTGCTCCACGTTATGCTAGTTTAAAATGAGTTTTGTTCAAAGAAAGAGTAAAACCAAAATAGCCGTCACTTTAACTTGATAATAATGTATTTCTCCTACATGGAAAGGAAGCTTTTCATCTCTGGTTAAAAGTACTGAATCTAACTATTCACATTTCAAATGGGATAACAGAGACTCAAAAGTGTTTAGAAAGTTTCTCAGGTGCTCAGTTAATTAGTAGAAGAGCCAAAACTAGAGCAGATGTCCCATAGTTCCAAGTTCACCCCATCTTCTAGGCCACCTTGCCTCCCTAATTATAATCCATGAGCATGAGGAGCCAAAGGATTAGAACAGTCATAGAAATTTACCTTTGCTTTACATTTCATGGTCCATTTTTCTTAATTTTTTCTCCAACTCTGTTCTTCCTATATCCCATGTTTATTTTCCAAGCTAAAGCTATTCCTTCATTGGAATACTATCATGCTAATAGAACCAGCTTTTCAAGGATTCCCATCAAAGAACACCTTTGGCCTAGCAGCACTCACTTTTCTTCATGACTATCAGATCAAACATAAATACAAATTTACAAGAGAAGCAAAAGATGTACCCTTTCCTAAATGTGATAAGACTTATGAGTAAACCCTACCTCCATTAAAATAGCAGGACTATTTTAATTTCCTTTCTCAGCATAGCAGAGAATTACAAGAGCCACTGAAAATAAACTTAAACAATGTGGATTTAGTTTCACACATGTTAGGAGTGCCTGGCTGGCTCAGTTGAAGAGCATGCAGCTCCTGATCTTGAGGTCATGAGTTTGAATCCCATATTGGGTATAGAGATTACCTAAACAAATAAATAAATACTTCAAAAAAAAATTTCACACATGTTTATTAAACATCTAATGACTTAAGTTGGCTCAGTTGATTAAGCATCCAACTCTTGATTTTGGCTCAGGTCAGGATCTCAGGGTTGTGAGATCCAGCCTTGTGTTGGGTTCCATGCTGGGCATGGAGCCTGCTTAAGGTTCTCTCTCCCTCTTCGTCCCCCACCTCCAAGCCTCCACTTGCAAGTGCATGCACACTCTCTCTCTCTCTCTCTCTTAAAAAAAAAAAAAGTTAACGGGCTCAAACTATAAGTAATGGAGGATCCAAAGATGAATAGGAGGCAGTTTCTACCTCAGGAAGCTAATTAATAATCTAGTGGTGAATTCAGCTGTATAACCAGAGAAAAATTCAATAAAATGTTTTTATTAAAGACAATGGAGTCAGAATGGAATGAACTTACTCAAGGGGCATTGAGATAGGCTTCACAGAAGAAATGGCCATCTTGGTCCAATTGTGCATTGACGGAAGAGGGTGAAGTAGAGTACATTCCAAATAAGAAAATAGCCTAAGGAAAATTATTCAATTGAAAACATAAAAATATATATATATAAATATATATATGTATTTTTATATATAGTATAAAATCAACTGTAATTTAAAATGAATATAAATCCATCAAGAAATTGAACAGAATTGATTATTGGCCAGAACTTTCTCAATCCTTTCAGAGGTCAAGAGAGGAAGTGAGCCTGTGAATAGTGCCACCCTTAAACCTAAGAGATAGCGGCCTCTGTTTTCAACCTCCCACTTGAGAACAGAAGTTTTAAGCTCTAATCTGCATATAAATCACATAGAGATTTTATGAAAAAGTATACTCTCATTCAGTAGGTCCAAGTGGGGACCTGAGATTCTGCATTTCTAACAAGCTTCCAGGTAATGACAATGCTCCAGAAGAGAAGTCAAGCCACGAATGTACACATTCCTAGGCCCCAGGGATGGCCTAAGTCATCTATGTGCAGCAGGTGAGGAGAGAGCCTAAATATGTGGCTGGCCTGCCCACAGGTATTATCCTTGCATAGTACAGGACAGATACAAAGGCAGGAAGAAAAGAGACCACAGAACCCACTCTATTCTTGCCACAGGTCCTACAAATGTCAGGAATGGGTGAGCTTATATTTAAGAAAATATTTTCTATATTTAGAAGACTCATAGGCATTCCTTAAAAATCAAAATATTTCAGTATTACAAGATTCCTGCAATTCTCCATAGTTTATGAATTCACGATCTCATTTGTAATTAGCATTCTCAATTCTCTCTCTTGTGCCTTTTTATAAGGAAACAGTTAAGACAACTTTCTTTGTTAAATGAAGGTATAAAGCATGACAAATCCTTTAGATATTTCAGGAAAATTTACTTGTTGAGAATCTGACCAATAACCCACGTTTTTATTTTTATTATCATTACCATGAGGAGTCTCTAGATAAAATTTTTCAAACACTGTCAATTCAACAATCTCTGGCTGGAAGGAAAGGTTTGGCTATTCTGATCTCTAACTGAATTTACATAGATTATCCACCTTTGACTGTTTAGAGGAACTTAAGAAAGTTGCTTTCATTCTGGACTGTCACATATATCTTAAAATTTAAAGTAAAAATGTTAAATATAGCTTTACTAAATTTGAATCCAATAAAGAACAGAATTTTGTCACTATAGAAAGTCACAAAGTCCCAAAGAAATCTTAACTGTTCAAGAAAGCTTCATCTAACACCACCATGATCAAAAGTCCCCTGTGGATTTCAAAACCACACCAACAGATTGGAGCGTTACATACGCACGCAAAATTCGTCATCCCAAGACCATTACTGTTTATGTGTTTGTTTGTTTTTGAGACTCATAGGTATCTACTTCATTGCTGTATTATCTTTAAAATAATAAAATAAGTATAGCTTGATCATCATAGAGTTAATTTACAAGATGCCTTTCCAAAGATATTTAAAGAATCCACTCAACCTGAAAAAAAAATTATTGTCTCATTTTGATGACTTAAAAGTTGAGAAAATTAAAAAATTATATCATAGTAGTGGAACTTACAATGAGACAGAACTGCTTTCTTTTTTTCAGTCCAGGACACTGTTTATCAGACTACCGGGTCTCACTGTCAGCATAAAAGCAATGATGATGACAATGTTTAGTAGGTGCCTTCCATGTAAAAGGCATGATGCTAAGTGCTTTAAGTATATAATGTCATTTAATCTTAACCCTATGAGATAATAGGGTTGTTATTACCTATGAGGTAATAATAACCTCACTATTTTAAGATGAGGACATTGAAGCTTTAAGCCGATCACTCAGCTAATAAGAGACAGAGCCAAAGTTGAACTCTGGTTTATAGGACTAGAAAACCTGTATATGTAACCATACTCTCTTTACAGATTACCTTCAAAAACATACTTGCTTAAAAAAAGAAAAGGAAGGGGAAAAAATGTGTATATACCTCTCTTTATTCCCACAAAGGACTTTAATTAGCTAAAAATATATAGTAAGATAAAACTACATTTGTCGTACACAGGGAAGGGAATCTAGACAGAGAAAAGTAAGGGTGGGAAACATAGAAATGGGTGGGAAGGTGAGGAGAAAGCTAGCATACCGTTTAAGCAAAGAGTACAAACTGAGTTATTAAACATTCCTTCATTCGTGCCCTGGCTCTGTCATTTGGTGACTTAGGGAAAATTGTACCAATTCTCAAAATCCCCATTTTTTTCACCTGGGTCCTGGGGGTGGTAATAACACCTGCCTCATAGAGTTGAAGTGAGAACTTCATAAAATAAAGCATAGAAAACACAGAGGGGTGCCTGTTATTGGAGTTTCTGTCATTTGAAGTCTTCATAACTAGGAATTTAGATAGAGCAATAAGAGTCTAAAAGGAAAGTAAAGGAAAATATTTACTAGAAAACTGAGACAATTTGTATTCACCTAAACCATCCACATATTGGGCAAATGTCTTTGTTCTAAATATCCGGCCATACAATACATTCAATATAAATCAACTACATATAAACAATATAAATCCGTAAGGGAGGGGGAAGGACCACTAGAATTACTCAGGTAAAGCCATTGACAAATTGAACATTGATTGAATTAGATCTAGCAAATGAAAAGGGGAGGGTACACAGGCACTGCCAAAAAGAATAAAGTGAACACGAAAAGAACTGAAAGAAAATTGATGAAGACTTGAATATATTTTTACAATGATACCCTTTATAAAATTGTCCTATGAAAATGGCGAAGAGAAGAATATTGTATGGAGCTATGGTACCAGCATGTCAGAAAAGTGATGCCCCCAAATCAATATCTCATCCATTCTTTGTTCTAAAATTAGCTGATAGTTAGGATTACAAATTGCATTTTGTTAAATGAGACAATAAATCTATTTTTAAAATTTTAAGTTTTATTTTTCAAGATAGACTCAAACTTTTTTTGAAGTTTATCATCTATTCAATTTTGCCCTGAAAGTAGATTCACTTTAAATGAAATTTTCCAGTAACCGTTATTCTCCAAAAAGACGTTTCCTGTTACAGATGTATATGCCCAACATTATTAGCCTACCATTAGTTATCATCCAAGGAATTAGCTGGATACATGCCATCAAGTTACCCACTTGTAGGAAGTAGGTCATATTTTGGGTCCTATACTTTCTTTAAAGCCCCTCCAGAAGAGAAAACTGACAGTGCCAATGTTTACATGAGCACTATGCTTCTGGAAAACAGCTGTAGGTAAGGAATCCCCTCAACTTTTATTTTCCAAAATCCCTCAAGTCTTGTGTTCTGAGAAATGGCTTACCTCAAAGAACCACCTTGCCCCATTTAACATAGATAAGACTGTCCACTCTTTCTCCTGACTTCCATGAGACTCTCCATGATTCCTGTTTACCTGTGACAGAGCCAAACGTAGTAGACCTTTCCTCTTTCACCTGAACCTGCTGACAAGGACGGACACAGACCCTCCGGCTCCCTGTTCTTTGTCTCAAGAATGATTTAGCTGAGATTAGCACTGTTTGTCTTCCTGAAACTACCTAGGCAGAGGCATCAGCATTCCTGCACAGCTGACCGACAGACTTTCTTTGATTACAAAGCAATTCCAACT
The DNA here is from genome assembly GCF_003254725.2 of Canis lupus dingo. NCBI lineage: Eukaryota > Metazoa > Chordata > Mammalia > Carnivora > Canidae > Canis > Canis lupus. The sequence continues at coordinate 60,997,294 of NC_064257.1, forward strand.
GTAAAGCACTCACTCGTGACTTTTCTACTCCTCCCTCTGGTTGTCTAAGGTAAAAACACCTTGCTGAGGTGTCAACTTCAGATCTGTAAACTTCAGATCCAGGGTGTTCTCCCTTTCTCCATAGGCTGAATAGTATCAACATCTTCATTTTTTTGAGTTTTGTCTTTGAGAAAACACAGTCTTGCCCCTCCATAGGATAATGTGATATGTGTATAAATAAATAACACAGTTGCTAGCAGAAATACAACTATTTCTGAAATGGAGAAAAAAAGGAGTGCTCACTAGTGAGAATCTCACTAGGGCTCTAGCTCGGTGGTTTTGAACTTTTTCTGACTGAAATCCACTTCCAGATCCATCCCTACCCAGACACACACACTCATCCACACATGTGCAACTGAGACTTTCATAATACTTTATCTCACCCCAGGTGACACACTTTTTTTTAAGATTTTATTTACTTATTTATGAGAGAGGCAGAGACACAGGCAGAGGAAGAAGCAGGCTCCATGCAGGGATCCCGACGTGGGACTCGATCCCGGGACTCCGGGGTCACGTCCTGAGCCCAAGCAGACGCTCAACCACTGAGCCACACGCGTGCCATGACACACTTTAATACTTTGTATTCAGTTCTCTTTTTCCTCTTTTTTGTTTTAAAGCTAATGGCAGGCCTCCTAATAGATTATATGATCCATTAAATTCTAATTAAATTCTATTAAATTCTCATCATTTGTAAATTCGAAATTCAGGCAATAGCAGCAAATACAGCTGGGAAAACAATTTTCACGTTAATCCCTGAGGCAAAAACCTTCACTAATTTACCACTGACTAGAAAATAAAGTAAAAACTACCAAAGCTGCTGGGATTCTTCCAAGTGGGGTGTTTCCACTTACCCACCGTCCTCTTCTACCTGAATCTTATTTATTCTTTAAGGCCAAATTCACATCCTCTCTTCTAAAATCACTCTAACCCAAAATGGGTTCTTTTTTTTTTTTTTTAAGATTTTATTTATCCATTCATAGAGACACAGAGAGAGAGAGAGGCAGAGACACAGGCAGAGGGAGAAGCAGGCTCCATGCAGGGAGCCCGATGTGGGACTCGATCCCGGGACCCCAGGATCATGCCCTGGGCTGAAGGCGGCGCTAAACCGCTGAGCCACCCGGGCTGCCCGCCAAAATGGGTTCTGCTAGCACCTCCGTTGTATGTCACTAATTTGACACTTGTCTTTATCACCTTGTATTATTAATTATCTTTGCTTGTATAGGAAGTGCAACCACGAAGTAATGAGACAGAGATCCATAATTTGTTATTGGAATCGATTAGCCTTTCAACAAGTATATTTTTATTTCATATTATTTACAAGAAGACACTGTGCTAGGTATTGGGTGAGAACGACCAACTACCCAATCACCCGTCTTTGCCCTTAAATTCCAGAGTTTTATAGGTGAGATGAAGTAGGTTGATAAAAGTACAAAATAATTTTGTTTGTGTGAAAATAAATTTCTTCATCTCTATATGAAAGCTTGCCTTGAAAAGCCAAAAAAGTAAGACAATACACCACCCAAAGCGATACTTTAAAGAAAGTAAGAAAGGCCACTTTGCATGTCCCCTGGAATGTAAACTTCGTAAACAGACATTTAGTTCCTGTTGGTCACTCCTCATCCCGGCACTTACCACACTGCCTGGGACAGCGGAGGCTCTCGTGGCTCATTGCCGAATGAGTTACTCAATAATACCCGCAGCTTGGGGTGCCTGGGTGGCTCCATTGGTGAAGTGTCTGCCTTGGACTCAGGTGGTGATCTCGGGGTCCTGGAATCATGATCTTGGGGTCACGACCTTGGGGTCTTGGGATCGAGCCCCGAGTAGGCCTCCCTGCTCAGTGTGGAGTCTGCTTGTCTCTCTACCCTACTCCCCCTCCTGCAGCTCGGGGTCTCTTTCTCACTCTCTCAAATCAATAATAAAATTTTAGGTAATCATAATAATACCTGCAGCTTATTTAAACAAGCTCAACATGAGTTCTAAATATTATTAGCATAGAACATGGTCTTTCTCACTCATTCTATACCTCCTTCTACTGTGCTCATAGCTGAAACTGGTTGATGTATATTCATTATTTAATCCTCACACTAAATTTATGAGGCAGGTACCTCTACTATATTATATCTAAAATCCCCAAAGACTACCCACTGGAATCCTGTCTATAAAATCCAATGAACTCGTAAATGAGCAGAACAGTCATGATAGGGCTTTTCTGTGAGTGCAAAGTTAATCCCCGAACTATTTATGAACCTCCTTCTTGAAAACCAGTGACATGCAGCACAAACAACTTCAGAGTAGCAACAAATTCAATATAGAGAGGGTCTTCCTGGCAGTACTCAAGGTACATTTGATGATCCCTTATATCCATGAATTGAAACGTATTTGAACCTCAGTCAAATACAATCTAGCTAGGATGAGTATGCCTGCGGGACAGAGGAAATGCTGTGATGTGTGCCACAGCCGGATGGATATAAATGGTTTGGGGGATTTCCTTTTACTGTACCATCCAGACCACTGCTTCTTTTTTATTTCCTTGAATTATAAAGGATGTCATTGTTCCATCCATGTCATTGTTCTTCAGATTTCACACTGGACGCTGTGAGGCTACAGTATCAGGTTAGAAGAGGCTAGTGTCTCGGCCTCTTTATATCTTTAGAGACGAGCACATTGTGAGGCAGGCTGGCTGTTTCCTGCCTGAATTACACGGCTGCCCACCTGCTCACCAGGCCCTGCCTTTGAAAGCTCTTGGCTCTAATGACCAGTAGGAAGTGATAAAATGTTAGTGACCCATCAGGGAATTATAAGGATATTCTGGGTAGGTAATGATCCTTCATCAAAGGTGTGTCCATCCTCCTGACAGACCATAGCCTCCCAACATCCCCGTGCCAGACGTGGCCTTCCAGGACAGGTGTGGGACTGCCAGGTGAGCAGCACTGCTGACCTTGTGCATCAGGCACAGAGCTTTAGGGGGAGAAATCAGGCTCGAGGCTGATGAACCCCCACCCCAATGAGGAGAAATGTTAAATTATCTTGGGATCCCTTCACTTCTAGAACTTTGTATCCATTAAGAGTTTGTTTAGATGTTTGAGCTACTATTACCCAATTGTGCCGATGTGACCAAAAAGCCCGGCACTCCTCTCCACCCTTCCCACCTGAAAACACTTGGTAGAAAATAATGGTTAGAATATTTGTAACAGGGACGCCTGGGTGGCTCAGTTGGTTGAGCTTGTGCCTTCGGCTCAGGTCACGATCCCAGGGTCCTGAGCTCAAGTCCCTCATCGGGCTCCTTGCTCAGCGGAGAGTCTGCTTCTCCCTCTCCCTTTGTTCCTCCTCCTGCTTGTGCCCCCACCACACCTCTCTATCAAATAAATAAATAAAATCCTTTTTAAGAAAAAGAAATATTTGTACTAGAGTCAGAGATAAATGGATTGAATCCTGTCCCTCCTACTTACGTGCAATATGACTTGTGCAGGTTATATAAATGCCCCGAGGCTCACTTCATTTATATAATACTAATTACCCACACAAGGCTGTTGTGAAAATTAAGACATAATAATATATTTAAAACAAACACTACCTATTGTAACAACGAATCATAGATGCTACTTTCGTTATCTTACTTTTTTTATTGGTGTGGTCCAGACTGCTCTTCGGTTTGTGCATACACCTGCTGTGTGTAGGGTGGTAGTGTTCGTGGCTCTAACAGCCTGCTGCAGTTAGGATGTCTCCTAGGTTGATCCATCTGCTGATGTTAGGAGGATACTCTTGGCATTCCTCCTACATGTACTGTTTATTTGCTCCAAATTAGCACAGTTCTATAGACGTAAGTCTCACTGCTATAGCAGCTTACAAGCTAGTTCTAATTTTGTGATTTGTTGTTTATTTTTGGGTTTGGGCTTTGATTTTCTTGGTGACACTGGGTGCCAGTTGATAGTAAGAAATACTTGTTGCGGTGCCTGGCTGGCTCAGTTGGAAGAGTGTAAAACTCTTGATCTCAAAGACATGAGTTTAAGCCCCACATTCAGTGTGGAGATTACCTAAATTTAAAAATTATTTAAAAACTTAAAAAAAAAAGAAATATTTGTTGAGTACCTGCTACTCAACTCTGTAACAGATATTACAGTTCTTCTTCAGCAGAAAAGACACCTCTTTGTTCTGGAAAGACCTTCTGACTGGCAAAAAAAAAAAAAAAAAAAATTGTTGCAGGCACAAATTTGAATTCTGGAATTTGGGTGGCTGTTTCCTTACTTAAAGGAACATTGGACAAATACAAAACAGTGTCAACGAATAGAGATTGTTACAGCACAGCCATGGCCATAGCCTAATAATCTCTTGCAAGGCCTATAAATGCTTCCATAGTTACTTCACTAAACAACTGGTCTCCGTGTAACTGTTGACTGTAACTGCTTCACTGCCCTGACCACAGACTTCTAAATATTCATGAGGCAAAATTCTGGCACATTCCAGGAAACATATAATATTTTGATACTGATCTGATGTTAAGGAACTCCCTGACCTCTTACAAAGAAAGGTTTTATCCCACTTTAACCGTATCATGCCATCTCCCAGAGAGCACCATGTGCACTCAGCAGGAGCAAATGCAAAGTTTTGTATAGGGAGCAAAATTCAGCAGTAGAGCTCTGAAGAGTGGGCCAGGGCACACCTGTTAGCCATTGCTAACTTGGATTGTGACAATTTATAAGCAAGGAATAACTACAGAAACCTCACGAAGTACTTATATCTGCATTTGTCTCTAGTGTAGTGAGAGGAGCACTATAACAATTCAATAAATGCTTGCTTTAAAAAAAAAACTAGAATCTTGATGGCATCAAAAAATTGTAGTTGAGGGGCATCTGGATGGCTCCTCAGTTAAGCATCTGCCTTGGGCTCAGATCATAATCCCAGGGTCCTGGGATCGAGCCCTGCATCTGGTTCTCTGCTTGGCAGGGAGCCTGCTTCTCCCTCTCTTTCTGCCTGCCGCTCTGCCTACTTGTCCTCTCTTTGTCAGATAAATGAATGAAACCTAAAAAAATAAATAAAATAAAATAAAATAAAATAAAATAAATAAATAAAATAAAATAAAATAAATTGTAGTTAAATTAGCCTATGCAGACTTTTGGGAAGAGGTGGACTTTTAGAAATTTATATAAAGAGAAAGTTAAAGCAACATGTTTAAGCAAAAGAGTTGTAAAGGTGATGACAAAATAAGAAAATCACATGCAGAGAACAGGCCACCTATCCTCTAGAGCCGGGAAGTACTACTAGAAACCATTCTGGAGCTTCCCTGCAGCTAGAGGTAATACTATACCGACACCTTCCATTTTCCTGCTACTCTGTAAGCACCAGACTTATGTGGCATGAGATGTAAGTGCAGAGGGTAAAAATAGGAAGCTTTGAATGATTTTAATCACAGAAGATAAATCAAATTGGATGTTCACTGAAGCACTGATTACAGTAGTGAAAAAAGTGGAAACAAGCTATATATCCATCGATATAGAAATAAGATAAATCATAGTAAATGCACACAAAAGGATATCATGCAATAGCTAAAAGAACTCTATATGAACTGTCATTAAAATATCCAAGCCACAGTAAGTGGAAAAATATATTCCCGAATTATATTATGATCTGATTTGTGCTTTTGGGTTTGCATATATATTTATATGTGTGTTTATAAATATACATATACACACACACATAGATGAACACACACACACACATGATCTATTGATCATATCTAGAAGGACAAGAACACAGAGAAACTGCCAAAAGTGAGTAACTCTGGAGAGGAGAATTGGGACACAGGACTTTGGGCCCTTCTGAACTGAGTATTTTACCAACAACCTATTGTAAATTCCTTCCACAGTTAAATAATCATGCGCCTATAACTGCTCACAGTTTTCAAAGTACTTTCATGGTTTTTGTGGGACTCTTATAAACCTATGATGTTGGTTGGGGAGGTAGGAAGATCCCTGTGTCCTTTCTGTTCTAGGAGATACATGACTTTCTGAAGTTACACAGCCAGGCAGTAACAGAACCATATATCCTGACCCAAGTGCAATACCCTCTGAACTCCTTAAACAAGCAAACCTGGAGGAACACAAAATAACTCCAGTGAGCCGATCATCATTCAAATAGTCCATTACATTTTCTCCCTGGGTTTTCAGCAAGCTCAGAGAGTCTTCTCACTCTGATTCACTACGACATACTCCACACTACTGTAGCAACCCTTTTCTTTCTGAATAAACAAAATTTTTATTTAGTCATTAAATACTGTTGGGGCATCTGCTATATTTTAGACATTGACAGTAGAGTAATGAACATGTCATTCAATCATGTATTTGAGAAATATCAATCAAAAGCTTAACATGCATTCACTGTGGTAGATGTTGACTATTTGGATCATTAAAATTCCCCTCCTACAACTTACATACATGATGTTGGGGAAATTGAATATCTAATCACATAACTATTTTATTACGGCTGTGATAAGAGCTAGGAAGAAATATAAAGTGCCAAGAGATGTACAATATGAGAATCCAACCACACGTTAGAGACCCAGAAAAAGGTCTCTGAGAAATGACATTTAAGCTGAGCATTGAAGGAGATGAGGGTAAGGCAATGGTGGTGGGGGTGAGGGGAGCAGATGAGAGCCAGCATTCCTCTTACGGAAGATCAAATGAGCCAGCCATTTGATGGAAAGGGGTACAAAGAACTAACACGATGCCACATAGGGTTTGGTCACAAAGGGTCAGGCAGAGTGACTGGGATGAGGTAGATCAGTGGGCTAGAAGCCAAGGTCAGTGTTTCTGATTTTATCCCATGAGCAAAGGGACAATGGTTAATGATTTTAAGCAGAGCAGAGACAAAATTAGATACATATTTTTTAAAAGATCATTCAGACTAGATTGGAAAGATAATGTTGGACAAGGCAGGAAGACAAGCAAGAAGATGACATGGAGGCCACCCAGGCAAGATGTAGCCTCAATGAGGGAGAAACAATGAATGTGTCTCCACTCAGCACCACTGAAATTTTGAAAGACACTTCATTTAAAAATAAAAATTAAAAAAGATTGCAAAACTCATGGAATCAGATGGACATAAAGTGAACACAATTCTGACCTCAGAACAAATTTGTCTGCTTTCTAAGTTTCATGGGTCTGCCAATCAGAAACATTTGATTTAAAGTTATCTGTTCAGGGACACCTGGGGGGCTCAGTGGTTGAGCGCCTGCCTTTGGCTCAGGGTGTAGTCCTGGAGTCCCAGGATGGAGTCCCACGGCCAGCTCACCTCAAGGAGCCTGCTTCTCCCTCCGCCTATGTTTCTGCCTCTCTCTGTGTGTCTATCATGGATGAATGGATAAAATCTTTAAAAGAAATAAACAATTAAAAAAAAATAAAGTGATCTGTTCATAAAGGAAATCACCACCACAGTGATTTCATGTTAATCAGACAGCACCAAACACACTTGTCATTTAAGGAAATTCCTATTTTTTCTAGATATGTCTCACAGATCAGTCAATAAACAGCCATAAGATATAAATTATACAGCACTCAGGAGTAGTGTTGAAAAACCAAAGGAAGGAAGATGTAGATTTTACTCATGTAATGAGGAGAAGCATCTTTTTTTCTGCAGTACCAATACACCTTTTTCCAAACAACGATAACAACAAATAAACCCCAAACAAAAAAATAAATACATGCTTTTAATAATACTAAATGAATTCAATAGTACCAGCACACACTGAGGGAGTTAGTTGATGACTGGAGTAAGATTATTTTCTTTTGTACACAACTTGAGTTGTCTACAAAATAACACATCTTCAATAATTGATGGTATAAAGATAATAATAATAATTTAAGTGTTTGCTGCATGCCAAGCATTTTTACTCATTTGATCCTTGTGACCACATTATAAAGTAGGGATATATTGTTATCTCTACTTGAGAGATAAGGAAAAGGAAACTCCCAGAAGCAATGTGCCCAAGGTTCTAGCTAGCAAGACAGATCTGGGTCTGAGTGCATGGTCATGATTCAGGTTCTTAGCACAATTGAGTCAGATGCAAGTGTGGAAAGCAGAATTGATTCAGAAGTAGCTGTGTGATTGAGTTGCCAAATCAACCCTCACATCTAAATCCAAGTGTCCTTGAACAAAGTAATCCACCGTTGTGTACTATGGTAGTGAACTTTTTGTGGGGGAAAAAAGTGACCTCCTACCCTGAGGAAAATGTAAAATAATATTGAGAAAGGAAGGAACAAATGTAAATCCAAAGCGTTGGCTACATCATTTTCAAATGAGGGCATCATTAACTCCCTTAAAGTGGTGCTTGCAATTACCCAAGTTTAAACGTAAATTACCTAAAATGAAACATAAATGAAATGTCTTCTGATCCCAGAGAAGTTCACACTGGGATATGTATAACTGAAACAGTGTGGTCTTAATAAAGCACGCAGATGAGGACTGTGTGTGCTCATTTCCAATTCTCAAATAATTAGAGTTGGGTTTGCATTTTGGTCACCCTAGGCTATTTCTGTACCATGTGGGTGGACTACCCAGCATGCTGAACTAATACTTCACAACAGAGTGCTTTGGGTGCCAAAGGCCACAGGCACCAAGGTTTCCAGTTAAATTGTTAGGAACAAAATGCCAAAGTGTCTGGATCCCAAATTGTACGCCTCTGCCTTCACTTCATAAAAGTGAGGAAAGCCCGTTAGCAAAAAGACCAAATTGAGGCTGCTGGCCAATCTGTAGATGCACTCTTATTACAAACAGTTTTAAAACTAATTTTCTGCAATTTTTTTCTGTTCTCATTGGATGCCATGAGCCTTCTGCCCCTTATTAATTAAATTGTCCAAAGTTAAGCCATGGCCACTAGTGGGACTGAGGTCCTCCTATCTATTTCTCTCACCTGGATGCCTTGATCATGACCAGAATGATAGAGGGCCACAGTTAGTTCTTTCTGATGGCAAATTTCAAGTTTGTTGTGAATGAAATCATAACATCCTCTCAGCATCAATACTCCTGACACACCTAATCTAGAGAAATCCCTGCATTGAAATAGAGATCAATGAAGTTACATTTAAGAAGAAGGAAAAGAGGGATCCCTGGGTGGCGCAGCGGTTTGGCGCCTGCCTTTGGCCCAGGGCGCGATCCTGGAGACCCGGGATCGAATCCCACGTCGGGCTCCCGGTGCATGGAGATGGAGCCTGCTTCTCCCTCTGCCTGTGTCTCTGCCTCTCTCTCTCTCACTGTGTGCCTATCATGAATAAATTTAAAAAAAAAAAAAAAAAAGAAGGAAAAGATGCAAGAAACCATTTAATAGCCTGTGGCTAGAGGTGGGAATATAGCAAATTGTGAGAATAGGTAACTAGTTCTTTATATGAATCTCAGAAGTAATTTCAGCAGCCAACCAGTAACGGAAAATGTTTTATGGACACTTGAATCTAAGAAAATTATTTTTATTCTGTTTTGCTCAAAAGCTGCCTCTGTGGAATTCACTTCATGCCAATGATCGTGCTAGATAAAAAGGACATTAAGATTTTGTCCCTTTTCGTGATCCTGGAGACCCAGGATCAAGTCCCATGTCGGGCTCCCTGCATGGAGCCTGCTTTTCCCTCTGTCTGTGTCTCTGTGTCTCTCAGAAATAAATAAATAAAATCTTAAAAAAAAAAAAGAGAGAGATTTTGTTCCTTTCCCCAGTGAACTATGAGAAGTGCATTAAACTTACAAATAATCCTTTAATTATATGTAAAACAGGGGTGGCTGGGGATCCCTGGGTGGCTCAGCGGTTTAGCGCCTGCCTTCGGCCCAGGGCGTGATCCTGGAGTCCTGGGATCGAGTCCCACATCAGGCTCCCTACATGGAGCCTGCGTCTCCCTCTGCCTGTGTCTCTGCCTCTGTGTGTGTGTGTGTCTCTCATGAATAAATAAAATCTTAAAAAAATAAATTAAATTAAATTAAAATGGGGGTGGCTTCTCCTCCTTCACCTTTTCTCAAAATCCATGTAGCCTGGACCAGGCATGTACTGAAGATCCTTGTAGATCAGTGAATCCTAACACTGTTAAACTGGATTCTCTTAGAATAGAAATTGTAAAAGGATCAGTAGCTCTATAATGAGGAAGAGCTGAATGAAAGTCTACAAGACATTCATAACTTTTTGCCAGTTATTACAGACTTTATTTATGTGATACTATATTTTGAAATCTCAGAAAATGTGCATTAAATTCTAAATCTAAAAATTAACCAGAATGGACAAACTTAAAACCACAATGAGATACTACCACAGACCCATTAGAATGACTAAATTAGGAAAAAAAAAAAAAAATACCCACTACCCAGTCCTGCCAAAGATGCAGAGCAACTGGAACTCTCATATGTTGCTTGTGGCAATATAAAATAAAATAGTACAGCCTGAGAAACAGTTTAGATTCTTTATAAAGTTAAACATACACTTGCCATATGATCAGGCAATCCTCCCAGTACTTGTGTTCACTCAAAAACTTTCTGAAGTGCCAAAAACTGGGAACCCAAATGTCCTTTAGTGGGCAAATATATCCATATATCACAGTACTACTCCGAAATAAAAAAGAATGAGCTACTGATCTATACAACAATATGGACGGATCTCAAATGCATCATCATGCTAAGTGTTTCTCCATCTTAGCTTCATCGACGTTCTAGGCCAGAGAATTCTTAGCTGTGGGAGGCTGTTCTGTGCATCACAGGATATTTAACAGCATCCCTGGCCTCTTCCCACTAGATCCACATTGCACTCCCCCAGTTCTGAAAACCAGATACTGTCTCCAAATCTGTCAGACGTCTTCTGTGGAGGCCAAAGATGCTCTCAGTTGAGAACTGTTGTGCTAAGGGAAAGAAGCCAAACTCAAAAGGTTGCATATCATAGGTTTCCATTTGTTTGTCATTCTGGAGAAGGAAAAACTCTATGAACAGAAAACAATAGTGGTTTGCCAGCTGGTAAGGATAGGAGAAAGACTTGACTACAAGAAATAACACGAGGAAATTTGAATAAAGGGTCTTGTTCTATATCCTATTTATGGTGACACTTTTGTCTTGGCAAAATTCATGGAATTTTCCACCAAAAAAAAGGGAGTTCTATTTTATGTAAATTAAAAAATAAAATTTAAAGAAGCACGTGGAACACTACTTTATCTCTAAAGCAATACAAATACTTTAGTTGAAATATGTGAACTTAAAGAGAATTATTTAATGCAGCATTAAATGGCAGAGCTTGGGATCCCTGGATGGCGCAGCGGTTCAGCGCCTGCCTTTGGCCCAGGGCACGATCCTGGAGACCCGGGATCGAATCCCACATCGGGCTCCCGGTGCATGGAGCCTGCTTCTCCCTCTGCCTGTGTCTCTGCCTCTCTCTCTCTCTGTGACTATCATAAATAAATAAATACCTTTAAAAATAAAAATAAAAATAAATAAATAAATAAATGGCAGAGCTTTGCATTTTCATGTCAAATATCAAAGAATATAGTATATAAATGACAATAAGCATATAAATAGTACTGCAAAGTTTAAAGTTCTTTAAGAATAAGTGTGTATATCTGTACATAAAGGATAATTTTAAAAGACATCATAGGGTAGCCCTGGTGGCTCAGCGGTAAAGTGCTGCCTTCAGACCAGGGTGTGATCCTGGAGACCCAGGATCGAGTCCCGCGTCAGGCTCCCTGCATGGAGCCTGCTTCTCTCTCTGCCTGTGTCTCTGTCTCTCTCTCTCCCTGTGTGTCTCTCATGAATAAATAAATAAAATCCTTAAAAAAAAAAAAGACATCATAGTATTTTTTTACAGTAGTCATTTCAATACAACGAATGTACTGGATATCTTAAATTCATTTTTGAATGCAAAGTGGTCTGCCAATATAGAAAAGTGTGTTCTTCAGATTTTTATATAAAAAGATATAACACATCTTGCTGAAATAAAATAATTTTTTCACTTATACATTTTTACCTCACTTATATACACTTACTTCTCTGTAACTACTTCTACAAAAAAAAAAAAAAAAAAAAACTTCAGAAAATGTAAAATAGAGAAGCCATTTGTGTTATGACATAATTAACTACCAGAGCATTGCTTTAGTAACTTGAAAATGACAAGGATTCCAGGCATGATTTCCCCTCACCGAGGCATAATAAATTCTGCTGCTCACACACCATCTGCTGAAAAGCAAAGGAAGAATGGTGGCCCTAAAAATAAAAACGAGGAGTAACATAGTAGTAACTATGAAGAAAGAAAGTTGGAAGCAGAGGCCCAGCTGGGAGACGAGATTAATAGTGTGGGAGCTGTAAGGGGACATCAAGACTTTCTCACCACTCTCTAGGGAGATGTAAAATATATGATTTGAGTACAAAAGACATTCCAAGCTTGACTCTAAAGACTGCCCTTAAATTATAGACTAATGATGGCAGCTTAGCTATCTCTTTATTTGAATTCTGAAACAAACAACAGTTTAATATGTGATTGGTAAATGTAATTGCTCATGCCATTGGTTCTTGATATTAGAAAATGCCATAGGGCACCTGGTTGGCTCAGTAGGAGGAACATGTGAGACTCTTGACTTCAGGATTGTGAGTTCAAAACCCCACATTGGGTGTAGAGATTACTTAAGAATTAACAGAAAAGAAAGAAAAGAAAGAAAAGAAAAGAAAGAAAAGAAGAAAAGAAAAGAAAAGAAAAGAAAAGAAAAGAAAAGAAAAGAAAAGAAAAGAAAAGAAAAGAAAAAAGAAAATGCCACATATCCAAATAAGGCTTTTTTGATGCAGAAAAGACCATTTGATGGGGATAGGAAATCTTTTGAAAGATGGCAAAATAACCCACAAACAGGTGGAATTAGATACTACATAACGAATTTCAAATGAATGGAAATCCAGCAGTAAACCAGTAAATTCAAGAACATGGTTTGTTGACTCCTGTTTAACAGACTACAAAAGATCTTGGGAGAAATAAGACCCAAGGTTTACTTCCTCGGGCATTAAGATGCAAATAAGAAAAAGCTAGTTTGGGAATCTTACATTCTATTTACACACCTGGGAATCTAAACAAGAATCAATATGAAACCGTCTCAAAGGAATGTGCCATAGTGGGGCTCATTCAACTGATTATATAGGCTGCCATGGGTACTTCTGGAATATTGTGTCTTTGGACAAAAAGAGCTTTGCTTTTAAGCTGCTGCTGAGGGTTCCAACCACCACCCCCACCACCACCCTATGACCCCCACCCCCCACATCTCCCTGGGGGTGGAGGGTCTTTTTTTTTTTTTTCTTTTTAATTCCTTGAATAGTTCAGTCTTGAAACATTTACTAAAGGAAAAAGAAATATTTCTTCAGGACAAAAACATTTAAAAATCACTCCAAAATGGGTTTCTTAGCTATTTTTGTTGATTTACACTGCTTTATTTCTCAAAAACTTTACTAACTTTGAAATTCAAAGTCGGTCATCAAATATCTGTAAGCCTCAATATCCTACTCTGTAAAATGGAGATAATACCACCTACCTTGCCTGGTAGGAGAATCCAATGAAATGATGTATTCAGATAAACCTTGGAAACCACAAAATAGTAGTCATATTCAAGGAATTATTTATATATGCACTGAATATTTTGTTTATTAATGAGATAGATTCTTGAGATAGAGATCTAACTTTGAAATATGCAACCTATATCTTACATAAGTTTTAATATAGGTCTCTTTAAGGAATGGAAAACTGTGTTTCAAGAATTGTAAGACCAGACACCCTCTTACAACGGTAGAAGCAGAGTATCATTTGGAATAGATTGTTAAATGTCGTGGCTACAGGCAGCATGGATCGTCTCAGTTCCCTGAATCTAATCCCAAACTTCAGTTTGTAGATGGTAAAATTACGTAGCATGAGGGAGAGTGGTTATCCCTGAGGACCACGTAAGCTATGGTTTTCCCATCTGAGATAGTCAAGAGACCAAGCACTTTTAAGAAAGTATATCTGTACAGTAAACCAATATTAAATTTACATCTAAAAATTATAACCCTAAGGAAAATCAACTTTACAGATTTGAGGAAAGTGGTAGAATTTATGTTTTATTTTTATAACACAATTTCCCAGGAACTTAATCCTAGTTGAAGGATGTTTGCTAAATCATTTGCCCAGTAAACCAACCTCCACCCACCAGCAGTGACAGTCTTAGTGGCTCCAGTTTTATGTAGTGGGTTATATTAGGATTGTAGAGGAGACATTGAAATTTCCATCCAAGAGCTACCTAACACTGTTCCCAGGACGTGGTCAAAATTACAGGGGAAAAAGTGCATCAATGTCATCTTTCTGGAAAATTTGATAACTACATTTTTTATGGGTACTTAATATTCCACCATTCAGTGGGGAGAATTATCATCAGAAATCCTAGGATTTAGGGACACCTGGGTGGCTTAGTGGTTGAGCGTCTGCCTTCGGTGCAGGTCATGATCCCGGGGTCCTGGGATTGAGTCCCACATCAAGCTCCCTGCAGGGAGCCTGCTTCTCCCCCTGCCTGTGTCTCTGCCTCTCTCTCTCTGTGTCTCCCATGAATAAATAAATAAAATCTTAAAAAAAAAAAAAAAAGAAAAGAAAAACAAATCCTAGGATTTAGAAATACAAAGAGAGAAAGAGAAAGGAAGAGCGCAGAGGGAAAAAGATGAATATTTGCTCACTTGAATATGTTTTATTTTTTTAAGTTTTTATTTTAATTTTGAATATGTATTTTAGCTTTTATGTATATTTCCTTCTAGAATCTTAAGGCTTTATTCTTGGGTCAAAGACTGATTATCTAAAAAAAATGTACTCACACTTTAGCTACTTTTAGCTTTTACCTTCTTTTGTGCCTAAATGCTAGTGGCAAGGTTCTCTAGGTCGAATATCCAAACCAGTAAAGCTTGATTGAATTTTGCCCCAAGTGCTTTGTCACTGCCTGGTTTGAATACTCTGACACTAGGGAGTTTAGAGGCTTAGAGCCTGCCTGACTTCACCCAGATGTAAAATGTAAATGGGTATGTACAGGATGCAAAGATATTTATGAAAAAATGGCTAAACCTTAGGTTAGGACCCATTTTATTCTTGGAATCTTTAGTGAAACCATGAGGTTACAATTAACACCAATAATTCTTTGCAGAAACTAAAGAACATTTTCCAGAAATTTTTGAGGACAGAAAATTAGAGGAAAGAAGAATAACTTTAAGTCCTATCCTCAGGAGTAGATGGTTATATTTTAATAACTTTCAGTGTTCTTTGTTTACATCTCAGAGTTTTCATTAAGTAATTCTTAAAACTACTTTGGAAAAATAGGATAATGGTACTTGTGGTAAATTGAAATTAATGTTGCTATTCCTTAGGCAACACCAGGGAGGGGAGAGCTGCTAAATGGTGTGCCAGGACTTTTATAACTTCTATGAGTTGTTTAGAGAAAGAAATGCATATTTTCACAAGATAAATATAGCATTTCTCTGGTACTTTAAACCACCCCACCACCACCACCACCACCCATTCCTCCTTCCTTCCTCTCTTATTTCCCTTTCTCTATACCTTTCTTTTTGTTTCAAGTTAAAAATAAGCATTTGGGCCCTTTTTTTTTTTTTCTTTACAAAGTTAGGACTAGTGAATAAAAACAGGTTAAGCGTAGTGTTCTCTGTATTCTTTCTTCTCTGACAATTCAATCTCAAATGTCACAAACTAGAACTCACTTTACTTGGATAACGACAATTCTACATCTCTTCAACCTGACCCCTAAATCCCTCCCTCTTTAGAAAATGCACTTTGTGTAAACATATGCACACTATCAGCTGCCCAAGGATATAGGTCTGTTTTGTGTCCTGTTCTGTTCTAGTCTCTTTAGTGATTTAAAAAGTCAACCATTTAAGAGAAAGTCTTTGAATATGGCATCAAGTTCTCACTTAGACACATACTTGTGCTTTCAACATCTTTGGCAATGCGTTTGTGTACATATGTACCACCTTGGGGCATGTGTTACTATCAGTTTTTCAAGGCTGTGATACCATTCCCAGTCTAGGCGCATTGCTCAGCTATTTAATTCAATCCTTTTCAAAGACTCTCCCTACCATCCTCACTCTTGTATTACTAGGAAGACTTCACTTTATACAAATGGTTTTCAAGTGTCTTTTCAAAACTTTGCTTTTCTTGGGAAGTAGTAGAGATATCAACAGTGTTCACTGAACATTGGTCCTGATTTGGAAGAACTTCTTTAATACTGTCCAGTATTTATGTTTCAGAAAAGTAGTTGACTACAGTTAATAATATGGTATTGTGTACTTGAAAATTGCTAAAAAAATGTTTAAGTAGAAAAAAATGAAAATTAAAAAGTTTAAGTAGAGCTTAAAAATTTTAATCACAAGAAAAATGCTGTACAACTATGTTTATAACAGATATAACTAGACTTATTATGATGGTCATTTTACAATATACACATATAGCAAAACATTACATTGTACATCTAAAACTAATATGTTATATGTCAATTACATCTCAATTTACAAAACTGGAAAAAAGAAAAAATAATTTGAAAGCTGAGTATAATTACTTTCTCTATTTAGGTTCATTAGAGCTAATTGTTCTGATAAATCACAGTATTTACAAAGATAAATGGTATCTTCACTAAATATTTTATATACACTCTTTGTTTTTCCATGTGGTAAATCCATGGAAAATATTAGAACTTTCATTTTATAAAAGGAGAAACAGAGTCACAGAAATTAGTGTCCTGGCTATTAGTACTGATGAAAAAAAACATTTTTTTTTTGAAAAAAACATTTCTAGTCAACCAACTTCTAGTGTCCAATCCTAATCTATAAAATTCATTTTCTCCCCATTTTTAAGACTGCTCCTTGAACTCATTTCATGAAACTTATTATATGAAACTCATTTCATGAAACATTTTATATGTCATTTTCAGAAATTTCAAATCATTTCACATAGCACTCTGTGGTATCCTTATATACTATTTCAGATATAAAATTCATCAATTCAGAAAGTAAAATGCATTTGATTTTACATCTTACCAGAAAAGTTGGAGAGTTCTGTGACATTAATGCAACTTGAGAGTTAGGGAGCAACTGAAACAAAGCCCTTATTCGTGTGTGATGCTAATGTCCTTATTTTAAAAGTTCTTTGTGATCTGAGGGGAAAGAAAATTTCAAAAGGGACTATTTCTGGAATTTTTTTTCTTTATACACAAGAATTCAAGAATAATTTAATTATCATAAGGAGTCTTTCAATCAACTTCAGTGCTAGTCTTTGAATGTTTGCGGATTCCAAAGACCTGCAAATAATTAGCTGACAGTCCTGGAATGCAGAAACAGGTTTGTCAACAGCATTGGTGTGAGAGTGTTGTAGGAGAACCAAAGATAATAGAGGTATAAATGAGTTCAGTAGGGTGAAGGTGAGGACCTAGAGTCCCTCCCTTATCTATAGTGACATTCTAGATGTCATATCAAAAGTTTGGTCAAATATCTATATGGATCAGATTAAGGAAAAACTTAATAATTTGATACTTACATGAAAGTCATGTCATTTAACATGAACTGTTCAAAATAATTACACTTCCATTTATGTCTACCAATATATGTCAATTCTAAGAGAAACTTCATTGTGTAGAGGCCTGATATTCTCCATGTATAATTGTTACTTAACCTTTCAAGTATTACTCCTACCTATATATAGGATCTATATCTAGAAAAGAATGAAAGCAAATCAATTTGACCTCCTAGTAATTACCATAAATGTAAGAGTTTAACTAATCTTTATTAATCTGATGCTTCTTCATCAATGTGTTTGCATCACCACCGAGTATTTCTGCAACTCACAGATAAGCAATGTGGGAAGATGGTTCTTATTGAGAAAAAATTCTTTCTTTGATATTTTATCCTTCTCATGAAAAAAACTGAGGTTAATGTTTCCCTCTCTCGGATTCCCTACTCTCTGACACCTTTTAGTTATTTTCATGATATGCCACTTTTATGCAGAACGTTCCTTCCAAAGTAGCAAAAGACTAGAAACCTAGCTTTGCTGAGAAGACTCTTGAAATATGCATTTATTCATCTGGAGACCATTCGCAGCTTCCCTTTCTTTAGGTGATGCCTACTTTTCTCTCGCAGTAAATAAAAGATAATAAACATAGTCTTTGGTAGGCTGCCACAGCTTCAGAATTCTCCTAGGCCTCTTTTACTTACTTTTAAAAACATACATGAAATACTATGATGACTAAAACACCTAATCAGGAAACTTGAAGGACTTATAAGTTAAACAATTTATTTACCTGATATCAGCCACTTGAATGATACTGCATTTAAAAGATCTTTTCAAATGGGGGCACCTGGGTGGCTCAGTTGGTTAAATGTCTGACTCTTTTTTTTTTTTTTTTTTTTAATTTATTTATTCATGAGAGAGAGAGAGAGAGGCAGAGACACAGGCAGAGGGAGAAGCAGGCTCCATGCACCGGGAGCCCGACGTGGGATTCGATCCCGGGTCTCCAGGATCGCGCCCTGGGCCAAAGGCAGGCGCCAAACCGCTGAGCCACTCAGGGATCCCAAATGTCTGACTCTTATATCAGCTCAGGTCTTGATCTCAGGGTTGTGAGTTCAAATCTTTTTAAATGGGTTAGCATTCACGTATTTTAAAAAAACTCTGAAAATGGAATTATATTTGCCTATTTTACAGATTTCAAAATCCCTATTAAAGTAACTCAACAAATTTCAATATATGAGTGTTTTGCTTTAAGTGACTTCACACAGTACTTATCAATCCTTATGGTTACAAATAAGTAAAGAAGCATCAGGTTTGACTCATCATTTTAGTACATGGTTTCTGAAAAATGAAAAACAGAAAAATATAAGGTGACTAAGATCAATTCTATATTTTAAACAAAAGTTTTACTTTCTAGACTATTCAGGAATAAATCTTACTCAACTCTTAGAATACTTAGGGTTACTGTAATTCAGTCAAATAATTAGTGCTGTTCATTAGAAAAAAGTCTATTATCACCATTAGATTCTACATTGAAAAGGACCTATAAGTAAATCCTTTTTTTTTTTTTTAAGTTTGTTTTTTTCAGTAATCTCTACATCCAACATGGGACTCAAACTCATGACCTTTCCCACTGAGCCAGGCAGGCACCTCAGTAAATACTTTTAATGTTAAAAAAAAAAAAAAATCCCATACAGGTTATCTCAAAAAATAAAATTTAAAGGCCTTAACAACTTTTAGAATAATATTGACCCAAAGGAAAATATATGAAGTCAATCAACAAATACTAAGATTATATATACATTGACTATATGTAGTTTCTATCCACATTCATTATTAACTTACACTTACTTCTAAAGTTATCTTGGACTATATCTTCTTATTCTCAATAAAATTACTACATTAAGTAGATTAGTGTTTTTCAAATTGTCATTAAAATACTTAATTGTACTAAAAAGATAAATTTATCTGCTTACATGAAAAAAAGCATGACATTGTAATCACTGAGTTTTAAAAATTATATTTTGATAAGTTTAGTCATTCTTAAAAAATGAATTAGTCTATACTAATTGTCTGTGGCATCAGTTCTCAAACATTTTGGTATTGATTCGCAAACATTTTCGCCTCAATATTATTGTCAGCTGCTTAAGATTTTCTGGGTGATGGAGGGCAAGCTGATGCTTTAGATCCTTGCTACACAAAGTACCACTCAAATCAGATATGCACTGACCGGCACTTCTTAAAACCTTACTGTGTATTTGATTCACTTGAGGATTTTGTCGGGATGCAAACATCATTTAGTGAAGTTTGATCTGGGTGGGGTTTAAGAGTCTACATTTTCAACAGATTCCCAACTGATACAATGGTGCAGTGCCACAGACTACACTTTGAGTGGCAAATTTTTACATTATCATTAATCTATTCCAAAGCAGTTTGTTGAATGTTGTCTAAAAAGAAGGAGGTAATTGGTGCACCTGGGTGGCTCAGTCAGTTAAGCATCTGCCTTCAGTTCAGGTCACCATCCCCACTGAGATCCAGCCTTGCATTGCCTCAGGCTTCCTGCTTAGCAGGGAGTCTGCTTCTCTCTCTCTCTCTCTCTCTCTCTCTCTCTCTCTCTTTCTCCCTCTGCCCCTCCCCACTGCTCATTCTCTCTCTCTCAAATAAATAAATAAGATTAAAAAAAAAAAAAGATATAGGGGATCCCTGGATGGCTCAGCAGTTTAGTGCCTGCCTTTGGCCCAGGGCGTGGTCCTGGAGTCCCAGGATCAAGTCCCACATCAGGCTCCCTGCATGAGCCTGCTTCTCTCTCTGCCTATGTCTCTGCCTCTGTGTGTGTGTGTGTGTCTCTCATGAATAAATAAATAAAGATCTTTAAAAAATAAAAATAAATAAATAAAAAAAGATATAATTGAAAATCCTGTTTTGTTTTTTAAAAGGGAGCAACTCATTAATTTTTTTTTTTAAAGAGAGGAGAGATTTGGAAATAACATAATATGCAGGCAGCATTTTGCCAAATTTCTTCCTCTTTCAGGAAACTAATTTAGTTTAGTTTGCTGTAAATCTTATCAATGAATTATTTTCAACAATTGTTTTTTATAGCTAATTTAATCAGAATTTTTTACAATTTAGGGAAAAGAACAACATGAAGACCAAAGCTTCAGTTCCTAAAATTTAAAGAAATTTGCCAAAATTTGTCTAAATTTTACAGGCATTTCAAAGTACTGAACCTTTTTTATTTTTATTTTTTTAGTAATTTCTACACCCAGCCTGGGGTTCAAACTCATAACCTCAAAATAAGAGTAGCATGTTACACCAACTGAGCCAGCCTGGTGCCCCCAAAGTACCAAATTTCTTTACTTAGCATTTTTAATTGATGAATTTATCATCTGAACTGTGACTAATACTAAGAAAGACCAGTTGATTTTACACAAAAATCTTCCCAGCGTTCCTCAAAGACTACCAAAGTGATCTCCAAATTCAACATATCCTTATTAAAATCTCATTGGCATTTTTTTTGTGTGTGGAAATAGAAAATTTCATCCTAAAATTCATATGGAATCTCAAGGGACTCCAAATAACCAAAATAATTTTGAAAAGAACGAAGTTGGAGGACTCACACTTCCTGATTTTATTAAATATTACAAAGCTACAGTAACCAAAATAATGTGGTACTGGCATAAAGATAAATTAGATGAATGGAATAGAATAGAGAGCACAGAAATAAACCCTCAACATATACGTTCAGATTATCTTTGACAAGGTTGCCACAATCTCTCAATGGGGAAAGGACAGTATCTTCAGCAAAGCAAAGCAAAATTGAATATCCACATGAAAAAGAATAAAGTTGAACTCTTATCTTATACCATATATTAGTCAGCTCAGGCTGCCATAGTAACATACCATGGACTCAGTGGCTTACATAGCAAAATTCACAGTTCTGAAGGCTGGAAAGTCCATGATCAAGGTGTTAGCACAACAGGTTTCATTCTAAGACCCTCTACTCTTGGCTTGTAGGTGACTATCTTGTTATGTGCCTCTTCTTTGTGTATATTAAGGAAGAGAGAGAGAGAGTGAGAATGAGCTCCCTGGTGTCTGTTCTTATAAGGACACTAACCTTATCATATTGGGGCCCCATCCTTATGATTTCATTTAACCTTTATACTTCCTTAAGGCCCTCATCTTCAAATTCAGCTCTACTGGAGGTCAGAATTACAACATACGAATTTTGGAAAGACACAAAAACTCCATCTATATTATACCACATACAAAAGTTAATTCACAGAGATAAAGAACTAAATAAAACACCCAAAGCAATAATACTCTTAGAAGAAAACATGGGGGAAAAGCATCATGACATCGAACTTAGCAATGATTTATTGGCTATGATACCTAAAGGAACTGGCAACAAAAGCAAAAATAGACAAATTACCCTACACCAAACCTCAAAACATTTGTGTATCAAAAGATATAATCAACAGAATAAAAAAGCAATTTATGGAATGGGAGAAAATATTTGCAAATCATGTGTCTGATAAGAGGTTAATATCTAGAATATATAAGAACTCTTACACCTCAACTATAAAAAGTCAAATAATCCCATTTAAAAATGGACAGAGGGCTTGAAAAGACATTTATCCAAAGAAAATAAATAGCTGACAAGCATGTGAAAGGATACTTAACATCATTAATCATCAGAGAAATGCAAATCAAAACCATAGTGAGATATCACCTCACACCCACTGGGATGGCTATTATCAAAACAAAAGAAAACAACAAGTGTTGGCAAAGATGTGGAGAAATTGGAATCCTTAGACACTATTGTTGGGAATGTAAAATGGTAGAGCCACTGTGGAAAATAGTAGGGAGATACCTCAAAAAATTAAAACTATAACTTCCATATGATTCCACAATACAATATTTGGGTATATATACAAAATAATTAAAACCAGGGTTTAGAAGAGATATTTGCACATCCTTGTTCATAGAACACATTTGCAATAGCCAAGAGGTAGAAGCAATCCAAATGCTCATCAGCAGGTGAACTGATAAACAAAATATGGTATATGAATACAATTCAGCCTTAAAAAGGGAGGAAATGGATTGATCTCCAAAATATATAAAGAACTCATAAAACTCAATTATCAATTAAAAAACAACCTAATTACAAAATAGGCAAAGAACCTAAACAGACATTTTCCCAAAAAAGACATATCCGTAATTAGCAGGCACATGAAGAGATGCTCAACATCACTAACCATCAGAAAAATGCAAATCAAAACCACAATGAGGGGTGCTGGCTGGCTTAGTCAGTAGAGCACGTGACTCTGGATTTCAGGGTCCTGAGTTCAAGCCCCATGATGGGCATGGATCCTACTTAAAAAATTAATTAATTACAAAATTTTTTAAATTAAAGGAAAAACAGGGATGCCTGGGTGGCTCAGCAGTTTGGCACCTGCCTTCGGCTCACGGCGTGATCCTGGAGACCCGAGATCGAGTCCCACATCAGGCAGGCTCCCTGCATGGAGCCTGGTTCTCTCTCTGCCTATGCCTCTCTGTGTGTGTCTCTCATGAATAAATAAATAAAAATCTTTTTAAAAATAATAATAATAACAAAAAAGAAACACAGAATGAGATATCACTTCATACCAGTCAGAATGGCTAGTATCAAAAAGACAAGAAATAGCAAATATTGGTGTGGATATGGAGAAAATGTTAACTACTTGGTAATGTTATTCACTCCCATGATCCTGTGCACGCTGGTAGGAAGATAAATTGGTAGGAATATAAACTGGTTCAGCCACTATGGAAAAGAGTAGGGAGGTTCCTCAAAAAATTAAAAATAGATCTACCACATGATCCAGCAATTCTACTTCTTGATTTCTATCCAATGAAAACAAAACACCAATTCAAAAAGAAATACACAACCCTATGTTCATTGCAGCATTATTTACAACAGCCAAAACATGGAAGCAACCTGAGTGTCCATCTATAGATGAATGGATAAGGAAGATGTCATGTATACGTACAATGTATTATTGCTCAGCCATAAAAAAAGAATAAAACTTTGCCATTTTTTAAAAATTTATTTATTCATGAGAGACACACAGAGAGAGAGGCAGAGACACAGGCAGAGGGAGAAGCAGGCTCCATGCAGGGAGCCCGACATGGGACTCGATCCCGGGACTCCAGGACCACACCCTGGGCTGAAGGCGGTGCTAAGCCGCTGAGCCACCCGGGCTGCCCAAACCTTGCCACTTGTGACAAACTGGATGGGCCTAGAGGATATTTTACTAAGTGAAATACATCAGTCAGAGGTGAAACATAAAAAACAAAACAAGCTAAATGGAAAAAGACTCATAGATACAGAGAACAACTGATGGATGGGAAGGAGGGTAGATGAAATAGGTAAAGGGGATTGAAGGTGCAAATTTTCAGTTATAAAATAATTAAGACACAGGAATACAATGCATAGCATAAGGAATACAGTCAATAATATTGTAATAACTTTGTATGTTGACGGATGGTAACTAGAATTATTGTAATGACCATTTCCTAATGTATATAAATATCAGATAGCTATTTGGTACACCTAAAGCTAAAACAATATTTGTATCAATTATTCTTTGATAAAAAAAAAATAGAGGGAGGCGCCTGGCTGGCTGGCTCAGTTAATAAGAGTACGTGACTCTTCTCAGGGTTATAAGTTTGAACCCCAAGTTGGGTGTAGAAATTACTTTTAAAAGAATAAATAAATAAAAAGGAAATCCTGTCACATGCTACAATATAGATGAGCTTTGAGGACATAATAAGCCAGTCACAAAAAGACAAAATACTGTATGATTACACTTACCTGAAATACTTAGAGCCAAATCCACAGAAACAGAAAGTAGAGTGCTGGTTACCAGGGGCTGGGGTGAGGGAGAAAAGGGGACAACATTCTGTTTTCTAATGGGGACAGCATTTCAGGTTTACAAGAGGAAAAATTTCCAGAGATCTAGCTGACAGCAATATGAATAGACTTAACACTACTGACCTGTGCACTTAAAAATGGTTAAGGTGGTACATTCTATGCATATGCTTTTTAATCACAATTTTTAAAATTCTTCCAATAATTATAAAGCACTTCTACGTATCTCATCCCATACATCTGCATGATGAAGAGTAAATGAGTGCTTAGAGGTAGAAAAGTGAAGGAAGGAATATTTATATGCCTCAAGTCATTTCAATCAGTAGCCGAGGTTAGAATACCACTTTTCCAAATCTTCAGGTAGCCTATAGCAAAGGCTTGCTTCACTTCCACTAAAAGAAACATATTTAATGGACATTGGGGGGGGGGTGGAGAAAGAGAGAGAAGAGAGAGAGAGAGAAGAGCAGCGAGGGAGAGAGAGAGGGAAAGAAGGAAAGAAAGAAGAACTAAATGAATCAGGAAGATCTAGAAATTTGCTTCCTGACTCTTTGGATAAAATGCTTAATATCACTAAGCATCACATTTTTCTTCATCTATAAAAAGGGATTAGGGACGTCTCGCTGGTTCAGTTGGTAAAGCATGTGACTCTTGATCTTGGGGTTGTGGGTTCAAGCCCCATATAGGAAGTAGAGATTAGTTTTTAAAAATCTTTAAAAAAAAAAAAGGAGGGGTTTAATAATATCTATCTCATAGGATTAAGAAGAACAAATGATTAATAAATAAAGGTTGTACTGTAATCACCTTTGTATTCCCATGCCCTGATACATCATAAGCAATCAATAACTATTAATTATAAATAGTTAATAATGCATGTAATGACTATTTACTGATTGATTGCAACATGCTAGGGTTCTGTGAAGCAAAGATGACCAGAATAGTCTCTGCCCTCATAGAACTACAACCTAGTGATGTGTAACGTCTCCGTTTTCTTCATTTAGCTTCTGATCACACTCCTTCACACATGCCACAGAGAAATCCCCCCCGAACTCCTTGTGGACCAGTGATATACTCAATGGGCTCTGAAAGGGTGGCAATATTCTCCTAAATGTATAGGACTGCCCAGCTCTTAGGCTACTTACCAGCAGGCTCTGAGCTAACTGCTGCGGTACCTGGGTGGCTCAGTCCTTTAAGTGTCTGACTTAGGCCGAGGTCTGGATCTTGGAGTCCTGGGATCGAGACTCCCTGCGTCTGCTTCACCCTCTACCTCTCCCCCTACTCAAGTGCTCTCTTGTACTCATTCTCTCTCTCTCAAATAAATAAATCTTAAAAAAAAAAAAAAATCCCAAGCAGACTCCTCCCTGAGTACATTCAGGAAAGCCCTACTGGAGCTCACTCCCGTGACCCTGAAATCATGACCTGAGCTGAAACCAAGAGTTGGATCAACTGACTGAGCCATCCAGGTACCCCAATTTGTGAAATTTCTAACTCATTCTCAGCCGCCAAAAGTTTTACTGTAGTAAATTTGATTATAAATCTGAATTCCTTCAGTAATGAGAAATATATGCATTTATTTGGTTCCCCTCACCTCCCCTGTCATTCCTCATCTCTTTTGTAGTTCCCTCCTCACATTGGAGGGACCAGGACTCAATCCTTGGACCTCTTCTCTTCCCTGGAGAAGCAGGCTCCCCCGCGGGGATTCTGATACAGGACTCGATCCCAGGACCCCGGAATTCAGACCTGAGCCAAAGGCAGATGCTCAACCGCTGAGCCACTCAGGCGTCCCTAGTCTTTTGGCTTTAAACACCATCTTTAAATGAATGACCCACAGGTCTTTACCCTCAGCCAGACCTCATTTCTGCTCAACATCTTTACTTCAAACTCTAATACCTAAACTTAATTCCTTTTTTTTTAAAGATTTTATTTATTTATTCATGAGAGAGACACACAGAGAGAGAGAGAGGCAGAGACACAGGCAGAGGGAGAAGCAGGCTCCATGCAGAGAGCCTGATGTGGGACTCAATCCCGGGTCTCCAGGATCATGTCCTGGACTGAAGGCAGCGCTAAACCGCTGAGCCACCGGGGCTGCCCCCAAACTTAATTCCTAATATCACTCCCTGAATCCCTTCCACCTATCATCTTCCCTCTAAGGTTGCTGACAGCCGGATCTTTCCAGTAGCTCAAGACAAATCTCTTTCTCTCATACCCCCTAGCTAAACTGTCAGTACATCCTGTTAGCTCTAGCTTCAAACTAGAACCAGAATTCGATCACATCTTGTTAAACTCGCACTGACACCATCCTGGTCCACTGCCATCACTTCTCATCTGGAGAACTGCAATAATTGATTGTATTGTCCTTTAGCCCAGAGCTTGTCATAGTTTCCTGTTTCATTGGGAGTAAAACTAAAATCCCTACAATGGCCCACAGAGCCAAATGCCTTTTCCCTAGCCTTTTGACTTCCTTCCCTATCTCTTCCCCCCAGATCCTGCTGTGCACACTGCCATCCTTGCTGTTTCTGGAACATGCAGACATGTTACTGCCTTAGGGCCTTTCCACTGATCACTCTCTCTTCTTGTATCACTCTTAAAGCTAATACCCATATGGCTTTGTCTCTTCACCTTCTTTAGGTCTTTACTTACTGTCAACTTCTCAATAAGGTTTGTCCTAACTACCTCACTTAAATTCCAATCTCTTCCTTACCTCAGTACTCCTGGTCCTCCTTGTCATGTTATACTTTTTTTTTAGTATAGCACTTACTATCATAATATACATTTTCTTCTTTTTTGTTTATTGCCTATTTCTGTCTGCAAAAATGTGAGCTTGGGAGACTTGGGGAGAAGAAGACAGGAATCTTTGTCACTGAGGTATCCCAGGCATCTAGCACAAAGCCTGATGCACAGTGGGTGCTCAGTAGTAATTGCTGAATGAATGAATAAGTGAAGACTAGTAAGAATAATTGACATCAGCACTAAATGACTGATATCAATAGACAGTATGAATGATCACAGTGGATAGAAGTAGAATCCCAAAGCCATAAGGTGCTTTAAAGCTCACCTGAGATCACTCATCTAAGAAATTTAGAAAAAGGGGGATCCCTGGGTGGCTCAGTGGTTTAGCGCCTGCCTTTGGCCCAGGGCGTGATCCTGTAGTCCCGGAATCGAGTCCCGCGTCGGGCTCCCGGCATGGAGCCTGCTTGTCTCTCTGCCTCTCTCTCTCTCTCTGTGTCTCTCATGAATGAATAAATAAAATCTTTAAAAAAAAAAAAGAAATTTAGAAAATGGAACCAGAGAAATAAAAAGATTTATCAAAGATCATACTGTTAGTTCATGGCAAAGGAAAGACAATCTGGATCTTTTGGTTTAGTGGTTTTCCCCAGTTTTTACTGGTTCTGTCTCTCCTATCCCCTAGGCTTAACCAAGACTTCTTGAGGCGCTGAAAGACAGCCTCTATCTAAGTGGAGATTGACTTATTTCTCCCTAGAAATGTAAACTAGTGTCTGAGGAAATGGTATCCTGATAGCCCCTACACCAGGTCCATGGACCCTGGAACAGACTGAGATCGGCCACCAGAATGCATGATAATGACCCCAGAACCTAAGGATCTGAGCACAGCTGGCTCCCAGAATCTATCACCCAACCCTCTATAGCCCCCTCTGTCTTCATAGGTGACATGCTTCTCACATGCAGTTAACTATAACATCAATCTAAATGTTCAAACACTTCAGAGGCAGTTCCTGTATTATAAAGGATGTTATTAGCCTTCATGGTATTGAACAAAAACACTACCCGGGAGGAAACAAATGTTGAACAGTCTCTTCTCAGTGGTCGGATTTCTGTTTCCTCTTTGCTTTATCCTCTTTCCCAAGATCCACTTCCTTTCCTTAGCCAACAGGAAAAATGACATTAGTGAGTACCCAAGTCCTTTATAACCAAAGTTAATTTCTACTTTTCTAAATGGTTGATTCTCAATCCTTTTTTCTAAATTCTTTTTTATTACAGAGGAAGAAGACCAAATAAAGGAAGAGGAAAAGAAAAGAAAAGAGTCTCAAAAGAAGAAAAACTGCCCCAAGAAAGAGCACAAAATTGAAGTTGTTTAGGTTCAGAGCAGCCGCCTATGACGTCACAGCCACAGATTCTTCCCACTAAGGAGATGGAGGAAGTGATCCACAGGAGCTACCTACCCACAGTAAATAAGAGGAAGAGATGGCCAAGAAAGCTGAAAGATGCATTTACAGACCAGACATGATGGTAACAACCATTAATGAAGGAAAGACTGGGGAGAGGACTTCGTAACATTTTCGTAACGCAGCTCTATTTAAAAATATTTATTATGCCTATTAAGAGTGACGTGCCATGCTAGGTACAACGGTTTGTACAAAGGAATATAGGCAAAGTGGTGACAATAATAAGATAGGACAAAGAGCAAGAAGAGCCCGAATTACATTTATTATAATTTGCCGAGAGAAAAAATGCATTTTAATCACTTGTTTAAATGAGACTTATATAGTAATGTAGGAGACCTAATTGTCCTAATACATGATTGTTCAAACTACAATTAAATGTATTGCTGTTCCTTTTCTGAAATAAACATGAAATAGAAAGAATATTACATATTTTTACAGACGTAAGGTAGAAACTTTGAGTTGTTCACACTAAATGAAAATATCATTGCTTCAATGGGCTTTAAAACACGAATTTTTATGTTCTGCAGTGCAGTATGGCTTACAATGACATGAGTCTTTATAAACTTCTGACACTAGAACTATGTAAATTCATAATGTGTAAGCATCTAGGAAAAAGTGTTATTCTATGTCCATTTTTTCCCTAAAAGTGAAATGTCCTGTCATTTTCTTATAAATAGATATTAAATCATCATCATCAATACTGATAGCATTGTAGTGACAGAAAGGAATCCACAATACTGCCAAAGATACCGAACATGCATTTAGTAAGAATCCTAGCTTAGGTCTATATTGCTTTTGGCTATTGAGTTCCAGTTTGTAAAAGATTCAGTTCATCTATACTTGTCCCTGTCTTGTACATTTTGCTGTCAAGCAAGAGTTAATAAAAGCAGTTCTCTGTCATAGGTAGATATGCATACTATTGTCAGCAGATCTTTTAGCAAAGTTAACCACAAAGTCACCCAGGTCATAGGTCAAAATACCAAAATTTAAATGGGCACATTTAGTTAGAAAGGGACCGACCATGCACTTTAAGGACAAAGAGATCTGGGTTTGAATCTACTCCAATCTTTCTTTGTGCCCTTTGGCAAATTACTTAATTTCTCCAAGCCCTGATGTTCTCCAAGAAAAATGAAGATTAAAAAAGACCTTTTTTGCTGGATTGATGAGTGGATAAAACACGGTATATGTAAAATGTATAACTCAGTGCCTAAGACAGTTGTTCAAAAAGGCTAGTTGTTATTATTAGAAAGTATTGATATTCCTTCAGACCTTTAGGTTTCCTTGATACGGTTTTTCAGGATAGCAGAAAAGTCTACAATATGGTTCAAAATACTTGGATGGTGCCCACCCACTTCAGTCCTCTAACTCATCTTACATTATATTGCATTAAGTGGGAATGGGAAGCACATAGCAAATTAATTAAGAGTATTTCAGGCCAGATGGTAAAAAAGAGACATGAAATTAAATCTCCCTAACATGTTTAATAGAATAACTGCCAAATCCCTGGGCTATTATTTTGTTGCCTAGAGCATAACCAATCTACCAAATCTATCAAGTTGCTTCTGAAGCAACTGTTCTAGTTATTCCCGTCATTGTATAACAGACATCACACTGAAAATAAGAATGTTGCCATTTCATGATTGCATATAAGTTGTAAATAAACTATCTCAGATACATAACATATTCCTAAACTTTATCCCCATCAAGCACACAATTGTTTTTCAAGTTTATTTAAGTTCTCTACACCCAACATGGGGCTCGAACTCTTGACTCCAAGATTAAGAGTCACAATCTTTTCCAACTGAGCCAGCCAGAGGCCTTAAAATTAATTTTTTAAAATAATTTAACAAACCTTCCATCTCTTAGTTCATTTAAGTGTTCTATCATTTCTGGCTTGCAGCCTGAATAGTAAATTGAATGAGAAACTTCTGAATCTTCCAGAGACTGGAAAGTATTGGGTATTCTCTCAAAAAATCCTGTTCTCAAAGCTTCCTATGCTGGATTCTTATAAAAAAGTTTGGATAAGTACCCTCCTGTTTTGATGTGTGCAATTAACAGAAGTTTAAATATATCCATGCCCTCTGAAAGTTACTATAAATATATAGATTTGCATCCCTTACATTTAATTCCCTAATGAGAATATCAGAAATAGACTTTGTTTAAACTCTGATCATGCTTGACAAAAACGTCCTCTTGCTTTAGTAGCAACTTCCGAGCAGCCACATACTAAAGAAAGAAACTCTGCTTCTCTTCATAGCATTTCTTTGTGCATCTCTAAAAGAATTACCTGTTTTTATTCTAACAGGTTTTCCATTTTGCAAAGTGTTTAAAAGGCAGTAAAGGAGAGCTAAGAATTGGGGAAATATGGTGGGTAAGAATTGCATGTATTTCAAACTCCTACTCTTGAAAACGTCAGACCCGTGTTGGAGTTAATGGGTCGCTTTCATGTCCACTCAGAGAATAAGAGTTAAACAAAGAAAAATGTTTGCTCAGATAAGAGAAAAATTCCATCAAGAAAAAAGAAAGATAGGAGAAAGAGGGAGAGAGAGAGACTCAAAGAAGATATAGTGTTTCCAACAAGTAAACATTTTATTTTGCTTTACAATAGGCAGGAAAACAAGCTACTGTTTGTTATTTTCCCAACTATCAGTATTTTAACTGATTAAAGACTAAAGTATTTTATTTCTCTTTGGTCTGATTTGGGAAGAAAGGCCAAGGACAGGAAATCTGAGTCACTCTATTCCTAGGAAAACCTTTGTATTGCAAGCACTCATAACAGTGATAAAATACACAGATGGGTTCAAAATGTTACCTCTGCATTTGTCCACCCAAATAAAATAATCATTGTGTAATCAGTTGGAAATCGAAGTAAATTTTTCTAGGAGTAAAACTAACGTTCCGTTATTTGTGCTACCTGGAAATAGGAAAAGAATAACAAAAGTTTACAAATAATGCAAAAGCCAACTTTACTCAATGGTTTTCAGCTTCGCTCAAACTTAATCTATTATTTGAAGAGCTAATCGGAAACTAGACCAACTAGCTTAAGTTTTAACTTGTTCCTCTTTCAACCTTAAGTCCTTCTGGAAAAAAAAAAGACACAAAAGTACAAGGAAAAGTCTAGAAGGCTTGCAGAAAATAATAAAATAGAAAAATGTGAACAGATGAGTGAGCTGTGTTTTTTCCCAACGTCAGAATAGATTAATCCTGTCCTAGATAATCCAGAAGTGACTCTTCAGTGTCTAACTATGTGCTCAGACCAGACCCCCCCATGCTATGTACTGTATTTGGGTCATTAATCTTCTGGGAACTGGTTTTCTCCCAGAAATCACACATCACCTTCCCTGAGTCAGAAATATCTCCAGTGCTTCATCCCTTAGTTTTCCACCCACTGGACAAAGCTTATAAAACTACTAGTGGGGCTATGTTTATTTAAAATACTGGTGGCATCAATTAATCAATTAAGAACATAAAACCATGGGTGAACTAGGGAATTAGAAAGAGAACACAAGAGGCAAAAACACGTGCTTTCAACCAGTCTTCAGGACCTGGCACAAGGTGAAATTAGAGGAGCCACAGACTAAAGATGCTAAATAGGGATGAAGAGGGCTTCATGGACCACTGCCTGCAATTTTCAAAGGCACAGCTTTCAGGTTTCAAAGGAACCAGTTGGCATCAATTACAAGATGGTTTTCTAGATCCCACAGACTTTCCCATCTATGGTTTACAAAAGAATTAGCCATATAGAAAATTAGTTGCATGACTATTTTCTGATTTCTCCCTAGGGTAGTAAATAGCCAGTGCCATCTCATTGCAAAGAAGAGAAGCTCATTCATTATGTTAATTGGTATCTTAGGGAAGGTGTTGACAAATTACAGCCACGTGGGGAAAATTCAGTTGCCCATTTGTTTTTGTAAATAAAGTTGGATTGGCACACAGCCATGCTCATTCATTTATGTATCATCTATGACTGCTTTTGAGCTACAATGGCAGGGTTCAGTAGTTATGCCAAATACCACGTGGCCTTCAAAGCCAAAAATATTTACTACCTGGTCCTTCATAGAAAAGTTCGTTACCAAAAAAAATAAAAAAAAAATAAAAAAATAAAAAAAAAAGAAAAGTTCGTTACCTCTATGTTAGGTAATTAGAGCTTAATTCTCCTATAGAACGCCCATTGAGAAAGGCTGCTGGTGTGTGACTGAAGCAATAAATCCAAGAAAGAAACTGTGACTCTCTCAAAACCTACCTCAAATGTGGGAATGGAGAATGAAAACTGAAACTCAATGAAAACTAGACTAATAACTGGACCTAGCGAAAATGACCTACCACTCTGAAGGAGGTGGTAGCACTGCGCAAAAATAAAATGTCTGCCCATGCCTTCCATACCGATCTACATGAGTTTATGTTAGTAACTATATCCATTAATTCTACTCCTGTCATTTTTTCTTTGACTTGTCAGCTTCCTCGGATTTTTTTATCTGACGTGTCATGTCATGTTTGTCTTTACTCATTTCAGCTTCTTCGGAAGTTAAATTAAGAAAAAAATGTTGTTTCTCTATATGTCCCTTGGAATTAATTCAAGTTTTGGGAATAAGGTAATCTTAGGAAAGAAGTCATGTGACATGAATATGGACTGTTTAACACATGGCATTGAAGATGTGAAAAAAAAAGGCACTCATATATGACTGATGAGATTATATATTAATCTAATCTCTGTGGGAGATGATTTAGCAGTAGCAAATAAAGTCACAAAAGCAAATTACTTTGACCTAGTATTTCTACTTTTAGGAAATTATCCCTCAGATATACATCACTGAAATATTTAGAAAATGAGCCATGTAAAAGATTATTCTTTGCAGTATTGTCTTTTTACCAAAAGATTGAAAATAACCTAAATATCCCTCAGTTGGGGACTAGTTAAATATATAAGGTACATGCACCAATGGAATATTGTGTAACCATTAAAAAAAGAATGAGATATATATTTATGCACTAACTCGGCAACTCATTTGTTTATTTTTTTAACAAAACCCTATTAAGCACCTACTATATTCTAAACAAAGAGGACACAAAATGGGCAAAACAAAGTTCCTTCTCATATGGGATGCCAACAATAAACAAATAAAAATGTATATATTGTGTCAAACAGGGTAAAATAAAACAATGTAAGGGGGATAGGTAGTGACCCAGTTTGTTGCTCTTTTAATTAGGATTGTCAGGGAAGTTCTCAAAGTTTAGGTGGCATTTAAACAGAGACCTGAAAGAAGTGAGGAAATTAGCCACATGTATATCTGGAGAAAGAACTATCCAGAGATAGAGCTCCTATATAAAGTCCCTGAGATGCCACATTTAAGGCACAAACCGGAGGCTGTTGATGAGGGGACACATATATAGAGACACCTAGATAGAGGTGTCAGATGAGACCTGACAGGTAGTGCAAGGAATCAGAATCCTTTTGGTGTACACCAAAAGTAAAGAATGTGACTTTTCCTCTCTGTGTCATGGGAAGCCATCAAAGGGTCCAGAATAGATGAATGACATGATCTGACTTTTTTTTAAGGATCACTCTGGTTGATTCACTCGTTAGTCAGAAATCTATTGCCTTAATAGAATCAAGGACACTAGCTCGAAGCACGGTGATCATAGAGGAAGTAGCAAGATATATTTGCATTCTGGATATATTTTAGATGATATCCAAAAACACTGCTTAATTAAATGTTAAGAATAATGTGTGTTACCATTTGTGTTTAAAACAGAAGGAGATGACAGCCAGCAAGAAGAACAAAATGTTGCCATTTGCAATGATGTGGATGGAACTAGAAAGTATAATGCTAAGTGAAATAAGTCAGTCAGAGAAAGACAAATATCTATGATTTCACTCATATGTGGAATTTGAGAAACAAAACAGATGAATATAGGGGAAGGGAAGAAAAAATAAGATGAAAACAGAGAAGGAGGCAAACCATAAGAGACTCTTAACTATAGGAAACAAAGGGTTGATGGGGGGGAAGGGGTTGAGGATGGGGCAACTGGGCACTAAGGAGGGCACATGATGGAATGAGCACTGGGTGTTATGTGCAACTGATGAATCACTAAATTCTACCTCTGAAACTGATGATACACTATACGTTAATTAAATTGAATTTAAATTTAAAAAATAGTTGGAGATGATAGATAAATATCATTGCTTGTAAATACATAAATTCTCTGAAAGAATAAATAAGAAATTGATAACTTTATTTGCCTCTGGGAAGGAAAACTAAGGGTCTGGGGAACAAGAGTGGGAAAGAGACTTTTCAATGTACAGTCTTTTGTGTCTTTTGAACTTTGAACAATGTGATGTGTAAATGATTTTTTTAATTAATTATTAAAATTAAAATTTTTAAGCTTAGCAAACAAAAACATGATCTATAATTTGTATGGACTATATCTTTATCTACTAGAATTTTAAAAATAATTAAAGGAAAGAAAAATAGATAAAAAACTTTGAATCAAACCTTTCAAAACACCATTTGATCCTTCTCCCTTCAAGTTATATGAAGTTGATATCCTACTAACATAAAAAGAAATCCAATTTGAGTTAACAAATATAATCTTTTATTCCCTTGGAAATTACCTTAAAATTTGCTGCCTTCTTTTTGTAATTTTCTTCAAACCTTTGGTAATTCTTAGTCTATTTTCATATACTCTTTCTTTTAACTACCTACAGTTGTCATCTAGTATTAAGTAATTCAAAAAGTACATGGAAAATAAAGTATATAGCTAAATTCTGTAAGACTTTAAAGTTTGGGAAAATATTACTTCAACATGAGAGCAATTCAAAGTCTATGATAATGCTGAATGACACAAGGACAATATTTACTTATCCTTAGCATTAGACTGAATTACTCAGGATAAGCTATGCTATGCTATTCATTATAAAAAAAATACAAAAAGAAAGAAGAAAAATCTCAATAGGCTTGAAACACTATATTACTTCTATAAGAGTTGAATGTGGTTGGCAGTTTTGTCTGTGGGTTGCTAGGTTACTCAGGTCCACGTGAGGACTCAGACAAAGGCTACTTCCGTCTTGTGGATGCCTCTTCAACACAGGTCATCCATGGAAAAAAAGGAGGAGAGCTCTGAGTGAGATTTTTATGCACCAGATCTGAAAATGCATATATCCTTTCCACCAGTTTTCCACTGGCCAGAACTAGTGATATGATATACTATAAGACCCAACTACAAGGAGCTGGGAAATACCTCTTCCAGTGTGCTCAAGACAAAAATAAAATGGTTTGGTGAGCACATAACACTATCTCTGTCCATTGAGGACTCAAGAAAATATATAACTTAAAACAAATATATCTCAATAATGTTTATTGAATTTTAATGTTTACATATTTTATTCAATCTTGCCGAATCCAAAATGATCTTCCATTGACCATTACTATTGTTAGAATACCCATGTATAGTTTATATGAGTATTCTGGAATTCTATGTAGAGAAGTCATTTTAACTTACATCTTTAAGAATTTATTTTCTAAAGAAACATTCTTCTGAGCCTAA
Source organism: Canis lupus dingo (assembly GCF_003254725.2). Taxonomy (NCBI): domain Eukaryota; kingdom Metazoa; phylum Chordata; class Mammalia; order Carnivora; family Canidae; genus Canis; species Canis lupus. The sequence continues at coordinate 61,033,466 of NC_064257.1, forward strand.
GTGGATTCTCAAAACCTCTCAGATTCCAAAGCCTACCTTCCTACATTTGGAGCAGTCAAATATGGACTTCTGAAATAGATATGTATAAACTGTCTCAAAATTGAGTAAATCTGAGGCACTTGGCTTACTCAGCCAGTAAAGCATGTGATTCTTGATCTTGGGGTGTGAATCTGAGCCCACATTGGGTGTAGAGATAACTTTTAAAAATATTTTTAAAAATTTAATAAAATCTTGATCAATTTAATAAAGTATAATTATGAAAAATAGTACATGTGTCTATACTCATATGCAAACTTCCATATACTATTATGAATTAACTTGTGTATATGCACTTTGTTTTCTTAATGAAATTGTATACAGCAAACATTTTTTTTCTGCAACAGTGCTTTACACGTAATCAGCATTCAGTTAAAATGAGCTACTCAATACAAATACATTACTTTAACTGCTTCAAAGGACCTTCTCTCTTCTAAGTTACCCTTCAATATTTACTCTTATCACATAAAATATGAGTCAAATATAATAAATTATATTTGTTTAATATTTATTATATTTTAATAAATATAAATTTATTTATGAAACAAATATTTATATTTGTGAAACAAATATTTATTGTGTACCTACAATGTGCCAGAGAGTGTGGAGACTGATAGGAACAAACTAAGAGAGAGATATTGTCCTACCCTCATGGAATTTACAGCTTATAAGGGTGATGAATAAATATTTACAATATGTTATAGTAAATGTATATGCTGTATATGCTGTCAAAAGTACAGTGATTCTGGAAGCACTTAGGAGAGGAAAAGAGAGAATAAGAACTTCCTACAAAAGTTTTGCCTGAAATAATTAACAACATCTTAGAACATGACAGTAGGTCCCAAGAAGTTATCATTACAAAGTCAATTGTACTTCTTTTCAAGGCACCTAATACCTTATGCTAAGAAATACATTGTTCTCTCAGCTTCTATTATGGTTATAGTTTGCTGAGAAAGTGAGTACTTTTGTATTCATCTATTTATTCGTTACACTGTGATATGGCCTTTTTTCCCTTGGCTGTATCAAGAATTAGACTACTCTACACTTTTTAAATCTTATAATCAATGAAGATTACTAGTAAATTTATATAGTTATGTCTTCAATAGGTGACTATCTGAATTTATCAAACCACAATTAATTGTTTAAGCTTTAATGGTCAATCATTAAAGGTAGATTTGTAATTTAATTTCTCAAATTTGAGGTCAAAATTCATTATACACAGGCTTTCACCATGAACAGTCTTCTCTGCACATGTTCTTAAAATGCTTAATCCTGTTCCATTATAAAGGGAGAGCTAGGAACTCAAAAGGAATAGATTTAGTTCCAGATAGATTTTTTTTTTTAATTAACATTGTGCCTAACACTAAAATTAAAGGCTTCTATTGTCCCTGATATGTGGCTCTACCCTATGGTATATGACATTTGTAGTGGTTTGGTAGGGCTGCCATAACAAAACATCCCAGACTGTGTGTCTCTAAATAACAGAAATTTGGGATGCCTGGATCTCAAGCCTCAGTGGTTGAGCATCTGCCTTTGGCTCAGGTCATGATCCCGCGAGTTCAAGGATCAAGTCCCACATCGGGCTCCCTGCAGGGAGCCTGCTTCTCCCTCTGCCTGTGTCTCTGCCTCTCTCTCTCTGTGTCTCTCATGAATATATAATAAATCTTAAAAAATAATAATAATAACAGAAATTTATTTGCTCTCAGTTCTGGAGGCTAGAAGTGTAAGATCGTGGTGTTCTGAGTTTACATTGGAGGGCCATTCTCCAGCACCCCAGTATCTCTTCTTCTTGTTCAGATACCAGTCATACTGAATTAGGACCTCTCTCTGATGGCCTCCTAGTAACTTAATCATTTCTTTAAAGATCTTATCTCCAAATATGATCACATTCTAAAGTGCTGGAGGTTAGTAGTTCACCCTGAATTTCAAGGAGGACATAATTCAGCCCATTACAATATCCTAAAGTGGTTTCACTTCCAAAGATAAAGGATTTCCAGATCAGTTAATTCTGCACAGGAAAATGCTTACAGGATATCCAAAGCAATCTATAAATGAGTGAATGGTTACATCATAATGACCTGGGAAGCATTTGACAAATGCAAACTCTTAGGGCTCCTGCCTGGCTCAGTCAGTAAAGCATGGGACCCTTGATCTCACAAGTTCAAGCCTCATGTTGGGCACAGACCTCACTTAAAAAAAAAAAAAGGCAACTCTAAAGCTTCCTCCCCACTGCTCCTACCTCCAATAGTTTCATTTAGTAGGTCTAGAGTAGAATCTAGGAATTTGCATTTTTCGAAAGTTCAGGAGACTCTGCTATGCTGCCAAGAAGTTCTGCTTTGGGGCATCTGGGTGGCCCAGTCAGTTGAGCATCTGCCTTCAGCTCAGGGCATGATCCCAAAGTCCTAGGATTGAGCCCCATTTTGGGCTTCCTGCTCAGTGGGGAGCCTGTTTCTCCCTCTCCCTCTGTACCTCTCCCTGCTTATGCATGCTGTCAAATAAATAAATAAAATCTTAAAAAAAAAAATGTTCTGCTTTGGGGCACCTGGCTGGCTCAGTCAGGTGAGCATGTGACTCTTGACCTCAGGATATGATGTTAAGCACAGAGCCTACTTAAAATTTAAAAAAAAAAAAAAAAAAAGCTCTACTCTATAGAGCTTCTCCCTCTTGAAACATTAATGGAAGAAAACATTTATATGAACATGTCTCAACCTACATAAGACTTCAAAAAGGAGAACTAAGGGCCACATTAAATTAGATTGTAAAAATTAAACTTAGAAACTTAAAAAAAAATTAATGACTTATTAGTAATGAAACCATTAGCAAACTAAGAATAATCTTTCTACTCACACCTAAGATTTCAAATTACCTTTCAGTAAGGGAAAAGGCATTCCCCAAAGGAGAGGTGGAAATTTGCTCAGAAGATCATAAATTTAAGATAAATTTGTAGATATAGATTTCAGTCCATAATATTTTGGACCACAAATTTATGTTTACAAAAGAATTGATGATGAGTTTAGCCTCAGAGGGTTAATTTTGGGTATTCTATACCCCTTCATCCAGTTCCTTGGACATGTTCCATGCATGACTTTAGGATCTTTTATGGTTGTATATGTGGAGGGGTGGTATGATGGGAGGACCTTGAATGAATACCTCAAATATTATCCAAGATTTTGAAAGAGAGTTAATAACTGCTAATATTTGGCAAAGGAGATTAAAACTACTCCTTGGGAAAAGGAAAGCAAAGCTGGAGGGCTGGAGGTATCACAATTCCAGACTTCAAGTTATATTACAAAGCTATAGTGATCAAAACAGTATGGTACTGGCACAAAAATAGACACATAGACCAATAGAAAAGAATAGAAAACTCATATAAACCCACAATTACATAATCAATTAACTTTTGACAACACAGCAAAGAATATACAATGGGAAAAAGTCTCTTCAACAAATGATGTTGGAAAACTGGTCAGCTCTGTGCAAAAGAATGAAACTGAACCACTTTCTTGCACAATACAAAAAAATAAATAAATAAATAAATTAAAAAAAAAAAACAACTCAAAATGGATTAAAGACCTAAATGTGAGACCTGAAACCAGAAAAATCCTAGAAATTACACAGGAAGTAATTTCTCTGATGTCGGCCATAGCCAGATTTTTCTAGATATGTCTCTTGAGGCAAGAAAAAAATAAAGCAAAAATAAACTATTGGGACTACATCAAAATAAAAAGCTTCTGCACAACAAAGGAAACAATCAACAAAACTAAAAGATAACCTATGGAATAAAAGAAGATATTTGTAAATGTGACATATCTGATAAAGGGTTAATATACAAAATCTATAAAGAACTTATACATCTCAAACACCCATAAAACAAATAATCCCATTAAAAAATGGATAGAGGACATGAACAGACATTTCTTCAAAGAGAACATCCAAATGGCCAACAGACACATGAAAAGATGCTCCACATCACTGACCATCAGGGAAATGCAAATCAAAACTATAATGAGATCTCACCTCACACCTGTCTGAATGGCTAAAATCAAAAACACAAGATCCAGCAAGTGTTGGTGAGAATGTGAAGAGAAAGAGACCCTTGTGCACTGTTGGTGGAAATGCAAACTGGTGCAGCCATTGTGGAAAACAGTGTGGAATTTCCTTAGAAACCTAAAAAGAGAACTACCCTATGATCCAGTAATTGCATTAGTGGGTATTTACCCAAAAATACAAAAACACTAATTTCAAGGGATACATGCAACCCTATATTGTGGCATTCTTTATAATTGCCAAATTACAGAAGCAGCCCAAGTGTCCATCGACTGAAGATTGGATAAAGAAAGTGGCATATATATATATATATATATATATATATATATATATATATATCGGAATGTTATTTAGCCATAAAAAAGAAGGAAATCTTGCCATTTTCAATGACAAGGATGGAGCTACAGAGTATAATGCTAAGCAAAGTCAGTCAGTCAGAGAAAGACAAATACCATATGATTTCACTCATGTGGAATTTAAGAAACAAAACAAACAAAAGGGAAAAAAATAAGAGACAAAGCAAGAAACAGACTGTTAACTATAAAGAACACACTGATGGTTACCAGAGGAGAGGTGGGGGGGATGGGTGAAATAGGTGATGGGGATTAAGGAGAGTTCACATATGAGCACAGGGTGATGTATGGAATTGTTGAATCACTAGATTTCACACCTGAAACTAATATAACAATGCATGTTAACTCTACTGGAATTAAAATTAAAAACAAAATTATTTCTTGGGATCACAGACAAAGCAGGGGAGCTCTGACTGTAGAGGTCCCTAAGGTGACAACAGTGGAAGACCAACTTTTTGCTCTTTTGAGCAAAGAACTAAAGATTGCTCCTGCCATTGTCTTACAGATCCTCTGACTAGAAGCATGACTGTGATTTTCTGCAATGGGAGAGGGAAGAGGAGGATGAAATTATGTACGTTTCAACATGAAAGACGAGAGAATAACAAAAAACTTACATTTTCAATAGGTATATTTTAAATAAAAGTCTGAAAAAGGATTGACCTTGGAATTTTCTGGAAAGAAATAAAACATGCTTCCTTGTGCCCCTAAGGGTCCAAGTCCTAGAATCAGTTCCATGTAGGAAACTGCAAGTTCTTCATAGAGGCACAACATTTGGGCCAAGGGACGACCGAAAGAAAATTCATGGAGACTTGTCAGCCAGAGCAAATGCTTTCTATCAAGAGAAAAATTCCTTTGCACTTAGGAAAAAAAACTCAAAAAAGCGCAAGTACTTTGTTGTTGCTACTATTCTTGCTGTGGTTTAAATAACGTAACTCTAAACAACTTAGACCATATGGTGAACACATGTCAGTACCCTGTAGACCAAATTATTCAGGCTTCTCAACTTTGAATTCTCATTAATGCTATGGGTCAAATAGGAGTGATTTCACTAATCATATCATTGCATCATGTTTTAAGCAAGGAATTCATTTAAAAAAAACTGTAATTTTGATTAAGTATGCCAATTAAATCTATTGTTATAAATACCAAAATTTATCTTCCTTGGCCTAATCATATAAGGAACTTAAAATTAACTGTCTACAAAGAAAGCCTCCATTAATCTTAATTTCTCAGTGTAGCATGTTGTTGGATATAAACTGGTTTGAGTTGGATAACTCTTTTTTTCCAGGTTTCCTAAAACAAATTGTACCATTTTACCCTTTGTGCATTAGAGATCAGAAACTTCCTATTAAAAAACAAGCTTCATTCCACATACCAAAAAAGTCATAATTATTCCCACTTTATCTTTAGCATTTTTTCCATTACTCATCAAATTACTCTCCTTCATCTTTTCATAAACTTTTGAAACTACAAAGAACCTTAGAGATCTAATCCATCACTTCTCTTCCCTCTAGCACCACCACCCGAGTCCCAGCTACAATCATTCCTCATCAAGACAACTGAGGAAGACCCCGACTGCCCTGGCTCTCTTCCCATTTGTTTTCACCATGCAGCCAGAGCCATCTGTTCAAAAACTTGTCAGCACTCATCCCATGTCCAGTCATCCTATCCATCCTCCAACAGCCTCCATCCCATAACAGACACCTTAAATTCTATCTTTGTACTATGTTTATGATAAAGCTAAAACTCCTTAACTCAGCCAACTAGGCCCTACAAAATCTGGTGCCTTTGAGCTCTTCATCCTAATCTCAGACCACGCTAGCTCACTCCCAGTCTTGGCCCCAGTAGACATCTATCCTTAGCTATCCTGACACTCCCTACACTGTTTGACCCCCTGCTTACAATTCATTCTGCCTCAAATGCTCTATTCTCCTTCTATACCTGATTGGCTTATTGTTGAAGGTACTTTTTTAGAGATGCCAGAGCCCTATGTTTTGAATAAATTCCCAGGGTATTCTATTTGAAGTTCATAGTGATAGGCTTGTCTTAATCCCTTACTTTGGCCAAAATGACTAAAATGGTACTTTCTACACAGTTGGTATGATACATGATTCTATTCAAAATACTTTTTTGGTTCTGATTTTGGAGGCATTCAATAAGACCCCCGTTAGATAAAAGTAATGCTAATACTAGCATCCAGCATGTTTTTAACTATGAAGGAGCAGAAGCACGAACTCAAACAAAGTAATACTCATGGGGGAAATGTCTGCCAAACTCGTGTGCTAGAACAAAGAAGTGTGGATATCCAACTATTGTGTGAAGACTCATCTGGGCCTAGTCTTGTGGAATTTGTCATTATCCTATACCTCGGTTAAATAAACCTCAATTAGGAAATGGATCTCATGTTACTTAATCTATGGAATGGGAAGCACATCTAAAGAAATCAATCTGGGCTCCTGGGTGGCTCAGTGGGTTGAGCGTCTGCCTTCAGCTGAGGTCATGATCTCAGGGTCCTGGGATCGAGTTTCACATCTGGCTCCCTGCTCAGTGGGAAGTCTGTTTCTCTCTCTGCCACTTCCCCACCCCACCTCCCTGCTCGTGTTCTCTTTCTCATGCTCTCTCTCTCTCCCAAATAAATAAAATCTTTAAAAAAAAATGAAAATTAAAAAATAAAGTAATGAACCTTCTATCAACCAAATCTTGAAAATCAGGTGTATGTAAGGATATCAAGGAGAACAGAAGAAGGGGGAGAGGAAAAGTTTTCTTTCTCTTTTACTGAATCAGAAGAATCAGGTCCTGAAGTTTTTCCAAGAGCTAAGACTTTGGTTAAGAGGCTCTCTGATGTCTTATCAGTGTTATCTCTCCTAGGTAATAATGGCGGCAGGAGAGAATAGTTAAATAAACCTCGTATCATTGTTTTAAGTGTCTCTTAAATGAATGACAAAAGGTCTGGGAATGTAGGTCAATAGACTCTACATTTTTTCCCCTAGTAATTTAATGAAGCTTGTTTAAAGTGTCTAATAGAGACTAGCAGGAAATTGACTTGTAAATTTATTAAGTACTTCTGAGTACTGTGCTTTGGGATCATGTCTTAGCATATCAAATAATGAACTTGGTGGTGAAATATTCACATTCACTTGCTTGACTTGTTTGGAAGAACTGTGAGGATTTATTTCCTCTTTGGAAGCATAATAATAAGTATTATCTGAACAAAACATCATTGAAAACTGTTTATCTAAACCTAGGAACACATCCTATTCTAATATCTGTATAGAATGAATGTTTATCAGGATTAGAGTATGCATAATAAATAATACCAGATTACACTAACATCACAAAGTTTACTAATGGAAATCTAATTTTTTTTAATTTGTATGAATTTCTTTTTAATTTCCAGGCTTTGATAATTTATATAATACACCATTGTGCTTTTTTTTTTTCAATTTGCCAAACGTTTGTTTCAAACCAGATTTGTGAGGACTCATGAGCAAAAATAAAAGGCTTCAAAATCAAGCCGAAGAACTGGTAACTTGAAAACTAAAATCAGCAGCTCTTGGAATAAAAATGTCAAATAGCTAATGAAAATAAGAGCATTTGATTGTAACAAATGAAACTACACATGCACTTAGGCTTTATCTGGAGCTACAGCTCAGTTTGTAATCACTTGTCATTTTTCAAGTCATCCACAGGTATAGTATGAAACTGAAAATTATGTGAGTTTCAATAATATAAAGGAAAGATTCTCACAATGTAGTTATTGCCATCATAAATGGTAATGACAGTGTAATTCCAAAGGCATTTTTTGTGATGACTTTGAGGTACAGAACAGTAAAAAAATTTCTCTAATATTAGTTATTTTTAATAAGACCAAGATTAGCTATTATACCTACCACTGCAAACTAAACTAAACCATATGCTAAACTGCATGCCACTTTCTTATTTAATCTTTCAAGTCTTTATGGTGAGAGACAAGAATCTCATATGTGATGCAGAAATGTGTTAAGATCCAATAATGTCAGAGGACTTCAGATCATTTATATAAGATACATTTGGGGGAAAAAAACATTATGTACAATATTTTATTTAGCTGTTCAATATCTTCTTTTTTTTTTTTAAGTAATCTCTATGCCTCAAGTGGTGCTCAAACTGACAACACCAAGATCAAGAGTCACAAGCTCTACTGACTAAACCAGCCAGGCACTCCAATTACTTTATTTTTTAATATTCATTTTTATTTAAAAAATATTGAACAGGTTGGGTACACTGAGCATGGAACTTGCTTGGGATTCTCTCTCCCTTTCCTTCTGCCCCCCCCACCCTCACATATGCTCCTGTTCTGTCTCTCTCAAAATACATACATACATACATACATACATACATAAGTATATACTAACATCTGTTTTATATACAGAGAATATAGAAACAAAACCATAATTACTGAATTTCAGTATGTCTTAACAGGCTAATCACCTTCTAATCACTTTATTTCATCTTATGGTGATGCCTTAATATCATATGACCACTGCAAATACATATTGTGCCTTAAGTTTTCAGAAAACATAATTCAACGTCTAAAGCACATTCAGAAATATAGTTCTGGGGATCCCTGGGTGGCTCAGCGGTTTGGCGCCTGCCTTTGGCCTAGGGCGTGATCCTGGAGTTCCGGGATTGAGTCCCACATCGGGCTCCCTGCATGGAGCCTGCTTCACCCTCCTCCTGTGTCTCTGCCTCTCTCTCTCTCTCTCTATCATAAAGAATAAAAAAATAAATCTTAAAAAAAAAAAAAAGAATCAGTTCTGTAGCTTAAAAATAGGCAACTTCCCAGTATTTGCACAGAGCAGAAAGCTTCCTGAAATATTGACTAAAAGATAACTGGTTTCCCAAAAGAGAGTCCAGATACAGAAATCTTTGCTGGACTTTAATAGATGAGCAAACCCGTTAGGATTACCTTTATGGGCAGGGAATAATAGTAGAGCATGTAAAATAACTAAAGGAAAGGTAACATTTTCCAGCTTAAATTTAAATTAGATCAAATTAGTTTCAAAAGAGCAAATGATGCTTTTCAGAAGAACCAGGTCCAGAGTAAGTTAAAACTGATTCCAGAGGCGCCTAGTTGGTTCAGTCCCTATGGCATGCGACTCTTGATCTCAGGGTCGTGAGTTCAAACCCTTCTAACCCCACATTGGTCATAGAGCTTACTTAAAAAACAAAAACTAAACTTAAAACAAATTCCAGGAGATTATTCACTGATTAATGTATATGAAAACTCAAACTGTCCCTACAAAACCTGAGAAAGCAAAAAAGAAACTGATGCTTTCAAAGTCCTGATTTCTGACCAGAAGAAGACATTAGATGGACTATGAACTAAAGATACAAAACACTTCTTTTATTTACATTTAGGGAAAATGTATAGTTTCACAGGGAGCCTCAGAGATTCCTTTTTCCTTCCTGGAAAGCAGATTCCCTCCCAGAATGTTCATACTCTCAAAATCACCTTTTTAATAGTATTTCATTATTTACAATCCTTTGCATAATTTTGTATTTTATATTTTATAAACAGATAAGTTATTATATAGTTATCCCCCTTGAGACTGGGGACAAGTTATTGAACTCTCCCAGCCTAACTTCACTTCATCATGGAGGTGATGGAGATCATAATTCAGAGCTAGCTCCTAGGATGGTAGGGAAGTTTAAAAGCCGTAGTGTATATGAAACACAGCAACTGGCCCTGTATAGGAAAAGACCAGTAAAAGGCAGCTATTATGAGTATCTGTCTTATAAAATATCCTTGATATTTTCTATGCCCTATGGTTTTAAATTCAGTTTTCATGGCTGTTCTGTGTGTTATTTAAATTCTTTATAAATAAATAAATAAATAAATAAGATTCTTTATTACTTCGATATGGCAAAAGTCAGGAAAATGAAATTCTTCTTTAGAACTATTTCTTTATTCCACTATTGTTCCAATAAAATTCCGCTAGCCAGACACAGCAAACAAAAGGACCTCTAAGATTGTTCAAATGCCAGAGAACTTAAGCTCCTTTTCCCAGTCCCATCCATTGTGAACACTGTTGAAAGCCTTTCTTTACTTTTTTGTTAAGTGAAATTATGTCTAAGATCTGGGAAATATGAAGGCAGCTGAAGAGCACAATGGAAATCAATCACTCAGGCAGAGCCTTGACCACCAGTACTACTATCAACTGCCTTCAATCCCGTTTAGGGGGCGTGAAAACCACGCAGAACTGCTGACAGGAAGCTTCACTTTATTTGGAACAAGGGAGTACCATTCACAGGACTAAGGTGCTAGGACTATATATATCTTTCTCAGGACAGCTATATTGTAGATTATATGACAGGAAGGGAAAGGAGTAATGTGTTTTTTCTGCTAGTTTGCAAACTTCCAGCCTAAACTATGCGACTGTGATTTTATTAGAGCTGTGATCATTCCGCTGGAGGTGGCCATGACTCTGTTTACTTTGGCATACTTTCATGCTGTCCCTGCACTATTTTTATCATCACGGATGCTGTTATGCACATTAAAAATAAGCACGCCTCAAAGAAAAAAAATTATGCCAAAGAGGCTTAGAAGAAAATGGAAAAAAAAAAAAAAAAGGTACCTAGAAGAGACACATGAGCCAGAAAACAAATGAAGCAGTGCCTATTCAAAAGAATCATACCGATGACATGATGTAACCATTCTACTCCTGCAGTCGTTCAGGACTATGTGTACATTCTATGGATACAGAAGACTCATTCAGGAATTGTCACTGCCACAAGCTGATGAAGAAAACTTTTAGTGACATCCTACAATTATTGTTGGCATTGTTCTTTGTTTTTACAAGCTTTGATTTGGTTAAAAAAAAAAAAAAAAAGTGCCTAATCCCAGAGCAACTACCTGGGGAGTTACCACATCAAGGCACGGCCAATGGTTAGGTTGATGGACCAAAGCATTCTTTCATATTTATTTACACGAGAAATAAATACTGATAATGCCTATCTTAAGTCACAAAGCTAGAGCCCTGTAAATGTTCTCTGTGCATCCCCTCCTGCTTAATTAAACGTCACCCATGACTGAGTTTTGTTGGAAGCCACTCAACTTGCTCAAGGGTCATAGGGATGAGACTTCATGGACTGGAACCAAAAGAAAAGTCTGAGAAGCTACAAGAGCAAACAGAAAAGCCTTCAGCTATTATTCAAGTTTATTTCAAGTTGTAATTAGCATTTCAGGTCCCCCTCTTCCCCCCAGATCCATGTATAACCAAGTCCTAATTTACATTGTCTGGAGACAAATATAATTTTAAATGTTTACCAATTTTCCGATTTTTTTTCAACTTTCTAGCAATTTCCTTTTAACCACATTCACCTTACAGAACAAACACATTCTGACTTTAATTTTTTTTGCTCTCCAAACAATTAGAAGCAGGGATCATAACTTTTTAGCAAAGTCTATTGGTTTTGCTTTATGAGAACAAAAGTCACATGCATTTCAACAAGAACAAGAGGAAAATAGGGAGGTCTTCACAACTCAGTTGAACATTTGGGATATCCTTGTAGCAATATTCCATGAGGTTAGGAAATGTTCAGTGAGATTATTTTTTTTTTCTTTTTCTTGTATTTTCTCTCTCTAACTGCTCTAATATTCACTCAAATAAGATTTTGTTTGCTCCTGGTCACGTTCCTATCTTTGCTCTCCAAAATTTGGAGACTTCATTTGGAATTTTCAATTAAATTAAAATCAAATTAAAATTGCCACTGTGTGCTTTGGGTTGTAAAGAACTCAGCTGTACTGTGCAGCTCTGGGATGCAATTGAGGTTTAAATGAGGTTTAAATGTATTCTATTCCGACCTGTTCCCCTTTCTTTTCAGAGAGGCTTACCCAGACCCTAGAATCTGGCCTTCCTTCTTCTAAGTGACAGCCCTATCTAAAAGTGTCAAATAAATTATCTGAGTTTCTCAAAATAAGTAGGGGCAAATACGAATAGCACAAAACTGTTCAGCACAAACTAGCCATTTGTCTCCCATTCAGTTCTATACTGCTTTCACAAAACCTCCTGGGTAGGGTACAAAGACGGAAGGTGGGGACAATGAACTCGGGATTAGTTTACTTTCTCCTATGTTCATCTTTTCTTTTTTTTATGTTCATCTTTCATCAGCCCTCCCAATGCGTCTGTGATAGATCTTCCCCATTGTGTACCTCTGTGTTTCTTTAAGAACTAATCTGTGTTTTACAAGCCCATTTTGTGTTCAGAGAATAAGTTAAAAAGAAGTTTGTTTTTGTGATGTGATTGATTAGCAACTTTTCATTACAATATGAATAGGAAAGGAATTTAGTATGGGTTCAAATTTACATTTCCTTTCACTTTGCCCTCTGTGATCCATTTATGTAAGGGAAAAAACTGAAGGGAGGTATGTCTGGAAAAGCATCTTTTTCTTCCCCCAAAAGTTACATCTAAAGCCAAAAGATTTCAATCAAATCTTTCTGGGTACATATGCCCCTACATTAATTGAAAATAATGACAATATTGATGCCAAGTTACCGTAATTCCTTGGCACAAAGACCAGCATCAGTGGGACTCAGCAAGTGGGGAAAGGATGCCCTATAAAGAGAGAAAAACATTTTCCCTCAGTTTCTGACTCATAACCTGGTTGGGGGGAAGGAAGTAACCACTGTTTGTTGTTTTGTTTGGGGTGGGTTTTTTTTTTTTTCTGTTTCTTTTTCTTTTAAGGATATTTCTTTGGAAATACCCTCACCAATGTGCAAATATATATATATGTTCCAGAATGTTAATTATATGTTATAACAAAATTTGGGGGACTACACAGTGGTGTTCTGGTAAACGATATATGTGTGGGTGGAGGTGGGAAAGGGGAGTCCTCATGTAGCATTTGCCAGTTTTCAAGGTTGTAAATCCTGTCACTATGGCCCATTTCAAGCTACCAACATGATGTCAGCTACACACAGAGTTAGGAAAAGATGTGACAATCAACTCTTATGAGCTGGTATAAGCAACCCCCACCATGTCACTGAAACTATAATCAATGGCCATCAGATGAGTATTGTTTAAATAAACTAAGGTACATTTCTATAATATTACATTACTACCTACCATAATGTGCAACGATTAAAATAGCGAATGGGGCACCTGTGTGACTCAGTTAAGTGTCCGACTCTTGATTTTGGGTCAGGTCATGATCTATATGAGTCAGGTTGTGATATTGAGCCCTAAGTCGGATTCCATGCTCAGTGGAGAATCTGCTTGAAATTCTCTCCCTCTCCCTCTCCCTCTACCCTGCTCTCCATCTCTTTCTCTCTCTTTCTCAAATAAATAAATAAATCTTAAAAAATGGAATGTGATAGAAATTGATAATTAAATCAATATAATATAAATGAATTTTAAGGTGGATATTGCTAAATAAATAAAATTCTCTATAACTCTCATGTCTATAAATCAATATATAATACATGTTATGTAAACATAAAAAGTGGCTAAGTTTAAATAAAAACTTAATATAATGCCACGTATACAGAGTATCTTATATTGCCTCACTGAAGAGTCACAACACCTTGATAAGGTAGATATATTATTACTATGACTTTATTTTTTTTAAAGATTTTATTTTTAAGTAATCTGTACAACCAAAGTGGGGCTCAAACTCATAACCCCGAGATCAAGAGTCACATGCTCCACCAACTCAGCCCACCGGGTGCCCCAATCATCACTTTAGGAACAAAGAAACAGCATCAGCTAGTGAGTGGCAGAGTCAGAATTTAGGACAATCAGACTTCAAAGCCCAAGCTCTTAGTAGTCTTCTCCCTGAATACAATCACAACAAAAAATCTGTAATATTTCACCAATTGTTTCCACAGGTGTGTGCAAAAGAGATTACAAATTTATGTTCTAAGTCAACATTTCTGTAATAAAAAAAACCATTTCTGTAATATTAGAACATTTATCGCATCTGTTATCTATTTTATAATCAGAAAAAAAAGTAAACCTTTGGGGCAACTGGCTGTTTCAGTAAGTAGAGCATACTACTCTCAATATCAGGGTTGTGAGTTCAAACCCCATGTTAGGTGTAGGGATTACTTAAAAAATAAAACTTAAGAGGCACCTGGGTGACTCAGTCCACTGAGCATCCAACTCTTGGTTTTGGCTCTGGTCATAATCAGGTCCTGGGATCAAGCTCCCTGTCGGGCTCCACACTCAGAGAGAAGTCTGCCAGAGATTCCCTTCCTCTCCCTCTCCCTCTACTTCTTTTCACTTGTTCTTTCTCACTCTCTAAAAGAAATTAATTAAAAAATAATAAATAAAACAATTTTTTAAAGTGAACTTTTAAAATTCAACTACATTTTTGCCTCTTGCCAAATTAAAAAAAAAACAAGACATTTACTTGCTAGTGAAAATAATGGGATTAAAAAACAGTACTTGGATCAACTACTAATAAACATTTTTGTAGCACACACAGACATACATATATGACAGCAACAAATATTCAGTACTGTTAAAGACAAAACAACAGGCCCAAAATGGAGTTACTTATTTTAAAACCCACACCACCAAGCTGAGACTTAATTATAGTTCCAACTCTCCCAGGAATGGACTCTTAAGCCAATCAGAAACTGTCTGATTAGTATGAGCTAGATAATTTGCCCAATAGACTCCTGCAATCCCCTATCAGGAAAGTAACCTTGCAATAACCAATCCACCTTTTTGCTTAGTATAATTTACATATTCCCACTCCTTTCTGTCTATAAAAATCTCTTGCTTTATATAACTCTTTGCAGTTCCTTTCTATCTGCTTGATTAGATGCTGCCCAACTTGTGAATAAAGCCAACAAGATCTTTAAAATTTACTTAGTTGAGGGGCAGCCCAGGTGGCTCAGCGGTTGAGCGCCACCTTTGGTCCAGGGTGTGATCCTGGAGACCTGGAATCAAGTCCCACGTCGGGCTCCCTGCATGGAGCCTGCTTCTCCCTCTGCCTGTGTCTCTGCCTCCCTCTCTCTGTGTCTCTCATGAATAAATAAATATAATCTTTTAAAAAAATAAAATAATATAAAATAAAATTTACTTAGTTGAATTTTCATTTTTAATACTATAGTTGTGAAAGAGTTCATATCAATTGGACAAGCCTTGTTTTCTGGTTTTGACGTTCCATATGAAAAGTTACAGGAGTAAAGGAGGGCCCCTCAGAATGGCAAGGGACAAAACATTCAAATTATGTCTTATAAAGATTCACTGGAGAAACTAGAGAAGCTAGGCTGAAGAAGACAAGGCTCAAGGAGAAACAAAGTTTTCCTCCAAATATTGAAATATATTTTTCATAAAACATAATTTTAAAAGAGGAACTGGATTTATTCTAGAATGCCACAAAATTCAGAACTAGAAGCAACGGCTAGATATTTTAGAAAGATCTAGTTCATTATGTTCTTAGAAAATAATTTTAGTAGAAACAAAATTTTTACTCCACAAAGTAAGTGAAGTATAGATCATTATTGACTTTGACATGAGCAGTTGGTGGGATGATGAGTCTGAAAGGCTGTTTAGAATATGTTCATATATCTATAATCAGCTTTGAAATAATCTGGCGAAAGCCAGAAGATGGGCGTATGGGCATTAATGTCATCATTTTCTTTATGTTTGTGTTTAATTTTATTCATAATAAAGGTAAATAAAGAGAGAAAAGGTAAGTTCAAGAGAAAATAAGAGGAGAGAGATTAGGGACAAATCATTTAAGAAAATACAGGCTGTTCTTTCAAAAAGTTTGTTTTAAAAGGAGAGAAATAAGGGGGATCCCTGGGTGGCTCAGTGGTTTAATGCCTGCCTTCAGCCCAGGGTGTGATCCTGGGGTCCTGGGATCGAGTCCCACGTCGGGCTCCCTGCATGGAGCCTGCTTCTCCCTCTGCCTGTGTCTCTGCCTCTCTCTCTCTTTTTCTCTCTCTCTCATGAATAAATAAATAAAATATTTTTTTTAAAAAGGAGAGAAATAAGATGGTAGCTGGAGGGTGTCTAAGATCCAGAGAGAATTTCTTTTAAGATGAAAGAAGATGCAATTGACTCTTGAACGATACGGGGTTGGAGTGCCAATCTTGCTGCCCTCCAGTCAAAAATCCACTTACAACCTTTTTTTTTTTTTAAAAGAAAACTCTACGCCTAATATGAGGCTCCAACTCACAGTCCCAAAATCAAGAGTTGCATACTGTACAGACTTAACCAATCAGGTGCGCCCCCACATATAACTTTTGACTCCCCAAAAACTTAAGTACTAGTAGCCTACTGTTGACAAAAAGCCTTACTGATAACGTAAACAGTTGACACATATTTTGTATGTCATATGTATTATATACTGTATCTTCACAATAATGTAAGCTACAGGAAAGAAAATGTTATTAAGAAAACATAAGAAAGAGAAAGTACATTTATAAACCGTACTGTGTTTATCAAACAAAAAATCTGTGTGTAAGTGGACTCACACGGTTCCCACCCGCATTGTTCAGGGGTGAACTGCACAGCATTTGTAAATGATTCAGGAAAGGACGGGGGAATAGTAACGCAGAAGGGATTTGGGGCCAGTTGCTATAAGGATGAGTTTAAGTGGTTTAGGGAGGGAGATTTATTTTGCACAAGTAGGTTGACAGGCAATAAGAGGAAGAAAGGCTAAGATGTCAGGGACTTTAATGCCTCTATGGAAACTGAATTTTACTTAGCTGATTATTGGGAACCTTCAAAGGATTTTTAAACAGGGAAGAGGCATGTTAGACTTGTACTTTAGGTAACAACCCTGTATCCAGGACGGGATTGAACTTAGAATGTGAATTGACCCCTTCTTTTCAATAGCCAGTACTTCATATAGATCACTAAAACCTGAAATGCTCCAGTGAATCCTTGTGGATGGCATTTTACACCTTTTTGGAAATCATCTGAGTGTCAACATATAAAGTTAGCCTCACAAAAGAATATCAACATTTACTCTGTGACTACCAAATGACCAATTTTAGCAAGTGCATTT
Organism: Canis lupus dingo; assembly: GCF_003254725.2. Lineage (NCBI taxonomy): Eukaryota > Metazoa > Chordata > Mammalia > Carnivora > Canidae > Canis > Canis lupus. Next base: position 61,050,910 of record NC_064257.1, read on the forward strand.
TTTTCTTTGTAATTTCATATAGGAAAAATGGTATTTCATCAACTGTTTTAAGTTACATTTCTTTAACTTCTTATGAGGTAATGATTTCCATATGTGCCTTCACTGTGTGTATTTTTTTCATTCCATTGTTAGTAAACTTTATTGCAGTTAAAGATGCAGTTGTTGTACAGGTATTTTCATAATCCAAGAAGTCTCAAGTAAAACAAGAAATTGTTTGTATTATCAGCCCAGAATTTTCTTCTTAAAGAACCCTAAGCTTTTAAATTGCTATAAAATATTTAGTTTTAACTATTTAAACATAGAGTATAAGGAGCTGGACACACAATAATTAACCATAAAAGAACACATCCTCCCTTGCAAACAAATAGTCAGATCCTATGGGGAACTGGTCCTCCTTGTGCCATTACAAATGACCTCAATACAGACCTTCCGTTGATACAATTTTGATGCCTGCCAGATGTCAACATCATTTGTAAGCTTTAATTTCTTGAGGAAAGAAATACACAGACATTAACCACAGTGTTGAACAAGAAGAGAACGTAGGATAAAACCTGAGTCTATTTTGGCTTATTTGCAATTTAGGGGTAATGTTTTGGTACAATCCTTAAAGATACTGAAATAACTAGTTCCTATTAAATAGCTGTCTCAGTGTCTTACACATGTGGGGAATGGGAAGGACGTATAGTATGATGTTTGCTGCTGTAATGAAGGATAAGCAAACTTTTTCTATAAAAGGCCAGATAGCAAATATTTGAAGCGTTGCAGGCCATCCAGTTTCTGGTGCAGCTATCTGATTCTGTGATGCAGTGACAGTGCAGCCTTGGGGGCGCCTGGGTGGCTCAGGAGATTAAATGTCTCACTCTTGATTTCGGCTCAGGTCATGGTCCCAGGGTGGTGAGATTGAGCCCCACATTGGGCTCCATGATCAGCAGGGAGTATGCTTGAGATTCTCTCTCTGCCTCTTCCCTCCTCTCTGCTCCTGCACTCTCTCTCTCTCTCAAATAAATAAATGAATCTTTAAAAAAAAAAAAAAAAAAAAGGAATGTAGCCTTAGGCCTTACTTAAACAAAAAAGCATGGTGGTGTTCTAATAAAACCATGTAAATGGACACTAAAATGTGAACATCATATCATTTTCACATATCACAAAACAGTATTCTTCTGTTGATTTTTTTTCAATTATTTTAAAATGTGAAAACCATTCTTTACTCATGGACTGTACAAAAAACAGGCATGTGGCCAGATTTGGCCCATGATAGGCAGTTTGCCTGCTTCTGCTGTAACAGATTGTTTCTTTTTGAAATGAGTAAGAATTTCTGAAGAATTCTGAAGAATTAGAAGAATCAGCCTTTCTAATTCCCCAAATGAATATATTGGTATAAATACTACATAAGTGACAAACTGCAAAGAGCAGATAATCATGTGTATGAAAGTTGAAGGTATTATCAAATTCAGTCATGCAAACAATTCACAATTCATAAGAATCCATTTATTTTTCTTAAAGAAGCTCATTGACACATTCAAATGCTTGTCTTTAATGACATTAATATATCTACTTGGCAGCAAGATTGATGGTAAAGGACAAAATCCTGGGAAGAGAGTTTAGAGTTATGATATGTACTAGCTGTGTGATTTAGAGCCAATCACTTACACTTTCATGATTTCCATCTGTAAAATAAGGCCACTAGACTAGATCATACCTAAGCTTTCTTCCAGCTATGAGTTTTTAATCAAGTACATTGAGTTACAGTATGAAGCATTTAATCTAGCTTATATTCTTGGAATTTATGAGCCCTGAATAGATAGAACATTTCTAAATCATTTTTGTCTTAGTTCACTATTGACTAAGTCCAGGATCTAGACAAGTACCTGAAACATAGTAGGAACTTAATAAATGTGTTGAACAAATAAGAAAAATATAATTCTCCCTTTATAAGACCATGTATAAAAAGTTAAAATAAGGTAATATATTGATTTAGCAAGTGTTTTCTTGTAATTTTTTTTAAGTAAACTCTATACCCTACATGGAGCTTGAACTAACAAACCAGAGATTAGGAATCACATGCTATACCCACTGAGCCAGCCAGGCATCCCGTTTAGTGAATACTTTTTAAACAACTATGTGTCAGGTATTGATACCAGGAGCAATAAGATGACATACCTGTTCAGGAAACATCAGGGAAGAGTGGGGTTGAGGCACAAGGTATGATGATTAAATTTATTTATACAATTATGACTTCCATGGTCTTTTCATAGTTATAATATAAGCACTTAGCAAAAAGTGAAATCAGAAATAAGAGACCATTTCTATTCCTCTGATCCTTGTCTTTAAAAATGAATAAATATCACTTGTCATCATTTGCTCTTTCCTTAGCAGAGTCTGTCTCTTTACAGACACATGTACATAGACAAACACAAACACTCAGATCTTTCAGTTCATGACCCTTTTTTTGTCACTGCTGAAAAATGTTGATTCACTCATCAATAAATAAGGATTATTACATAAATGAATATTCTAGGAATTGAAAAAGGCATAAGAGACAAATACAGAAAAATGTTAGTTCTAGGGGCATCTGGATGGCTCAGTCCATAGAGTATGTGAGTCTTGATCTCAGGTAGCGACTTCAAGCCACATGTTTGGCAAAGAGCTTACTTTAAAAAAAAAAAAAAAAAAGTGTTAGCTCCAGATTAGGAAGACCATCGTTATGGACATCAAGAGAGTAACCTGGCCCAAGAGGAGCAATGGTGCTGGAGGGTAGGGAAAGCAGAATATGCTGAACGTGGGTGAATAGGTATAATAGAAATTCTCTTCTGATTGCTGCTATTTTTATCAGTGAAAAAGTGAATAAGCAGAGTCAAAACAGAATGATTAGGAGGAAGAGAAAAAGGTGTTACAGTTTGAGGGGAAAGAAATAGTGAAATAATCACCTAGGACTTTTTTTTTTCCCTCAAATACCAAGTGAAATCATTTTTTTTTTAATTATGTTTTCACACATGTTTTACTTGACACTTAAAATTTTTCATTAGGAATTTTAAAAGTTGCCAAGGATGTAATGTCTGGTACATTGTAAGTATAGACATTTTATTTTATTATATTTTTAAGACTTTATTTATTTATTCATGAGAGACACAGAGAGGGGGGCGTGCAGAGACATAGGCAGAAGGAGAAGCAGGCTCCCTGCAGGGAGCCCAGTGTGGGACTCGATCTCAGGATCCCGGGACCATGCCCCAAGCAGAAAACAGATGCTCAACCGCTTAGCCATCCAGCTGTCCCAAGTATAGACATTTTAAATAAAACTTTTATATTGCTTTTTTTTAAATGTAGATACTGGAATCAAAGTATAATTTACAAAAATTAAAAACATTATTTGGGGATCCTTGGGTGGTTTAGCAGTTTAGCTAGCACCTGCCTTTGGCCCAGGGCGTGATCCCAGGCGTCCGGGATCAAGTCCCATGTCAGGCTCCCTGCATGGAGCCTGCTTCTCCCTCTGCCTGTGTCTCTGCCTCTCTCTCTCTCTCTCTCTCTCTCTCTGTGTCTCTCATGAATAAATAAATAAAATCTTTAAAAAATAAAAAATAAGAAAAACATTATTCATAGAAATATGAAGTAAGCATACATAGATTTATTTAGGTCATTGATGAGGGAACCAGCCGGATGGTAAACAGGTTCAAAAACTTATAGAAAAGGGTGTTCATAGTCCCTGAAAAAAGTATAATGAAATAAGATTGCCAAATTAGATATAAAATTAGTTAATGTGCTATAGGGCAGTAAAAATGTAAATTTTAAGCTGTCTTTTCTATAGAAATCATCCATATCTCTACTAAACAAAATTCATTTGCAATTTTATTGAATAAAAATCTTTGCTTTGAGATGCTTAGCTGGCTCAGTTGGTAGAGCATGCATCTCTTGATTTTGGGGTCATAAGTTCAAACCCTATAATGGGCCTAGAACTTATGTTAAAATATATATATATATATTTGCTTTGCTATTAATTTTCTACTACTTAGCACCTACCCTTAAAGAATTATAAAATATTCTGATCAATAGTATATAGTGAGTCAAAAAAGGTACACATCTTGGGGTGCCTGGATTGCTCAGCTAGGATTCCAAGTCTTGATCTTGGCTCAGGTCATGATTTCAAGATCACAAGATGGGGCCTTGTGTTGAGCCTTAGGTCAGGCTCCACACTCAGCAGGGAATCTGCTTCTCTCTCTCCCTCCCCCTCTCTCTTTTTCTGCTCTTCGTCCACTCATTCTCTCTCTGTCTCTCCCTCTCTCTCTCTTTCAAATAAATAAATAAAATCTTGAAAAAAAGGTACACATTTTTAGAAAACTAGGTATTTCATATTTGAGCCTGTTAGACAATACTCCTATTAATATGACATTGAAAAGTCATATGATCATCCTTTTGCATATTTTTGTGTCTCAGATTCTATTTCTTATGAGAATAGCATAATAATCTGATATCCAGAATCATTTATTTTTTTAAGAAAGATTTTATTTATTCATGAGAGACAGTGAGAGAGGCAGAGACATAGGCTGAAGAACAAGCAGGCTCCCTGCAGTGAACCTGATGTGGGACTCAATCCCAGGACCCGGAGATCATAACCTGAGCCAAAGGCAGACACTCAACCACTGAGCCACCCAGGTGTCCCCAGAATCATTCATTTTATTTTATTTCATTTTATTTACTTATTTTTGGTGGGCAGCAAAGTTTATTGAGCAACAGTAAAGTTTATTGAAAGATAGAATACAAAAACTCTCCAAGAGGGAGAGAATGAAAGAGGGTTGCTCCAGAATCATTCATTTTAAAGAATACAAAATATTACCCCTCTTTGGGCTCTATGGCGTGGAGCCTATTTTTTAAAATAAATAAATAAATAAATAAATAAATAAATAAATAAATAAATAAAATAAAAATAAAGTACATATGATTCTTCTTTAACAGAATATTTACATTTTTCATTTTTCCTCCTTGAAATACTACTTTTATTTACCTTTTCATATAATTATTCTAATTTAATATACATTTAAATTCAATAGCCATTTTTTTTCTTTTTTTTAAGTAGGCTCCATATCCAATGTGGAGCCCAGTGTAGGGCTTGAACACATGATCCTGAGATCAAGACCTGAACTGAGATCAAGAGTTGGATGCTTAACCAACTGAGTCACCCAGATCCCCCCCGCAGCCATTCTTTTTTTAAATTTATTTTTTTAAGTAATCTCTACACCCAACATGGGACTCAAATTCAAGACCCTGTGGGGAGCCTGCTTCTTCCTACGCCTGTGTCTCTGCCTCTCTCTCTCTCTCTCTGCATCTCTCATGAATAAATTAAAAATCTTTTAAAAAAAAACTACTTTTTTCTTATTATACAGTTCATAAATGTCAAAAAATTATCATTCTGTATTTAGCTTATTAACCATTATTACCAACTAAAGATTCTGATCACCAGTTGCAACATATGGAGGAGTATTTTTCATCACACCAAGCAATTCTCCAATACCAGTTGGGTGTTCTACAGCTCAACTCAATTCTGAAGCTATCTACCCAGAGAGAGCTTCAGATTCCACAAGTTAAGGGCTCAGTCTCATAAGACTGTACCCCATCCTTCACACACCAGTTGCAAGCACAGGTTTTTCACCTACCAACCGTAGGAGTTTCAGCAACCCGATCCTTGGGTTCAAAACAAAACTTGTAGAAACATTTTACTTACTAGGTCACCAGTTTATTATAAAAAGTATACTCTGAAACAGCCAGATGGAAGAGATGCATAGGGCAAGGTGTGAGCACTGGGCATCCACGTCCTCTGGGAGGGCACTCTTCTCTCAGAATCTCCATGTGTTTACCAACCTGGAAGCTCCCCAACATCCCTCCTTTTGGATTTTTATCGAGGTTTCATTACATAGGCATGATTGATTAAATCATTGGCCACAGATGATTGATTCAATGTCCAGCCCCCTCTCCCCAACTCCTAAATCAAGGGGTGGGACTGAAAGATCCAATCCTGCATTCAAGGTTGGTTTTCCCAACAACCAGCCCCCATTCTAGGTGCTCTCCAAAACTCAACTCATTAATATAAATCCACTTGTGGTGGAAAAGGGCTTGTTATAAATAACAAGATATCCATTTGATATTTATGGCTCTGAAGTGACTCCTGGAACTAAAAACTACAGATGAAATATTGCTCTTATCTCTTATACCATTGCTCTTACCACTCAGGAAATTCCAAGGATTTTGGAGGCTGTAAACCAAAAATGGTGGATGAAGACCAATGATATATGAGAAAGATATTTTGGTCATCTGAATGATTAAATATATATTTCTTATAAACCACAATATCACACACATAAATATAATCTTAATTAAAATTATTCAAAGCTAAATAAATAAATAAATTATTCTAAGTAAAATGTAGACTTTATTGGAAAAGTATCTCTTTTTGTTAAGTTTATTCATCCTTTAAAATTTTTTTTATTTTTTTTTTAAGATTTTATTTATTCATGAGAAACACACAGAGGCAGAGACACAGGCAGAGGGAGAAGCAGGCTCCACGCAGGGAGCCCAATATGGAACTCGATCCCGGGACTCCAGGATCATGCCCTGAGCCGAAGGCAGATGCTCAACCACTGAGCCACCCAGGCATCCCTATTCATCTCTTTTAGTAATCTCTACACCCAACACGAGACTCAAACTCATAACCCCAAGATCAAGAGCTGCATCCTTTTCCATCTAAGCCAGTCAAGCACCCCACAAAATGTATCTCTTGACATTAAAGGATCTTCTCTAACACCACAATTTTAATTGTCCTTTTTGGGGCAATATATCAAAGTAAAATTTGGGGGAAGAAAGAAAAGAAAAAAAGAAAAGAAAAGAAAAGAAAAGAGAAGAGAAGAGAAGAGAAGAGAAGAGAAAAGAAAAGAAAAGAAAAAAGAAAAGAAAAAGGGATGACTTTGTTTTGTGAGTAGAAGAAAGATCATATGGAAAAAGGACTAGGGGGCATTTAGTTGGCTCAGTTGTCCTAGATCAAACCCCTCATTGGGCTCCCTGCTCAGCGAGGAGTCTGTTTCTCCCTCTGCCTTTCTCCCAGCTCGTGCTCTTCCTCTCTCTCAAATAAATAAATAAAACCTTAAAAAAAAAAAAGAATAGAGAAACTCTCATTCCTTTTGCACAGGAACATACTAAAGCAGATGAATTATAAATTTTAGGAAATAAATATATGGAAATTTAAGATATGGAGTTACTCCCTTTAAATTACTTGAACATCCAAGTCTTAGTGGACTGCAGTTCGAAACCACTGGTTTGCAAGGTGAGAGAATGAATGGACTGAGGCAATAATTCTCAGAGTGTGATCATCAACCAGACCAGCAGCATCAGTATCACCTGGAAACTTGGTAAAAATGCAAATTCTCAGGCCCCACCTTAGACTATTGTGGTCGCCAGCCTCCTAGATGGTCCTCAAAGATCTCTGCCTCCTGGGATTCACATCCTTGGGCAGTTCCCTCCCACATTCTACCAAGGTACAATTGTGTCCTTTGGTCTGTGACCAATGGATAAAACAGAGGCTTAAAAGACTATGGACTCTGTCCCATCCCCCTCATCTGTATCATCTGTCTTATCACTTTCTCTGTAAGAAAACGGCTACCATGGAGACGCCTACGTGGCAAGAACTATAGCCTTTCACCAACAGTCACATGTATGAGCTTGAAAGCGAATCCTCTAGCCCTTCAGATGACTGCAGCCCAGCCAACAACAGCTTGACTACAACTTTGCCAGAACCATCAAGTTAAGTTTCTCCCACGTTCCTGATCCTCAAAAATGGCATGAGACTTTTTAAAAGATTTTAAAAAGAAAGAAAGAGAGAAAGAAAAAAGGAAAAAAGTTTGCTATAAGGTACTAAGTCTGGAAGTAATTTGTTATACAGCTCTTATGCCTACTGAATCCGAAACTGAAGGCAGGGCCCAGCAACCTGGATAAGACACCAGTGATTCCGATGCAGGTTTTAGCTGGACAACCACTGAGTAGGGAATGTAGAAGCATTGCAGAGAAGCACAAAAAGCAAGTGGGATCATGCACAAGGTTGTGGGCTAGTTCCAAGGATATGCAGCCCCCTGGGGACAGAGTAGACAAGAGAGTAGGCTTTAACCAGAGTTAGTGTTTTACCAGGTTTTATGTCGAAGCACGAAGGCAAAGGACTGAGTGCCTGCTAAAGAGTGATTATAGACTAGGGAGTTAAAGCTTCATAAGAAGGGAAGTGAGATGATGGGGTAACAAACTGAAAACTGCTACAGACGCCGGTGAATTGAGAGCAAAACCACAGAGAAGTATTTTACTCACAACCCTAGAGAGAGTCTGGAAAATGAAAAAAATATATATTTTTTTGAATTTTATTTATTTACTGATGAGAGACACAGAGAGAGAGAGAGAGGCAGAGACACAGGCAGAGGGAGAAGCAGGCTCCCTGCAGGGAGCCTGATGGGGGACTCGATTCTGGGACCACAGGATCACGCCCTGAGCCTAAGGTAGATGCTCAATCACTGAGCCACCCAGGAGTCCCCCTCCCTTTTTTTTTTAAGGAAAGAAATAATTTGCAGAGGACTGAAATTCTTTCCTAATAGAAGAGGTCTCTGTATCACAATGAAGCAAGAGTTGCTGTCTATCCCAGTTCTTTCTCAACTTTATGAGAGACTCACACTGAGAAACACATTTCACATGGTTGCCTATTACAAACACATGTCTACAAGTGATACAAGTTTCACCAAACAATACTTGCCCTGACTAGATACACATGACACACTCTATATTCTAGATTATTCTATTCTAGTCCTTTCTGTTCCATTCTAATCCACCCTGTTTAAAAACTTTAAAATGATTTTTAAAAACTTCTGGTTATAGCTCATTAAATAGATTTTAGATTCTCTAATGGGTTCCAATCCACAGCTTAAAAAATCTCGGTCTATGCCAACACTGTCCAGTAGAAATAAAATGTGAGCCACATGTGCAATTTTAAATTCTCTAATAGCCACATTAAAAAAAAAAAGGTAGAAAGAAATAAGTGAAATTAATTTAAATAACGTGTTTTATGTAATGTAACATATTCTAAATATTATCACTTCAACATATCATCAATATGAACAAATATTAATTAGAATGGAGACTCTTTATGTATTCTCACTTATAATCTTTAAGATTTTATTTTTTTAAAGATTTTATGTATTTATTTGACAGAGAGAGAGAGTGCACACGCACCTGCAGAGGAGGGGCAGAGGGAGAGAGAGAGGCAGACTCCTGCTGAGCACAGAGCCCAACGTGGTATTGGATCCCAGGGCCCTGAGATCATGACCCCAAAGGCAGATGCTTAATCCGCTGAGCCACCCAGGCGCCCTTAAGATTTTATTTTTAAGTAATTTCTACACCCAACATGGGGTTCAAACATACAACCTGGAGTTCAAGAGTCACACGATCTATGTATGGACTGAGCCAGCTAGGCACTCCTCATACGCAATCTTTAAACTCCAGAGTGTATTTTACATTTATGGGACATCTTGACTTCAACTATTCACATTTCAAGTGCTCAATAGCTGTGTAACTAGTGGCTACTGTATAAGATGGCACAGATGTAGGGACGCCCAGGTGGCTCAGCGGTTGAGCATCTGCCTTTGGCCCAGGTCGTGATCCCCAAGTCCTGGGATCGAGTCCCACATCGGACTCCCGGCATGGAGCCTGCTTCTCCCTCTCCCTGTGCCTCTGCCTCCCTCTCTCTCTGTGTCTCTCATGAATAAATAAATAAAATCTTAAAAAAAAAAGATGGCACAAATGTCCACAATACTATATCATGATAGCAAAGATCAAAAGTCAGAGAGATCTGATTTCCAAACTCAGCTGTACCACTGATTTGACCTTGCTCAAGTCACGTCAACCTCCTGAGTCATTTTTTCAACTTTAAAATATGGATAAAACAAAATCTGTCCTTACAGAACCAAGAATTATCTGAGATTATGTTATAAAGTGTTTTCGGTAGTGTTCATGTATATATGCAGTAGTGTTAGCTCCGGTTCAAAGTAATCAAGTCTCTTCACTGAACAAAACTAAATTAAACTTGCAGTCTGGGGCATTCACTCCTCAGGTATTTATGAAACTTGTAAAACTAAAAGATTTTCCTCCTATAATGGAAACTTCAATCTTGCGAGATGAATTTTAAAGATACAAACTGCATTATAATTCAACTACAAGAAATTTAAAAACAAGAGTATTATACAACATCATAGAGCAACTGACATTTGAGCTAAAAATTAAACTTTGAGGCAGGGCTGAAGGAAAGAAATAAAAGGTCGTTAAGGCAATAGGCAAAGCTTGTGTTTAAGCACAAAGAAATGTGTGAAATCACAGCAACAGTGAACATATGTACTGTGATCTGTACCAGCCATTCACCGGAATTATTTTAGCGCATGATCCTTCAGGGAAGAGGAAAGCATTTTGTTTTTCCTTGACTCCCAAAGGCTTGTCCTGATGCCAGCCATGAGACGAGAGATGAGAAAGTTTACCATCCAAAGGGAAGTTCAAAAGTAAGAAAAATGTAGGGATTTTTCATAAAGCTACTTTGACTCAACTTTTTAAAATGTCCTTTACTTTCCAATTGTGGTTTTCCTAACTTTGTGGCATTATAATATCATTTCTTTTTTTTTACATGAATGTAACAACCATGTTGTTATAGATTTCTTTCTTTGTTTTTAATATCCTCACTTAGCTCTTTCTTTCAGCAAATACTCAGTGAGTGTCTTAGTTAGTTTGAGCTGCCATAACCAAAATGGCATAGGCTTGGGGTGCCTGGGTGGCTCAGACAGGTAAGCATCTGCCTTGGTCTCAGGCCATGAAAACAGGGTCTGGAGATGGAGCCCTGTATCAGGTACCCTGCTCAGCAGGGGTCTGCTTCTCCCTCTCCCTCTGCACCCCTTCCCACCTCCCTCCACCCCCTCAAATAAATAAATAAAATCTTTTTTTTTTTTTTTTTTTAATGCCATAGGGATGCCTGGGTCGCTCAGTTGGTTAAGCTTCTGCGTTCAGCTTGGGTCATGATCTGGGGCTCCTGGATTGAATCCTGCATTGGGCTCCCTACTCTGTGGGGAGCCTGCTTCTCCCTCTGTCCTGCCCCCTGCTTCTGCTCTCTTGCTCTGCCTGCTGCTCCCCCTGCTTGTGCACATACTCTCTCTCTGTCTCTGCCAAATAAATAAATAAAATCTTTTTTAAAAAAATGCGATAGGCCAAGTGGCTTAAACAACAAACATTTATTTTTCATAGTTCTGGAGGCTGGAAGTCCAAAATCAAGGTGTCAGCATGGGCAGGTTCTGATGACAGCCCTCTCTCTGGTTTGCAGATGGCTACCTCCTTGCTATTTCCTCACATCAGAAAGGGAGAGACATCCTTTCTTGTGTTTCATCTTATAAGGACACTAATCCGTTAGTGAGGATTCCACCCTCATGCCCTAATCACCTCCCAAAGCACCCCCCACTACCAAACACCATCACAAAGAATTAGGGCTTCAATATATGTATGGGAGGGGAGGGGGACATTCATTCGATAGCAGTGAGCTGCTGCTTTTTGCCAGATTCAGTAATAAGCTCTGGAGATATATCACCTAACAAGAATAAAAAAAAAAAAAAAAAAAAAAAAAGAGGACCCTCTCCTCACAGAGCTACAGTCTAATGGAGGCAACATAATAAGTAAACTAAGAAACCAATATTCAAGATACTTAAGATACTTATAGAGAGATATGAATTAGTAAATTTACAGCATGGACGACATGACAATAATTGCTGCCTACTTTGGCTGATGGCATCAGGAAAAGCCTTTCTGAGGGAATAAAATTAAAACTAAGGAAGTACACTGGGGACAAAACAGAATACTATGCTCATTGGTTCCTCTTTTAGTTCTGACACCAATTCCAGTGGGGGGGGGGGGGGGGAGGCGGGAAGGAGGTAGTTTCCTTGCACTCAACGAGCCTTTCTCAACAACCAGCAGGGTGTCCAAGAATTCAACCCAATTCTGACACTATCTACACAAAGATAGCATCAGATTCCACAGGTTAAGGGTTCAGGCCCACAGCCTATCCTCCCCACCCCCCTTCAGATGCCAGTCGCAGGCCCAGGTTGCCAGATGCCAGTTGCTGCCCCGGCTTCTGACTGGCTATAAATCAGACAGTTCCATTACTGAGATCTCCTCATGTTCCATTACTTTGCTAGAGCGGCTCACAGAACTCAGAAACATTTTACTTACTAGACACAAGTTTACTATAAAAGGATGTAACCCAGAAATAACCAGAAGAAAGATGAGTGTAGGGCAAGGTATGTGGGAAGGGGTGTGGAGCTTCTGTGCCCTCACTGGGCATCTCCCAGACCTTACATGTTCACTAACCTTCAAGCTCTTTGAATCCTTTTGGGGTTTTATGGAGGCTTTTATTACCTAGTCATGATTAATTGAATCACTGACCAATAAGAATTGATTCTATTTCCAGGCTATCTTACCTCCCCAGAGGTCAGGGGGATGGGACTTAAAGTTCTAACTCTAATCACAGGTTGTTTGCTCTAGAGACCAGCCTCCATCCTTAGGTGATGTAAGGGACATTCCAAAAGTCGCCTCATTAACATAACAAAAGATACATTAATCACTCTAATCACTTAAGAAATTCCAAGGGTTTTAGGAGCTCTGCGCCAGAAAGGGGGATAAAGATTAAATACATATTTCTTATTATAAATCATAGTATTACAGTTTCCCACCATCTAGAGGCTCAACAATCAATTATATTGGGCTATAGATTCCGTATTCCAAAGCGCTAAACTATAGAGGTATGATTACATTTTGGCTTTAGAAATCTAGAAGATAGATTTATCAGCAGCAAAGAAGTTGCATCAAATGGAGTAGTTTAGCACAGAAACAAGTGAGGAAACTATTATAATAAACTAAGACTTGAATAAAGTCAAAGATTGTGGTGATGAGATATTTTGAGGCCAGAATTAAGGCAAAACCTTAATTACAAAGGCAAAGCCAACAGGATTTTCTAGCTTGGATATGGCAGGAGGTTATGTGAAGTATCACGAATAATTCAGAGATCTCTAGCTTTTGTAGGAAAGACAGTGATGTCATTAACCAGGGTAAAGCATCTGGGGATAACAGTACTATGATTTGTTGGCCACCCGTTGTATGTCAGGTTAAGTGCTTCATAAACATGAGAGATTGGATAAATTTAGAAATACACGGGATCCCTGGGTGGCGCAGCGGTTTGGCACCTGCCTTTGGCCCAGGGCACAATCCTGGAGACCCGGGATCGAATCCCACGTCAGGCTCCCGGTGCATGGAGCCTGCTTCTCCCTCTGCCTGTGTCTCTGCCTCTCTCTCTCTCTATCATAAATAAATAAAAATTTTAAAAAAAAATTTAGAAATACACAAATATTGGATTCACCCATGCGACTAGGAAGTAAAATGCACCTTACTGCCTGCTATAGGCTCAATGTTTATATCTTCCCAGAATTCATTTGTTGAAACCTAATTTCCAATGTGATGGTATTTGGAGGTGGGGGCTTTGGGGTGTGATTAGATAATGAGAGCAGAGCCCTCATGAATAGGATCAGTGTCCTTATAAAAGGGACCCCAGGGAGCTCCCTTACTCCTTCCACCATGTAAAGACACAGTGAGTAAGATGGCCTACTATGAATCAGGAATTGGCCCTCAATAGACACCCGATCTTTTTTTTTTTTAAGATTTATTTATTTGAGAGAGAGAGAGAGAGTTGGGGAAGGTGGGGAGGCAGAAAGAAACTTAAGTAGACTCCACACTGAGTCTAATGCAGGCTCAATCTCATGACCCTGAGATCAGGACCAGAGCTGAAACCAACAGTCGGTTGCTAAATCGACTGCACCACCCAGTCGCCCTGGATCTGCCAGTCTTGATCTCAGACTTCCAGCCTCCAGAACTAGGAGGATAATGTTTGTTGTTTAAGCCACCCAGTCTGTGGTATTTTTGTTGTAACAGCTGGAACCACTAAGACACTGCCTTTCTGACCATGAGCAATTATATTAAAAAGAATAATGTAAAATCACAACTACAAATTTCTAGGGCTCTCCCACAGTCTTGGAAAATACCTGAGCAAGTGAAGAAACCTAAAGTATGCTTCAATAGCCTGGTAAATCCACCTTTGAATGCCCATTAGATAATGAGTTTGAGGGGCACCTAGCTGGCTCAGTCAGAAAACCATGTGACTCTTGATCTCAAGGTCTTGAGTTTGAGCCCCACACCGGGCATAGAGATTACTTAAAAAAAAAAAAAAAAAAAAAAAAGGATAATGAGTTTGAGTGGCCTTCAAGACAGCATAAGATGATTAATTGGAGAGTTGGAATTTTGGGTGTAAATTGAGAAAGATGGTCGTAGGAGTCATTGGTCATGGTTAAAACCTTGACAGATGGCAAAAGCTCCAAGTGAGAAAATGTACAACAAGGAGCAAAGAGGGTCATGTGTGGAGTTCTGATCTAATAAAAGGTTTAGGAAAGAATTTAAAAAGACACAGTACATTAGCTTCCTATTGCTGCTGTAACAAATTATTACAAGCTTAGTGGCTTAAAATAACACACATTTATTCCTTACAGTTCTGGAGGTCAGAAGTCCAAAATCAATTTTACAGGACTAAGGTCACCGTCATGGCAGAGCTAGTTTCTTGTGGACATTCTGAAGGGACAATCATTTCCTTGCCTTTCAGCATACAGTGCCTGCTTGTGGCCCCTTCTTCCTTTCAGCACATCACCCCAATGTCCACTGGCATCATCATATGGCCTTCTCCAGCTCTAACTCTGACTGCTGCTATATTCCTCCTTGTATGAGGACTACTGTGATGACATCTGGCCTATTGGTTAACCCAGGATAAACTCCTCATCTCAAGACCCTTAACTTTTTCTGTTTGTTTGTTAAGTAAGTTCTACATCCAACATGGATTTGAACTCATGACCCCGATATCAAGAATCACATGCTCTATCAACTGAGCCAGCCAGGTGTCCCTCAAGACCTTTAACTGAATCATATCTGCAAACTCTCTCTTCTCACAAGGGCAATATTCACAGGTTCTGGGGATTGGGACGTGGATATACTTGGAGGCCATTACTTGCTGACCACGCACAGTAACAAAGGAAACTAAAATACGTGGGTAATAAAAGAGAACAACAACAAAAAAAGGTAAATGCGAGGAAAGAGGATGCTCAATGAATCTGACTTAACCATGTCAGTTAACTGAGTCAAATAGAGGTACAAATGGAAAAGCACTAAGAGAAGGGCATTAGACTGATTAATAAAGAGCTTTGCCAAGTTGGTTTCAAGTGGAAACTATATCTCAGCAAATTGAAGAGTAAATGGGAGAGGAGGACATAAAACAAGCAAGGATTGACTCAGTTTTTTCAGGAAGAAAAGGTGAAAAATTTTTGAAGAAGACCACACAATCCAGAGAAGTGTTCTATTGGTTTCAAAGGGAGAAACGGCTTTGAACATGTTTATACCCTTACAAAGAAGCCAATAGAGAGGGATGCCTGGGTGGCTTCGGCTCAGGTCATGATCCCAGGGTCCTGGGTGGAGTCCTGCATCAGGATCCCTGCCCTCTGCCTGTGTCTCTGCCTCTCTCTCTCTCTCTCTCTCTCTCTCTCATGAATAAATAAGTAAAATCTTAAAAAAAAAAAAGCCATGAAGAAAAATGGGAGAAAAAGAGAGGCAAAAAGAGGGTGCAGAGCAATCAGTGGGGGACAGCTGCAACACACCTAGCTAGTCTCTGTCAGTATTCCTTCCTCATGAATGAGAAAACAGCAGTGAATGGCTGAGTTGAGGGAAAAATGTAACATGGAGTGTAATCACTCATACTGCAGTAAGTAACTTCTGGACTGCACAATCTTTAGTCTCCAGGTTTATCATTTTAGATACTTCTCTTAAAAAAATTCATTGTGAAGAGATATTTACATTCTCACGTGTGGAAACAGCCCGAATGTTCACTGCTACGTGAATAGAGAAAATATGGTATATGTATTCAAGGAAATATTCTGAGCCTTAAAAAAAGAAGGAAATTCTGCTATACGTGACAACATGGATCAACCTTGAAGGCTTTATGCTACGTGAAATAAGTCCATCACAGAATGAATGTCCTTTATCTATCTCTATATATTTTGCTGAGACATTTGAAAATATTTTTGCAGACATCATACCACTCCCACCCGCGTACTTTAGCATGCATCTCCAAGAATTGAGACATTCTCATTTTTATCCACAAACATTATCATCACTTCAAATATTGGATATGCCTAGTATAGAGAAGTTTTTAGTTGTCTCATAAGAATTCTGAGGATAAATAAATAAATAAGCAAGCCTATTAGTCTTCAAAATTGAAGCGCTTTCAGGGACTAAGTTCTTCATTCATGCAACATTTCTAGTTAGCCTATAATAATCTACAGAAATCACAAGTGAAAATCACCAGATTTGACTTTCGCCCACAGCAAACTTTGTACCCCAGCAGCTGAGAAGAATAGCAGAAGCAGAGAATTCTCCTGAAGCCATGAGAAGCCCAAATCACCCTTCATCACCCCACCCCCTCTCTTTTTTAAATATTCCTCATAAAGTAATTCAAATGAGCCCAAGAGCTAAACAGAAGACACCTGGGAACAACTGCTTGAAAGGCAGTTGTGGAAGTTGTTAGCCTCATATAAACATGAGCAAACAGACCAAATAACAGCTTGAAATATTTAGTTTAACCCTCCGTGAATCTACCGGATGTGCAACTCATTTGCCTGGTAATTACCTCCCATCTCCTAGGCACAAATTTATCTGCTTCAAACATTCCCCAGCAGAGCAGTCTTCCTTTATTCATCTCAGTGCAGTAAAAAAGGAAGGCATGATATTCCCAGAATTTCTGTGCAACCACATATGCAATAGAGACAGATTTGTGTTTTTTTCCATTCATTTCTCTTTACTCAATATTCCACCAGAAGGAAGGAATACTGTTATTGAAATCTAAACCAAATGATGCAAAATAGAGGTTATGAAATCTGTACTTGTTCTAACTCTCTCACTAATGTGACTTTTGAAAGTTAGGAGGAATTCAAATATTTTACTTTTAAATATGACTTAGCAGAGGCTGGAAGTCATTAAAGACTGCAGAGCTCAGCACCTGTTCAGTGACATTTAATGAAAAGCAGAAACATCTCCCTTTAGCCATGAATTCTAACAATTTTAAATTATTACCAGTAATGGGCCTGAAACCCATTATGGAAAGTGTGGGTTTTTTGTGCCCTGGAATTTATATCATCAGCAACTCCTTGGAAGCAGGAACTTGGGCTGCAACTTCAAGAGAGGAAGCAGTGTCCACAATACCTTGCAACCAACGAGGCATTCGTGAGAGCCCCCTCCAGTTGTCCCAGCAAGCTAAACACAAAGGGTACTTCCTCCTATCCTCAGCCACACTCCTTCCTTGCATTTAAGACTCAAATTCTATTCTCACATACAGTGGTTACTCCTCCACATCTTATTAATGCATCAGAACAAAAACAAAACAAAAAGCACACGATAATCAAAGTACCAGCTGATACCTATGATTATTCAGTTTGGGGACCCTTTGTATAAATTGTCTTAATACGTGACATGGAGGGGCGTCTAGATGGCTCAGTCAGTTAAGTGTCTGCCTTCAGCTGGGGTCAAGATCCCAGAGTGCAGGCTCCCTGCCCAGCAAGAGTGGGCTTCTCCCTCTGCCCCACCCCCCACCACTGTTCATGCACAGGCTCTCTTCCTCTCTGAAATAAATAAAATCTTTAACAATATATATATGACATGTAATAGACATGCACAGAGTTCTGTTAAATCAAATTTCTCAATTTTCAGCATTTCCAAATGATCCTTCAAGAGAATAAAGCTAAAAACAAAACAAACAAACAAAAAAGAATAAAGCTAAATAATATACCCATTTAACAGGTAACAAAAGTGGGGCTCAAAGAGATTTCATTACTTTCTCAAGTCCTGCAGGAGAATGATGCTAGGTCTGTCTCAGGAGGTAAGTGACAGAAGTGATACATCACCAAGATTTTCTGGTGGTCAATCTGGTCTTGTGCAGTGGTGCCTCCTAGATCAGTACTTTTAATTCTTTTCCAGCGAGGCAAGGCGCTGGGTATTTCGCCCCTGGGCACCATCTACCACTAGGGGGAGCCAGTTGGTGGGGGGCTGCCGGAAATGTAGGGACTGACATGCTACTTGCTGTGGTTGAGTCAAATCCCTGATAAATGAAAAATACAGACAACAACATCCATCACATGAGAAGGAGCAAGAGACTCTGGGTTTCAACTAGCAGGGGAAGGAAATGGAAACCACACTGCTGAGTTTCAAAGAGACATCTCTATACACCAATAGTGTGCATTTCTGGTAGAGAACTGAACTCAGAACTCTGGAACATAATTCTTAGACATTTGCAAAGTACCAAGGTAGTTAAGGATCCCAGAAATCATGAAAAGCTTAATGTTACTCAATTCAGCTTGTGATACCACGTCCCCCTAGCTCCTGCCACCAGATAAAAAAGACTGTTTTTTTTAAGATTTTATTTATTTATTAATGAGAGACACAGAGAGAGAGGCAGAGACATAGGCAGAGGGAGAAGGAGGCTCCTCGCAGGGAGCCTGATGCAAGACTCGATTCTGAATCCCGGGACCATGACCTGAGCCAAAGGCAGCCGCCCAACCACTGATCCACCCAGGCATCCCTAAAAGACTCTGTTTTGTTTCTTCTTCTTCCTGTCAGATCTGGCCAGCTCAGTCAGTAGAGCATGTGACTCTTGATCTTGGGGTAATAAATTTGAGCTCCCTGTTAGGTATTGAGATTACTTAGTAAAAAATTTTTTTCTAAATCTAGGGGTGCCTGGCTGGCTCAGGCGGTACAGCATGTGACTCTCAATCTCAGGGTTGTGAGTTCGAGCCCCACATTGGGTGTGGAGTTTACTTAAAATAAAAAATAAATTTTTTAAATTGAAAAAAATTAAAATTTTCTGTTCCTGGGGTACCTTGCTGGCTCACTCAGAAGAGCATGTGACTCTTGATCTTGGGGTCATGAGTTCAAGCCACATGTTGGGTGTAGAGATTAGTAAAAACAATTTAAAAAAAATCTACTTCTCACCACATACCTCCTACCCTAACAGATGGATTAGGGAGCAGGAAAAGGGATTAATGGGTCATGTTATCAAGAATGAAAGAACTAGACATTTTGCAAGATTGTGCTCATGCTGAATGTCATTTATAAGCCATTGTTGTCTCAACCTGAATGTAATGTAAAGTGTAGTAGAATTGCCATTAATAGTGAAATCCAGGGCTCCTGGCTGGCTCCGTCAGCAGAGCATGCAACTCTTGATCTTAGGGTAGTGAGTTCAAGCTCCAAGTTGGGTGTAGTGATTGCTTAAAAAGAAAAAAATAGTGATAAAAGCTGGCATTTTGTTTGCTACACCCTGTTCATTTGACCTGCATTCTCATTTATTCTTCACTCCTTTCTTACTAGGCCTTGTCTCTATTTACAGAAAAGAAATTGTTTTTTAAAAGATTTTGTTTGTTTATTTGAGAGAGAATAAAATACAGAGAGAGGCAGCACAAATGTGAGGAGGGGCAGAGGGAGAGGAAGAAGCAGACTTCCTGCTGAGCAGGGATCCTGATGTGGGGCTCATCCCAATCCGACCTGAACCAAAGGCAGGCGCTTAACCGCCTGAGTCACCCAGGTGCCCCCAGAGAAGTAATTGAAAACACACAATTAACATGAGCTAAAATTTGCACCTATTCTTTCTGATGGCAGATTATGGGGCTCTTAATATTATGTTATACTGTCTTTATTGAAATAAAATGGGATCTCTAAAAATTAAAATAAATGAAAAGAGAGGGAAATAGAAAAATACATGAGAAGATGTTACTCACCTTTTGAAAAGGCGCATTTCATTTTCATGTGAATGATATTTCCTGCCACATACACGGAATGTCACTATAAATGACTTCAATAATAAATGACATTTTCTACACTACGTGCATGCCCAGCCTCGCATCAGGGGATTGTAATGTCCACCTGGGATGGCCGCCACAGACGGCTTGAAGGGGGTGAAGACTCTTTAGTGTTCTCTCCTGACTTGATTTCCACTGGAAAATAAATATCTGCTTTCTCACTGCAAATGGCTTAATGTTCCTTGATTTAGTAACAAGAGTCAAAATAAGGAACACAGAGAAAGAATAAAAGACACACAGACATCAGCCTCTTGGGAGAAAATCATAATATATATTACTCTCCACATTCCAAAGTAATGCTTTTTAAGGAATATTTATGGGGCATCAAAGTCTTCTTGACAAGGGAAATTTGAGCTGATGGTGAAGGCAGTGAGATCTCACTGTCTGCAGAAGCAAAGGTGGTTCCATTTTTTATTCTTTAGTTTGACCACTACAGTTGGGATAATGAGGTATTTCTAGGTTGATAGTTAAAGCTGATTTAATCAAATGGAAAAGATTTGGAAATATAACCATGAGTGGCTAAATTTATTGGGATTATTCTAAGACATGAAATGCTGATGATGTATTTAAGAGGTGAGCTTCAAAAAAAAAAAAAAAAAAAAAAGTTGAACTTCTTGAAAGTACCTGAGGCCAAAATAGTACAGGTGGCCTTAATATGCATTTCAGGTAGTTAAGAGAGGTACAAAGTTATTGGTTGCACCGTTTTTTGTTTGTTTGTTTGTTTAAAGATTTTATTTATTTATTCATAAGAGATACACAGAGAGAGGCAGAGACACAGGCAGAGGGAGAAGCAGGCCCCCTGCAGGGAGCCTGATGTGGGACTCAATCCTAGGACCCCAGGATCATGCCCTAAACTGAAGGTAGATGCTTAACTGCTCAGACACCCAGGTGTCCCAAGCTGCGCTGTTTTTAAGAGTTAATGTTCGTTGACCATTTTGTAACGATAGCCAAGTTTGTTGGCTTGATTACACTTACTAGAAGAGCCTTTTAAAAGAGAAATTATCCATCTGTATGTTTAAGTACAACCCATGAAAATACTGAAAAAGTAAAAAAAAAAAAAAAAAAATACTGAAAAAGTAATAAGGACATCAATATTAACACTCTGGAAGCTAGATCTTTGCCTTATATGTAACTATAAATTCCCCTATCTGGGAAGATTTAAAAAAGAAAACATACATAAAGGTCTTGACTATACCTCCTCCCTGTCCCTTAAAATAATGGAAATAAGATCGACTCTTTCTCCTCTTGCACTTACAGATCTATCTATCATTTTAAAATTCTCTAAGTTTGTAGTGTGCCTGGCTGGCTCAATCGGTAGAGCATGCAACTCTTGATTTCGGCGGCGTTGTGAGTTCAAGCCCCCCATGGGGTGTAAAACTAAACTCTTTAGGGGCACCCTGGTGGCTCAGTCAATTAAGAATCAAACTCTTGATTTCAGGTCATGATCTCAAGGTTGTGAGATGGAGCACTGTATCTGACTCCATGCTGGGCATGGAGCCTGCTTAGGATTCTCTCTGCCTCTCTCCTTCTCCCCCTCTCAATCCCTTTCTAAAAAAAAAATAATAAAATAATAAAATCTTTAAATAGATAACATGTATTTTTTTAATTCTCTGAGTTTATATGAAAATTACTTTTCATATGTAAATTCATAGGAAAAAATGGCTGGGAAGAGTAACGGTCAGAAGAGGGCAGCAAGTCAGGTCTGAATTTGTCCCTCCCATGCCCGACCCACTGCACACACTAAGTACTCTTGACTTGTCCATCTCATTATATACCCAATATATTCTGATAAGATCTCTTTTAATGAGAATGAAACTAACACCAGCTACACAAAAAAACACATTTATCTTATGCCAGAACAAAGAAAAATAGCTTTGCAATTGAGTAATGTATGTGGAGTTAAAGTCTATATGGTGGTAAGTTCTCATTTCATGATTTAAGATTTAATTCAAAACTTTATTTTTTATACACAAATGGAAACTAGTGAGAGGTCGAATGCTGGTCTTCTATGAATCTGAGCACCAATTTTAATTAATTGGAGACCAATAACAGACCTTCCTTTATTCCTTTACTATATATAGTTTCTACTTAAAACCTGGATTCCTTCCAAAAGGAACCTCATTAATTGGGGGGAATCCTTCCTAAATTTTTATTTCCCTCTCTAGAAATAAATCACATATTACCCTGATTTGAAATAATGCAATTTCAAAGCAGAATATTTATTTTCTCTAGAAGTCATTTATTTATTTATAAATTATTCTGAGCTATCACTGAAAAAAAAAAAAGGCAAAACATCTAAAAACCTGGCACAATTTTTTTTAAGGATATTCATTACAGGGCAAAATTTAGCCAGAGTAGCTCTCTCATGCCATTCCTCTTAAATACAGAATGATAGAATAAGTCATTCACCAAGTGTGTAGAGTGACATTTTCATTAGAATACAGGGCAACATGAGAATGAGAAGACTAGGGGAAAATATTTTTTTAAAAAGGAAGGAATTTGGGATCCCTGGGTGGCGCAGCGGTTTGGCGCCTGCCTTTGGCCCACGGCGCGATCCTGGAGACTCGGGATCGAATCCCACATCGGGCTCCCGGTGCATGGAGCCTGCTTCTCCCTCTGCCTGTGTCTCTGCCTCTCTCTCTCTCTCTCTCTCTCTCTCTGTGATGACTATCATAAATAAATAAAATTTTTAAAAAATAAATAAATAAATAAAAAGAAAAAAAATAAAAAGGAAGGAATTTTAAAAAGGAAGAAATGCTCCAAAATATTAATAGCAACTGCCTCTAAGTGGTAAATTTATGAAAAATTTATGAATTTTTTCTCCCTCTTTGCACTCTTTCTACACTAAACCTTATTAAATTTGACGTGGGTGCAGAAAGATCAATGACTCAAAATTCAACATCATAAAGAAGGAGGTTTAGATGTCATAGATGGGGAGTCATGGTGCCAAGCTAGTAAGGTAAGTTCCCATCATACATCCCATATTTGACCTTTCTGTTAGTGCAGGCAGCTTTCACGGAGAATGAGACCAGCAGCTTTGCCAACATGATAAAATAATAATTAAATTAAAATACTTCCAAGATTTCAGAGGAAATACAAATAATATGAATATGAAAGGGCCTTTTCAATACCCTTTCTGTAGTTTATCATCGGAAAGCCTGAACATGATTTTTAAATCAAAGTAATTGATTTCTTCAGACCGAAGTGTTTTAGTTTCTCAGGGTTTACAAAAATCCTTGAAATGAGTACTGTTAATCTAATTTGCAAAGTACCTTGATTGAAGCTATATATATTTGCATAAATTAAATCTGCCAGTCATTACTCCAAAGGTGACCTTTGTCAGTTGGCGGTTCTCTTCTGATTCTCCCGACACAAAGGAGTAGTAGACAGTTTATGTGAATGGCTCTCTTTGTCTGGCTTTGGGTGATCCACCAGACAGGTCCTCAGCATACAATGAGTCAGCCCTAGGCTGTAGTCTCTCTTCTGTGGGGACAGTGACAGAGTATTCTTGTGGGATTTAACCCTTACCTTAGTCTGGAAGCCGTGCAAATGAGATGCTTTCACAGAGTAAGAAAAATAACTTGCCAACTACATTACAATATAAACATTTTCCCCTGAACTTAATGCAGCGGAGTTATAAAAATGGTTTGTAGCATGGGTGGTCAGAACATAAAAGCATATACAAGGAAGATGGAATTTATTCTGGAAAATCCCAAGTTGGTAAAGGCCTTCAAAAGGCAGTTTTTTTTTAAAGAAATATTAAATTACATTCTGTTTGTTCTTGATCTTTCAACCCTTTTTTGCCTTATGATTACTAAAAATAAATCAGTTCCCTTGCATATAGTGCAAATATAGTGCATAAATAAAGTACATGCATAACTTTTTTATATTTTGCTACTTGGAGTTAGGTTTTGGGGACTTATAAAGGTTAGTATTTATCACCACAGTTTATGGTATTATCATGCAGTATTAAAGCAAAAGTCAAGGGATTTCCTACTGTGACAACAAAGTCTTCAAATCCCCCTTCTTCGCAATAAAAATGCACTTTGGAGTTCTTGTGGTAAAGCTGGGGTGTTCAAGGCTGACAGGGTAAACACAGATCAGCAGGTGGCAGGGCTCCTGTAGAGAATGTCTTCGTATTCACCATCCATCAAGGATGTATGGAGTGCCTACTGTGTACCACACATGCCTCTGAACTCAATGGATAGAATGAGCACGGGAAGCAAGATCCCTACTTTCAAAGAGTTTATATTTGAGTGGGGAGAGATCATTGAATAAATAAATAAATTTAAGATTGCATTAAATATTCCAAAAATGAGAAAACGGACAACATGAGATCATATAAGCAGAGGGAATGGCAGAGAGCACGAGGAAAAGCTATTGGACAGGAAGAAAAAGTTTTCCTTGACCATCTTCATGCCCCTGGCTGGGTCTGAAAATTGAAGTGACAGTAACAGGAGAAAAGCATACAAATTTATTTAAGATAAATTTACATGACATAGGAGCCTTCTGAAAAAGAACCAAAGAAACAGGCACCTCTATGCTATGTTTGATGACGAGTGGCCAGTCACATAGATATGTGATAGGTCAGAGTGTGAGCTAAGTTTACTAGACTGGGGGAAATTTTAGGAAGGCCTGGTTGTTCAGATTTTTCTTGGGGTCCCTTTGACCTAAAAGATAAGGATGCTCCTCTCCTCTAGGTATAGGAAGGGCACCTGTCACATAAGCTCCTTTTTTTTTTTAAGATTTTATTTCTTTATTCATGAGAGACACACAGAGAGAAAGAGAGAGAAAGGCAGAGACACAGGCAGAGGGAGAAGCAGGCTCCATGCAGGGAAACAAGCACCTGTTTCATGAGATATCAGAAGAGGCAACATCACCTTCTGGCTTCCGTTATTTTCTCAAACTCCTTCAGCTTAAAATATTTGAAATGCTGCGTGCCATATTTTGGGATATCATGTCCTAAACCCCATCACTATCTATCCATGTGAAGATCTGAAGAAGAGAATTCCAAGAAAGGGGAACAGCAGGTGCAAAAACTCTGTGGGAAGAAAATATGTGGGTTTGATAAGCAATTAAATATACAGTGTGGGACATGTATGGAGCCTGCTTCTCCCTCTGCCTGTGTCTCTGCCTCTGTGTCTCTCATGAATAAATGAATAAAATCTTTAAAAATAAATAAATACATAAATAAACAGAGAGAAGGGGAAGAGTAGAAGGTAAGGATAGACAACAGGTCATACTATAAAGGACTTGGAAGGAATTGGTACCGTATTTGATTTTCTTCTGTGTGGAAAATCTATCCAAAATGCCTCTCACCATTTATGATTTTGCTAAAAAAGAGCAATGTAATCTTCTCTCAAGAGCATTTTTATATTTTAAGTAATCTCCACACCCACTGTGTAAAGAGTTGCATGCTCTGCTGACTGGGCCAGACAGGTGCCCCATGATGCATTTATCTTTACATTCTTAATGTTTATTCATTCTTTGTACATGTCAGCATAGGTAACCTGGGTTGTGTTGAGAGTATTGGTAAACCATCTATATTATTGGAAACTGCAGATTAACACAGTGGTTAGGAGTGCTGGCTCTGGGTTCTTTTTTTTTTTTTTAAAGATTTTATTTATCTATTCATAGAGACAGAGAGAGAGAGAGAGAGAGAGAGAGAGAGAGAGGCAGAGACACAGGCAGAGGGAGAAGCAGGCCCCATGCATGGAGCCTGACGTGGGACTGGATCCAGGGTCTCCAGGATCACGCCTTGGGCTGCAGGCGGCGCTAAACCGCTGCACCACCGGGGCTGCCCCTGGCTCTGGGTTCTAAGTCTGACCCTCCCACTTGGCCCTCAGAAGGCCAGCAAGTTACTAACCATTCTATGGCTCAATTTCACTACTAGTAAAATGGAGAAAGAAGAGCACCTTGCAGGCTCAGTCCATAGAGCATGTGACTCTTGATCCTCAGGTCATGAACGAGTTCAATTCCCATGTTGGATGTAGAGCTTACTTCAAAAAAAAAAAAAGGAAAAATGGAGAAAGAATAGTTTCTACTTCCTAGTGTTTTTGTGGAGATTATGTAGAACATATGAACTCATGGTGCTTTTCACATACCATGAGCTCAGCTCAGTAAAGGGTTGTTACTTTGATAATTGGAGCATTTATTATTGGTGTACTAAACTTTTCTGCCAAATGATAAAATACCAAGGATGCTGATTTAACTTCCCCCAAAGCTGCATGCAGCACTTGGGTAAGTTACTATCTCACAACTATGTAAGTCAGAAAGCATATTTTGGCTCAGTTGGTAGAGCATGAGACTCTTGATCTAGGGGTTGTAAGTTCGAGCCCCACTTTGGACATAGAGATTACCTAAAAATAAAATCTTTAGAAGGCATATTTGCTGTTGAGTCATTAGTTGAAGTTAGACCATGAAATCATGTTGGCATTCTTATTCATGAACTAGTGTATCCTGTCTAATATGAGATGTTCTGCCTAACAACGCCATTTAGTAATGCTATTTATGTTGAAAATATTAGGTCTCTGTGTGTAGTCCAGAGGGGCCGGCTAGAATCTGATCAACACTCACTCCCAGGTGGAGGAAGGAAAAACCATGTGGAGATAAAAAACATAGTACCTTTCACTAATCAACCATGGTGGGACTGTAAGAGCTAACACAGATCTTCATGACAATCTGAGACAATTTTGCAGACTACACCTAGCATTAGCATTATCTATCCTTCATTTTTAATCTGTAGGTAGCATTGAGAAATCATTAAAAGTAAATGGTCTCCAAAAGGATAGAGGAGAAAGCTAACTCTTTAGTAATTCCCCCTTGAGGTTTTCCTTCCTTCTCTATTTTGTTGAATTGAAATGAAATGGAAAAAAAAAGAGAGAGACTAAAATCTGAGAAACAGAGCAGAGATTCAGCAGAAAACAAAGAGGTTGATCACCTTTGTCAATTTTATTTTTAAAGTGAGATTTTAGGGCAGCCCCGGTGGTGCAGTGGTTTAGCGCCGCCTGCAGCCTGGGGTGTGATCCTGGAGATCTGGGATCGAGTCCCACGTCAGGTTCCCTGCGTGGAGCCTGCTTCTCCCTCTCCCTCTGCCTGTGTCCCAGCCATTCTCTAAATAAATAAATAAATAAATAAATAAATAAATAAATAAATAAATAAAATCTTAAAAATTTAAAAAAAAATAAAAACACTCCATTGTCCTCTGCTACCATCAGGAGGAAACATTGATATGTTAAATATCCTCTCAGCCCGTCTTGCCGAGGTGTGATTAGAGGACTAGCAAAGTGTTTTCAAAATTTAAAGTTGTTTCCATGAGATTGTAATTCCAGGTCCAAAACATCCTTAAATACATTGAACTTGCTATGGCTTTTGTGTTATATTTTACCGAGAGCAATCATGTTGTATGGTAATTAAATTTGCAAAACACATTTTCCTAGAGGTAAACAAATACAGACGCCACCAAAATTCCTTCACAGTCAAGCTCTCTCCTTTGAGCCTCCTCTTTGTCCTGCTGCCTCAGCTCTTTCTCTCCTCTTACATCTCGTTTTTCCCTTTTACTTCACACTTTATTCTTTTCCTTTTCAAATGACTAGATTGCCATAAACATTCTTCCTTCACACACGCACACACACACAACTGCATCTGCTACTGATTGGCTTCTTCCAAAAAGGACAAAGGGTCAAGTTAGAGGAGCCATTCCTCAGTTTGCTTCTAGAGATTTGGCAGACTGGCTGAAATCAGTAGAAGTGACTGTCATTACAACTCTGCAGACAATTAGGTAATTGGATCCGTATGTGCTGGCTTACAGGATTTTAAAAAGAAGTAAACTTCACGGTGGAGTTTTGATCTAAGAAAAGGAGCAGAAGTAAAAGGACACACCTATAATTATTCTTCTAGTTTACTTCCTGCCAAGTTTGTATACCAGTCTTTTAAAGAGAATTTGTATTCATGCTATAACAGATTTTTGTGCTTGTGTGATAGAGGAATTGGATGTTTTAAAGTATTCATGAGAAAGCAGTAGCCTAACCTAAATAATTAAATTTCTTTAAGTACATCCCTACATATCTACATATTCTGTGACTGTCTAACAATTAAATTTCTGAAAAATAACATTTGACCAGTTCAGCAGAGTCAGAAATCCAATAAGGTTTGTTCACTGGAAGACAAGCACATGAATAAGACCTAAAATTCAAATAAAGCTTTATTAAAAATACAAAATTGGAGCACTCAGGTAGCTCAGTTGGCTAAATGCCTTTCTTTGGCCCAGGTCACGATCTCAGGGTGCTAGGATGAGCCCTGCATTGGGCTCCCTGCTTAGCAGGGGAGTCTGCTTCTCCCTCTCCCTCTGCCACTCTCCCTGCCTGTGCTTGTTCTCTCTCTCCCCATGCCCCTCTCACTCTGCATCAAATAAATAAAATCTTTAAAATAAGAAAATACAAAATTATTTCCACTGTAAATACTAAGGGAAACTCCACCAAGTTTAATATATGATAAGGATTGTTTTACTCCTGCATCCGTGGAGAGAGAGGTAGCGAGCAACCCATAACTGTAACTCTGGGCTTTCACTGTCGGGATTCAAAACCTAGATCTGTTGCTGACTCTCCGTGTAACCTTGGAAAACTATCTCATTTCTCTATATCTACGCTGCCCAATTTGCAAAACAAGCAGAAGAGGATTGTTGCGAAGATTAAATCCGTTAATTCTAGTAAAGTTACTACAATGCTTGGCATATAGCAGGTGAGACAGCAAGGATCATTCCCATTAAATATCTTTGTTTTTTTTTTAAGATTTTATTTATTTATTCATGAGAGAGAGAGAGGCAGAGACACAGGCAGGGAGAAACAGGCTCCATGCAGGGAGCCCAATGTGGGACTTGATCCCAGGTCTCCAGAATCACACCCCGGGCTGAAGGCAGCACTAAACCGCTGAGCCACCCAGGCTGCCCAAGATCCTTGCTTGAATTGTAGCGAGGGCACATTTGTTCTATTACTAACTTGCCTCAGCTTTCAGCAAGCCATTGATGCCAGTTTTCTCATTGATAGTATCAAAGCAGAATGGGCTTCATTTCTTTCTCTCTCTTTTTCTTTCTTTCTTTCTTTCTTTTCTTTCTTTCTTTCTTTCTTTCTTTCTTTCTTTCTTTCTTTTCTTTCTTCTTTCTTTCTTTCTCTTCTTCTTTCTTTCTTTCTTTCTTTCTTTCTTTCTTTCTTTTCTTTCTTTCTTTCGGATTTCATATCTAACATTCCTCCTAGATCTATTTCTAGGACTTTTATCAGACTTTAAAAGCACATAAACTGGTTTAAGTATCAGTGTGTGTGTGGGAAATGGGCTCAGCAAATCTAAAGCAGTCACAGTAACTGAGTAACTAACAGATCACAGACATTTCCAGTTCAGGTGCCAAGTTTGGGGAACGCAGAAGTCACAACATAATAATAAACAATAACATACCCATTCCAGCCGTGTCAAGAGGTCTGACAGAGAACTGTACCCAACATTCTTATCAAATAGCCCCTGGGGGCACTCCCTGTAGAAAGGAGAGAGTTGGAAATTATCCTGCACTAGTTATCGGGCAAACAGTCAGGCAAAGTGTGGCACGGCTAGACAACTGGGCTGAGTATCCTGGGATAATGTTAATTGGACTGATTCTCTGAGAAAGAGAAATGATATTTTGTGGTATGCTACTAGGGAGTGAAATAAGGGTCAGGTTGAAAGGATAAAACACTTGGAAATTGATCAACAAAATATTCTGGACTTTGTCAACCACACATCAATCAGCATGATACCACCCTACTGTTGTGAGTCACAGATGCTTTGGGCTTACATCTTCCTTTTTCATAAACTGCAGCAAAATCTCTGCATATATGAAGTAGTTCATTTCATATTTATTGAATAAATTTGTTAACCCTCTTAAATTTTCAGCCAAAGGAAATTAAAGTGGAGCCCAAAACTATGGTTTTGGAGAATTTAAGATTCTGTAAATTTATTTATTTTTTAAGATTTTATTTATTTATTCATGAGAGACACAGAGGAAGAGGAAGAGACACAGGCAGAGGGAGAAGCAGGTTCCAGGCAGGGAGCCCGACGTGGGACCCAATCCCGACACTCCAGGATCACGCCCTGGGCCAAAGGCAGGCGCTAAACGCTGAGCCACCCGGCATCCCAGATTCTGTAAATTTAAAGTCTAAATAGCTCACATTCTAAACGAAGGATCTGACAAAATAACTTGGCCAAAACCACATGACTTAGTGACAGGAACCAGGCTAAAAACTTCAATTTGCCTGACTCCCAAAGTCATGCTATTTCCACGACACCAAACTACCTTCACTTTCAGTGATGAACAAAATGATCACAAGCCAAGTTTCTAATCTGTTGGTTTAATGTTGCACTCTAGACCACTCAAGCTTTATGATTCAAAAAACTCAAAATTCTATAATTTCAAAGTCTTAATACATTCTTTTTTTTTTTAATTTTTTATTTATTTATGATAGTCACACACACACACACAGAAAGAGAGAGAGAGGCAGAGACACAGGCAGAGGGAGAAGCAGGCTCCATGCACTGGGAGCCCGACGTGGGATTCGATCCCGGGTCTCCAGGATCGCGCCCTGGGCCAAAGGCAGGCGCCAAACCGCTGCGCCACCCAGGGATCCCAAAGTCTTAATACATTCTTAAAGAATTCTAACACAAGGTTTACTAGCAGTTTTATATTATATATAATGCATCCAATAAACAGTAATCGTTGCTTAGGAGTTACTTGGATATGTTACGAGAATTCCTGAGATGTTTTTGATCAGAATGAGCATATAAGCAACGTTAAAAGTAGAGGTAGAGAAGGTAAACCCAAAATGTATCAGTTATTTTTTTTAAAGATTTTATTTATTTATTTGTGAGAGAGAGCAGGAGGAGGAAGGAACAGAAGGAGAGGGAGAAGTAGACTTCCCTCTGAGTGTGGAGCCTGATGACAGGCTCCATCCCAGGACCCCTGAGGTT
This sequence comes from Canis lupus dingo, assembly GCF_003254725.2. Taxonomy (NCBI): domain Eukaryota; kingdom Metazoa; phylum Chordata; class Mammalia; order Carnivora; family Canidae; genus Canis; species Canis lupus. The sequence goes on from NC_064257.1 coordinate 61,081,929, forward strand.
CATGACCTGAGCCGAAGTCAGACAATCAACCCACTGAGCCACCCAGGAGCCCCTCACTTATTTTTTTTAAAAAAGAGAGAAATACTAAGTGGGACCTCTTCTATGTCAATTGAATAATTTTTACCTAATTTATTTTCATTAGAAAAATACGTAAAGATCACCAATATCCCTTTTAATGTGCCATGATAACAAAAGTCTTGATGTCAGTTGGTCAATCACTTTAACCCAATAAATAAGAATCACCATAATAATGCAGGGGGCTATCTGTATGTTCCAGATATATTGCCACCTCTATTACTTTTTTTGTGCATGATATAACTGAGAGTCTACTACATCCATGACCATATTACTTTTTTCTGGTTTGCCAGGCATATGAGGGTTAGGAAGATATCTATATTCTCAAAAGTGTGTGTGGTTTTTTGTTTTTGTGTTGGTTTTTTTTTTTTTTTTTGGATTTATGGTTTCTTGTGAAAATATGTATTTTGGCCCAGATACTAGCTTGATGCAGCATTTATGATCAGTAATGTTTTTTCAACCAGCACATATGCCCAAGAAGATCCTGGGAAAATGTTTGAGTGAGCATTGTACTGAATACATGTTTTACCACACTCAATATTCTAATTTTATACATTTGATATTTTCAACATGTCTAATTCACTATTTCCTCTAAGTAGGGAGAATGCCAATTTTGGTCACACAAATTTTTAAAAAGAAAAATTTTTTATTTACTATAATTTTGTTTTTCTACAGTTTTGGTTGTTAACTCCTCTTCACTGTTAATTTGGGGTCCAAGAATGGCAGTAAATAATTCAGGGAGGCCCAGGAAAACAAATGTAGGGAATGAAAACAAAAAGTGTGGTGGGATTGATCTAGACCCAGAAGTGATCAAAATGGAACCTAGGGCCAAAAGAAAAATGTATACCAAAACCAGAGGTCAATCTTGCTGGTCCAAAATCCAGCAAGAATCAGAAAGCATAGAGATGGAAAACCAGGATGAAAGAAGGCTGAGGGCAGATAGCTGAAATCTAGGCAAGGTATTAGGAGAAGGTAGTCAACACCATCTGAGCAAACAGGAATCCAATAGAAAACACTCTTGCGAAGACAGACTCTCAACAAAGCCGTAGTCTGTCTCCATCAGGATCAGTTTTAAATGTTTCCATCCATGGGCAGGAGTTAATCCCACCGCAAAGAGAGGCAGGTGCTTAACCAGGAATCAAGAGCCGATTCTGACACTATTAAGATCTGCTTGGGGCACCTCTGTGGCTCAGTCAGTTATGCATCTACCTTTAGTTCAGGTCATGATCTCAGGTCCTGGGATCTGGCCCCACATCAGGCTTCCTGCTCAGCAGGGAGTCTTCTCCCTCTGCCCCTTGGTTTTTTTTTCTCATGTTTTCTCTCTCTCTCTCTCTCAAATAAAGTCTTTAAAAAAAAAATCTGCCTTACTATATAGAGTGCAATTTTACTAATTCATTTATTTAACGATAAGTTTTATGGGGCATCTGGCTGGCTCACAGCAGAATATGCAACTCTTGATCCTTGGGTGGGAAGTTCAAACCCCATATTGGGTGTGGAGCCTACTTTAAAAAAGAAAGAAAAAAAAGAAAAGAAAGAAAAGAAAAGAAAAGAAAAGAAAAGAAAAGAAAGAAAAGAAAAGAAAAGAAAAGAAAAGAAAAGAAAAGAAAAGAAAAGAAAAAGAAAAGAAAAAGAAAGAAAAGAAAAGAAAAGAAAGAAAGAAAGAAAGAAAGAAAGAAAGAAGAAAGAAGAAAGAAGAAAGAAAGAAAGAAAAGAAAGAAAGAAAGAAAGAAAAGAAAAGAAAAGAAAAGAAAAGAAAAGAAAAGAAAAGAAACCCAAACCAGTACGTTATATAATGAACATACAGCAATGAAGAAAAACGTAAAATTTCCTGCCATCATGGAGTTAACACTCTATAGATTAGGTCTATCACAGATCATAGAGCTTAGTTACAGAACACACCTTTTCAGACTTTAAAGACACCTTGTTCTATCTTTATCTGGATCAATCTCCATAAACTGCCATTCTAGTAATGCTCTAATTAATTCCTGAACTTGTTTCATTTCTTTTTCCTTTTTACCTTTTCCAGGTGTATATTTTTCACATTTCCAATTCTTTATTCCAATATTCACTCTGGAGCCATACTGGTTTTAAATTCTCAACCCTTTATTTTTTAATATCTCATGGCTTCTATATTCAATATTTCTAGGTTCTGGAGAAGACATCAAAAAGTAAAAGAACAAGTCTTTCCATTCAGGGAGTTTTTATTTCTGTAGGCATTCGTATGTCCTCAAGAAACTGTCAGACCAGGATGAATGTACTATGGCCCATAGGGAGACATTAAGTGCTGCAGTGGTGAAAAGGCTATGATAACTAAATGAAATTTTCCAGTCCCTCGAAGAGAACTGAAATCACTTTCAGTTGGCAGGAATCAGAAAATGCTTATAGAGGAGACTTAATTAATTTATTTTTAAAAGTTAAATTAGGGACGCCTGGGTGGCTCAGTGGTTGAGTGTCTGCCTTTAGCTCAGGGCGTGATCCTCGAGTCCCGCATCAGGTTCCTTGCATGGAGCTTGCTTCTCCTCCCTCTGCCTCTCTGCCTCTCTGTGTGTCTCTCATGAATAAATAAATAACATCTTTTTTAAAAAAAAAAAAAAAAGTTAAATTATATTAGATAAAAGCTAATAAGCAGAATATGTTCTGTTCTATGCCTCTCCTAACTTTTGGTGGTTGCTGGCAATCCTTGGTGTTCCTAGGCTTATAGCAGCATACATCCAATCTCTGCCTCTGCTGCAACATGGCCTTGTCCCTGTGTGTCCTGTGTCTCTCCTTCTTTTCCTTTTTTCTTTTTAGATTTTATTTATTTGAGAAAGAGAGCGCATGAGCAGGGGCAGAGGGAGAAGCAGGCCCCACCGATGAGAGAGTACCATACAGGACTGGATCCCCGGGCCCTGGGATCATGACCTGAGCTCAAGGCAGACGCTTAATCGGCTGAGCCACCTAGGTGCCCTCTCTTCCTTTTTCTTATAAGGACATCAGTCTTTTGGATTTAGGGCCCAGCTACTCCAGTATGATCTCAATCTTAACTACTTACATGTGCAAAGACCCTCTTTCCAAACATGGTCACATTCTGAGGTTCTAGGCTGACATGAATTCGGGGAGGAAGGGCACTATTCAATCCAGTACAAGAAGTATGTTCCTAATTTATTTGTGATGTCTTCAGGAGGCCATTATCATAAGAACTAGGATTTGGGCCTTAGAGGGGAAGAAAGCAAAATGGTTGAGAGTTCAGTTCATGAAATTTGAATTCCATTTCTTCCTCTTCCCAGTGGCATAGCCTTGGAGACCACACCCTCTTTAGTTGATAATTTTCTCATCTAATAAACAGGGAGGAGTACTTCAGAGTGTTGGAAGGAGGATTAAGTGAAGTAATGTAAGCAATGCACTTAGCCTGGTACCTGGCCCAGAAGGGCAGGGCTTGGCTCACTCATAGGAACCTGACCTGTGCTATAGGGGGTGGTAAAGTGGGGGTTTCTGTTCACAGAAACAAAGATGATTCATCCTTTTCAACTAGGAGCTGGCTACAAGCACTGTTTGCAGGGCCACTTGCATTGTTTTCACTAATCATTTTGCTACTGAGATTTCTTCAGTCTGGTTGTTCAATATGAATGATTTACCACCACTGGTGACCCGCATTCCATAGAAATGCTGGATCCCACGTCATTATTCTTCAATGTCTAGCATTTCATTTTGCCCATCACCTTTATAACACTTTATTATTGCATTCCCCAAAACAACTGCTTAAATATAATAACTATTACCATCATCTTCTTCCTTAAGTTGTTTTGGAAAGAATACTATTTAAATATATAAATAAGCAATATCTTAAGTTTTATAAATGTTCTACATTATCTTATAACTCTTACAAGTGGAAAACCTAGTATTTTGTATCAATTTTTTGAAATGAGAAAATTGATCTTCAAAGTAGTTATACGACAGACTTTTTTTAAAAGTTATCTCTACACCCAACATGGGGCTTAACCTTAACAACCCTGAGATTAAGAGTCGCATGCTCTATGGGGTGAACCAGCCAGGTGCCCCAAAGTAGTTATATGACAAATACAACACTTCACTGTATCCTGATCAGTGGAGATGTCATATATCTTCCACAGTGCTTGGCTTTTATTGGCCATATTCTAGGAGTTCGTTGTTTATCATCTGGTAATGAAATATAAAAAACTTTAATTGATATATGCAGTCTGTGGTAGTCACTATTTTATCCTAAAGAAAACTATTATTCCTTTGAATATACTTAAAGTTGAAGGTTTTTTTCTTCCTTTTTAAAAAGATTTTATTTATTTATTCATGAGAGACACAGAGAGGGGGTGCAGAGACACAGGCAGAGGGAGAAGCAGGCTCCATGCAGGGAGCCCAAGGGGGACTTGATTCCAGGACCCCAGGATTATGACACGAGCCAAAGGCAGATGCTCAACTGCTGTGCCACCCAGGTGCCGTAAAGTTGAAGTTATATTGTCAAAATCTATATTGGTCTCCTGTTGTTTTGTTTAACACTCAATTTTGTTAGCTTGCTGTTTTCCAATATGCTCTACTGAGAATTTTGAAGGGGAAGTGACAACTTGAACAAACCCTTTGCTACTCATGATGCACTTTTATCTTTTACTACTTTTTTAAGTTTATTTTCAAGTAATCCCCAGTGGGGTGGCTTGAACTCATGACCCCAAGATCAAGAGTTGCAGCTCTTCCAACTGAGCCAGCCAGACTCCCTGATGCATTTTTATATGGTGAGTCCAAACTCTTGTATTTCACTGATTTTGCAAAGCGATGTACAAATGTAGCACAGGAATGCAGTACCCTTTAATGTTATGTTTCCAGTCATCAGATGGGCAAATAGTCTTTGGATTTTAAGTGACTTGAAGAATTTCTGTATGCTATTGCCTGTTATAAAGTGCATGATAATTAGGCAGGCAGGGAATTTTACAGAGTGACTTGACTTGTAGGACAAATCATGCATTAATTTCAAATCTCTGGAAGCCCAAGATTATGCATCTGGACCTAGAGAAGGAAAATGCACTAGAATGCCTGGCCACTGGGAACAAGTTGCCCAGGCTTTAGATTTGGTAGTTTGGCTGTACTTGCACCCCAGAGTGTATCTATACTATTCTTTCCGTTAGTGAGGACAGTGATTTCCATTTGCAACAGCTACCCCCTGGCAAGAAAATGCTTCAGAAGATCTCAGGGCATGTGTGCAGAGACAATACTAGACGGTTCCTGGGTCTTCTGAATTCAGCAGGAGGTGATCGGAGGACTTGTTTTCCCCATGTCTCGTTTCTGTGTCCGAGATGCGTTAGGCTGCTGTCCCACCACATATACATTTTCTAAACAGAACACAGATTTCATGAGTTTGTGGCTTCCCTAAACCTCCTTTTAAAAAACTCCTGGATGGTATTGCAGATGGAAGCGATCCCCGTTACTTTTTAAATCGCACTTTGCGAAGTCAAAAGATAAACATTTTTTTCAGATTTATTTCAGAACATTCTCAAACCTCAGGAATGCTGATTGATAGAAAGCCGCACACAGGAGGCAATTTAGCGACTGGGAGCGAAGAAGCACCCCTTGGCAGCGGGTCTGGGAGGGAGAAAGCCTTTCGGCCAGAGTTCCTTCGGAAAAGGACAAAAGAGAGACTTCCTGTCATTTCGATTGGTTTCCGCTCGTGGGATCAATATGGCAAAGCCCAGTTTCAGCAGATGCAAAGGGGGGGCGGGGGGAGCCTGCCTGGGTCCACACATCTCTCCGCGTCCAGGTGGAGTTGCGGGCTCCCTCCCCCAGGCTCAGCCCCCGCTTTCGCTCACCGGTATTTGCTTATGGAAATAAAGGGGGGGCGGGAGGCTCCGCCGCAGCCCAGTAGCCTCGGGGGAGGTGATCATTAACCTCCCCGGAGCCCGCGCGGACTGTGAGGCTGCGCCGCCCGCTGCACCGCCCGGCCCGCTGCCCCGGAGCTCGCCCCCGCGGGGACCTCCCGCTGCACCGCCCAGCCCGCTGCCCCGGAGCTCGATCCCGCGGGGACCTCCCGCTGCCCCGCCCAGCCCGCTGCCCCGGAGCTCGCTCCCGCGGGGACCTCCCGCTGCACCGCCCGGCCCGCTGCACCCCGAGCTCGCTCCCCCGGGGACCTCCCGCTGCACCGCCCGGCCCGCTGCCCCGGAGCTCGCTCCCGCGGGGACCTCCCGCTGCACCGCCCGGCCCGCTGCACCCCGAGCTCGTTCCCGCGGGGACCTCCCGCTGCACCGGCCCGCTGCCCCGGAGCTCGATCCCGCGGGGACCTCCCGCTGCCCCGCCCAGCCCGCTGCCCCGGGGCTCGCTCCCGCGGGGACGTCCCGCTGCACCGCCCGGCCCGCTGCCCCGGAGCTCGCTCCCGCGGGGACGCGGAATCATGAGACTGCGGCGACTCTTCCTTGCGGCTTGTGCTCTCATGCTGAGTCTCCTTGTTATCAACGGACAGAGACCAGGTAGGACTTTGATAGTCACTGTCCGTGCCCGTGTGAGCAGGGCGGACACGTACCTGTTGCAGGTCGCTTAGGGGTGCTTAGGGGTTTGGGTAAGAATGTAGGCTTTCCGAAGCATGCTATCCATCCTGTCGGGTCTGCTACTCGAATACCTTAAAAAGTAGGTGGATTTTAAAATGACGATGAGTATTTTACCACTGTTTTTCGAAATTCAAAGAAAAATTGATTCCCAAGTTACTTTAGGTATGTTGTCCTTGTAAGTAAAAAAAGAAATACAACTGTTGGGTCTATTGATTACAGAGATAAACAGACTTAATGGATTTTTAGGGAAAATGTAAAAGCCAAAGGGGTTGATTAGCAGAACATGTTGCTGGCTGGAGTAGGGGCAATGTTAACATTTTGAATTAACAACAGAAAGATCATGTGACAAAATACAGATGAAACCTTAAGTCAGATTATTATAGCTGTTATTTCTATAGTTACGTAATTATATATCTCACTTAAAAATGCAGCTTTTAGTATTATTGTGCTTACAGAGCCAAAAATGTCAAAAATATTTATGGTCAAGATAATAGCAATCGACTTGACACAATTTTCAAAGGTGGTATAGTTGTGTTGTTCTTACCAGCAAGAATTAGTAAACAGTTACTCTAATGTGCTTTTACTTCAAAATCAAATATCTAAGATTTCAAAGCCCTGGCAAGTTAAAAGAAAAGAAAGTGTTCTGACTCAGGGAAAAGCAAACCCAAATTTAAGGAGAAAGGTGGTAATATTTATTCCATGTCAGATTATTCAACTGGTAGCATACTTCTCCATTTAGAGCAGAAAAGGGCACATAACTGGTTAAAAATTCAGTCTCTCCCTTCTAGTTAATGAGAAGTTTGATCACTGAGGTTATTTCAAATGATGTCCCCGGGTTTGCCCTTTTGCATAAACAAGAAAAAAATGTACAAATCAGCAATTCAGAAAGCAGCTGGCCCCTGCTTACAGTTAATAGCAATTGCTAATCAAACTTCTGAACTCCAGAACACCTTGGACAATGTTCTTGTAAAGTATCTGTGATTAATTCATTACATTAGCTGAAAATCCAAGAGCATTTAGGAAGAAGTAATGTGGAAGGAGGAGGTTATTATAACTAGATCCTGCTGTTAACATGAGTTGTTAGGAATATTTTTCATATTTTTGCATCATGTTAATTTTTACATCACAATCACCTCCAAACAAGTACCAAATAATCACAATATAGTTTGGACCCAAAATATTCCCTTACATTCTCCAGATTAAACAATTCATTTTCTGAAATATGCTCTTAATATTTCCCTTTTTTTTCTCAGCTAATTTGGCAATGAGAAGAAAATTGCACAGACACAACTGCCTTCAGAGGAGATGTATGCCTCTCCATTCACGGGTGCCCTTCCCCTGAGGTATTTCTGATAGAAAATTGTTTTACTACATTTAGGCAATGTTCCAGATTAGATCTATCAAAGAAGGTTCATTTATATTTTGTAATATGTGATAATACCTTTAAGATGATATCAGTTCAAGGAATGCATCCTGACAAATGGGAATAGTGAATGACATGATATCTGAGAATTGTTCTAGTTGTTTAATGGGATAGATAAAGCAAATGTAGGAAAATCTTGATAATCATGGATTCTGAGTGATAGGGTGGGGATTACTCTTCTTGTGTTAAACAATTTCCTAATGAAAACTCAGGTACCCAGAGAATATAATTGTGATAGTATCTTTAAACAATCTGTTTTCAAAAACACTGAATAGCCCTGTAAGACACTAAGACCACTGAGTCCTTGAAAGCATTGGAACATATTTGCCCAATTACACCATATAGATGATGTACCATCCTCGATATTTTCATAGATTATTAAATAGTTTATTTTTCTTGACAATATTTGAGTGTATAAGATCAATTTAATATTAATACCATGGCAATTTTCCAGCCTTACACATAGAATTGGTCTTGATGGTTGTTGCATCTTTAAATTATGAAAAGAACTTTCCTCCTCCCCCCCCCTTTTTTTAATTCACTGAAAGACCAGTGATTTTTATACTACCACCACTATCAGTAATACTGCTTGAATCAATTAACTTCAAACACTGCCCAACTGTGTATTTCTTCATACTAAAAAATAAATGATGGGGCATTCCACTGTAATTATTTTAAGCTCTTTAATTCTTATAAAATATATCATCCTTTAAAAAAAATGCCATAGAAATATCTCTCAGCTGGTTAGCATACGCAGGCAATTGCTAAGTTAGCTTATTCAGTTGGTCTGTAGACTAGTGTTTATGGCACTATTCATTCAAGGAGAGAATGGTTGCCATGCCTCTTGTTTAATACATGCTTTTCAAACCTGGGGAATGTCCTCTAGTGGGACATTAAATGAAGGAGCAATTCAGTAATCATGTATCAAGAGGGCTAAGACAAAAAGCCAAGTTCTCTATACCTGTATCTGTAACAAATTACCCTTTGCTGTCAAAATAAGTTTGTTGGAAAAATCCAGAAAGATACAGTAAGAAATTCCTGAGAGGCCAACTAATAGGGGCTAAAACATTTTCTATCCTAAAGAATCCTTTGGCATGTGTCAATAATGCATTTCAATCTCAGATATAAACAGTGGTAAAATCTGTGCTTAGGAGAGAAGTTCAAGACTTTCCCAGCACTCCTCCACAAATAACAAAGAGGAGAGGAGGCAGTTCACAGTAGCAAGGGAATTCCTGCATATACTGAGAAAGATACCTTGCATAAGGCAAATAAAAGCCCTCAGTTGGCCACGGGTTGTATCAGCTTTCTCCACAAACCACCTGCCATAAAAACTAGGGTTGCAAGTAAACAAGACAGAGTAATGAAGTTTGAATTGTCAAAATTCAGGAAAATTTTGATCTATAAACCAAGTTTGTAAACCAAAGGGAAATCTAAATAGAACCTGTGTAAACCATGTAGTAAGAGAAGTCCTGTACAAAATTTGATTGTTGTAAAGAACTGCTCAGATTACAGCATCCATTTTCTTATTTCTGTTTAGACTACTTCTGCATTCCAGCTACAGTTCTTCGAAGAATGTACAGAACTCCTCTTTTGAAATCCAGTGATAGCATAAGAGCCAATGTGGGATGAATATTACGATCATTTTCCAAGGTCTTGCTCAACGAGGGCTATAATACCCAGTGCTGCCCTCAGATGTGAAACTACAATTGTCGTTCTAAATACTTGCACACTTTTTATAAGTCCTGCAACACAATGATTTGACTGCTGGCTAAATCACTGTAGACGTAGGTGTAGTGGAACTCTAAGGCGGAACCTCCCTTTCACTTATTCCCTCTGTTTTCTGAATGTTTTATTTGTCTGTTTATTAATTGTTTTTTCATGTAAGCCCTATGCCCAGCATTGGGCTTGAACTCAGGATCCCAAGATCAGGAGTGCTCGACTGATTGAGCCAGATAGCCACCCCTGTTTTCTGCATGTTTTAGATAAAAATCACACATGGTTATTTGATTCAGTTAGGGTCATGTAAGACTGGGAGAGGACAGGTGAGGTAAACAGTTGACTTTGGAAGTTGTCCAGATTAACCTTTGAAGGAGCTTAGCTTTTAGTTCCCTTAACAAGAATGCCCCATTATCTTTACTCTGTCAATTTTACCAACTCCTAGAGTCCTTCTCAGTGATCTTCAGTGACATTTCCTAACCCTTACAACTGAGTTAATTAAATAGAAAAATCTTGCTGTGTAAAATTCATTCTCTTCATAATTGTTTTTTCTTGCTGAAATATGTTGGTATCACATTCAGCCCTAAGTGAATTAGAGTGGAGGAAAACAAGAGAAAGGGTGTTGGGAAATTCAAGTTTATAGGCTAATGTGATAGTTTTAGAGTGGAAAATGAGGCAAAATCCTTAGATTCTCATGATTTTCCTCTTCTAGCCATGAAATCTCACTGTATCAAGGCTTTCACCTTTTTTTGAATATTTTATTTATTTGAGAGAGAGATCACAAGCAGGGGGAGTTGTAAAGGGAGAGGGAGAAAGAACCAGGCCACCTGCTAAATAGGGAGCCTGATGTGAGATTCGATCCCAGGACCCCCTGGATCATGACCTGAGCCAAAATCAGATGCTTAACCCACTGAGCCACCCAGGCATCCCATCAATACTTTTTTTTTTTTAAGATTTTATTTATTTATCATGAGAGACACAGAGAGGCAGAGGGAGAAGCAGGCTCCACACAGGGAGCCTGATGTGGGACTCGATCCCGGGTCTCCAGGACCACGTCCTGGGCTGAAGGCAGGCACTAAACCGCTGAGCCATCCAGGCGTCCCAATGCTTTTCTTTATAAATATGTACTCCAGGGGCGCCTGGGCAGCTCAACTTGTTAAGCACCTGCCTTTGGCTCAGGTCATGATCCCAGGGTCCTGGGATAGAGCCCCATGTGGCGCTCCCTGCTTCTCCCTCTCCCTCTGCCCCTCCCCTGGCTTGTGTTTCTCTCTCTCTCTCTCTCTTTCTCTCTCAAATAGATAAAATCTTTAAAATAAATTAAAAATACTCTAGATAACTATATAACCCAGTAATGAACACTCGATCTCACTTTTTTTAAAGTAATCTCTATACTTAACATGGGGCTTGAACTTACAACCCAGAGATCAAGAGTCGTATGTTCCACTGACTGAGCCAGCCAGGTGTCCCTATCTAGCTTTTTAATAATTGTGACATATGTTTATAGTATAAAATCTTTTCCTAACAGTATGAAAGAATGTAAAGTCAAAATTAAGTCTCTTTGGCCTTTTTCATTTCCCAGAGGCAGTGGCTATGAAAAGGTTTTGGTAAAGGTGGATTTAATTTTTTGTTTTGCAAAAAGATTTATTTGAGAGAGAAAGCTTGTAAGCAGGGGTGGGAGGGTGGGAGAGGAGGAGCAGAGGAGGGAGAGGGACAGAATCTCAAGCAGACTCTGCACTTAGCAGGGAGTCAGCGGAGTTGGGGGGCGGGGCGAGGGGAATGGGGTGGGGTGGCTACCCTGAGATCCCAACCTGAGCCAAAACCAAGACTCTGCGTAGCTTGGCTGAGCCACTCAGGTGCCCTGGTAAAAGTACATTTTAGTACATTATTTTAAATTGAGACCAGCTAGTACTCTCTTGTCACTCTTGATTACCATTCAAAATGTTAAGTACTTAGTATGTATTCTATTTTCTGCCTTATTCTTACCCCCTCAAAGTTATGGGCTTCTGACCTTTGACCAAACCTCTAGCCTCACCTGCCAATTCTTTCTGCAATTCTCCTATTTATTGTCTTGGCCCTTCTCACTCTCTTGCTGAACTGAAAGCCAACTTTCTAAAGCACAGAATCTCTACTCTTGTGGAGCATTTTATCTTCAACATTGGCAGGACTTTATGAGAACACCCCCCCCCCTTTTTTTTGCCTTAAGTTTATTTATTCATTCATTCATTCATTTTTAGTAACCTCCACACTCAATGTGGGGCTCAAACTCATGACCCCAAGAGTCGCATGCTCTTCGGACTGAGCCAGGCAAGTGCCTCTGGGAAAAACTCTTTTACTTACCCTTAGGCACCTCTGATTCCCAGTCACCTACATTTAAATCTCTAATGATCTCTAGTTTCCTTGAACTTCTTAACCTTTTCCAGCTCACAGCTAGAGATAATTTCTCTTCCCAGAGAAGATGGAGATCATCAAGCTTTAAAATCAGACTCCACACTCCAGATACATTTACATCTGCTACACTTCTATTTTCACTTCATAGTCTTTTAAGAGATTCCTCTCCTGAGTGTGGGTAATCTCTACATCTCAAGAATCTTAAGCTGACATTTATTCCCTTTCTTCCTCAGATTGTTCAGTATGTCAAAACTGATTGGTTTCATCTTTTAAAACGAGGAAAATAGGTGCACTGCTGACCCCATGGTGCTCTCTAGTGACTAGCCCCTGTTCTTCACTGCATGGCCAAGTTTCTTGAAAAAGTGGCTGTTTCTTTTCTTACTGTTTCAATACACTGCTACCCACTGCATTCTGGGAAAGATCCCCAGTGACTTTCTTCTCAATCCAGTGAACACGTTTTTATTCTGTCCTCAGTTATCTTGCTACAGGTCAAATAGTGAGTAGTCTTCCTTGTTTCAATGATACGATGCTCCCTTTTGATTATTTAACTCTGAAACAAATCACTATTTCTTAGTACCTGTACCAGGTGTCCAGTCATCTACGTGGGATCACTTTAGCTGTTCTAAGTCACCTCAAGTTCATGTCTACAGTGCATTTGCAAATCGCAAGCATGGCTTCTGCATAGCTTATTCTTATAACTCGGTTCTCTGTTCCAAAATCATAGATGTCATCAGGAAGGACTTTCCTTTCTTTGAAAAAGCAATACCAGGGTGCAGAGTCAGCTAAGTGCCCGACTCTCAGGTCATGATCTCAGGGTCATGAGATCGAGCCCTATGTCCCGCTCTGCAATATGCAGGAGTCTGCTTAAGTTTCTCTCTCCTCTGTCCCTTTTACCCATGCGTGCTCCCTCTCTTTCCCTCTCTCTCTCAAATAAATAAATCCTTAAAAAACAAAAAAAGGGATATCAAACTTTATTTTTTTAAAGATTTATTTATTTATTTATGAGAGACACACACACACACACAGAGAGGCAGAGACACAGGCAGAGGGAGAAGCAGGCTCCATTGCAGGGAGCCCGACGTGAGACTCGATCCCGGGTCTCCAGGATCGGGCCCTGGGCTGAAGGCAGCGCCAAACTGCTCAGCCACCAGGGCTGCGCCAAAATAAACTTTTATATAAAAAAGCAGTACCTCATCCTACCCAAAATACTTTTTCCCTTTTCCTGTTTTGTTTTTCTCCATGTCACCTACTGCCACCTGACATCACATATATTTACCTTGTCATTGTGTAGTATCATCTGCCTCTCTTCCTTAGAATGTAAGTTCCGTAGGAGCAGGGACTTTGCCTTGATTACAGTTATATGCCCAGTGACTGTAGTAAGCTCCACAGAAATATTTGATGAATGAACGAATGAATGCACACTTAAACTCTTCAATTACTCCCGTGCAGGTATTTCTCTTGTGTTCGCAGAATTTGGAGAATAATTGTAGAGCTATTATATATCAGATGTTTACTCTGTATCAAGCTCTGTGCTATGAAATATACATTTTACTGTCTCTGTGTAGATTTTTGAGACTCTGGTGCTCTAATATTCAGTTCTAGCTGGTTTCCCAGGCCTGTCATTTCTACCCTGAGATGTTTTTAAAAATTTGCTCCCTCCTCTTCATCTCTGTTACTATCTTAGTACCTGTTATATCTCTCCAGCATGACTTCAACTCCTTAACTGATCATTCCAGCCTCTAGTTCCACTTCTGGAAAACCCTTTTTTTTTCCTTTTATTATTCGATCTTCCCAAGCTGTAAATCCAATTATGTCTCATCTTGATTAAAATTCTTAACTGTCCCGGTAGTCTTCAGGACATAACAAAGTCTTCTACCTCCCATAAGTTAAAAAACAAGACCTTACAAAATATGCCTCTCCAGCACCATCTGTCACCTGTTCTCCCCTTCCCTCTCCTAGAGGGGATAAGAAAGGATTAACACTGGCGGTTGTGGATTCGAGCTGAGCTCTGTGGTCATTTGAGTGACCACAAGCTCACTCACTGGTGGTCACTGGTAAGTCACTTGTCCTCTTTAAGACCCCCACCACCGGCGCCTGGGTGGCTCAGTCATGATCCCAGTGTCTGGGGTCGAGTCCCACATTGGGCTCCCTGCTCAGTGGGAAGTCGGCTTCTCCCTTTCCCTGTATCCCTCCCCACTTTCCTTGCTGTCTCACACACACTCTCTCTCAAATAAATAAATAAAATCTTAAAAAAAAAAAGACAGCCCCCCCCCCCCCCGCCACTTCCAGACCTGTAAGAGGGAGCTAGTAACGGTATCAACTTTGCCATTCCACACCTAGCACATGGTAACTGCTGAATCAGTAGCAGCTACAGTTATTATTAACATCACTTTAGTCTATTCTTTACCTCTTGCTATTCTTCAAAGTACACTTCTGTCTGCAGTGTCCTTACTTTATTCTGGGTGTTAGTTCATCCTTCAGGAAACTTCCTGAGTTTGATGCCCCTACAATGTGTATTGGAGGTCTACATTTTGCTCTCAACCTATTTGAATAATTCTGTCAAAGTACCTGACTCACTGCTTTGTGACACCTTGTTAGCTGGCAGGACTCCTCCCTTCCTTCCTCAGCAGGATGCCAGTTCCCTGTAGGCAGAGTGTGGCTGTTCTGCTTTGTTGAATTAACATTTGTTAAGTGGAGCATCTACTGCAGGACAATGAGCAGGGGAGCCTTAGTTCAAAAGCTGGCCAGGAGGTAAATTGCAATAGAGAAATGTATTCCTCGAAGGTCCTGTGGGAAGGTCATGGAATGCCTGGAGAGGCCCCACCATGGGAAGGTTAAGGGAGAAGCAGACCTAGAGACAGACAAGCCCTAGGGCAGATGCCTTAATTACCTACAGGGTGGGGTGCTTTGGGATTCTGGTGGAGTGTTTCCGGTTCTTGGGCTAGGGTCTGATGGGTCAATTCAAACCAAAAGAGCAGAGTTTTGCTCCACAAGGGTTCTTATCTAAGGGATACAAAAGGGGATCCCTGGGTGGCTCAGGGGTTTAGTACCTGCCTTTGGCCCCAGGGTGTGATCCTGGAGTCCCAGGATCCACGAGTCCCGGGATCGAGTCCCGCGTCAGGCTCCCAGCATGGAGCCTGTGTCTCTATGATGAATGAATAAAATCTTTTAAAAAAAAATAAGGGATACATAAGATATACAGGGCCTGAGGACATGGGAGACTGGATCATAGGGCTATTGGAGAAGTGATATCGGGAGCTTACATTTCTTTGCCTGTGACTTTGCTGCTGGGCACAGAAGCTTGCTGGAGGGGCTAGTGTTGGTGCCAGACCTGTGCAGGCTGCTAGGCCACACAAAATGGACCCAGAGGGAGTAGTACCAAGATGTGGCTTAGCCAACTTCTTAATAGTGGGTTGTACTGATCTTTGCCTCATTAGCCAATGAAAGTGTCCCGCATACAGCAGGCACTCCATAAATGTTGCTAAAAGACATGAAATGAACCTTTTAGTTATTTTAGCATTTAAGACACCTGGGTGGCTCAGTGGTTGAGCGTCTGCCTTGGGCTCAGGGTGTGATCCTGGGGTCCTGGGATCGAGTCCCACATAGGGCTCCTTGCAAGGAGCCTGCTTCTTCCTCTGCCTCTGTCTCTGCCTGTCTGTGATTCTCAGGAATAAATAAAACCTTTAAAAAAAAATAGATTTACTACAGTGAGACCTGAAGGCACATTTTCACTTTACTTTCTTTCTTTCTTTTTTTAATTTTATTTATTTATTCATGATAGTCACACAGAGAAAGACAGAGAGGCAGAGACACAGGCAGAGGGAGAAGCAGGCTCCATGCACCGGGAGCCTGACGTGGGACTTGATTCCGGGTCTCCAGGATCGCGCCCTGGGCCAAAGGCAGGCGCCAAACTGCTGCGCCACCCAGGGATCCCTTCACTTTACTTTCTAACAGTAACTGACAAACTGAATTCTGATTTTCTATCTCTGTGCTCAGTGTTTCCTTGTAGGAACTGCTTCCCTCATCTCAAATTTAACCCTTTCCCTCCCTCAGAGCTCTTCTAAATTCCATTGCCTTTATGAGGTCCACTTGCATCCACTCAGGTTAAAATAATCTTCCACTCTGTCAACAATCACAGCATTTTTATCAGTGTCATTTTTAAAGGCATTTATTATGTTCTACTGTGTTTGGTCCAGATTTTATCAGTATTGGAATGTCCATTCCTTGATTGCAAGATTGGGCCCCTGAAGCTTGGAGCATAAATGTTTAAAACGTGTCAGTGTCCTGAAGGTGGTCCTAAATACAGGGGATTCCTGTGTGCACTATAATATCCATAGGGCCTCTTAAAAGGGAATGAAAGAGAGAAAAGTACTGTTTTCTCAATTAACCACGCTCAGGGAAAATCCTTCATGTTGCTAACTTACTGATGAAATAAAATTTTTCTATAAAAATCATGCCTTAATGATATTAAAAATATATTATATATTAAACATATGAAATGTAGGTAGAGGTTATAGGTGATATATTATTATAACAAATGTCTATTCCTGGGATCCCTGGGTGGCGCAGCGGTTTGGCGCCTGCCTTTGGCCCAGGGCGCGATCCTGGAGACCTGGGATCGAATCCCACGTCGGGCTCCCGGTGCATGGAGCCTGCTTCTCCCTCTGCCTGTGTCTCTGCGCCTCTCTCTCTCTCTGTGACTATCATAAATAAATAAATAAAAAAACAAAAAAAAACAAATGTCTGTTCCCCTACCAAAATGTGTGTATGATGGACTAAAGCCTAATTTCAAAGTTTTCTTCAGTTTGCAAGTTTTTGTTACAAAATGTCTTATAAGTTTTTCTGAGGATGTTTTCTTAAAGTGGCTGCTCTCTTTAAATTCTTTTTTTTTTATTTTAAAATTTAAAAATTAAAATTAAATTTTAAAATAAAAAAAAGTGGCTGTTCTCTATCATACTCAGGTATCTACAATTTCTTTGTAGCATCAATCTTTTGTCTTAGTTTGTTCTCAGTTACGTATTCAGGTAATGATCTACTGATATCTAGTTAATTTTATTATTACATAACAGTAACATATTTGAAAAATATTCCTAGATAATAGCAAGTGAATATTTATTGGTCTTTAGGGGATGAGAAAAATAAGATTGCTTATTGTTAACTATTTCAACACATTTCACTCTTGGATGTATTTTTTTTTAATAGTGATGCATGGTATTATTGAATGCCACAATTCTTTCAATACTATCTGTAATATAGGGGATCCCTGGGTGGCTCAGCGGTTTCGCGCCTGCCTTTGGCCCAGGGTGCGATCCTGGAGACCCGGGATTGACTCCCGCATCGGGCTCCCGGCATAGAGCCTGCTTCTCCCTCTGCCTCTCTCTCTCTTCTATGTCTATCATAAATAAATAAATCTCTAAAAAAATATATCTTCAATACCATCCGTAATATCAAAATGTAAAGATGAATTCTGAAGTTCCTGATCTTAATAAAATTATGAACAATTGTCACTAGAAACAAATTCTTGTCAGTGTGTCCCTCAGAATATTGCTAATTTTTTTTTTGAAGGTTTTATTTTTTATTTGACAGAGAGACTGTGAGCACACAAGAAAGGGAGTGGGAGAGGAGCCCACTGTGGGGCTTGATCCCAGGACTCTGGGATCATGACCTGAGTGTGGAACCAACTGAGTCACCCAGGAGGCCCTATTTTATTTTATTTTTTTAAGATTTTATTTGTTTGAGAGAAAGAGAGAGCACAAGTGGGGGGAGAGAAGAGAGGCAGAGAGAGAAGCAGACTCCCCTCTGAGCAGGGAGCCCAACGTGGGGTGCCCCAGTATATTGCTCATTCATAATTAAAATCCTTGATAGTTTATACCTGTTATCACTCAGAATATCTATACCGATTTATAAATAAAATAATGTAAACCTTTATCCTGCTTTGTTAAAAATCTTTTTAAAAGATTTTATTTAAGTGAATAAGAGTGGGCGAGAGAGAGCACAGAGGGAGAAGCAGACTCCCCTCTGAGCAGGGAGCCCGACGTGGGGCTCTAGCCCAGGACCCCAAGCTCACAATCTGAGCCGAAAGCAGACGCTTAACCGACTGAGCCACCAGGTGCCTCTGTTAAAATTTTATTAGAAAAAAAAAAAAATAGGCAAAATATAGAGGCTTTCCCAAGAACTCTTCCTCCACTGGAGTCTCACCCATGCATACGCAGTCATACCAGGAGCTTGGTCAGCCACAGCCGCCACTCCAACCTCCTCAGGCCTTCCAGAGTACCCGCCATCCTTCTCCAGACACACTGGTCCTCATGAGTCTTTCCTTCCTCCAGCTAAGACTCTATAATAGAGTCAAGACTCTATAATTCATTATTTCCATGAGCGTTGCCAATATCACAAGTCGCCCTGCTGCTCTGTTTTCATCACATTGTTCTGGATGAATCCTGAGGTCTTCATCAGGCATGTTAACTGCTGCTGAAGAGGACACAAGAAGCCAGAGAGGAACCACTTTTATATCCATCATCTCCACTCACCACCCAGCAAGCCTGCTGCATTTCTGTCATCAGCTTGCTGCCTCATGCTCCGCCATCACTGGTTCTTACTTTTTCTACTCACCTCTGGTTTCAGATCTTTCTCTTTTGCATTTTCAGCAGGTGGCCTTGCCTCTTACATTACAGAAAAGAGAAGTCATCAGATGGTGTATCCCTCAACATCCCAGCACCAAACTAGAGTCCTATCTAATCCACGTCCCACCCTGCTCACCCTCATCCTCCTCTTCCCTCCTGCAGCCATGGAAAGCACGGCCATTCCTTCATCTGTGTTGTGGGTCCCGGCCGTCCCTTCTTACTTTCTCAGGAACCTGAAACTGCCACTTAAGCATTTTCTTCATTCTCCTTGCTCTCTGGATTACTTATCACCAAGGATGGAGGTTTAAATGCTGATAAGACTACATACTAAAACAAACACCACACACCCGTGCATTTCTCAGTGAATGCTCTCAAACCAGTCTTTTGTGGTCCGCATTTCTGATCCATTATTTTCTTTTTTAATATTTTTAATTGTTTTATTTATTTAAAGTAAACCCTATACCCAACAGGGTGCTTGACCCAATATCAAGAGTTGCATGCTCCATCAACTGAACCAGCCAGGCACCCTATCTGATCCATTATTTTCCATTCACATTTCAATCCACTCTAATCTATTTTATACCTTCTTTAAAATAGCCATCTGGGTGCCTGTGTGGTTCTGTCCGTTAAGCATATGACTCTTGATTTCAGCTCAGGTCATGATCTCCGGGTCTTGGGATCAAGCTCTGCCTCAGGCTCTGTCCTCATTACAGAGTCTTGCTGGAGATTCTCTTTCTCCTTCTCTCCCAAATAAATAAATCTTTAAGAAAATAAAATAAAATAAAATAAAATAGCCATCAATCACCTTCAGCTTTCTAAATTAAGGTTTTTTTATTCTTCCTTTTTTTTTTTTTTTCCCTCAGGAGAATTTAACAACTGACTACTTGGGCTACAAAAATCTCTTCCTTTAAATTTCTGACAGCATACTTCTACTTTTCCACTAAGTTTGCAGCTAACCCTCTGACTCCTAGGCAGGCTTAATCATACTTAAAAGGCTTGCAAGCTCTAGTTTTTCTCTGCCCTCTTCTACTGTTTTAAGCATTCCTTTTTTTTTTTTTTTTAAGGTTTCAGCATTTACTTTTTTTTTTTTTTTAATTTTTATTTATTTATGATAGTCAGAGAGAGAGAGAGAGAGAGAGAGAGAGGCAGAGACACAGGCAGAGGGAGAAGCAGGCCCCATGCACCGGGAGCCCGACGTGGGACTCGATCCCGGGTCTCCAGGATCACACCCCGGGCCAAAGGCAGGCGCTAAACCGCTGCGCCCCCCAGGGATCCCTTTTTTTTTCATTCAAGTGTTGTTGAAACAGTGTTTCAACCATTCATTTGGCCTCAATCACCTCTTTACATTGACTGATAATATTCTAGGGGGCGGGGTGGGGGGGAGACCATCCAAATGAGAACAAGTAAAGCCTATTTATTCAGAGTTTGCTTGAGCAAGGAGTCAGCCACTGTCATTCATATTTGGCAGAGGACCAAGAATAGGCAAGGGAGTTAGAAAGTTTTATGGTGAAAAAAGCCTTCCGGCTTTGAGGTATGGGGAAGTTGGAGTCAGGCTACCTAGAAGTAGGGCTTCCTATGTGATTGGTTTGGGGTGCATATATGGCTTTCTTTGTTTAGTCCAGAATTCTAATCAGAGGAAAGATGGGGCAAAATTAGGGAACCTGGTAGTTATGGAACAAATCTTGACCATTTGAGGCCAGTTGCTCCATAGATTATGGTTTGGCTTCCTGGACTGGTTGCTATAGAGTTGTGGGTCAGGGTTCTGTTTTAACATATGGTCAGGCCATTGTCCATTTGTCTGTTCAGTCTCTCCATTCCAGATTTATTTCATCTCTAGTTCACAACTCGAAGGCCTCTCTACTGTCTGCCTTGCACCATCCTCCTCATATCTACTTTTGCTTCTCTTCTATCCATTCTTCATATTACAGCTTCATACCACTCAAGACCCTTAAGGTTTTTCTCATTACTGTTACATTTAAAATAAAACTTTATTTTTTTAAGACTATATTTTTAAGTAATCTCTACACCCAGCATGGGGCTTGAACTTACAAACCCAAGCACGTGCTCCACCAACAGAGCCAGCCTGGTGCCCCAAAATAAAATTCTTTTTTTTCTTCCCAAAGTAAAATTATTATTTTTTTAAAGATTTTATTTATTTATTCATGAGAGACACAGAGAGAGCAACAGAGACATAGGCAGAGGGAGAAGTAGAATCCCTCCAGCAGGG
The DNA here is from genome assembly GCF_003254725.2 of Canis lupus dingo. Classification (NCBI taxonomy): domain Eukaryota; kingdom Metazoa; phylum Chordata; class Mammalia; order Carnivora; family Canidae; genus Canis; species Canis lupus. The sequence continues at coordinate 61,102,917 of NC_064257.1, forward strand.
AGCCCGATGTGGGACTCGATCCCAGGACTCCAGGATGCCAGGATCACGACCTGAGCCAAAGGCAGACACTCAAACCCTGAGCCACCCAGGCGTCCCTCAAAATAAAATTCTTAATGTAGCCCATAAAACTGTGCATGATCGAGCATCTCTCCAACCCTATCCAACGTGACTCACTGACTGTATCTGTGAGTTTATCAAGTATGTCCTGTTTTCTTTTCACTTCAGAGCTTTCACATATTATTTCTCTGGATCTAGGATCTAGGTTGTTCTAGCCCTTCTCTTCACCTAGTTTATTCCTACTCAATCAAGAAGACTTTGATCGAATGTCACTTCACTTGTGTGTGCACATACGTGTGCGTGTGTGCGCACATGCACATGTACCATTTATAACATCTCTCATTACAATAGCCCGAGGAACTATGGAGTTCTTTAGGTTTCATGTTTCATTATATAGTGTAATTGTAGGGGCTCTTGGCTGGCTTAATGGGTAGAGCATGCGACTTGATCTCAGAGTTGTGAGCCCCACATTGTGTGCAGAGATTCCTTAAAAATAAAATCTTTTTTTAAAAAAGGAAGGAAATTGTATTAGAGCTTTCAACTTTATGTGTACTCATTTTTTTCTCTAATAGTAACATTTTTATATATATAAATTATATATATGTAAACACAGGTAATTTAAACACACGTGTAATGCATTTATCATCTTGCCTCTTGAGGTTGCTAAACTTAGATGCATTTATTTGTGGATCTAGAGATAGTCCTTTTTTTTTAAGATTTTTTTTTTTTAAAGTAATTTCTACACCCAGCATGTGGCTCAGACTTAAAATCCCAAGATCAGGAGTCACAAGACCTATAGACTAAGTGAACCAGGCACCCTAGAAGACAGCCTTTTTGAATGACTTCAGTTTCATTGTCTGGGCAGCCTTCATTTATTTAACTTGGTTTTTGGTGGATGTTTATTTATTTATGCTATTTTGAATAGTGCAATGAACATGTATGCACTCATCTTGCACGCTTGTACATTTACTTACAAAACATTTCTAAAAGAATCACTGGGACATGCATGTTTTTTAATGTTTTGGATATTCACATAGTATAAAATTTACCCATTTAAGTTGTACAGTTTAATGGTTTTACTATATTTAAGTAATTGTGCAACATCATGGTAATTATTTATAAAAAGCATTTTCATCACCCCATAAAGAAATACTCATACCGATTAGCAGGCACTCCCCTTTTCTCCCCAGCTCTCTAATCCTAGACAACCACTAAACTACTAATACTACAGATTTGCCTATTCTGGACATTTTATATAAATATTCTTATATTTTTTTTCTCTTACAATCAGCTTGTTTCACTTAGCTTAATGTTTTCAAGATCTATCCATATAGTAGCAGATATCGGTACTCATTACTTTTAACTGACTAAATAAAATCCTATTGTATAGAAAAATCACATTTTGTTTATCCAGTCATTATTATTTTCACTATTTGGTTATTAGGAATAATTCTACTCTGAACATTCATTTATAATATTTTTAAGTTTATTTATTTATAATCTCTACACCCAACATGGGGCTTGAACTCATGACCCCAAGATCAAGAGTTGCATGTTCTACTGACTGAGCCAGCCAGGCGCCCCTAGTTCATAAAATTTTTGTTTGAACAGATGTTTTCATTTCTCTTGGGTATTTACCTAAGAGTGAAATTACTGGGTTATATGATTATTCTATGTTTAACTTATTGAGGAACTATTTTCCATAGTGGTTGAAGCATTTTACATTCCTACCCTATAAAGGTTCCAATTTCTCCACATCCTCACCAACACTTTTTATTATAACCATCCTAGAGGTTGGTAGAGTAGTCCAACCTCCCCGCCCCCGCCCCAATTTATCCATGATCTTGTTGTTCATGGTTTCAGGTACCTGCAGTGAATTTTGGTTCAGAAGATGATTCTCCTTCTGACCTGTCTTAGAAGGTCAATAGTTGCACAATACATTACAATGCCATTCCCCTCACTTCATCTCAATATGTAGACTTTTTTTTTTTTTAAGATTTTACTTATTTATTCATGAGAGACATAGAGAGAGAGGCAGAGACACAGGCAGAGGGAGAAGCAGGCTCCATGCAGAGAGCCCGACGCAGGACTCGATCCTGGGTCTCCAGGGTCAGGCCCAGGCTGAAGGCGGCACTAAACCACTGAGCCACCCGGGCTGCCCTCATTATATAGACATTTTACCATCTCACATTACAACAAGAAAGGATGGGTATAGTGTAGTATCTTGAGAGAAAGACCACATTCACATAACTTTTATTACACTTTGTTATAATTACCATATTTTGTTATTAGTTATTGTTAATCTCTTACTGTGCCTAATTTATAAATTAAATTTTATCATAGATATGTATGAATAGGAAAAAAACAGTATATATAAGGTTTGGCCCTATCCATGGTTTCAAATATTCACTGGGGCCTTGGAACACATCGTTGAGATAAGAGCGACTACTATTATCTCATTGTGATTTCGATTTGCATGTTCCTAATAACTAATGATGTTGAACAGCTTTTCATGTACTTCGGCCATTTGTCTACCTTCTTTGGAGAAATGTCTTCAAAATCTTTGCCCATGTTTCAATTGGGTTACTTGTCTTTGTTTTGAGTTATAAGAATTCTATTTTGAATACAAGGCCTTATCAGAGATATCATTTGTAGTTATTATTTTTTCAAACATTTTATTTATTTGTTTGAGAGAGAGTGCACAGCAGGGGAGCAGCAGGCAGAAGGAGAGGAGAAGCAGGCTCCCCAGTGAGCAGGAGCCCGATGCAGGGCTCGATGCAGGGCTCAATGCAGGGCTCAATGCAGGGCTCTATCCCAGGATCCTGAATCATGACCTGAATGCAAAGGCAGATACTTAACTGGTAGAGCCACCCAGGCACCCCTATGATTTGCAATTATTTTTTTTCCCATTCTTTGGGTTGTCTTTTCACTTTAGTAGGGTCTATCCTTGAGCATAAAAACTGTTAGTTTTGGGCAGCCCGGATGGCTTAGCAGTTTAGCACCGACTTCAGCCCAGGGCGTGATCCTGGGGACCCAGGATCGAGTCTCATGTCAGGCTCCTTGTATGGAGCCTGCTTCTCCCTCTGCCTGTGTCTCTGCCTCTCTCTGTATCTCTCATGAATAAATAAATAAATAAAATATTTTAAAAAATTGTTAGTTTTGTTAGAGTCAGATTTGTCTGTTTTTCCTTTCGGCTTCTTGTGCTCTAGGCCTCATGTTTTTTTTAAAGAACAGGCAGAGGGAGAAGCAGACTCCGTGCAGGGAGCCTGACGTGGGACTCGATCCCAGGACTCCACTGAGCCACCTGGGCTGCCCTAGGCTTCATGTTTTAAAATCACTGACTAGGGGATCCATGGGTGGCTCAGCGGTTTAGCGCCTGGCTTGGGCCCAGGGCGTGATCCTGGGGTCCCGAGATGAGTTCCGCATTGGGCTCCTTGCGTGGAGTCTGCTTCTCCCTCTGCTTCTGTGTCTCTCATGAGTAAATGAATAAAATCTTTAAAAAAAAAAAAAATCCACTGACTACTCCAAGGTTACAAATATAACTTACACCCATATTTTCTTCTAAGAGTTTTGTAGTTTTATCACATTATGGCTGAGTTATGAATTGTTCATCACTAATGTATAGAAATACAATATGATTTTTGTTTATTGATCCTAAATCTTGTGAACTTAGTGAAATTGATTCATTCTCATAGTTTTTAGTAGGTTCCTTAGGATCTGCTGTGTATGAACTCATGTCATCAGCAAATAGATACTTTTTTTTTTTTAAGGTTTTGTTTTTAAATAATCGCTACCCCCAATTTGGGACTTGAACTCAAAACTCCAAGATCAAGAGTCACATCCTCTATAGAGTAAGCCAGCCAGGCGCCCCTACTTCCTTTCTAATCTGGATGTCTTTTATTTCCCTTCCTTGCCTAATTGCCCTAATTAGAATCTCTTGTACAATGCTGTATAGAAGTGGTGAGAACAGTCATCTTTGTCTTAATTTGATTTTAGATGGAAAGCATTCAGTCTCTCACCATTAAGTATGTTAACTGTGGGTCTTTTTAAATGTGCTTTATCAGGTTGAAAAAGTTCCCTTTTATTCCCAGTTTGTTGAAAGTTTTTATTGTGAAAGAGGAGTACTGAATTTTAACTTTTTTTTCCTCTGTAACTATGGAGATTATCTGCATTTTTGTCTTTTATTCTATTGAAATTGTATGTGACATTAAATTATTAAATGTTTGGGGGAAAAACTGAACATTTGGTAAAACTCACCAGTGAAGTTATCTGGACTAAGGCTTTTTTTTCTTTTTTAAAATCTTTTATTTAAGTTCAATTTAATTAACACATTCTGTATTATTAGTTTCAGAGGAAGAATCCAGTGATTCATCAGTTGCATACAACACCCAGCGCTCATCACATCAAGTACCCTTCTTTCTGCCCATCATCCATCCAGTTACCCATTCCCCCACCCATTTCTCTTCCAGCAACCCTGTTTCCCATAGCAAAGAGTCTCTTATGGTTGCCTGCCTCTGTTTTTGCCTTTTTAAAATTTTTCCTTCCCTTCCTCTATGTTCATCTGCTTTGTTTCTTAAATTCCACATATGAGTGAAATCATACCTAGAGCTTTTCTTTGTGGGAAGTTTTTTAAATTGTTAGTATGATCATTTTTACTTGTTTGTAAAACAAGTAAAAATGCTTACTCAGATTTTTTATTTCTGAGGCACCTGGCTGGCTCAATCAGTAGAGCATGTGACTCATGATCTTGGGGTTGTGAGTTTGCCCCACGTTACACATACAATTTTGTTAAAATTATTACTTTCTACAATTTTAGGTCCTTTAAGTCTGAGAGAAGGAAGAAGAAATACATATAGAGTTGTTGCATTAGCCTTCTTATTTACCACTTCCAGTTCTTGTCATTAGGTATTTCTGGTGTCTCTGTCTGTTCAGGGTGCTCTAACAAAGTATACCACAGACTAGGTAGCTTATGAACAGAAATTTATTTCTCCCAGTTGGGGAGGCTGGTTCATAGATGTCTATCTTTTCACATGGTGGAAGGGACTAAGGAACTCTTTGGATTCTACTCTATAAGGGCACTAATCCCAGTCGTGAAGGCTCTACCCTTGTGGCTTACTCACCTCCCAAAGGTCCCACCTCCAAATACTATCACATCGCCAATCAGGTTTCAATATGTGAATTTGGGGAGCACACAAACATTCCATTTACAGCACTTAAATCAGTGTTTCACCATTTGCTCTATTCTCTCAATTTCCATATTCTCTCAATTTCCAAAGACTTTAAAAGCCTTTTTTTTTTTAAAGTAGGTTCCATTCCCAACATGGAGCCAATGTTGCGCTTGAACTCTCCACCTGAGATTAGAACCTGAGCTGAGATCAAGAGTCCAACATTGACCAACTGACTCATCCAGGAACCTTTTAAAATACATTTTTAAAGAAAACTTTAGTGGCACCTGGCAGGCTCAGTTGGAAGTGTAACTCCTGATCTCAACATTGTGAGTTTGAACCCCATGTTGAGTGTACAGATTACTAATAAATAAATAAACTTAAAAAAAAAAGGTTTTTCATCAGCTAAGGTTGTTTCACTGGGAAGAAGGGTCACAGAGCTTCTTATAACATTTAAGAACCCTCCAGGTTATACATTTTTTTTTAAGTGAATTCTGTGGCCACCATGGGCTTGAAGTTACAACCCCCAAGGGATCAGGAGTTGCTCACACTACTTCCTGAGCTGGATAGGTGCTCTCGATTATGCATATTTTAAACATGCATACCTAGTAATATATTGCTCTGTAGAAAAGCTACACCACCTTATATTTCCAATAGCAAGTTATGAGAAAGTGTATTCCCCTCGCTTTTGCCAACACTGCATGTTAACAATGTTTTTAACCTTTGCAATCTGATGAGCAAAAAGACCATCTTGTTTTTATGTTCTAAATTTAGGCAGCCTGAGGTGATTACTAGAAGAGGCATACTTGCATTGTTTTTTACTGCTAAATTTGTTATGTTGACACCTCACCATGAGTGTCAGGAAAGTGAAATGTTAAGGAGGTGGAAGCTTCCAAAAATGCCTTCACGTCTTCTGGAGGGGGCCAAAACAAATTGCCTAGGGAAACCTTGTTACCAAGAATTGTCTTCCTGTAAAAGAACCATTTTTCTCTTTAAAAAGGAGTTTTACGAGGGTGGGGATGAATGGGTGACAGGCACTGAGGGGGGCACTTGACGGGATGAGCACTGGGTGTTATTCTGTATGTTGGTAAATTGAACACCAATAAAAAATAAATTTATTATTAAAAAATAAAAATAAAAAATAAAAAGTAGTTTTATGTTGCCCTACCGTTTATTTAAAACATCGCTAAGCACTAATTATTAAGTAGTTTCTTAACGTCAGAAGTTTCCCATGGACCGTTTTACCTGTTAAAATACCTCAAATTAAGATAATTGCTTCTGGAGGTGCCTGGTTGTCAGTAGAGCATGTGACTCTTGGTCTCGGGGTTGTGAGTTCAAGCCCCAGGTTCGGCATGAAGCCTACTTGAGAAAAAGATACTGGTTCTGGTATGTTTTCGTTGGCCTCCTCCAAATAAATTGTCTTACCTGGTACAAATATCGGGAATCAAATCCAAAATATTAAGAAAAAAATAGCTGAGACTGCTACTGTGGATCACTGAGCAAAGGGTGAAAAATAATTTAATGAAAAAAAATATCTTTAACAAATTCAGACTTTTGAAGGAAAATAGGTGTTTCTATATTGAAAGGTAAGAAAATATAAAATTGCTTTCAGTGCACTGAAAAACCTTGGCAAATTTTCATAACGTGTTATCTGTTAAAAAGAAATTAAGAAAAAAATAAAAAGAAATTAAGCATGGGTAAATTGGTTCTTATTATAATATATTTCTTTCTCCTTTGCCTTCCCAATGTAGATCTTCTCTAGGTAACCACACCTGGTCTGCCATAAGAGGAGTGAAGGAAAGATACCCACCCACACCATAGTGTGATTGCTTAGAAGTTCCTGTACAAAAAGGAATCATTTGAAAGCATCTGGGATGGTTTACTGGTTTTACAGGATTCTCCCTCATTTCCCTTCAGAGGGGAAAATAACAAATTCAAAAGCAATTCTTGTCTGAAGCACAATTATTTGGTTGCATAACAAAAATCTTTTTCTGCACATTACTATTCAGAGGATAAAAAGAAAAATACTTTTTAATGTCTTAGAACTCTCCGGTAATAAAAAGTATAAGAATTTAAAACTTTTCTTTCATCGTCTTATAATTCTCCAAAAGTATTAAAATAAATATTTGTATGTTTAAGTGTTCTTTTTCCAAAAATGCTAAAGCTGAAATCAAATGCTTTTGACCATTTGGCTTTACAGAATAGGGAAACATTAATTGGTTATAATTGATTATTTATATGGAGAGACTAAGAAAGAAGCTATTGAGGGATGCCTGATGGTTCCGTGGTTGAGCGTCTGCCTTTGGTCAGGGCATGATCCAGGGTCTGGGGATCAAGTCCCACGTCCAACTCCCTGTCAGGAGCCTGCTTCTCCCTCTGCCTATGTCTCTGCCTCTGTGTCTCTCATGAATAAATAAATAAAATCTAAAAAAAAAAAAAAAAAGCTATTGATTACTACCAATTTTATATTGTGGGCTTTAATGTTTGTGAAAGTATTTTTTTTATTTTGAATAATATCCATAAAGTTGTAAAAAAAAGGTTTGAAATACTAATGAAAATGTCCATTTCTGATATCTCTCATCATGTAATTATAAGAAGCCAATGTCTGATTTCCTTTGAAGTTCTTTTAGGTCTTCTTAAGTTGTTAATTTGTATTTATTAAAAGACAGCTCAGTAGCATAAAGTTTTTATTTTGCTGTAAGTTAATTCCAGGTGTGAAAATTACAAATTCTTTTCTTGATTAGAAAATTTGCACTGTAAACATTATAGAGTAGAAGAAACCATAAACCATTAACCCTTATTTTGATAAAATAAAAAATTGGGATTTGTAAACTATAAAGAATTTGAGATAGAAATTCTGAAATCACAGAATTTGTCTCCTTTCATAGTTTATTAATGTCTTTTGGGATGGAAAGTTTCTATAAAAGCACTGTAATTAACTTTAAGCACAAAAGATGCTTTATGAAATGTTTTACCTCATTTAAATTGGATACTTTGGGGAAATTCTAAGTAATTTTCTGGATAAATTGTAATTCTTTTATATAAGTGCATTTCAGTAGAAATATAAGCTATTACCATTTACATTTATGTTTAAAACATGTATGTTTATATATTTTGTACAACAAACAAAGAAAAGCAATACTTTATATAGTTCAGATACAGCTCATTGAATAGAAGCCAAGTTTTTCAAGTACAGACTCACATTCACAAAGTTAAAAACCAGCCATACCATTGCAAGGTAATTAAATGGTTGTAGATTTCTGCTCATACAACAGCAATAAGTTTTCAATAGACATTTGACTGTCTAGCTGTCCTTTTGTACAGGAAATGTTCAAAGTGTTGAACACAGCCTAGTAGAAATGCTTCTGATACTTGTCTTTATTTCCAATTTTTTGTTCATTTTAATTGAGGCATTTAAGACTCTGCATCCTTGATACATACCCTACCACTGGAGATTTTTTACTTAATTCAGGATTAGGGGAATAAGGGCAAAGATTCTCTTAAAATTATAAAAATTCTGCTATCAGTGGCATGTATGCTGAAAGTGGCATACCAGAACAAATTCATGACAATGGACCCAAATTTATTCACTGATAGTTGGAGGGGGAGACCAGAGGAGTGTCAATATGTATACTTTAAACTTAACTTTCACTATGATTTGGTGTTTTGTTGTTTTTCTTTAAAAATTTCTATTAAAAGTTCTTTGTAAATTCCAACATATTCAGAATACAAAGGAAAATAGATTTTACATAGTTTAATCAAGATGGTTAAGGGGAACAGAAGTAATGGTGCTGCCCCAGTTTGGGGCCATGAGGTGAGTCAGTGAAGTGGAGCAGATGGCAAGTGGTAGACCAAATAAGAATTGTAATGTTGATCTTTCTCTCTTGGCTCACTTCCTTTCAAACTCTGAATTCAATCAGTGGTCTTTGGTTCCATTCTGGCACTATTTTTATTCCTTCACAGGGCCGGCCAGGACTAGAATATCTGGACAAAAAATTTAAGGGTGTGCTCAAAACCTCACTAAACGAGATAAATAATATTTTAACACCATTAAAAAAAATTAACACCAAAAAATGTATGATGAACAATAGCAAATTTTAAAATAAAGACAGGATCAATTGACCCATGTTAGAGCCTGAGGCAAAAAGAAAAAATTAGTAATTTTAATCCAGTAAGAAAAACGTTATTTTAGCATATTGCTGAGTTCCAGGCTTTGTTTCTTCCCTTTGTTCTCACTTCCATAAATGACCTCACCCCCTAAACTCTAGATCTGTATCCCATTTTCCATTCCTGGCTTCCACCCAGCCAGAATGTTCATGGAAAGAACACTGGATTCTAGCCCTGGCTTCTTTTTACATCTAAATTCTCATCCTACTATAAAATCATAATTGAATTCCAAGGAGTCTTGGTAAGTGGTAGTGAGGTTGATGATTTGAGGCTCTGGTCCCTGTCAACTGCTCGACAGAAAAGTCCTCACCCTCCTCTGGAAGTTATTTGATTGCACACTTAAGAATCCACAAGAACTACCTATGCTGTCTCCTTACTACATATTTAGGGAGTATTACAAAACTCAGGTTTTACAAGTTCTCATAGTACTTTATATCAACTGTTTTGTGTCATTTGCTATGTAGTTGGTGGTTATAGAATATTCTCAAAAGTTTTTAATTTGGTAATGGGTAAAGAATATTTTGCTATGTATCCATTTCTCAACTTTTCCATTCTTAATGTAACATTTCCTTGAAGCATGTGTTAATATGTTAGTTTCCATGCTATTATTTCTTCCAGTGACGTGTTAAAATTTTTGTTTCATAACTCAAATAGTTATGCTTAACTAAATATGAGCTGAGCCATATATATCATGGAAGGTTCAAACTGAGCCTTAAGTATCATGGAAGGTTCAAATATAAGTAAACCAAAACAAAAATATTTTATGATTCAGGGGATCCCTGGATGGCTCAGCGGTTAAGCATCTGCCTTCAGACCAGGGCGTGGCCCTGGAGTCCCAGGATCAAGTCCCACATCAGGCTTCCCTGCATGGAGCCTGCTTCTCCCTCTGCCTATGTCTCTGCCTCTCTCTCTCTCTCTCTCTGTGTGTGTCTCTCATGAATAAATAAAATCTTTAAAAAAATATTTATGATTCTTTAGCATTCAAGAACTTTTAATATTATCTTTGAAAAATAAAAAAAGTCCCAAACTTGTAATATGATGAAAAAAAAAGTGTTTTCTATTAAAATACTCTTCCCTCTAATGAGATTGTGGATGATTGCTCTTGTCCATATTGTGATTTTTGGAGTTCTGCTTTTAGAGTACCTGAGCCGCGTTTTAAAAATTATTTAGATTGGGGCGGGGGACCTGGATGGCTCAGTCAGTTAAGCATCTGACTCTTGATTTCGGCTCTGGTCACCATCTCAGGGTCATGAGATCAAGCTCCACCCTGGGCCTGAAGTCGGCTTAAGATGCCCTCTCTCCCTACCTCCACCCACCTCCCACCTAAAAATAAAATAATAAAATAAAATAAAATAATAAAATAGAGGGAAAAAAACTTATCAGGTTTACTGTTTAATTTAAAAAGTGCACTTGAGGGATGTCTAGGTGGCTCAGTTAAACATTCAACTCTTGATTTCAGCTCAAGTCATGAATAGGATTGTAGGATCAAGCGTCAGGCTCCCTGCTTAGAGGGTGGGGGGAGGGAAGTCTGCTGCTTGAGATTCTGTCACTCTTCCTCTGCCCCCCACCCCACCTCTCTCTCTCAAAATAAATAAATAAATCTTTTAAAAAATTTTAAATAAAAAGTGCACTTGTTAAAAGAAAGGGATGGGGGGCGGGGAGAAGAGGGTCAGCCTTTTGCAAAGTAATTTCCTTTGAGGTAGTGGCTATGGTGGCCATGGTTCAGTCATGGGACACGCAGCTCTTTGTCCGCACCCAGGAGTGGCATGCCCTGGAGGTGACTGGCCAGGAGATGGTGGCCCAGATCAAGGCTCAGGGAGCCTCGTTGGAGGTTATCATTCCAGAGGATCAAGTTCCTGGCAGGCCCGCCCTAAAGGCTGAGGCTATCCTAGGTCACTGTTGAGTGGAGGCTCTGACTATCCTGGAAGTAGCTGGCCGCACGGCTGGAGGTCAAATCCATGGTTCCCTGGCCTGTGCTGGGAAAGCAAGCAGACAGACTGCCACAGTGGCTGAGCAGGAGAAAAAGACAGCTGAGCCAAACCCCAGATGCCAAACTGGCACTTTGTCAATGTTGTACCCACCTCTGGCAAGAAGGGCCCCGACACCAACTCTTAAGTCTGCTGTAACCCAGGCTTTCTCCAAAAAAGCCACTTAGTTCAGTGGGGGGGGGGGGGGGGGGGGCTTTACAAATGAGAGAAAATGGTGGGTTTTTTGTTTTGTTAGTTTTTCTCATACCTGCTGTTTCTAAATCTCATTTCTGCTCTTAGGGAAACAGAAATAGGCATTTTTGGATGAATTTATAGTGAGTGTGTGTGTGTGTGTGTGTGTGTGTTTTGATACTGTATTTGCCATGTCAGACACTAGTGCTTTAACTCATTAAAAAAAAACTCCTTTAGAGCTCCAAGAAGTCAGGTTGTACCACTTCATGAGCAGCTATGAAGGCGCTCACAGGAGTTGTGTCTTTCCACAGTAGCAGCTTTATTTAAAACAAGGTTAACATAATTATAAAGCAGGTTCAGGATCCCAGACTCGATGACATTTCACCATGTGATTAAGTTGTCGACTTAGGCTATGCACAGAGCAGAACACAAGTCCCACAACAAACGAGGTAACACAGAGGGTAGGAAGTTAACGAACCAAACGGGAAGTGAGTCTGGGTGCGCAGTTGAGGTAAGACCTGGGTCTGGTCCAGGTCAGCTCCCAGCACTCCGGGCCTACTATGTTTGAGCAGCGAAGGCTCTCTATTCTGTCGGGAGATCAGTCGGGCAGAGCCTGTGGCGGCAGCTGCCTTTTCTTAAGGGGTCAGACACAGAGGAGTCGATGTCTGAAGACTCTGACAGTTTGCTGCCAAAATCCTCCCTTTTTAAAGGGACTTAATTAGTCTTGGGCCCCTGCACAACTCCTTTGCTTCCACTTATCAGTTCTGGGGTGTCCTCAGCAGCTGCTGGTCTGAGAGATATCCGGTAGCTGCAGTGCCCCTACTTGACATGAGTGACTCCATCTTACACTCTACATACTGTCACCCCCCAACCCCATTTTTTTTTAGTAGATGAGAAACAGGTACAAAAAGATAATCTGCCAAGGGTTACACAAAGCAGTGCTTGCTTTTGAATTCTGGGAAGCCTGCTTGCAAAGCCAGAGCGTAACCACTCTCCTCTCTACATGCCGAAGCACACAAATACACGCATGTGCACCTGCACATACACACATATACATGGGTCATGCTACATATTAAGACTTTGCTGTGTGCCTGCGCCCTTGCAGACCTTTACGGTCATGCATGAAGGCAGGGAGAGGAAGAGCAGCTTGCTGAAACAAGATGGCGCAGCCAGAGACCGGGATTACAAGGCATCTCAGAGGGTAACAGGCATGGAAACTAATCCTCTGCTGAGAAACTAGGCCACTGATAACTAGGAAGAGTTTCAGTTCTTACACAGGACGACTGAGGCGGAGGCCAGATCGCTTCCGAGTAGGAAGTTAAATGATAATTCTTAAAAGCCCAGAGTTCAGAAGAATCCAATACATAACCATCAAGTCCTTAGTTAGCACACAGCAGGTAGGCTGGCCCCACCTGCCCCACCCGCCCCACCCGAGGAGACTACCACCACCAGACCACGTGCAGCCCGCCATTCAGGCTTCAGTGTCCTGTCAGCAGTGATCATGTCCTGATAGGACTGAACCGTGATAGGAAAGGACTCAAATTTTGTATCTCACAGTATCTCTTTATTTTGAAAGGTCTTATTTATTTGACAGAGAGAAAGCCTAAGCTGGGGGTGGGAGTGGGGAGGCAGAGGCCGACTCCTTGCCAAGCGGGGAGCTCAACGCGGGGCTCCATCCAGGAACCCTGTGATCACCACCTGAGCGGAGGGCAGAAACGTAACCACCGAACCACCCAGCCACCCAGGCACCCAACTCACAGCATTTAGGTTTTTTTTAAAGACTTATTTATTTATTTATTTATTCATGAGACACGGGGGGGGGGGCAGAGACACCGGCAGAGGGAGAAGCAGGCTCCCACACCCTGAGCCGAGGGCAGACGCCACCCATTGAGGCACCCAGGCGTCCCGAACTCACAGTATTTAAATCAAAACCACATACTCCCCCCACAACACAAGGACAAAGGCAAAGCAGGGAAGCAGTGGCCACCAGCAGTTCAAAAGCCTTGGGGATCCTAACAGTACCTGGGGAGGATCCTCTCGTCAGTCACACCTGCGTGTCCCTTCCCACCGCTCACCGCTCGCTGGATCGAAGTCGTAGCCAATCATCCTTCCAGAATTCAGGCTGCACCGGAGCACGTGACGGGCCTCCGACGGCGGCGAGGGCGCCCGGGGTCGGCCGCAGAGCAGGCCACGCCGCCTCCCGGGGTCAGGAGTTCAGGCCCCACGGGGCGGGCAGGGATTGCTTTAAAAAGAAAAAAAAGGGGGGGGGGGCTTACTGCCTTTTCTCCGCACCACGCAAACCACAGTGGTTCTATCAAAATGAAAATCCCCCATTTTGCCCGAAAGGCGTCGGGGCTGCTATCGTGGGCGAGCTCGTCGGTTCCCAAAAGCCGTTCTCCGACTTCCCGCTCGGGACCCCGAGGCGCCCCCGACGCCTCCCCTACCGAGCTCTTCCCTCCGGGGAGCGCCCCGGGTCAGCCGGGGTCGCGGTGGGCGGGCAGACGCGGCCTGTCACGGCCGAGGCGCCACGCGGTCCCTCAGGGCGGCCGCTCCGGCTCCTGCCGGCCTGCGCGGCGGAGACCAACCTGCCCCTCACCGGACCACACTGCTCCTAGGGACACACACACTCACGTGCAAACAGCCGCCAGCGGGAGCCACGGTCGACGGCGGCAACCGCGGGCCGCTGAAGGAAAGGCCCTCCGCCGCGCGCGCCCGGCCCCGCCCCCTCAGCCCCTCGGCCCCTCGGCCCCTCAGAATCACGGAGCATGCGCAGGCGCTGACCACGCACTTCCGGAAGGCCGGCCAATCAGCGCCGGGGCCACGGGCGCGCTTCCGGCAGGAGCCCGCCGACGCGGACGGCCTGGGCTCTGGGGACGCGCGTCGTCTGCGCCAGGTAGGCCGAGGGGCGGCGGCGGCGCGGGTGTGCTCAGCGGCTCCGCGGCGCCGCGCCTCGGGGTCGCCTCAGGCTGCGGGAGGGTCTTGTGGGAACTTGCGGGTTGCGGACCCGTGGACGCGGCATGGCCGGGCTGGGCCCGCGTTCGTTAGATGTTCCAGAAGATTCTGAGCCGAGCAAGAATCGGGGAAGCCGCCGGGGCGTCTGCAAAGAATGACTTGTCCGTGCGCGGTGGGAGGGAGGACATGGAGGGTGGGGAGGGCAGAGCAGGGGCGGTAGCCGCCCTTGGACAACCCGCCGCGCTCCATCGCCCGCACGCGCCGGCCCGTGGGGACGCCTCACGGCTCGCAGGCCTTGCAGTCGGCAGTTGCCGCCACCGCCGTGCAGACTCTTCCGGTTCCGGTTCCGGCCCCGGCGGGCCCAGGTCCAGTGCGAGGTGGTCGTGCTGACCCGCTGGGTGCTTGTCGAGCGCCCTTCGCCCGCGTGGCCACAGCAGCAACCCGGAGATCCGTCCCCCTCGAGAGCGGACCTGTGACGTAGGAGTCCACGGGGAGCCAGGCCCGGCGGCCGGCACGTGACCCGCGAGCGGAGGCCCCGAGCCCGGCAGCGTCCCCTGCGAACTTGGACGCGGAGCCAGAGACTGGGACTGTGGGCCCGGAGTCTTCCACCGAGGTGCGGCGGGACCGACACGCAGTCCAAGGCCTGAGAAGCTACTTCCTCAAGGGCAAGGTCTCCTGGAAGGTCTTAGGTGGAAGATAAAAGGGTCATTCCCAACATAGCAGTGGGACGGACCACCTTAGGGCGGCCCGGGTGGCTCAGCGGGTGAGCGCCTGCCTCTGGCCCAGGGTGTGACCCCGGGGTCCCCGCTTGGAGCCTGCTTCTCCCTCTGCCTGTGTCTTGTGAATAAACAAAATCTTAAAAAAAAAAAAAAAAAAAACCTCTTTACCTACAGTTAGGGGATCGACTGGAAGCACCGTCATGTTTCAGAGTAGAAAACTGGCTACAGTGGGGAGAGAAATGGGCAGTTTAAGGAGGGTGGTGTTAACTTGATTGTCAATGGCTTTATTCTGAAACATGGAGAAGACTGACCTGTGTGTATGCATTTGGGGAAAGAGGGGGCACAACGATAGCTGGAGGTCGTTCCTATTATGTTCCTTGCACCTCGCTGAGTCCTTTTTATGTACATACCTTTTTTTTTTTTTTTTTTTTCTTATGATAGTCACAGAGAGAGAGAGAGAGAGAGAGGCAGAGACACAGGCAGAGGGAGAAGCAGGCTCCATGCACCGGGAGCCCGACGTGGGATTCGATCCCAGGTCTCCAGGATCGTGCCCTGGGCCAAAGGCAGGCACCAAACCGCTGCGCCACCCAGGGATCCCATGTACATACCTTTTAAAAAGTTTTATTTTTCTGAAGATTTTATTTATTCATGAGAGACACAGAGGCAGAGACACAGGCAGAGGGAGAAGCAGGCTCCATGCAGGGAGCCCGATGCGGGACTCGATCCTGGGTCTCCAGAATCACGCCCTGGGCCGAAGGTGGCACTAAACTGCTGAGCCACCCAGGCTGCCAAAAAGTTTTATGTTTTTTTCTTGATTTCTGTTTTCCCATCATGCTTCACTGTTGAATGTCACATTGGGTAAGAGTCTGTAAAAAGCACCCATTTTGAACATATTAAGCAAGAATTAGAAGTCATGGAAACCTTAGTAGCTATAACACTTAGTTTGGGCAAGTAGGAAGAGTCACCTGGAAGAGCCTGTATGCTGTATTTTGTGTAGTTCTGTGTTATTGGCATTTACTACAAGTTGAGTATATTTTAACATTAAAGGTGTATTTTAAAATTCTGAAACTTCTCTCCTGCACTTCCAAAATTAGTGTAAGAAAATTTCCTACATCACGTTATTATAACGAGCCTGGTGGAAGTTAATGCCTTTACCAGTCATGAAAGACTTAGCAACTGTTCAAGACTAGCAACTTTCAGGTTTAATATCATTACTTTTTATATGTAGGTGTGTGTATACACACACAGCTCAGAGATACTGTGAGATCGGTTCCAGATCACTGCCATAAAGTAAGTCAAACAAATTTTGTTCCCCAGTATGTTTACTGGTATTATTAACTGTGCAATAGCCTTATGTCTTAAAAAAAAAAAATTCTCAGTGTACATACTTTAATTAAAAACAATCTGTTGCTAAAATGCTATCATTTGAGCTTTTAGTGAGTTGTAATCCTTTTGCTGGTGGAGGAACTTCTATGCTGATGGCTGCTGACTGATCAGGGTGGTGGTTGCTGAAGGCTGGGGTGGCTCTGGCAATTTCTTAAAATGAGACAGTGAAGATTGCCGCTTTCTTTTCATGAAGGATTACTCTGTTGGATGTGATGCTGTTTGATAGCATTTTAGCCATAGTAGAAATCCTTTCAAAATTGGGAGTCTGTTCTCAATCCTTGCCGCTGCTTTATCAACTGAGTTTATGGCATCTTCTAAATCCTTGTCATTCCAGCAGTCTTCACAGCATCTTAACCGGAAGTAGATTCCATCTCAAACCATTTTTTTCTTCTCGTCCATAAACAGCATCTGACTCTTCATCTCTTCAAGTTTGATCATGAGATTGCAACAATTCAGTCATATCTTCAGGCCCCACTTCTAACTCTGGGTCTTGCTGTTTCCCTCACATCTGTAGTTAATTCTTTTTTTTTTTTTTTTTTTTTTTTTTTTTTTGTAGTTAATTCTTTCACTGAAGTCTTGAGCCCACAGTTTGCTAATAAACCCAATATCTGCAAAGTGGCAGTCCTGTGAAGCATGATCAAACAAACAAGGTATGCCTTAATTTTATTTTCTTTTAAATAATTACAGAATGAGATAGTATTATTTTTCACTTTGTGAAAAGAAAACTGAAGCTCAGAGAAATTAATTTGACCAAGGACATACTGCTAGTTAAGTGGCAGAGCTGATGAAGACCCAGTTCTATCAGGTATTGCTGCCTCTCAATTTGTGTTATGTTTTTTGCTGGTACAGTGCTACAATCAATAAATCCCAGTCTTTCCTCTTAAAAATGTTTGAAATATGTTATCAAATGTGAAGAACTGTGAATATAGCAAATATGAAAAATATGAGATGCTCTGAAATAGATGTAGAGGGAGCCATAGGGTGCTGTGGGAATATGAAGAAGGGACACTACAGCTTAGTGATTATCATGACAATTAATGCAATGTTGTTTGAGCATACTCATTGTTGAGTACATTATTGTAGACTCATTTTTTACAGCTCTAATTGAGGATAACAGCTCCTAATTTATAGGGTTGCTTGGAGAGGTTAATTGAATCAGCAACTACATTAAAGATCCTTAGCTTATAGAGAACATTTGTCTTGGTCTGAGTCTCCCAAAGGAGCAGAACTTAGTCTTAAGGAAAGACGGGAGGAGAAGGTAATCTAAGCAGTGAGGGGTTTGTGGGGGAAGGAAAACCTAACATCTCTGTTTTGTTGTTTTGTTTTTTTAAAAAGACCAAAGCCAGATGAAGATGAACTTAAAGATAATAAGGTATGAAGGGCTCTGATTGGTAAGCTAAGGGTGAAGCACTTTGTCCTGACTTTTGGTGAGTTATGGACAGGTTTAACTAAGAGGAAACATTTAATCGGTTTAAAAAGTCAAGGTTTGAGAGATAAGTTAAATTATATATCAAGCAGTAGGTTAAGTGTAGAGCTTAGGATAGTCCACCAGGACTCTACAACAGTAGAGGCAGAAGACACTACTCTAGATTGAAAGGTAGTTAAGGATGCTAATAACTAAATATAACATGTGGGCTGTAGTTGGATCCAGGTTAAAATAAATGTAAAATAGAAAGCTGGGGCACTGGCTGGCTCAGGCTGATGCAGCATGTGACTTAATCTTGAGGTTGTAGGCTCTAGCCCCACGTTGTGGGTAGAGATTACTTTTTAAAAAAATCTTTAATAAAAAATAGAAAGCTTATTGGCCAAGAACAGTGGACACGTTGGCTGCCATTTATGTGGTATCATAATTTTTAAAAAGAGGGGGTTATAATCCTCATTGTATAGGTCAAAGAAATGGGATTCAAAAAAGTTACATGGATTTTCCTCAAGTATACACTAAGTATCTAAACCAGGATTCAAACCTAAAGGACTTAATTGTAGTCCTTATATTGTGAAACACTGCCTTCTACAGCATGTTGCTATGTTAGCTTTTGCTTCTGCTGGCTCATGGCACTAAGTCAATCCTTGAGTTTGGGAATGACTTGGAAACGGAGGCTTTCTAGAATTATTGTTTTTCCTATTCTACTTGTAGGAAGAGTAAGTCTGTGTGGTAAAAGAACTTGCTAGGTCACCAAGACAAAGCCAATTTCAGATGTCAGAACCACACCCATATTTCTGTTCTGTCTTTGGATTATGAGGGAGAGGAGACAAAGAACAAAAGTTGAGAAAGTATCTTAATGTGGGAAGAAAGAGAATGCTAATGGTAAAATGACTCACAAGCTTGGAGGAATTTGATTTGCTTAAAATTGGGTGTGGTGCATATCTCAAAAAGAAGCTGGGAAATTTTCTCTGTAACGTTTTATTTTGAACATTTCAAACATATAGAAAAATTGAAAGGCTGTGCAACAACAAAGATAAGCCTTTTGCTTGGATGCACCAGTTTCATTAACCTTTTGTTTAACATCTTAAAATTATTGAACCTTCTGAAAGTAGCCATCAAGATGACCCCCCTACTCCCCAAAGTATATATTGTCTAAGAACAAGGATGTTTTACTTACCTATGATACACACCATTTAATACTGATAGACTATGATATGTGGTCCATACCAAAATTCTCCCATTTGTCCCAGAAATGTTCTTTTAGTTGCTTATCTCTTAAGATCCCTATTTCAGTCAGGAACCACCCATTATATTTGTTTGTAATATTTCTGAAACTTTTTTATGTTGTTTTTCGTGACATTTTGAAGAACACCTACCAATTATTATATAGAGTGCCCCACAATTTAAGTTAGACTACGTGTTTTCTCATGATTGGATTGAGATGGATAACTTTTTTGGAAGGCTATCTTATATAGGCTTTGTTGTTTTGGAATTGTGTGAGAGGAATGAATTTCTATAAACACTATGAATTCCTGTTTTTCCAAGAACAACTACACAAGGAGTTTAGCATTTATTGAAGAGTGTTGTGTGAATGTTTTAATACATTAGTGATTGTGGTATCATATTTTTAACTTACTGTCTTTTCTCACCCATAGGAAAGATTCCTAGTTTTGGACCTAAAAGTACTTTCTTGAATAGGAAAGTCATTAAGCCTGACTTTACATCATTGAGTGAGAAGAACAGCATCCCAGCTAAAACGTTCTAGCGTGCAACAGACTGCAGCCTGTGGAGTATTCTGGGCAGCAAGCTCTAGAGCTAAGGGCTGGAGGATAAACAGGTTTGTGAAGGCTATCGACAACACACCAATCCAGTGAAACGGAAAGCTGGTCGGGTTTCAAGGTCTGTGGGAAGATAGCCACTGCTTGCTGGGTGTTGTGTGCTAGAGAACCAGGCATTGCTAAAGGACATATATTACCTTACCCGTCACCTTTGTACCCGTCACCTTTGTCCACAGCCCAATGGAGTTCATAACAGCCCTGGCTGACCTCCATACGGGGGCTAGCTGTCCCATTGTCTAGACTACTTCAAAGAGCCAGTGACCACTAACTGTAGGCATAACTTCTGTCTCTCCTGCATCAGTATGTCCTGGAAAGATCTAAGTGATACTTTCCCCTGCCCCTTTTGCCGTCACAGCTCTCCAGAAAGGAAATTCACCAATAATCCCCAACTGGGCAATTTGATTTAAATTGCTAAGCTACTACAGATAAGAAGCAAGAGGAAGAGGAAGGAAGAGAAGCTTGTATGTGAAAAACAATCAAGTTTTGACCTTTTGCTGTCAGAAGGACCTAGAAGTTTTATGTCCACAGTGTAGTTTCTCCACTCATCACCGGAATCACTATATTTGGCCCATAGAGAAGGCTGCTCCCCATCATAGGAAAAGATTGCAGAACTGCATTGAACCATGGAAGGAGAGAATAGAACAAGTCGAAAAAGTGATAATCACGCAAAGCAGAAAATCATTGGAACTGAAGAAGGTACAATGTAGGAGAGAAGAAATAAAGTCTGAATTTGAGCGACTTTTGTTGTTTCTCAAAAATGAGCGAGAGATTGTTCTTCGGCAATTACAAGATGGAGAAATGGATATTTTAGCCAAACTAAATGAAAACAACATTTTCAAATTATCTTTCTACATTAAAATATCTCTCAAAGGAAATAGAGGGCAAATATCTGAAGTCAGAGCTGGAATTACTGACAGATATTAAAAGTATCTACTGTAGATATGGAACCTTAAAGTCCCCTGAACCTTTTTTATTCCAATAAAGGAATATGGTTACCATCTTCCTCCACAATATTTTGGCCTAAAGAAAATTAAGAGTTTTCAGGTGGATCTAATTCTAGATTGTGAAACAGCACATCGTAAGCTCGTTATCTCAGAAGATAGAAAAACTGTGTGATATGGAACTAAAGCACATAACTTACCTCGTAACCCAAGGAGGTTTTATCTCTCCCCAGCTGTTCTGAGTTCTATAGGTTATAATTCTGGCAAGCAGTATTGGGAGGTAGAAGTGAAAGACAAGCCTGAATGGATCATGGGTGTCTGTAAAGACTCTCCAGAAGGAGAAAGAATCAGAATCAACCAGTTTTAGTGCAGGACAGATTATGGGGTGTTGGACGATGTAGTCTGAGTAATTATATTGCATTGGGTCCTAGAAAAATTAATCTTCTGCCAAAAGTAATACCTACAAAGACTGGTATTTTTTTAGACTGTGACTTGGGTGAGGTTTCCTTTACAATTTGAGTGATAAATCTCTATATTTTTAACTATTAAAGAAACAGTCTGGCCTTATTTCTATACTGGAACTGACTCAAAACATCTTAAAATCTGTGCAGTAACAGATTCTGAATGATGAACTATTGTAAAACTCTTTTAATTGTTCTTTTCTTTTCAGGTAGTGGACAAAACTAAGCCAGTGACTCTAGTCTCAACAATTCTGTTGAGTTTCTTGTTGGATTTTTGTTTCATTTTTTCAGTTTTAAACAACCAGAATGATTTTACCTCAGCAGCTTCTAAAATATTTGTTTAAAGGGTACCTGGCTGGTCCCATCAGTACTGCATGCAACTCTTGATCTCACATTGTGAGTTTGAGCCCCAGGTTGAGGGTACAGTTTACATTTTTAAAAATGTGGTTATAGGGCAGCCCCGGTGGCTCAGCAGTTTAGTGCCACCTTCAGCCCGGGTCATGATCCTGGAGTCCGGGATTGAGTCCCACGTCAGGTCCCTGCATGGAGCCTGTGTCCCTGCCTCTCTCTCCTTCTGGGTCTCTCATGAATGAATAAATAAATAATCTTTAAAAAAATATATGGTTATAATGCCTCCTTTACAGATATATTATGGGATCAATTGGAGAATGTCAATAAAAGTCCAATAATTTTTCTATGTTGTGTACATATTTTTTGCCTTAAAAAATATGTAAGCCTTTATTAGAGGCATATATGACCATTCCAGGACTATGTGCCCTATAAAGGTAGCCACTTTCCACTTTGTGGAATTTAATAGTTCTCTAATGTGTTTTCTTTTTATTTTGTGTGTGTGTCTGTTAGTCTTGACTTAGTACTATGAAAAATTGAGTAATAGTGCCACCATATACATATAGCATATACTTACCACATTATATACACACAATCATCTTCCCTCTGTTCCTATTTGGACACTACCCTGTAGCGCTCTTCAGATACCATTGTTCACTTCATTTTGGGAACTGACCTCTTCTCAGAATCCCCGTTGATTTAGTTCTAGGTTTCCTTCCTTCCTTCCGCCTATTTGAGAGAGCACGAGCTGGGGAAGGGGCAGAGGGAGAGGGACAAGCAGACTCCCGGCTTAGCATGAAGTTGACAACACAGCTGGATCCCAGGACCCTGGGATCATGACTTGAGCCAAAGTCATATGCTTAAATGAGTCACCCAGGCATCCCGTAGGTTTTCTTTCTTAGACTTTATCTATTCGGGAAATCACATCTTTTTAGTAGATAACAGCTATGTAAAAGTTAGAACTTGTATCAGCAAAAAAAAAAAAAAAAAACCACCAAAAACACTACTGAGGCTTTGACTGGGACTGTGTTAAATCTAGATCAGTTTGCATAAAATTCATTTCTTCACAATATTGAGGCTTCTAATCCGTATATCCATTTATTTGACTCTGACTTCTCTCTGTATTGTCTGTAGTTTTCAGTATATATGACTTGACAACATCTTGTCAGATTTATCCCCAAGTATAATGACATTTTGATTGTTTCCTTGAGAGTCTAGGTCCTTTTTTTTCTTGCCTGATTGCACTGACTAGGACTTGTAGCACAATGCTAATTCTTGACATTTTATGATTGGTTTTAGCTATCATTTTATTGCTCATATTACCTCACTTGATTTTTATATATTTTTATTTAATTTAAATTTAATTAATGTATAGTGTATTACTAGTTTCAAAGGTAGTTAAGTGATTCATCAGTTGTGTATAACAGCCAGTGATCATTACATCATGTGCCCTCCTTAAGGCACCCTTTACCCCATCATTCCACCCCCACCCCTATTTTTTTACTATCTGACTTTGTGCCTCCTAGTCTTTACATAAAATCATTTGTTTAATACTGAAATTCAGTATCCTCTGATCATTTCCCCACTGACATGCTTATTTGGTTATCTTTTGCAAGTAATGTACAATTTATACATATTTATACTTTTAACAAAATAAGACTCTAGAACATAATGGAAAAATAGAACATGTATCTATGACCCTAACATTAATGGAACATTTGCATCACCTTTCAAGGTTTCCTTTGTGCCCCTTCTTGACCATAATCTCTTCACTTCCTGGTCCTATATAGATACCTCCACTGTTTTTAGTTTATAGTCCATTGTTTTCCTGACCTTTTACAGTGTATGTTTGTATCCCTAAACAATGTTTAGTTTTGCATATTTTTAAAAATAACATGGTTAGTTATAACATGTATAGTTAGTTGACAGTGTTACATTAATTTCAGATCTACAATATAGTGGTGATTCAGCAATTCCATACATTATACATAGGTCATCATAAGTGTACGCTGGTTCCACATGTTTTTGACTTACATAAAGTTGATTAATCCAGTCTTGAACTTTTTCATTCAACATGTTCATGAGATTGATTCATTATGTTTTTGCTTAAAGTTATTTATTTTCATTCTACCCTGGTGGATATTCAGTTTGAAACTTTAACAAACAGCTACTATGGAAATTATGCATCTGGTTTCTTTGGGAAGTGAACCACTAAACCTTTTTGGATGATGGCAAATTATTTTCCTAAGTGTAGTGTCAATTTATATACTCCCACCCACAGTGTATAAATGTTTTCATTGTTCTACCTCAACAGTACTTGATTTCAATTATATATATACACATATATATTTTTTACTAATTGTGAGGTGTTAAATGTTCTCTCCAGTTTTAATTATTCCCATGATCTGTAATAGAATATATTTTTATAATTTAATAATCATTTGTTTTTCTTCTGTAAAATAACTGTTAATGCCCCACCCTGCTTTTCTATTTGTCTTTTTGGTTTATAAGAGCTCTTTATATTTTCTGGATTTTAGTCCTGTAGCAAGTATATTCACTTGCCAGGTATCTTCTCCAGAGTTTATCTCACTTTTATGGTGTTTTGGACAGAAGTTAAGTTTGATATATTTCATTTTATCAGTCTTTCCTTTTGAGGTTCGGATCCTTTAAAAAATCCTCCCCTACTCTACTCTAGAGCCATTAAATATTCTATATGTACTTCTAATCATCTACTTGGAAGTTGATTCTGTGTTTGTGAATGGGATGGAGCCTGCTTATAAACTTAAGTATACATAATATAAGAATGACTAATGGTCACACCATCTATTGAGAGGTCCATCCAGCTTATTTGCAGTGCAACTTGTGTCTTGACATCTCATATGCTCTGTTGGTCGATTGGTTATCCTTGGGCTAATACCATACTCAAATCTTGCAGCTTTCTCATTCTTGATATCTGGTGACAATTTTCATCTCTTCAAGGATGCCTTGACAACTCCTGGCCTCTTCAATATATATTTTAGAGTCAGCTTGCCAAATTAAACATCATTAAACATCAAATTAAACTTGGATAAATAAATTTAAAAAAAAGAAAAAAATTTAAAAAAAAATAAAATAAACTTGGAGATTTTATTTGAAATTGTATTGAAGCTATAAATCAGGTTGAATAAAACTGACGCCTTTATTGAATTGCCCAATCATCTATATCTGTACGTCTATTTAAGTCTTCTTTAAAACTTCTACAACACCCACCAATGGGATGCCTTATGTAAAGCTAAACATTCTAGGGGATCCCTGGGTGGCTCAGCGGTTTAGCGCCTGCCTTTGGCCCAGGGCGCGATCCAGGAGTCCCGGGATCGAGTCCCGCATCGGGCTTCCGGCATGGAGCCTGCTTCTCCCTCTGCCTGTGTCTCTGCCTCTCTCTCTCTCTCTCTCTCTCTCTCTCATGAATGAATAAATAAAATTAAAAAAAAAAAACAAAAACACCAGAGCTATCTTAAAAAAAAAAGCTAAACATTCTAACTCACATGACTTCCACAGGGCATGCTTGACATCAAGATTACGCAGAAGAATATTGAATATTAAGCAGGTTTACATTTGGTAGCTTGATTTCCATGGAAATCTTTCTAGTCCACATAGCTGCCCAAGAGCACTTTTGGGTTCCCTGTGAGATGGTTCAGGTAGGAGTGAGTCAATGAGACATTGAACAAATGAGGGACGTCCACTATTTTAAAAGCTTCATGTCCCAAGAGGACACTAAGTTTTGGGATTTAACCGACAAGTGAGTGGAATTCATGGACTGGAAGAGACCTTCTGAAATTGCACTGAAGAGTTAAGTGGTCTCTGGAGGGAGCACATATACTAGATAAACCAAAAGGATTTTGAAGTTGTTTGAACTTGAAGAGTTTTGGAACCAGTTTCCTTTTTTTTTTTTAATTTTTTATTTATTTATGATAGTCATAGAGAGAGAGGCAGAGACACAGGCAGAGGGAGAAGCAGGCTCCATGCACCGGGAGCCCGACGTGGGATTCGATCCCGGGTCTCCAGGATCGCGCCCTGGGCCAAAGGCAGGCGCCAAACCATTGCGCCACCCAGGGATCCCCAGAACCAGTTTCCTTTAAAACTGAAAAATAATCTACCTTACAGGGTTGATCAAAGACAATGCTCCCACCTGCCACCCTCCATACCGAAACTACAGACTTAGTCTCCCCTTCCTCCTGTCAATTGAACTCAGTGCAGCTAATCATTTTGTACTTTAAAAATAGCTCATCTGGGGTGCCTAGGTGGCTCAGTCGGTTTAGTGTCTGCCTTCGGCTCAGGTCATGATTTCAGGGTCCTGGATCAAGCCCTTCATTGGGCTCCCTGCTTAGTGGAGAGCCTGCTTCTCCTGCGCCCTCTGCCTGCCACTCCCCCTGCTTGTGCTCTCTCTCAAATAAATAAAATATTTAAAAATAAAATGTCATGTGATTTCCTTTAGGGAAGGGGGGGTTTCACTAATTTTTTCAAGTCTGAAGGTATCTTTAGTCTATCCTGATAATTATTTTTTAAATCTGGTTTTAGGGGCGGCCCGGGTGGCTCAGCTGTTTAGCACCAGCTTCAGCCCAGGGTGTGATCCTGGAGACCCGGGATTGAGTCGCGCGTCAGGCTCCCTGCATGGAGCCTGCTTCTCCCTCTGCCTGTGTCTCTGTCTCTCTCTGTCTCTCATAAATAAAATTTTTTTTAAAAATCTGGTTTTAATGTTTCACTTTTTCATATTCATTGTTTACAAGATTGCGTTACAACCAATACTGCCAGCTTCTCAGAAGCAACCACTTTTCAACTCTTGTTCTTAGGGTATATGTCACTAAATAAGCTTACAGTAATAACTTCTATTTTTCAAGTTTTTGGTATTATCATTTAATGTCCTACTTTGGAAGATGAGAATTTAGAGCAGTTTTCACTCTGGTCCTCTCCTAATAGAACTCTTCATTTTTGTATAGAATATTTTCTGATGATTACAGTAGTTTGGCTATGTCAACACCATCTCTGAGCCATGTTTTATGCAATGATTGCATTTTGTTTTTCCACAACTTTGTTTTCAATGTCCTTATCCTTAGTTCATCCCCAAACTGTGCAGTTGTCTAAGTTTTTTCAATTTAAACATGTTTAGCTTTATACTGCTTTGATTTTGCCAACTGTTCTCAAGGGCCGTGTAACTTCCAATGCAAGCAGGTTGTTCATGAAGCCAGATGCTCATACAGCATCTTGGGAATGCCGTTGGCATCATTGGAGTTGCTTTTTCTGTTTCCATTTAGTTTTTCATTGGCAAGGTCCTTCAGTAGCTTCCTAATAGTGGTGCATGGAATTTTGAGACTTTATAAAAAGTGTTTTTATTTTTAAGTAATCTCTATACCTCACATAGGGCTTGAACTCACAACCTCAAGATCAAAAGTTGCATGTTTCACTGATTGAGCGAGCCAGGCACCTCTTTCTTGAGAGTTTCAAGTCTGAAAGTACTTTAGTCTATCCTGATATTTAACTAAAACTTTCCCAGTTTCTAGTTTTGAAATAATTTACAATTAAATACTTTTAGCACTTTTTTGTTGTGAAATATATTATGATGTCTAAAATGTGTTTTAAAATACATCAGCAAAAACAAAACAAAACAAAACAAAAAAATACATCAGCAGAGGGGATCCCTGGGTGGCTTGGCGGCTAAAGCACCTGCCTTCAGCTCAGGGCATGATCCTGGAGTCCTGGGATCGAGTCCCACATCGGGCTCCCTGCATTGGAGCCTGCTTCTCCCTCTGCCTATGTCTCTGCCTCTCTCTGTGTGTCTCTCATGAATAAATAAAATCTTAAAAAAATAAATAAATAAAATATATCAGCAGAAAAAATGTGCTAAAGCATGACTTTTAATCAATACCATATACAGAGTTAGTTTCCCTAATCAGCAACTCCCTTCCAGAGGTGGTCAGGTGGCAACCTAATGGGAAACTGAAACTCCAAGTGCTACGATGTTGCTTCAGTTATCTAACCTCTCATAAATTCTGAGGCCATGGTTAAACTAATGGATTATAATGGATATAAAAAGTGGGATGAATTTGGTGAAATTAGTAGTATTGGGCATATATGAATTGACTGAGATATTGCAGCCACTCCACACTCTTCCAAGCATAAGACAATAATGTCTAGGGAACCCTGAAGCCTATTCCTGATCAAACCTGAGTCTGGAATTCCACAACTGTCTGGCCGTTCCTTTTGAGGACACTGGTGGCCTCCCAGTAAGTACACTGTTGGACGAATCTTGCCTTTATGGAACAGTGTTTGCTTCCAGTGAAACTTTGGTGCAAGATCAGAGCATCTAAGCAGACAGAATGCTGGGAACATGGAGTTCAGCAACAGGCTATATGAATGCGCAGAGTTGGCCTGCTAAGTAAATGGCTCTGTCAGACATGTTCTACAGGTGCAGCAAGATTTTGATTGAGATTTGCTTTTACTATTATCTGGTAGTGAGTAGTTGGCCTTTCTACACCTATTGATAGTTATGTTATCTATTGAGAAGAAGAATAATTGTGCAAAACCTAATTGGCTTAGCTCCTTTCATTGCATGCGTGGTGCATAACAAATCTGTGTGATTGTGTATATATATATATGTATATATATATATATATATATATATATATATATATATATATATTCCTTTACATGTTTAAAGGAAATGAGTAATATACTCAAATATCTACCATTCAACTGAAGAAATATACCTGTAAATTAAAAGTCCCTCTTCAACTGCATTCTATCTCCTCCCTGGAACCAAGACTAATCACTAGTGTGAATTTTATATTGAATCACATATTTGCTATTCTTTATAATTTTTATCATATATATCCTTAATATATCATTTAGTTTTGCCTGGTTTGGGGCTTTATACAAATAGAACCAGGAAATAGAGATTTCTCTGTGACTTGCTATTTTCTCTGAACATTCTTAAGATTCATCTATCTATATACTGGGGCACCTGATTGTCAGTAGAGATTATGTCTTTTTTATTTTTTTTTAAGATTTTATTTATTCATGAGAGACACATGCAGAAAAAGAAAGAGAAAGAAGCAGAGACACAGGCAGAGGGAGAAGCAGGCTCCATGCAGGGAGCCAGACGTGGGACTCGATCCTGGGTCTCCAGGATCATGCCCTGGGCTGAAGGCAGTGTTAAACCATCGAGCCACCTGGGCTGCCCATAGATTGTGACTTTTTTAATTAAAGATTTTATTTATTGGTGAGAGACACAGAGACATAGGCAGAGGGAGAAGCAGGCTTCCCTCAGGGATCCTGATGCAGGACTCGATCCCAGTACCCTAGGATCATGCACTGAGCTGAAGGCAGATGCTCAGTCACTGAGCCAGCCACCCAGGGATCCTGAGAGTGTGACTCTTGATCTCAGGGTTGTAAGTTTGAGCCCCAGGTTGAGTATAGAGATAGCTTAAAAAAAAAATTCATCTATACCGATACATGTAACTTTGTCTTTTTTTTTCCCATCGCTGCATGCTGTTGTATGATCATAACAATTTGTCCATTCTGTAATTTCTGCAGTTAATAAGTGGGTTTATATGACATTTTCCTTTGCCATACAGGAACATCTTTCTCCAATTCTCAACCACAACCAAGGTGATTAGCAAGCAACTTTTTAATTGAAAAACAAAAAAAAAAAAAAAAAGGAGATAATTGCTGTAAAAGAAGACAAAGCCAGGTACTGTGACAGACGGTGTTGAGGTGGGGACAACAATTTCTTTATTATTATTATTTTTTAAGATTTTATTTATTTATTCATGAGAGACACACAGGCAGAGGGAGAAGCAGGCTCCCTGTGGGGAGCCGGACTTGGAGCTTGATCTAAAGACCCTGGGATCATGATCCAAGGGAAGGCAGATGCCTAACTGAGTCACCCAGGTACACCTTATCTCTACTTTCTTAAGTCAAAGCTTGGGTTATTGATTTTAGGCCTTTTGTTTCCCTGGTGTGTGTGTGTGTGTGTGTGTGTGTGTGTGTATATAAATTTATTGATTGATTTTAGAGGGAAAATAAGTCCCAAGCGGATTCTACACAGAGTGTGGAGCCTGACACGGGGCTTGATCTCAAGATCCTGAGAGAATGACCTCAGCCAAAGCCGAGTCGGACACTTTACTGACTGTGCCACCCAGGCACCTAAAATATATATTTAATGCTGTGAATATTCCTGAAAATTTGCCTCATCTGCATCCCACATTAATATATTACATTTTCATTTTTATTTCATTTTCAAGTTTTTTTTTAAGATTTTATTTATTTATTAATGAGAGACACAGAGAGAGAGAGAGAGAGGCAGAGACACAGGCAGAGGGAGAAGCAGACTCCTCTCAGGGAGCCCAACGTAGGACTCGATCCCGGGTTTCCAGATCAGGCCTTGGGCTGAAGGCGGTGGTAAACTGCTGAGCCACCAGGGCTGCCCACGAATATTAAGTCTTTAAAAACGGGGATCCCCGGGTGGCTCAGTGGTTTAGCGCCTGCCTTCAACCCAGGATGTGACCCCAGGATCCCAGGATCGAGTCCCACATCAGGCTCCCTGCATGGGGCCTGCTTCTCCCTCTGCCTGTGTCTCTGAATCTCTCTCTCTGTATCTCTCATTAATAAATAAATAAAATCTTTAAAATAAATAAATGAATCAATCTTTTAAAAAAATTAAGATCCTTTAACTAGACCCTAAATCCTAACTGATTAGTTCATTTCCTTGAGCATTTTGAGAGAATAACCCAAATTTCCAGGCTCCCGGTGGTGGGAGGGCAGCAGACTTTAGTTGGAGCCACCCATCCTCGGAGACATAATTAACTGTTCAACTTTGATTCAGGAATAAACGCTTTCAGTTATAGTATCAACTCTATGATCAAGCTTTCGCTTCCATCATCAATCTCACAGATCAGCAATATCAGATAGGGCTGCTCTGGGACCCTGGATCAAGACAAAAGCAAGACGACTCTTACTGGATCTGAATACAGACAAAGCATGATGAACACACATGACCACAAATGACCCAACACCCACGGCTCCTCACATGAGTGACTACTGACACTTCACCCATTACAGCTTCAGCCCAATCATAGAATTACTCCTCTTCCTGACAACATCCTATCGGAGCAATGTCCTGATCCCTTAAGTCTCCCAAACCCCGAACACAACCCAAATCCTACAATAAATCCTTTCTAACACCACCTTCCTGGAACACTCTAGGGTTCTCTGGGATGTGTGTTCTTCCTCCCCAAGGGTCTGAGGCCCAACCACTCAAATGCCAAGTGTGTTCCTGGTCCCTTTGGCTTGAATGTGTGGACAGGGCTTGGTTTGTTCAAATCACCATCCAAAGTTCCAGGTTTCCACATTTAGGAATTTTCAGTTCCATCGTCGCTTCTTGGCCTTTTGGCTAAGATCAAGTATAGAAATTTTCAGTTCCAACTGGTTTCCTTTTATTCGCTTTTGTTTTTGGATATTGTTTATTTATTGGAGTGACTAGGTCATTCTTCTGGATAATTTCCACATAATTATGTTGTTTCCTCACAGTGTCATTTAGCTTATCCCCCCTCTACTCCATATATTTGTTATCAACTGAAAGGTAATTACAAAGGTTTGTTGAATTCAGGTTCAAATTTTGCAGCAAGAACAACTCATAGGTGATGCAATGTTATTCAAAAACATAAAATAAGTGTGCACATGTCTAGTTGCTCTGCTTTAGTGATATTATTGGTCAGTGGGTTAGGGTGGTGACAGCCTGACAGCTCAATTATACAAGATAGAGCCAGCTCAGTAAGGTGATGCTGAAAAAGTCTTAAGCACCAAAAGGAGACAAAGGTAATATCTGCAAAAACAGGTAAACCTTTTAGAAAACTCACAAGAATCCACAGATAGTCTTGAGGGATATTTTCAGCAAGATCATTTTTACAAAATGTGTATTATGTATATTGGTATGTGAGCAACAAACAAACAAACAAAAATACAATGTTTAAAAGGTGAAACTTTTACCTATTTATTGAAGCCAAGATAGGGAAGCAATCCAATCCATTAACAGATAAAGATGTGGTATATATATTACACACACACACACACACACACACACACACACGAAATTTTACTCTGCTGTAAAACAACAAGAGTATGAGATCTTGCCATTTGCAACAACATAGATGGACCTAGAGGGTATTACGCCAAGTGAAACAAGTCAAAGAAAAATACTGTATGATTTCACTTCTATGTGGAATCCAAAAAAGTAGAACAAATTAAAAATTAACCAAAAAAAGCAGAAATAGACTCATAAATACAGAGAACTGATGGCTGCCAGAGGGGAGGGGGTTAAGGGCATGGGCAAAAAGGGTGAAGGGGAGTGGGAGATACAGGCTTCCAGTTATGGGCTGAAAAAGTCACAGGGATAAAATGTACAGCAGAGAATACAGTCAGTTGTATTGTAGTAGTGTTGTATGGTGACAGATGGTAGCTACACTTGTGATGAGCACAGCGGAAAGTATAAACCTGTCTAATCACTATATTGTACACCTGAAATAACCTAACATGTATATCAACATTGTATATTCATCATTGGATATTCATCAGCAACACTGTGCATTCAAAAAAGTAGGAGTTTTACAATCGCATCAAAAATATTAAATAGCTAGGAATTAATCTAAAAGGAATATGTGAGTATTGTGGAGAAAATCATATTTAGGGAAAGATATTAAGGAATACCTTTACAAATGCAAAAGGACACCATTGCCATGCATGAGAACACTCAATATAGCAAAGGAGCCAATTAAAATTATGGCTTCAGTGTAATTCCAACAAAATACCCAAAGATATTATTTTAATAGAATTAAACTGAAGAATACCAAGAAGAATCAAGGCACTTCTGAAGAAGAGGAACAAAACTGAGACATTTTACCAGACATCAAAATAGTATTAAATAATTACATCTTAGTAAATATGAAAGTGTTGTATTGTGCAGGGATAGGCCAATAGACTAATGGAACAGAAAAGACGTAGACACAGAATCACAAATATATGGAAACTGGCTGTATGATAAGGCTCCCACGCAGCGTAGTGAGAAATGAATTGTTCAATAAATGGTTCTGGGACAACTGGTTATCCAGATGGACACTGGACTCCATTTCCTGGTACATGCAAAAGTCAGTTCATTTAATTTAAATATAGAAAATTAAATTATAAACCATTTCAAAGCCAACACAGGAGACTCTAGTAACCACTTGTGTATGTGGGAATGACTCATATAAGGCTCCAAGTCTCATAAAACAAATAGTATAAAGGAAAATAAAGACACAGAGATCTTAAAATCACAATACTATGCACACAATATAAGTTTTTTTAAAAGAAGAAAATAAAGCATTTGTATGTAACAGGAAAAAATTGGAAGACCATTCATACAAACTGTCAACCATGGGTCAACAAGATATAAAGGAGTTTTTACGTTGTTAAATATACAGTCTTTCAGTAGAAAGCATACATTATAGAAATGTTAAACATCAGAAAAGTTTGATAAAAATGTTGGGAATATTTTAAATAAACTTGGAGATTAAAGCATGGATGTATGGTCAGAAAGCAACTAAAAACAGGTGGCAAGTCAGTATAAATATGAAAGACTTCTTTATAGCAAAAGCACCATGAAAAAGGTTAAAAGCCATTTCAACAATGGAAAATATTAACAACATAGTTTCACTGCCAAATATACGTATGATGTATACATGCATTATGTGAGTACACTGGTGCATTTATATATATTCATACATGTAGTACGTACATATAAGTTAGGTGAGTATACAGATTATACACAATAGTAAACAGTACTTGACATAAATACAAGAGATATCAATATCAATAAAGAAATAGTTAAGGAAACAAAATAAACTTGAAGCTATTCATACACACATGTATTTTTTTTTGTTTGCTTACTTGAAGGCATTAGGTTTATTTTGAGGGAAAGTAGTGTTTGGGGCTCTTAAAACACACCTCTGAGGCATGCAAATAAGAGCAGCCATGAGACGAGCAGTAGATGATGCAACATGGAACCCTCTCCACTATTCCCCAGGGCCAGAGAGGAACCTTTATCAGACGGAGAAACTAGAGTCCTAGTGTTGCACGATGGAAGAAGAGAAGCAAATGGTCTGGTTTTTAATTGTAACAGTTTTGCTCCCCCAGCCCTCCTTAAGGTGTGGCATTCATGGCTGGAGGCACAGGGCCCAACCACTTCTCCAGCAGATGTGTCAGCATCTGCTCAGAGCCCACACCACATGGGTTCGGCCATCCCAATGGGTCATGGTGATGGGCAGCCCCAAGGCCCTATATATGCAGGCTGCCTTGGAGGTCTCCTTTGCACTCATTCTTCACCTGTGTTGCTGAGATCTTTTCTAGAAGTCCCTGGGCTTGCTCTGTAAGATACACCAGCTTCTCTGCAGCAGCCAGGATGCTCTGGGACTCCAAGATGTCTTTGTCCTCTGACCAGATACTCATCCATAGTTCCCTGGACACTTTCTCCAGCACCTTTGGGTGCTCCAGGTTGACAGTGATAAGGAATCACAGGGCCAATAAATTTCTTTTTTTAAGGATCACCGAGAAGAAACCCTTGGGGGAACTGGACAGGAAACTGGACATACTGTCCCAGGAGCCTAACATCATTTCTCAGGTATTAGGCTCTGCAGGGAGGCAGAACTGGCCATTTGCTTCCACTGTCTCACGTTCAGTGCAATGATGTTTGAGTGCAACTGCAGGTTGATGTTCCAGATGCTTTCATATGAGCACAGAACTCGAAACACAGCTAGGAGTAGGGGGAGAGCACATCGTGGAAGAGCTCCAGGGTGTGCAGGGGTCCCGTGTCACAGTAGTACCCACACACATGATTTTAAAAAATGCAATACTACCATGAACTATACTGTATCAGATGGATAAAGGTAACACTCACATAGCATTTCTGGAATATCATGGTAATTCTTCTGAGGGTCAGGGCTGGGCAACTAGAAATACACATCAAAATGTTCAATTAGGGATGACTGGAGGGCTCAGCAGTTGAGCGTCTGCCTTTGGCTCAGGGCTTGATCCCGGGGTCCCAGGATCGAGAGTCCCACATTGGGCTCCTTGCATGGAGCCTGCTTCTCCCTCTGCCTGTGTCTCTGCCTCTCATGAATAAAAAAAGTCTTTAAAAAAAAAAAAAGGCTCAATGTATATAGCTGTAAACCAAACAAGTATTCTTTCAATGTGTGCTACTCGAATTCTTAAATATACAAGTACATGCAATTTTCAATGGGATTTCTAGTATTTCACCCTTAATTATGAATAAACATTTATCCATCTAACATTTAAAGTCTGACATAAAAGACAGAGACCAAATAACCAGCAGGAAGGAGGTCGGAGGTGTAAATATAGGAAGCAAAATACAACTTCAAAATACTAAATAAAAAATTCTTGAACAAGAATACCAAGAAAGGTTACATACAGCACGTACCGTGTTCCAGAAAGAGCAAGTAGGCCAGTGTCGATAGAGGGGAGAGATTCTTTAACAGGAAAGTCTGATAAAGTTACTCTGTCCCACAAGAGCTTCTTAAGGGCTCCCATTTATTTCAGACTAAAATACCTAAAATGGCCTACTTGACCCAAAGGCTGATTCTTCTCCGCTCCCTACTACAACTCATCTCCAACCTCACTACTCTCCCTGCACTCACTCCACACCCAGGCTTTCCTGCTGTCCCTGGGATGCCAATTCCTTCCCCTCAACATTGCTCTAGCCACTCTCTGCAATGTCCCACCACTGAGATTCCCTCATTCTAAATTCTGTTCCAATTCCATGTTCTCTAAAATGCCTACCACCCAACTTCAGTTAGCTAACCCTTCCTCACCCACAGTACTCTTATGCCCTGGACATTGATTTACTTTACCCTGTACCCATAGCACTTTATTAGCTTCTCTAAGTTGCTATATCAATTATTTATACTTCTCTGATTATTTTTTTCCATTCTAGTTAAGTATGTTACTCAAGGACAGGAAATCTTAGTTTTTCTCACCTAGTACCATTTCAGGTTGAAGGTAAATGTGGTAGTTGATTTTGTATGTCACTTTGCTGGGCCTCTGTGCCAAATATGTGGTCAAACATTATTCTGGATATTCCTCTGAGGGAGTTTTTGGACAAGACTAACATTTAAATTAGTAGACCTCAAGTACATAGCCCTCTAATGCAGAGAGCCTCATCTACTGAAAGCATTACTAGAACAAAAGTCTGACCCACCATGACCCAAGAGGGAGTTTCCCAGATGACCTTCAGACTTGAGCTGCAGCATGCAATCTTCCCTGGGTCTCTAGGTTGTTGGTTTTCAAATCTACCATGCCAGTCTTCATAGATTTCCCAGTCTCCACTATCATTTGAGCCAATTCCTTAAAATAAATCTTTCTCTAAAAACACACATCTTGGGGCAGCCCCGGTGGCTCAGTGGTTTAGCGCCGCCTTTGGCCCAGGATGTGATCCTGGAGACCTGGAATTGAGTCCCACATCAGGCTCCCTGCATGGAGCCTGCTTCTCCCTCTGCCTGTGTCTCTGCCTCTCTCTCTCTCTCTCTCTCTCTCTGCATCTCTATGAATAAATAAAATCTTTAAAAAAAGAATAAACCCACGTTAAAAAAAATAATCATTACAAGTATAGAGAAGAGATCTATCATTCATATTGTAAAAGGAAATCTCCCCTAACTCACAGTCCACAAAAATGCCAACCTTACTTGGGTTTACTACAGGCAGAAACTAGGTTCTCTTAGGACCCAGCATAATATAAATGCTCTCAACGTATCTCCCAATCGCCCCGAATCCACCCTCAACTACTGGCCGATTCCACCAATTCTGAAGGAAACAGTCTCAAGACACCCCCAAGGTCCATTTAGGCTTGTTTTCCACTTCTACTTCCCAGTAATGCCGGCCAGAACTAAATCTCCTAGAACCCAGGACAGGAGGGCAGAGATAAAATCTCCTTGGGTTATAACAGAGATGCTTTTTTTCTCTTTCTGTATCACAGTTTTTCTATCCTAGGAGACAACAAGCCGAGGGAGTGCTGTTTCAAGATCTAGAATCACGTCTACCTGAAAGGGCTTGAGGATTCTGTCCAAGCCAGAATACTGTGGAGGAAGGCTAAATCCATATTTCTTTAATTGGAATAAGAAGAGCTCCAGATATTCCAGGTTTCATACCTGTGGTGGATACCCTTAACGTGTGTCAGAAAGTCCAGGTCTGACTGCATATGCTTGGACTCCACCTCCTTCAGCAGACGTCTTAATGTGGACACATGACCTGAAAATGTTGTACAGTGTTCGGCTAGTTTTGTTAAAATGTCCCTTTCTTCATCTTCCATCTGCTTAAGAAGAGCCTCCTGCTGATTCTGTAGAAACAGTCTAATTTGCTCAAATTTGGAAAGGATTTCTTCTCTCCTAAACTCTTTTTCTTCCACTAATTGCTGGCTTGAAGCATTATCACTTTTTCTACTCATTCCATATTGTCTTTCAAGGGGTCAATACTATATTCTAGAATCTTCCTGTGAAAAGATGCAGCTTTCTTGATGGGACAAATGTAGTGTTTCCGGTGTTGCAGGGAGAAACTGCACTGTGTACATAAAACCTCCAGGTCCTTCCCGCAAAACAGGGTCAGAAACTGATTGTGCTTCTCACACACAGAGTACTCTTCCTGCCTTTTCCTCTTGCTCCTTCTGACCTGCAGTAGTTCAGCAATTTCGGTCAAATTGCAGAGCTGGCGATTGCTCCTGAAGCTTTTGTTATGAAAGCAAAATCAGCAGACGGGACAAGGGAAGGTCTCATCCATGTCCTTCCACATCATGTTGATGCAGGAGCGATAGAAGTTGTGCCCAGTTTGTAGTCACCGCGTCTTTCAGGTAGTCCAGACAGATGGGGCAGCTGGACTCCTGGAGGTGTGTCAGGCCCGTCACAAACTCCATCGGCCGAGAACAAAAGTGGCGGGTGAGATGCTCCCTTGGAAAGGCTCGCCTTAAGCTCCAGACCCGCTCCCAGACCTCCCAGCTCCAGGTTTCACTGGGCTTGCATGCTGATGGCCTCCAAGGTCCTGCTCCTTAGCCTGAGGGTGAGAAGGATCCAGTGTTTGCAGCTCTATCACAGGAGGGCGCCTAAATTTAAGATTAATGACTTTCTTCTTTAAGAAAGTAGTCACAGGTCCAAGTAGGCAATCACTGCTGTGTGTGAGAAAAGTTTTTAATTTTCAAAATCTCCTAGACTTGCTATCACAATACAATAATTAGTTTAGGCAAGAATCATTGATAGCTGCACAAATTACTCAGCGACGTTTCCTGGGTGATATATTCACAAAAATCTCAGAATAATCACTCTTAACAATTATATTTTATTTAGAGAGAGGAAAGACCAGTGCCTTTACAATGTGAAGATCTGAAGAATACCTCCTGGCCAATGAAAGGACAAACTGATGGCCTACAATGAGAAAAGCACACTTACAGAGTTTTTCCGCCCAAGAAAAAAGAGAAAAAAAGAAATTTGCCTAAATTTAATCATGGGGAAACAATCACTAAAATCTAAATCATGGCAACATTCAAGTCAATGGTCTTCAAGTCTGTACAATGTCTCTGAAAAAAAAAGGAGCACTCTTCTATGCTAAAAGACTACAGAAACAATTGGGAAAAACTTGTGGTCTTTAGCTTTCTAGAGTCTAGATAGGCAGATAAACTGCTCTAAAGTAGACAGTACAGAATAATGGCAAAAATTTGAATATGCCCTATTTATTAGATAACAGTAACATCAAAATTAAACTTTCTGGATTCAAATGACTGCATCATAGCTGAAGAAAACATCCTGCTCTTAGGAAATATATGCTGAAGTATTTACAGAGGAAGGGGTCATGATCTTTGAATGTTACTCTGAAATATTGCTTAAAAAAAGAAGTGAGGGCAACACTCTCGGGTCCCCTCCCTCCCTGGGAGCTTTGTACTATCACTTTACTATTGCTAAATAACTTTGCTGAGAAAAAAAAAAAGAAAGAAAGAAAGAAAGAAGTGGGTATCATGGTTTGGGTATGATGCAGGAGATGGATGTGTTTGTAAGAAGGCAGCATGAAAGACACTCGGTGACAGATTGATCAGTCACTTGATGTTGGTGTGCACTGTGTGAATCTACATGTGATAAGTGCAGAAAACTATACATACTCGTCTAACCAGTACCAAATTCCTAGTTTGATATAGTATCATTAAGAAACCTGGGAACCTGGGTGACAGACACCTGAGACTTCCCTGTACTGTCTTATCAAATTCCGGGAATCTATTATTATTCCAAAGGATTAAAGTTGGGATGCCCAGGTGGCTCAGTGGTTGAGCGTCTGCCTTCAGCTCAGGGTGTGATCCTGGGTACTGGGATCAAGTCCCACATCAGGCTCCCCTCTGCCTGTGTCTCTGCATCTCTGTGTGTCTCTTATGGATAAATCAATAAAATCTTAAAACAAATAAACAAAACAAAGGATTAAAGTTTTGGAAAAATCACCTTCAGCCTCATCCAAATGTTTAAATCAAAGGTGGTGTGGTTCACTTTGTAGAGCACTGGGATACACCAGGAATCACTGGGTGCCTTGCTTTCTCTACTCATGGACTGTACTGCATAGTATTTGGGCAGTCGGCCACCTTGTAAGCTGTATGGACCTAGGATAGCAGTGTAACCTCGCTGCGCTGCAATCCGTTCTCAGGAGGATTATGGTACCACCCCGTCAACATGCTTCTATTCTTGCTCTCTTGCACCCATTTGCCATTCAAGTAATAGTAAAACTTTCCTTGAATATGCAACTCATAACATCTCTTTCTAGAGATTAAAATCCTCCAGTTTCTGAACATGCTTTGAATCTTCAACGCCTCAACATGGTGCACAGAGCCCTGCGCCACTTCCCTTCCAGTCCTCTTGACTCTTGTCAATCTTCCTTGCTTCATCACAGTAACCGCCGTTTTGGTTCAATGTGCTGAGGTGACTGCTTGACCATTCTACCCAAAAATCCTTGTACATCTCTGCCTTTTCCTTCTGAACCTCCTTCTCAAATGTTTTCTCCTCAGGGAAATGGTTTCTACCCACTTCGTCTAACACATACCTTGAATCCAAATAACTTCCCAGATGTTCCGGCCACTGTCATCCACACACATGTAGGGACAGCGGGGCTAGTGTCCTGTGTGGTTGACAGCAACGGGTTGGTAGAAGGCTGGTTTTCCAACATAGATGGACCCACAGTTCGTATCTCCATCTCCTCTGACCTGGCAGGGCTCAGTATTTTTTAGATCCTCTTGCCAATCTCCCATCTATATAGACAGTATTCCCTCTGACTAGTGACCCTTCCCTCAAATTTTCACTGGGTTCAATTCTAAGGCTTTTTGGAGCTCAAAAGTATCTCGTGCGTCAAACACTGCGGTAAGTGTCTTCCATGCAGTCGCCGACTCTCCTCAGTTAAGCCCTCACAACTGTCAATTAACGCTGGGAGAGGCAATCTCACATAGGCCCCGGGTGACACTGCCTGGTATGCCAAGATGCCGGGTCCTGATTGCTCTTCACTCAGGCCATTTCTCAGGGCTGTATTTCCTGCAAGCATCCCTGAAAGAGGTGGTCTCCTTGGGGGGCCAAGAACAGGCTTGCTATAAAAGCGGATCTGCCAAACACAGAGTTCTTTGGCTGTGTCACAAACCCACGGTGTACACAGCATCCAGCTTGTATGGAACGGACACCAACCTGATGCTCGTGCTGTTGGCTGTGCCAGGAGTAACTGAGTCCTGTCTCTGAGCCAGTTGTTTGTGTTGGCTGGCGGCAACCATGAAACAACAACAGGTAATGTGTTAGCTTCAAGTAGGGTAAAATCTTAAGCATTGATAGTTGGGAGTTAAAATCTTTCATTATAGCTGTGATGTTTAAATTTATGAGAACTGTATAGACTTATCCAAAGTCATACAACATTAACTGCTATTAACTA
The DNA here is from genome assembly GCF_003254725.2 of Canis lupus dingo. Taxonomy (NCBI): domain Eukaryota; kingdom Metazoa; phylum Chordata; class Mammalia; order Carnivora; family Canidae; genus Canis; species Canis lupus. The sequence continues at coordinate 61,143,541 of NC_064257.1, forward strand.
CTAGCATACTAAACCATTAAGCACACTACCGTTTTCTTGGTACTCCTGTGGCATAAAAAATACATGTTTGGTCTTTGGCCCAGGATCCTGACTTAGGGCTCTTAGCACCCTTGGGCTCGCCCTATGGTGATGAGTGCATTTTGCATTCTAATGAGATAAGTGATGGCTGAGGACCCCTATGTAACTTCAGAATGGAGGCAGGTAACCAGATAGGCCAAGAGGGTTTGGACTATCAGCCCCAACTATATCTTCCTGGGAAGAGGCCCTGGAGGTAGAGGTAATCATCAATGGTCAATGATTTAACAAACTGTGTAAACATAAATGAGCCTGGATAAAAACCCCTAAATGCTGAGGTTTAGAGAATTTCTGGGTTGGTGAATACATCCCAGTGCATTGGGGACGGCATGCAGCGCCTGACTAGAACAAATGCTCCAGAAATGCCTGTTTGCGGACATCTGGGTGGCCCAGTGGTAGAGCATCTACCTACCTTTGGCTCAGGAGATCCCGGAATTGAGTCTCACATCAGGATCCCACAGGAAGCCTGCTTCTCCCTCTGCCTATGTCTCTGCCTCTCTCTGTGTCTTTCATGAATAAATAATTAAAAGTAAAAAAGTGCCTGCTTGCAAGGTTGGCCCTTGGCTCCTCCTGTGTCAGAACCTGGATTTTGGAAGGATTCCCTCCATTCCCTGATAACACTGGCTCGCCAAGCCTAAAATGTTGGTACAGCTAATGTGGTTGATGCTAACTACCAGCATTCCTTCCAATAATCTGGAAATCTGATACATCTAAGCAGGGGCTGACCTCATGAGCCGTTTCCAAAGAAAAGAAGCCTTGGACAATGAGCTTCGAAGAACGACCCTGGTGGACACTTCACACGTTATCATAACTTGTTGCTAAAGGAATTAAAGGGGTCCTACGTGATTTAACTGGGAAAGAACTGAAAGGTTGCCATGGCTTCCTCCAGACTTCAACTCATGCATCTTTTCCTTTTGTGGATTTTGCTTTGTGTCCATTCACTATAACCAATTTATGTGAGCCCTGAGTCCCTGTAACAATGTCTGAACGTAAGGTCATCTTGAAAACCCACAGACACAAGTATTATTAGAAAATCAAATAAAGCTTTTAGAAATCTAGCCCAACTGCCTCAATATTATATCATGTAATATATATTACACCATTGTTTCAGTCTAAAAACCACTATATACCTTATTGCTTACGCTTTCGTGAGTAAAAAAGATGTTAACTACTCATGGTAGTTTGCCAGAGAAAGTTTGTATAAAAATCTAATTTTGAGGAAGCAGTAAGATATTATTACATCAAAGTTTTTTAATTATAGCATGATATGATTGGAGGGTAGCATGATATGTCATCCCAAAATATGCCTCTTTGGCATAAAGATGATTTTGAGCCAATTATTTTGAGAAATAGCAAACACAGAAGCTCTGAAAACAGACTAGAAGCTACCCTTTTGTAAGAGCAATTTACAATAGAAAGGAGGCCTGTCCCAGGAAGAGAACTCACAACTTTTTCACCTGGGAGACTAAATCCTTGGCAGGGCAAATCTTGTTTACCGTATATTTTCTCTTTTCACTATCCTGTGAATTGCCTTCCTCCATTTCCCTGTGTCTTTCCTGAGTTCAGGATGAAACTGCCTGGCTGCCTTCATGAATCTCCTATCTCTGTGAGTCTCCCTTACATAAAAATGTGAGTACGTAATTTCTTTTTTCCTGTTAATCTGTCTTTTACTACAAATGGAGTCTCAGCCAAGAACCTAGAGGGGTAGAGGGAAAACTATTTTTTCGCTCCCATCCAATAAAAAGAAACATAATGATAATGTGTCTTCTAATTCTTCAGATTTTCCAATCTAACTTTTCATGAGTAACTGTCACAGAGTCCCTAATCTTTAGAAGTCCTCATTTTGGGGCACCTAGCTGGCTCAGTCGAAGAGCGAGGAATACTTCGTCTCAGGGCTGTGAGTTCAAGTCCCTTGTTGGTAGAGATTACATACATACAAAAGCTTAAAAAAATAAAATTCCATATTTTATGGATGCTTCGGGGCTGGGTAAATACGAAGAGGAAGTTTTAAGAATATTGTATAAGGGGGACGCCTGGGTGGTTCAGCGGTTGAGTGGCTGCCTTCGGCTCAGGGCGTGATCCTGCAGGGAGCCTGTTTCTCCCTCTGCCTGTCTCTGCCTCTCTCTCTCTCTGTATCTCATGAATAAATAAATAAAATTTAAAAAATATATATTTTACAAGGTTTACAGCTGGTACATTAAAAAGATTCCCCACTGAGCTCAGAGCCCAACTTGGGCTTGATCCCAGGACCCCCTTCCTATGACCTTGTGGAAACCAAGTCAGCCACTCAACTGACTGTGCCACCCAAACGCTCCTAAAAAGAATATTTCATTTAAAAAAAAAAGGAGGGCAGCCCCGGTGGCTTAGTGGTTTAGCCCTGCCTTCAGCCCCGGGTGTGATCCTGGAGACCTGGGATGGAGTCCCATGTCTCCCATGTCGGGCTCCCTGCATGGAGCCTGCTTCTCCCTCTGTCTGTGTTTCTGCCTCTCTCTCCTTCTGTGTCTCTCATGAATAAACAAATAAAATCTTAACAAAAAATAAAATAAAATAAATAATAAATAAAATAAAATAATAAAACAATAAAACAAATAAAATAAATAAATAAAATAATAAAATAAATTAATTAAATTAAATTAATTAAATAAAATAAATTAAATAAAATAATAAATAAAATAAATAAATAAAATAAATAAAATAAAATAAAATAAAATAAGTGGGTGGAGTTCCTGCACAGATCCAGGTTCCCACTGGGTCTTCTTCTTCTCACATACCTACGTCCTCTAACTCCCCTTCAGGACTCCAGCCATGAACACTTTCCCAAGCTACAGACAGACTATACTGTGGCTACGGCCTCCTCCACCAGTCCTCCGCCTAGTTCTGTAACTCCACAGCAATACTAATTCATGTACTAAGTTTTGAGGACATCAACATCTGGTCCCAACTGTCACTTCCTGACTCCACAGATTTTTCTATCATAGTACAGATCATACTCAGTTTTACATTCATTTCTGTCAACTTTTGGTGAATGACATGGGAGTGCATGGTTTGTGGTCTGAATTCTTGTTTTTCCTGAAAGCTGTATTACCTACTTTTATTCTTGTGGCTGCTTAAAAGTATCGGCTAATATAAACTCAATAAATAAATATTAGGCTGGGACGCCTGGGGGGCTCAGCGCTTGGACATCTGTTTTTTGGTCCAGGTCGTGACCCCGGGGGCCCCGGGATGGAGTCCCACGTCGGGTTCTCTGCGAGCAGCCTGCTTCTCCCTCTGCCTGTGTCTCTGCCTCTCTCTGTGTGTCTCTCAGGAATAAATAAATACAATCTTTAAAAAATAAATGAATAAATAAATTCTGGCAACTTAAAAAAAAAAAAAGATAATAAATAAGTATTAGGCTAACAAACCAAACTTGTAGTAGAGTCTGGGCTCTCCAGCTTCAACACCTGCGACTTAAAATGCTGTTGAACGTAGCAGAGCCTCACCTTATGGTGGGAAAAAAAAAAAAAAAAAAAAAAACAGAAAGGCGAATCCGCCACCGACAAGGCCCACGAAGGAGGCCCTCCCTGACGACAGCCGGAAGTGCCCACCTGGGCGGAGGGCCCTGCCTTCACACCTTCACAGCCCACAGCCCCTCCGACGTCACGGCGCCGCTTCGCAAACCTTCACTGTGGCAAGAACGTCCCACTGTGGGGCGCCCGGGTCACTCCGCCGGTTGAGCGTCTGACTCGAGGCATCGGCTCCGGTCAGGAGCTTGCCGCCCTGGGGTCGAGCCCTGCGCCAGATCGGCCTCCGCGCGGATCTGCTCCACGCTCTCTCTCCCACTTTCCCAAATATCTTAAAAAAAAAAAAAAAAAAAGACCCTCACTTGGCGCGGCCACGCCACCTCCATTAGGGCTCAAGGTCTGAGCGGAGGCCCAGGATCCTGTACTTCTTCTTTTCTTGAAAAAAAAAAGCACTTTTTTGAGGGGGTGTGGGGTGTGCAGAGAAGCCTGCACCCCGCAGTCGGGAGCCCAGAGGATGCCCGGGCAGGCCCTGCGCAGCTAAGCTCCCCACGAAGCACCCCGCTCGGCCGCCCCCCCTCACCTGGAGCGCGGCTCCGCGGCGCAGCCGACGCACCTCGCGGGGCTCCTCAGGGGAGCAGGTTAGTGACCCCGACACGCCCCTCTGCGCACGCGCTCCCGCCTCACGGGCGCGCATGTTCCGCTCTCTGATTGGCGGTCCCCGCCGGAAGTGGCCGCTGCGGGCCGGCGCGTGCGCAGAGGCCTTGCTCGGGGGCCGCGCTCCCGGCCGTAGGGGAGGCTCCGGGGCCGAGGCCGCGCGTGTCGGTGGAACTTGGGGCGCTACTGTTTTATTCCCGTGACAAACTTAAGAACCAAGGTAAGGCCACGCCCCCCTGCGGGCTGCCTTTTTTTTTTAAATCTCCGACACCCAGTCCCCCTTGCAGACCGAGTCGGCGGGACTTCTGCGCGGCGAGCGTCACCTGCGGTCGTCTTCGGATCGATTGCATGTCACTGAGAGCTTGGGTGGGTCTGTCCCACCGTGTAGAGTCAGCCCCGCCAGCCCTGGCTCCCCCAGGTCTCTCCTTGAAGTGTCCTTGAAGGTGAGTCGGTCGGACAGCTGGAGGAGAGGTCGTCAGGGCCGAGGGGTCGATCACCAAGACGCGTCCTAACGACCCTAACTGGCACCTGTGAGACTGGAGGAGGCTAAGATTGCCCAAGAGGTCATAAAATCAATGAATCTCCTTCTTCTTTTTTTTTTTTTTTTTAAGATTTTGTTTATTCGTGAGAGACCCAGAGAGAGAAGCAGGCTCCCTGCGTGGAGCCCGACGTGGGACCCGATCCGGGTCTCCAGGATCACGCCTGGACCGAAGGAAGATGCTAAACCGCTGAGCCACCCAGGGATCCCCAATGAATCTCCTTTTGATTGAGATCGTAGGGCCGGATTCTCAGAAGGATAAGCTGCTGTTATGTGGTCATGCTTCAGTTGGCCCAAATCTATTTTCCCATATATATTTGGTCTTTGTCCATGGTCTCTGGCTCACAGGCCCCAGAACCCTTGTGGCTTCGTGGATGATGAGTCAGGGGAGCATCTCCTGTTGTAATATCCAGTTTCCCCCAGGTGCAAAGGTGGAATGGGCGTTTTTGTTATTCAGGACAAGCCCCTTTCAACCACAACTGCCAATGAGGTGACTCTTAGAAGTTCCCCAGAGATCCTGGGGGCTCTGGTTGCCAGGAGAAATGACCAAAAATGGGAGGTTGGAACCTTTAGTGCCACCCTGATGGGTCTCCCTGGAGAGGAGAGAGAGGCTGGAGGGTAAACCGATGACCAGTGATTTAATTGGTCATGTCTAAGTAAGGAAGCTGCCTTACAAACCTGGGAGGAGAGTGCCTGACGGCTCAGCTGGTTAAGCATCTGCCTTCCGCTCAAGGCATGATCCCAGATTCTGATTTGGAGCCCCAAGTTGGGCTCCCTGCTCAGTGGGGAGTCCGCTGCTCCCTGTGCCTCTAGGTGCCCACCCCCACTCCCACGCTCACCCTATACCCACCACTCTCACTCATCACATGTACACTCTATCTCAAATAAATAAATAATTTTTAAAAAGATTTTATTTATGTATTCATGAGAGAGGCAGAGACACAGGTAGAAGGAAAAGCAGGCTCCATGAGGGGTGCCCGATGTGGGACTTGACCACCGGGCCCCGGGATCATGAGCTGGGAGGAAGGCAGATGCTCAACCACTGAGCCACCCAGGCTTCCCAATAAATAAAAATCTTAAAAAAAAAAAAAGGAGGGGGAGGTTGGAGAGCGTCCGGGTGGTGAGCCAGAGAGTTTGTATGTGCCACCATGCTGGGGCCCAGACAACACAAAGACAGAAGCTCTTTTGGAATCTTGCCCTTTGTATGGCTACATTTGGCTGTTGGTTTGTATCTTTCAGTATCCTTTGGATATCATCCAGTGAGTAAATGGAAGGTATTTTTAGCTAACAAACTGAAGAAAAGATAACGGGGAAATAATAATGGAGAGGAGAACCTATACATTTTTCAAAAAAACATTCATTACGTTTAAAATATTTCCCATTTAGACATTTACCCAAGTTTGCAACACTTTTTAAAATAGAGTGAATGGGGGCATCCCTGGTGGCTCAGCGGTTTAGTGCCGCCTTCGGCCCAGGGTGTGATCCTGGAGACCCGGGATCGAGTCCCACGTCGGGCTCCCTGCATGGAGCCTGCATCTCCCTCTGCCTGTGTCTCTGCTTCTCTCTCCTCTCTGTATATTCTCATGAATAAATAAAATAAAATAGAGTGAATGGTATGTGAGGACATGGACAATCTCCTAGATATAAATTCAAAGAAAAATTTACAGAATACACAGGATGCTCCCATTTCTTGATTACATATACACACTCATACAACAGACTCCTACCCTATATGCATAGGTTATTTGGAAGGTATGCACAAGAAGCTGCTCCAGGGAATGTCTAGGTTCCAGGGGTCTGACTAAAGCACACAAAGTCACCGCATAAACCTCGTCACTCATTAATTGTTCTCATGACATTCAAAAGACCATTTTAATTTTTTTTACGATTTATTTATTTGAGAGACAGAGAAAGAGGGTGGAGGGGTGGGAGGGAGAGGGAGACTCTGAAGCAGACTCCCTGCCAAGTGCAGAGCCAATGTGGGGCTCAATCTCACGATCCTGAGACCATGATCTGAGCCAAAACCAAGAGAAGGATGCTCAACCGACTGCACCACCTAGGCACCCCCCTTCTGTCTTATTTTTATTTTATTTTATTTATTCATGAGAGACACAGAGAGAAGCAGAGACACAGGCAGAGGGAGAACCAGCCCCCTCTCCACACCTTTTTGGAGTTTTCCAGGTCTGTTGTTTTTTGTTTTTTGTTTGTATTAGAGAGAGAGAGAGCACAAGAAGAGGGAGCAACAGAGGGAGAGGGAGAAGCAGGCCCCATTTCCCCCTAGCTGAGCAGGGAGCCTGACGTGGGGCTCCATCCCAGGACCCCAGGATCATGACCTGAGCTGAAGGCAGACACTTAACTGACTGAGCCACCCAGGTGCCTGTTATCCAGCTTTATTGAGAAATAACTCACATACGTCACTGTGTAAGTTTAAGGCAGACCACACGACGGATGGTTTGATTCGCATATATTAATCAGTCCTTTCTTAAGACAGACCTCAGAAAGAAATCCTTTCTACACAGTGGTCTATAAAGCCAGTCTGGCCCAGCTCCAAGCCGAAGCCAGCTGCCCCATCTACCTGGATTACCTGAGAGATCCAATGACCCTTGACCGCAGGCACAACTTTGTGGCTTCTGCTTCCCCCGTGCTGGAAAAACCGAGAAGACATTTCCCCCTGTTCCAAATGCCTCCACCACAGCCCTGACAGGGACTTAGGAACATCCAGTTTTGTCTCATGAATATCCTAAGCAGCTTCCCATCATGAGGAACAGAGGGATCACAGGAAGAGAAACTGTAAACAGAAAGAGTTAGGGGTCCCCAGACAAAGAGGAGGCCTAGCTTTTGTGACGTAAGACATTTTAGGCCTCCAGCCATTTTATGATCTATGCCTGACTTGCCCTAGCACACTTCTTGCAGAACTTCCTAGGAGGTGTTGGAATTACAGAGAAATGCAAAAACGTCCATAGTTAAGGATTTTGAGGGAACAAAGAAAATGCAAAACCCAACAGTGTCACAGGCCAGGAAATAGCCTACCCATATCAGACTCAATAAAGCAATGGTAAAACTTCCAGAGCAGTTTCAAAAGTAAAGGTTTACCTAACATATATTATTGAGTCATTTTTGCAGGATTTAAACCCCTCTGAGCACTCAAATGCCAGACTAGCTGGAGCAGAGAATTAATGACACTGACCCTTGCTGGCCCTTGTGACTTCAATCAACGAGGACCTGGACTCTGTCAATTTAGGATGACTTTTGCCCCAATTCTGTGCTGAACCCCCCTTTGTCCAGTCCCTTCATAAAGGACCTCTAGCTTAAAACTTCCCTAATTTTGTTGTTTGGGGAGACACTACTTTGGGAAACATCCCTGGTGTTCTCTTGTCAGTAAAACCCTTTCTTTTCCTGTCCTTTAGCTGGGTTGTGTCTTTTGTCTCAGTACCCACCAAGAGGCAAACCCAGTTTCCATTAACAAAACCCCTGTGTGAGAACATGGATTCTGGTCCTGTTCTGTGTGAAGGACCTTGAGCTATTGTGTCCCTAGCATAGGGTCTCCTCAGACCTCTAGGGCCACCCCCTGACGCCCACTGAGCAAGCTGCAGCTGGTCATAGGAGGAGGTTCAGAGGCTACAGGAAGCCTCGGAAAAAGTAGGTTGAAAATGCCGAGGGTCTAGAAATCTAAGTCTCAAAATTACTTGAATTAAGGGGAAAGGTAGAAAAGCAGAGGGGGGCGCATTACAGTCTGAACAAGGAGAACTTCAACATTTACTGGAAGAGGAACAGAATACCCTTTTCTAAGATTTATTTCTGATGGAAAAGAAGGATGTTGAAGAAAAACTAATTGAAAACAAAGACCATATTTCGGATTATATTTCCATCCTAAAAAAAAAAGCTATGTGAAATAGCAAAGAAGTGTGTACAGGCAAACTTAGATTTACTGATAGGTATTGAATATGCAGAACAGTTATAAAACCCAGGAGTCTTTTTTTTTTTTATCAATTAAAGAAAGAGTTATTATCTCTTTCACATTTTTGTCCTGCAAAAAATTATCAGCACATTAGGGTGGATTTGACTCTAGATCCTAAAACTGCCCACCCCAAATTTGTTACATCAGAAGACAAAACAAGTATAAAATATGGAAATATACAATCCCAAGACATTTTACATTTTACTCCACTGTCCTGAGTTTTGGAGGGATTGATGCTGGCAGACAGAAAGAGGCACTGGTAAATCTTCCATAGTTTTGTGCTGACTATTCACCCCAGAAATGCTTTATGCCACCAACACCAAAGGGTTACTGCATTTTCTGAATGAGTGGGGAGAGATTTCATTTTAGAATATGAGTAATAGATCTTATATTTACATCTTCACTGGCACTTTCACAGAAAAACTTTGGCTTTCTCTACTGGACCTACTTCAAACTCTTACTCTGTAAAATCACAGATGGGTTGTGAACTCCTTGGAACCCTGTATATTGTTATATTTTCTTTCTATAATATGAAGTGTCCTTAAGATAATGTATAATCTCTGTTAAGTTTTGGATAACATGATTTCAAGAGTTACAATGTTGTATGTTTTCAATAGAAAGAGAGTCCCTTTTTGTCCTATAACAATAATTTGTGATAATACAGAATTTGTATTGTTTCATGGAAATGATGTGGGAATCAATTAGAAATTGCAATTTGCAGTTCTAAAAGTAAAGACTTAAAATAAATAAATAAATAAATAAATAAATAAATAAATAAATAAATAAATGTAAAGACTTCAAATTGAGTGTGTTTTATTTACCGTTCCTGTTTTATCAACACCAGTAAACATATTTTATGACTTTACCTAATGCACTTAATGCTATATCTACCTGTGTCCTATAAATTCACCAGTTTTTAAAGTGTCTTAAAAGTCCATGTTTGACAATGGAAGAAATATACTTAGAAGTCTTCAGCCTTCTGTGTTGTTGCAGAAATGGGAATCAGAAGGAGTTGAATACTCGGAAGTGTTTGGACCATTATTTAAAAACTCATCTTTGGTATGCCTAGGTGGCTCAGTAAGTTAAGCATCTGCCTTTGGCTCAGGTCATGATCCCAAGGTTCTCGGACTGAGCCCCACATCGGGCTCCCTGCTCAGTGGGGCGCCAGCTTCTCCCTCTGCCCCCCTCCAAACCACACGTGTGCGCCACACACTCTCCCTCTCAAAAATAGATAAAATCTTCAAACAAACAAACAAAACTCGCCTTTTACAGAAGACCTTCAGAAAGAGATGACGAAGGTGTAGTTCATGGAATGGAAATTGCATCAGTAGTATGGTAGTGATGGCTGGGATCCTCTGAAAAAGGCTGACAAAATAATTCTCTTCACACAATTAACCAAGACAGAACTGAGCAGCTAAGCTTAATAACTAGGACTTTACAGACCTGAATGACTAATCTTCCCAACCAATTCATAGGTATCAGGCTTACACCCTAGCAAAATTTATAAAATTTGAGTAAAAGAAAAATTATAAAGCTGTTTTTCTCCTGAAACTTACTCTTTTTTAAATGGCATACATTTTAAAATTCAGTCTACTTGTCTTTTTTTTTTTTTAAGATTTTATTTATTCATGAAAGACAGAGGGAGAGGCAGAGGGAGAAGCAGGCTCCACATGGGCACTTGATGAGGGACTCGATCCCAGGACCCCGGGGTCACTCCCTGAGCCGAGGCAGACACTCAACCACCGGGCCACCCAGGCGTGCCCCTACTTGTCTCATATTTTATACACACACATTCAGTGATTAATGTATTACATTGTATTGCACCCTCATCATTTTAATCATATCTTAAATTATGGAATAGATGTGTGTATTGTTTTGCTATTCATAACTGTTGTTTTAGGAAAGCATAAGTTAAAACATGTTGTGAGAACTCTATTTTTTGAGAACTCATTTTATTAAATGCAGTTAAATTCTCTAGTAGTCATTATATTGATCATGTTTTTCCCCAGTTTTTGAGATTTAATTTAATTATGAGTTTAAGATATACAGCATAGTGTGACTTGGCTTACATATACTGTGAACTGATTACCACAGTAGGTTTAGTTAATAACTATTATCACATATAAATGTTAAGGAAAGGGTTAAGGTATAGGCAGGCAGGGAGAGGTAGGGGGGCCCTGAGTGGGCTCTGAAACTTCCTGGCAGGCAAAGGCACTGAGCCAGAGTGTACCAGACCACCTGGCCCCGGATGTTAGGAGGCATTTTTTCTTTGGCGGCCACAGTGTAATCACAGAAAATGACCAGACCTTGGAGAAGTACGTCATTAAGGGTGTTATCAACAGCCCTTGCTCCAACTAAGACGGCACAAGAATCCCAAGGCCACAAGCTACCTGGTCAAGTTTTCAATAAAAGACTGGCCTTAAAAACCTCAGTGGCAACCCATCGGGACCCCTCTCTGTGTAGAGAGCTTTGTCTTTCCTTTCTGTTCTCACCTTCACTTAATAAGCTTTCACCTCACCCTTTTGTGTCTGCGAGATTCATAATTCGACTCTGTGAGACAAGAACCCTGCAATCCTGCAACATAAACACACCAAAAAAGAATATGGGCAGCCAGGGCGGCGGTTTAGTGCCGCCTTCAGCCCAGGGCGTGATCCTGGGGTCCCAGGATCGACTCCCACATCGGGCTCCCGGCATGGAGCCTGCTTCTCCCTCTGCCTGTGTCTCTGTCTCTGATGAATAAATAAAATCTTAAAAAAAAAAAAAAAAAAAAGAATAAAAAAAAAATATTTTTTTTCTTGTGATGAGAACTCATAGAATCAACTTTCTTAACTCTCAAGTACATCATACGGCAGGGTAACTATGGTCATCATGATGCCATTTCATCTCCAGGACTTATGTATCTTATAAGTCAGAGTTTGCGCCTTTTGACCACCTTCTTCCACCTTCCTCCACCTTCCTCCCCCACCCCCCAGCCTCTGCCTCTGGTAACCACAAATCTGATCTCTTTTTCTAAAAGTTTGGATTTTTTAAGATTTCATGTACAAATGAGATTATACAGTATTTGTCTTTGTGTCTGATTTATTTCAGACATAGTGTAATGCCCTCAAGTTTCATCCATGTTTTCACAAATGACAAGATTTCATTCTTTTTTTAATGACTGAATAATATTCCATTATAATGTGTGTATGTAAACCCAGGAAGGGACTGCCTGTCCTTTGGTTAGCTAAGCCCCAGAGAAAGCAAACAACTTGCCTGTGACTGTGGCTTTGATATGTAAACCAACCACTTCTGAGACCATTCCAGCATCAGCCCCCTTTTATCAGGGCTCTTGAAGTTCAGAACACTGTCCCCTAAAGCACCCCTATCAGAACCCACTAATCCTAAATTTGTTCAGCTGTCTCAACCATTCATTCCCTTGAAAACCCCAATAAAGGCTTATGCCCCTGCTTTTCTCTTGCCCCCTGACTAACCCTGGTAATTCCCACATGACTCTGCACGATGTGGCATGCCCTCTGTTCTTGGGAATCATAAATGAAAAACTATCTTTCCGACAAAAATCAGATGATATCAGCAGTACATATGATTAAAGATTCACTTCTAGAACATAGAAAAACTCCCTATTAGCCTATAGGAATTAGTCTATAAGAAAAAGAAAATCTATTCTGGACTGAAGATTTCTCCCCAAAATTCATATGTTGAGCCCTTACTTGGGATATGATGGTACTTGGGTGGTGGGGCCTTTGGAAGGTAATTAGGTTTAGATGAGGTCATGAGGGTGAAGCCCTCACAATGGGATTAGATTAGTCCTATAAGAGAGAAATCTCCCTTTCTTCAGGATCTTGCACCTGGAAAGGCCGTCTGCACAGAGTGAGGAAAGTGGCCATCCTCAAGCCAAGAAGAGGGCCCTCACTAAAACTGGAACATGTTAGCACCCTGATCTCAGATTCCTAGCCTCCAGAACTGTGAGAAACAAATGTTTAAGCCACCTGGTGTACAGTATTTTGTTACAGCAGCCAGAGCTGAGACAAAACCTGATAGAAAAAACTGGGTATATTATAGAAGCTACCTCACAGTAGAGAATTCATAAATGGCCCATAAATATATAAAAAGATGATGAAGTTTATCAGTAATCAGGAGATTTGTAATTTAAAATTGTAGTGTGACACCATTACACACCGTTCAGCTAAGCAGTATTCAAAAGAGTGACAATTCCTGTATTGAGCACCAAGGGCTGCCAAACAAAATACCATACAGTGAGCCACTTAAACAACAGACATTTATTTTCTCACAGTTCTGGAGGCTGGAAGTCCCAGTCAAGGTGTTGCTGGTTTGGTTCCTTCCGAGGCTTCTCTCTTTGGCTTGCAGATGGCCTGCTTTTCACTCTGTCTTCACGTGGCTTCTTCTCTATAGGCCTGTGTCCACAATGTCTCTTCCTGTTCTTGTAAGAACACATCATTTTGGACTTTGTATAAGTGACCCGTTGCAAGCTCATTTCTTTTATTTATTAATTTATCTATTTATTTATCTATTTGTTTGTTTGTTTAAGACACAGAAAGAGACATAGGCAGAGGGAGAAGCAGAGTTCCTGCAGGGAGCCAGATGAGGGCCTCGATTCCAGGACCCCAGGATCATGACCTGAGCCAAAGGCAAGTTTCTTCTTCTTTTTTTTTTTTTAAGATGTTATTTATTCATGAGAGACACACGCCGGGGTGGGGGGGGGGGGGCGCAGAGACACAGGCAGAGGGAGAAGCAGGTTCCATGGGGGCGGGGGGGGGACCTGGGACTCCAGGATTACGCCTTGGGCCAAAGGCAGGCGCGCTAAACTGCTGAGCCACCTGGGGATCCCCTGCAAGCTCATTTCTTAATTCTGTATATTGAAGATAATAATCACTGCATCCGGAGCTGGCTAGAGAGCTTCAGTTAGATACTTAAACACCTGTAACAGTGCATCTAACATGGTTACTAATTCAGTAAAGTATGACTATGTCACCAAGTCCAAGCTCAATTCTGCTCACACTGCATGGCAGGCCAGTAAGCAGAGAGGCAAGATGCCGGGGCAAGGAAAGTGCCTTTATTTGAAAACCCAGCAAATCCAGGAGCTAGTGGACTACTGTCCCAAAGAACCATCTCCTCCACTCCTCCCCCCTCGCCGCCCGCACTCCCCCTACCCCCCAATGAAAGGGGAGGGAATGGGAATCAAAAGATGACTGACTTTGCAGATTTCTGAGGAAAGTGTGCAAATTCTTTGTCTGTGTTCACTTGATGTTCTGCAGGAATCTGGTCACATCATTTCTGTAAATCTGAAACACAGAGTCATTTCTTGATACACTTCCTTATCTCCTCAGGTGAGGTGGATTTCAAGGGAAAAGCAGAGTTTGCAAATCCTAGCTGTAACATGCCCACGTGCAGGGCCAAGCAGAAGGTAAGTGACGGGTCACAGCAGCAGGGAAATAGAAGCAATGTGGAGTCAGACATGCTAAGTTTCTCCCTGTTACAACTCCCCAGTGTCAGTGTTCCATAATCTTGTGGGACCAGGGCAAGGGGGGGAACATCATCTCTCATCTGACTAGTTCCTGATGGAAAGGGTCAAAGGGGGAGACGCCTGGGGGGCTCAGCAGTTGAGCCTTTGGCTCAGGGAGTGACCCCGGGGTCCTGGGATCAAGTTCTGCATCAGGCTCTGCGCAGGGAGCCTGCATCTCCCTCTGCCTGTGTCTCTGCTTCCCTCTCTGTGTCTCTCATGAATAAATAAATAAAATCTTAAAAAAAAAAAAAGGGAAAGGGTCAAAGGGGGCAACTGTGGACTAGAACAATTAATTTGACTAGACTTAGAAAGCATTCTTCTTAAGTGCCTCTTTTTGCCATTAGGGTCTTAGAAGTAACCATAGGTGGTTAATGCAGTTTTGCACTAGTTCTGGAAATTCTTAGTTTAGTTCCATGATCTTAAAGATATTAGAATCCTGTATTTGTCAAAACTTTTCATGGGCCACCTGGGTGGCCCAGTAGGTTGAGTGTCTGCCTTCGGCTCGGCTCAGGTCATCATCTCAGTTCCTGGGATCAAACCCTGCATCAGGCTCCCTGATCAGCGAAGAGTCCACTTTTCCCTCTCCCCGGCCTGCCTCTCTGCCTCCTTGTGCTCTGTCTCTGTGTCAAATAAATAAATAAAATCTTAGGAAAAAAAAAAGGTTATTTTCATGAATCTTCTTGAAGCTGAAACACATTAGTAAGAGTATCAGCATGAAATAATAACTGTAAATGGCAAAAGCCTCAAAAATGGCCATGGTTAAAAATCTGATGGGAGTTCATTATACTGTAGTTGATAAAGAAATTTCATTATTTTTGTGACACACAACATTTTAATAATTAGGATTATATGTGATGACCTTATACCAGGACATATTAAAACTAGGAATTTTATATAAATTTTGGAATAGTCACAGTATTTACCCACACAGTATAAACTAAGATTTATCATCATTTCTTTGATATCGCTTCCCATATAACTTAACATACAAAATAAATAGGCCTAATTAGTCAAAAAGACTTTGTTTAGAATTCCAATTTCTGGTAAGTTTGTTAAAAATATCAGAAAGTTAAAACAATCAGAAAGTTTAAAACAGGGCAGCCCTGGTGGCTCAGTGGTGTAGTGCCACCTTCAGCCCAGGGCATGATCCTGGAGACCCAGGATCGAGTCCCACGTCAGGCTCCTTGCATGGAGCCTGCTTCTCCCTCTGCCTGTGTCTCTGCCTCTCTCTCACTCTCTCTCTCATAGATAAATAAATAGAATCTTAAAAAAGAAAGAAGAAAGAAAGAAAGAAAGAAAGAAAGAAAGAAAGAAAGAAAGATTAAAACACATGCCTAAATAAGATTACAGATTATTTTAAAATTTACTGTTTAGGGATCCCTGGGTGGCGCAGCGGTTTGGCGCCTGCCTTTGGCTCAGGGCACGATCCTGGAGACCCGGGATCGAATCCCACGTCGGGCTCCCGGTGCATGGAGCCTGCTTCTCCCTCTGCCTGTGTCTCTGCCTCTCTCTCTTTCTCTCTCTGTGACTATCATATATAAATAAAAATTTAAAAAAAAAATAAATAAAATAAAATAAAATAAAATAAAATAAAATAAAATAAAATTTACTGTTTAATTATCTGTTTAGCCAAGGTGGCAATAAGAGATTCTACAGAAGGTTCTCTAGTCATTAGCAAAACTTAGGTCCTTTAATATTGAGAAGATTCAGTTTTCTTAAGTAATCAAAGACCTGATGAAAACAAAACATAGAAACTTTGTTTTGGGGGGCAGATTTAAAAAAAAAAAAACCCTTTGTTCATATTTCTTATAAAAGCAGACCAACAGTCCAAGAAAAACTTTGTCATTTTAACAGAGAGAAGAAACAAATTCTAATCTCTTACAAGCGTACTTTTTTTTTTTGGAAAGAGGGAGAGAGAGAATCCTAAGCAGCCTCTCCACACCCAGCGTGAACCCGTGAGCCCAAAGTGGGGCCTAATCTCACAACCCTGAGATCATGACAGAGTGAAAATCAAGAGTCAGATGCTTAACTGACTGAGCCACCCAGGTGCCCCACAGGTTTCTTTTTCATTTAGATTTTGTCCTAAGCTTTCTCTCTCTAAACAATCAGTCTCATTTTAGGACGTAATTACTCCCCCCACCCACAAAAATGTATTCTCATTCTTACTGCTTTCTTACAAGCTTCCTACTTTGTCTACATAGAGTTGCTTCCCTTAGCATCTCTAGCAGTGTAAGTTACATTTAGTAGAATTTTAACTTTTAAAACACTAGTCTCCAATGAAAACTTAAGTAGTAACCAATTGTGAACCATTACACCAGAATTCTAAGGAATTCTGGTAAATTTAGAATTGGCAAATATATGGATATATTTCACAATTTCTAGAAACGTGTGTTTTCATGGTATAACTTTCAATAAAGTCTGGGCTGAACGTACCAAAAGCCACAGCACCCAACCAACCCAATGCAAAATGAGCCGGTTCACAAAGAAACGGGGGCCAGCTTCTAACCATCCCCGTCCCAGGGGCGCCCTGGACAAGTACAAAGTGGCTTCTCCTCTCGGAAAAGCCCGAACGGAGCCGGAGGGGTTCCCGGTCGTGCAGGCGGGAATGACGGGCCCTGCTTTGGGGCCCGTGGCCTCACAGGTTGGTGGAAGCTCGGCCGCGGGCACCGGGTGCCGCCCTTGCTACGGCCCTCCCGGGAGGGGCCCCGAGGCCGCCGCCCGCCGAGCCTCCCTGACCTCCCGGTCCACGGCCGCTCCCCAGGGGCCGGACGCCAGGCCGGGCCAGGCGCGCCAGTGTTTGCGGAGCAGTCCCCGGCTCGTGCCCGCGCCCGTCTGCGCCCGAGCAGGCGCCGCTCCAGGGGGCGCTCGTGGCCGCAGCGTTGCCCTCCGAGCCTCTCCCTTCACGATGTCGACAGTTTAGAATGAAGTGTGTGGGGCTCCCGGGTTGGCTCCGTCGGAAAAGCAGGCAACTTTCTTCCTCTGATAAAAGATTTTATTTATTTATCCACAAAAGGCACAGAGCGAGGCGGAGACACAGGCAGAGGGAGAAGCAGGCTCCATGCACCGGGAGCCCGACGTGGGATTCGATCCCGGGTCTCCAGGATCGCGCCCTGGGCCAAAGGCAGGCGCCGAAACTGCTGTGCCACCCAGGGATCCCTGAAGAGCCGTTATTGCCACTTAGGATGATTAGTAGTAGGGGTTTCATTAAGTAGATATCCACCTTGCCAAATTTAATTATATTTTTATCCTGTATTTTTAAATTGTAAATAAATTATATCAATAAGTTGTAGATGGTTGATATGTCTTTTAAGTCGGCTATAATCCTTTAGGTTTCCCTAGAAGATAGAGACTGAAGGGATCTGGACTTTGGGATGGAGAGAGTAAGGGTTGTGACTCAAGGAAGAGAGAAGCTGGCTTGGCTAGCAGGGCAGTAGCACCCTGAACATAATGGTTAGCCTTTTTTTTTTTTTTTTTCCAATAGTTAGTCTTTTAAAAAATGTTTTTATTTTTTAAGTTTGAGAAGTCTTTTTTTTTTTTTTTTTTTTTTTTTTTTTACTCATGTGAGAGAGGCAGAGATGCAGGCAGAGGGAGAAGCAGGCTCCCTGCAGGGAGCCCGATGTGGGACTCGATCCTGGGCCTCCAGGATCACGCTGTGGGCTGCAGGCAGTGCTAAACTGCTGCTCCACCAGAGCTGCCCTAAAAAATGTTTTTATGTAGAACATATTAAGCTTATAAAATAGAAAAATAGGGGATCCCTGGGTGGCGCAGCAGTTTGGCGCCTGCCTTTGGCCCAGGGCGCGATCCTGGAGACCCGGGATCCAATCCCACGTCGGGCTCCCGGTGCATGGAGCCTGCTTCTCCCTCTGCCTGTGTCTCTGCCTCTCTCTCTCTCTCTCTCTCTCTCTGTAACTATCATAAATAAATAAATTAAAAAAAAATAAAATAGAAAAATAGTATAATAAACCCAGTGTATTCGTTTTCTGGGGCTGCCACAACCAAATACCACCCACCAGCTAACTTAAACCAAAATGAGTTTTGTCACCATTCTGGAGGCTGGAAGTTGAAGATCAAAGTGTCAGCATGTTTCATGTCTAAGGCCTCCTTGCTTTTCGGATGACCTCCTACTCACATGGCCTCTCCTGTAGGCCTGTGCGTACCTGGATCTCTTCCACCTGGAGGAGGAGTCCTATTGCATCAGGCCTCACCTGAACAGCCCCAGGTTAACTTATTCATCCCTTTATAGACCTTACAAGATAGTCGTAGGGGTGCCTAGCTGACTAAGAGCAACGTGTGACTCTTGATCTCAAGGGGAGTCATTAGTTCAAGCTCCACATTGGTTCTAGAGATTACTTAAAAATAAATAAATAAGCTGTTTTAGAAAGATTATGTAATTTTTTTAAAGATAGGGTCACAGTCTGAGCTTTTGGGAGTTGGGACTTAAACATGAATTTTGGGGGGGGACACAATTCAGCCAAAAACATCTCATGTATGTATCCAGTAAATTATGCCCCCATTCTTCCTACCCCTCACTCTTGTGAAGCAAATCCTAGATATCATAGGGTTTATATGTAAATTTTATCCTATGTGTCTTCCAACTAGTCTTTTCATTAACAAAATCCTACCCTTTTTAAAAAATCATCAGATATCCACTAACCCATATAACTACAATTACCATTTTTAAATGTATTTGAATACAGTAAGTAAACCAAAATAATGTCAATGATTTATATGCTTTTTTATCTTTTTATTTTTTTTTATTTTTTTAAATTTTTATTTATTTATGATAGTCACAGAGAGAGAGAGAGAGGCAGAGACATAGGCAGAGGGAGAAGCAGGCTCCATGCACCGGGAGCCTGATGTGGGATTCGATCCCGGGTCTCCAGGATCGCGCCCTGGGCCAAAGGCAGGCGCCAAACCACTGCGCCACCCAGGGATCCCCTCTTTTATCTTTTTAATATGTCAGAATCACAATAAGTATAGTCAAAGATAAATCCTGAGCCACACTGGAAACCATCCTGTGCGTTCCATTTTCTTCCCATTTTCTTAAGAGAAAGTGCTTGTAATAAAGAGTCTAACTAAATTTTTGATGTTTGAAGCTGATGTCTTTTTTTTAATATTTATTTATTTAAAAAATATTTATTTATTTAGAAAGAGAAAGTGAGAGGGGGGAGGGGCAGAGGGCAAGAGAATATCCCCAAGTCAACTCCCCGATGAGCACAGAGCCCTATGGGGGGCTACATTCCATGACCCTGGGATCATGATCTAAACCGGAACTGAGCCCTGCAGGTGCCCCTGAAGCTGATGTCTTTTAACCCTCACCCCTCTGGCTTCACCCTGTGCCCCACACCTGCATAAGCTATCAGGACAGACTAGGTGTTCCTTCTCTGGACTCGGTGGGGTGGTTCTAATCAAGCAAGACCCTGCTGCAGAGGAACTGTTAGCCTCAGTGACCCCGTAAACCACCAAGAGACCCCCAGCTGGTTGTCTTTCTCCCTCCTTTCGGGCCCTTTTTGGATTGGTAGCCATCCGGCTGTCCACCTAAGGCCTCTTAGTGAGCAATAAACTATCTGATACTCTCTCACTGTGTTTGTGGTGTAGGAACCATGGCAAGCCAACCTCCCAAATGCCAAATGACATGTGGATTATCTCAAAGCTGCTTAAAAATACAGCCTATGCAAAAAGGACACTCAGACTTTCCTGTTCCCCTGAAAATAAGGAATTAATCTCCTGTGGGAGATACTGTCCCTGTACCGGGAGCTAGACATCCTTATCACCAGAGATGGGAAATTAGAACCAAGAAAGCTGTAAAAGTAACCCTTGTTACTTTTCACTAATTTTACTACCTTAGCCTCAATTCTGTTTAGCATTCCTTACCTAATTGAAACTCCCAAACATAAGTTTTCTTTGTCCTGTCAACTCCTCACAAATTTATTGTTTCTTTGTCTAAAGGTTAAAAAGTGCCTGCTTTGATCATTTCTTTGGGTTTTTATTTTAATGTTGGGCCTCTGTGCACAAGTAATGAGACTTTGGGGTTCCCCCCCGCCCCCCGTTCATCTGTCTTGTGTAAGATTAATTCTTAGTCCAGCTGGAAGACCTTGAGGGTAGAGAATAATTTTTCCTCCCCGGTAGTTCCGTCAGCAGTCCTGATAACAAAGGCAAATCTTGAGGGATGAGGTGAGGTTCTCCCTATGTGCTGTGACTGTACAGTATTTAGAATTTTATCTAATCCCAGGTAAATTCTTGGGAGACTCTGATCCCAGGAAGCATGGTATATTTGTTTCTGTTTTCCAACTACTGTAAAACATCCCTTTATTATTTTTTTTAATTTTTATTTATTTATGATAGTCACACAGAGAGAGAGAGAGAGAGAGGCAGAGACACAGGCAGAGGGAGAAGCAGGCTCCATGCACCGGGAGCCCGACGTGGGATTCGATCCCGGGTCTCCAGGATCGCGCCCTGGGCCAAAGGCAGGCGCTAAACCGCTGCGCCACCCAGGGATCCCAAGACATCCCTTTAAAATATATATCTATATCTATATCTATCTCTATCTATCTACCTATCTATATTTGTGATTCCTCATTTCTCCGGGGAAAGGTATGGGAACGTATTATAATTGTTTTTGCATCTCTGATATTTACAAATAAAAATCTTACACTACTGGTTCTTCCATTAAAAAAAAAAAATCTACCCGAGATATATCTCATTTATTTTTACATTGAGGAGGCAGTGAATATTTTTAAATGATAGAAAATAGATCTACATACACAAATACCAAAAATATTTCTAGATATGCTCAAGTGTAAAAAAAAAAAAGCAAAGCACATTTGTATTGTAATATAAATGAAAAAAAAATCCTATGCTTATATATTCGTATATTAATAGTATGTCCCCAGAAAGATACAGAAAAAAACTTAGGAGTCAGTGCATGGTGTTGTGCCCAAGATTGTGAATCCGAGAAACCACCAAGGAGCCGACACCGATGCAAGTGCACGAGGGTTTATTACCAGCTCGAGCTTGGGTCCAAGTGTACCCGACACAGCGGGGCAGGGACCTGGACCCCGAAGTGGGTTACAGCTGGGTTTTTTATAGGCTGGTCTAGGGGACCTCCAGAAGGGGTGGAGGAATTTCTCAGGTTCTGTTAACATTCTGATATGGGGCTTTCAAGGGCATTGAGCTCTGTTCCCATTCTAATATGGGCCTTTCTACCACGGGGGTGGGCTCTGTTGTCTTTCTGATATGGGATTCCCTGCGAGGACATTGAGGACATTCTGCAGTTTTTCCCGTAAAGCTCAGCTCTTATTCACAGGGGCCTAAGATGGCTGTACTTGTGCTAATGCTAAACTTGAGGTGGGTGGCCTTGATTTTTCTCGGGCCTCCGAGCGTGTGGGCCTGATGACCCGCGCCGAGCAGCCTTCCTTGCCTGAGCCGCCGACCGCTGAGGCAGGCCGTGCAGCGCGTGGTGTCTGCTCCTCGGGTCTCTGGGCCGTGGCTTCTCTGGGGGTGGGGACTCCAGAGGGCATCCCTGCACTCGGGTTTGGTGTGTGCCTCACGACGTGCAGTGAGCTCATAAAGTCATAACTGGGTGCTAGCTAGGATTTAGGAGATCCGGAGGCCAGGGCACAGGGAGAGCAACGGGTGGAACCCGTCGGGTTGCCTGGGGGGCCCGGCTCAAAGGGCTGCTGCTGGGCCCACTGGAAATTCTGGATCTGCTTCCGTCCCCAGGAACATCCTGGAACACCGTGCCCTGTGCCCCAGCAGGAGCTCCTGCGGCCTGGGAGCTTGGGGACAAGGAACCAAGAGCGTCAAGGAAAGAAAGCTGGCAACCACCCACTTCTGAGTAGCCTTAGACTGGAAAGGTGCATCCTGAGGCCAGGCAGCAAGATCAAGTTCTTGAGAGATCAAAAAGACACCTGGGGCACCTGGGTGGCTGTCACCTAAGCGGCTGCCTGGGGCACAGGTCATGATCGCAGAGCCCTGGGGTCCAGCCCCGCATCAGGCCCCCCTCAGCCGGCAGCCTGCTTCTCCTTCTCCTCCCTGCTCCTGCTCTCTCTTGCCATCTCTGTCACTCTCTCCCTTTCTCTCTCTCAAATAAATAAAACAAAATCTTAAGAAAAAAAAGTCCAGACAAACGATTTCAATGTTGGACACCAGACTACTGAAAACATTTGAAAATAGTCTCAGGGCAGTGGAAGAGGTAGTGACAAATGGCTTCTTGTTGAGAAAGGAGGAGACCCCTCCCAAAAAAAAAATTGGGTATCTTGGTCCAGAAGATATATTTGAGATGGGAATAATAAGTTTTTTGAAGACAGTGTCACGAATAGTAAATCCAGGTTTCTGCATTTCAAGATAAAACCATGGCATTTAGTTTCTCCAGCATATCGTAGATGAAAGATTTTATCACTTTCCAAGCGCCATGTGTTCTTTCCAAGCGCCAGGCAGGGCTTTAGGCACCGGCTTATATTGACTCACTTAATTGTCACTGCATTAATAGCATAGCCGCCCTACCGCCAGCCCTGAATTCCACCAGCTTGTGCGGGGTCGATCCAACTCCCAACCGTCTGCTTAAAGAGCTTAGGTCTTTTTCCACCAAGTTACTTGGCTTCTTGATTTTGCCTCCCTTAGGAGTGACCCAGAGACAGCGCCTGTGCTTGTGAGAGGCTGTGAGTAGGTCGGTGTATTGATACCATTTTGGGAAGGAACGAGAATAGATTCACGTTTGATGCGTTCGTTTATTTTTCTGCTTAAGGGATAGGAAAACAAGACCCTTTGGCAATTGAGTAGTGTCCAAATATTTAAAAGGACCACGTGCCTTTCCCTTTTCCCTTGTCAACATCCTTTTGGGATGTCATGTACTCTAATGGCTTTATTTTGCATGAGATTCCTACTCATTACCTCTAGCTGAGACCTGTCCCACAAATGTCAGGATTTCCGACTGCATAAGGAACCTCTCTGCTTGCATTTCTCAATGAAATCCAATGTAATAGCCCAATGTGACCAATATTTAACTTCAATTTCTCCCCAAACCTGCTCTTCCGTAGTGTTCCCTACCTGGGATGGTAGCTCAAATCACCCAAATGTCCATATCATGAACTCGGAGGCTCTTGTACCCCCTCACTCTCCACAGGCAACCAGTCATGGTGCGTGTATATCCACTTTGTAATCCACTGACGTCCGTCAGGTCAGGTCTACAGCATTTTCCATGTGCACTACCAACACAACTAGCCTCCCTCTGGCCTTCCAACACCCTCGTTTCACCACACCCTTAGGACAAATGCCAACAGAAATGTTAAGGAGACAATATCCTAGGTTTGGGATAGAAATCCTCTGATCTTTGCTTGCGTCCTCGGACACCAACCTTCACAACATTCACACCAACGGGAAGCCACAGTTGTTTGTGAGGTATTCATGTTCACCATTGGAGACACACATATGGCTTTTCTTAGTCCAGTTTCCTTTGGGGCGTCTTTGGTATTCTTCCTCTTCCAGTGCTTGCATTTTCTTCACCCTGGGATCGGGGAACTTAACAAATAAACAAACTTAACAAAGCTCTTTTTTTTTTTTGATTTTTAATTAAAAACATATTTTAAGTAATCTCTATACTCAGTGCGGGGCTTGAACTCACAACTCTGAGATCAAGAGTCACATGTTCTACTGACTGAACCAGTCAGGTGCCCCCACAAAACTCTTCTTTCTCTAGGAGGCATCCTCCCTATAAATGAACCCACATATCTGATGGTCCCCCGAGAGATCCGTGTGCGTGGTATGTTCTACATGTGCTTGAAACTACTTCAAACACTCTGACATTTACTTCCTTCATTCTAACAATGAAAACGAATATGCCCTACCTGAAATGCGATCAGACAAAAAGGGAGAGATTCATGGCCAGGTCAACTCTCTTCAGTTGGCTTCAGAAGAGCTAGGAAATTAAATGTGTGAAGTGATTTGGGTGCTGGAGAGAGAGGGTATGGCAAGAACAGTCGTGCGTTGAGCACCTCCTGTGTGCCAAGGTCATCATCACACGGCTAGTAAGTGTTCTAATAGTGTATCAGGAGGGCATTTTCTGGGCAGCCCCGGTGGCCCAGCAGTTTGGCGCTGCCTTCAGCCCGGGGTGTGATCCTGGAGACCCAGAATCGAGTCCCACATCAGGCTCCCTGCACGGAGCCTGCTTCTCCCTCTGCCTGTGTCTCTGCCTCTTTCTCTCTCTCTCTGTTTCTCTCATGAATAAATAAAAATAAAATCTTAAAAAAAAGGAGTGTATTTTCTCTTATTTTTTTACATTGTTTATGAGGGATTCATAAAATGGCATAAAGTACTATAAGATAACTTAAGATCCAGTTGTTGAAACTGGCTCCAGGAATTCTGGTGGAGTTTTTAATGTTATCACTTAAAAATCAGAAATTGAGCTCTGTCTTATATAAAAGAATGTTAATAATGCTTAACATACAAAGATGTTATGAGGATTACATAGAAATTTTAAAAACTCTTAGACTACAGAATTATTTTTCTTACCAATCTTTTTTTCTCCTTTTCGGAGATGTGTTTGTATATATTTATCAGTGTCAAATTAAAGTAGGTTTATTGATAATTAGGAACCCGGTTCTGATAAAGGTCAATTTTGCCTATCTAGAGAATATGTCCTATGGGTCAAGCACAGATTGTAACCTCAGCTGTAGTCTCTGCACATCTATAAGCACTGGGACAGGAGTAAGTAGAGAAAGTGTAATTTTGCAGGTACTTTGAAAATATATGCCATAAAGTAAATTTTCACCAGAGGACACACCTCAGTGGAATTCCCCCCTTCAGTTTTCTTGGAGATGCTTTCATCTATATCATTTTAGTTTTTCTGAATTTACCTCTTTCCTAAAGTGTACAGTCATTTGTCCATGCAGGCTTTGAGGAGGACACAGATGACTTAATAATATAAAAGTATTACATTTATATTTTAAGGATGAGAATACAAGAATCAGCTACAAGAGAATAATACCTGCAATGATTAACTACTTTTATTCAGAATACTCTAGTTGTCTATTATCACATTTAGTAAACCTAAATTATCACATTTAGGACTCCGGGGTCACACCCTGAGCCGAAGGCAGATGCTCAACTGCTGAGCCACCTAGGTGTCCCTAAAAATAAATTTTTGAAAAAAAATAATTCAAATCTTGTGAAGAACCTAAAATATGACCAGGCAATTTCTGCTTAAGTTGCAGTAGGCACCCCTTACCTGTAGGAGATATCATCCCAGATCCCCACTAGACTCCTAAAACCAGAGATAGTACTGGATCCTGTACAATGTTTTTTTCTTATACAAATGTATCTATGATAAACCTTAATAAATTAGGCACAGTAAGAGCTCAACCATAACTAATAATAAAATAGAATCATTAGACAATATACTGTAATAAAAGTTATGTGAATATCATCCTTCTCTCTCAAAATATCTTATTGTGCTGTAGTCACCTGTCTTCTTGTGAAGATATAAGATAATAAAATGCCTACATGATGAGATGAAGTGAGGTGAATAACGTAGGTGTGGTGACATCGCATTAGGCTGTCATTGACACTGATGATAGGTCAGGAGGAGGATCACCTGCTTCCAGAGTGCAGTTGACTGTGGGTAACTGAAACTGCTGAGAGCAAATCTGCAGGTAAGGTAGTAGATTTACTGTGTTTTTGATAGCACTGGATTTATATCAAAGTTTACTTGTCTTTCATGTAAGCTTCTCAACTGCAAGATTATATCAAACCGTGTAAATAAAGTGGAT
The DNA here is from genome assembly GCF_003254725.2 of Canis lupus dingo. Taxonomy (NCBI): domain Eukaryota; kingdom Metazoa; phylum Chordata; class Mammalia; order Carnivora; family Canidae; genus Canis; species Canis lupus. The sequence goes on from NC_064257.1 coordinate 61,169,552, forward strand.
GGGATTTGGTCTAGAATAGATTTGCCCTGAAAACCCTGAAAGTTGGAAAACCTGTGATTTTCACATGATACACAGAATAAACTTGGGAATCATGATTTCAAAGCAAAATAAAACGGAGAAACACACACACACACACACACACAAAACGCATTTCTCTGAAGTCATCATTGAGCTGCCAGCTATGCAGATTTGCAGGAATGGATCCTAGAAGAGGAAGTTTTCCTTTAGAAGTAGTTACTGATCCAAATAGAGGCTGAGAGGCTTAGAAAGAGAGTAGAGCTTTCAGCTGACTCTCAGGATTGAGGGAATAACCTTGGACTTCAGGGTATCCCACAGAAGATGCTTCCTGATAAGCATCCCAAACTTTAATTTGGAGCAGGGGATGGCTAGCCACTCACAGTGAGATAATAGAAAGCGGGCTGCTCCTCGACAAGTCTCACTTAATCATCTCAAACCCTTATGATAAGGTTTCAGACAATATCTGATTGCCAGACCACAAAGCACATTTCAAGACTCCAGAATATAAAATCTTGGTGATATGTGGTGCCACTGGAATGTACAGACACACCTGGTGAGACTGCAAGTTGGTGCAACCACTTCAGAAAACTATTTTGCATTATCAGCTAACTCAGAACATGCACATACTGTGAGACCCAGTTATTCTATTTCAAGTTATGCAACCCTCAGAAGTATGAACAAAAGGGCATCAAAATGTGAGCACTAGAAGATGTACAAGAAAGTTCATGGCAACATTTTTCACAACATGTACAACCTGTTAATAAACCTAATGTTGTATATTAGGAGCCATAATTAAATTGTGGTATATTCACATAGGGAAGCATTAACCAGTAATGATAAAACAATACTTTTCTGTTTTAAGAGTTACTTATTTATTTGAGAAAGAGAGCACATGCCCAGGTGCAAACAGGAGGAGAGACAGAGGGCAGAGGGAGACGGAGAATCTCGAGAGGACTCCCCAATGAGTGGGGAGCCCACATCGAGGCTTGATCTCAGGACCCTGAGACCATGACTGGAGCCAAAATCAAGAGTCATACACTTAACCGAGCCACCCTGATGCCCCAAGACAATAATACTCTTTATCCATCAATTTGGATGAATCTCACAAATGTAAGGTATGAGATAAAGCCAGGCACAAAATAATACATACCGTGTATACGGGAAAAACGATTGTATGGCATTAGACATAGCATAATGCTTATATTTGGTGAGGTGGGACAGATCAGTGACTGATGAGAAAGGCTTCCAGGGCTGCTGGTAACATCTATTTCATAATCCTGAGTGGTAGAAGTAGGATTACAGGCTTGTGCAAGTATGTAAATTGAATAAAAGTAAAAATATTAACAAAATCATAAACTATTAAGACCAAATTATGGAAGAATATTTTCAATCTGTTGGCAAATATTTCACTTTTTTCCCCCAGTTTTATTTCTCTTTTGGGAATTGTTGATTCATGGTTGTTAGTCCTCCATCTCTTTTTTGAGAGAGGACACAATTTGTGTGGACCCTTTAGAACTGCAAAATAATAACATATTGTCATGTCTGTGGGAAGTACAATTCCTTAGATTTTTCTTTTTCTTGTGAGTTTTATTGTAGAGGGTTTAACTTCTGAGACAAGATTTTTCTTAATCTTTTTTTTTTTTTTTTTGTAAACTCTACACCCAACGTGGGGCTCAAACTCTGAGATCAAGAGAGGCATGCTCCAGCACCTGAGCCAGTGAGGCACCCTCCCTGAGATAAGACTTTTGATCATTTCCTTTGTGAATTTTTTTCTCTCCAGAGATGATCAGGAGATGGCATCGTAAGCCACCTCCAGGCCTCAAGCCTCTGCCCGCAGGAGGAGCAGGAGCGTCCTCTCCCTCTCTGCTATCATTTCCACCCTTTTCAATGAGAGAATGGCCAGATGTGAGCTCCGTCTCCTCACAGTCTCCAAATCTAGGTTTCTAAGAGTCTCCTGAAGGCAACTTCCCTCATGAGGGCAGAGCCCCAGATGGGGAACAGCTTCTTGGCTGCGCTGGAAGGTGCCTTTGGGAGAGAAGCCAATCATTGGAGACGAAAGTGTTTCCCCACGAAGCACATAGGGTGGAAACAGCAAATAAAGTGTTGGAGTGATTACATGGGTGTCACTTTTAGGACTGGTTTCTTCTTGGTGGATTGATAACCTGCCTTTCCCGGAGTTATAATTCGAAACCCTGAACCTCCATCCACATCCCCCATCACTGGGCTTCGGGGCTGCCTTCCCTCTTCATTTCAGTGCCATTGACCCAGCAACTGTGGCTCGTTTGATTTCTCATAAGCAATTAACAGAGAAACAGTACTTGCCCTGTGTGTCTGACCTTTATTTTTAGTAAAGATACACATAAAGATAAGCCTTCCATTTCTCTACTAGGCCCAAGACTGCTGTGATCATTGCTAGTTTCTAAGAAGCAACCACTTAACACTCTCCTGGTCTCTCCTTTCCTTCCTTCCTTCCTTTCATTCTATTCCCTCCCCTTCCCTCTCTCCCTTCCTTCCTTCCTCCTTCCTTCCTTCCTTCCTTCCTTCCTTCCTTCCTTCCTTCCTCCCTCCTTCCCTTCCTTCCTTCCTTCCTTCCTTCCTTCCTTCCTTCCTTCCTTCCTTCCCTCCTTCCCTCCTTCCTTCCCTCCTTCCTTCCCTCCTTTCCCTCCGTCCTTCCGTTTGGAATCCAAATATGCTAATAGTGATACCTATGCATATTTGAGTTTGATGCATTATCTTTTAACATCCTACTTGGAAAAATGAGGGTTTAGGGCAATCCCTTTTCAGTCTCTGGCCCTTCCTATAGTAGTTATTTCCTTAAAAAACTAATTTTTCTATCTTTCTATTACTTTATATTTTGTATTAGTTTGCTAGGGCTGACATAACAAAAACCACAACATGGGTGGCTTAAAAATAAGTTTATTTTCTCATTCTTACAAGGCTCAAATTCCAAGATCAAGGTATACAACAGGGTTGATTTCTCCGGAGAAATTTCTCGTTGTTTATAGATAGGAACTCTCACCATGCCCACATTTGGCCTTTTCTTTTATGTGTATAGTCATCTCTAGTGTCTTCTCCTCTTAAAAAGACAGAAGTCATACCTGATTAAAGTTGCATTTTTATGACCCTGTTTTATCTGAATTACCTCTTTCAAGACCCACTTTCTAATACGTAGTCACATTCTTTTTTTTTTTTTTTAAGATTTATTTATTTATTCATGAGAGAGAGAGAGAGAGAGAGAGGCAGAGACACAGGCAGAGGGAGAAGCAGGTTCCATGCAGGGAGCCCAATGGAGGACTCGATCCCAGACTGTGAGATCATGCCCTGAGCAGAAGGCAGAGGCTCAACCACCGAGCCACCTGGGTATCCCATATAGTCACATTCTAAGGTACTAGCGGTTATAGCTTGAATGAAAGAATTGGGGAGGAGCACATAATTCAGTCTATAACATATTTCAAGACTATTCAAATCTGAGTCATATAAGATCTACTGATTGTTCTGTGAACACAGTATTTTCCCATAGTTAATCATTGTCTCATGTATTTATTTTGTTTCTTCTCCACTTCCTTGTGCTTGTTTTATTCCCAAACTATATCCAAAATTGTCTAAACACCCCCTGAATTCATTCAAATACACCTGGCCTTCCAGCACTTCGATCTTGCAGGACCCTCTTGGGGAGCCTCTGACTTGCTCTGATCCAGAGCAGCTGCTCTGTGGGCTGCTGCCCAGTTGTCATCCTGAGGATTCCTTTGGTGTCTCCTTTGACATGATTTCCTTTTTTTTTTTTTTTAAGTTAGGACATTTTTTTTAAAGATTTTATTTATTTATTCATGAGAGACAGAGAGAGAGAGAGAGGCAGAGACACAGGCAGAGGGAGAAGCAGGCTCCATGCAGGGAGCTTGACGTGGGACTTGATCCCTGGTCTCCAGGATCATGCCCTGGGCTGAAGGCAGCACTAAACCACTGAGCCACCCAGGCTTCCCGACATGATTTCCTTTGAGGTCAGTCCCTTGTCCTGATAGATTATATTTTCAGCAGCTTCCAGAGGAAGGAGGCATGGGAGAGAAATGTTTGGAGTTCTTGCATGAATGAAAGTCTTTTATCCCTATGTTTAATGAAAACTCTGTCAAGATTAATTTAGAAGAATAACAGCAATTTTTACAGTGGAGAATCTCTGGCAGGCACCACCTTAGCCAAAATGACCTCAGTTTTTTATTTCCAATGGTGATGGTAACCAACAGCATGTGCCTTTTGATGTGATTCACTGAGTATTTAGCATCACTTCTCTGCCAATCCTAATAGAATAAATAAACTGTGATGCATCCAGAAAAAGGAGTATTATGCAGTGTTAAACCTATTTGAAGGATAATCTACAAAATAACTACCCTGTACTCTTCAAGGATATCAGTGTTATGAAATAGAAAGACTCTTCGATATCAGAAGAGACTAAGGAGACATGAACTACACTACTCCTCTGGCTTCTCTCCAGCGTTACAGTGAAGTCCCTTCAGTATCCCCACGCCAATGTCTGTATGTATGTAAATATACAAACAAAGGAACACGTTTTAGTTGAAATTTACACCAACAGGAGCAAGATTGTGCTGCCTTCTGCGTATTGTTTACTTCACTGGAATATACCTGGAGTTTCTTCATATCCATCTATGTAGATCAATTTCATCTATTTTTTTAAGCTTTTACTGCATCTTCCATGAAAATCCTGAATGAGATTTATATTTATGGTAGATTCTTTTGTGTTCTTTTTTTTTTGAAGTCTGAGTAATTATTTTAGAATCGCAGAAGAATCATACCTTACTTATGAAATAGGCATGGCAAATACCACATTACAGGTAATTTTCTAGAAATACAGTGACAATGTTGACTTGTGGTAGTTGGGGTAAAAAAATAACAAAACCTTGATGGAGCATAATCCTATAGGGTGGAGCAGACCTACCCATTCACCTAATGAGATATGAACTGATGAAAGAGGTGATTGCTCCTTTCATTTCGAGGTTAACCATACCACCTTCTAACCCCCACCACCTACTTCATTCAGTAATCCCAACCTAGGTGAGGTTACAGTACAGAACTCTGCACTCCCTCACCTTTTGGGAGAAGAAGTGATGTTAAAGCTTTTAAAACCAGGGTCCAGGGCGGCCCGGGTGGCTCAGCAGTTTAGCACCACCTTTAGCCCAGGGTGTGATCCCCGGGGTCCTGGGATCAAGTCCCACATCAGGCTCCCTGCATTGAGCCTGTTCCTCCTTCTGCCTGAGTCTCTGCCCCTCTCTGTCTCTCAAGAATAAATAAATAAGGGGATCCCTGGGTGGCGCAGCGGTTTGGCACCTGCCTTTGGCCCAGGGCGCGATCCTGGAGACCCGGGATCGAATCCCACGTCGGGCTCCCGGTGCATGGAGCCTGCTTCTCCCTCTGCCAATGTCTCTGCCTCTCTCTCTTTCTCTCTCTGTGAATATCATAAATAAATAAAAATTAAAAAAAAAGAATAAATAAATAAAATCTTTAAAATAAATAAATAAATAAATAAATAAATAAATAAATAAATAAATAAATAAAACAAGCCAGTGTCCAGGCAGTATAGCTTGGCCAAAGACGTAAGAATAAGAATGGGTAATACAGTTTTGAGAGAAAACAAGGCAAAATTCAGATCATGGGCGATATACTCCAGTGTCGTGTCATTAACCAAACGTTGACAAAAATAAATGTAAAATCTCAACTAAGCTACGTGGTATGAGAGATATGTGGAGCCAAAAAATGGGAGTTCCCTTAAGATGTTGGTGTCATCTAAGCATTATTGTTTGACTAGTGAAAAGCTATTCCAATGCTTGAAATGGAACAAGTGTTATATTTGAGTTTGAAAAACTTAGAATTAAGGAATTGATAGAGGGGATGGAGTCAAAGGGAGAGTAATAGTAGTAGGTACATGTAGGTACATGTTTGTAGCTTCAAGTGGGAAAATGACTCTCAAAACAGTTTTCAGCCTCAGTCTTTGAAGGTGAGTTAGGGAGGACAATTATGTGGGTGGAGAGGAGGACCCATAGGAACTTGGATTTGTATGGGAACAGCACTCATCATTGCCTTTTATTTTAAATGAAATATTCTTTTAAAAGCAATATAATTGGGGGTTCCTGGGTGGCTCAGTTGGTTAAAAGCTTATGACTCTTGGTTTTGGTGTGATCTCATAGGCCTTGGGGTGGAGTCCAGAGTCCCAGTCAGCTCCACACTCCGCAGGGAGTGTCTGCTTGAAGATTCCTTCCCTCTGCCCTCCCCCTGCATGCAAGTACTCTTTCTCTAAATAAATAAATGAACTTGCAAACAACTAAGATATTCTTCAGTAGGTGAGTAGATAAATCAACTGTGATGCATCCAGAAAAAGGAATATTATGCAGTATTAAAAGGAAATACATTATCAAACTGTTAGAGCACTTCTTTTCCTTTAGTGTCCAAGGTTCTTGGTCCGGGGGGTTCAAAGAATGAAGAGGTAGATGAGATGAAGGGTAGGGGCAGCAAAGGAAGTTTACTGAGCACTAGCAAAGATTATTGAGTGATAGTACAAAGCTCCCAAGGAAGGAGGGGACCGGAGAGGGTTGAGAATTTGGTGATTAGATCCAGGGGTTTTTATGGGCATGTTGGTGGGCTGTTTTAATCTGGTTAACTTCCCTGCATCTGTCGCCCAATCAGGTTTTTGTCACCCACTTCTCACGTGGGAAAGGGTGGAGGTTCCAGGGTGGTGTAAAATCCTTTTAAGGGTGGTTTCCTCTTAGGGTGGTAGGGGGGGAGGGGGCTTGGCCTTGCAGACCATTCTTCCGACTATCCTTCATTAAAGCCAAGAAAAGACATGAAGGAACCTAAAATTTCCATTACTGAGTGAACGAAGCCAATCTGAAAAGGCTTCATGCTGTATGATTCCAACTATATAACACTCTGGAAAAGGCAAAACCATGGAGACAGGAACATTTGCCAGGGTTGGGGTTGGGGTGGGAAGAATAGGGCACAGAGAGTTTTTAGGGCAGTGGAATGCTCTGGATGCTCTGATGCTGGTACATACATATGAGTATACATTTGTCCAAATGCATACAATGTACACCACCAAGAGTGGACTCTAACGTAAACTATGGACCTTGGGGGATTATGGTTAAGTCAACATAGGTTCATCAGTTGTCACAAATGTACCACCGTGGTGGAAGATATTGATAATAGGGGAGGCTGTGTACATGTGGGGGCAGTGAAAATATGGGAAATAACTGTACCTTCCTCTCAGTTTTCTGTGAAACTAAAGCCGCTCTAAAATATAAAGTCTAGGGTGGCTCAGCAGATGAGCATCTGCCTTTGGCTCAGGGTGTGATCCTGAGTCCTGGGATCAAATCCCACATCGGGCTCCCTGTAGGGAGACTGCTTCTCCCTCTGCCTATGTCTCTGCCTCTCTCTGTGTCTCTCACAAATAAATGAATAAAATCTTTAAAAAATAAAATAAGATATAAAGTGTAAGTATAAAAACAAACCACAAAAAAAAAAAAAAAAACCAAACCCCAAAACCCAGGTATATGCATACATACATACACACACGGATATAAAGAAAATATGACAAATAACTGTTGAATTCTTTTTTTTTAACCGTTGAATTCTTTTTTTTTTTTAACTGTTGAATTCTTAAATCTATGTGGAAGGGTGCTCATTATTTATCCTTTCAACTTTTCTCCATGCTTCAAAATTTTCAGAACAAAAAATTTGGAAGAGAAATTTAATATTTGCATCCGCAAGCCCTTGGCTTGGTTACTGGCTCACAGTAGACTCCCAGTAAATCTTTGCCAATAAATAAATCCGGGCTCCGCTTTATCCCCGGGTGCCTCGGGAATGCTCCTTCCTCTCCCTGAGCCTTAACCCACTCCTCAGGAAACACCCAAATGGAGGCAGGGACAGGAAGTTGCAAAGGCCCTTTACCCAGCTGTGAACCTGTACACTAGCAGTAGGCATGCGCAGAATGTCAGGTCTCCCCACCCTTCCCAGCCTCTCTTGGGATCCTGCTCCTCCCCCAGTCTTCTTCTCACTCGATGGAAACTCCTTTCTCTTCACAGCTAGAGCAAAATTCTGGTGGCACCTCTGCTTCTCTCCTTCCTAACTCCCCCGGCCTGTTTGTCAGCACATCCTGCTGTCCTGCTGCTGCACTCCGTGCTTGGATTCTGGTGCACCCTCCTGGGGACACCGGGGAACCCCTTTTCTGGCTTGTCTGGCTCTGGCCCGACATCCCTAGCCTAAAAGACTCCAAGCATCTGACCTTCAGTTGGCCCCCTGCCGCGCCTAAGCCATTTCCCCCGTGCCCAGCCCTCCTAGCGGTGCTGCACACAGACTAGCCTTCTTGCCCTTCCAGCCACCCCATGTTCCTTTCTGCACAGAGACTCCCTTAAGTGCTTCACTTGGCCTGGAGTAGACTGTCCTGTCTTCTTTGCCCAGATAATCGCTGCTGAGACTGGACTCCACCTGACCTTAGTCACCTCCCCAGGGAGACCTTCGATGGCACCTGCATGCTGGGGGGGGAGGGGGGAGAGTTGGTAAGCCTGTCACCGCGGCCTAGTCTACTGTTCTATGGCATCTGACACTCAACATCCCCGGTGAAAGGTGAAACGGCTCAGCTAGTGCCTATCCTGGGACTAGATTACAAACCCCTCCGCGGACTAGAAACTCCGCTAAAGCAGGGACTCGGTTTGCCCAGAGCCCTAGCATAGCACCTTGCGCAGTAATTGTTGGGAGAGGGAACCCATGAAATGAGGCCACAAGAAGGAACCCAGAAAATAATTACCTTTTAGAGGGAAGACCTTTGACCCCTGGGAGGGAAAAATGCAGACTCAACAGGTAGAGGGAATCTGAAGATGTCCTCAGGCAACTAAAGTGTGAACTTACTCTGACAAGCTCCCCAGCCCAGCCCACGCTGCTTTATTTCTTTGGGCAAGAAGACATTCTAGGCTCCTGCCTCACTCTCTTTATCTAATTAGCTGCACTTTTATCCTTCCTACGCTGTGGCCACGTATCCCTCCAGTCTCCGTTCTCTCTTTCCTCCCCACACCCTGGGCACCCGAAATCACTGGACTTAGGCCGACTGGGGTTGTAGAAAAAGCAACCGTTTGGATTCAAATAGATGTCGCACAGATCGGAGTCCATTCTTACCCCTTTCTTCAAGCTGTGTGAGCTGGTTGGGGTAAATGGTTTAGCTCTTCTGACTGACAAGGATTCAGGGACATTGCATAAAACTCTTGTCTGGAAGCCAAAAGAAGAATGTAGAAAGATCTATTTTTTAAAAAGCATCTATATATCGATACAAAGAAAATACAACCAAATATTCTAAAGTAACCCTTGGGTTGGGGAGGATTTTGACAGCCTTGAACTTTTTTGGACAGACACTCAAAGGGGGGTTGGGCCATCTCTAGTACAGGATCAGAAGCTGCTAGAAGTCAAGTCAAAGTTTGGCCAAGTCTCTGAGTGCAGTTATTGGAACGGAGTATCCATGCCAGTAATTTCTTCTTTCTTTCTTTCTTTCTTCTTTCTTTCTTTCTTTCTTTCTTTCTTTCTTTCTTTCTTTCTTTCTTTCTTTCTTTCTTCTTTCTTTCTTTCTTCTTTCTTTCTTTCTTCTTTCTTTCTTTCTTCTGACTTTATTTATTCACGAGAGACGCAGAGAGAGAAGCAGAGACACAGGCAGAGGGAGAAGCAGGCTCCCTGCAGGGAGCTGGATGTGGGACTCATCCCAGGACCCCAGGATCACAACCTGAGCCAACGGCAGACGATGAACCACTGAGCCATCCAGGTACCCGGTGCCGATAGTTTCTGTATTTCTAATCATACAGAAAAAAAAAATGTCTGGATATACATATTTCAGAACATGATTATTTCTGGATAATGGAATTATTGTTTCATTCTGTATGTCTGTGTTTAGGTATTTTAAACCATTGTAGCAATAATAATGTTCCAAATAATTTCTTTTATTTATGAAGCTCCTTACATACATCATTATTTTTCCCATGCTTGCTTAATTTTTTAATTATAAGAAATATCAAATATATACATAAGCAAAGAAAATGGGATAATAAAATCCCATAAATCCCTCATTCTCAATAGTCACCCACATGTGGCCAATCTTATTTTATCTGCCGACTCTGGTCCCACCTCTCCCCTCTTCACTTAGATTATTTTAAAATAATATATCATTTGAAGACATGATATCACTTCATCTGAATGAACTTTAATATCTATCTCTAAAAGATGATGAGTCCTGGGGTGCCTGGCTGGCTCAGTCAATGGACAGTACAACTCTTATCTCAGGACTGTAGTTTTGACCCTCACGTAGGTGTAGAGATTACTATAAAAATTTTTTTAAGAAGAGGATTTGTTTTGAAGATTTTATTTATTTATTCATGAGAAACACAGAGAGAGGCAGAGACACAGGCAGAGGGAGAAGCAGGCTAGGGAGCCCGATGTGGGACTCCATCCCAGAACCCCGGGATCAAGCCCTGAGCTGAAGATAGACGCTCAACCACTGAGCCACCCAGGCATCCGGAGGAATATTTTTAAAAATAATAATGCCACATTCACTCTTTAAAAAGTTTATTTATTTATTTTTAAAGTAATTTCTATGCCCAAGATGGGGCTTAAACTCATGACCCAAAAATCAAGAGTCACATGCTCTATGGGCTGAGCCAGCCAGGCACCTCCACTCTTAAAAAATTAACTGTAATTCTAAGATCAGCAAATATCCCTCTATGTTCAGATTTCCCATGGTGTCTCATAGGCTTTAATTTTTACAGTTGGTTTGTTCAATACAGGGTCCAAACAAGATCTATTCATTGATGTGTTCTTTACTTAATACTCATAAGTAATTCTAGAGAGAACTGTGATCAAATATAGATGCATATTTTCATAAGACAGATAAGAAGAACAAGATTGAAGGAGGTTGTAAGAAACTTTTCCATAGTTTATGTGTTAATATTTCACAAGACATGATTGGAATCATATAGAATCAGAAAAAATTAGCTACCTGTAATGAAACACGGGTTAGGGGATGTTGAACCCAGAGGACTGTACGTCCCTGGAGGGGGTAGGACCTGTGACCTCAAAAGATGACCAAATAGACTCTATATTCTTCGATGCTCATCACTTGCCATTTCTCTCCACTTATTTGTTTCTCCTCCAGAAAAATTTTTTTAAACATTTTTTAAATTTATTTATGATAGTCACACAGAGAGAGAGAGAAAGAGGCAGAGACACAGGCAGAGGGAGAAGCAGGCTCCATGCACCGGGAGCCTGACGTGGGACTCGATTCCGGGTCTCCAGGATCGCGCCCTGGGCCAAAGGCAGGCGGCAAACCGCTGCACCACCCAGGGATCCCCTCCTCCAGAAAATATTAAATATTGAATATAGTCATACTTTATTAGAATCCCCACATTTATTATATTGTATCTTTATTAGAGTTTATACAATTGAAGACATTCAGGTTGTTTCTTAAAATCGGAAGCCTCGCCTCATCTCTGATCATTTTCCTCTATCTACAGATTGGGCCATAGAACTAAATGGAATTAGCCAACAGGTCAGGGATGGGGCAGTATTGGGATACAATTACCTTCCATCAGAGGTGCCAATTAATCCCACAAATCTACTTTTTTTTAAAATATTTTATTTATTGATTGATTCGACAGAGAGAGAGAGCACAAGCAGGGGGAGCAGCAGAGGGAGAGGGAGAAGTAGGCTCCCCACTGAGTGGGGAGCCCGATGACATGGGGCTCGATCCCAGGACCTCAGGATCATGACCTGAGCCAAAGGCAGATGTTTAACCAACTGAGCCACTCAGGTGCCCCCCCAAAATCTATCTTTACATTTTGTTTTTCTGCTCTAGGCTAATTATCATTCAGGATTATAATCCACATTTCTCTTTTACATATCTCTGGGTTCCCCCTTCCCCTCTTCTACTGAAATTGCTCCCACCAATCCATGAGTGACCTGGCTTCCCAGTCCACTGAACACTTTCTCAGGGCCTTTAGTGTCTTGATCCCCCAGACACAGGACAGTGCTGACTGTTTCTCTATCTGCTTGGCAAACAGCTCTTCCTCTGCCAGCCTTTAGAACTTGTTTCCTAAGGTTCTGCTCCTGGCTGGTGGTCTCCACTTTTTTTTCCTTCACGGGACCCACAGAAAGCCAAAATCCCCAAAGTCACATACCCGTGACCACACTGCAGTTCTGAAGAATGTGGGGATATAAGGTATATAAGGTAACAGTCAGGTCGGGGCAGGAGCACCCTGGTGTTCCCCAAGGGCATGTACAAAATTTAGAGATATATTCCCAAGGGAGGACAACAGGAATTGCTGATGGGTTGGTAAAGGAACGGGAGAAATCAGATGCCTGCTAGGTGTCTGCCTCTGCTATTAGAAGAACAGAAGTTCCCTAGATTTGAGATGGAGAGTCCTGGTGGGGGCAGGTTCTGGGCAGTGATGGTTGGAGAGAAATCAAGGATTCTATTTTGAACCCATGAATCTGGAGATGCAAGTAAGAAATCCAAGTGAATGATTCCATTGGACAGTTGCATTCAGAAGACTCTGGTCTAGAAAGATGCCAGCTGGAGGAAAATTTTGAGCCCTTAGCATAAAGGAGTCTTAGATAATGCTAAGAAAAATGAAAGAGAAAGAAGATCCTCCAGAGAATTTCTAAAAGTAATACAAATTAACAAATTCTCTCTTTTTTTAAGGATTTATTTATTTAAGAGGGAGAGAGAGAGCAGAGTGGAGGGACAGAGGGAAACAACCTCAAGCAAACTACCCATTGAGCATGGAGCTTGATCTCAGGGTCATGAGATCTGAGCCAAAATCAAGAGTTGGCCACTTCATCAATTCAGCTACCCAGGGGCCCCAAATTAACAAATTCTCAAATTCACTAGTAATCAGAGAAAAGAGCATTAAATTGAGATATATTTTCCCCATTAGATTAACAAAAGTTAAAATGACCCTTAATAACCAGTTGACAAGGATAGTGAGGGGAATGATGTACTATTGGTGTCACAGATACGTCTGTTAATAGATACAGACTTTGTCTTTACACTTTAAAAACAACTGAGGCATAGTAAGAGGATGAAATAAACTTGCTTTTTTATTTATTTATAAAGATTTTATTTATTTATTCATGAGAGACACACAGAGAGAGAGGCAGAGACCCAGACAGAGGGAGAAGCAGGCTCCATGTAGGGAGCCCGACATGGGACTCGATCCCAGGTCTCCAGTATCACGCCCTGGGCTGAAGGCAGCACTAAACCGCTGAGCCACCCAGGCTGCCCCTAAACTTGCTTTTTTAAAATGGCGTATTTCAATTTTATAAGTAAGAGTTGTTCAAATATATCATTTTGTGTGCATATAGTGTTGCTACAGAGAGAATTCATTTTTTTCTCTTTTTTTTAGAAACTGGATTTATTAATATTTTTAAATCTTTTATTTATTTATTTGAGAGAGAACGCCCATGCATGGGGTGGGGGCACAAGCGCAGGTGCAGGTGGAGGGCAGAGGGAGAAGCGCACTCCCGCTCTGAGGGAGTCCCAGGTGGGAGAAACTGTCCTCAGTCAGACCGTATGATCATCATTTTATGCAAGACCACACAGTTTGTCTTTTTAAAATATCCCCTCTCATTGATCCCCACTCCTGTTCTCTCTTCCTCCATTGAGCACCTACTTGAAGGTGATTCATTTGTCTTTAAGACTGGACGTATTCTTGTAAGATATAAAGTATTGCTTTGTGTGCCTAAGTCCATATAATTTAGCCTTAATTTACTGCTATGTTCATTTGATCTGTACACACTGTATAGGAACTCATTTAAATCATGTTCGGCTTTGCTTTTTAGTTCTGGTATTCACTTAAAAACAGCATTGGTATTTGCTTTTACAGTGCCACTCATGAATGGTATTAATACTGTATTCTTGCCTGCAATCTTTCACTGTTCACCAATAATAATAGTTTTCTTAACTGATTTATTTTTTATTAGGTTAGCTGAAGAATATCATATACGTACAGTATTATTTCCTACAGGGTTCCATTATACATTATACCAGATTCATATGAATACAAAAAATGTTTTCAGCTGTAAAACCTTTTTTTCCTTAGTAAAATATTTTTAAAATATTGCTATAAAAATTTGAAACTATACAAAGAGAATAGGAAACGAACCTCCATGCAACCATCCCCAAAGTTATTATCTTTTTTTTTTTTTAAACTTTTATTTATTTATGATAGTCATACAGAGAGAGAGAGAGAGAGAGAGAGAGAGGCAGAGACACAGGCAGAGGGAGAAGCAGGCTCCATGCACCGGGAGCCCGACGTGGGACTCGATTCCGGGTCTCCAGGACCGCGCCCTGGGCCAAAGGCAGGCGCCAAACCGCTGAGCCACCCAGGGATCCCATTATCTTTTTTTTTTTAAAGATTTTATTTATTTATTCATGAGAGACACAGAGAGAGGCAGAGACACAGGCAGAGGGAGAAGCAGGCTCTATGCGGGGATCCCAATACGGGACTCGGTCCCGGGTCTCCAAGATCAGGCCCTGGGGTGAAAGCAGCACTAAACCGCTGAGCCACCTGGGCTGCCCCCAAAGTTATTATCAATGTTATAATATAAGAATCATGTCAGAATCATGTTTATTTATTTAATTATATATAAATATGTAAAAATATATAGTTATATATTAAATAAAATAAGTAATTTAATTATTTTGTATCTTGTCTATATATTTATGTTATATATATATATATATATATATATACCAGATAAAAGGACTTAGATTATTTCTCAGTAATTTTATCATAAAATCAGTTTGTGTGGGCAGCCTGGGTGGCTCAGCGGTTTAGCACCGCCGCCTTCAGCCCGGGGTGTGATCCTGGAGACCAGGGATCAAGCCCCGGGCTCCCCGCATGGAGCCTGCCTCTCCCTCTGCCTGGGTCTCTGCCTCTCTGTGTGTGTGTCTCTCATGAATAAATAAATAAAATATTTAAAAAAAATCAGTATGTGCCTGTGAACTAGTGCTTGTTTCATATTGGCACCCTTAATGATTGTTGTTTTGTTTGTTTGTTTTTAAGATTTTATTTATTTA
Source organism: Canis lupus dingo (assembly GCF_003254725.2). NCBI lineage: Eukaryota > Metazoa > Chordata > Mammalia > Carnivora > Canidae > Canis > Canis lupus. The sequence continues at coordinate 61,184,682 of NC_064257.1, forward strand.
CTCATGAGAGACACACAGAGACAGGCAGAGGCAGAGGCAGAGGGAGAAGCAGGCTCCCCTCAGGACCCCGGGATCACACCCTGAGCTACGCAGGTGCCCTCAGTGTTAATCTTCTGTAAGGAGGATCCTTTTCGATGGGTAACCCAACTGGCAGGCTCTGGGTTGAAATCTCTTTTATTCTTTCTCAACCTCTCCTGGTTTGCTCAACTAAAAAATGCAAATAATAGAACCTGCCCTGGGTGCCTGGCTCATGACTCATGACTCTTGATCTTGGGGTTGAGTTCAAGCCCCACATTGGGGGAAGACCTTTTTAAAAAAATTTATTTAAATTCAATTAATTATCATATAGCGAATGATTCATTTCAGAGGTAGAGTTCAGTGATTTATCAGTTGTACATAACACCCAGTGCTCACTACATCATGTGCCCTCCCTAATGCCCATCACCCAGTTACCCCATCTCCCCACCCACCTCCTCTCCAGCAACCCTCAGTTTTCCTATAATTAAGAGTCTCTTAGGATTTGTCTTCCTCTCTGATTTTGTCTTATTTACTTTTCTCTTCCTTCCCTTATGATCCTGTGTTTTGTTTCTTAAATTCCACATATGAATGAGATCATATAATTGACTTTCTCTGGTTGACTTATTTTGCCTAGCATAATACCTTCTAGTTCCATTCACGTCATTGCAAATGGCAAGATTTCATTTTCTGATGGCTGATTAGTATTCCATTATACATACGTGTGTACACGTGTGTGTATGTACATATGTATACATAGACACACACCACATCTTCTTTATCCGTTCATCTGACCCCGCACATCTGGGCTCTCTCCATGGTTTGGCTATTGTGGACATTGCTGCTATAGACATTGGGGGGCAGGTGCCCCTTCAAATCACGATGTTTGTATCCTTTGAGGTAAATACCTAGTAGTGCAATAGCTGGGTCGTAGGGCAGGTCTATTTTTAACTCTTTGAGGAACCTCCACACTGTTTTCCCAAGTGGCTGTACCAGTTCACATTCCCACCAATGGTGTAAGAAGGCTCCCTTTCCTCTATATCCTCATCAATATTTGTTTTTTCCTGACTGGTGTGAGGTGGTATTTTAGCCCTTCTGATTGGTGTGAGGTGGTATCTCATTGTGGTTTTGATTTGTATTTTCCTGATGCCAGTGATGTTGAGCATTTTTCATGTGTGTGTTGGTTATTTATATGAAGACCTTACTTTTAAAAATGAATGAATAGAGGGGGCACCTGGGTGGCTAGTCAGTTAAGGGTCTGCCTTTGGCTCAGGTCACGATCCTGGAGTCGCTGGATGGAACTCCTCATTGAGCTCCCTGCTCAGCAGGGAGTCTGCTTTTCCCTCTGCCCCACTCCCTCCTGTTCTCTCTCTCTTCTTCACTGTCTTAGAAATAAATAAATAAATAAATAAATAAATAAATAAATAAATAAATAAAATGAGTGGGGTGCTTGGGTGGTTCATTTAAGCCTGGGACTCTGCTCAGGTCATGATCTCAGGGTTCTGCAATGGAGCCCTGTGACTCTCTGGTTCCAGCAGGAGTAGGGAGTCTGCATGAGAGATTCCCTCTCCCTCTGCCCCTCCCCTCCCCTCTCTAAATAAATACATACAGACAGACAGACATAAATACATAAAAATGAATGAATGAACAAATGAATGAAACTGCCCCACATGGTTATTATGAGGAAGACTCTATGGCTCTTAGGCCAAAGACAGTTGAGTGCTCACTATAATTACAGGACTCCCCCCCCACCCTTCCCTTCCACCCTTCCCTGGCCCATGCCCCTCCCACTATAGGAGGGACCCTGTGTGCTGGGTGGGGGCCTGTCAGCTGTTCCCTCCTCTATCTGTGCGTGGCTCTCTGCGCTGCTAAAGGAGCCCTAGCAGAGGCCGCTCTTCAGGTAAGCCCCGGGATGGGAGATGGGGGGTGCGGATTCGGGAGGCTGGGGTGGTGAGGCCCGTGGCCCCCTGAGTTCAGTACTCAGGGTCCTGGAGAAAGCCCGCCTCATCAGGAGCTACAAGCTGGGCTTTGGCTTATTTCACAACACGTGTCTCACGTCATGGTTCCCTGGCCCTCAAACAACCTTGCTCACGGTCACCTGAAATGTTTGCTACAGATACCTAGGTCCCACCGGCCCTAAAGCGGAATTAATATCTGCGTGATGAAGCCCCCAGAGGGTGGGTCTGACATTGACGTGGAATCTCCTCAGAGGATGTCTCAGTGAGAAGTGGTTTGTGGTGAGGAGAGCGGAGGGCAGAGAGCCAGGGGCCCCTGTACCCCTGACCGTCGGGCCCTGCATGGCCTTGGGCTTCCTTAATTTAACCGGTCAGCTTTCTTACAGAGGGCAGATTAAGTCTCAGAGAGGTTAAGTAGTTTACCCAAGGTCCCAGAGCTTGTAAGGGAGCACCGGGGACCTAATCCAACAAATATTTAATGAGTTCCTGACCTGGTTGCTTAAGGATCAATTAGGAAAAATAAGGATACTGTCTTGATGGTTAGTGTGGAAAACAGCTTGATCTCAAAGAAAACCACAACAGTGATTCAGGTTCACGGAGGGGAACCTTGAACTAGGATACTGAGGCCAGAGGGGATGTGTGAGATCAGAGGGAAGAAGAGGAACTAAGGAAGGAGACTGATGGGTGGGCCAGAGCCAGAGCTTGCCCGACTCCAGGTGGGCAGTATGCCAACGTGCTGGGGCCAAAGTTCGTCATCCTGGAGCACGTGAAGGAAGAACTGGGACTGAGGCCAGCTTGGGGGAGGTGGGGCGGTAGATAAAGGGTCAGACCTCGAGGGGTCCTGTGGGCCCAGTGAAGGATTTGGGGCAACTGAGCACTTTGCAAATCCTGCATCTGTGTAAACAGAGGCAGGAATGGCCGGCCCTGGTCGACTCAGGCTCCAGGTCATGTGGTCATCCTGAAGCGCCCATGGGTCTGAAACTCAAACAGCTGTAAAACAAGTTTGTGATAAATTTGGTGCAAAAGGTATTTGGCAAAACTTCACCGGGCAGGAAGTTGTTTAAAATCCGTAAAGGATAATCCATAAAGGATAGCTTTAATTATCTTACTTGGTTTGAAAACCTAGGCATTCTCCATAAACATCACTGTGTTTGATGAGGAAGTGTTTTCTCTGACTCTTCTGGGGATGTTGACCCAGTACGTCATGTATGTACCATATTCTTTTTCTAGAATACAAAATTCTGAGTATACTAGTCCAGTGGCCGGGGGCGGAGGGGAGTGAATTCCTGGGACTAGAGTGGTGAGAGTGAGAAGTCAACCTTTTTCATTCTACAATGTATTGTTTGCATCTTTCTTGTCCCTACGTTGAGTACTGATGAGCACATCTTTTTAAAGAAAGTACATCTTTCTTTAAAATCTGCTTGTTATTCTCTTATAAAGAATGTGCATAACGCATATGTGACATCGTCCATTCAACCCGTACTGACGAGATTTCTAATGTTTCTACTTGAAGTTCAAACCAATGCTGAAGAGAATAGCTTTGTATATATTTGAATATTTGTTCAAATTATGTGTGTGGGGCAGCCCCAGTGGCTCAGCGGTTTAGTGCCGCCTTTGGCCCAGGGTGTGATCCTGGAGTTCCGGGATCAAGTCCCACGTCGTGCTCCCGCGTGGAGCCCGCTTCTCCCTCTTCCTGTCTCTCTGTGTGTCTCTAATAAATAAATAAATAATCTAAAAAAAATTATGTGTGTTTTAAGAAAGACTCAAATGAGTAAATTTTATTTTAAAATTTATTTATTTAATTATTTAATTATTTATTTATTTATTTATGAAACACCACAAGCCAGGGCAAGGGGCAGAGGAGGGGGGAGGGATCTCAAGCGACTGTGCTGCGCGCAGGGCCCGATGAGGCACCCTGAGATCATGACCTGAGCCAAAACCAAGAGTCAGATGCTCAACAGACTGAGCCTCCCAGGTGCCCCTCAGATGAATACATTTTAAAGACCTACTCCAGTCTAACGGAAAAGAGCTCTCAGGCGCTGTACAAAGTGAAAGGGTTATAGGCAGAAGGGAGCGGGAACCAGGAAATTCTACCGGCAAACAAGTGGGTTGGTCATCACAAGCTTACTTTCCTTTAGGGGGTAGCGAGGGACCCTCAGGTAGATTAACTGGGTGATTCCTGATGGACAGACTCCATTCCTGAAGCCAGAACTAGTTAAGTCTTGGTGACTGGGCCTTACACCATTTGGAGCCTATTTTCTCATTTTTATTTTTTTATTTTTTATTTTATTTTTTTTTTATTTTCTCATTTTTAACATGTGACTTTGGAATTAGGATAGGTGGCATTAATAAGGGCAAAGTTTAAAAAATGTTTGATATTTCAGCATTGCTAAAAATAAAGTATTTCTACTTCACTTGTCTACAGTATTGGAATCTCTACCTCCTAAAGCCAAAATGGTATTTTTAAAAATCTTACCAATACAATAAGCACTTAAAGGGGGGAGAACTTATTTTTCAATTTATAATTCTTTAAATGATTACGTTTCTGTGTTTCCCATAACTGCCATTTTTATGCTTCTTTTTCTCCACTGGGAGTTCAGGTTTTTTTTACTTATTTTGTAGGTAGTCTTTGTTTAGAGGTAGCATATTGAAAATATTTTTCTGCGTTTGTTGTTTAAATTTGCATGTCCTGATGTTACTGACGGGATCCCACTACTCGACAGGGGGATCCCACTACTCGACAGGCTATTTCAGTACGTGGGGCGGTGGAAGAGGAGCCATCCATTGGGAATTTGCCATCCCAAAATAAGCTCTTCCGCAGCCTAAGGATTATTTCAAGCTAATGATTTGTGAAAGGCAGCAAATGCAGGAGAATCTTTGATAATAGAAATGGAAGTTGTCCTTTTGTGAGGGAAATTTACAGTCCTCAGAGAAATATGCATTTGTTAGGGTTTCTTGCTGTCTGTACCGGAAGAAGGGCATGGCTAAATTTCTAGAAACCCTGATCTTTGAAGAAGGCCGGGACACAAATCTGCACAACAACCCAGCCTTTGTCTCCTGCGCTTTCCCTGCTAAACCTCCTCACACTGCCCCCACCCCACCCCCCCCATCTTTCTTTTGTCTTCAGCTGCTGGAGATGGTATTTAAGGTGGTGGTTTGCGCCCGAGCCCGAGGGGGAGTCCCTCAGTTTTCCTGAGTCCTATCTCCTTGTATCCAGATGTACACATACTGTAAAACATATTTGTTTTTCTCTGTTAATGCTTTTTTATTATAGGGGAGTCTCAGCCAAGAACTAGGAGGACGGAGGGAAAATTGTATTTCCTCCCCTCTCTATACCTTAGGACCAAGGATGAAAAAAGCAGACCAAATTGGGTGTGTGTGAACTCTGGGCCATCAGGAACACGATGTTTCAAGCTTCAAAATTGAGGTTTCCTTACGTTCTGTGGTAGACAAAGGTCTACGTGGATGTTATAGTCCTTATTTACCTGATGCTAAGAATTTGGGATTGTAGGGGAGGAAAAATGTTCCTTCTGTCCTTTTAGGCCCAGTGACTAGTCTAAGAATTAAATTGAGGTGGAATAACAGGGAAAAGATCTGGTTCCATATTTGTGCCCCGGAGTGTCACAGAGATAGCCTCAAGGGCCACCAGCCGACTGCGACGACGTCCACAGCATCCCCACCTCAAAAGAGCAGGAGCCCGGGGCTTCCCCGCTGGGAGAGGCAGGTCCTGGGAAGGGGAGTGGGAAAACCTGGCCAACAAGGTCGCCGTGTTGGGCGGAGAAGCCTTGTCAGGGGGGCACGTTCCCTCTGCTGGTGGCTCTCCGGGCCCCACTATGCTGTGAGCGCGACGGGGCTCGTGGAGGCCCTTAGGACGGGGACGCCTAAAAGTCGGGCTTTTCCTGACTCTGCCGAGGCTCGACTGCCTTCATCTCACAGTAAGTCACGTACCAGTGGCATATTTTGGGGTGGCATGTGGCTTTTTTTTTTTTTTTTAAGATTCTATTCTTTCCTGACAGACACAGGCCGAGGGGGAAGCGCAGCGCGGGCCTCGATCCCGGGACCCCGGGGTCACGCCCTGAGCCCCCCAGCGTCCCTCCCCGGGGTCAGGCTCTGAGTCCCTCCGAGTCGCGGGGCTGGTGACCCGGCCGTGGGCCCCGCGGGGTTGTGCAGGCGGCGCCGTGGGTGGGCGGCAGGGGCGCGGCTGCGCGGCGGGGGCTCTGCGCTGGGGGTGGCGCTGGAGGCCGTGGTCGCCCCGGGACGGAGCTTGGCCCGACGCACGCTCGGCTCCCACGGGCTGGAGCCAGTCCCGCCGCTGCCGACCGGCGTCGGCTCCACGGAGGCGGGTCCCTGGCAGCTGCCGTCAGGCCTGGGCTGTGGGGACTGCACGCCTGCGGGTCCGGGAGGCCCGAGGCTCCGTCAGGCCCGCGCGCCTCCGTGAGGCCTGAGGAGGCACCGTGAGGCCCGCGGCTCCGGGAGGCCTGAGGAGGCACCGTGAGGCCCGCGGCTCCGGGAGGCCTGAGGAGGCACCGTGAGGCTTGCGGCTCCGTGAGGCCTGAGGAGGCACCGTGAGGCCTGAGGAGGCACCGTGAGGCTCGCGGCTCCGTGAGGCCTGAGGAGGCACCGTGAGGCCCGCGGCTCCGGGAGGCCTGAGGAGGCACCGTGAGGCCCGCGGCTCCGGGAGGCCCGAGGTACCGTCAGGCCCTGTTGTGCCCAAGATCATGAATCCGGGAAACCCCCGAGGAGCCGACACGGATGCAAACTCCCGAGGGTTTAGTCACAAGCTCGAGCCTGGGTCCAAGCGCACCCGACGCAGCGGGGCAGGGACTCGGACCCCGAGACTCAGAGGCGCAGCAGCTTATGGCGGCCCGTGGCCCACGGGATACGCAGGAAGTTGCGCAGTCACGTCGGTCCGCACGCAGGCGGCCGATTGCGTCACCGCGTACCTAGAGGATCCAGGTGAGCGGGCCTGTCCCTGAGCCGGCGTCCGATTAGGGTGTGCCCCGGGCTTGCCTAGGGTGGGGCAGTGCCCTACGCAGGTGGGCAGAGGCGGGGGCAGCACCAGGTGGAGTCAGTCCTGCTCTGCTTGTCCAGGGGTGGGGGGGATTTTGTTAAATTTCCTGGGTCCCACAGCCCGAGGCTCCGGGAGGCCCGAGTCACCGTCAGGCCTGAGGCACCGTGAGGCCCGCGGCTCGGTCAGGCCCGCGGCTGTGGGCGGCCAGTCCCCCCCCGGGAAGCGCTCCTGAGGAGGGGCCCGCGGCCGCCCGCTCCCGTCCGGGCTCGGAGGCCCCGTCACCGCCGCGTGTGTGGACGGCCCCGGGGCCGGGTCACCGCCCGGGCGGCACAGCTCCCGCCGGAGTCCTGGGCGGCCTGGCGGCGGCTTCCCCGCGGGGTCCGCCCCGCGGCCGGGAGGGCGAGGACAGCGGGGTGGGGCCCGGGCGCTCCCCTCCGGCTGCTCCGCGGGCCGGGCACGGGGCGGGCCTCCCAGCACGGGCGGGGGCTCCGGCCCACAGGGCCCGGCCTCGGCGTCCGCCCGCACCGCCCCGGGCCGCCCGCGCGCCCTCACGCGCACCCTCGCCGCCCCGAACGAAGACCCCCGGGCCGTCCTCAAGCTGTTGGTTGGCTTTAGTTTATTTTATTTTATATTTTTTTAAGATTTTATTTATTTATTCACGAGACACACAGCGAGAGAGGCAGAGACCCAGGCCCCACGCGGGAGCCGCCGCGGACTCGATCCGGGCCCGGGGTCACGCCCTGGGCCGAAGGCGGCGCCGTTGGCTCGTCTTAAGAGCTGAGCGCAGGCCCATGTCCTGAGCAGTCCCCAGGTGGGCTCTGTGCTGGCTTCACACACTTTTACCGCGATAGTGCACGAAAAGATGCTTTCCCTCCTGCCTGTTTCCTGGTTTTAGATATATGAATCACGAACCTACCTTTTGCTTTCCTTTTGTTTCTGTTGGGCAACTTTTTTTTTTTTTTTTTTTTGAGAGAGAGGGTCTTAAAGATTTTATTTATTCGACAGAGAACACAAGCGGGGGAGCAGCGGGGAGGGGGAGGGGGAGGCGCCCGACATGGGACTCAATCCCAGGACCCGACATGGGACTCAATCCCAGGACCCGGGGATCCGACCTGAGCTGAAGGCAGGTGCTTAGCCAACTGAGCCACCCGGGTGCCCCCCCCCCCCCATCAACTATTTTTGACAACTTCTCTGGTACTATAACATGGTCACTCTAATAAAGAAAATAGGCACATAGAGATGACTGGTGTAACCCTCTCCCCTAATCCCTTACCGATACAGGAGACCCACTCACCCCCCTAACACGCATGTTAACTGTTGTGCCCAAGATTGCGAATCCGAGAAACCACCAAGGAGCTGACACCGATGCAAGAGCACGAGGGTTTATTAGCGAGCTCGAGCTTGGGTCCAAGTGTGCCCGACACAGCGGAGCAAGGACTTGGACCCCGAAGTGGGTTACAGCTGGGTTTTTTAAAACTTTATTTTTTTATTTATTTTTTTATGATAGAGAGAGAGAGGCAGAGACACAGGCAGAGGGAGAAGCAGGCTCCATGCACCGGAAGCCCGACGTGGGATTCGATCCGGGTCTCCAGGATCTTGCCCTGGGCCAAAGGCAGGCGCCAAACCACTGCGCCACCCAGGGATCCCCACAGCTGGGTTTTTTATAGGCTGGTCTAGGGGATTTCCAGAAGGGGTGGAGGAATTCTAAGATGGGACTTTCTTCCAGGGGCGTTGGGCTCTGTTGTCTTTGGGATATGGGATTACCTGCCGAGAACATTGAGGACATTCTGCAGTTTTTCCCCTTAAAGTTCAGCTCTTATTCACAGGGAACTAAGATGGCTGTACTTGTGCTAATGCTAAACTTGAGGTGGGATGGCCTTAATTTTTCTCGGCCTCCACAAACAGTGCTTTTTTTTAATTTGTAGTGACTTCTTGGCATAGAAACATCAAGTCTTTTTATGTGAACTAATTTGTAATAAGGGCAACATTAGGGACAGGAAAATTAGAAGAAAGTAGACCATAAGGATCCCTGCAAGCATATTAAGGATTCTAGAACACTGGGAAGCCACTGAGGGCCTTGAAGCAGGGAACTGAATGCAGTCCGGTTTCTGGCTCATTGGCTCTGTAACTCTGACATTCAGATCAGTGGTGTGAGCTGGAGATCTAAATTTAGGAGGCCTCGGTAAGTGCTTAGAACCTGAAGCACTGGGATCCCTGGGTGGCGCAGCGGTTTGGTGCCTGCCTTTGGCCCAGGGCGCGATCCTGGAGACCCGGGATCGAATCCCACATCGGGCTCCCGGTGCATGGAGATAGAGCCTGCTTCTCCCTCTGCCTGTGTCTCTGCCTCTCTCTCTTTCTGTGACTATCATAAATTAAAAAAAAAAAAAAAAAAAAAGAACCTGAAGCTCTGGGAGTAAAAAAGAAAACTTAGAGAAGAATATATAGTGAAAAATCACAAAATTCATAGGACTGGCTGAGAAGCTGCCAGAAGACTGAGGAGCAGGGACTAGCTAGGAAGGAGGATGGAAGATTATTTTTCCTCCCCTACCTACAAGTGTGGAGGGGTCCAGAAATACAAAATTGAGAACCACGGTCTTAAAGCTTAGAAGGAAAGAGAATGGAATACAGACCACAAGAGGAATATTTGGTCTTTAACCTAGACAGGTGATTCCTTAACTTAAAAAAAAGGTAAAGAGGATGAATGGTGTGGTGTCTAGAGGGTGCCTCTCCATCGGATGTGGGCCAACGATTGATTGGGTGGTGGGAGGTGAAAGTTCACCAGACAGAATGAAGGAGAGAGAACTTTCTTAAATACACCTCAGGGGAGCAGTGAGCAGGACCCCAGAGGAGGGGCTGTCTGCAACAAGCCAGTGGGTGGGGGCTGCATTTAAAGGGGGAGGATGAGGAAGCATGGCGACCGATGGAATCTTCCAGTTTTTGGTGACTGCCCAGGTGTAAGTAGCCCATTGGTCAGTTAGGCTTATGTATCTTTTTTTTTTTTTTAAGATTGATTGATTGATTTATGATAGACAGTGAGAGAGAGAGAGAGAGAGACAGGAGGAGGGAGAAGCAGGCTCCCTGCAGGGAGCCGGATGTGGGACTCGTCCCGGGACTCCAGGATCGCGCCTTGGGCTAAAGGCAGGCGCTAAACCGCTGAGCCACCCAGGGATCCCCAGCTTATGGATCTTTTTAGGTGGGTCACCTGATGGGCCTGTCGGTATTTGGCCAAGGGGGGGCCCGTGGGCCCTTTCTGCATGCCACCCCTCAAGCCTATTTGCCCACAAGTGGCCTCTACAGATGGGATGAGATTTGGGGCTTCTAAACTCATGAGAGGTTGAGGGATTTCCTATCTGATAGACTATATTTTAAACTACATAGTTACATTTTTATCTACATATTCATTACAATGTTTTTCTTGATATAATTACTGTAAGACATTTAAAATTTTATGGGTTCTGCGTTTCAAGTCATGCTTAGTCATGGATGTGCCAAAATTATAAAAATGGTAGTCAATTTAAAATATATATATATTTTATGTATTTTTTTGAGAGAGAGCATGAGCAGTGTTGGGGCAGAGGGAGAGGGAGAAGCAGACTTCCTGCTGAGCAGGGAGCCAGACTCCCAGGACCCTGAGAGATCATGACCTGAGCTGAAAGCAGGCACTTAACTGATTGAGCCACCCAGGTGCACCTCTGATATTTTCTTAACATTTTTATATTAAGGTTAATGTTATATATCAACCTGATTGGACATGGGGTGCCCAGATTAAACGTTTCTGGGTGTGACTGTGAGGGTGTTTCTAGGGGAGATTAGCATTTGAGTCAGTGGATGGATACAAGAGGATTGCCCTCCCTTATGTGGGTGGCCTTCATCCCACCTGTTGAGGGCTTGAATAGAATAAAAAAGGCAGAGGACAGAGGAATTCACTTTTTTTTTTCCTGCTTACTTGAACTATATCTCTCATTTACCTTTGGATTCACCACTGGCTTTCTTAGATTTCTGTTTGTAAACAGCAGATCACCAGCCATTTCCTCATAATATGTGTGGCTTCTGTATTTATATATAGGTATCTCCTTTCTCTCTATATAGATAATATATATTGATAATATATACTATTCTGTTTTCAAAAGTATGAAGTATATTAGTCAGGGATCTTCAGAGGGACGGAAGATAGATATCTTCTGTTCCCTGACTAATAAATCTATAATGTGTTAGATCTAAAGTAGATCTAAAGTAGAACACTATCATAAATATATGCTCCTTAAGAAAATTCAAGTGTTATAGGAATATATAATTTAGAAGATGAAAGACTGGGGCGCCTGGGTGGCTCAGCGGTTGAGCCTCTGCCTTTAGCTGAGGTCATGATCCCCGGGTCCAGTCCCACGTGGGGCTCCCTGCATGGAGCCTACCTCTCCCTCTGCCTGTGTCTCTGCCTTTCTTTCTCTCTACATCTCTCATGAATAAATAAATAAAATCTTAAGAAAAAAAAAAAAAGAAAATGAAAGACTAAGTCCACAAAAGAACCCCTGTAATCATCTAACAGAATTGGCATGTATCCTCCACCGTCTTTTTTTTTTTAAGATTTTATTTATTTATTCATGAGAGACAGAGAGAGACACAGGCAGAGGGAGAAGCAGGCTCCATGCAGGGAGCCTGATGTGGGACTCGATCCCGGGACTCCAGGATCATGCCCTGGGCCGAAGGCAGGCACCAAACCGCTGAGCCACCCAGGGATCCCCCTCCACTGTCTTTATTATATAAAAGTTATACATGCGTATACTTCAAAGCCAAAAAGTTCTTTTTCTTTTTTTTTTTATATTTTTTTTAAATTTTTATTTATTTATGATAGTCACAGAGAGAGAGAGAGAGAGGCAGAGACACAGGCAGAGGGAGAAGCAGGCTCCATGCACCGGGAGCCCGACATGGGATTTGATCCCGGGTCTCTAGGATCGCGCCCTGGGCCAAAGGCAGGCACCAAACCGCTGCGCCACCCAGGGATCCCAAAGCCAAAAAGTTCTATACAACTTATAAAAAACTGCATTCTCTAGCCTGCCTGACTACTCTTTTCTCAGAGATAACTACTTCTAGCTCTTCAGAGCATCTTTTGGTATTTATCTCCATATTTCTTAATAATGTTCTTCTATTGCTACTTGTTTTCTCAGGTTCACCCACTGTCTACCAACCTCTACCTCTCCATCCCAACGACACACGTGCCGTCTTTTTTCTCCAAACCTCCCATTTAGTTTTACTTTATTTTTTGTTAACTGAATATTCAGTTTAAGTTATGAGAGTGAATGTTCTGGTGACTTTTTTTTCTCTGATCGCTTTTCCTTTTCTACTCACGTTACTTTTTCTCAAGTTAATCTTCCTCCTTTGAGGTTAGTGTTCTCTGTATTATTTATTACTACTTGTTAGTGCACAAACTGCTGATTCTCTGTGTCTCTCAAACACCAAGGAGGACATGATTTTTTTTGCCCTGAACACAGGCAAGTATGGTCTTGCCATTTACTGAAATGGGGAAGATCGGTGGAGCAGGCTTGGGGTAGGGAAGATCAGGAGTTCAGTTCCGAACATATTAATTTTGAACTGTCTGTAAGCTATCCAAGTGTCAGCCATACAATTGGACCAGCAGTTCCGGAGTTGAGGAGAAAGTCTGGCAATATAGTATTGGGGAATTATTTAGGCAGTGATGCTGGATGGAATCAGAAAGGTGTGCAAACAGATGAGAAGAGGGCCCAGGACTGAACCCCAAGGCTCTCTGAACCTTGAAAATTCAGGAAGTTAGAAACTGGGTTTCAACCAGAATGCCAGCCATAGCTTATCTCTCCAGATTTCAACTAAAAACCTGGACAAAATACAAATGCAATTATCTGAGTCCTCCAAAAAGTAAATAGTGGCAGACAGGCTGGGTGGGGAAGTTATACCTGAAGAGCGACCGGTAAGGTGGTAGTGACTTTCCTGGGACTTTTCCCTTTTTATCTCCCAGGGGTAATGTGAGTGAGATAATGAATCAAAGACAGTAGAAACTCGGAGAGCAGTCCATCTTGTGAGAGGACCAAGAAAAAGACCCCAGAGAATGTGATTTCTTTTTCTTTTTCCTTCTCTCCCAGTTCTGCCCAGAAGCCAGACCTAACTCTAATTGGAGATCTGCACTCCCAGGCAGTGGGAACCAGGAAAAGGTACCGTTCCTTGCAAGGTGTGGTGGAGGATCCCCCTGTTATTTTTCTCCCTTGCTGCTTTGTCCATAGTGTAGGCCCATTTGTTCAGAATGGCACAATTACACAGGATGTTAAATTTGCAAGAAAACCCCAGCTATCTGGCCACAGGTAATTCGAAAAGGGAGTCAGAGTGGGGAGGAAAGGAGGAGACAACTGGAGAAGGGAATTCCCTTTCTGTGACTATTTCCAGCCTCACCCTACAGAGCTGAGCATAAGGGAACAACCCGAAGAAGCAAAGCAAATGCTTTGAGAAATGGGACTACAGCGTAAACCCCTAGGAAGTCCCAGAGTACTCCTGAGTTGCTCACACAAGGGGCAGATAAATATAAAAAGAACTCTTAAAAACCAGCACTAAAAAAGCAGGCAACCTGGTAAAAAAAGGGATAAATTATTAGAACAGGCATTTTATCAAAGAACACAAACAGATGGCAAATAAGCACACGAAAAGATGCTCAAGATCGTACATTCGTCACTGGTTACATGAAAATAAAGAACACAGTAAGTTACTACTATACACCTAGTAAGAAGAGCTAAAATTTTTCAAAAGTTATAATTCAAGGACTGGCAAGTATGCAGAGAAACTGGAATTTTTATTGTACTGCTGGTAGGAATGCAAAATGGTCCAGTTATTTTGGAAAATAGTTTGGCAATTTCTTATAAAGCTAAAGGTATACCTACTATATCGCTCAGCAATCTCTCCCATAGGTATTTACCCAAATGAAATGAAAACATCAGTTAAATGAAGTTCACACAAAAACGTTAATGCAAATGTTTCCAGCACATTTATTCATAGGGAGCTTCAAACGGGGAGCAACCCAAATGCAACGGATAAACTGTGGTATGCCCTGGGAACACCACTCGGCAAGAAAAAGGGACGAACTACTGATAATCATAACATACATGGATCCCAGATGCATTACACTAAGTGAAAGCAGACGGACCTAAGGGCCACGCACTCTATGATTCTATTTATATGACATTCTGGAAAAGACAAGACTAGGCAGATGGCAAACAGGTCAGTCTTCGTCAGTGGTTATTAATCAGGGAAGGGTTTAATTCCAAAGGGACTATAGAATTTGATATTTTGGGGGCAAAGGCTGATGAAGTTATTTATCTTGATTATTGTAATGCCTTCCTATTGCTGCTGTAACAAATTACTCACACATTTGTGGCTAGCACCCCCCACCCTCACCTCATCTCAGCCTCCCCTGTCAACCTATTACTCTTGTGGTATTGGTCATACAACTCTCGCTGCACTTTTTTCAAAAGTCACAGAGCTTCACACCAACAGTGAATTTGGCTGTATGTAAATGTTAAAACTGGGTCTAGAAAACGGGGAACCAGCAGAGGAGACTGAGAAGAAATTACCAGGAAGGTGAGAAGGAGCCAAACGTTCGTGGTGCCCTGGAAGCCAGGTAAAGAAAGTGCATTAGGGAGGGCATGAACTCGGATGTGATTGCTGAGATCCAGCATGGGGAGGGGTGCGTACTGAGCAACATGGAAGCCTCCAGTCAACTACTTGACAGCAGGAGTTTCTGGGGAGCAGTGGAAGCAAAAGCCAGAGAGGTGTGTGGGTTCAAGAGAGAACTGAAGAAATAAAGACAGTTAACAAAGACCAGTGCCACTCAAGTAGCCAGTCCTTGAACCATTACCGGAGAGTTACTGGTCCTGTAGGAGATCAGGAGAACACACAGGGTTTAAACTAACAACCTGGACACCTGGGGGGCTCAGGGGTTGAGCATCTGCCTTCCGCTCAGGGGGTGACCCCAGGGTCCTGGGGTGGAGCCTCATGTCCCTCCAGCTCTCTGCTCAGTGCGGAGTCTGCTTCTCTCCCTCTGCTCCACGTCCCCGCCCCCCCCCCCCCAGTTCAATCTCTCGCAAATAAAATCTTTTTTAAAAAGCAAATGAAATAAACCTTCCCTCGTGTAACTTTTCACATATGAATATTTTTGTAGGAAAGATGATTGGGGTCAAAATTATTGGGTCAAGTTACCACTAAGAATGCTTTTCCCCATATTTGCCCATTATTGGTATATCCATTTGTGCACACTCCTGCCAAGATTGGATATAAACAATCTCTATTCTTGTTACTCTGGCTTGCAAATATACCATTTATTTTTTAAATTTAAATTAACATATAATGTATTATCAGTTTCAGAGGTGGAGGTCAGTGATTCATGAGTCTTATATAACACCCAGGGCTCGTAACATCACGCGCCCTCTTTTTTTTTTTTTAATTTTTATTTATTTATGATAGTCACACAGAGAGAGAGAGGCAGAGACACAGGCAGAGGGAGAAACAGGCTCCATGCACCGGGAGCCTGACGTGGGATTCGATCCAGGGTCTCCCGGATCGCGCTCTGGGCCAAAGGCAGGCGCCAAACCACTGAGCCACCCAGGGATCCCTCACGCACCCTCCTTAATGCCCATCACCCAGTTACCCCATCCCCCACCGGCTCCCCTCCAGTGACCCTCAGTCTGTTTCCTCTGGTTAAGAGTCTCTTACTGGTGGTTTGTCTTCTATTTCCCTGATCGGTGGACTGTTTTTTCACATGATTTTTGGGCACTATGCTTCATCTGTGAGCTGCATGTTCTTTGCTTTGCCTTTTAAAATCTTAAATGTAGGGGTGCCTGGGTGGCTCAGTTCAGTCAAGCGACCTATCCTTGGTTTTGGCTTAGGTCCTAATCTCAGGGTCCTTAGATCAAGCCCCCCGCCCTCATCGAGTCCCCCCACTTTGGGCTCTACACTCAGTGTAGAGTCTGCTTGTCCCTCTCCCTCTGCTCCTTCCCCCACTCTCAAATAAATAATTTAAAAATCTTAAATATAATATTTGTTTTAAAAATATTTTTTTATTTATTCGTGAGAGACACAGAGAGAGAGGCAGAGACACAGGCAGAGGGAGATGCAAGCTCCATGCAGGGAGCCTGATGAGGGACTCGATCCCGGATCCTGGGATCACGCCCTGGGCTGAGGGCAGACACTCAACTGACGAGCCACCCAGGCGCTCCTAAATGTAATACCTGAATAGGTATAAAAGCCAAGTTTCAGGGATCCCTGGGTGGCGCAGCGGTTTAGCGCCTGCCTTTGGCCCAGGGCGCAATCCTGGAGACCCAGGATCGAATCCCATGTTGGGCTCCCGGTGCATGGAGCCTGCTTCTCCCTCTGCCTATGTCTCTGCCTTTCTCTCTCTCTCTCTCTCTGTGATTATCATAAATAAAAATTAAAAAAAAAAAGCCAAGTTTCAAAATTCGAAAGGTAAAAAGGGATTGTACAATGAAATCTCGCTCCCACTCATCTCCTAGCTGCCCAGTTTCGCCCACCACAGGTTGGCAGAGGTGGACTGTGAGTTCCAACTCTAAGTCACATGGCTGGTCTTGCAGGCAACCGGCTCCTATCTTTAGGGGATTTCCAAAAGTCACCTCAATAACAAACTCAAGTACCCCTGAAAGGGGCTTGTTATGAACAAGACACTCCTTTCACTTTTGCAGCTCTCCAACTATTTAGAAACCCACTGAAAGACCAGCAGAAGATGTTCCTAGTGCTCTTAGGAAATTTCAAGGCTTTTAGAAGCTCTATGCCAAATAAATACTTCCTTTTATAAATCACAAATTGCAGACAGTGACGTTAATTGTAAATATTTTTTATTTTTTTATTTTTATTTTTTTTAAATTTTTATTTATTTATGATAGTCCCAGAGAGAGAGAGAGGGGGGGGGGGGGGCAGAGACACAGGCAGAGGGAGAAGCAGGCTCCATGCACCGGGAGCCAAATGTGGGATTCGATCCTGGGTCTCCAGGATCGTGCCCTGGGCCAAAGGCAGGTGCCAAACCGCTGCGCCACCCAGGGATCCCTGTAAATATTTTTTAACCCAGTTTTCTATTTGTCTTTTAATTTTTGGTATATGCATCTCATAACCATTTTTGCCAAGGGGAAATTTAAATTTTTATGTAGTTAAATATATCAGGTTTTTCCTTTGTGGCTTCTGCACCAGTCTTAGAAAAAGTTACTTTATTCTGAAATGATTTTAAAAACCTCTCCCATTATTTATAGAACTTTTATAGTTTTATTTTAAACAGTGAAATCTTTGAATCAGCTAGAATTTATTAGATATGAATTTTAAGGTGGAGATCTAATAATCTGTTAACCTAAAGAAAGAGGTAAACTGAAGCAAGCTCAAATTATCAGAAATTGAGTCTCTCTGGGAATAGCAGAGGAGTTGCAATTCAGGAAATGCATGCTCTAGGGGATCCCTGGGTGGCCCAGTGGTTTAGCACCTGCCTTTGGCCCAGGGCGTGATCCTGGAGTCCCAGGATCGAGTCCCACATCGGCCTCCCCGCATGGAGCCTGCTTTCTCTCCCTGTGTCTCTGCCTCTGTCTCTCATGAATAAATAAATAAAAATCTTAAAAAAAAAAAAAAAAAAAAAAGGAAATGCATGCTCTAGCAAGCTACAGGTGAATTTGTTAAGGATTTGGGGCGGGCTGTATTCATGGGCAAGGAGTAGGGGTGTGCATCCAGCTAGAGTTCAAACTAAGTTCATTGGCATAAGGATGGGGAGAGATTCTTGGTGGATGTTCATTGGTCAGGAGCTAAGTCTATCCTCTGTAAATCAGGCATTTATGGAAAACCAGTCTCAGTTCTTAAGTTCCATGCTTCTAAAAGGCACGTGAGGTTCTCTATTTCATGTCTTCCAGTTTCATTTTAGATGGAAATCCTTCCACAAACCTATTTTTTCCCTTAATGGTTTTCCTAGTTGTTTCAACACTATTTACTGAATGAACTAACTTTTTGGTGGTGATTATAGTGTCACCTTTATATCCTAAACTCCCATCTACACTTTAGTCTGTTTCTACATTTCTTTTTTTGATACACTGATTATTTGCAGACAGTATCTCACTGTTTTAATTATACTGTTATAATATCTCTGATATCTTAGCACTAGTCCTCATAGATAGCTTAACCAAGGGAGAACTGTCATGTTTACAATGTCAAGTCTCTGAGGATGTGTCAAGCCTTTTTTTTTTTTTTTTTTTAAGATTTTATTTATGAGAGAGAGAGAGAGAGACAGCATAAGTGGCAGTGGGGGGTGGGTGGGAGAGGGAGAAGCAGGCTCCCTGCTGAATGTGGAGCTGAAAGTGGGGGGCCTCCACAAGGAGGGTGGATCGATAGGGTAGGGAGGAGGCTTAATTTCACAACCTTGAGATCACAACCTGATCTGAAGGAGATGCTTAACCAACTGAGCCACCCAGGTGTGCCTGTATCATGCCTTTTCATGTCTTATATCTTTTAGTAATGTTTTCAAGTTTTCTTCAAAAAAAAAAAATCTGGATATTTAATCTTTTTTTTGTGGTTATTATTATAAATGGGGCCTTTTTTTGAATTGCAACTCCTAGTCAGTAGTTGCTTATAAAAAGCAATAGACTTTTACATATTAATTTCGCTCCCAGCCACCTTATTGAATTGTCTTATTTCTGTATATTTTGTAATAGCTTTCCCAATAGGTCCTTTGGAGTTTTCTGTATCTTCAATCATATTATCTGCAAAAGTGGTAATTTTATCACTTCCTTTTCAAATTTTATAGTTCTATGTATTCTTTTTCTTACATACATATTTTGTTAGAACCTCCAGAATAAGAAGTGTGGATGTTCTTATTTCTGATGTTACTCCACACGTCTATTTCCTGCTTTGTTTTCTGTTGCATTCTTTTCAAATGAAAATCTTATGTAGGATAATTATTTTATCTTTTCTTTTAAATCTTTGCTATATCTGAAAATTTTTTTAAATTTATTTTTATTTTTATTTATTTATGATAGTCACACAGAGAGAGAGATAGAGAGAGAGAGAGGCAGAGACATAGGCAGAGGGAGAAGCAGCCTTCAGGCAGGGAGCCCGACGTGGGATTCGATCCCAGGTCTCCAGGATGGCGCCCCAGGCCAAAGGTAGGCGCCAAACCGCTGTGCCACACAGGGATCCCTATATCTGAAATTGATAGGATGACATTCTAGTCAGGAGAGAGAAACAAAGTGAATGAGTAAATTATGTAATATTTTAGATGGTAAGTACACTGGGAAACAACTCAAACAGGGTGCAGGGGAAGAAAAAATTTCCCTCTTCCCTTCTGGATTCCTTGGCTGGTCTAATAATAAAATAGACCTAAGACATATTGACAAGAGAAAAACTAATTTAATTTCATACATACAAGAGCCGCATTAAAAGGGTGACTCAAAGAAGTGACCAAAGCAGGAAGCCTTTAAACCTTTTAGACAAAGAAACAATACATTTATAAAAAATTAACAAGACAAAGGGGTTTGAGCTTGGGGGTAGTGAATAGGTAAAGAAGTAAAAAGGTTTGTTTATATAGTCTCTAGCCCTAAATCCCATCTCTGGTCATATGGATGTCTTCTAACCTCCTAGTACAGGGAGGACACCTTTCACGTGGGAGATTTATAATCTCCTTTCAGAGGGACAGAGAAGGGCCAGTGTTCTTGCATTTGCTGTTTGTTTCTCAAGAATCTTTATTTCAAAATATTCAGTAAGCCAAAGTGGCATACTTTGGGGTAAAAGAGTATAAACCCCTATAAGGGTAAGGGGCTAGAAAGTGCTGAGTGTGGGAAAGGCTGTAATTTTAAATAGTGGGCCAGAGCAGGCCTCACTGAGAAAGTAACACTAACGAAGACTTGAAGGATGAAGGGTATATGGGAATTAATCATTCCAAGTAGACAGAACAGCAACTGCAAGGGTTTGAGGTGGGGATGGACTTCACAATAGAAAAACCACAATATAACTGAAACAGAGTACATAAAGGAAGAGTAGGAAGAGATGAGTTAAGAAGGGTGGGAGGAGGAGCAGATTTTCTAGAGCCCTGGACGTCACCGTCAGGCTTTGGTTTTACTGAGATAGGGAACCATTAAACCATTAGAGTAACATGATCTGATGGATATTTTAGAAGAATCTCTTTGCTACTGTATTAAATACCGATGTTTTGGGAGTGTGGGGGGAGGGGATTGTGGCGGTTAGAAGCTAAAACACCACTTAAGAGACTATTACAAAAATCCATGTAAAGATGATGGATTCTGGATCTGTTTTAAAGGAAAAGCCAGCAGGATTTGCTGAGAGACTGTGGGATGTCAGGGGTAGAGGAACCATCACTGTGGAGAGACAGAGAAGGCTGTGAAGGACATCCCAGCTTTGGATATGTTATGTTTGTGAGATGTCTTGGACATTAATTAGAGCTCTAGATGAGGCAGCTAGGTATATGAGTCTAGAGTTCAAGAAGGTACACATTTGGGAGTTGCCAGCTTGTAGACTGTACTAAAGCCACAAGATTACCAAGAGAGTGAGTACTGATGGAGAAGAAAGAGACCCAGGGATTGAGCTGTGGTGTACAATAAGAAAAGGAACCTGCAAAGGACACAGAACAAGAAGCCAATGAGTTTGGAAAACAAGCACGAGTTTGCTGTGTCTTGAAAGCCAAAATGAAGAAGATGAATCCTGGAAGAGTGCTCAGCTGAGTCTACTCCTGCTGATGGGCTTAGGAAGAGGAGACCTATGCATCCATTCCTAGCTCAAGCCACACAGAAGGGTGTTCTTGGTAACCTTGAGAACAGTTTCAGTGTAGTAATAGGGTGAAAAGTGAGACTGGATTAAAAATGCAGAGAGAATTAGAGACAGCCTTCCTTGGTTTACAAATGAAGCTATTTTCCTTATGGAACCTAGGGCATGTTTAGAGATTTTTGTGATTTGTGATTGTCATTTATTTAATGTCTGTTTCCTTAAAAATGTAAGACCTATGAAACCA
Organism: Canis lupus dingo; assembly: GCF_003254725.2. Taxonomy (NCBI): domain Eukaryota; kingdom Metazoa; phylum Chordata; class Mammalia; order Carnivora; family Canidae; genus Canis; species Canis lupus. The sequence continues at coordinate 61,205,677 of NC_064257.1, forward strand.
TCTCTGATCAAGTTGTGAAGTCCCTAAAGTAAGTCTTTCTGTAAAAAGGATGGGGAAAGAACATAAAGTTCATTTCATTTGCCATTTGGTTTTCTGGATGGTGCAGTACACAGAAGTTAAAATTTCTCCGTAAGTCATATTAATGTAAGAATGCTCCATGAGGTCTAATTTACAGAAGAATAATCAAACTTATCAAACCCAATGGTCGGTTTCCTTGTCTGTGTTCACTTTGATCTTCCTTCCCTCTACTCCCACCTCCCACACCATCATTAGAATGTAGACTCCACAAGAACAGGAACCTTCACTGTCTTATTGATTCCTGAACTCCCAGGACCTAGAATACGCTCTGGCACATGGTCAGTTCTCAATGAAATGCTAAGTGTTCAATGAAATGAAACACATGGTATGGAGACATTTTTGGCTGTAACAGCTGGGGGTGCGCAGGGGCATCCAAGAGCCAGAAATACCAATTAAAGCTTCCTAAAATTCACAGGACAGCTCCTCACAGCAAAGATAATCCAACCTGAAATGTCCATAGTGCCAAGGTTGGGGAATGCTGCCTTAGAGCAAAAAGAAGTTGCTTGATTCACTTATGACTTGGGTTTGAGTCCCTGGAAGAAGAGCAGAGCCCGCAGCAGAAACCTGGGTATATTAAAATTCACTCACGACACTGCTGGCTCTCACACAAGAATGCATCAGGCGTGGCTTTTAGAGATTCAATTTTGTGAACTCAAAGCAATGAAAGATTTCCAAGAAACATAAACTGAGGACTATCCTTATATCGAAAGGGATATTATATTTAAGAAAAAGAATATCCCAGTAGAATAATAAGAAAAAGACCTGATCTATACACATCACAAAAGACAGATAAAAGGCCAAGGAATATGGAGGAAAATGCTCAACTTCATTAATATTTAAGGAAATGCAATGTGCAACAATGATGTATTTTTTAATCAGATGGGCTAGACTTGAACAGACTGATAACAGCCACAACGGGTGAGAGTAGGGGGACGATAAGCACTGTTGGTACAAGTCCTTGGTAGCAGGATTTCAAATTATTTTTCTCCTTATGTTTTTCAATATTGCTCTTTTTAAAAAGGGAGCTTTTAACTTTTAAGTCACAATGCTATTGTCATCTGAAACAAAATCCTCCAATTATAGAAATATAGGTATTCCATGTATATACATATATACTCTTTAAAAAAATAGATTTTATTTATCTATTAGAGAGAGAGAGGGCAGGGGCAGAGGGAGAAGCAGGCTCCCCACTGAGCAGGGAGCCGGCTGCAGGGCTCCATCCTAGGACCGCGGGATCATAACCTGAGCTGAAGGCAGACGCTTAGCCGACTGAGCCCCCCAGGCGCCCCCCACACACATACTCTCAAAAAAATGTAGCTATACCTCCTAGTTCAGGGCCAAATCTTTCTGCCACGGAGCCTTCCTCCACATTGTACTATAATCTGATCCTCTTGAAAATAACACTGACCCTGTCACTTCCTTGCTTGGCACTCGCCGGTGGACCATGTTTCAGGGCAGGCCCCTCAGCGAGACCGCATGGGGCCCCTCCCCAACCGGACGGTCTTCTGTCCCCATGTCCTCCCTCACACTTTGGGTTCAACTTTACTACCTAGTGCTGCTCCTGGCCTTTGTCCCTGCTTTCTTTACTCCTTAGCCTGCCCAGAACCCCCACAGCCCCTTCCTTGGGGAGGGCACCCTGACCCAAAGTGCCTAAGGCCCCGGGCTTCCAGCCGTTATTTCACCCAGCGTGGAGCTTAGCCATCCTAGTGCTCTTCCTCCGTCCACACCAGGGTCTCCTTAGTTTTTGTATCTGCTGTGCTTGCTCACCGAGAGCCTGGTGAATAGAATGCTTGACATTTAAAGTGCTTTGCTCATGACCCGGTCTTCCTAGTTCTGATACTTCGTTTCACTTTTCTTATTGTTTGATATGTGCATTATTGACTTTGGAAAAGTTTGTGGTCATACAGACACCATACATCAGAATCTGAGTATCCTAACTTTATAAACTCTTTCCGTAAACCAAAGTTCATCCTATAAACCTTAGAAACTGACTATAGATCCTAACTGAGTTTATTTTTTAAAAGATTTTATTTATTCATGAGAGACAGAGAGAGAGAGGGAGAGAGACAGGCAGAGGGAGAAGCAGGCTCCCCGCAGGAAGCCCAAGGCAGACGTTCAACCACTGAGCCCCCGAAGTGTCCCTCAACTGAATTTAAAACTAAGTAAGAATCATCTACCACTGGTGTTTTCCTTTTGAAAAGGAACATAGCTAAAGGCTATTGGGAGGACTGGGCCCTCAGAGGCTGTTCCCCCTCCTCTGTCCTTGGAGGCTGTGTTCAGCTCCCTATGGTCACCGGGGAGCTGAGGACACGGCATTGGGAGAGCGATGTGCCCTGGGGGCTCTGGACCGCACATGTGACAGGACCCAGTACAGGCCGCTATAGAGATCTGCCCGCCTGCAGCCACTCCACACAGGCCCTGGCTCGAGGTTCCCGTGTGTATTAGGCCTGCGGCCTATAGGCCTGGGGGTCTGGCCCTTTCTCGGGTCTGCCCCATCCCTCCAGGTACGAGGGCCAGTTTGAGATGACGCCCAGAAAGCTCCTGCGGAGGCCGCAGATGCAGTTTATAGCCTCTTCCACAACACAGAGACAGATTTCCAGAGAAGGCAATGGTTTTGAGATAATACTTAGTAAAAAGGAAGGTGAGGGGAGGAAAAAAAAAAAAAAAGAAGAAGAGAGGGAGGATAAGTCAGGAAACTTGAATACAATCTGAATTTTAAAAATACAATTTTGTGTTTAATTTGTGAGTGTCATCATTTTGGGGCCTCAAGGGGATTGTCTGCGGGCGACACGCCATCACTTTTACCTTAGAAGACAAAATGTAGAAGGTCCCAAAGATCTGAAGGTAACTGGTGTTCGCCCTCCTAAGGACCCGGATGTGACCGAATGACTGCACCCCCTGAGAAATACCTGTGTATACCTAGGGTTTTCAGATGAGATCTTGATTATTCAGTTAATGACCCACATACATAATCACAAATGTCCCCTCCCTCCGCTCCTATGAAGCTTCCTAGGGCAGTATATAGAGGTGCTAACGCAAATGGATAAAGGGGCAGACTGGGAAAACCGAGGAAATGATGCCCTTTACTTACAAAAATGCTTCATTCCACCTGGAGAATTAGATATAATTAGTATCTATATAAGTTTATATGACAATTTATTCTCATAATTTGAAAGTATACTCCAAGGGGGGACTGGCTGGCTCGGCTGGAAGGGTGCGTGACTCTTGATCCCTGGGTCAAGTTCGAGCCCCACATTGGGCATAGCAGATTACTTAAATAAATAAAGTAATAAAGTAGAATTTTTCCTTTTTAGACCCTCTTAGAGCCACTGAACCTACCTTTCTTGATCTAATCAAGGGATAGTCAATACTGAAGCACATGGCAACTCCTTGAAGAAGGATTAAAATAAAGGGAAAGAAAAAAAAAAAAAGGGAAAGTTCTCAGGTTTTCTCTCGGGTATTTCTGTTGCCAATGGAAGGTGCTGCTGATACAACGGGCAGCATTGGTCAGTCTGACCCTGGTCCGAGCGATCTTGATTCTCTTATTTGTGGAGAATGAAAAGCTGTAGGTGTTTGCATAGTGAATCACCTAGTGAGACAGGCCCTATGGGGAGGAAATTCTTCATAAGAGCTACAGGGCCAAGCTGTAATCCCACAGCACACAAGCAGGTCGGGTACATGGTGAGGCTCCGCAGGGCAAAGAAAACATTATTTAACCACAAAAAATAATGACTCCTCCCATCAGTTTAAGAGTGGAAAGAACTTATTTGATCAAACCCTTGTTTAAAACAGATGATCCTGTCAATCTCCTCCATATAAGCAGCCAAGTCATTCCAGGGCTCTACGGCCTGCGGAAGCAGCACTGCTTGAGACCAGGCTTAATCATACCTCTGATCCTCGGATGAGCCAGACGGTAAAGGACTTCAAAATGTGCAAAAAGAGACGTCCTCCCGGAGCATTGGAGCATCCAGGCTCTGTGAAGCACCTTTCAGGTGACCCACGAGTCCCACCTGCTCAACAGCCCCACAAGGAGAACACAATTCAGGTTTCAAATAAGAACCATCAGTGGCATCCAGTGGCATCCGGCCCAAACTGCCACCCGCTGGGCCGGCTTGTCAGGTGGTCAGTGGGCCCCGCTCCCTCTGCAGCCGCTGGCCTGGCCAGGCCCTCATGCTCTACTGGGCGGAGAGTCCCCGGAGGAAGTGAACGTCAGCAACCGCTTACTCAGCAGGGCGTTGTGTCGCTTCAGGTGGGCGATGACGTCTCCCTGCTTTTCGACGATGTCTTCCAGGCTTGAGACGGTCCTGCACAGAATCAACACGGTGACGGGTGGCACCTGCCAACCAGTGCTCAGTAGTCTCTGCAAAGGGGTTCCTCCCAGCTTGCAGAGCACTGCGCTGTATTTGGGACCTTCTCCTTGACGTCGTAAGCCAAGGGAAATACTCCAAAATGAGATCCTTTCGTTAGACTTTGTTTTATCACAGTTGAATGGGAGTAAGCAAGTCAAACTGAATTCTAAAGGCACATCTGCACAACTATAAACGAGCAGTGGAATGTTTTCTAGATTTCCGGGGGCGGGGTGGGGAGCCCTACAATTCTTTTTTTCTAGTCTTTCATTCCTCCCCCCCCCCCCCCCCCCACTCAACGCTTACCTGAATCCAGTCTCCGAGGTGATATTGCTGGGGTAAGCATAGATTTTTTCCTCTTCAAGTACATCCGGCTGTGGTTTGGCTTTATTAAATTTTCGAATTTTCACTAAAATAATAAAGTCATCATTGTCAGGTTATCTAATCACGAAAAACATTTTTTTGCTCCCGTTTATTCAAATTACATTAATTGGCCATGCTTTTCAAGTAAGTTAATATGGACAAAAATGCTTCATAAGGTGAATACACAGGTTTGTTTATGGATTTACTCAAACCTTTGAAAGTCTATGTGCCAGGCCTGTACTAAACACTGGGAATCCGGACAGTATCATTGTTGTTGATAATAATAACAGCTATGAATTTTTTTGGGTGAATTTAAAACACAGAAGGCACAGGTGAACTATTGTGTATGGATTGCCTCATTCAGTTCTCAGAACTACCCCCTGAAGTGGATGCCCTTATCGCTCCGGCTTTATAAAATAAAATGAAGCCCAGGAAAGTTAAGTAAGTAGCCACATTTCTTTTTTTTCTTTTTTTCCTCTTTCTTTTTCTTTCTTTCTTTCTTTCTTTCTTTCTTTCTTTCTTTCTTTCTTTCTTTCTTCTTTCTTTCTTCTTTCTTTCTCTCTTTCTTTTTTCCTTCCTCCCTCCCTCCCTCTCTTTCTTTCTCTCTCTTTCTCTCTTTCTTTCTTTCTTTCTTGATTTTATTTACTCATCCATGAGACACACAGGCAGAGGGAGAAACAGGCTCCCTGCAAGGAGCCCAATATGGAACTCGACCCTGGACCCCAGGGTCATGCCCTGAGCCAAAGGCAGATGCAGCTGCTGAGCCACCCAGGCATCCCAGTAGCCAAGATTCTAATCCAGGAATCAGGACTTTGAAACCTCCAATGTTGACGCTACCCTATAAAAAGAGCGACTAGTCCAGGGTAAAATACAGATGATACGTCTACAATTCAAGACAGTATGAAAAGAACCAAAATCAAAGCTTGTACAAGGAGCTGTGACATCTTGGAAAGCAGCCCCTTAACTCAGTAGGAGTGAGAAGGGAGGGCAGGTCATGGAGGAGGAGGATGGTAGGGCTTGAGTCCAGCCTTGAGGGAAACGTGAGAACTAACCGCACAGACTAGGGAGGTAGAGAGGAAGGGTGTTTTTAGTGTGAGAAGAGCCTGAGCAAATACTTAGGACCTCGAGAAGGTGTGTGTGTGTGCATAGGGTGGAAAGGTAGGCAGGGAAGACCTGAGGGACTGGTGCCACGCCGAAGCACTGAGGTTTAGTCCCGAGAGTAAATGGGAGTCACCGAAAGGAGCTCACCACCCCTCACCACCAAGGGCAGGGATGAGTAGGGCCAGCTCACGGAAAGTCTTTTATTTCAGATTTTTCCTCCCTAGACGTTTAGAAAACTCTGAACGGGTAAGTTGTTCACGATCAAGAGTTACCTATGAATTACACTGAAGAGAAGGAATACGGATTAAGAAGACAGAGGAAGGGAGGCGAGTAGTGTGCCTACTGGACTCAACCCCGCGGGATGTGATGAGCATGGCCGTGGCAGGGACAGAGGAGAGGAGATGGATGGGGAGGCAGGCCAACTGATGGGAGATATAGGGTGGAAGGAAGAGCCTGGGACGGCAAAAAGGTCTCTGAGTTAGCAAGAGGTGGGGCTGGCACGGCTGGCTGAGATGGGGAGGATGGACAGGATGGTGGAAGGTTTGGAAGAAGAGAAAGGTGTTCCGGTCACTTCTGTCTTGCTGGTGGCCTGAACACTTGGATGGAAAGTATCACTTAGCAGGTGAACATAAAGCTTAGGGTGGCTCTGCTCACCTGGGAGCTGCCCACGAGGGCGCAGATGGTCATTTTTAGTAGCAGAATGAGAAAGGACGAGGGGACGCAGAAACCCACCAGTAATAAAGAGGTGGGGAACCATCTGCTAAAAGGGAATGAAGGGGGATCCCTGGGTGGCTCAGCAGTTTGGCGCCTGCCTTTGGCCCAGGGCGCGATCCTGGAGTACCCGGGATCGAGTCCACTGTCGGGCTCCCTGCATGGAGCCTGCTTCTCCCTCCTGTTTCTCTGCCTCTATGTCTATCATGAATAAATAAATCTTTAAAATAAATAAATAAAAGGGAATGAAAATCAATCTCTACAGTGGTAGGAGGAGAACCAGGAAAGCGCCATCAAGGCCCCGCGCCAGGAAGCTGACAACCCACAGAGGACCCCGGTGCGGCCGTTCAGAGGCCACCGACGAGCTGGGCGGTTTGTGGGGATACATGATGCAACGGACCGAACCGCGCTCCCCCAAAGTGACACGTGCCAGCCCTCGCCCCCAATGTGACTGACTGGGACCAGGGCTTTTAGTGAGGTAACTAGTGTCACAAGAAGCGACAAGGGTGGGGCCCTGATGTGATGGGAGAGGCCAGGATGCGCTTGCACAGGCGAAGGTCCCGGGAGGATACAGCCAGAGGGATACAGCTCCAGAGGAGAGGCCTCGGGACCCTGGATGTGCGGCCTCGGGACCCTGGACATGCGGCCTCAGGACCCTGGACATGCGGCCTCTGGGATTCCGGGGCACCCGACCGGCAGGTGCACCCACAGACCGCACGTCCGGATAGCCGTCCATGGCCCGGGCCCTGCCCCGCCTGGGTGAGGACTCTGGCACCTGCTGGGACAAGCCATCTCCGGAGAGGAGGCTCCATGGGGACAGGAGGCCAGGGCTGCGGTGGCGACTGCCAGCCCAGCACCACCGTGGCCACTGTCCGTGCAGCATGAGTGAGCGAGTGTGTGCCACGCGGGGGCTGAGGGGCCGGGCCAATCCCCGCTGCACAGGTGTTCAAAGCTCCACATGCCGTTCTTCCCTTTTGCACATCAGCTTTCCGGGTGATACGTGTCCCGCATTCGTCCATGTAAAGCGCAAGTGCCGTGGTTCAGCAGTAGGACCGGGTTGTGCAACCACCTCCAGCCACTTTCAGAGCATCTTCTTTGTTCCAGGAAGTGAGCCGGCACCCACTGGCCGTCCTTCCCCATCTGCCCCCTGCGCCCTGGCTCCAGGCAACCCCCGTCTTACTTCCTGTCCCCACGCTGCCCGTTCTGGGTGTTTCACACAGTCCTCGTGAGGGCTGCTCGCCCGCAGCGCCCGTCTCCAAGGGCCATGCGTGTTGGGCACACAGCAGCACGTCACTCCGGGTACCCGCTCCTTTCGAGGACCGGATAACATTCTACCGTATGGACCCAGCACGTTGTGCTGATCTAGCCCTAATATATCCTAACACTAGACCGTTTCCACTTTGGGCCATTATGGACACTTCTTTGAACAACTGTATGGTTTTGTGGAGATGCGGACGTTTCCGGTTGTCTTGGGTTTATACGCAGGAGTGCAATGGCTGAGTCACATGATACGCACCTTGTGTGGCACGGCCAGGCTCACCTATGATTCTAATGTGCACGCTCAGCTGACTCCTAGGCTCAAGAAGTTTAAGAAGAGGTTAAAAGTGAGAAATTTGGGAGATTTGTGCAGGGCCCGTTAGGAAGGACCGGGAAGAAGCAGGCCGTACGATGCCGTATGATGCCAAGAGACGTGGTGTGCACCCTGCCGAGATGCCCTTGCCTTCCGGGTACGGCAGGGATGTTGGAGACGAGGAGCTCCTCGTGGCTTCCCGTGGCCCAGACACACTTGAGGTGCTACGGCTCCGGGGTTAGGGGAGATGGACGGAGGCCTGGGGCTCCCTCCAGCGGGTCAGGGAGGGCCCGGAGCGAAGGCGGCTATGGGGCCCCGGGGCAGGCAGGAAACCGGGAAAGCCCGAGGCCCAGAGCAAGAGGGGTACGTTTCCAGGAGGTCAGTCGTGTCAGATGCCATCTGGGGAAGATGAAGGCCGAGAATCGACCGACTCGTGATGGCCGCCGGTGAATGGGAGTTTTCCTGTTCACATCCTAGCTGGCTCTCTCAAATGGCCTCCTTCGCATCAGAATTCCTGAACAAAGGAAGAAGCCTGGAACACGCGTAAGCTTCTTGAAGTGGGGGACAGGAAATAACAGCTCTACGGCATTCAGGTGCAAGCCAGGGGACAGAACTAAGAGACGCATCACAGTCTGACACAATAAAAAGGCCTCTGTGGCCTTTAAAATAGATTCGATTGAACACATTCAGCATTTTCTCGATCAAAAGTCAGGCAATATCACCAATTCAAAGCACTCTTTCCATCGTAAGCCAAGGAAAGCAGGCATGCTAGGACGTCAAAACACGGAAAAGGGCAGGTGCGCTTGGTCACCGCTTCCATTCTAGCCCGAATCTCTCACAGCTTCAGAGCAGTTGTACCGGCTGCTGGAAGGCTGATAACTGGGTGGCGTTAATTGCATCATCTTTTATTTACCCCCCCCCCTTTTTTTTTTTTTTTTTTTTTAGAGATTTTACTTATCCATTTCAGAGGGTGGGGAGAGGGAGAGCGAGTGCGAGTTGGAGGAGGGGCAGAGGGAGAAGTGCCCCCCGCCACCATGAGCAGCGAGCCCATGGGCTAGACCCAGGGCCCTGGCAGACAGGCAGACACCCAACTGACTGAGCCACCCAGGCATCCCTTTGGCTTACTTTTAAATGAACAGAGCTAATCGAATTTAGTAGGTCAAAACTGTTTCAAGTTTTATTTTCCTAGTTTTCCCCTGTAGAGGTAGTAAAGCAAATTAGTGCCCAACGAGAAGGGTCCATCTTGTTTTCTAGAGGTTAACTACTTAAAATGCAAATACGCTAGTCAAGGTCAGGTTATAATTAGTATATCAAAGAATCATGTCCTAAAGAATCACTTTCAATGTTATCAAAACTCATTATCTTTTCAAATCATTTCAGTATGGAGAAACATGAAAAGTCCATACATTGGGGCCCAAGCTTATATTTTCTACGACACTGAACAAAAGCAACATTTGTCTCTAGAAGCTACTCCCTAAATCTCTCCTGTCAAAACCGCAATACATTTAAAGGCACATTATAGAATTTAAAAAGTTAAGCCTACTCTTAAGGATGTGGAGGTAAAACAGACATACTTCGATCTTCCAAAGAAATTCAATATTTGCGGCAACCCTAAGTTTATAAATTATATTATAAACCCTTCCTATGTAAACCGTCCATGTATTTTGAAAGTCGGAATTAGCAATTATCAGGTTTTCTTACAGTAGGGAAACATATTCACTTAAGATTTAATGGTGTTTTTATTCAGATATAAATTTTAATATTAATGAAATATGTTACTAAGTCTTCACATATAGAATAAAGCAATTTTTTTAAAAGACTATTTCTTTGACACACACACACACACAGAGAACAAGCATAAGTAGGGGGAGCAGCAAACAGAGATGGAGAAGCAGGCTCTGCACTGAGCAGGGAGCACGATGGGGATTTGATCTTAGACCCTGGGATCTTGCCCTGAGCCCAAGGCAAATTCTTAACTGACTGAGCCACCCAGGTGCCCCAATTTCCCCTTACACGGTCCTTGGAATGTTCCTAAGTCCTGCTACGTCATAGAGCATTCGATAGGTACTACAGAAAATACCTCACTACCAGAAGGCTTGCACCCTTTCTAATAAATAAAAGTAGGGGATCCCTGGGTGGCTCAGTGGTTTAGCGCCTGCCCTTGGCCCAGGGCGTGATCCTGGAGTCCCGGGGTCAAGTCCCATGTCGGGCTCCCGGTGCATGGAGCCTGCTTCTCCCTCTGCCTGTGTCTCTGCCTCTCTCTCTCCATGTCTATCATAAATAAATAAATCCTAAACAAACAAACAAACAAACAAATAAATAAATGTAGTAGAGCTACCGTAAAATAACATGGTAAGTGAATGCTATATTCAGAGCTAAACTATCTCATTTACAGCATTTGACAGAAGTGTTGTAGAATGGAACTGATCTCAATCAACAAAGTAATTTAATATTCGTTTGTCACATGGTAGCAAGCTATTTCTTATATGCAGAAAAATTAACCTTTAAAACTAAAGTCTCGGCAGCCCAGGTGGCTCAGTGGTTTAGCGCAGCCTTCGGCCCAGGACGTGATCCTGGAGACCCGGGATCGAGGCCCACGTCGGGCTCCCTGCATGGAGCCTGCTTCTCCCTCTGCCTGTGTCTCTCTGTCTCTCTCTCTCTCTGTCTCTGTGTCTCTCATGAATAAATAAATAAAATCTTAAAAATAAATAAATCTTAAAAAAAAAAAAACCCAAAGTCTCATTCTTTTCTAGGAAGTTTAGTGGGTGATATACATTTTTTTTAAGTGAGGTACAGAATGCAATCTCCATAATTTGGCTCATTGTTAGCTAATAACTACAGAAAAGTTTATAAAGGTCAATCAATAATGTGACATTCACATTTATAAACTAGTTACCCCATTCATATTCTAAATGCTCTTCTAGGGATCCCTGGGTGGCACAGCGGTTTAGCGCCTGCCTTTGGCCCAGGGTGCGATCCTGGAGACCCAGGATTGAATCCCACATCGGGCTCCCGGTGCATGGAGACTGCTTCTCCCTCTGCCTATGTCTCTGTCTCTCTCTCTCTCTCTCTGTGTGACTATCATAAATAAATTAAAAAACAAAACAAAACAAAAAAAAACTAAATGCTCTTCTATAGGCCTAAGGAGATGCACCAAAAAAAAAAAAAAAAAAAAAATCAGTAAAATGAAACATGAGTTGAGATCCACAGGACTTTGTCTTTCATAAGTAGAGAAATGACTCTCTTTTAAAATGCATAGAGGAGATATTTTATTGTCACAAAATAACTGTTATGCAGCGGCAAAAAATTAGCTAGTATTTTGGACAGACGTACTATATGCCAATATTGCAGCAGGAATGAAATCTAGATTTTTCCAGGGCTTGAATTCTTTTCTGTCAAAAGTATCCCTCCATCTATTTTTCATGTTTACATATCTAAAGCTTACTTTATTATTTTTTTTAAAGATTATCTTAGTGTGTGCAGGGGGAAGGGCAGAGGAAGAGGGAGAAAGAATCTTCAAGCCCACTCCCTGCTGAGCTGAGCGTGGACCCCGATAGGGGCTCATCCAGGACTCTGAGATCAGAACCTGAGCTGAAATGAAAAGCTGGCCACTTAACCAACTGAGCCACTCAGGCGCCCCAGTAAAGCTTACTAGAATCTTACCACTGGGGTGCCTGGGTGGCTCAGGTGATGACCCCAGGGCCCTGGGATAGGCCCACACTGGGCTCTGGGCTCAGCAGGGGGTCTGCTTCTCCCTCTGCCCCTCCCATTCTCTCTCTCAAATAAATAAACCTTAAAAAAAATTTTATGGGGCAGCCTGGGTGGCTCAGCGGTTTAGCACTGCCTTCAGCCCAGGGAGTGATCCTGAAAACCCGGGATTGAGTCCCACGTCAGGCTCCCTGTACGGAGCCTGCTTCTCCCTCTACCTGGGTCTCTGCCCCTCCAGCCCCCTCTGTGTCTCTCGTGAATTTAAAACAAAACAAAACAAAATCTTAAAAAAATTTTTTATCACTGAGAGTTGAGACAGAGACAGAGAGAGACAAACAGACTGGCCCTCAGACAGCCCTAAATTTAGAAAATAAGTTCCTAAATGGTTTGTCTTAGAGCAAGTCTGGGCTAAATGCAGTTTGCATGCATTCTTTATTTACTTAATCTGTATTTCATCATTTCAAATTTAAGTGCCAGGCTTACATCTCAGTTGCCTTTGATAAACCAAACGTTTGTGGATCTTTTCATTTTTGTTGTGTTTACTTTTCGGATACAAGGCGTCACTTGACAAAAATTTGTTGACACAAATTCAGAAACAACTCACTGGTATTTTGTGATTCTCACCTGTGTAGATGAGCAGACAGGTCAGGGAACAGAGCAGTTCCAGGGCCAGGATGGCCAGGACGAGGTAAAGATACAGCCGGGCGGGCGCGGGGAAGGAGTGCTGCACGCTCAGCACCAGGAGGAGAGCCGTGCTGCCTGCGGACGAGAGCGGAGAGGGCGCTCGGTCAGCGGCGGCCCACAGGTGCACGCCCCCCGCCCAGCGGAGCCCACAGCAGGTGCACGCCCCCCCCACATGAGCCCGCGGCAGGTGCACGCCCCACCCCACGTGAGCCCGCGGCAGGTGCACGCCCCACCCCACATGAGCCCGCGGCAGGTGCACGTCCCCCACGTGAGCCCGCGGCAGGTGCACGCTCCCCAGCCCCTCCGCGGAGCCCGCGGCAGGTGCACGCCCCCCCACATGCCGAGCCCCCCCAGCGCAATCAGCCAAGGCCGCTCCTTGAGGACGAAGCCCACACGGCCCGCAGCTGACGATGCCCCACGAGACAATCACATAAGACGCCGGATTTTCTTAAAGAAATGATTGTTACTATTTTCTGTTTTATAAAATAATTGACGACGGCCTGGCGGCCAGGGACCGCGGCCCCGGCGCATGGACAGTGTCGGGTGCGGTGTCCCTGGGAACCCCGGTCCACACCCCCCCGCCCCTGCCGCACCCCTGGAACCTGGGCCCGCCTGCGCCCAACCTCGGGTCCGCAGGGCGGCGTCACCGGGTGGCCTGGCTCAGGTCTGCCCCGCGGGCTCCCGGCCCCGCCCCAACCCCGAGGGCCCCGCGGCCTCCGAAGACCCCTGGCCTCCTTCCTCGGACTTGGGGGCAGCGGCACAGGAGGAAAGGAAGGGCCCGAGTGGGGCGGCTGGCGGGGCTGTGGCTGCGAGGGCCGGGGGGACTGCCTGGAGGAGGCGGCGTCCACGAAGGGCCGACAGTGAACTGGGTCATAGCTGCGAGGGCCTGGGGGGCTGCCTGGAACCTGGCCATGGCTGCAAGGGCCCGGGGGCCGCCTGGAGGAGGCGGCGTCCACGACAGCCCCACAGCAGAACCAGGCCACAGCCAGCTGCTGGCGGCCACCGCGGGTGTGGACACAGCGCGACCCCCCCACAGCGGGTGGGCATCAGGACGGGGCTGGTCACCCCAGGACACCGCCCCAGCTGCAGCCACGACGGTGCCAGGCGCTCGGGCCCCGCGACTCTCAGATGCGAGGCCCAGACCCCGGGCGAGTGGAAGCTCGGGGCGCATGGCCCCAGGTCCCTGATTCCCCGGGTCCTGGTCTGAGCGACATGAACGTGACACCATCTGGGGCTGAAGTCGGGGTCCAGTTGCTCGGTGACACGAGGGGTCCCGGGAGCTAGACCTCGGGCCTCGGGGACCCCAGCTCCAGGGCGGCCCGACACCCAGCTTCCCCGCTCACAAGGCATCGAGGCCTTTAAGGTAAAAAGGCGTTTCTGCTGTGCCCTTTGTGGGAGGAAAGGTTCCAGCGGCACCTGCTGGCCGCGGCCTAGTCGAGGCGGGGAGCCCCGACTCCGGGGCGGGGAAGGGGAGCCAGGCTCCAAGATGCTCCCTCCTCTGCTGCAGCCGACCCCGCGGCCCCCACTGACAGCGCCCGGCCTCGAGCAGCCTGCCCCAAGCAGATGTATTAACAGCGCACAGAGAAAAATAAACATTAAATTCTGTAGAGCCGTTTTTCTGGGTGGGGGGGGATTAATTTTGATTTCCAATCTGGTTTCAAAACGTCTGTTTATTCTGGACTCAAACCAAAAAAGAGGGTCTTTTAAAAAGGTAGAGATTTCTAGCACCACGGCAAAAATACCCGAAGAAGCTCAATGTAATTCCATCCAGCCTGTAAAATGTCTGTGACAACAGGGACACCTCGGGGGGCTCGGTCAGTTACATGTCTGCCTGCCGCGGGCTCAGCTCAGGATCCCGGGGTCCTGATCGCAGCCCTGCGTGCGGCCCCCTGCTCATCAGGGGACTCTGCTTCTCCCCCTCCCCGCGCCCCTGCTCGAGCTCTTTCTCACTCACTCTTCCTCAAATGAGCAAAATCTTCAAAAGTAAAAATAAAGGAAACGTTTGCAACGATGAACAAAAGAGGCACGAATGCAGCTAAGTCCCATATGGACTTTCTGATCTCGCCTTCATAAAGTTTTTCAAGTTTTCCATTTTGCATAATGCACCTTATTTTCTAACAGGCTCTGTCACCACAAGAAAAATACAGCATCTCATGAAAGTGAAGCAATTACGTCCTCTTACCCTACAAGTACCAAAGAGCAGCAGCTCTGCAGCTTCTCGAGATGAAGCAGGCTGCTCCCGTGGAAAGGGCACGGGAGTCCGCGTTAGACACAGGGAGATACGCGTGATGTGGGGACCAAAACGGAAGAAAAATGATTAAATTTCCTTACTACTTACAGCCCATTGACAAGTCCTTGACACAGGCAGAGTGACCTCCCTCTAGGGACGCAGCTGCCTCGATGTTAATACTTTGCTGGCGGTGACGGGTAGTCTTAGCCCGACGCCCAGGGGCCTGTAAGCGACTTTAACAGGAAGGTTCCTTAGGAGACTCCCTTAGGCTCTGGCCTCCAAGACAGATGCTGGCTACCGTCCCCCAAGCACGTGGCCTGCCGATATGCATCTGAGGGTCTCATGACCGAGTTTTTACTAAACAGCAATAAATGACCTTTCTTCTTCTTCTTCTTCTTTTTTTTTTTTAAGATTTTACTTATTTATTCATGAGAGACCCAGAGAGAGAGGCAGAGACACAGGCAGGGGAAGAAGCAGGCTCCATGCAGGGAGCCCGATGCGGTACTCGATCCTGGGACCCTGGGGTCACGCCCTGAGCTGAAGGCAGAGGCTCAACCGCTAAGCCAGCCAGGTGTCCAATAAAAGACCTTTCCTAACAATAGCCAGCCCCCTCAGGATCCTGGAAACCCCGCTTCCAAGATTCTTCAGAGACTTCCGCTCTCCCTAACCCCTCCAACCCGAACGTACATAATGCCCATGGGTCCTGTCCCCCACTGCTTTAATAAAACCACCTTTTTGCACCAAAGATGTCTCAAGAATTCTTCTCAGCCGTCAGCTCTGAACCCTAACGTCTTTCCTACATCACACGGACCCCGTGTTCATAATGATGGGGGGCAGGTGGCAGACAATGCCACCCCAAAATATGCTTTTTCCGCAAAAGGATTATTTTAAGCTGATTATTTTAAGCAGGTGAAGCTCTGAAAGCTGAGTAGAAGTGAAAAGATCTCTTTTGTAAGAGACATTGATGGGGGAAAACTACATTTTGTAAGCATGTCCCCCTCTCTGTACCGGGGAGAGAAGGAGGACTTTAAATTTCTAGAAACTATTACCGACTGAGAATGCAGTAATCTGCACAACAATCTTACCCCTGTGGACAGTGCTTTTCCTGGCAGCCTCGCAAAACTCCTCCAACCTCCCCACCCGCCACCGTCTCCACTCTTTAACTGGAGGTGGTGTTTAAGGTGGTAACTTGGCCCATTTTGGAGAGTTGCTCAGTCTTCTTGGTTCTCTCCCATGCACACAGGAGGTGCGCAGGCTAGTAAACTCCTGGTCGTTTTCCTCTTGTGATACTGTCTTTTATTACAGTGTCTTTTATTATCAGCCAAAAATCTACCTAGAAGGATAGAGGTACATTCTTTTCCCTCCCCTCCCCTATGATCACAAGCACAGATGTCAACGGAAAATTAAGACTAAATATATTTATTAAAAAAGCTTCAAGACATTAAGGTGATCCGAATTTTAGTGGCCACAACACACATCATTCTCACAAAACTGAGAGCATATATTTGATTATAAAGTCAACCGTCACGTTTGCTTTCTGCTGGAATTTCTGCCGCGCAAGCAAGCCACAGACAGACAAGCTGAGCCAGACTCACCAGTGGAGTGGATCAGCAGCGTGAGTCCTTTCAGGTGCCTGGTCGACAGGTAGATCATGGTGTAGCCCCGGTTTCTCACTTTGTTGTGGTGATACTGGATGTAGCGCTCAAGAAGGAAATGCAGGATCCACAAGATAACCTTCCCAAGGATTATGACTGTCTGAACTTTCAGTGGGTTGGTATAGTTTCCTGGGCACTTGTCCTCAATTGGATTAGGGTAAGAACAAAGTATACCTGTTAAAAATGCTAAAATGACAAATACAACCTGTGGAAAGGAAAGCAGTCGGATTAAAATTCAATAATTGGAATTAAGAAATGATTATCACCATCCCAGCACATACTCACATACTCCTATCTATGACTTTTGCTATCCTATTTTTATAAATGAATTTTATTTTATTTATTTTAAAAAGATTTTATTTATTTATTCATGAGAGACTCAGAGAGAGAGAGAGAGAGAGAGGCAGAGACACAGGCAGAGGGAGAAGCAGGCTCCATGCAGGGAGCCCGATGTGGGACTCGGTCCCAGGTCTCCAGGATCATGCCCTGGGCCGAAGGCAGCGCTAAACCGTTGAGCCACGCGGGCTGCCCTATAAATGAATTTTAAAACAACTTCTTCTTAAAACCATTTTACAAACGTTTTAAACAAAATTTGGAGAAAAATTTGCAGAAATTTTGGAAACAAATCATAAATAAGAAAAGCTACCCCCGGGCAGCCCCAGTGGCTCAGCGGTTTAGCGCCACCTTCAGCCCAGGGCATGATCCTAGAGTCCTGCATCGGGTTCCCTACATGGAGCTTGCTTCTCCCTCTGCCTGTGTCTCTGCCTCTCTCTCTCTGTTTCTCATGAATAAATAAATAAAATCTTTAAAAAAAGAAAAGCTACCCCCAAACCCATCAAATAGTTCATGTTACACAATTTCTTTCCCACTTCTCTTTTATTGAAAAGAGTAAAAACAGTTAATTTAGTGCATCAAAGGTAATTAAAATCAGGGTTTAAAAAGCTTTACTTCTAGTTTCAGTTTTAAGAGAACAAAAATAGCTATCCAATTAGATTGACAAAAATTTGAGATCGGTGTCAAAATAGAGGCAAATGGACTTTCTCATATATTGCTGACTGGTCTGGGAATAGATGTGGAAAAAGAATTTGGAAGCAGCTTGACACAGTACTACTGTCCTAAGGACTCGACCCATTAGAAGTAAAACCATCAGGACAGAGGGTTCTATGGCTACAAATATTTACTGCAATATTCTCTGTATTTGCAAAAAACTGCAAAGTGCCCAAGGATGCGTGTTCATCCACAGCAGGATGCTTCATAAATTAAGATACATCTACTCCTACAGCAGAATGTTTTTCAGCTATGAAAGAATTTACTAAGTTTCCCTGTATTAATTTGGATGGATGTCTGTATGTTGAGATTAAAAAAAAAAAGTTGTCGAGTAGTAGTTCAAGGTGTGGTGCACACACCAGCACAATCGGCATCACAGGGGACTCGTCAAAAATGCAAATTCTCAGATCCCACCCCAACCAGCAGAATCAAAATCTCTGGGAGCATCCGCCAAACAATCTAGTTTAACAAGCTTGCCAGGGAATCTGTCACATGCTCAGGTTTGGGAAACCCCACTGCAGAGTAATAAATACTGTATTATCCACCTGGGGGTGGGTGGAAGAAATGGGAGAAATCCTTACATATGTGCTAATCTGTGTGTATTTAGGTAGTCTCCATGCCCAGCGCAGAGCCCCATCAACACGAGGCTGAACACAGGACCCTGAGATCAAGACCTGAGCTGCGATCAAGAGTTGGTCACTTAACCAACGGAGCTACCCAGGCAGCCCGTCTTTTGGTATATATTTGTATGATTTTTTTAAAAAAAGCAGTAAGATACATTCATTTATTAACTCAGGGAGAAAGACTAAAGTAGCGAAAAGGGAAGATAGGATTTTATCTTTGTTTGCTTTGGTAATGTTTTACTTGTTACAATAAGGAAGTTTTTTGGGGCAGTTTCCATAATTTGGCAGTTACAGATAATGCTTCTATAAATATTGGGGTGCTTGTTATCCCTTTGAATTAGTGTTTTTGTATTCTTTGGGTAAATCCCCAGCAGTGCAACTGCTGGGTCATAGGGCAGCTCTATTTTTAACTTCTTGAGAAATCTCCAGTTTTCCGGAGCGGCTGCACCAGTTCCCATTCCCACCAACGTTGTAAGAGGGTTCCCTTTCTCCGCATCCTCTCCAACACCTGCTGTTTTCTTGTGTTGTTGATTTTAGCCAATCTGACAGGTGTGAGGTGGTATCTCATTGTGGTTTTGATCTGCATATCCCAGACGATCAGTGACGTTGAGCATCTTTTCACCTGTCTGTTGGCCGGCCGTGTGTGTGTCTTCTTTGGAGAAATGTCTGTTTGTGTCCTCTGCCCATTTCTTGATTGGATTATTTGTTTTTTGGGTGTTTGAGATGTATAAGTTCTTATTATATTTTGTATACTAACCCTTAATTGGGTATGTCACATTTACAAACATCTTCTTCCATCCCATAGGTTGTCTTTTAGTTTTGTTGATTATTTCCTTTGCTGTGCAGAAGCTTTTTTTTTTTTTTAAGATTTTATTTATTTATTCATGAGAGACACAGAGAGAGAGGCAGAAACACAGGCAGAGGGAAAAGCAGGCTCCCTGCAGGGAGTCTGATGTGGGACTCGAACCCAGGATCCTGGGATCACGTCCTGAGCTGAAGGCAGATGCTCAACCACTGAGCCACCCAGGCGTCCCCAAAAGCTTTTTATTTTGATGTAGTCTCAATATATATATATGTTTTTGCTTTTATGTTTCTGGCCTCAGGAGACATATCTAGAAAAGTGTTGCTATGGTCGATGTCAGAGAAATTGTCTGTGCTCTTTTCTAGGAGGTCTATCGTTTCTGGGCTCACATTTAGGTCTTTAATCCATTTTGAGTCTATTTTTGTGTATGGTGTAAGAAAGTGGTCCAGTTTCATTCTTTTGCGCAGAGCTGACCAGTTTTCCCAACATCATGTGTTGAAGAGACTGTCTTTTCCCCATTGAATATTCTTTCCTGTTTTGTCAAAGATTAATTGATCATATAATTCATTTCTTGGCTCTCTATTCCGTTCCACTGATCTATGTGTCTATTTTTGTGCCAGTACCATACTGTTTTGGTCACCACAGCTTTGTAATAGAACTTGAAGTCTGAGTTGTGATGCCTCCAACTTTGTTTTTCCTTTTCAAGGCTACCCTGGCTCTTTGGGGGTCTTTTGTGGCTCCATACAAATTTTAGGATTGTTTGTTCTAGCTCTGTGAAAAATGCTGCGGGTGTTCTGATAGGGATTGCATTAAATATGTAGATTGTTTGGGGTAGTACAGACATTTTAACAATATTTGTTCTTCCAATCCATGAGCATGGAATGCCTCTCCATTTCTCCATGGCATTTTCAATTTCTCATCAGTGTTTTATAGTTTTCAGAGTATAAGTTTTTCATCTCTTTGGTTAGGTTTATTCCTGGGTATCTTATGGTTTGTGGTGCAATTGTAAATGGGATAGATTCCTTGATTTCTCTTTCTGCTGCTCCACTATTGGTGTATAGAAATGCAACAGATTTCTGCACATTGATTTTGTATCCTGTGACTACTGAATTCGTTTATCACTTTTAGCAGTTTTCTGGTGGAGTCTTTCAGGTTTTCTACATATAGTATCATGTCATGTGCAAAATAAAAGTTTGACTTCTTCCTTGCCAATCTGGATGCCTTTTATTTCTTTTTGTTGTCTGACTGCTGAGGCTAAGACTTCATTAGTATTAGCTAGTATTACATTAAATAGAAGTGGTGAGAGTGGACATCCCTGTCTCGTTTTTGACTGTAAAGAAGCTTAGTTTTTTTCCCCATTTAGGATGTTAGCTGTGGGTTTTTCATAGATGGACTCTACTATGTTGAGGTATGTTCCTTCTAAACTGATTTTGTTGAGGATTTTTATCATGAATGGATGTTGTACTTTGTCAAATGTTTTTTTTTTTCTGTATCTATTGAAATGATTATGTGGTTCTCATCCTTTTAAAAAAATTAATGTGATGTATCATGATTTGCAAATATTGGACCATCCTTGCAACCCAGGAATAAATCCCTCAATTGTGGTGAATGATATAATGTATTGTTGGATTTGGTTTGCTAGTATTTTGTTGGGGATTTTTGCATCTACGTTCATCAGAGGTATTGGCCTGTAGCTCTCTTTTTTGGTGGTGTCTTTATCTGCTTTTGGTGTCTGGGTAATGCTGGTATTTTTTCTTGTTTTTTTTTTTTAACACAAGATTTTCTTAGTCCTAAAATTAGGGCAATTAATCCCATAGTATCATAGACAAGCAGTTTAATATAAAAAAGTTTTTCAAAATGATATGTGTGCATGTTTGTGTGTGTGTATGTTCGGGGAATATATACACAAAGAGTGTGTTGCACAAATTAAAGAGTATGTTATAAAAAAAAGGAAGAAAAAAACAGGCCACAATCCAGGGACCAGGAGGCCACATCTGCACATGGTGGCACCAGGAAGGAAGTGCTTCAGTTGCTAATCTGGGGATCAGGAAGCCATAGCAGAAGCACACCACACTTAATAGATCTGCACAGGGAAGAAGGATGCACCTCTCTCCTCAGGGTATTCAGCTCTGAGTACAAGTCTACACAGTGTGTGTCACTGGAACAGCATCTGAACAAGTCAATGAGCCACATTCATTCTCCTCATAAACACTTGGGATTGCTAAGAATTTGCCCTCTTGATTTTTCACATTGTAGCAAAGAACACATCCTCTAGTGCTTCAGATCTCAACAACCAAAATGGAGATAATTAACAGACTAGATGCAGAGCCATCAATGAGCCTACAAGACCATTTGCACAGACAGGGTTTTTTGTTTTTCTCTCTAGGAGTTTCTTTTTGTGTCTATGTGATTACCTACTAGTTACCTACTAGTTGCAATACATGTGTTTTTAAAAATCCCCAGATATTTGGGGCACCAGGGTGGCTTACTCGGTTGGGCATCCCACTCTTGATTTCAGCTCAGGTCATGGTCTCAGGGTTGTGGGGTCAAGCCCCAGTTTTGGGCTACATGCTGAGCATGGAGTCTGCTTAGGAGTCTCTCTTTCCCTCTCTCTCTGCCTGCCTCCCCACCATTCATGCTCTCTTCCCAAGGAAAAAAACAAAAACAAAAACCCCAGACATTTGTAATTTTATCATTGCTTAAAATATGGGGCAACACTACTTATTGTTCTGCTGCAACCTGATATCCCTGCTTAACATTACTTCCTAAGTGTAGATAAATTGATAAATTTCTGTGTCAACATAGATTTATCTACATCTTTTTTTTAATAACTGAAAAAGTAATATATGCATGTGGTTAAAAAAAACCTTCAAAAAAAAAAAAACCTTCAAATAGTATAAAATGCAAATACTAAAATATATCAGGTGCCTTCTACAAGGCCCTCAGTCCTCCACCTCAGTAGCAACTAGTGTTAAAAGGATCTTGCGAATGGTTCTAGAAATTTTCTGTTTATATATGGGAATATACGTGCACACCAGCCCTCTCAATTATCTTTTAAAACGTGCAAATAGGAACGTTCTGTGCACACTGCCGTAAATCTGTGCTTGTAGACACTCAACAATGTAAGTGTGAAGGCTAGTCTAATTAATATATACACGTCCACCCTGTTTCTTTTTCAAATGTTGCAGAGCGCTCCTTCATATGGATGGGTCATACAAAGTGTCCTCTGAATGGTGATAGTTGCAATATCTTGATATTACAGACAACATGATTAAAACATTCTTACACATATGCAAATATATCTATAAATTCTTTGAAGTAGAAAGATAAGTAAAAAAGGATGCACATTTTAAATGTTGCAGATGTAGCCAAGCTGCCCTCTGAAGAGCGTATATATATTTAAGAACATCACCTCTGTATGGATTACTTCATCCCAGTCAACTTACATGTATTAATAAGAGAAGATTTGCTATGATGACCGTAGGAAGAGGATGGAATCTGGGTCTAAAATGAGCATGTAATGAATGATGTGGGAGATGGTGGGTATCCAGAAGGGGGTCATCTTCAATACTCTGGGTGAGATCCAAGGAACCCTGCGGTACAGAAAAACAGAAGCAAAATATAATCACCACTTTCTAGATTACGTTTCCAAGACAAATCTACTAAACTATAAAGCTTTAAAAACCATTACACAAGTTAGAGGCAAGAAAAATATGCTCCCTATTTAAAGCCCAATTTAAAAATATCATAAACTTGTATATAACTACTAAATGTAAATTGGTGAAAACAAGTATTCAAATGGGTAGAGGAAATCTTACTTCAATATCTTCAAATGAGCTAATACATCACGAGATCAAACAAACCATTTTTCTTTAAGTCCTAAAAACTTAGATATTGATTTATCTAACAGTACTTACATTATTGATGAAATAATTACCTGTTGTTGCGATTCTTAAACTACATCTTTATGTTCCACAAAATTTTGGAAAGTTGCTGGAGGCTTTATTGGACTTTCAGTTATGATAGAAATATTTTATTTATTTTAGTTTTAGAAAAGATTTTATTTAGTTATTTAATGGAGAAAGAGAGAGAGAAAGAGAGTCACATAAGCGGGTGGAGTGGCAGGCAGAGGGGTTGGGAGAAGCAGGTTCCTCCTGGAGGAGGGAGCCCAACATGGGGCTAATCCCAGGACCCCAGGATCATGACCTGAGCCGAAGGCAGACGCCTCACCGACTGAGCCACCTGGGCGCCCTAGAGAAATACCTTAGAGAAGGAAACAGATCGCCCTCATAGATCCTTGGGAGACTTCAGTTTATAGATAGCCGATTCTCAATGAAAACAACTAGCTGCAAAGTCACTGAGGTAGCTGATGGGTTGAGCTGCAACCCAAAAATTCAGTTTGTCTTATTTAAAGGTAATGTCCAGGCAAGAATAGTACTAACAGGTCTCTGGTGCATACAACAATCTCTTAATCTCAGAGCCTTGCTGAAAACTATTATATATAAGGTACCATAAGATGAAAAAAATAATATAAAACCGAATCCTTGTCCAAAAGATTACATTTTCATTGGGGAGGCTACGGATAAAGGCATACAGGATGAAATAATGTACGTGAGCTAATTGGGCTGAAATAAGGTGGAAATAGAGATTTCATCGGAAGAAGGGAAGCCTGAGAAGAGCATCTGCAAACAGAGGATACGGCTCCTTGGAAAGGGTAGAATGGGACACACGTTCTGTGGTTGGCTTCTGGACACCACAGTACAAAGATGAAAATAATCATCTGGAGCCTGGGGCGCCTGGGTGGTCCAGTCCGTTAAGCGGCTGCCTTGGGCTCAGGTCATAACCCCGGGGTCCTGAGATCGAGTCCAGCATCGGGCTCCCTGCTCAGCGGAGAGTCTGCTCCTTCCTCTGCCTCTGCCCCTCCCCTGACTCATGCGCTCTTTCGCGCGCGCTCTCTCTCTCTCTCTCTCACTCATCCTCTCTCAAATAAATAAAATTAAAAAAAATAATAATCCAGATCCTAACTCAGGGCTGAGGCAGGAGTCTCAATTTCCAAACTCAGGCATCTAACGCTGCAATTTATTTTTCATTCCGAGGCTACACAGCTTCCTGCTTGGTCTGCCCTAACCTGCGGCACGATTCTGATTATTTGTGCTCTTTTCCAGAGGCCTCCGCCTCCAGCTCCTGCTCAGCCAGCAGGCGCCCAGCGTGCACCGGGCTCCCTCGGCTGACGTCTGGGCCTCCTCCCCGCGCCCCGGGCCACCTCACGGCGCCCTGGGTGGCGGGGAGCTCCTGGGTGGCCGCAGCTCGGGTCCTCCCGCACTTTGCGCTCACTCCCCCCACGCTGTCCCGGCCAGCTGCCTGCCCACCTGCCGCCCCGGCCGACGCCACCAGACCCACAGCCCCGGCCTGTCCTCGTCACCCCCCAACGGCGAGGGGGGCTGGCACCCAGGGAGCATCTGAGGAGAGACTGTTTCAAACCCATCTGCGCTGCGTTCCTGACCCAGTTAGGAGCCCAGTTAGGGTCGCGGTGGGGGGGCTCTGCAGGAGGGGTTCTCGGGGAGCCTGGGGGGGGGACCAGGGCCCGGCAGGAAGTGCATGCTTAAGGCACGCTCCCAGGGCTCTAACTGCTCCCAGGGCTCTAACCGCCGGGCCTCTACCGCTTCTCCTCTCCTCGAGCTGAGCCCGGTCCCTTCACCTCTCTCTGTGGGTCTCCCCCCTCGGAAAACAGAGCTCTAAGGGCGCCTGCACCCCCACTTTGGCGCGGAGAGGACAGGAGACGGTGTGCCTGGCGGTAAGGCCTCTGCGGGCTGCACGGCCCCCCGCCCCGGCCAGGCCCGCATCCCCCTGGCCTTGCCCCCCCCCCCCCAGTCCTCCAGACCCGAGCCAGCTCTAGCTGCGCTCACGTCTCCTAAAACCAACATTCACGTCTCTCTCCCCCAACCCGGAGTCCCTCCCGGTCACCCTCAGACCCGAGTGGGACTGCCAGTCTGGCTCTCGCCTCACAAGCCCTTCCCAGCTCCTGCCGGGACCCCCTCCCACCCCACCCCCTCATCTCCCCCCATCTCCCCGCTCGGTTCCCAGGCCCCACAGGCCCCCGAGGCCCGGGCCTGCCTTCCTTGGCCCCCGTCAGTCCGTCTTAGCAAAACCCCCGCTTCTCCCTGCTCCCGCGCTTCCTACTGCCCGTTTGGTCCAGCAGGTGCCTTCCCCGTCCCCAGGGCGCACTGGGCCCACCTCGGATCTGCCGCACGGGTTTTTACCCTTCTGAACACGTGGAAGGGTCCTAAGAGCGTGTTAAGGCTCCTGCTTGCTGCTTCTAGCACGTTCTTTCCCGGTCAGTTTCAACGGACCTCCAGGTCAGACTTCCCTGCCTTTTGCAACGCTTGACGATTTTTTCCAACTGTATTGAAACAGAGTCGACGCTGGGGATCCCTGGGTGGCTCGGCGGTTAGGCGCCACCTGCGGCCCAGGGCGCCACGGGCACGCGGGACTTCCCGACCGGTCTGCGGGCTGGGCCGCCTTGTGTTCCCCTCAGTGCTCCTGAGCTTTTCCTCCTCCGAACGCAGCTCAGTGACTGGGAAACACTGACGTTCTCGGTCTTGCTTTTAAGATTTGTGATGAGGCGAGGCCTTTGCCAGGGCCCCGCCCCCGACGCCCCGAGCGCCCGAGCTTTCGGTCTGACCGAGGCCTCGCCCGACGCCGGCCCTGCGTGGGCACCAAGCGCCACTCTCTCCAATCATCCCAGGAGGCTCTTTTCCAGGCCACGGGGGGCATCCTCACGGGCACGTACCAAGCAGGCCTCTGCGGGGCCCTGAGGGGGACTCTACGCATTTCAGGTCCCCCCTGTGCACCTCTCTCCTACCACCACGTGAACTCTGGCTGCCTCAGTGTCCCCAGACTGTCGGCCCCATCTCCACAGCTCAGAGAGCCAGCCAACCCCTGCCGGGCGCCCTCGCCCTTCCCGGCCTGCACTCTCCCACGGGGGCCAGCTGGGGCGGTCGCACGAGCCACTCTGGGTCCCTCCTCTCGGACAGCACTGTCCCTCACTGCCTGACTCTCACCATCTCAAAAAGTGTTGTTTCATATACCACATACAGTTTTTTTGGTCATTTCAGGCAGAAGGAAGAATCCAATCCCCGGTGGAAGAGCGCGCTTCACGAGGGCAGAGGCTCTGTACTGCATATTCTCCGTACCTTTAGCACCCACCACAGTAGGTGCTCAATACGTGTGTGCGGCGAACGAGAGGCTGTCCAACTTCTCGAACCCTTGGGGCCTGAGAACTTAAACACAGCTAGCCTGGAAACTAACGGTTAGACTAGCGTCCACGTATCTCCCACTGACCTCCCTTTGAGGCACCTCCTCCCCTAGCATAAATGAGCTTTCTGGAGCACCCCACAAATATCGTCTCTTATTTTTTCAGAATCCAGCTCATCTTTCAAGACTTCTCCATAAAACCTGTCCTGCTGGGGCGCCTCAGTGACTCCGCTGGTTAAGCGTCTGACTCTTGGTTTCCACTCAGGTCATGATCTCAAGGTCGAGATCAAACCCCACACTGGGCTCCATGTGGGTGCTGGGCCTGCTTAAGATTCTCCTCTCCCTCAAAAACAAAACCAAAACCAACCTGTCCTGCCAAATGTTTCCTTTCCACTATAAAACTGTTATAAAATGTACTGCTCATAATAATAATTTGGAGTGTTTCTTACGCTGTCTTGTATTACATCCTTTTTAACGTATGTAGCTTTTGTCTTACCTGCCTACACCGAGGAGGTTGGGGACTATGATATAGTTTCTTCTCTATGTCACTTATTAGATGTTCAGTAAACACCCTGTATTTGGTGGCTATACCCAATACTCTGTGGATTCTACAGGAAATGTTGTAACCTGACCAAAAACAACTCATCACTCTCAGACGGCAACCCACCATCTCCATGTGAAAGGTAAAGCGAAGACAATTCCTGAAACCAAATAATGTCTTCCCTTACACTATTAATAACTACATCTTGAGCTGTACAAAATATCTGTTTTGCCCACGTGGATCTCTTTCCTCTTCTTTTGTGACCATAACTCGATTTCCTCGGGGGATCCACTGTCTACCTCTGCATTAAGTCTCAATGGGAACATCCTTCAGTACTTTTCACCCTCCTTGGCCCAGGTGGAGCCTCTGGCTCCTGGTGGAACCTAAGAGCGCTGGGCCATCCATTGTTTCTGTGAGCAACGTATCAAAGGGAGAGCGCGGTGGGGCAGGTTCATTCCACGGCAGACTCTGAAGGAGTCTTAGATCCTGCAGCCACCCTTGTTTGGAGTCGGCACTTTCAGAGGCCTACGTGTTCATTCCCCCTGGATCATTTCAAAGAAATTCCTTTCTTCTTTAAAGTGGGCAGAGTTGGTTTCACAGCTTGCAAACAATGAACCTTAACTGAAAAGCCTTTGCCTCTGTTAACTCTTTTAAGTGTCTAGGCCTACCGCACACACCATATTTTTAGCTTTTTACTGAATGGTAGGAATCATATCCACAAAGTTCCCAAAACAGGCAACCTGCTCGGATCTGAAGTGATTTAGGTGTGTAACCGTTTGGTGAAACAGATTTCTAGGATTGTACTCATCCTAAAGCTAAAAGCTACAGATCCAAGGACCTGGGGTAACTTAGCATCAACCAAGAACCATCTACTGCACACATTTTTCTAAGGGTCTCTCATTTTCCTCAGATTTTCTCCCATACATTGTCAGCTTATGAATCTCACCCTTAAAAATTCAGAAACAATGATTTTTTTTCTTTAAATGTAGATGAATGTCAAATGTACTTTCATGTCTTACAGTTAGTTTTCCATTTTCTCAACTGAAAAGAAAAATTCAGTTTTAGTTTTATCATTAAAAATTGTTTGGGGCAGCCCGGGGGTGGCTCAGCGGTTTAGCGCCGCCTTCAGCCCAGGGCGTGATCCTGGAGACCCGGGATGGAGTCCCACGTTGGGCTCCCTGGTGCATGGAGCCTGCTTCTCCCTCTGCCTGTGTCTCTGTGCCTCTCTGTGTGTGTGTCTCATGAAAGGATAAATAAAATCTATTAAAAATAAAAAAATAAAAAAATAGTTTTGATTCCTAGTTAAGAGACTTTTTAAAAAAGATTTATCTATTTAAGAGAGAGAGCACGTGCCCCTGCAAGGGGAGAGTAGGAGCAGGGGCAAAGGAAGACTCCCCGCTGAGCAGGGAGCCCCATGGGGGTCTTGACCCCCAAGACCCTGGGATCATGACCTGAGCTAAGGCAGGAGCCAAACCCACTGGGCCACCCAGGCGCCCCTGGTTAAGATACTTGAATATTTATGGTCGCTATTAATGAGAATCTAAGCTATTTAATGAGAATCTAAGCTCTTATAGGGCTGCAGCTGTTAGGTGCCCTGCCTGACACCCCTAAATCAGTGACAGGATCACAGTAATATTCCTATTAATGTATTAACCCAAATTAGTGCCTTAAGGTGATGTCAACTTTGCGTTTCTCAAGGGTAACAGTTTTATTACCTTACCTGTCAATGAGGCAACCAGTTAATGCTGGGTACAATGCCATGTTTCCTCTAAAAATGTTTTAATATACTTGGGCCAAGGTTTCGCTCGGTACTACGCAGACTGTACACCGGGCCTTTGTTTTGTCAGCAATCTGGCTTGGATCCACCAGGTAGGGCGGCTTAAAACTCCATTCTCGCCTATCACGCTGGCGTTCAAGTCATCACCGCCCCGTTGTCTCCAGGGCGGGTTTCTGGGCAGTGGGGTCGGGGGTGGGGGCTGGGGGGCAGCCGCAGGCCGGGACGCGCCGGAGAGGCCCCGCAGGACGCCCCCGCCCCCAGCGCCCCGGAGGGAAGAGGGAGGAGGGAGGAGGGCGGAGGGAGGAGGGCGGAGGGCCGAGGGCCGGGCGCGCAGCGTGGGGCTCCCAGTTCCGGGGCCGAAGGCGCGCGGCACCGAGCTGGGCGCCCCGGGGACCCACGTCCGCGCACCCCCCGCCCCGCGCACCCGCCGGCCTCCCGAGCGACCCGTCGCAGGACCCCGCGCCCCGGGCCCGCCCTGCGTGGGAAGCGCCGCCTCCGCTGCGGCCGCACCGGTGCAGGGCGGCTTCCCCCGCAGTCCCCGCCCCGCGCACCCAGCAGGGGAAGAAAGAGGTCCCGGGCCCAGCCTCCCTCCTCCTCCGCGCACTCACGTCCTCCATCCGGCCCCGCGCAGCCATTCCCGAAGCCGCGGCCCAAGCCGGGCCCAGCCGGGCCTCTCCACCTGCGCGCGCGCCCTCCGCGGGGCACAGCGCCGCCTCCCGGGCCTCCGCGCCTCACTGCGGACCGCCCCGCCTGCTCCGGCCCCGGCCCCGGGCCCCGCCCCAGCCCCGCCCCAGCCCCCGCCCCAGCCCCGCCCTCGCCCCGGGCCCCGCCCCCGGCCCCGCCCCCGTCCTGCCCCGAGCCCCACCCCCCAGTCCAGCCCCGCCCTGCTCCCCCAGCCCCGCTTCCAGCCCCGCCCCTTGCCCCTCGCCCCGCCCCCAGACCCAGTCCAGCCCCGCCCCCACCCCGCTTCCAGTCCCGCCCAGTCCCACCCCTTGCCCCTCGCCCCGTCTCCAGCCCCAGCCCCAGCCCCGCCCCCAGCCCCGCTTCCAGCCCCGCCCCCACCCCGCCTCCAGCCCCGCTTCCAGTCTCACCCCCGTCCAGCCCCGAGCCCCCGCCCCACCTCCAGCCCCGCCCCTTGCCCCTTGCCCCGCCCACAGCCCCACCCCCAGCCCCGCCCCCACCCCGCCTCCAGCCCCGCTTCCAGTCCCACCCCCAGTCCAGCCCCGAGCCCCCGCCCCACCTCCAGCCCCGCCCCCTTGTCCCGCCCCCAGCCCCGCCCCCAGCCCAGCTTCCAGCCCCGCCCCCAGTCCAGCCCCGCCCCGAGCCCCCAGCCCCCAGTCCAGCCCCCAGCCCCGAGCCCCTCCCCCGCCCCGCCCCAGCCCCGAGCCCCGCCCCGCCCCGCTAGCCCCGCCCCAGACCCGCCCCCAGACCCGCCCCGAGCCCCCGATTGGCCGAGGTGCAGGGGGCGTGTCCCGCCTTGAAACCCCCGCGGGGGCCGCGGCCGCGCCGACCTCAGGCTCCCGGGGCTCCCGCAGTCCCCGCCCCGCTCCGGGCCCGAGGCTCGCGCGGGAGGGTCGCGCCCCAAGTCCAAGAAGTTAACTCTTCTTGCCGCCACTTGCTTCTCTTTAAAACATTAACTCCTTCCGTCTTCCTTAGTTCCTGCCGCGGGCACGGCCCCCGCCAAGGAGAACCCGCCGCGGAATCCCGCCGCTGCCCTCGCAGCTCGCACTGGGCCGCACCAACGCGAAACGAGGCCGTTCCGAGGTTTTAGGGCTTTTCTTTCTTTCTTAAGGAATAAGTAAAGCGGGGCTCCTGAGTGGCTCAGTGCGTTAGCGCTGCCCTCAGCCCGGGGCCTCCTCCTCTCTCTGTCTCTTAGGAATAAATAAATCTTAAAAAAAACCCAAAAACAAAAAAACCCAGAATAAGTAAATAAAACAACTTTTCCCCGATGTAACCCCACTAGGGAGGCTACACACACTTCCACACTTTCTAAAGCTTATCTGTGCATTGTGTATGGAGTCATCCTGTTTATGCCACTGGTGAAATAAAAGTATTCAAATATCAGCCAAGGGAAAGATGATATAAGACCACCTGATCTTTAAAATCTCAGGAAATTATAAGATTTCCTGAGAGTCTATGAATTATTTTTTTTAATTTTATTTATTTATGAGAGACTCAGAGAGAGGCAGAGACACAGGCAGAGGGAGAAGCAGGCTCCATGCAGGGAGCCGGACGCGGGACTCGATCCCAGGACCCTGGGATCATGCCCTGGGCCTAAGGCGAATGCTCAACTGCTGAGCCCCCGAGGTGTCCCTAATTCTTTTTTGAGCGCCTTCTTTTGGCATTCATTTTCCTTTCGTATTTTGTTTTGAGAAGTTTTAAACCTAGGGAGATGAAAGACTAGTACAGTGAAGATCCATGTGTCTCCCACATGGATTCATCAGTTGTTCCTATTATGCTGCAGTTGCTGTCTGTGCATCTGCACGTGCACGCAAGTGTTCACACACTTTTTTTTAAGTGAGCCATTTGAAAGTAAGTACAGGACGTGATGAAACTTCATTTCAAATACTTCATTGACTGAAAATAAGGACATTTTTCTATTTAACACAGTATCATTATCACAACTAAGAAAGCCAATAGTTCTGTGTTTGCTAATAACCAATCCAGGGCAAAAATTTTTCAAAATTTCCCCAAAATACCACTTTAATTTTTTAATCTTTTTGTTAAAGCTTTTAATTATTTATTCATGATAGAGTCAGAGATGCAGGCAGAGGGAGAAGCAGGCTCCCTGGGGGGGGCCTGATGCAGGACTAGGTCCCAGCATCCTGGGATCATGCCCTGAGACGGAGGCAGATGCTCAACTGCTGAGCCACCCAGGCATCCCTAACTTTTCAATCTTTTGTAAAGACTTATTTATTTTAGAGAATGCATGAGTACAAGTAAGAGGAGGGGCAGAAAGAGAGGGAGAGAGAGAGAGAGAGAGAACCTCAAGGAGATTCCCCTCACCTCCCCTCCTGTGGCTCAATCTTAGGAGGCCAAGATCACATCCTCCCCTGAAACCAAGAATGGGAAGCTCAACCAACTGAGCCACCCAGGTGCTCCTCAAAATACCTTTTTCAGTTGTTTTTTCTTCATCATCCAAAATCCAATCAAGGATCACGCATTGAACTTAGTTATTATGTCAGGAGGTGTACTCTCATAAGCACATTATGCTGTTTAAGTAAGACCAAGGCTCTGGAATTAGTCACGAAGGTTTGAATTCTGCATCTTACTATGGGTATGATCTTGGGCACGTTAGCTAAATTCTCTAGGAGTCAGTTTCCTCACCTGTAAAAATAGAAATGTTACTAGATCCAATTTTGGAGAAATTTTTTATTAAATGAAATAATGTATGTAATGCTCTTGGCAGTGTTGTCTCTAAGCACTCAAAATGTTAGTTGCTTTTTTTTCTAAGTCAGGTTTATGGAAGCATTATTAGCATATATGGTCACTGTTTTAGTAATACATTAAAATGTTACAGTATTCAAATAGTTCAGTAAGTCTTTTTTTCTGGAGGTTGAAAGTTTTCAAAATAAAAACACTTGGGAGGAAAAAAGATGATGGTGCACTTGGTAGGCTAAGAGTCTTTAGGGTAGGAATGATCTGTGATTATCCTGTATAAACCAGAAGGGAGCAATGGTGTTAGGAAATAGAATTCTGAATTTTGCAAGATTTTGTAGGAGCAGGTTGGTGGAGGAGTGAGGTTGTCAGGCTAGGAGCTGTGCTTCAGTAGGAGGCTGTGACTTCCAGGGATTAGAAAGAGTGGGAGAAAAGGATGCTCTGTGGAAAGGCAAGGGTGAATATTTAGAAGGAAGAAGAAGATTTATTTTTACCTCAGCATTTTCTTTAGGCCTAGCCATGTAAGCATAGTTATATTTACTATGTCCAGGTCAAAAATTAGAAGCAAAGAAAAATATGTACTTGCTACTAAAAGTCATCGATATTCATAGTCAGGGACTATAAACAGAAATGATGGGTTAGGTGCAGGAACACATTTCTTTGGAACTCTCTCCAAAAATTCTGAAAGGAATTTTTATAGAACTCAGGCACAGATGATATGTATAAGGAATTGAAACTTCATCATCATCAGGAAAGATTATTAAAATCTTATGTCCATATAATGTTCTAGTGTTGATTAAAGCAATTTAAACCAGCAAAACCCTATAAAGAAATTATATTTATAAAGGTATGTGAGATTTCATTGTTCCATGATTGAAACATTTTTAGTGAAAATTCTTGCATTTGTTTACCTTGAGGAATAAGAATACTGCTTTTCTGCCAAACAGTTCACCTTTAGATTTGGGTCTGAAGCTCCATCTTTCCTATAAGTTGTCACCATCAACATTATTTTGAGCACAGTGCTTAGTGTCATCACAGATATTCAAGTATTAGTAATATCTCATTTTTTAAACATCGATATAAAATGTATCCTTAATTCACTTTATAATGTTACTAATACAACTTCTGTTATTCATCCTCCATAGTATCGTGTAAACAATAGGTTCTTAATTAATATTTATTATTGATTTTGAAGTAGGATCTCATTAGCTACAAATACTGATTTTAACCTGGCTTATTAATCAAATTTTAGATAGAGTCAATCCTCGCTAGACTTTTCTACAATTCTCTTAAGTTTCCCTGTGCCTGTCAGGAATGCCCTTATTCCAAACCCTGGCTTTGGGTAATGCTTTGTAGCGAAGTCTCTCTTAGATACCCAGAGAGATGCTGCTGACAATTTCCCTTTCAATGAACACACAGAAAAGTAAGTCAACAGTTATTTTAGTGTATCAAGTTATTTTTGGCTTATATACTTCTAGAAATCTTTTTCTAGAAAGACATTTAAGGATATTGTGAGCAATCGGAAATATTCTGCAGTTTCCATTTATTTGTTCCATAAATATTTGGGCCTTTGAAAGCACCAGGTCCCACAAATAGAATCCAATTGTAACCAAACACTGCAAATTTGGATGAAAAAAATGTATTAGAGGTCCTCAAAACCTATGAAATTTCAGACTTGTTATCCAGCACCTCCTCCCGTATTATTGGTTTGTATTCTCCTAAAGTTCTTGTGCTGACATTTAAAAACACATTTGTTCCTGAAGGCAGAAAAATTTATTTTAGTTTCACTGACTAATTCGGGAGTGGGAGAACAAATTTGCTAAAACTTCCAAAAATAATTTATCTCTGGATAGATATCAAATATATGAAGGTTTAGACCAAAAAAAAAAAAAAAGTTTTCTTTTAAAGTTCTAGGAAAACAGGGGCACCCAGGTGGCTAGTCAGTTACGCATCTGCCTTTGGCTCAGGTCGTGATCCCGGGATCCTGGGATCAAGCCCCACGTGGGGCTCCGTGCTCAGCGGAGAGTCTGCTTCTCCCCCTCCCTCTGCCCTTCTCTCCCACATGCACTCTTTTGATCTTTCAAATAAATTAATTAATAAATAAAATGTTTTTAAAAAAATAAGGTTCTAGAAAAGCATTTACAGAAACTTAGGATGAAAATGAATTTTGTAACCTTCTTGAAAATCAAGGCTACTACTTAGTAATTCTGGAGCTAATCTCATTTGATCTCTGGTCCCTTCTGATTCTACTCTAATGCTAGGTGCCAGGCTCTATAATCCAGCCAAATGCATTTTCAGTATTTTCATAGGAGGATTTCCTTATTTCAAAATAATCAGAAGATGGAGCATTAAGCTTTTGGCAGTGATGTCTCATTTAATTATGTTCTAGACATGTAAGAAGTAAAATTTTTGTTTTAAAATACAATTCATAATTCTGCATGCTGAAGTTTGAAGCACATTTGAAAATGTCCCCCAATAGCTTATAAAATAATTATATTGATTTTCCAATATTTAGAAAACCTTATAACTTCCAAGTCTCTGAGTTGTTTGAACCAAGGTGAAATAAGCTAGGAGATGCAACGATTTGTTGTTTACATCACTTTTGTTAATGTAGGACATGGATTTATTCTTTAAAGTAAATGAAAATTAAGTTACTTAGAATGTTAAAAAGGAGACAAAAGACAAAAACAAATAATACGTAAATTTGTACAAGGGTGTATGTATGCCCTGCCTTTTTTTAAAAAGGATCCTAGGTGCAGTGTTTATGTGGGCGTGACAATTTACAAAATTCTACAAAAATTTTCAAATTTACATTTGAAAACAACATACTATTTTCATCCTTATAACAGTCCTCAGAACGGAGTTGTGTAATATTATTACTTGCATTTCACAGTTGAGAAAATTGGTAAAATAATTCAAATGACTTGCCCAGGGTCACTTGTTAATAGTAGAGAAAATTGGAGTTTGATTGTATGTTCCATATTCATTTATTCATTCAATCAATAAACACTTATTAAAGTCCTCCAATATGAGACACTGGAGGCCCCATAGGAAACTAAAAAAATCAATAGGTCCTATGTTTCCTTTGTCTGTTCCTTGCTTCCTGGCTGGTCTTTGTAAATTCTGATCTCTGATTTGCCTAGACTCTTGTCTTTAGAATGAACTTCTGCATGGACTGAGTAAACTACACTCACAAACTCCCATCGGGCCTTGGCTTTCTCCTGATCACGCTCTATTACTATGTTCAGCGTCAACCCCATTCTCTGGTATCTCTTGTCAACTCTTTCCCATTTTCATCTTTCTATTCTTAGAGCCAATAGTTGAAAAGGATTCTTGGACATTCTGATGTGTGTTTGAAGTGGAGCAGGAGTAAAAACAAACTTTTGGAGAATGAGGAAATAATTTCGTTATAGATGAAGTGGCAACTGAATTGAGTTTCACAGAGAAAAATAGAAAAGGAGGGATACTTGGGCTAAAGGGCATAAGTAAAGAACCCAAATTAGAAGCTATAATCCTGCACACTGAGCTGAGCAGGAGCTCCCTACTTTGGCTTTTATTCAGTTCTGAAAGATAAGTAGTCTTCACTCTTTCAGGAGACTTACTCTCAGTGTCTGTCTTTGCCTATATAACCCTTCGTGGGAGTAAAAAAAGTCCTACTCCTTTTTCAACTTGAACTTTACATTTCTTTTTTTTTTTTTAATTTTAAGATTTTATTTATTTGAGAGAGAGAGAGAGAGAGAGAGAGAGAGAGACCACAGCCGGGGATGGGAGGCAGAGAGAGAGGGAGAAGCAGACTCCGCACTGAGCAAGGAGCCTGACTTGGTGCTCAAGCCCAGGACCCTGGGATCATGACCTGAGCCTAAGGCAGACACTTAACTGACTGAGCCACGTAGGTGCCCCAAACTTTATACTTCTTTTATAAGTACTCCCCAGTTGATGGATTATTTAGTGAATGATGTTGGAGAAGGCAGCTAGCCATTTGGAAGAAAATAAAGCTGGATCACCCCCATATTTCTTAAGCCAAAATAAATTCCTAATAGTTCAAAGATTTAAGCATAAAATAAATTAGCAAAAGTTCTAGGGAAAAATACATTGTAACATAGTCTAAGAGAAAAGAAAGACTTTTCATGCATGACCCCAAATCCAGAAGCACTAAAGGGAAGAGTGCAATAAATTTGACTACACAAAAAGTTTTAAACTTCTGCATGGGAAAGAAGACGACAACTTAATATATAAATGCTAAAAGCCAAGTAATTGGAAACAACCCAAATATTTATTGCTTGTGGAATAGTTAAGTAAATTATGTATCCATACTTAGAATATTATCCAACAATTTTAAAATGAGATAGATCTATATATGTTGGCCAAAAGAGGCTCTAGAAGTGTGTCATAAAGGTAGGTTAGGTTACAAAATAATAGTCATGCCATCTTTATTTTTTAATGAAAAAAGTATACACATATAATGCAAAAAAATAAATATTTTGATATGCAAATACATGTTATGAAAGCATATAGAAGTAGAGAAATTAGGCAAGAAAAAGAAATAAAAGGCATTTAAACTGGAAAAAAAGTAAAACTATATTCATAGAAGACATGATGTTATATCTTGAAAACTTTAAAGAATCCACCAAAATAGTATTAGAATTAATAAGCAAATTCACCAAACTTTCAGGATACAGAATCAACTCAAAAAATGAGTTGCATTTCTATACACTAGCAACAAACACTACAAAAAAAAAAAGAATTCAAGAAAATAAATCCATTTATAATAACATCAGAAAGAATAAGCACTTAAGAATAAATTCAACCAAGGAGGTCCAAGACTTGTACGCTGAAAACTAAGAAATATTACTTAAAAATTAAAGACCTAAATAAATGGAAAGACATTCTATGTTTGTGGATTACAAGAATTAATATTGTTAAGATCACAATACTGTCCAAGGAGGTATATGGATTCAATGTAATCGCTAGGAAAGTCTTAACAATATTTTTTCAGAAATGGAATCCCTTTTAAAAATCACATGGAATTTCAAGGGACCCAGCATAACCAAAATAATATTGAAAAAGAAGAGAAATTGGAAGACTAATACTTCCTGATTTCAAAATGTCCTACAGAGCTGTAGTAATCAAAACAGTCTGGTACTAGCATAAAGTTAGATACCTAGACCAGTGGAGTAGAACCAATATCCCACAAATAAACCCATACATATGTGGTCAATTGATTTTAAACAAGGATGCCCAAATCATTCATGGAGAAAATGGTCTCTTCAATATAGTGTGCTGGAAAAACTGATTATCCACACCATATACAAAAATTATACAAAATGGAATAAAGATATAAATTTAAGACCTAAAAGTATAAAACTTTTAAAATATAAAGGCAATTTTTGCATGACCTCAGTTGGATTTGGCAATTTTTAAAAAAAATTACACCAAAAATTAAAATAGATAAATTGGACTCTATTGAAATTAAAAACTTCTGTGTATCGAAAAATACTATCAAGAAAGTGAAAAGACCATCCACAGGATGAGAAAATATTTGGGAATCATATATCTGAGAAGGGTTTAATATCCAAAATATAGAAAGAACTCTTACAACTCAAAAACAGTAACAACAAAAGTACCACCAATAATAATAACAAAGACCAAACTACCCAATTAAAAAATGAGCAAAGAGCTTGACGAGGCCTTTTTCCAAGTAAGATATCTAAATGGCCAATAAGTACATGAAAAGAATCTCAACATCTTTGGTCATTAGGGAAATGCAAATCAAACTACAGTGAAATAATCCTTCATACCTACTAGAATGTGACTGTACTTAGAAAAATGGAAGATATCAAATGTCGGCAATGATGCAGAAAAATTGGAATTCTTGTACATTGCTGGTGGGAATTAAGTGATGCAGCCAAAACAGTTTGGCAGTTCTTCAAATGCTAACCATAAAGTTACCATAAAAGAATGTCACTCCTGGGATCCCTGGGTGGCTCAGAGGTTGAGTGTCTGCCTTTGGCTCAGGGCGTGATCCCAGGATCCAGGATCGAGTCAGGCATCGGGCTCCCTGCATGGGGCCTGCTTCTCCCTCTGCCTGTGTCTCTGCCTCTGTGTGTGTGTGTGTCTGTCTGTCTGTCATGAATAAATAAATTAAAAAACAAAACAAAAAAAGAATGTCAGTCCTAGGTGTAAAGCCAAAAAAATTGGGATCCCTGGGTGGCGCAGCGGTTTGGCGCCTGCCTTTGGCCCAGGGCGCGATCCTGGAGACCCGGGATCGAATCCCACATCGGGCTCCCGGTGCATAGAGCCTGCTTCTCCCTCTGCCTGTGTCTCTGACTCTCTCTCTCTCTCTGTGACTATCATAAAAAAAACAAAAACAAAAACAAAAAACCCAAAACAAAACAAAACAAAAAAGCCAAAAAAATTGAAAGCAGGCACTCCCACGGGTACTTGTACATCAATGTGTATTACAGCATCGTTCACAATAGCCAGAAGGTGGGAATAACCTGAGTGTCCATCAACAGATGAATGGATAAACAAAAATGAAGTATTATACACACAATGAACTATTATCTAGCCATAAAGAGGAATGAAGTTCTGATACTTGTTACAATGTGGGTGAACCTTGAAGAGATTATGCTAAGTGAAATAAGTGAGATCCCAAAGGACAAATATTATATGATTCCACTTCTATGAAATATGCAGAAGAAGCTGAAGGTAGATTAGAGGTTACCAGGAGCTGGGGAAAGGAGGGAATGGGAATTATTCTGTAATGGGT
The DNA here is from genome assembly GCF_003254725.2 of Canis lupus dingo. Classification (NCBI taxonomy): domain Eukaryota; kingdom Metazoa; phylum Chordata; class Mammalia; order Carnivora; family Canidae; genus Canis; species Canis lupus. The sequence continues at coordinate 61,244,314 of NC_064257.1, forward strand.
AAAGGTTTCTGTTTGGGGTGATGAAAATTTTTGGAAATAAAGAGTGGTGATGGCGCCATAATATTATAAATGTAATTAATGCCACTGAATTGTACACTTGAAAATGGTTAACATGGCAAATGGTATCTTATAAATATTTTACCACAACAAAAATAATAGTTTTTAAAAGCCTAGAAGATACACACAAAATTACTTACTGTATGATTATGAATCAGTGCATGATCCTAACTGTAACTCACATGATAAAGAGCTAATTTTTTATCATACAAAAAGCACTTCAAGTTTATGTCAAACGAAAAGGTTTTAAAAAATTACAAATGATTATTAGAACAAGACGTGCACAGAAATGAAAATGCAAACAGCGGGCAGCCCAGGTGGCCCAGCGGTTTAGTGCCGCCTTCAGCCCAGGGTGTGATCTTGAGGTCCCGGGATCGAGTCCCGAGTCGGGCTCCCTGCATGGAGCCTGCTTCTCCCTCTGCCTGGTTTCTGCCTCTCTCTCTCTCTCTCTCTCTGTCTCTCATGAATAAATAAATAAAATCTTTTAAAAAATGTAAACAGCAAAAGTATGTCCAACTCCACTCATAATTTTAAAAATGCATATTAAAACAACAGAAAACAAAAATGCCACCTTATTTATCAGATCCACAACGATGAAAAGTATTGGTGAGAATGTGGGAAACATTTGCACACTGTTGTTAGAAACTGTGTGAATTACTGCAACATTTTGAGGACAATTTGGCCAAGTCTGTTGAACTAACCAAATCAACACTTACCCAAGTTCTAAATATTTATCCAAGTTTTAAATACTTATCTTCGAAATGATTAAAACTAAAATAAACATTTATCCGTTGACTGTAATTAAACTTTTCCTGCAGTCACACTAGAAAAAGTAAGAAAGATATTTGTTTATGGACATTTTTTGCACCATTATTTCTGAAATATTCTCTATTGAAAACTGACAATCTAAAGATCCATCAATAGAGGACTAAATAAAACACTGCTGATGAAACTTGACATTAAAAAGCATAGGGGTAGATCCGTATGCATTCATAAATATATACTGCAGAATGATATACTAGGTAAAAAAGATTCGATTTGCAATTATATACACATATTTCCACTGGAGGCAAAATAGCTATTCATATATTTGCTTTTGTATACTAATGAAAACGTTCCTTAAGAATATACAAGAATCATTCGTGGTTACCTCTATTGAGGAGGACCGAGGTTGTAGAGAAATGTTCTGCTTCCACTTTAAATTTGTCTGTGCTCTGAAACGTTTACTCCATACAACCTTTTAAAAACTTAATTTTTAAATCTTTAATTAAACAGGTCATTCATGACTACACATGAGCATCTTTGTGTGTGTATTTCTCCAGATGTTTTTCTGTATACTCATACAGCATATATTTGCTTATTAAAACATTTGTTTTTTGGGGCGCCTGGGTGGCTTAGTTAGTTAAGCATCTGACTCCTGATCTCACCTCAAGTCTTAATCTCAGGGTTATGAATTCAAGCCTGGTGTTGGACTCCATGCTGGGCGTGGAGCCTACTTAATAAAACAAAACAACAACAATAATGAGACCATATACACACACACAAAAACCACATTTGGTTTTTCTAGTCCACATACATTTTTCCATGAATAAAATAGTATTTTGACTATTTTTTCCCTACATTGTAGAACAGGGTTGTTGTGATTGTCTTTATAACATATACAGATCTATTTCATTTTTTAGAATCGCTGAAGTGTTTTCATTATAAAAACCATAGTCTATTAACCAGTCCTTAAATGGTGGATATTTAGTTGGCCTTCAGTTATTTGTTATTTCAAACAATGCTGTAAATGAACATTCTTCTACTTCTTTTTTTAAGTACACCTGTGCCTCTTGGTACGTACGTAGAAATATTTTTCTAAAACCGGTATGATATTTTTACAATTAAAAATAGCTTAGAAAAGGATCATGCTTTAGGAAACTAGTAGAAAAAAATTCTTTTAGGCAAAAATATCCAGCAATAGAAACAGAATTTATATTCAAAAGATGAAGGTGTGTCTTTATGTGTCATTGGAAAGTAGCCAAGAGAAATAAAATGGAAGAAAAATGACTTACAAACCCCCTGCATAGCCTGTATGTCTGAAACAGTGTTGGTTTTTGAATTATATATATATATATATATATATATATATATATATATATATTTTTTTTTTTTTTTTTTAAGATTGATTTATTTGAGAGAGCGTGCAGGGCATGTCAGTGGGGGGAGGGGCAGGGGCAGAGAATCTTCGAGCAGACTCCCTGCTGAGCACAGGGACCCAGTGAAGGGGCTGGGCCTGGGTCTCGAGACCCATGAGATCATGACCTGAGCTGAAGCCAAAACTCAGAGAGCCGAACTGACTGAGCCACCCAGGCACACCTTGAATTATAGGGAATTGGAACAGGGAATTGGAACAGAAGAAATAAAGGATATAAAGGGAAGGGAAGGGAAGAAGGAAGGAAGAAGAGAGAAAGAAAGAAAGAAGCAAACAGAAATGTGGGGAGGAGCGCCCCAGGACTGCAGGCCAGGGGAGGCTGAGAGTAGGGGTTTGGCCCCACAGCGGAGGCTGCTCCCTCCAGGTTGCACTTGTTCCTCAGACATAAGGCCTATCCACTCATCACAGTCCCTAGACGCGGGGACACGGCGCTCCCTCTTCTTTCCCTAATGCGACCTTTCTCCAGCCACTTGAAAATAATAACTCTGAATTTTCTTTCTTTTTTTTTTCTTAAAGATTTTATTTATCCATGAGAGACGCAGAGAGAGGCAGAGCCACAGGCGGAGGGACAGGCAGGTTCCTGCTGAGCAGGGAGCCGGGGGCGGGACTCGATCCCAGGACCCCGGGGTCACGCCCTGAGCAAGAGGAGACGCTCAACCGCTGGGCCCCCCAGGTAACCCTAACCCTGAATTTTTTAAAAGAAAAAAATCATTTTCCTTCTTTTCACATTTTTAATGGACCTCTATCCTTTAGTGAGTGAGAAATGAACCAGAGTCAGCCGGGTCTTCAGAGCTTAGGGGGCTCAGGAAGGCCCCCCCTTTCTCCTGCTCGCGCATACCGGGTCGGGGCTGACTCCTAGGCGGGACTGATACAGGCGGGGGGGGGGGTGGTAGGGGGGCGCGAGGGGCCTAACCTGGAGCCCCGCCCACCCGCAGTGGCTGCCTCCCGCGCCCAGCCGCCCAGGGATCCCCCCTACTTCGCCTACTGGGTGAGGTCTGTGCCCCGTGTGGGCACCAACTCCTGCCCCGGGTCAGGGGTCCCAGCGGCAGGCGTTCCCGGGGGGCTGCCCATGATCGCCGGGCCCTGTAAGGCCCCAGAGTCTCCTGGTTAGCCCCCCCACCCCCACCCCCGCCCTGGGCACCCTGAGGCGGCCTCCAGCACCCGCCGCCCCGAGCTCAGGACCCAGCAGAGGCCAGGGACAAACGGGGGGGGGGGTAAGACTAAGATCCAAAGGGGTGCAGGGAGGGGGAGGCACGGGCTACAGGGAGGGGGGAGGGAGGGGCCGAGGCGGGGGGGGGGGGGTGTGTGTGCAGGAGAACAGCGACCTGGGCCGACCTGGGCCGCAGGGGCGGGGAGGGGCCCAGCCGGGGGTCCCCCGCGCTCTGCACTGCTCAGGTGAACATCTGGGCGCTCGCGTGTGCGAAGCACGCAGAGGGCTGTTGGGGGGCCGGGCAGGCCCAGCAGGATGCGCCCCAACACGGCTCGGACATCGCGGGCCAGGCTCCGGGGGCGCCCGGCCGGGAGCGCGGCGCGGGGTGCGACCTCGGCCCCCGGGCAGTCACCAGCGGGGTGCAACCTGAACCCCACGGGCCTGGTCCGAACCTCTTAAATGGCCTGCTGGGGGGGTGGGGAAGGCGGTGGGAGAGGGGGTGGGGTGGGGGAGGGGGGGAGAGGGGGTGGGGGAGGGGGTGGGGAGGTGGGAGAGAAGGCGGTGGGAGAGGGGGATGGGAGGGGTGGGAGACAGGGGAATGGGGGAGGGGCATAGGGTAATGGGGGTCAGAGGTGCGGCTCCCGGGAGGAAGACGGCGCCCCCGGGGTCTCCCTGGCCTCTGGCCTCCCGGGGTCCGCAGGGCCCCACCTCGCGGCAGGACCCCACCTCGCGGCAGGACCCCACCTCGGGGCAGGTGCCCACCCGCGGCGGGTGCCCACGGAGCCCCCTGGAGGCCGAGGATGCGCGGGAGCGAGCCGGCCCCTTCCGCGCTGCCCTCCTCCCGCAGGAGCACCAACAACCCCGCGTCCTGCGTCGCGCTTTTCAGCTTAGCTTCGTGGCTGGGGCCGAGCAGGACGTGGGTGCCCGGCCCTCCGCCCCGCACCCATCACGCGGGTCCTCCCCGACCAGCTTAGCGCCGCGGCCGGGCCACCTCTGGGCCGCCAACCCAGGGGTGCCCCCGCGGCGCCCGCACCTCGCCCCACGGTCCTCGGGGCTCGGGCCTGCTCGGGGCTCGGGCCTGCTCGGGGCTCGGGGCTGCTCGGGGCTCGCGGCTGTTCGGGGCGGCTCGGGGCGGCTCGGGGCTGCTCGGGGCTGCTCGGGGTGGCTCGGGCTGCTCGGGGCTCGGGGCTGCTCGGGGAGGCTCGGGGCGGCTCGGGGCTCGGAGCTGCTCGGGGCTGCTCGGGGCTGCTCGGGGCTGCTCGGGGCTGCTCGGGGAGGCTCGGGGGCGGCTCGGGGAGGCTCGGGGGCGGCTCGGGGCTGCTCGGGGCTCGGGGCTGCTCGGGGAGGCTCGGGGCGGCTCGGGGCTGCTCGGGGCTCGGGGCTGCTCGGGGCGGCTCGGGGCTCGGGGCTGCTCGGGGCGGCTCGGGGCTGCTCGGGGCTCGGGGCTGCTCGGGGAGGCTCGGGGCGGCTCGGGGCTCGGAGCTGCTCGGGGCTGCTCGGGGCTGCTCGGGGCTCGGGGCTGCTCGGGGCGGCTCGGGGCTCGGGGCTGCTCGGGGCGGCTCGGGGCTGCTCGGGGCTGCTCGGGGCTGCTCGGGGAGGCTCGGGGGCGGCTCGGGGAGGCTCGGGGGCGGCTCGGGGCTGCTCGGGGCTCGGGGCTGCTCGGGGAGGCTCGGGGCGGCTCGGGGCTCGGGGCTGCTCGGAGAGGCTCGGGGGCGGCTCGGGGCTGTTCGGGACGTCTCGGGGCGGCTCGGGGCTGCTCCCCAGGAAGTCCAGGAACCGCCTGGCTCCGCCGCGGCCGAACGACGGGCGGCTCTGCCCACCTGCGCTTAGGGGCGCGGTGCTCCCGTAGCCCGCTGGGCGGCGCTGGGCCCCCGTGGGTAACGCGCTCCTCCTCGTGGTCGGGACGGCGCGGGGGCCCGGGATGGAGCCCCGCTCGGGGCCTGCGGCTCACTCTCTTTCTGGCGCATGAATAAATAAATATAAGCAAATAAAATCTTATATAAAAAAAGAAGGAAAGCGGAGAAAGGAGATACACATTTATCAGCTGTCCACTACAGAGAGGTATCAGTGGCTGTTTTATAAATGTTGTCTCATTAAAGCCTGGGTTGAAAGTACCCGCACTTCACGGGAAAGGAAACCGAGGCCCAGGTAAGCCAGGGGACTTGGCCAAAGTCACGCAGCCACACCGGAGTTACAGGGTGTGCAGCCCCCTGGGGGCTTACCCCAAAGACACGGGCAGGGCAACGCCGGGACCCCTGCACCCCGACGCTCACCGCCCCGACGTCCAGGGCAGCCACCCTGGGGGGGAGCCTCGGGGCCCACGGACAGGTGATGGGCAGAGAAGCGGGGGGCTGTGGCGACAGTGGGACATCCCTCAGCCACTAGAAACGACAAATACCCACCATGTGCTTCCACGTGGAGGGACCTGGACGGGATGATGCTGAGTGCGGTAAGTCAGTCGGGGAAGGACAGACATCATATGGCCTCATCACTTGGCCTCATCATATAAATAATAGTGAAAAGGAATAAAGGGGAAAGGAGAAAAAATGAGTGGGAAATATCAGAGAGGGAGACAGACCCTGAGAGACTCCAACTCTGGGAAACGAGCAAGGGGTGGGGGAAGGGGAGATGGGGTGGGGGTGGGGGTGACTGGGTGACGGGCACTGAGGGGGCCCTTGATGGGATGAGCACTGGGGGTTATGGTGTATGTTGCAAATTGAACACCAATAAAAAAAAGTACATGCAGCATCAAAGTCATGGTTTTCAGGATAAACACGCTACCCAGACACCCACAACCGCACCAAAGGGAAGGCAGGTGTTTCCAACGAGAGACAAGGTTTTCAGTTTTCTGAAATTATTATTATTATTTATTTATTTATTTATGATAGTCACACACAGAGAGAGAGAGGCAGAGACATAGGCAGAGGGAGAAGCAGGCTCCATGCACCGGGAGCCCGACGTGGGATTCGATCCCGGGTCTCCAGGATCACGCCCTGGGCCAAAGGCAGGCGCTAAACCGCTGCGCCACCCAGGGATCCCAGTTTTCTGAAATTATTTTAAAATTACCATTTTAGGAAGTAATAATAAGGTTGCTGTGTTGTCTAGAAATCAATGTCGCACACTGATTCTTTTTTTTTTTTTTTTAGACCATTTTCTTCGCTACTGCCTTTATCTAAATCTTAGATGGTTGAGGATTTTTTTTTTTTTTTTTGGTTGAGGATTTTAAACTAAATGCAAAGCAATATGAAATGGGTTCACTGCGGGGCACTTGGGTGGCTCAGTTGGTTGGGCTTCCAACTCTTGCTTTCAGCTCAGGTCATGGTCTCAGGGTGGTGAGGTTGAGCCCTGCTGGGGCTCTGGGGTCAGCATGGAACCTGCTGGAGATTCTCTCTCTCTCTGCCTCCCCCCCACTCCACACTTGTGTGTGATTGCTCTCTCTCTCTCTCTCTCTCTCGAATAAATTTATAAATAAAATCTTTAAAGAGACCCATTTCATTGCAGATTTTTTTTTAATTTTTTAATTTATGATAGAGAGAGAGAGAGAGAGAGAGGCAGAGACACAGGCAGAGGGAGAAGCAGGCTCCATGCACCGGGAGCCCGACGTGGGACTCGATCCCGGGTCTCCAGGACCGTGCCCCGGGCCAAAGGCAGGCGCCAAACCTCTGCGCCACCCAGGGATCCCCTCATTGCAGATTTTGAGTTCCCATTCATCCTTGTAATTTTGCAGCAGCTATTATGTTCAAATGGACTCTGTAAATTTTAGGAATCCTCATTTTTTGCTTGAGAGAAAGATTAAAAAACTTTTACATACTAACACAGCCACATACTAAAGATAGAAGAATCATTTTATTTGATTCTCTGCTTTGGGTTGTCTTAGCCCATCAAGAGAAAGTTAAGGAGGGAATGGAAGTTGCTTCCTAGCAATAGAATCTATTGGAATATTTATCTCCGCCCCCCTCCACACAGACGCACATTTCCATGCTGCTCCTGGGTACGTCAAGGACTTGAAGGTATCTGATGACTGCTGCAGGAACCCTAGCGCTTGTGGTGGCTTTTTCAAGTACACACCCCCATTAGCTAAATAACAGTGATGAAGTCACTCAAAAGCAAAATTGCTTGGAATATAGGCATTGTAAATACTCTCTTTTGCTTCAGCTGTTTATAAACAACTTTCAAGATTTCCTGCCTTCTGTTTCTGAAAGGGGAAGAAGAGGGAAGTGATTTTCCAGTATTTGAAACTTGGTGTTTAGATTTAGATGTTGGTTTAATCTCATGTTTCTGTAGTGTCTTTGGTCTCGAAAAGAAGGCTTAGCTCATTACTGTTACTCCAACTCATCTCCAACTCCTCTAATAGGATTGGAGAAAATGGGATGATTTGTTTTCATGAAACAAACATTTCTGAGCTTTTGTGTTCGCAAGGCATGTTGCTAGATCCTACACAAGGAAGTGTATTAGTCTGCTGACAAAGTATAGACTGGGTGGTTTAAGCAATAGAAACACTGTCTCACAGTTCTGGAGAAATCCATGGTGTTGGCAGAGTTGGTATCTCTGAGGCCTTTCTTCTTGGTGTAGACGACTTAGATGGCTCTCTTCTCCCCGGTCCTCACACGATCTTCCTTCTGTGCACATATGTCTCTGTGTCCAAATTTCCTCATCCTATAAGGATCCCAGTTATACTGGATTAATTAGCTTTTTGTTTTGTTTTTTAAAGAACGTATCTTTAAATACAACTACATTCCGAGGTATTGAGAATTAGGACTTCAGCATATGTATTTTGGGGGGCACAGAATTCAGTCCATCACAGGAAGAGAGTGAGAAAGAAAAGTACTCACAGAATTTCCAATCTTGTGAGATGCAAAGAAATAAACAGGAGATGATGATTCAGTGTGATACATACTATAACGGTGGTTTGGAAGGGAGGCTTCTAGTGGAAAGTGATATCCAAACTAACACTCGAGGTATGAGTAAGGGCTGGCCAGGCAAAGGGTAGTCAGAGGATGGTGGTGGTAGAGGGGGAGGTTGTGAAGGAGAATGGGAGGATGTGGGGGGGGGAAGGAGAATATTCTAGGCCGAGGGAACAGCCCACAAGTGGCTCAGAACGAAGGGAAAGAATAAGCAGCTTGAAGAACTAAAAGTAGTCGTGTGGCTGGAGACAAATAAGAACAGCTCCAGTGTTACGTATTTGTTATATGTAGGCACGATGCCAAGGAGTCTGCACACTTTACCTCGGTTTATTCTCACGACAGCTTTGTGAAGGAGATGCCCCTTCTGTTCTGATGTTACAGATAAGAAAGTAAAGCACACAGAGGTCAGGTAAAGTGCTCAGGGTCACACATCCGAGGGATAGAACAGCCAATTAGTCTAACCTCGGAGAGAGCATGTTGGATTTCCGGCGTCGGGGTGAGTGAGGTTGTGTCCTGGGAAAAGCAGCAGCGGGAAAATGAGTGAAGGGAGAAGATTTGAGGGGAAGTTGAAGAGAACTAGAGAGAAAAAAAGGAGCTTTGAGCAGTAGGTGCCACATCAGTAAGGACCTTGTCACCTTACTAGGAGTTGAGATTTTATTCTACAGGTGTTGGGGACCCGTGGAGGGATTTAAAACAAGTGAATAAACTTCATAATAGAAAGATCATTCTGGATTCTCTGTGATAAACAGCTTTCGTATATGTGTGTCTGGGGGACTGGGATGCGCATGTGGCCTGCAGGAAGCCTGACCGTATATTCAGGGACGTCAGATAAGAGTCTGGCAGAAATGCACACAAGATCATTGGTGGTTGATCTACTTGGAGTTGGAGCGCTATTGGTTGGAGAGGAGTGGGAGCAGGTAAAAGGGAGGCAAAAGGATACTCAGGTGTCTGACTGGGGTCACTGACGGTGTTGGTCGTGAAGAGAGTGGTCACAAGAAGAGAGATGGTTTTGGAGAGAGTTGGGATGACTTTATCCCCATGAGATGTGGGATAAGCAAGCAGAAATGTTGAGTAGGTAATTGGATGCATATTTCTGAAGCCAAGGGAGAGAGATCTGGGCCAAAGATTTAGGTTCAGGAGGTGTCAGCATATAGGTGGTAATTAAAGGCCCTGAAAAGGATGAGATGACAAGAAAGAATGTTTAGAGCGAAAAAGAAGAGAGCGCAAGATAAGACCTTAGGGATGACAACACTTCAAAAATGGGCGTGTAATAAATGGAGCAGCAAGGAACTGTGCTGTCGAGGTAAAGTAAGCTGAGTCTAGGTGAGAGTGTTTCAAGGAGGTAAGCAATGTTCCCACGTTGCTCACTGCTGTTGAAAGTTAACTCAAAGAACCAAGCCACATCCATATTTAGCAACAAAAGGGTGTGAGCGATCCTGGCAAGAGCAATCCGACGCAGCTGTGTGAGTGAAGCCGCATCATCTACATCTACGGTATGAAATAATCACAGGACGGAGAACTGGAAACAGGTGACTGGGACAACTGGTTTAAGAAGCTGGGCTGTGAGGGGTAATAAGAGATAGGGTACTAGGTTAAAGACGAGTTCTGGGTTATTTTAAGAGGAAGATGTGGAGATCATCTACATACCGATGGAAAGAATCGGGGGGGGGGGGGGTGAGGATATAGGAAACAGAGGAACACATGATAGAGAAAGATCCTTGAGGCAAAGAGCGTGGGGAGAAGCAAGCTCTAACTTGGTGGTAGAAAGATGCCTGAGAGACTACGGTGGACTATTACACTGGTGGCCTCAGTGGGCCCTACGGTTCTTGCGTAATCCTTTCCCACACGGACTCTTAGCTTAGATATGTGACTTGTTTGGGCCAATTGTACATTAACAAGTGTGATGCAAACAGAGGCTCTGTAAATATTTGTATATTGGGGCTTGTGCTCTTGGAATGCTTCCATTTGAAACATTAAGCCACAACATAAAGAGGCCCAACTATCTTGCTCGGAGGAAAGCAAAAAGAGAGCCATCTGATCAGCCCCCAAGCTGTTCCAGCCATTCCATCTGAGGTGTCAGGCATGTGAGTGGAGCTATTTTGGATTTTCAGCCCCATTCAAGCCTCCAGATGGCTGCATCCAACACTGCATGGAGAAGAACCACCCAGTTAAGTCCAGCCCAAGTTGCAGAATTGTGAGCAAATAATTGTTTTATTTTAAGCCACCGAATTTTGGGTTGATGCAACAGATAACTGAAATGGAGATCTATATGGGGAATTATGCTTCTAATCTGGCATAGCGAACTAACAGATCGAACTTCCTGCAGACAACAATTATAAACTACAGAAAAAATAGAAAAACAACTACCTGTAACGAGTGGACAGGAGCAGGAGGTTTTAGCGTGAGTTGAAACTTGAAGGAAGAGACTATGACAGCATGAGTTTCCTATTTATTTGCAGCTTTTCCCTGAGTTCAGGCCACAGTCATTTGAGGGCACATGGCAGCTGAAACACCAGTGGAAAGCTAGCGTATTTCTGATACGAAGAATAAGTTTGGGGCAAATAGGGGGCACAGAGAACATGAGGAAGAATCTCAGAAAGGCAAGAGCTAGAGGAGGGAGCCCAAAATTTTGTGCACAAATTTTACCCAAGATATCCAGGCTGACTCCCAAACTATGCCTGGTGTCAGACTGCAAGCGGGGCAGCTAACCATGAAAGAACAGAGGTGAGACTTGAGCTGCCAGCTGCCACAGGGGAGACAAAATCTGCAGTTTGAGTCAACCAAATTCATTACCTGCTAAAACAAAACTGGCAACACTGTTAAGAGAAATATAATAAAATCCAGAGTCTCTATAACATCTGTAATCTCCAGGACACAATCTAAAATTACTTGACCAGAAAAATGTCAGCCACTCTCAAGGGAAAGGCAAACAGCAGAGGTCATCTATGAGATGACTCAGGTGTTGGAATAAAAAGGACTTTAAAGCAGCCGTTACCTAGATCTGGGTGGGAGTTGCAAGGTTGAAGAAGGAAATTGGGGAGAAAGAGGGACAAATGGCCTGGACAGGCAAGCTCTTCCCTTCCTCTGCTAGGCTCACAGAAAACATCTGATTGTTCTTTCACTCTGGGTAGGGTAAGTATCTTGGCAAGGGCAGGTGTACTTTCTTGAAAAGGCCTCTATTAATAGAAAAGTTCCTGCTTCAAGGAAAAGGAAAATGGATGAAATTTGAATGGCAATCGTGCTTTGGGAGGAGAAATCTAGAGCAGCAGCATGATAGGGATCCGAAGAACCAAACTGCAGCCTAGTTTAAAACCATCAATTGATTGTATAATCTTAGGCATATCATTTCGCCTTTTCTGAGCCTCAGATTTTGTCACCTGCAAAATGGGGATATTAATAACACTTGCTCCAAAAGATTGTTGTACAGATCAATTAGATAAATACAGCGTATGTTTAAGTGTATTTTGTAAAGTATTGTGTTTATTTATGTTAGTTAAACGCAGCACCCCAAAATCAGTGCAAGATATAATAAGGGTTTTTATTCGGAAGAACATTTGGGAATAACGAACAATAACATAAAAATAAAATAACAAAAATAAAACATGAAATAAATAAAAATAAAAATAAAATGACAAGGGGTGTCTGGGTGGCTCAGCCAGTTATGCATCCGACTCTTGGTGTCGGCCCAGGTCATGACCTCGGGGGGCATGAGATGGAGCCCTGCATCAGGCTCTGCATTCAGCATAGAGTAGTCTTCCTGAGAATCTTTCCCCCTCTGCTCCTCCCCTTGTTCGTGCTCTCTCTTTTTCTCTCTCTCAAATGAACAAATAAAATCTTTAAAATAAATAAAATAAAATGACTGTTTTTGGCAATGTTTTCTGTTGGAGCATTTTAGAGACTGTTCTTTTCTTTCCAGCTATAAATCCAATTATAGAAATAAAATTTAGGTATGGAGAAACACAGTTAACTTTAAGTGTATTTTATAAAGGAAATTCAGGTCTTAAAGTCTAAGACATCTCCTGTACACTGTATTTTTTCACACATTCTGATATGGTGCTGTGGTTTTAATGTTTTCGTGTATTTCCTGATAAAATTTCAGCTTGTGAAAACATTACCTACCTGTCCCTCTTCATCCATATTTAAAAATCATTCAAAAGGAAGCAAAAGGAAGTGAATTTATCTTAAGTACAATTTTACCAACTACCCGCTTAATCTAAGAACATTCAATCCAAGAGATTTCTTTTGCAAAGTGGTAAAATGTCAATACTCACTGACATTTCTATATGTATGTCTGCTGCTTAAACACTGAGATTATTATAGGAGTGACTATAAAGTATTATAAACACCCACTTACTTCTGTGGTACGACCCAGGCAGCACTTACACGCCCTTTTTATTCACCCCAGATTGGAGTAGTATGAATGTCTGAAATTTTGCCACCAGAAAATGGCATAACACTTTGTCCCTTATTGAAATGAAACTCTTTCTAAAAGGAGAATGTGTAAAATTTCCATCTTAATTTGTAGCTTGATATGAGTGAGATCTTTGCCTGAGAACATGGTGGGAGGAGGAAGAAAAAAAACAAAGGTACTTCTCTTCTGCAGCACAGACTCGTGTATTTAAAAGCCTATTAAATACTGTCAGTTGAATGTCTAAAGGGCACCTCACACTTAAAATATCCAAAAAAGGAATTCTTAATTTTCTATCCTTCTCCATGGATTTCTCCATGTTATTGAATAGAAAGACTCTTTTCAATCAGTTTTTAAGGCCAATAAACTTGGAGATAGATAGCCCATGATTAAGCCATGAGCAAATCCTATGGCTTTATATTTAAAATATATTTAAAAAATCTATTTCCCATTATCTTCTCTACCCCTCCCTTATCTAGACCATAATTACTTCTCACCTGGACTATTTCAGTGGCTTTCTAATTACTTTCTCTGTTTCGATCCTTGTTCTCATCCCAATCTCTTTTCTACATATCCAGCCAGAGCGATCTCTGAAAAACAAAAATAAAATCATGACACTCCTCTGCTCAGAATGCTCACATGGCTTGCCATCTCACTCTGAATAAAGCCAGAAGTCCTTACTACTGCTTTTAGGTACTTCAGTCGAGGAGGTTCTAGATTTATACCCACAAATTTCATACAGAATCATGACAGTCCTAGGGGATTTGGGCAAGGCATTTGAGGTCACATACCCTAGAATTGACATATGAGGCAAAACCCAGAACCTCCAAATTTTAACATTAGAAGGAGAATTTCTAGGGAAAGGGTACATAGAACTAACCAAACCCGCTTGCCTTCTTTAATTTGACTTTAATTTCGGAATCTCCCTGCAACTTATTTTACTCCTCTCACCACCAGGCTGGTACCTTCATTTCCCATTTTTTTAAAAAAATGTATTTTAATTCCAGTCTAGTTAATATACAGTGTTCTATTAGTTTTGGGTGTACAGTATAGTGCTGCAGCACTTCCGTACAACACCCACTGCTCATCCCAGGGCACTCCTCAATCCCCGTCACCTATTTCACCCATCTCCCCACCCCTGCCCCCCACTTTCTGGTAACCATCAGTTTGTTCATCTATAGTTTCTTGGTTGGACTCTCTCCTTTTTTCTCCCTCTGCTTGTTTTGTTTTTAAAATTCCACATATGAGTGAAATCATATAATATTTGTCTTTCTCTGAGTTATTTTGCTTAGCACTCCACTCTAGCTCCATTGATGTCATTGCAAATGGCAAGATTTCATTCTTTTCATGGCTGAATAACATTATATATTATATATATGCATACACACGTCTTCTTTATCCATTTGTCTATCAATGGACACTTGGGCTGTTTCCATAATTTGGCTATTGTAAGTAATGCTGCTGTAAACATCAGGGTGCATGTATCCCTTTAAATTAGTGGTTTTGTATTTTTTGGATAAATACCCAGTAATGCAATTGCTGGGTCATAGGGTAGCTCTATTTTTAACTTTTTGGGGAACCTCCACACTGTTTTCCACAGTGGTTGCAGCAGTTTGCATCCTCACCAACAGTGCAACAGGGTTCCTTTTTCTCCACATCCTTGCCAACACCTGTCGTTTCTTGTGTTGTTGATTTTAGCCATTTAGCCATTCTGATTTTCGCCATTCTGTGGTGATATCTCATTGCAGTTTTGATTTGCATGCATGTCCCTGGTGATCAGTGATTTTGAGTATCTTTTCATTTGTCTGTTGGCTAGCTGGATTTTTTTCCTTTGGAGAAATGTCTGTTCATGTCTTCTGCCCATTTTTTACTTTCATTATCTGGGGGGTTTTTTGGTGTTAAGTGTATAAGTTCTTTATATATTTTGGATACTAGCCCTTTATCTGATATGTCATTTGCAAATATTTTCTCCCACTTTGCAGGTTGCCTTTTAGTTTTGTTGGTGGTTTCCTTCACTGTGCAGAAGCTTTTTATTATGATGTAGCCCTAATAGTTTATTTTTGCTTTTGTTTCCCTTGCCTCAGGAGACCTGTCAAGAAAAATGTTGCCAGGGCCAATGTCAGAGACATTGTGCTCTCTTCTAGGATTTTTATGGTTTCAGATCTCACATTTAGATCTTTAATCCATTTGAGTTTATTTTTGCATATGGTACAAGAAAGTGGTCTAGTTTCATCCATTGCGTGTTGCTGTCTAGTTTTCCCAGCTCTGTTTATTTAATAGAGTTTTTCCCATTGAATATTCTTTCCTACTTTGTTGAAGATTAATTGACCATATAATTATGGGTTTATTTCTGGGTTTTCTGTTCTGTTGCATTGATCTTTGTGTCTATTTTTGTGCCAGTACCATGCTGCTCTGACTACTACAACTTTGTAATGTAACTTGAAGTCTGGAATTATGATGCCTCCAACTTTGCTCTTCTTTTTAAAAATAGCTTTGGCTATTCGGGGTCTTTTGTGGTTCCGTATAAATTGTGGGATAATTTGTTCCAGTTCTGTGAAAAATGTTCTTTGTATTTTGGTAGGGATCGCCTTAAATCTGTAGGTTGCCTCGGGTAGTATAGACATTTTAACAATATTTGTTCTTCTGATCCTTGAGCATGGATTGTGTTTCCATTTCTTTGTGTCATCTTCGATTTCTTTCATCAGTGTTTTATAGTTTTCAGAGTAGGTTTTTGACCTCTTTGATTAAGTTTATTCCTATGTATCTTATTATTTTGGGTACAACTGTAAATAGGATTGTTTTCTTAATTTCTCTGTTTGTTGCTTCATGATTTGTGTACAGAAATGCAACAGATTTCTGCACTTTAGGTTTGTATCCTGCAACTTTATTGAATTCATTTGATGGGTTCCAGCAGTCTTTCGGTGGAGTCTTTAGGATTTTTTTCTAAAGACTATCATGTCATCTGCAAATAGTGAAAGTTTTGCTTCTTCTCTACTAATCTGGATGCCTGTTTTTATTGTTGTCTAATTGCTGTGGTGAGGACTTCCAGTGCTATGTAGAATAAAAGTAGTGAGAGTAGACATCATCGTCTTGTTCCTGACTTTAGAGGGAAAACTCTCAGTTTTTCCTTGTTTCCTAATTTTGTAAGTGGAGATGATAATGCTGCCTATCTGATGAGTTGTGGTAAACTTTCAGTGAGTTAGTATATGTAAAATACTTAGAACAAATCCTGGTTCATAGTCAGTACTCAGTGAAGTTTAGCTGTTACTACTAGAACAATTCTATCTTAGTACCTAACCGTACATAACCACTGCGTTCATTGGTCTTCTCTCAAGCAGTTGCTAATTCCATTTACTTATCCATGGCTCATAGGCATTTGTTTACATGGACAAAGATAAAGTCTAGGTCACATTTATCCCAAAACGTTTTGATGAGAAAGTAATATTACCTAAACTCTCCGTGTACGTATTGGGTTAAAAGTCATTACTTAATCCTCTACCTGTAAGTTCACTCTAGTTTTGGATGGGAACATTGATACAATTTTAATTATTTTTCTTAAAGATTAGTAAATACTATTTCTAAAGGATTCATTTTCATGGTGTTTTCTGAAGAGTCTTTGTTTGGAATAGAAACAGACTTGGTGAAAACTTAGTACTTGGCTGCCTGTGAATCTCCGGCTTAGCCATCACACCTCACTGAGGACACGCCATCCTGTCATTCGGTGATATGGCGAGAATTTAGAAAGTTCATGTACCACTTGCAGAACAAAGAGAAATGTAAGCCCTGTGATCAGCAGTTAGCAAGCAAAGGAGAACAAGTGTGTTGTCAGAGAGATAAAAAGGCCATTTTGTCCTAAGGACCATTAATAATTTAGTTTTGTTCTAAGATTTGTCTTTGCGATTTCCATGGAAAGCTCAGGATTCTAGAAGGATGATAACAGGCTGGATCCACTCTGGGGCAATTATAAGGGAGATCAAGTATGGGTTCTTTCTTACCCCCCCTGAGGACTTCTGTTCTTTTTGACACTCCTCTGTCTTCTTTCTTTTCCCTAATCCAGTCTGACCCCCTACTGTTCTATCTAGACCCCAAACTCTAACACTACCGTCTGGCTGTCCAGGACCTCTCATGATATATCGTGCATTCTCTGACCACTGCCCACTTTCTCCCCACTATGCCTTCCCCCATCAACTGTCCACATTGAAAGGCACCTATACTTTCCCATCGTATTTTCTTTCCTCACATCCTTGTAAGCAATTGCTGCTCACCAGCTAAGCTAACTAAAAGAGTGAAAGGCCAATAGTGGTTTTTATACAACCTTGAAGTTTTTATTTGCTATTGGGAGTTTCCAGGCATGGCAATGCTTTAAGTAAAGGACCAATTTCTCCAGTAGTAGAGTTAAAGAGACATTCTGGGATGGCAGTTGGTGACAGATTTCCTTTATCTGTGTTATATCATCAATACATTTAATTTTATTACATCATGATCTAATTTAAATATGTATTACTCACTAGGGATGGATTTTTGTTGGTGTCTTTTGGTTTTGGTTTTATTAATTTTTATTTGATTTAATTTACATGCCATGAAATTCACCATTTAAAATATACAATTCTGTGATTTCTAAAAATATATTTACCAGGTTGTACAACCATCACCACTATCTGAGTTCAGACTGTTTTCATCATCGCAAAAGGGGAAATATTTTTGAATAGGAAAATCTTTCAATAGCATGCCTCAAAACATGCCTATTTTACTATGTAAGACTGTGCCTAGAAAAATAAGTGATTGGAACGCCCTTTAGAAGATTTAGAATTGAGTAAGAGGACTATTTAAGGCAATGACAAAATAATGTCTTCCTACAATTGGGTGGATAACACTTACTAATTGAATTGATCACATTTACAATTGAATTGATTACATTCCCGAGAACATGACAATGCATGGTTTGCAAGTATTTTGCTCTGCTAGAGACAAGAAAGCGGAAGGCATCGAGGCTGTAGGGGAGAAGATGGATCCTTTCCTTGTCAGTTTAAAATAACCAGCATTTGTTTACTTACAGGTAGGGTCACAGGAAAAGGGATTTGGGTGATTGTATTGTTTAGAATTCTCTTGTCACAGTAGTGGAAACCAACCCTAGCCAGAGGTAAAAGGGTAGATAAACAGAGACTGATTTTGAGAGAATTTATTATAAAGATACAGGCAGAGACTCGTGCCAGAGGACTGGAACTAGAACCTGCAGCAGCATAATGAACCAAGGAAGTATTTTGTACTATTTCTCATCTACTACCTTCTTTCTACTTGCTGACCAACTTTCTCTGTTTCCTAAGGCACAAGGCAAAAAACCTACCTACCGACATGTACAGGATTTTTATTGGCCTACAGCTCCAACCCCTGGTGAGGAAATTTTCCAGTTTCCAAGGGTTGAGGCTGGCCTCCTTTCTGACAGGTGTCCACAGCAGAATCAACCTGTTGGGGGTCATTTAGGTAAACTTCAGGGGTAAGAAGAGGAAGAATCAGTTCCCAGAATCAGAGAAATGTAGGGGATCAGATTTCACTGTAGTGATCTTGGTGGTCTCTTCCATCAGATTGAATAAGATTGTTTCTGTTTGAAATTCTTGCAGTTCCCGGAACACCTGGGTGGCTCAGCGGTTGAGTGTCTGCCTTCAGCCCAGGTCGTGGTCCCAGGGTCCTGGGATCAAGTCCCACGTCGGGCTCCCTGCATGGAGCCTGCTTCTCCCTCTGCCTGTGTCTCTGCCTCTCTCTGTCTCTGTGTCTCTCATGAATAAATAAATAAAATCTTAAAAAAAAATTCTTGCAGTTCACCACCCTTACCATCACCAGCCATGAGAAAAGAAATGCACCCACTACCTTGTTTGACAGTTAATTCCAGTCACACTTCCATTGTCCAGTGTCTTACGTCCAACTTGAAGAGAATGGTGGAGCTTAATTATACAGGACAGAAAAATATACCACAGGGGGTCTACCCAACCTCGCCCTTCAATGCACCGCCCCGAAGTCTGACGGGGAACTAGCACCGAGAAGATAACACAGGCTCTGTTACTGACATAGTCTCAGATATCCTCTAGAGTTTTCCATCCCCTCCTTTAAATAATGAAGAGCTATTGGGATTTGAAGCCAAATGTTTCTGTTTCCAGCTATAAGGCTGCAGAAAACAGAACAAAGCTCTTTGTAAACTGTGCAAAAAAACATTATTCCTGACGTTCTAGTAATGGTACTTAAAAATAGGCTCTGGTGGTTGTTATACTTTGCCTTAAAAAGGGTTTTAAGAAGGATTCTATGAAAAACAAATGGCCAATAAAAAATTATGAGTGCAACCTTTTGTTAATAAAACAATAAAGGAAAAATAAAGCAAAAATCATTGGTCAGTAAGTTGGCAATAAATCTAGGAAAGCAATCATCGTTCATTATTGATGCACATGTGTTGATATGGGCACTGTCAGGTTCCACGGATGGGTGAAAATCGACAAACTTTTAGAGGTAAATTTGGCTCTCTGGATCAAGTGTTTGGGGTTTTGTTTTTTTTTAAGTTTTTTTTTTTTAAAAAGGAATTTATCTCCAAACACACACACAAATATGTACAAGCATGTTCATTATGATATTGTTTCAATAACAAAGATCAAAAAGAAAGAAAAAAATTAAAATGTCAAGTAGGAGAGGATTCAGTGGTAAGTAAATTAAGACTTAGTAACACAACAGGGTACCGTGTAACTGTTCTAGATGATGCAAAGATGGGGCACCTGGGTGGCTCAGCGGTTGAGCACCTGCCTTTGGCTCAGGGCCTGATCCCGGGATTCTGGGATCGAGTCCCGCATCGGGATCCCCAGGAGGAGCCTGCGTCTCCCTCTGCCTGTGTCCCTGTGTCTGTCATGAATAAATAAATACAATCTTTAAAAAAATAAATAAATGATGCAAAGATATTCATATTGCTCCAGGACTTATATACAGAAAGTGGAAAACTCGCAAATGTTCAATAGTAAACAAGTTGATAAATGAAGTGTGGTATGCCCATAAGATGAAGTATGGAGAGAAGCTAGGAAATGATGTTAAGTGAAAAAAATAAGATTCAGTCTGTTACCCCAAATGCATATATATATATATATATATAGAGAGAGAGAGAGAGAGAGAGAGAGAGAAAACAAAACTAAGGAATTGCTCTACCATTTTAATAGTAGTTATCTCCCACGCATTGAATTATATAACTTTTTATTTTATTTATTTAATTTATTTATTTATTTATTTATTTTTTCAAGCGCACGAGGGTTTATTAGCAAGCTCGAGCTTGGGTCCAAGTATACCCAACACAGTGGAGCAGGGACTTGGACCGAATTATATAACTTTTTAAACTCACTTTTAATACTTTCTGGATTTCCTATGTAGATCCTTTTGTATATAGATCATATGTATTGGCTTAATAAATAAAAAAATAATAAATACATTAAAATGGAAGTGCTATTCCGCTGCCTCTAAGCGTAGGGCACTGCCCGTGATAGCACCACTGATGGTATCTTTTAGAAACTATCAAAGATGATCTCCCAGCCCTCCCTCCTGAGTGAAAGCTGAGCTCTGAGGTCTCTTCATTCCTGCTTCCCTTACTCGTTCCCCTGGGAACCACAGAGACTTGGTGTCTAGATGCAATCCAGCTTTGTACCGCCACACCTGGTTTCTACCCTGTGCTTCATGTTCGTATAATATTGGCAATGTATTAAGTACTTACAGAATGTCAGGCACTTGCTTTCACAGGCATTAACTCACATACCTTTTTTTAGAGATTTATTTATTCATTTGAGAGAGTGAGAGTGGGCGTGCAACCAAGGGGAGGAGCAGAGGCAGAGAAGCACAAGTAGACTCTCCCCGCTAAGCAGGGAGCTCGGGCGTGGGGCTTGGTCTCATGACCCTGAGGTCACCACCTGAGCCAAATCACGAGTTGGATGCCTTGCTAACTGAGCCCCCCAGGTGCCCTGTCTCATGTACTTTTTGCAATAACACTATGGGATGGCTATTTCTAAAGGGGAAATTAGAGCTCCAAAGGATCGAGTGATTTCCCTAAGGTCCTATAATGAGAGGGTGATAGGACCAGATTTCGAATCCACATCTGCTGTGACTTCAAAAACAGCGTGTCACTCTCGACGACCTGGCCTGTCCCTGCCACTTGACCTCGGCTCGCACGTCTTGCAGACCCTGCACCCTCACCTCCCTGCCCCCCACTTCAGCCTTACATTTAGCCACAACCTAACTGGAGTTGCCAATCTTGTGCTTGATCAGCAATTACCAATTCTCTTTTGAGGCCAAACTACCTGAAGTTTTTCTCTGCTCCTGCTTTTCATTTACCCCAGTTCATCATCCACGTCGCCTCCACCACACCTGAGCAGCCAGCTGAGCAGCTCCTTCTGGTTCTTTCTGTTAACCTTTTGGGGACCACCATGCTCATCTATCTTTCCTACCCCTTACTTTCCTTTGACTGTTTCTTCTTAAAGGATTTTTTTTTTTTGCACCTAACATGATGCTATGCATATATAATACATGTCCCTTCAATGCTTTTTTGATTAGGAAGCCTGGGTGGCTCAGTGGGTTCAGCTCTTGGTTTCAGCTCAGGTCCTGAGCTCAGGGTTGTGAAATCAAGCCCCACATCAGGCTCTGTGCTTAGTGCAGAGTCTACTTAACACTTTCTCCATATCTGTCTTCCCCTCTCCCCAGTGCTCTTTCTTTCTTGAATATAAATAAATAAATAAATAAATAAGTAAATAAAATCTTTTAAAAAAATTACTTCTTCAATTAAATTCAATCTTGTTTGCCTAACGATCATCATTCCATTATTTTGCTGTCTCTTGGAGTTGTTCTTTCCCTTTACTAACCACCATCTCTTTTTAGCAATACACTCTGTCTTCACATCTTCACTAAAATTTTCCTTTCTCACAGTTTCTGGGTGCCTCAGGTGGCTAGACGTCTGACTTTTGATTTCAGCTCAGGGCATGTTTTCAGCCCCTCATTGGGCTCTGAGTTCAGCAAGCAACCTGCTTGAGATTCTCTCTCTCCCTCGCCTTTTGCACCTTGCCCCACCCTCTCTCTCTAAAATAAATAAATAAATAAAGATTTTAAAAAATTACCCTTTTTAAAAAAAAAATATTTTACTTATTTATCCATGAGAGATACAGAGAGAGAAAGAGAGGCAGAGACACAGGCAAAGGGAGAGCAGGCTCCATGCAGGGAGCCAGACTTGGGACTTGATCCCAGGTCTCCAGGATCAGGCCCTGGGCTGAAGGTGGCACTAGACTGCTGAGCTATCTGGCCTGCCCAAAACTGCCCTTTCTTATCCTCTATGGTTTCCTGATTATCAAATAAAAAGGTTTGTTTATTTATTTACTTATTTATTTATTTATTTATTTATTTATTTATTTATTGGTATGTTCTTGTCCTTTTTGATCATTTTGCTACATTTAACAGCACTTCTATCTTTCTGCTCTACCTTGGCCTAAGATCGGAGATACTATTATTTTCACCTTTCTTCTCCTCTTTCTCCTTCACAAACATTTCCCCTGTTCTTTTGTGATGGGCTCTCTCTTAAAAATGGGCTTTGGCTTTGCTGCCTTTTATAATCACATTTAGAATACTGTAGTTCCAACACCCTGCCATTCTCCAACCATCTTTTTGTAGCCGTATGAGTGCTTTTAAGCCTAGAATTGCCTCCATTCAATAAGAAGTCAGCAAAAGCAAGGAGGATGCGTGCTGGACAACCGAAGCTTACCAGGCATAGTCCACGAGGCTGTATTTGCAAACTTGCAGATCTTATGGGGTAGATTAGTGATTCCTCTTTCCTCTTCCTACGTTGGCTGATGCTCTGCTTTGCTGAGACCTTTACTATCTCCTTGATTTCTCCCGCCTGGCTGGAGTTCCCCTTCCGGCTGCTTCTGGGTAGACCTCCCCAGTGTTTTTCATGCAAGGGCAATTCTCAATTCTCCTCATTGTCATGATCACCAACTAAAGAAATGGCTTTCAGATATAAAGTTCTAGCAGTCGCTTCTTACTTGTCTCCAGGTTTATACCACCGACTCCTCATAAGAAGTTCCACTTGATCATTGACACCTGAAGTCTTACGTATCAGCAGCTGGCTGGGTCACCTTTAGCCGCCCCCCAGCATTCCGGCGGTTACTGGCCCTGCTACCAGTCTGGCACACTTGATAGGAGCTGTTGGCAGGTAGCTTCTGATTCCTTCTTCACCCACGGTCCGACTGGTTCTTTCCAGGGTCTTGAGAACCTTCCAGTGCTTGCTACTTCTGATGTTCACCATCTTTTCCGTCCAGCCCCACTCCCCTTCATCCCAATACGCTCATTTTCCATTTCTGCTGATGCTGAATTCTTCAAATAGCCTCCCTTCAGCACAGTTTTCATCATGGCGTTTCCCTTTTCAGAGCTCTGCAGTGGCATTTGGTGGGCCCAATCCTCGCAGATACAAAACCCTGCAGCCAAATCGAGACTGCTCATTCACTTCCTCTTCTACGAGCTTCCCCAAGCTTATTTCATGTTCTTTCTTGTTTCGGTTCTGCTCCATCCTAAACCATCTACTTGCCTTCGCTCGTACTACCACACAAATATTGATTTTAGGAAAGATCAAGCCCATGCATGATCTCTGCCCGAGTGATCCTGGCGGGCAACCCCGGAGTCGGCCGTCACAGATCCGCGTCCCGGCTGTGCCATTCGCTAAGGTCATCTTGGTTGGAGCTACCCCCTTAAGCGCATAAGATAAGATCAACAGTACCAGTGTTAGATTTGTTGTGACAACCCCCCACCCCCACCCAAAGTAATGCATGTGAGAAAGTGTTTTTTAAACTGCTAGGCAATGTGCAAGAATAAGGAGAGCTGGGGGACATGGACACCGAAGTACCCAGAGAGCTGCTGGGGGCTCCCCTTTCATGTGATCTGACTTCCACTGGAGAAGCATATATCAACCAATTGTCTAATCTAAAAATTAAAAGCAAACTCTTGAATAAAAACATCTGACTTGCAGATGTCACTCTGCTTGGTCCCTGCCTTTTACTTGAGAATCTGTTCTTTGCTCAGCATCTTGGTTCATCATGACAAGTAAATCTTGGCTTCTTAAGCGTTGGCAAGCAAAACTCTCGTCTCTGAGGATATTTAAATCTTTCTTGGCTCATGATCATTTCCTCTTGGGTGTTGAAACGAAATGATGCCTTCCAGCCTTTCTGAAATAGAGCTGTAAGAGAGACTCGTGATGCTCTCATTTTGACAAAATGGTCTTCATAAATCACAGATGTAATGGGCTGTGGTCATACTTAAGAGCTCTTCAAGACCTCTCGAATCTCCGGCTTTAGGTTTAGAGTCTAACTATTTGGCTTGTTTTTCCACCTCTTTCTTTTCTTTCTTAGTGTCAATTAACTGAGGATACTTCCCTGATTTTTTTTTTCCTCTGTTATTTTCCCAGTGCTTGCATTTTTTCCTGGTAGTTTTGACAGACCATCTGTCAAAATTTTGCTGGTTTCACAGCAGTTTCATGCTGTTTCTCTCTCTCTCTCTCTCTCTCTCTCTCTTTTTAAATTGCACAAATAATACACAAATAAATTCTCATTGCAAATGGTTTGAACAATACATAAGTTTATAGAGTAACATATTCAGGTTCCTATTCGCCTCAATCCCATTCCTCATTCCCTCCCTAGAGGTAACCACCACTATTATATTTTGATGGATATCTGTATTAGTCATGGTTCTCCAGAGAAACAGAACTGATAGGATAGATGTAGATATAGATATAAGAGATTTATTATAGGAATTGGTTCACACGGTTAGGGAGGCCAAGATGTCCCACAATCTGCCATCTGCAAGCTGGAGAACCAAAAAGCTGGTGGTATAATTCAGTCCAAGTCTAAAGGTCTAAGAACGGGGAGTGAGGACCAATGGCATAATTGCCAGTCTGAGTCCAGAACCCCAAGAACCAGGACCATTGATGTCTGAGGGCAGGAGAAGATGAATGTCTCAGCCTAAGCAGAGAGGCCAAATTTACCCTTCTTCTACCTGTGTGTTGTATTTACATCCTTTCTGAGTTGGATGATGCCCGCCTGCCCTGGTGAGGGTGATTGATCTGCTTCACTCAGCCTACTGAGTAAATGCTCATTGCCTCCAGAGACACCCTCACAGGCACATCCAGAAATAATGTTTTCCCAGCTCTCTGGGCATGCCTTAGCCCCATCCAGTTGATGCACAAAATTCATCATGACAGTATCCTTCATTTGTCTTTCTATACATGTATATACATCATGGACATACATGTTATGTAAAAATGTACAGAATGTATATCATGAAATACATACTATTTAAAAAATATTTTTAAAGTATTTTTTACATAATGCATCTATGATGTACTTTTTAAAAATTTAATAATCTTAAAGAAATTTTCATATCAGTACACGGGTATTTACCTCATTCTTCTAATAGTTGCACAGTGTTCTATATGTGAATAGGCCATTATTCCTTTGTGTATTGAGCCTCATCGGCTTTTGAGTATTGTACAATGCAGAAAACTGTCCCAATAAAAATCCCTGAACCTACATACATTTAAGCATACATATCTGTAGAATAAATTCCTAGAAGCAGAAGTGGGAGATTGATAAATTAGAATGTAAACTTGATCGTCATCAGGGATTTTTTAAAAATACATATTTTGTTCAATACTGAACTCTGAGAGTCTAAATTACAGTGTAGCATATAGTAAACACTACAAAAACACCTGTTGAGTTGAAATAGAATCTGCATTCTTAATATAATGAGAGTCATCGTATTAAGAAATTAGGGAGAAAATCATTGTTACCTTCGCAAATGGTGAAAAAGCATTCATAAAATGTAACACACATTTCTGATTTCAAGGCAAGTAGTAAAACAAAACCTTAATATAGTGGGAATAAGAGAAAACTTCTTAGTTTGATAAAAAGAATATATCAGAAAGCCATAACCAATACCATATTTCATGACGAAATAGAAGTATTCTTGTTAAGGTCAGAAACCAAAGTGGAGGGGCACCCGGGTGGCTCAGTTGGTTAAGGGTTTGCCTTCAGCTCAGGTCACGATCCTGGAGTCCTGGGATCAAACCCCAGCGCAGGCTCCTTGCTCAGACGGGAGCATACTTGCCCCTCCTCCTGCTCCTTCTCTCTCGCTCACTCTCTTTCAAATAAAATAAATAAAATCTTTTAAAAAAATGAACCAAAGTGGGCCCTGGTAAGCACTTGCACCATTCAACATTGTATTAGATAGTCCAGACAATTCAATAATGCACGAAATTAGGTGGGATTATTAGAAAGGAAGAGATAAACCTGTTATTTTCCAGAAAGATGATTGTCTCCTTGGACGATTCAAAAGAGAAATCAACTTTAAAACAATTAGAACCAATTAGATTGTTTAGTAAGATAAGCAGAGACCAGACACAAATCCAAGAACCAACGTTGTTCTTATACACCATTAATAGCGAATTGAAAAGGTAAGATTGAAGAGGATCTAAGACATCTCTCTACTTGATTCCCAGCAACCACTTTCCATGGTCACAACCAAGACACCCATCTCAAGAACTATGTCCACTTCTGAAGCTTTGCTTTCAGACACTCATTCTTCACACTACTTCCTATTTTTTTCAGCTCAGTTGCTCAAGTAACCTCCACTCTTCACCCTTTTATAGGCACCCAGTCTCTGGATCGTAACACAGCCTCAAGTCTCTCTCATCCCACCTCTCTCCTTGGCTGGTCTAGAGTCCACGGCCTTGCATTTTACTGGCTCACTTGTAGACGGTCTTACCCACTTGCCGCTCTCCCCACCCTCGGCATTCACCTGCGGCGGGGAGAGAGAGTGTCGGAATAATTCTGATTGGGTTTTCTTTTGCCACCTTGGGCATTTTTGGACCACACAATCCAGGTAAACACTTACACTTTAAACTCATGTTCACAGACCTCATAGACATTTGGTGCTGCCTATCAGTCCCTCTGTGTTCCCTACTGGCCATGTTTCCACTCCTTGAGATGATTCGGTTGTATCTCCTACTCCGTGTTCAAACTTTCTGCACTCCTTCCTGGTTATTCATTCTTTTTTTTTTTTTAAAGGTTTTATTTATTCACTTGAGAGAGAGAGAGAGAGACAGAGCGAGCATAAGCAGGGCAGGCAGACAGAGAGAGGGAGGAGCAGTCTCCTGGCTGAGCTGGGAGCCCGATGTGGGGCTCGATCCCTGGACCCTAGGAGGTGACCTGAGCTGAAGGCAGATGCTCAGCCATCTGAGCCACCCAGGCGCCCCACCTGGGTACTCATTCTTGAGACGATGCTCTCCCTGGCACTTCATTGTGAAAATAAATTCATTGAGAAAATAGAAACCATCAGATTTCAAGCTTTTCATCTTTATGACACCTAAACTACAAACCTGCCTATTTGGACTTACATTTTTTTTTCTTCCATCTGGTTCCAATGGAGTAAAACTCTCTCCCTCTATCATAAAAAAAAAAAAAAAATTGACATGTGTGGTATAATAAAACTGAGTAAGTTGATACTTCTTAGTTGTGAGATTATCTATGCTTCTAATTGAAACGGAAACTATCCTTTCCTTTCCTTTTCTTTTTCTTTAAAAAATGTTTAGTGTAATAGGGTTACTTGAATTATTTATTTCTGTGGCGATTAGATAATTCTCATTGACTGCAGTATTGAGTATAGGCATGGAACGTTTTAATCCTTTGAGAACTTGGATATATCGCAATAAAATTAAAAAAAAAGATGTATTATTTATTTATTTGAGAGAGAGAGCAAGCAGCGGAAGGGTTAGAAGGAGGGAAACTAAGTAGATTCCCCATTGAGTGCAGAGTCTAGGGGGGCAGCTGGATCCCACAAACCTGACATCATGACCTGAGCTGCAATCAAGGGTTGGACACTCAGCTGACCGAGCCACCCAGGTGCCTTGCAGTAAAACTTTTCATAGTTATAATTTAATGGGTTAAAAAAAGTCCTTGTCCTATAGTTCTCTGTAGATGGGCCAAGTGTCTGGGAATTGCATGTAATGTTATTGGGAGACTATCTAGACATAATTTGACTATGGAAACATGATATAATTCAATTGGGCTTTGTCTTTTACAGATTGGTTTTTATGGAATATAGCAGAATCAACAAGAAATAAAACAGAAGTTGTTCAAAATAAACTCTAGGGACGCCTGGGGGCTCAGCGGTTGAGCATCTGCCTTCGGCCCAGGGCGTCACCCCGGGTCCTGGGATCGAGACCCACATCGGGCTCCCTGCGTGGAGCCTGCTCCTCCCTCTGCCTGGGTCTCTGCCTCTCTCTCTCTCTGTGTCTTATGAATAAATAAATCTCTAATAAATAAATAAATAAACTTTCTAGGAAGAGAATTTTGTATTCCATTTAATGTAATTTTCCAATGATTCTAGCTATAATTTAGTTTTGTTTTCAGATTATCTTTTGCCTGGTTTGGATCTCTGGGGTTGAACAACACTGAGATAACAGTTATGTGTCCAAGGACTTCTGAAATTGGAATTCGGCTCTAAGACAGCCTTAAAATACAGGAATATGCAAACAAACAAACAAACAATGGTATGAGCATAGGAAAAAAAAAAGGAAAATTCAATTCAAAAGGAGAAAGTTAGAAAAGCATTACCAAAGAACAAACTTGGACAACTAATAACTTGCCCATTGGATATTATTATCTTCAATGAAGTGTCCACTGATTCAGCTAATCAGACTGGGTCAGATTTGTGGTTGTGTTCCTGAGGGAGGATGGGATTTCTTGATCTATTGAAGAGAGTTGGGGTTTCTGGTGATACTGAGAAGGGACAGAGAGAGCTCTTGCATACATTGGAGGCAATTCCAGATACCTGGGTTGAGAATCCAGAAAAGAAATGAGAATTCAAAGAATTTGACATTTTATGGGACAACACAATAATTAAGACACAGAGTTCAATGTGACAAGCTACACTATGGCGTGTTGAGGTTAATGTAAAACAGAAAAACTTCATTAACTGAAGTGGAAAAATAAGCTCTCCTAACAGGCCATACAGAAGGGACTTAATTTAACTAGAGATAAAGTGAAAACATTAACACGAATCCATTGTTCGTTTTAAGGGATCATTGCTGTTATTTTAGAGAGTGTCTCCTCTGATGTCATCCTACCTCCTTGCAACAGTCATGTAAGACAATCATTAGATGTCTAGATTCATTTTTATGCGCGATTTTGTCTTTTTTATCCTCTAATGTTGTTTTCTGTTTAAAAGAACCAGAGCTTTTCAAAATCTGATCCAGTGTCCTGGGGCGGAAAAAACTCAAGGCGAGCCTAGAACTTTTTTTTTTTCCCCAGAAAGCAGATAGTTTCAGAGGCATCTGGGTGTTAAATAGATAAAGAGGCCAGCCCGAAGAGAGGACTTTTAGAGACACCTGGAGGAGCAAGGACGGAAGCAACCATTGCATCAGTTACTATGGTTTTAAATACCACCTTGTTCTTAAAGATTTTGAATTCTTACATTTATTTTATGTTTTGATCTTCAGCTCAGGCATTCTGGAATTACCTCCAAGAGATGCAGGTCCAGGGGAGCCTTCCTCAGGGGAAAAAAATCCCACAAATCCAACTGTCAGTATGATGAGCAGAATCAATAGACAATTGAAGATAATAATATGAGATAAGCAAATCATTGTTCCCAAGGTTTTACTTTTAAAACAATGCTTCTCTAACCTTCTCCTTTTAAAGTGATTTTTCCTTATAAATATGCGACTATTTGCATATTCATCTATTTTAAGGCAGGTTTAAGACTGAATTCCAATTTCATAAGCCAAGTTTGGTAGAGGAATCTCGACGCTCTGTTGATAGTTAAAAAGATGAAGGTAACGCAAAGCATACCAAAAGATCACTGTAGTACAGTCGTATCGCCAATATTGTCTATAAAAAATGCTGAGGATTGAGCCATTCAGATCATGTAAGTTTTGTTTCATTTTTAAAGATTTTATTTATTTATTCATGAGAGACAGAGAGAGAGAGAGAGAGAGAGGCAGAGACACAGGCAGAGGGAGAAGAAGGCTCCCTGCGGGAGCCCTATGTGGGACTCGATCCCAGGACCTTGGGGTCATGACCTGGACCAGAGGCAGACGCTCAACCACTGAGCCCCCCAGACCTCCCAATAAAATATATTCTTAAAACCAGTGTAAGTTAACCACCATCATGGATTTTAGAAAGTATATGTTTTCCTCCAAGTTATTCGTGGCCTTTGATTCACCTGATTAACGTCCCAAGGCCTGGGCCCCTGCGTACAGATTCGCGGTCTAAGGCAGATTTTTGAAAGCGCAGGTGAAGCGTGAATTTCAGCGCAATTAGTCGGCTCTGAAGAAATGCAAGCCAGGCATAATTGCTCCAGTTCTCTGGTCTCTGGCTAGATGTCTTGCATAAAAAATAATAACAGAAGGCAATTAAACACATGAACAGACTGAGTAAAATTGTGGTGTGCTCACCCTGGAAGAGAACACACCTAAATGCCGTTCTCGTGATGGTACCGTTCCACAACGTGTCGGCTCCCAAAAGGTGTTGCAGATGTGTGTCTTGAGGAAAACTGCTTGAATTTCATAAACATACATGAATTATCTGGGTATATAAAAATTCCGACAAGACAGTCATGAAATTGAAGCACCTTTTCATTCTTCTCTTTCTCCTAATTAGGATATTTTTCCTTTTGTGTTATTCTTGGTTGTCATTCAGGTAAACTCAACCGAGATTTTGCTGTTTCTAATCATTACATAAGCAATTCACTTGGTTTTATTTATTTTTTTAAGGTTTATTTCTATTTATTTGAGACAGAGAGCTCGTGTGCCTGTGGGTCATGCAGCAGGGAGGGGCAGAGGGAGAGGGAGGGAGTGTCTCAAGCAGACTCTCCACTGAGCACAGAGTCCCACACAGGCCTCGGTCTCACAACCCTGAGCTGAAACCAAGAGTCAGTCGCCAACCGTACCACCCAGGCACCCCCAACTTGGCTTTAAAAGCCAGGCAAATAAGAGTTGTAGACCAGTCTCACGTTCATGTATATATTTTTAAAATTTTATTTGAATTCAATTAATTAACATATAATGTGTTATCAGTTTCAGAGGTAGAGGCCAGTGATTCATCAGTATTTTTTTTTAAGATTTTATTTATTTATTCATGACAGACAGAGAGCGAGAGAGAGAGAGAGGCAGTGGGGATGCAAACTGGTGCAGCCACTGTGGAAAACAGGATGGAGGCTCCTCAAGAAGTTAAAAATGGAGCTACCCTAAGACCCAGCAATTGCACTGCTGAGGATATACCCCAAAGATACAGATGCAGTGAAAGACCGAGACACCTGCACCCCAATGTTTATAACAGCCATGTCCACAATAGCCAAACTATGGAAGGAGCCTTGATGCCCATTGACAGATGAATGGATAAAGAAGATGTGGATATATATCTATATCTATATCTATATCTATATCTATATCTATATCTATATCTGGAATATATATGAAATATATATATAATGGAATACTACTCAGCCTTTTGATGCCTTTTGTTGTTGTTGTTGTTGTTGTTGTTGTTGTTTCCTTTCCTGTGCAAACAAAAGCTTTTAATCTTGATGAATCTTTGTTTCTCTTGCCTTTGGAGATGTGTCTAGCAAGAAGTTTCTGTGGCAAGGTCAAACAGGTTGCTAGCTGTGTTCTCTGGATTTTGGTGGATTCCAGTCTCACAGCTAGGTCTTTCATCCATTTGAGTTTGTTTTTGTGTCTGGTGTAAGGAAATGCTCCAGTTTCATTCTTCTGCATGTGGCGGTCCAGTTTTCCCAACACCATTTATTGAAGAGACTGTCTTTTTTCCATCGATTTCCTTTCCTACTTTGTCAAAGATCAGTTGACCATAGAGTTGAGGGCCCATTTCTGAGTTGATTTATGTGTCTGTTTTTGTGCCAGGACCATACTGTCTTGATGATTATAGCTTTGTAATAGAGCTTAAAGTCAGGTTCATGTATATTTTAACAACAAAGTACCTGAACTCTAGCTTGTGTGAAAGTTAAGAGGCTCGGGATGTTGAAGGCTCAGAAGGACACAGACCAAGTCCAAGTATGGTTGGATAACGGGGCAGAAGCCAGACAGCTATGCTTTCCAATGTATCCACGAACTCTACGTCTGCGTACCCCAGCCCACCTAGCTCTGTGCATATTCATTTCTTGACCCACCTAGACTCTTTTGAAATTTGTTTCTCTTAAAATGTAAGAATGGTGACTAAATTTCTTACTTTTCCAGTACATCTGTAAAATGGGACTAAAGACAAATACAATGAATGGAACATATTTCTAATCTTTCGGCTCCTACGAGGAAGACTCGCACATAATTATGTGTTACATATTTCAATTTTAAATGCTGTAAACAGGCAAGTCTATCATTTTATATTTTGATACAAAATTAAAATACACTTACATATGCCCACCACTGGTCTACTTTATATGGGTTTCCTTTTATAAAACTGCTTTATTGAACTGGTATAAATTGTCAACACACCAATAAAGATCCTAAAACCCATGTTTTACTTGGGTCATTCGTAGGGTAACCATGTGCTTCAGTGGGACTATCAAGACTGAAATAAATCTAGTCTCTAAAAAGTAGTGGATTCTCTGTATGTTTACGACAGCTCTTTCCAGACAACATATAGAGAAATTAAGAGGTAAGAATAGTAAGGGGGTAATGAGGTGTTCTACGTTTGGAAATACAATTCTTTTTTCTTTCAAAATAGAGTTTTGAGAGAGTGTATTGTTTCAGAAAGTGAACAAAGACCAACTGGAATTTGAAGAGCTGCTATGAAGAGATTACCTAGAGTTGCTTCATTTGCCAAGTTGATGTGATTTCTCTCTCTTGGGCTCGTTTCATCCCAATTCTTTACTTTTTCTTTTTGGCAAAAGTAGATTTTCTTCTTCAGTCACTAAAACACTCAGTCCTTATTTTGAACTATCAGAGATTTGCTTCATAGGGATAATAATTCAAACATTTTTATGAAAACTTTTTTGATAGGCAATGTTGCCCAAATACATGATTAAAACCAGGTATTTTCAATGGATAAAACATATTTTTTTATGATGTAAACAGTTGACATTTCTACTCCCTGGATTCTGAGCAAGTAAAAACATATTGGGAATGCCTAGACTTAAGCATGTGTAGTTATTAATGATTAGCATATTTATGGTAACCATCACTCCATTTACAGAGATCTAGGTTTTACCACCCATTTGTATCATGATGCAAATCCATCAGCTCTAACCAGCCTGTCTAAGGCAGACTCAGAACCATTGGAAATTGAATTTGGCCAACCTAAGTCTTAAAAAGTACTGTTTTTCTAAAAAATCTAGGCTACTTAATGGTTTTCTTAATGACCCTATGGTCACTAAATCTGCATCTTTTTACTGCAACTCATCTAAAGCTGTTTGTTAGAGGTGGTTATAGTTTCTCTGAGGATTTAAAATGAGATTAAACACCTCTGACTTCTTTTAACACCACTGCATCCTCCTTTTCCTCCCCAGGCTCACCATCACACTCCATTTCATATTTGCTTAACATTTATGATATGCCAAGAACTATAAAAAAGACAAAATTTCTTCCCTTGAGATAGCAACTTAAAGTATCACCTTACTTTTATTGTGAGTGTTGGGGGAGCATTTTCCCCCATCACTTGTATATGTATTAGCAGGAAATATAGGCACTGGTACCCTTTGAGCATGGGAAATTTTTATTTTATTTATTTATTCATGAGAGACACGGAGAGAGGCAGAGACACAGGCAGAGGGAGAAGCAGGCTCCATGCAGGGAGCCTGACGTGGGACTCGAGCCTGGGTCTCTAGGATCACGCCCTGGGCCAAAGGCGGATGCTCAACCACTGAGCCACCTGGGCGTCCCAGGAAATTTTATGCAAATGTTAGACAAACTGATTGCTGAACTTGAACCTGGTAAGACAAATAGGCAAAAATGCAGCAAGGGAGAGTGACGGGACCATGGAAAAGGGCGGAAGCAGGACAAACAATCAATGTCCAAGAAGATCAAAAAGAAAAAAACCAACCCTTAATAGCTGGGCGCTGGCCTGGTACTGCCAACTGGGCCTTAGAGTCGATGGCACCCACAGCCAGGCCAAGATGTTTTCCTGTTGAGTATAAACAATGTCTTAGAGCACCGGTGTTGGGCGAGGTCACTCTGTCTTAGCAATGAAGTGACACTAAAACAAGACCACTGTGTAGTTTGGTCTGACCTTAATAAAAAGCAAGGTCACTGTGAAATCATAAAAACGATCAAATGTCCTCTTTCCCAACAGAGTGACTCCTGGTTCTTTACCAATTGCAGCTTGAGCCTCTCTTCACTTGTCCTGTCTTCTAGATAAAAATGATTGAGATACCCAGTTGCGGAATTGGGTATCTCAACAGCACCCAATCCATGACAAATGCTTGCTTTTTTGGACTCTCCCCCAAAATGTCTAACACAAGCCAAATTCCCATAGGAAGCTCCTTCTGACTCTTTCTCACCGTGATGCCCCCCCCCCCACCTTTCTACCATGATGTGTGGTCTCCGTGGTTGCAATGAGCCCAGCCAATAAACCTAATTTGTTTGACTGACTTATGTGTTACTTGTCATCTTTGGCTGCAGTGCCTCGACAAGAGGCAGGCCCAGACTTAGAACTGCTATATATTTTCTTTTTTTTCCAGCTGTCAGAATCTTCTGAGCCTGCTTTTAAAATGGAGATGCCTGGATTCAGTCCTCGATCACCTGAACCTCTTCAGAGGCCCGGGATCTGCACTTTAATAAGCTTCCCAAGGGTGACTCTTACGTGCATGTAAATAACTGCTTGATTTGTTTTCCACGTGTGCTGAAGAAATGTCTATCCGAGGGAAGCCAGTGTGAGATTTTGCACCTGATATAAATCTGTATCCACTTTGTTGGGAGGTTACCTCCAAAACGTAGCCAAGTTTAAAAACACATTTTAGTAAATATAGTCCATCCCCATTTTTACAGATTCTGTATGTGTGAACTCACCTACTTGCTAAAATTTGTTTGTAATCCCCAAATCAATATGCTCGGTACTCTCATGGTCATGCGCGGGTATGTGCAGAACCCGGAGAATTTGGGGTAGCCTGATGCACGTGCTCCCAGCTGAGGATGAAGAAGTCACCTCTGCCTCGTTTTCGCTCTCACAGAGGACAGGAGGGTGGAGAAGGTAGGGGGAGGGCAGGGCAGAAGCACCTGCTCTGGGGCCAGCTGGCTGCTGTTTGATCCCAATTCTGGCATCTGTTAGGAAGGTGGCCTCAGGCAAGTGGCTCAGCCCTTGTGAACCTTCTGCTCATGCACTCTCTTTCTCTTTGTTATGGCAAAATAGGCATCACATAAAATTTACTGTTTCAGCCATTCAGTGGTATCAGGTGCATTCACGATGTTCTGCAGCCATGACCACTATCCATTTCCGGAACTTTTTCATCCCAAACAGAAGCTCCGTACCCATTAAGCAACAACACTCCATCCCCTTCTGGTCCCAGCCCCTGGAACCCTCTATTCTTCTTTCTGTTTCTAGGAACTTGTCTATTCTAAGCGGGATTATAAGATAGTTGTCCTTTTGGCCAAATTTGTGTCTGGGTTATTTCACTTAGCCCAATATTTTCAAGTTTTAACCATGTCGTAGCATGCATCAGAGTTTCATGCCTTGGTATAGGTGAGTAATATTCCATTGTAGGTATGTACCACATTTTGTTCATCCATTCACATGGACATTTGGATTATTTCCATTTTTTAAAAGATTTTATTTATTTATTCATGAGACACAGAGAGAGAGAGAGAGAGAGAGAGGCAGACACAGGCAGAGGGAGGAGCAGGCTCCATGCAGGGAGCCCAACGCAGGACTCGATCCCGGGACTCCAGGATCACCTCCTGGGCCAAAGGCAGCGCTAAACTGCTGAGCCACCCAGGCTGCCCTATTTCCATCATTTGCATAATGTGACACTACTATGAACATTCGTTCACACGTATGTGTTTGAGTCCCTGTTTTCAA
Organism: Canis lupus dingo; assembly: GCF_003254725.2. Classification (NCBI taxonomy): domain Eukaryota; kingdom Metazoa; phylum Chordata; class Mammalia; order Carnivora; family Canidae; genus Canis; species Canis lupus. The sequence goes on from NC_064257.1 coordinate 61,280,090, forward strand.
TTCTTTGGGGTATTTATCTAGAATTGTTAAGTTACATAGCACTTTTGGTGAGGGATGGAAGCAGAAAAATGTTCACTTTCAGGCCAGAAGGCTGACCTATATAGGCTGCATAGTTCTGATAAGAATCAAATATGTGTTGGTTGCCACCACTCCACTCTCCTTTTTTTTTTTTTTTAAGATTTTACTTTACGTGATCTCTAAACCCAACGTGGGCTCAAACTCACAACCCCAAGATCAAGAGTCACATGCTCTACCAACTGAGCCAGCCAGGTGCCCCTGGTGGCCCCATCCTAAAGGGTCTCATGACAGCCTGCAAATCTCACCAATAGTTAATATCCGACTGAATGATAAGCACCAGAGAAATCTTTTAAGAAAGTCAAACCACTTGAGAGTAGTAGTTTTACAAGTAGAAATTCCGGGCACCTGGGTGGCTCAGCCGGGTAAGCACCTGCTTTTTGGCTCAGCCTCCTGGGATCGAGCCCCCGCATCAGGCTCCCTGCTCATCGGAGAGTCTGCTTCTCCCTCCCTAGGCTCACACTCTGTCTCAAATAAATAAATAACATTTTTAAAAAACAAGTAGAAATTCAAGGAAGACCATTACGATCTAATCCTCTCTGCACATCCCCTCCCGTTGAACACTAAACACATAGGCAGCAGCTTCGTACGCCGACGGTTCCGCGGTCCCTGTGCGGCTTAAAGAAGCTACTGAGTTGCATCATATTGTGTCTCAAGACTTCTTTCCCGACTGTTGCCCTCCCTGACCCCGCAACACTCCTAGGCTTGACTTTTTGAGGAACTGCCAAACTGTTCGACAGCAGTTGCAACATTTGCACAGTGGCACCCGCAGTGCACAGGGCTCCAGTTTCTCTCTACCGTTTCACCAATACTTGTGATTTTCCTTTCTAAAAAAAAAAAAAAAAAAAATGGCCATCCTAATGGGTGCAGAGTGACATTTTCTTTCTTTGTAAAATCTAAAAAATAGAATCTACCAGAATGAGTTGCTTTCAGACTTGAAGATTCTAGTTGACGTGATAGACCAGCATCCCCCTGCTTCTTGAAAGTTCACCTTATGCCGTTTCACTCTTAGGAAAGACCCACGTCGGTACCTGTCTGGCTAATGAAAGAAATGCAAAGAGGATTTCTGCTTTTACACAAGAGGCAAAAAGTGAAGACCGTGGTGAGGGTTTGTTTCGTGGATCGTGGGGCGAGTGGCCCCACCAGGCTTCTTCCCTGGGAGCCACGCTCAGCGTCCCCGCTTCCAGCTCCCACAGCTTTGAACTGCTCCTGCACATCTGTGCTTTATCTTGATTTTTTTTTCTTTGCATGCATCTGTTAGCAAGATGCGTCCTAAAGCATCAGGGAAGCTTAAAAGAGGTGCTTTTGGGGGCGTCTGGGAATCCTAAAAAATGTTCTATATAAATTAATAGTGACTGCCTCTCTGCTTTACACCATTTTGGCTTCTACCACCGTTGGCACCGTTGGCGGTGAAAGGAATGACACCGGCCCTTCCCGGGGGGTGGGGCGATGTCTTTAGGGCGCTCCCCCGGCAGGGAGACCCACGGCCCCGGGGTGCACATGCACGTGCCTGACGGAGTGCCATCGGACTGCTCCTCGGAGGGCCTGGGCCATGACCCCTGGCCGTCGGGGCGCCAGTACCTCCAGGCCTACAGCCTCTCAGGCTGCAAGAAAGGAAGCTCGGAGTTTCTGAGTCTTGCCTTTCCATTTCTCTAACTTGTGTCTTTTCAAGATCAAAAGGTCTGCAGCCGATGGAGGCGACTGTGCTCTTTGACCCAGGGTGCCAGGGCCGCCGACAGTAGCCTCCCTGGCAGCGAATGCAGCCTGTTGATTGTATGGGTGCCCCCCCCCACCTCGGGCACAGCCCCTCATGGTGCACTTTGAGGTCTGGCCTCCTGCTCTCTCCCATCGAGGCTGCACACAGGTGTGCGAGGTGCCTCTGGGAAGCCCCAGGGCACAGCAGCCAGGGCACACGTTGGCCAAGTCCTCACGTCCATCCACACCAAGCTGCGGAACAAGGAGCAGGTGACCGAGGCCCACACAGGGTTCAGGTTCCCTGGCCGCCAGCAGGTCCGCGTCTCCAAGAAGTGGGGCTTTACGAAGTTTAATGTGGACAAGTTTGAAGATATGGTGGCTGAAAAGCGGCTCATCGCAGTTGGCTGTGGGGTCAAATACATCCCTAATCGTGGCCCCTTGGACAAATGGAGGGCTCTGCACTCATGAGAACCTTGCGCCACCCGAACCCTATTCATGCCCACCAATAAATCCTGCTTCCTGTCAAAATAAAATAAAATAAAATAAAATAAAATAAAGATCAAAAGGTTTTAAAATGATGAGTCCAATGTATCATTTTTCTTCTTTTAGGGTTTTTGCTTTGACCTTGCCTAACCCAAGATCGTGAAGATCTTCTCCTATGATTTCTTCCAGAAATGTGGGCTTTTGTATTAATTCGATTTAATATTTGTTTATAGTGTCTATGGTTCACTTTTTTTCCATATGAAAGCCCAATTCCAATGTTTGTTGAAAAGACTACTCTTACTCAATTAATTGGCTTTGATGTCTTGATAGTCACTTGGCCACCTATGTGTGCATCTATTTCCAGGCTTTTTATTCTATCCCATTAATCTGTATCAGGTCTCTCCTTATTTTAATACCACACTCTCTTGATTACTGCTATATAAGTAGAACTGGTAATTAGGTAATTTGTGAAATAGGCTCTCTTTTCTCTTACATGAGTCTCCTACCTGAGCCCGTGGTCGTCCCTGCCCCTGGGCTCCACTGGGTTCAGTGACATCAGGATGTGTGAGGGAAGGGATGGTGGAGCGGATATTCATTGGTTGACCCAACCTGGGCCGTAGTCCCGACTTTCCCAGCCAATCTCCCCCCGTACAGGTGTGCATGTGACCCACTTCTGGTTAGTGAGACATGATACTTCAGCGGCCACACCTGTCACACATCTCATATTTATCTTATGAGAAAATCTTGGCATGAAAGTGATGATAGGTCAGTACAAATTCATCAACATTTTAGAAAAAGTTTAAAATTTTTGCTCGCTTATAGTGGGTAGGTAGTGACATCTTCATCCCTGAAGACACATTTCATGACATTTTCCTCCTCTGGGATGTTCGTGATCCTAATGAATGCTCCAGCTACCCTTTATCTGTATGATTACCAGAAACCCTGACCCTCTCTGTTGTTCAAATAATAGATTCCAAGTGTATCGGACAAGGACCCTACATAATTATTATTATTCTACTACTACTGGTAGTGGAAAGGCTAGCAGTGTGTACCATACTGTTTATAAAAACCCCAGACATTTCTGCATGGCTATTGTTTCTTGAAGCATGTCTGTAACACAGATACCCAGTCCTAACCACTATCAGATAATAAAATGCTTTAAAACGGCATTTCAAAAATTAAGTCTAAGTTGCTCAAAGACATACGGCTGCACCCCAGTGATCGCAGGTGAGGGCAAACACTGAGGTAGAATTTTTCCTGCGCGAGAATTCAAATCCGCACTACTGCACCCTACAGTACTGTAATTTCCACATTAGTCAGTGCTCATTAGCATACGCTGCTGAACTGGGAATTAAGTATTAAACACAGACTTGATTACATTTTCTTAAAAGATCCCTAGACCAGACTCTGAGTGACTGACTGCATGAAGCAACACTACCCGTTAGACAACAGCAACAGCAAAAGGGTAACTGGGGTCTTGTTTGGTGACTCGCCTGGGGTCAGATGGTCTTGGGGGTTTGCAGTGAGGACCAGGTCCTCAGGATGGTTCTCAGGTGTGGTGGTAGGAACTGCAGCCTTCCCAAGAAGGGCAGAAAGCCTGGAGAGCAGGGTCACCTGGGGGCTCAGCGGGTGAGCATCTGCCTTCGGCCCAGGGTGTGACCCCGAGGTCCCGGGATCGAGTCCCACGTCGGGCTCCCTGCGTGGAGCCTGCTTCTCCCTCGGCCTGTGTCTCTGCCTCTCTGTGTGTCTCTCATGAATAAATAAATAAAATCTTAAAAAAAAATAACATGGAGAACATGTTGGTGGATGAGAGTGCAAACACATCTCGGTTCTGCTACCCTCCTCCCTCCACAGATCCCTCCTACCTGCTTGTCTACCTGCCAACCCGTTCCCAGCAGATTCATCGTTCCCCTGTGGTAAGAGCAGAAGACACAGAAAGTCAGCTGGATTTGTGTAAATGTATTTTACATCTATATCTTTTAAATGTAAAGCCCTTTGTGAGTAAAATGTTTCAGACCAGGGAAATTAAACTATTGTTCACTAGTGCAGGTCTATGACTGGTTGTTGGGAACCTTATAAGTTTCTCAGTCTGTGTGAGTCAAGAGATTTAGGGTGTTTTTTGTTCCCCCGCAGCAAAGCTTCAGTTCTTAAGAGGTTTTCAATCTCTGAAGCTAGCACTTTGAAAGAGAAAAAAGAAAGAAGTAAATAATTGCTTCCCATGTATGGCTTCCATATTTTTTCCTCATAAGATTAAAACAAATTTTTTTACTTATTTTTTCTTTTCTTTTTTTTTTTAATTTTTTAATTTATTTATGATAGTCACACACAGAGAGAGAGAGGCAGAGACACAGGCAGAGGGAGAAGCAGGCTCCATGCACTGGGAGCCCGACATGGGATTTGATCCCGGGTCTCCAGGATCACGCCCTGGACCAAAGGCAGGCGCTAAACCGCTGCGCCACCCTGGATCCCTATTTTTTATTTTTTAGAGAGGAAGAGGGAGTATGTACAAGTGGGGAGAGGGGCAAAGGGAGAGGGAGAGAGGGAATCTTAAGCAGTCTCCAAGCCCAGCAGGGGGCCCGTTGTGGGGCTCGATCTCACGACCCTGAGATCATGGCCCGAGCAGACATCAAGAGTCGGATGCCTAACCGACTGAGCCACCCAGGCGCCCCTCTTATGGTTTAAAAAATAATAAGAGCTTTATTGAGATAAAATTCACAAACAATGAAGTTCAGCCTTTTAACGTGTATAATTCAGTGACATTAGGCATGTACACAGAACTGCAGAATTATCTCCACCACCTTATCTTAGAACATCCTAATCACCCTAAAAAGGTCATATTCATTAGTAGTCACTCCACCTTTCCCACTGCCCCCAGCCTCTGGGAACCACGACTCCACTTTCTGTACCTTCAGATTTGCCTATTATGGACACTTCTATATATGGAATCATACATTGTGTGGCTTTTTTCATTTAGCAAAATGTTTTTAAGATCTTCATCTATGTTGTAGCATGTATCAGTACTTCATGCCTTTTCATCACTGAATAATATTTCATCATGTGGCTATACCACCTTTTGTTTATTTACTTGTCCACTGGTGGACATTTGAGTTTTTCCCAGTTTTTGGCTATTATGAATAATGTTATGGGCATTTGTGTACACATTTTTGTGGGCCATATGCGTAACTAATCTTAGGCATACACCTGCAAGTTAAAAAAAATTGTAGTATAATTAGACTATTGCCTCAGAATATTCATGTAGATGAATTCATTTTACTCTCTAGGGTGGAATTCACATATGATCCAGTTCCATTTTTTAATTAATTAATTAATACACTTTATTGTATTTATTGTATTTTTAAAACTTCCAGTATAAATTAACATGGTGTTATATTAATTTCAGGTGTTATGATAAAGAGTTTCAACAATTCTATACATTACTCAGTGCTCATTATGTTGAGTCTTAATCCCCATCTCTTATTTTACCTATCCCACCCACTCACCTTCTCTGTGGTAACCACCAGTGTGTTTTCTACATTTAAGAGTCTGGTTTTTTTGTCCCTTTTCTTTGTTCATTTGTTTTGGTTCTTAAATTTCTAATAGGAGTAAAATCATATGGTATTTGACTTTCTCTGATTTATTTCACTTAGCATTATACTCTTTAGATCCATCCGTGTTGTTGCAAATGGCAAGATTTCATTCATTTTTTATGGCTGAGTACTTTCATTCTTTCAAAAGAACGGAATCTTGCCATTTGCAACAACATGGATGCATCTAGAGTGTACAATATGTGTATCATGTCTTCTTTATCCACTCGTCCACCAGTGGACACTGGGGCTGCTTCCATATCCTGGCTATTGCAAATAATGCTACTACAAACTTAGGAGTGCATGTATCTTTTCAAATTTTACTGTTTCCCTCTAAACCTACTTTGTTCAGGACTTTTATCACGAATGGATGTCATCCTTTGTCAAATCTTTTGCATCTATTGAAATGACTACATGATTTTTATTCTTTCTCTTGTTAATGTGATGTATCACGTTGATTTACATATATAGAACCATTTGCATCCCAGGAATAAATCTCACTTGATTGTGGTGAGTGATTTTTTAAATGTATTGTTGTTTGCTAATACTTTGTTAAGGATTTTTGTATCTAGGTTCATCAGAGATATTGGCCTGTCATTTTCTTTTTTGTGGTGTCTTTATCTGGTTTTGGTATCAGGGTAATGCTGGTCTGAATAGAATGAATTTGGAAGTTTTCCTTCTATATTTTGAAATAGTTTGAGAACAGGTAATAACCATTCTTTTTTTAAGACTTTATTATTTTTTTAAGGTTGTTTATTTATTTATTTATTTGAGAGAGAGAGAGAGAGAGAGAGAGAGCAAGAGTGGGGAGGAGGAGCAGGAGAGGGAGAACCAGACTCCCTGATGAGGAGGCAGCCTGATGTGGGGCTCCATCCCAGGACCCTGAGATCATGACCAGAGCCAAAGGCAGATATTTAACTGACTGAGCCACCCAGGTACCCCATTGTTAACTCTGCTTTAAATGTTTGGTGGAATTCACTTGTGGAGCCATCTAGTCCTGGGCTTTTGTTTGCTGGGAGTTTTTTCATTACTAATTCAATTTCATTGCTGATAATCATTCTGTCCAAATTTTCTATTTCTTCCTGATTCTGTTTTGGGAGGATGTTTCTAGGAACTTATCTATTTCTCCTATATAATTTTTCATCATACTCCTTTATAATCCTTTGTATTTCTATGGTTTCTCCTTTCATTTCTGAGTTTGTTTGGTAGTTCCATTTTATAAACCATAATATTTTATTTTATTTTGAGTTTATTTAACTCATTAATCTGTATACCCAAAGTGGGGCCTGAACTCATGACCTAAGATCAAGAGTTGGTGTTCTTCCAACTGAGCCAGCCAGGCACCCAAAATATAGTATTTTAAATTAATTGACCTTGAAGTTAGTACTTGAAGTAGCACAAAAAAATGGTGGGACTGTTAGGATACCTTATTTACAGTCAAATTATAAATGTCAAGGTAATCTTGTGTATCTTGAACAGAATGCAGAAGTATATTAAAAGACTGATAGTCCATGACCAAGTGGGATTTATTCCAGAAATGCAAATGTTTATAACTTTGAAAAATACTAATATAATTCACCATATTAATAAGTCAAGGAGAAAAACTGTATATCATTTTGATTGATGCCAAAAATGCATTTAATAAAATTTAATATCTATTTCCAATGCAAACATTCAGCAAAGTAGAATTAGATGAATATTTCCTTAACTCATTAATGTCTGAAGCAAAACAAAGGTGCCACTAATATATTAAAACAAGGAGTCCAATAAGAACTGAAATGGAAGCAGCAAAACTGTCATTTTTGGAGGTTATTTTAAACTACATGTACAAATGTAATAGTGGGCTTATATACAAAAAATGCCTAGTCATAAAATATAGTGGCAGACAACACATCAATTTCAATAGCCACAAAAATTTAAATAACATAAGAAAACTTTAACAAGAAGCATTATATGAAGAAAATGATCAAACCTTATTGAGATCTGTTTGACTCCAAGTACAATGGTGATCACTGTGCCAGATGAATATATATTAACCTATAGTTCAAAGTAGCATTTCAGATGGGTGGTAAGCAAATGCCATTCGGTGAGGGTTTGGGACAATAGGTTCAACAGCAACAAAAAAAGACCAAGATTTTACTCCTTACAGAGTAAATATCTTCTAGATGGATCACATATGTAAGTGTGATAGATGACTCAGAAGTACTAGAGGGAAAAAATGGATAAATATATTTCCCTTTGAGATAGAGCAGACTTTTAAAAACCATGTCACAAAAATTCAGAAACCAAAAAGGATAAGATTGATATCTTTGACTTTTTATACTTTTGTGTTGCAGACAACCAAGTGAAAAATGAACTCACAATTCACACTATAAAAAAGGGAGAGAGACAGGTGACAAATCAGGACAATGTTTCATAACATGATGCATAACAAAGTACTAAAAATAAAAATAAATATGTATACACATACGGTGGGGAAACAAAAGAAAAGTGACTGAAGAATGTGAACAGGAAATTCATAAAAAGAAGGACTCAAAAAAAAAAAAAAAAAGGAAGGAATCCAAATAAACAGTAAGCTTACAGGATGTTTAATCTTATCAGGAATTAAATACTAGCTAAGTAGAGTAACAATGAAATAGCAATTTTTGGTCCTCAACAAATATTGAAAAAGTTAATAACATTCAGAGTTGGATTTGGCTTCAGAAAATGCATACTTTCGTGTCCTATTGGTGGGAATGTAAATTGATACAATATTTCTAGAGGATAGTTTGGCAACATGCATAAAAAGACCCAAAACCCCACATAAAGGAATTTATCCAAAAGAAATACATGAGTAAGTGAGAATAGCTGTAACCACAGGATATTCACATGGCTCTGTTGATAATGGTAGAAATTCAGAAGCAGCCTAGAGGAGTTGTGTCACATGGATTCAGTACAACACACTGCAACCTGTAGGCTAAAAGGCCCACTGGCCACTACTTGGGTCCCTCCACACTCTCCCAGTGCTGTGTGCTCTGAGCCTAGTGCCCAACCACCATGTGCATCGGCCTCCTCGTGGTCGTCTTCTGCAAGTACTTGGGCGAGGAGGGCGACAAGAAGGCCCTGGGCAAGAAGGGCTGACAGAGCTGATCCAGAAAGAGCTCACCATTGGCCTAAAGCTGCAGGATGCTGAAATTGCAAAGCTGATGGACAATTTGGATCAGAATAGGGGCCAGGTCAGGTGGTGAACTTCCAGGAATATGTCACCTTCCTGGGGCCCTTGACTTCGATCTACAGTGATGCTCTCAAGGGCTGAAAAAATAAATCAGAAAGGTGGAGAGCCTCTGTAGGGCTTACTTAAGTCAAATCCAGGGATGGGTAACTTCAATAAGTGCCTTTTTTTGGTAAGAAAAAAAAGAATATACTGCATCCTTCAAAATAAGAAAGTAGTTCTTTATTGATGGATATGGAAAGATTTCAGAGACAAATGATTGACTCAAAAGAAGCATGTTTCAGAATAGTGTATATATAGTATGTGATTTCACTTATGTAAAATTGCATTAATCTACAAATGGGTAGATATGCATAGAGAAATGTCTGGAGGATGTTCACCACGCTATCAGATGTTTTCTCTGGTGGGTGATGCAATTTTAGGCGTATTTTTACTTTCTTCTTTGTACTTTTCTGTCACGTCAGAATTTTGTTCACAGTGAGCATATATCATATTCTAAAAACAGCAAGCTAGTTTTAAAAATTGACCCTATCCACGTGGGTGGTTCCGTTGATTGAGCTTCTGACTCTTGGTTTCTGCTCAGGTCATGAACTCATGGGTCGTGAGATCGAGCCCCAAAGAGGGCTCTGCACTCAGCTCAGAGGCTGCTTGAGATTTTCTCTGTCTCCCTCTGCCCCTCCTGCTCATGCTCTATCTCTCTCTAAAAGAATAAATAAACAAAATCTTTAAAAATAAATAAATAAAATAGAAATTGACTATATCAAAAAAAATGAAAAAAAAAATTTGATCCCAAATACAGCTCCTTTCAGCACGACAATGCATGTGTTAGCAGGGTGGCACATATACGGGAGTAGTGATCATGTCAAGGACATTTCTTCTGAAAACACCCTCAGTCCTAAAGAAAAATGTAAAAAAAAGCTCAGTAACTAGAGGAGATATTGAGAAGTATCTAGTACATTAGAAATAAGATGGTTCCTATAGAGTTGGATAACTCCACACCCAACCATGCGGCTTCAAAGAGTTCACATTGTATCCAGGGATCCTTTTAAAACATTTTACCACAAAAATATTACACTTCTACTCAAAAGTGGCATTCATTATTCAGAAACTTAAATCTCTTGAATTTGCACACATTCCTACGGCGAAATAGGTAAAAATGATGTATCACAAGGCTAGGGAAAGCATCACCATAAAGCACTATTGACTTCCATGAAGGAAACATTGGTAGGTAGAGGCCAAAAAATAATATCAGGGTAAGGCTAAGTATATTGCACACCATTGCCAGAAACATATTTCTGGCAAAGAAACAAGGTTGGTAATTGAACTCTCAAATATATTTCAAGAGGGTATTATGTTCCAGGAGAATGGAATGGATTTAGGAATGGATTTAGTCTTCCCTTCCCTGACCTAAAGCACTTCCAACACCAGCAATTATTAGGCAAGATCTCTATAATATTGAAAGCAACAAATATAGGCTTTATATAATTTTTTAAAGTTTTCATTTTAATTCTGGTATCGTTCACACACACCTGAAATGTTAGTTTCAGGTGTACAACATATTTGACAATTCCACATGAAACCTGGTGCTCGTCATAAGCGCACTCCTTCCCCCCACCACCTGTTTTACCACCTCCCCTCTGGTCTCATCAGTCCTATAGAATTAAGAGACTGTTTCTTGATTTGCCTCTCTTTTTTCCCCCTTTGCTCAATTGCTTCGTTTCTTAAATTCCGCAGATGAGTAAAATCATATGGTATTTGTCTTTCTCTCATTGACTTATTTTATTCAGTCATCAGTCAATGGACACTTGGGCTGGTTCCATCATCTGGCTCTTATAGACAATGCCACTATAAACATAGGGGTGCATGTATCCCTTTGAATTAGTGTTTTTGTAGTCTTTGGGTAAATACCCAATAGTGCAATTGCTGGGTCATAGGATAGCTCTATTTTTAACTTTTAACCTCCACGCTGTTTTCCAGAGTGGCTACATCAGTTTGCATTTCCACCAAGAGTGCAAGAGGGGTCCCCTTTCTCCACATCTTTGCCAACACCTGTTGTTTCCTGTGTTGTTGATCTTAGCCTTTTTGACAACGATAGACTACTCATTGTAGTCTTAAAAAATATTTTATTTATTTATTTGAGAGAGAGAGCATGAGCAAAGGGGAGGAGCAAAGAGAAGGGAGAAGCAGGCTCCGATGCGGGGCTCAAACCCAAGAGGATCATGACCTGAGCTGAAGGCAGACGCTTAACTGGCTGAGCCACCCAGGCACCCCGTCTCATTGTAGTTTTGATTTGTATTTCCCTGATGATCAGTGATGGTGAGCATCTTTTCATTTTCTTTAGTATCTTCATCATTTTCAGTTTGTTGGCTGTCTGCATGTCTTCTTTGGAGAAATGTCTGTTCATGTCTTCTGCCCACTTTTTAATTGGACTCATTGTTTTTTGGGTGTTGAGTTTATAAGTTCTTTATATATTTTGGATGCTAACTTCTCATTAAATGTATCATTTGCAAATATCTTCTCCATTTCCATAGGTTGCCTTTTAGTTTTGTTGATTGTTTTCTTCACTGTCAGAAGCTTTTTATTTCGATGAAGTCCTGATGGTTTATTTTTGATTTTGTTTCCCTTGCCTCTGGAGTCAGGTCTAGAAAGAAGTTGCTACACCAGTGTCAAAGAAGTTGCTGCCTGTGTTCTCTCTAGGATTTTTGTGGTTTCATGTCTCACATTTAGGTCTTTAATCCATTTTGAGTTTATTTTTGTGTATGGTGTAGAAAGCAGTCCAGTTCTTTTGCATGTTGCTGTCCAGTATGCTTTCCCAATTCCATGTGTTGAAGAGACTGTTTTTCCCATTGGATGTTCTTTCCTGCTTTGTTGAAGATTAATTGACCATATAGTTGTGGGTTTATTTCTGGGATTTCTCTGTTCTATTTATTGATCTATGTGTCCATTTCTGTGCCCTAATGACACACCAACAGCATTTTTCACAGAGCTAGAACAAAGAATCCTAAAATTTGTATGGAACCACAAAAGACTGAAAAAGACCCCAAAGCAACACTGAAAAAGAAAAGTACAGCTGGAGGCATCACAATTCTGGACTTCAAGCTATGTTGCAAAGCTGTAGTGATTAAAACAGTGTGGTACTGGCACAAAAATAGACACAGAGATCAACAGAACAGAAAGGGCTTTATATTTATTAAAAATTTCCATATATACTTATCTAGGGTTTTGTTTTCTTTCAGGTAATGATGTCAATAGGCACCCCCTAAATAAACTTATTGTCTTAAATAAGCTTCCTTGACACTGTATATATTAAGTCAAGTTTTGTATTCTTACTGCTACTTGATTGAGAATTGTTAGACCCTGATGTCTTGAATCCCATTTCTAGTATTAGGAGTGTCACGCTGTTTAGTTTGGACAAAAGTGCTTATTTCTAGCAGATTTGGTCAGTCCAATTTAGAGACAGAAAGAGAACATCGCCTTATGCCACAGGGGGGCAGTAAGGTTTAATGAGATAATATTGATAAACCATTTTTAGGAAAAGGGAACAATGCTATGGATGTGCTTATTGCACAGGGACAACTAAAAGGGATAAGTGAAAGCATATGTAAACTTTAGTATCTTCAGTGTTTCATATTCATAAATTCTTCCTTAGTGCCTTGCCAAGGAAAACAAACAAACACCAAAAAAAACCCTTCAGTTTTAGAAACCAAAGTTCCCAAGGTGAGAGAAATGCTAACAGAAGACAAGCTTACCACACTGTTTCAGTGTTGTTCATCCTTATCTATTTGTTAATCATTAACTTCTGGATCTCTTTTTCTTTTTTTAAGGAATGTGCATTAGCCTTTTCAGTATAAAAACTGAAATTCAGAACCACATATGTTGGAAAAGGGAGTGAAAATAGAGAACTCATTCAGATTAGTCAAACAGCTCTCTCCCTTCTATTTAGTAAAACAAGGGTTATCGTGGGATGCAGGGCTCGATTGGTTGCAAAATCTCTAAAGTCAATGCAAGGTTCTAGTACCAGCTGTAGAATCTTATAGAAACCTGAATGTTTCCCCCAGAGACCAATTCATTCATTGTTTATAGCCCTAACTTTGAGTTGAATGCAATTTGGAATATCTGCAACAAGAATGACTTATTCTTTAGAATTTCTTTTTCAGCTTTGGCAGATTTACTAACCAAGCTCCCAGGAGCAGCACAGTCAGAGCAGTGATTCTTATAGAGGGAGCGTCCAGAGTCAACCCCCGCCCCTCTGCTCCTCACTCAGGGATGGGTGAGAACCTCCAGTGTATGGGAGGGGGAAAGAATTCAATATTATAATTCTGGCAGAAACACTGATTTTGTAATAAAACCACCTAAGGGAAAACTCTGGAAAAAAATGCGGTGTATAGGTCAACCAAGCTGGAGAAGCCCCGATAAATAAATACTGAAAACCATTGTGAAGGAAGGAGGGTTGAAAAGAGCTGGTCATTTAGCTTGGAGCTTAAGAAAATTTTCTTGGCAGAAGAGGTGACAGAGGGATGGGAGGCTCATGCGGTACTGAATGTTCCATTGTCCTCCCCCATCCCAGGCTCCTCTAGTTCACGAGCAAGCTGTGAATTTGGAAGGCTTAATCTGTGGCTTGATTAGTTTGAAAAAAGGCTGGGTTCAGTTCAAATCATTGGTCCTGCATTTCTGAAATGAAACAGATAAAATTAATCCTTGCCAAACGTCAATTCCAAAAGGTTAAAGTATTTGATTGGGTCTAAAGATGGTTGAGAAAGTAAACAGGGGAAGATTTGGTAGCAAGAAAGGGAGAGAGAGAGCAAGAGAGGAGAATGAGGGAGAGAGAACGAGAGAGTATGCGTGAGCACACTTGGGAAGAAAAGTCGGAGAGAGAAAACTAAGAGTTTATGTGATTTTTAAGTTTATAAAGAAACACAGGGTCACTAACAATAAATGATCACAAACTTGAATGTGTAGTATTTAAAAATGCTACTTTCTACAATACACAGGGATTAAGCATTTTAAGGTAACAAGTCTATTACTGCCAGAAACTAGAATTACAAATAATAATCAAAAGCATATGTCATTTGGAGGCAAATAGCGTAGCAGACGTGCACACACTTCGGTACGTGTACCGTTCCCTGCATAATAATCACACTGAATTGTTAGAGCAAGGCATTCCCTAGAGAACAAACAGGAACGTTCCACCTGTATCCTTTGGAAGAAGACTTATTTTAAGATGGAAGCAGAGAGTAATACTCGTATATATTTTTTTGTGTTTCCCATGACCTTTCTCTTCAGGCTGTTGTGGTACTGTTGGGTTTGGGTCCCCGTGTGGTATAGTTGGGTCAATGAGGGTTGTCTGGGCTGACTTATTTGGGTTAAAATATCCAAAGTAATTCTCCATTTGCCATCCTTCCTAAAATGCTTTGTGAAGTCATCAGTAGGTGGGTAAAACTGCTTAACATGGGAAAAATTGTAATTCAGAAAACGTATCTAAAAGATTCAAGTGAATTAAAGTCTGATTTATAAAGTTCTTTTTGAGATCTACAAGTTTGTATTTTAAAGCTCTCCTAGGATGTGGGCTAAATCCCACAAAACTTCCAACAAGAGGTTCTTTTAAACCTGCTTTAACAAACAGATAAAAAAAATCATTTTTAATTTGTTCATCATTCATATGCAAAGAAACACTGCCACAGAATTTCAAGAATGCTTGAGTTGACTTTCCAAGTAAGGGTAATGGTTCCCTCTGGACTGCTTTTCATTAATAATTTACTTAGTAAACACTCTTTTCAGAAAAAAGTACAAAAGTTGTGGTCTTGCCTCATTAGAACTATTTCATCTTTCTTTCTTTCTTTCTTTCTTTCTTTCTTTCTTTCTTTCTTTCTTTCTTTCTTTCTCTCTCTCTCTCTCTCTCTCTCTTTCTTTCTTTCTTTCTTTCTTTCTTTCTTTCTTTCTTTCTTTCTTCTTTCTTCTCTCTCTCTCTCTTTTTCTTTCTTTCTTTCTTTCTTTCTTTCTTTCTTTCTTTCTTTCTTTCTTTCTTTCGATATTCTTTATTTATTCGAGACAGAGAGAGAGAGAGAGGGAGGGAGAGGAGGAAAGAATCTGAAGCAGACTCCATGCCAAAAGCAGAGCCTGACCATGAGGTCATGATCTCAGCCAAAACCAGGAGTAGGACCCTTAAACCAGCTGAGCCACCCAGACACCCTGAACTATCTCATCTTCTTAAATACTAGGTTTATTTAGTGAGATATTACTCGAATCCTCATTATTAGTTTTAACCCAGAAGAATGGTAATTGTGTCATTGTGGAAAACAGTCCAGAAGGCAGTTCCTTCTGGTTTGATCTTAGCTATTTCTAGAACATTCATTTCAACATTAAACACGATTTTGGAAAATTTTGTGAGTTTTTTTTTGTTGTTGTTGACTTCGCTAATGAATATTTATCTGTAACTTTTTCCACATAAGTAAGGTTTTGGGAGATGGTGTAGACAACGGCAAGAATACAAACCATTATTTGGAAGCGATAATAAGAATAAACTAGAGTCTACTAAGGTTGGAAGGTGAGGGAGAACTTTCCAGAAAAGTCCGGGCTAGAGCAGCTACTCCAGAGATCTGATGAGTGTGGAATTAATGTCATAGGCCACTAAACCAAAGGGTAGTTTATATGTAGCACAATCATGGCAATGGTTAACAAATACACTTATTTATATAAACTATGATAGTTTCATTATCAACTTAGGATAAATGGGAGGAAATGGAGAAAGACGACAGCATAAGAGAAGTTGTGTGGGAAAGATCTTCACCAAGCCCCACGCAATGTAATTGTTATGAATTGCATGCTAGAACAAGAGATGAGTTGGGAGAAAGCTTTCCAGATGCTCCAACCCTCCTCGTAGAGAGGAAGCCATGGGATCTCAGGGCGGTGGAGTCCCACTGTGGCGGAAGCAGGTCGTTGTCTTCATCTCTGAAGACATCATCTCTGATGATGTCTGATGTCTGATGCCACGGAAGTCCTACTCATCCTTCAAGCCACCCCCTCTGTTATCCCTTCCTTGTTTCCCAAACTAAAAATGGGCTCTTTCTGGGTGCCTGGGTGGCTCAGTTGGATTAGCGCCCAACTCTTGATTTGAGCTCAGGGTCCTCAGACCACGCCTCGAGTAGGGCTCTGCACGGGGTGTGGGGCCTACTTAGGATCCTCTCTCTCCCTCTCCCTTTGCCCTTCCTTCCTGCTCCCCATGCTCTCTCTTTCTCTCACAGGAAAAAAGTAAATAAAATAATAATAAAAATGGGCTCTTTCACCTCCGAATTCCTGTAGATTCCTGAACTCTAGCTGAATTTAAAAACCCAACAGTTTGTGTGTGTGTGTGTGTGTGTGTGTGTGTGTGTGTGTGTGTTTTGTTATTTCTTTGTCCTGCTCACTACCCTTTCCTGTCCCAGGCTGCTTCTCAGCAAAGGCCTACCTGAGCTTGGGGGGAAAGAGCTTTCCCCAGAAGGACACCACTGACATACATGCAGGCTGGGAAGGATGTTCTCTCACTCAAGGGAAAGGAACAGAAAGAACAAAAAGAAGAAAAAAAGCAGAAGAATGAAATGTGCCCCAGCCTCATCCCCCTTTCCTTCTTTTCAATAAATGAACTTCATAAATTCTACTTGTTTTATTTCTCCCTGTTCCTGTGAATGTAGGCACTGGATTGTTATTATTATTATTATTATTATTATTATTATTATTATTGGCACTGGATTATTTAAGGTCTCTCTTCAGAACCTTCTGTGAGCGCCATGCTAGGATTCAAAAAGAGAAGTGAGCAAGCGAGCAAAATCAGTTCTGGGGCCTGTGGTTGCCGAAGCCCGAAGACCAACCTGGCCGGTTGGTCAGAGTCACAGGTACCCCTGGAGCCGGTAGTGGGGCTGCCGGGGGTCACCGAGCCGGACAAAGGAGTCAGATGTGGGGTAACTCGTCGATGAGGCAAAAGTCAGAGAGGACGGATCTACGACTTCTGCCATTGTCATTATGCTCCAAGAGAACTCATTATGAAACTCTGTCAAAAGACAGAAGGGCTTGCACCTAAGCAGGAATTAACAGCTCGGAGCAAGATGTTTTCTCCTGTCACCGAGCTCTTGTGAGTTAGGAACCCAGAGGAATGAGTCACTGGAAAACATCCCAACAGATAGCATATTGTTCATCTGTCTTTCCTTCTCTCAGGAAATCGGAGGTGAGAGACTTGAACTAAAAAAACAAAAAAAGTCCACCAGCCGTCAAACATCTGGGGAAACTAGTGGGAGGAAACAGTGGGGGACCAGAGCGAAATAAAGCAGATACGCAGATCCAATTCCAAGAAACAGGGAGAGTGTGTTTTAGTTGCTATAAAGTCCTAGAGAGCCATGGGGATGTTCTGTCCTCCCGTCCCTGAGGGCGGAAGCCGGGTTTTATGCCCTCATGGGTTCCCTGGAGCACCCAGGCCCGGAGACGAGGTGCTCGTGGACGTGTTTCATGAAACCCGTTGTGGCGCACTCGGAGGGGAGCAGGCCAGCACGTGTTGGGTCCTGGCTCGTGCTCCGGGTCTCTGCCAGTCTTTGCTGTTCTTTGCACCTCCCCGAATTGGTGACGGGAGAGCAGATGCCCTCAGTCTTTTGTACTGTTTGTTCTAAGCCTGAGTCTCACAGTAGTTTCTTTTCTTTCTTTCTTCCTTTCTTTTTTCTGGGGAGTGAAAAAGTGATGTCTCCTCTGGTAAACAAGGATGTCTCCACTGCCTCCAAAGATAAGGAATCCAAAGGTCCCTATTTTTCATGCCAAGAGACTACTGTTGGTTGCAATTTGGTCCTAGAGTTGAAGGATTTCCTTCCCAGATCTTTGGGGGCATGGAGCACTGGGGGAGTGGGTACCCCTCCGACCTACGTGCCTGTGCCTCCTATTCCCCAAAAGTTCTCTCTGTGTGTCACACTATAGAGAGCCAGACAGTTCTGTTGAGGGATCCTATTAGTTGTCGTTTTTTTTTTTTAATTAAGTTTTTCTTGACCATAAAAGCAATACTTTGCTTTTATGCAACAATACTTTGTTGAAAGTGATGGTACAGAACTGAATGGAGTAAAAAGGAGGAGTTCCAACCCTTTGCCATCTTATCATTGATCCATCCACCTGAGGTCGCAACGGATATGTCTTGACCTTAAGAGATTCAGACAGATTATGTCAGTACCAATGTTGGAAAAAAGGAAAAATCGTGCATTCAGAATGAATCTGGCTACAAGCTTTCCAGACATTCATGTTATAGTTTTGATAAAACCCTGGTCAGGTACGATAAAGGATTTTCAGAATCATTACACCCAGCACACCCCTGTGTGGCGCAGACTGCCAAATGTACACCTTGTATTATTCTTCATACATCCTGGATTCCTGGGGAGAGGGTGTATAATGTGGGCGTGTTTCGTGTGCTTGATATCTATAAATACACTCAGAGGCTGCTCAAAGCTGCTCACTGTTATTTCAGCACATCCACTATTCCCGGTTTTTACATACACCCGCACCCTCACAAAAAAGGAGTAAAACTGAATTTATTTCTGCCATGATGAGCATGACTCCAGACAAATTGTCACATAAGTAGATACCATTTTCCAGGGATGTCTCACCCTAGGGGTGCAGAATCAACTTCTGTTTCTGCCCTCTTTTCACTCCATTCTCCTGACCTTCTCCAGTGGTGACTTCTAGATGCTGACATCTACTTAGTCATCCAGCGCCGCCACCTGCCTTCTGCGGTTTGCTCCACGGTTCATAGACTCCCAGCTTGTGACTCTGTTTCTTGGTTAACACTTTTCTCTCTTCTTTTTTTCAGGAATCCCAACCCACAAGTCCTCTACCTGCTGCTGCCTATACCAGCTGTTGCAGTCTGCATGGACCTAGAGAATGGGACCTTGACCATGTTCAAGACCCATCACCGTCTGTGCCAGGTCACCCTCTGGCCTTCCTTCCATGGCTTTTCCTCATGTTGGCAAAACAGTGGTTAAGAGCACGGTCCCTGAAATCAGACTTGGCTCACACTTGAAATCTTAACCTTGCCTCATAGTAGGTATGGGCTACTTAACACATTTCTTTAAAAGATTTATTTACTTATTCTGAGAGAGAGAGAGAGAGAGAGAGAGAGAGAGAGAGAGCACGTGAGAGCATGCTAGTGGGTGAAGGAGCAGAGGGAGAGAATCTCAAGCAGACTCTCCTCTGACCACGGATCCCAGTGCTGGACTAGATCCCATAAGCCTGAGACCATAACCTGAGCCAAAACCAAGACTCAAAAAAAAAAAAAAAAAAAAAAAAAAAACCAAAACCAAGACTCAGATGTTCAACCCACTAAGGCACCCAGATGCCCCTGGGTTATTTAACATCTTGTTAGGCTTCAGTTTCCTCATCTAAAAAAGTGAGGACATTAATAGTACCTACCGTACGGAGTTTTCATGAAGACTGTGGTGGACTGTTGAAGTAATGGCAAACCCAGTAAGTCAGGTATCGCCAAACCCAGGCTCTTGCGCTCTTGTGAAGTGTCCTCTCATATTAATTTTGGGCTTGGCCACGTGGCCTGCTTTGGCTTGTGGCAGAAGCAGAGGCTTGATGAGCTTTTGCACTGTCTCGTTGGCTGCTTTTTTGAACCCAGCCATCACCTGAAGAAGCTTGAGCCAGCCCACTGGTGGTGACAGAGCCGTCCCAGCGGCCCCACCCCAACAGTCAACTGTTAGACCTGTGAATGAGGCCATTTGGTACTAGCCAGGCTGGCTGACTTGCCAAATGATTGCAAACACATGAATGATCCCAGCTGACATGCACGGAGCAGAGATCAACTCCCCCGGCTAAATCCAAATTGCCAATGCACAGAATCTGGGCAAATGGTGATGGGGTCATTACAGTCGGGGGTGGTTAGTTCCATTGCTATAATCTGATACAAAGACAAATAATTTCTTATGTAGTATAAGGCCTTGGCTTGTGCAACCGTGGGGGCTAGCTACGCGAGTCCCAAATCGGGGCAGGCTGTCAGGAAGGGCAGGCCAGAACTTGTAACGTGAGTTAAGTTGCAGTCCATAGGCAGACTTTCTCATTGTGCACAGAAACCTCAGTTCTGTGCTTAAGGTCATTCAACTGATGGAATCGGGCCTGCCCAGATTATCCAGGATAACCTCCACAGCAACACCTAGGTCAGTGTTTGATCGAATAACTGAGGGTCATAGCCTAACCACACGGCACATAAAATTGACCATTGTGCCATCTAACACATTATTTAATTCTCTAATTTTTGTCTCCTCAAGCAAAATCTAAGTCCCGTGAGGCCTAGAGGTCTCTGCTTTATCGATATATTCAATACATATTTGTTGAATTAAATCACTTGTTGAATTAAACAGCAACACATCCTCAGAAGGTCTTCTCTGACTACCTGCTGTCCCCACAACAGACGCCCACGTCTTCTAAGTCAGGTGGTGCTCTTCTTCTCACCTACCTCCTTAGTGAGCTAAATCCACCCACCCAGATCAACCTAATCTCCTAACGGGAGACAAAACCAAGCAGCAGAAATAACCAAACAACTAATGATGTATTTACTTAATTATTTGCTTGCATTCATCTTTTATTTTGCATCTATTTCTTTAGCTTTCTTCTACTGCTTTCCCCTACTCTACTTTGACTGGTTGGGAAAAATAAAAGGAAGGATTGTCACAATTAAGTGTCCATATATAAAAAAACTCTATGCAGAGGCAGTCTTGAGTTGTTTGACATCTTCACGTATGGAAATAGTCTTTTTTTTTTAATTAAGATTTTATTTATTCATGAGAGGGGCAGAGACATAGGCAGAGGGAGGAGCAGGCTCCTGGTGGGGACCCTGATGTGGGACTTGATCCCAGGACCCCAGGATCACGACCTGATTAACCACTGAGCCACCCAGGCAGCCCAACAGTCTTTCCTTAGCAGAGTGCATCTATCATTTACCAGCGCATATTAGGCACCAGATATGTCAGACATTGTGTCAACTGTTAAGACCACCGAGATAAAGTCAAGGTCTCTGCCTTCAAGCTGTTTATAGTCTAGGGCAGGACTATGAAGCAATGTCCTGGGGCCTGAGTCTAGCCTCATCATTAGTTCACATCACACATTGTTGGTCTACATTGCGTTTGATATTTAAATCAGTTGTCAATATGGGAAAATCAGAAGATTTCACATAAAAATCAAGAATTCTGACGTTCCTTGAATTGGCCTATGGTCTCCGTGGTACAAGTATCTGGTAACATGGCCTGTGTTTCTCCACGGCACAAGTGGCTCAGGTCTGGGGGGTAACTGTGCCATCTTTCACTGGGCATGAGCTCTCCATCTCTAGTCGCCATCATCTCTACTGCGACGTATCGCTTCCCCAGTGTTAGGGTCAGATGCAGTTCCTATCTATCACCTTACATCTTAAATGATGCAATCATTTAAGTTACCTTCCTGGCCTCCTATAGACACCGGGTTTTGGCTCTCTAGTCTAGAGGGTTGTATTTCATAATACACTACTAAAAACACTTTTCAACTCTGCAAAGTAATTCTGCTCCTGTGATATAATTTGATGTGCCTAATAAATCTAAGACGTAGGTAGGCCAAGTGTTATTAGTTCCATTTTTCACATGAGGTAATGAAAAACTGGAGTGGTTAATTTACTAGTTTGAGACGTAGAGGTGATTCTAGAATGCAAATTTCCTGATTAGCCCTCCGCAGTCTAAAGAGTATTGCTGAGGAATCTCATTCCCTCCAACTCTTCCCTCTGCAAGATTTCAGACTGAAGTAGTCAGAGACTGAGGAGGGAAGAAAAAGTAGCACAAAGCTAGGTTTGGAATTTTGATGATTAAGACTGAGTTGTGGTTTTTTAGGACTATAACTGGCGGAAGAACTTTGTGTTATCTAAAAGATTCTCTTCCACTCTTTACCTTAGGGCAGGAACACCAGTGAACACATACTTCAGAGGACAATGGAAGATAAAAACTGCATTTTCTATCCAATCGAGAGGTGTCCTGTTTGCTCAACTTACTAGTTACACACAGAGATGCTCTCTCACTCTCGCTCCGTCACATATGCACAGTTTGTTTCCCTTTTACCTACACGAGATCATACTATACCCAGATTTTTGTGACTATTTTCCGGTCAACAGTATGTCATCTTTTTATGACATTAAGTAGTCTTATAATGTATCAGTTTCAATGGCCCCATCACGGGCCACTATCTGGTGGTATTATAATAATATTTGGCCACTCACCGATTGGTCAGTTTATGTTTCTAATTAATTGTTATAGAAATAAACTGCATGAAATATTCTGGTAGCTGACTCACGTGCATGTATGATAACTTCTTTAGGATAAACTCCTAGATGTGGAACTATTGTGTCACAGGACAAAGGTAATTTTTAGACCTTTTGATGCAAATGTAAGGCCTCCTTAATCAACGCCCCTTCTGAAACCTCCCAACCCCCAACTTGGTCTTTCCATTTTGGCAAGATAAATCTCAATAAAGTAATGCTCGCATATTTTATTCACTTATTAAAAAGCCTCAGTCTTCTAGCTTATTAGACCAATTTATAGACCACCCCACACCCAGGCCTTGGTAGGAGGGCTCCCCTGGGAAAGCATCTTGTTTTACGTGTCAAATCTCACCTATTATTTTTCAACTCCAGTTAGGGTAGACCTATAATTTTTGACAGGTCTACCATTTTTTTTGTTTTGTTTTGTTTTTTCCTTCCCTCTGTGAGGAAACTTCCCTTTTCTTCTCGATTGATGTAGATCTTACAGGCCCCCCCAAAGCCCAAATCAAATTGTACCTTCCCAAAAAGTGTTTCTAGGATAATCCAACCCATATTATCTTTACACTCATGAATCATATTCCCCTATAATTTTAGGTATGTATATCTCATTTCCTCAGGGTAGAAAAGCTGTTCTCAGGCAGGTTATTTTTTGAATCTGTCTCCAAAGTAAACACAGTGCTAGGTACTAAATCTTGAAAAGAACTGTAAAAGTGTGGAATGAGTTATTGGAGAAGGTGCTGAAGTATACCCTGAATGCCTATAGAATTGGTCATACTCCCGTATAAAATTGGGTGAATGGCCTGGATGGGTCATCAAAGTGGCTTCTGCCATACTTCCTAATACTATGATTATAATTAGTTACTGATAAAATACAAGTAATTTTCAGCTAGTGTTTTGAAAGATGCCTCCCCTTACGTGCAAAAATTATCTTGTATGGAATCCAGCATAAGAAAAAAAAAAATGCTGCGATGGTAATTTAATCACAGTGGCCCAAGTAGTTAGAGGTGGCCAATGGTATGGATTTTGAAAACAACATTAGTGAGACTTCACTGCATAAAGATATTTTTATTCAAGGCTTATAATATAAAATAGAACCAACGAATTTAAAAATTACCCTAGATACCGAACATTCAAAAAAAAAAAAAAAACTTCAGTTCATTTAAAAATACTGAAATTATTTTCATTCCACCCCCCCAAAGTATGGTACTTCACTTTCCAAAAATATTACACATTCAAATAAACTGTAATTATGAACATATATAGCTTCCCACAGTTAGAACTTTAAAAATGGATTGTGCTAAATAAAATGCATGTTGCTGCAATATTTAAATATGCTTTAAAGTAAATCATTATAAGTAGGCATGTAATTACTATGGCTTTAGGAAGATTTAACCAAGAACAAAAACACAAGAGAATGAAATTTGAAATTTCAGCAGTTTTTGACCAACATAAAATGAACAGATATCCACCATAACTCAGCTCTTCTAGATCTTCCTCATGCCTGAGTTTTAAAGAGAAAGTGTTTTTGCAAGCAGTAACTGGAATGAAAAATTACAGAGAGAAAATGTAGAGAATCTAGAAATACTAAGATTTCCGGTAATGTAAATCCAATTAAGAGTGGAATTTTTTTTTTTTTTTTTTTTTTTTTTTTACTGGAGAAGTAGTGACTTGGATCTTGTTCCTTAAAGCTTAGAGTGAAAACAGCATTTCCAAAAGTGTGTACATTTTGGTGAGAGGAGAGGCAAAAATCGTCTGTCATACTGAGACCCCATGGAGAATCTACCCCGCAAGATACTATTTAATCTAATGTAATGCATTAGCCAACCTTCTGATGTTCAGAATTTCCCCTGAAATCAGTACCAGTTAAAATCTTGGATGTACTGGCAACTGGCAGCCGGCTTTCCTGCCTGGGTTCCCCACAGCTACAGCAAGTTGGCAGAAAGACTTCCTTAGCAGCTGCTAATGGGCTGATGGTACCATACAGCATGATTCCACTTATGTAAAACAAATACAAACACATGTGTTTCTATATGCACCACATATGTACGTAACTGCGGGAAAAAAAATGTTTGAAAGGACATTCGTCACGGGGTTAACATGGGTCACCTCTGGGAAGGGTTGGGAAGTTTCACTTCACGGTCTGAATTTTTACAGTAAGAAGGTAATCATGTATTATTTGCCTAACAAAAAAAAATTAACAATTAAGAAATTAACGAGTTACAACACAGGGACGTCAACCTAGGCATAGCAAACTGTGGAGGGCAGGCAGGAGAGTTTACATCTGGTAACAGCGTAGCTCACCCCAGAAAGTTGCATTACCTGTTTGTTCAGGGTACAATAGCTCTCCGAGTGATCCTATCTTTGTACCGAGTGGCCTTGTCTTGGCTTATCTACAACTTCCTGCTGGACGTTTCACTTGGATGTCTTGCTATCACTGCAGACTCTGTAGGCCTAAAACCATACCCATTATCATTTGTCCCATGTGATTTTCTTCTTATCAATTCTATCACCATAGTCTCACATTCAGAACCCCCAGAAATTTGACTACTTCGTCTTCCTTTGCCTCCGTATCAAATAAGTCAACAAGTCATGCTTATTCCATCTTTTCCCTTTGGCCTTTCCTTTTCATTATAGCCCAGTACTCTACTTTGAGTTTTACCATCTCACGCATGAACGCTCGCGATTAGACAGTTTCCCAAAGGATTCTCTTGCTTTCAGTCTCTTCCATCTGTTATTAATTTTGCACATCAATGCCGGATTAAAATTCTTCCAGTAGAGTTTGTATTCTACTATCTGGCCAAACATACACACACAGGCAGGCGGACAGACATGCTCCTCCAATGCTTATCTACTTCATATAAAGCCGAAAGTTTATTCAAGGATCTCTAGAATCTGACCTTCACTTTAACATCTCGGCTTTATTTCTTATTACCCTAGTCTTCGAATCATTTGTTGTTTGAAGTCTTTCTTTACTGTCCAGGAACATACTCTGTTTTCTTACTGTGTGCCTTCCTAAGTGCTTGAGTCAATACTCATCTTATTTGCGAAGACCTCGTTGTCTGGTACTTTTGTTTAATTTGATTTAATATAGTGGATGTATTTCTTGTGTCTGGAGTTAATTACAAGTTTCCCTGAGGCAGAATTCTTGCCTTAAGCTTTTTCTTATTTCTACCTCTGCCCCCTAGCTCCCAACCTATCACATTATATTCATCAAATAAATCATTCAATAAATGTTGGCCGGTTGACTGACTGAAATCAAAGTAAGTTTCTCTGTGCCTTCCTTATTCCTGGGGAGCATTAATTTTTTCCTTCCAAAAGTAAAAGGGAAGAAAAACTAATATATATTGTATAAAGGTGTTAAAATGCACATCGCATGAATCTTGAGTTAGAATATACATTCCTGGAGGCAAATGTGTTGGTTGGCAGCTACAGCAAATCATGCCAACTTGTTCATTCAATAGTACTTGTTGCATGCATACTACGTGCCAGAACTTTTCTAATCCCGCACACGGCAGGGACCAAACAGACTAAAATCTAGGTCTTCACGGAGCTTACATGTCAAGGGACAAGACAGACAATACATGAAATAACTCTGTAAAACACATAGTTTGTTAAACTGTGATTTACCAGTAAGTGCTTTGGGGAAAAATAAATCCGAAAAGGAGTTTAGGGAGTTTCAAGAGTACAAATGCAACTTAAAATAGGGTGCTCAGTGTTTTCCCTACCTGGCATAAAATAATTGATACGATACCTAAGTATAATACAATTAAGATTTTCTTGGATCAGTTTGCCTCAGGAAATATGACGAGGAATATTTTTCTTATGATTTAATTTTAGTTGGCTTTTAACAAAGACTTCAAAATGGCAGTTTAGGTTCATTTTTAGTTCAGTGAAGAATAGTTCTCATACATATGCAGCCTGGATTCAATTCTCTTTCTTGGGTTGGATTATTACCAAGATCTTAACAGGGAAAAATGAAGAAATATGGATGCTTCAGGAATTGACTAACCACTTATAGCCTGCATTAAACATGCTTTTCTGCATCCAGAAGCCGACTAGAACCAGATTAAGAACTAGAAAGGATTTCTTGGGAAAGGATCCTTACTTGCAAAAATAATTCCGAGACTTGGGCTGAGCTCAAATTTTTGGATTTATGTGGAAATTCAAGACTTATCTTTTCATATTACCATGTGAACAATTTGAGTAAATAACACAAACTCCCAGAGGTTTTGGTTTCAGAAAGTCTAGAGTTCAAGAATATTTTTCATCTATCAGCATTGTCCTTTACTTAAGTAAAGCATTCCTTTCCCAGTGTTATACAGTCATATCCCCATTAATGAAAAAGCTACATTTCAACATCACACTTTGTTATCAAAAATGCTGTGATTGAAATAATATAGAAGGCATTGAAACACATTCAGGGAGAAAGGAGAGTGGGGAATAGGGTGTGAAGATATTCTTTGGCTGAAATAATACCAAAATGAAGTTACCCCATTATAGTAAAGCTATTGTATTAGAGTGTAATCCACTAATGAGCCATTCGGTTAACTGACATTAGATAATTTCTAAGTTTTATTAAAGTTTTATTGGAGACCTGTAGCTGGGGAGGGTCTGAGGTGATAGATGTATTGATGCCAGAAGGAAAAAAACAAACAAACAAAAAAAAGGAACAGAATGGGGAAAATGAGAATGCCAACAACAGATTATTTCACAATTTGGCTTAGGGTCTATGCTATTAACAGGCAGCTGTGATAGACCAAGTGTGGGTAGAAGTTGAGGTGTGCGTGTGCGTGTGCATGTGCGTGCGCATGGATAACTTGAGGTGAACGACGACGTGCTAGTAATGCTTCCTGTAATTTGTCAAGAATTTCTACTTGCTCTTTCTTTCCCCCAGATTTGCTGACTGTGTAGAGAGATGTTTAGTCTTGGATAAATCTCTAATGAGGTATTACATCACCAGATTACATAAATAGATAGCATAAAACTACATGCAAGTAAAAATAGATTAAGTAGATTTCCTTTTCCTAAAACAGCACAGAGAAACTGCTTATCTGATATACATTAAGGTGAAATCTATTTTTGGATACTTCCTGTACCAATTCCAACAGATTTCCAATTAAACTCTAGCAAACAATTTGCTTTTGTTTTCCCAGAAACCTCTGGTACAGGATAGTGGACAGGTGTGCTGTGCTGGAAGTAGGGTTGGTATCTTAAAGTCTACGAAAACAAGGAAGCATTCGCAGAGTAAACTGGAGTAATAAAAATGAAGGATTCCTTCAATTAAGGATTTTCTACTGGTCTGGAGCAGAAGACTCACATCACCCCATTTAACACCACAGAGCATGTAATAAATACCTTTAATGTATCGACAAATCCATTTGCTAAATAGAAAAATCTTGCAAGGATATTTTGAAATGCTTCATAATATATTATGTACACTCAGCTGCTTCCAAATCAAAAGAATAAAAGCGAAACTGATTTAAAATTAGAAAACAAATTAGAAAACAACTCAAGTAAATGCATTTTAGGATTGAAAAGAAGACTCTTTAGAAGGTCTCCATCTTCTTTAAAACTGTATTTTTGAGTAAGTGATGCTTTTCATACTTGCTATCTTTACACTGAAAGGAATTACAAGAACAGGATCTTATAGCTTTATACTCTTTGGTGAAATTAGGTCTTTTCTTTACACGAACTATTCTCAGTTCCCAGATTCTTGCCATGTGATATGTTTGTGCTTGTCACGTCGTGTCATGAGTCCACGGCAGCATCTGATTTCAACTCAATCTAAATAGTTAACATTTTCAAATTGCTTCAATATTCTTAGATGAGAGGTTGAATTGTGGGTTTAGCTCTTCCCCTTCTTTGCAAGGAATGGGCTCCGGGGCAGTGATTTGGATCAGAAACATGGACTGCCTTCGATCTACCTGGCGGCCACCACACGAGGCACTGATATGTGACTCTCAGGAAGGTTGGGCGGTATGACGGTTAAGAAGTACTCCTTCCCAGGCCATTTGTAAAGTCTAGACATTTAGAAATAGATATGAAAAAAAAAATTTGGCTAGACACTTAGCATTCTAGGTGACCTGGATCCCTTAAGGAGCAGAGAATTATAATAGATACAAGTAATCCAGGGGAGGAGGTGAAAGGAGCTCTGGCTTGGAGTTGTGTGCCTTCTCAGACGGACACATCCTCCTCTGGGTGGGAATATACACAAGCAATAGATTTTTTTTTTGGTTTGTTTTTTTCTTGAAAGAGTTCCTGAGATGGCTGATGAAACAGCCCTGCTCACTCAGCTTGCATGCAGAAGTCAGGTCAAAGTTTTGGTCAAACCTAAGTCAGGGTGTATCTCTTGGGTCTAGCACTCAAATCTCAACTCCTAGCTCAGCCATATATGACTGATAGTCATGGAAATGTGTAGAAGAATAATAATGACCATTTGTTAGTGCTTCCATTATACGCCTAGTGTCATACGCTTTACATAAGACTATTTCATTTAATTCTTATAATGACCTGATAAAGTAGGAAGTTCTTTTTGGAATCTAGGGAAAAAAAAGACATCAACGAGAGAAATAACTTATTGTTTATGTCCTATTCATGGTGGATCAATAACGCCCACCGTGCCATGGAGAGGTTAGCGTGCGCTAGGGCATATTAAAGTGCTGACTTTTTCTGGAACACTTCAGTAGGCCACCAAGGCGCTTCTGGTCCTCCTCCTACCCCACCCACCGCTCCTTCTCTGTCTCCCTTGCTGATTTCTCTTCATCTTATCATCTTAATGTTGCAGTGCCCCAGGGATCATTTCTTGGTCCTGTTCTGTAGCTACAGCATCTAGGTGAGCTCAGCCAGTTCCAGGACTTTAAATGACATCTGTAGGCTGACAAACTCTCCAGTTGCGTCCGCTCCAGATACATAAACCTAATTGTCTACACCTATCGCCACATGGGTGTTTAATCGACACTTCAAACCTAAGCATGTCTAAATCAGTTTACGAATACTTTCCTCCCTTGACCAAATCGGTTTCTGTCTCTACGATCTCAGTAAACGTGAAGTCCATTCTCCCAAGAGCCCAGATCAAAACCTTGGCGATCATCTTTGACTCTATCCTTTCTCTTCTACTCATATCGAACCTGTCAGCAATTCCTGTTTGCTTTATCTTCTAAACAGGATCCGAATCTGACTTTGCTCCGTCACTCTGACTTTAGTCCGGGCCACCCTTATTTTTCCTTGCAGTCGGGCTAGTCTCCTTACTTGCTCTTACTTCCCTACATATACTGCTTATATAGCAACCAGCCCCATCTCCTGAAAAAAATAATTTAAAAATCTTGGACCTTTAAAAACATACACATAGATACAAATGAATGATGACCACCGTCATACATCCATAACTCAGCATCAAAAATCAACATCTGCCAATCTTTTCCCATCTATTCTGTACCCTCTTTTTTTGGGAGGGGCTGTGTTATTTTATTTATTTATTTATTTATTTATTTATTTATTTATTTATTTATTTATTTTTAAAGATTTTATTTATTTATTTGAGAGCAAGTGAGCACAGAGAGAGAGAGAGAGAGAGAGAGAGGGCGAAGCAGACTCCCTGCTGAGCAGAGGGCCAGATGTGGGCTCGACCCCACCCCCCGGGGGTCATGACCTTAGCCAAAGGCAGCCCCTTAACGCAGGGAGCCCCCCAGGCGCCCCTCGGTGGAGTATTTTAAAACAAATGCCAGCAAAGGCGTCCTTTTAATTACCAGGCTAAGCGGCTCGCAAGTTTAAGGTCGCTTCTGTTGCTGGTGGCAGCCCAGCGCGAGATGCCGGCCTTGGAGGCGCGGTGGCCCGTGGAACTGGCGCACGTGCTCTCGGACCCGCCGTCCCTCGCCGTGGCTGCGCGGCAGGTGCACCTGCAGGGCTGCGCCCCCAGGCCCCGCGTGGGCCCCCGGCAGGTGGGCAGCTGCGAGTCGGGGCGGCACACCTGGTCGGCCACCTGCTGCCCCGCCCGGGGGGCTCTGCTCGGGGCGTCTCCGCGGGCTCCCGCCCGGTCCTGGGGCCTCCCGGCGGCTGCGGCGGGCGCGTCCGCTCGGCCTCGGGGCAGGCGTCGCCGGCTGCTCTTCTACCGTCTAGACCGCCGCGCCCCGGGCAGGCGGACCCGGCTTTGCCCGCGCTCCCCGCACCCGAGCCTCGTCCGCGGGCCTCACCGCGCTGCTCCGCGGTCGCGGGGCCCGGGGCGCTCGGGGGCAGGTGGGCCCGTGGTGGTCGGGGGAGCCCCGGGGAGCCGCCCCCCCCCCCCGGGCCCGGGCTCCCGCCGAGGGTGCAGCGCGCGCCGGGCCTCCCCGCCGGGACGACGCCCTCCCGGTTCTCCAGCTCCGCCGCCCGTGACCCGCCCCGCCCGCCCCGGCCCCGGCCCCGGCCCCGGCTGCACCAGCACCAGCACCGGCACCGGCACCGGCTGCACGAGCGGCGACACCAGCACCGGCGGCGGCTGCACGAGCGGCGGCTGCACCAGCACCGGCACCGGCGGCGGCGGCGGCGGCGGCGGCGGGAGGAAGGGGAGGCGCCGGGGGAGGGTCCCGGGCCCGCGGGAGGCCGCAGCGCGTCCCGTCACGGCGTCGGCGCGGCCGGGCGAACCCGGAAGTGGCCGAGCCCGCCCGCCCGCCCGCCAGCCCCGCCCCGCCCGCCCGCCCGGCCCGCCCCGCCCCTCCCGCCGCCCGCAGTCGGGGAGCGCGGGGGCCGCGCAGCACACGGAGCGCGGGGCCGACGGGCCATGGCCGCGGGGGCCGCCGCAGGTGGTGGCGCGCGGTGAGGCGAGCGCGGCGCCCCCTCCGGGGCGGATGGACGGCGGCTGGGCGGGCGGGCGGAGCCGGCGTCCGCGGCTGGAATGGTGCTGGCGGCGGCGGTCGGTGCCTGCGTGCTGAAGCCCGAGAGGAGCCACCATGGAGACGCCGCCGCTGCCGCCCGCGTGAGTGAGCGGCCGGGCGGGCGGGCGGGCGGGCGGGCTCGGCGCTGCGGACAGGCGCGCCGCTGCGGCGCTGCTCGGGGCCGGGGCCGGGGCCGGGGCCGGGGCCGGCGGCGGGGCCGGCGGCGGGGGCGGGGGCTGCAGGAGCCGGGGCTGGGAGCTGGGGGCTGCGGGAGCTGGGAGCCGGGAGAACCGGGGGCCGGGAGCTGGGAGCTCCGGGAGCTGGGAGCCGGGAGCCGGGGGCTGCAGGAGCCGGGGCTGGGAGCTGGGAGCTCCGGGCGCTGCAGGAGCCGGGGCCGGGAGCTGGGAGCCCCGGGAGCTGGGAGCCGGGAGCTGGGGGCTGCAGGAGCCGGGGGCCGGGAGCCGGGAGCTCCGGGAGCTGGAGGAGCTGGGAGCTGGGGGCTGCAGGAACCGGGGGCTGCAGGAATGGGGGGCCGGGAGCCGGGAGCCCGGAGTCGGGAGCTGGGGGAGCCGGGGGCTGCGAGCCGGGAGCTCCGGGAACTGGGATCCCGGACCCGGGAGCTGGGGGCTGCAGGAGCCGGGGGCCGGGAGCTGGGGGCTCCGGGAGCTGGGGGAGCTGGGCGCTGGGGGCTGCAGGAACCGGGGGCTCCGGGAGCTGGGGGCTGCAGGAACCGGGAGCCCAGAGCCGGGAGCCCGGAGCCCGGAGCCGCGAGCCGCGGGGCGTGACGAGGCGCGGAGCCCGCAGCCCCGAGCGGACGGCGCCGACTCTCCGCGGGGCCCGGGCGCCCGGGGCGGGGTGCGGCGGGGAGGGGGCTGCGCCCGGGAGCCCGGAGGAGGAGGAGGAGGAGGGGGAGGAGGACCCCGGGGGTCCCGGGCCGACCGGCCGCGGGTTGCCCCTCCCGAGTGTCCGGCGCAGTGAGTACCGAGGAGCCTGGACCTCGCCCCGACCGGGCCCCGGCGGTCAGCGCTTGGCCCCTGCCCCGGGCGCTGCAGGACGCCGCGTGGGCCTGGGCCGGCTCCGGGGCAGCCGCCACCTGCCGGGTGCAGGGTCCCCCCGCTCGGGACCCACGGACGTCCAGGACACCTGCAGCACAAGCGCCTCCCGGAAAGAAGCAGCTTGAGCGATTCTCGTGCAACATGTTGAAGGTCTGCGTTATTCGGTCCAGTGCTGGGGTTTCTTGTTTGAAAGTGTTTGGTGCAAGTGCACGGTAAATCCCCAGGAGTTTTGAAAAGCTCAGTTTTGATTTGCCTTCGTCGGTTTGACCTGTAAAGGAGAAGAGCCCTCTGAGGGGGACTTCTCGGGCTGCAACAGACCTCATGCCTGGCCCGGGGAGCTTCGCCCGCAGCTGGGTCTGGGGCTCATGGGTTTTCACGTGGGTCTGGCAGCTTCACTCCGGGGCACTGGAACCGCACCAGCCTCTCGTGGGTATTTGGCAGACTTCCAGCCAGAATATGGGTATCTGGCTTAGGCCGAATAATTTTTTTGATGTCGAGTCCTTTCAGGAGAGCTCTTAGGATCCCGGAACTACAATTTCTAAAAGTGCCTTATAGGATTTTTAGCTTGAGTGGAACAGGTCACGGGGATCCGAGGAGCAGACGGCGAGGCCGATGAGCTGACCCTCCCGGGCTGGAGGAGGCAAGGCTCAGCTGCCTGCCCATCACTGTGGCTGTGAGGGCTTTGTCCTCCGGTCATGTTCTGCGGCAGCTTGGGGAGAGCTCCCGAACCCCCAGGAAGCGTGATGGTGGATTGTTAGCATCAGCAGCGTGACTCCAGCACCAGCACATGGGTTCTGAGCTCAGAGGCCGTGAAGGCAGGAAACGCTACCTGTATACAGGCAACACCAGACACACAGAGTGTGCCTACCACCTAGGCACGTTATCTGTAGTAAAGCTGCCCCCTTAATAGCCATTTCCTGCAGTCCCGATTTACTTTTGGAGCAGAGGGAACTACAGGGAAGAGCAGGGGCTCTTAGAATGCAGGTGAAAAAAAGGGTGTGGACATTAGGCAGGCTCTGGAGGGAAGAAGTAGAGACCTAAAACGTGATTTAAATAGACATCATTGAAAATGAAACAGAGGTGTGCCTGCAGATATTGATAAACTGAATCTAGGACAGATCAGTTAATCCTCGTTTTGGCACCTGGCGCAATTCTTTGATATCGAGACTCCATCCATAATGCTGGAACAATGACAGGCTGAGTTGTAAAGGAAAGCTAGGAATGCCAGCAGGGAGGAAAGAATTGTGAAAACTTCTTGTAATCATGGATGGCTAATGTTGGTAAGACTTCTTCAGGTTTATGTTCACTTAATCCTACGGACAAATAGGGTTTATTGTCATTTGGTCTGTAGAGGACTAACCCTCAGTCCAGAGTTTGTTAGAATCAGAAATAGTTCTCCTTCCTACCCCTTGGCCTATTTGCCTCCACTCCCATCAGCTCACTTTTCCCTTCCACACTGAATCATGGGTGCTGTGTTTGAGAATTGCGAGGCAGGGTCTTTGGGAAGGAGCTTTATTGGGCGCCGCTGGGCTAGGGCCTGGTACATGGAGGCAGTGGAAGTTATGGGGAGGTCTCAGCTTTTCATAAGGTTAGATTTTTAGTCTGAGCTTTAAGGCAAAGAACGATGTTTGGTGTGGACTTAATATGCCTTGGGTGGTGTGGTTTAGAAGCAGGGACTCAGATCCTCTTTGGGCGAGTGTCCGTTAATTCATTAATTCTGCAAATAGTTGAATGCCTGTCTCTACCTGGCGCTGTGTAGGAGCTTATGCTCGTGCTGGTTTTGTAACAGCCAGTTTTATATTGTTTTCTAATCCCACCTTGCTGCCCACCTGTTAACACATTGTCTTTGAGGAGTAGAGGTGCCCCAGTTCCTTTGGGATAGACTTGTTGAAATTAGGTTTTGATCTCTTGTACTGTTTCCACACTCTTTCACTCTTTGCCTCCTAGTTCTCCTCATCTTTTTTGATTATCGTATTGTCATTGGGCTTCATATCTCTGCGTATTGTTTTTTTTGCATCCTACATGTGGCATTTAGATTCTCTTGCATGTTGGAGCCTGAGTGATATGAAGATGATGGGACATTTGCCTCTGATCAAACCTGAAGGTGTGTGACTAAAAATTAGATGTGGGCTAGTACAGGGAATTTAGGTGGAAAACTGAGCTGTGCAGCCCTGACCTCAGGAATGTTTCGCACTTTCTAGCTTTTACAGTTATTTTTGCAGAGGGTTTTTGTAATTATTAAGGGAAGACGGAGGTCTAGGGTGGAGTGCATCCCTTGGACACCCCTCACTGAATAGTTTTTTCTTAGCCCTCGTTTTCTTACTGGTTCCTTTTTCACAAGTTGGCTTTCTCTCTACAAGCCTTACATTTTGCTTTTCCTTCACAGAACTAAGCAAACATGCCTCAGATACAACCATATCTTGGATCACTGATTCCACATCACTGGAGACTCTTGGCATCAGAGTTGTTCAAGCGTAGGCAGACAAACATCTTGTTGACTGTGTTCTAAGGGATTTAGACAGCAGAAGATGGGTTGAATTAGAGCAGAGGTTTTCAGAATTTTGGATTTCACTGACCTGTGAAGTTAAAAGAAAAAAAACTGAGGTCCGACACAGAAATGCTAAGTTTTTTGTTTTGCCCAGTAGAAAGAAAAATATCGATAAAATAATTATCAACCATCACTGTCTTTTGGTAAAAGAAAGGACATTTTGGTGTCTCTTCCCCAATACAGAGAAGGACATTATCTCAGACTAAAAGACAGTCCTTAAAATGATTAGTTTAGTTTTATGAAAACTTACTACACTTTCTGTATTTTGTCACAGACCAGTAAAAAGTTCACTGAAGTCTGACGTTTGTGATCCACTGGACTGGATGACCTTTAATGTTCTTTCTAATTTTAAGGTTCAATTTCTGTGAATTTGGAACCTTGACATGGGTTACCCCAATATTCACTGGTCTATCTTTTATGGCACATTGGAATGTATTCTTGTTTTTGTTTAAATAGACCGGACTGTAAATTGAGCTGCTATCAGATCACAGGGGAATCTCCTCAGTGACAAAGATGTCTAAAATATTTAGGAGCAATGATGACTGACAAGGTAATGTTGAGAGAAGATATGGATCAATGTGTGTTGAGGGAAGTTTTATGTAAGGAAAATTGTGGAGTGTATATGGGAACTTGAGAGGTGGATTCTGGAAATAGGTAAGATTTCTGCAGTAGTCTTAAAATTTTCTGATGCTGGGAAATCACTCATCCCCCTCCCACTAAATAGCCCCAAACCTTGTTTGTGATCTGTACTTCCTAAGGCACACAGTAGGCACTCAGTAATATCAGGAAGTGTGCTTTCGTGAAGGTGACTTTAAGTTTACTCATCTGGGGCTATAATGGAACTGCATCAGGAGTGTTTATGAAAATAATTAAGATCATGCTGTTTAAATAGGCAGGGATATGAGACAGAGAATGAAAATTGCTTTTCATATGCTTATCTGTAGAATTATTCAGAATTCCAAATGTATTTACTGTGTATAATAAGGTTGTGCAGGTGGTTCCTTTGTAATCATTGGTTGCTTACTATGACCAGGCTCTGGGGATATCTCAGAAAACAAAGTCCTTTTCCTCGGGGTTGACACTGATAGCGAACAAATTGTAGTGCGTGGGTCAATATAGTTTGTGTGTCGTGTGCTTTACTGTTTTACGCTTCAGACTATTGACATTTGCTCAGGTATTTTTTTTTGACCAGTTCTTTTCTCTGATCCTGCCTTGAAAAACAAGCCCTCGCTTTCCATGCCACTACTTTTTTCTTGGTTTCCTCCTGTAGTTTTTAGGTTGCTAAATGCGATTTACCTTGATCTCATTTACTCTTGTCAACACCCTTAGAGCGGAGATCTCTGTTATCTTTTTTCAGGTGGTGAATTACTTTTCATAGGTCATCAAGTGGAGGCGAAGTTGGGACCCTCCTCTCGTTGATCACTTCTTTCTGTCTCACATGGCTTCTCTTCTGTTACTCTTTGTTGGCAGTGGCTGCTGCTCACAGATCCAGGTCTTGGCCAGTTCTTTTTAATCAACTATTAATCCCTAAATTGTGGCTCCATCTGTATCTTATGCTTGGACTCTGGATCTGTGCTTCGGTCTTAAGATTTTCAGCTTCTCACAGAACATCTACTCTTAGCTTGTATCTCGGATCCAGCTTGTCTGAAACTGAGTTCTCAAACTGACTTCCGTTTATAACGTCTGCATGTATTCGATGGAATAATCATTCTTCTGGTCCCAGGGACCCAAAGCCTTGGAATGGTCTTTGATTCCCCTCTCTCGTCATCCTCCGCAGCTTATCAGCTCCCAGGAACAGGAGAGTCCTGGTTTCAAGTGTCCATTCCGACTACTACTATTCTTTTGAACAGATTTCATCCCTTGATACCTGCATTTTTTTCCCCTCCTACCTTTTCTCCTATTAACCTCTATGTGTTCTTTCCTCACCTTTCAGTCCATCTACTATTTTGACCCCAACAGTCACATCAAATGACTTACCAAACCAGTTATCTCAACCAGATGATCTGAACCACCTGTTATTTTGGCCAAATCTTATAGGATGTTCAAAATCAGTCTGTGCTTTTGACCTCCTAAACTGCCCTATCACAAGGCCAGAGTCTCCAGCCTTTCCTGTCGCGCCCCCCCAGTTAAAACAACTTGGAATTCTTCCAACGCCCACTGGGAACCCTCTTCCTTCACAAAAGTCTTCCCTCTTTACTCCAGTTCATTCCAGCTGCTCTTTGCATTCCCACAGTATCCGTAACCCATAATCTTGCACTTGTGTACTGACTTGTGCCATTCCCTGGTGGTTTCAGATGTGCCTCCCCAGTTAGATGGTAACTGGAGAGGTTCCCTGCGCTCAGCCTCCTTTACATCCGTCGCTGCTTACGTTCGGGCGCGCGGCCGGCGTCCAGGCAGCGCTTACCTGCTTGATTTATTAACAGTGGTGGTTGTCTGGAGTGTTGCTAGTAACTTTTGATTGAATGTTGCAATTAAAAATGAGGAAGGCCAATCAATAAAATCCATAAAAATCTGTCTCTATATTCAGTTTAGCTCCTAACCTCAACATTTTTCTTCTTAGCTCTGTATTTTCCTTCATAGGGTATTTAGTGCTCGTACAAGCTTCCTGAGGCAAGTGGGTGCGGTGTTATTGTCTTTGGCTTTTCTGTTGCATTTCGTATTAGGCATATTTGTGGAATAACAAAACCTTGCTTTATAAGTTAACAGTCTGAAGCCCAGAGAGGCCAAGGGCCTATACCCAAGGTCACTTGGTTAGTGTTTGGCAGGGGCACAGCCGCAGCTCAGGTCTTCCAGCTGATTCTGGTCCTCTTCGAGTGCCTTTCATTCAGGTGTTAGAAAATGTAGCCTAGTCAACGGAATTGTTGGATCAAATTGCTGTGCCTATTCCTAGCTAAGTGCTGGTAACGCTAGGAAAAGTGGCCAAGGAAAGGCCAGAAAAATGAGTTGATAAGAGACATGGAAGTGTTTGAAATGGGTCATCAAGCTCCTTCTCCCCGTTTTAGCACATCGTAAGTGCCCCGGGCTGACGGTGCTGGGCTAACTGTTGATGGCATCTTCTTTAAGCTGAGATTGATCTTGCATAAGGCTTACTTTTACCCTGGTCCCTTTCCTGGGAATAGTCCCTGCCAGGGACAAAAAGTGCCTGATTGTGCTCTGTTTGTCATGTAGGTGGGAGGGAGAGAGGGAGAGAGAGCGGAGTGGAACTGAAGCAGAGCTTTTTACAGCTCTATTGTTCTACTATCAGAGAGCAATTATATTCCGACTTCCATCAACCTCTCTGCCTCAGACATCCCGCCACCTCCTCCTGCCAGCGCTTCCCCACGCTTAGCATAAAGCCGCAAGACTGGATCCCGGGGGGGGGGGGGGGGGGGGGGGGGGGGGGGGGGGGGGGGGGGGGGTTGGGTTACCTCCCCTGTCCTCCAGTAGGTTCAGTGCTGTGCTCTCATTGCTGATCCATTTTGGGAAAACTGGGCGTTTCCAGCTTTTCCGGCTCGGAGAAATCTGAAACAACTTGTGGCAACACACGTACTCTACTAATGTATTCAGTGGCATTCCTTTTTATTGTCATCATGCAAGGTCATTACAGTATCACGGCCTGTATTCTCTGTGGCG
The DNA here is from genome assembly GCF_003254725.2 of Canis lupus dingo. Taxonomy (NCBI): domain Eukaryota; kingdom Metazoa; phylum Chordata; class Mammalia; order Carnivora; family Canidae; genus Canis; species Canis lupus. Next base: position 61,318,478 of record NC_064257.1, read on the forward strand.
TTCGTCTTACCCTCGTGACTTACAACTGGAAGTCATGAGCGTGTGTCCCTTTTGTTGTTTGTTTGTTTAGATTCCGTGTGTAGGTGAAATCGGACGGCATCTGTCTTGGTCCGGCCTTTTTCGCTCAGCGTGATACTTTTTAGGTTCACCGGTGTCATTGCAGGTGGCAGGATTCCCCTGGCCTTGCGGTGACGTCGTGTAAGCGGCCCCTGCCCTGGGGTTGGGGTGGTTTTGGGCAGCAGGCTCCCCGGTAGGCTCCTCGAGGCCTTCGCCGGCGTGATCCACACACGCCGTACCGAGGGCGGACGGCAGCATTTGGTGACGCTCTGTTTATTTGGCAACGTGGCCGTGTGCTCGGGGGCGATGGCCTGCGGGCGCACCTAATCCGAGTCCAGGTCCCAGACCCTTGAAGAGAATTTGCAGACCGCGCCTCGGCCTGAGCCAACTGCGGGAACGGGACGGAGCCCCCTCTCTCTAGGGCCTCTGACTCCTGGGGCGGTTGTTGGGGGGAGGCAAGGATGGAGGGCACCTTGTTGGGAACCTGGAGGGGGACGTAAGGGCCGAGGTTGGTAGGCAGCCTTGCGAGGGAGTCGGGGGAGCATGGCAGCCTGCTGCTGGGTGCCCACCTGCTGCTGGGTGCCCGCCGGCTGCTGGGTGCCCGCCGGCTGCTGGGTGCCCACCGGTTGCTGGGTGCCCCCCTGCTGCTGGGTGCCCACCAACTGCTAAGTGCCCACCTGCTGCTGGGTGCCCGCCGGCTGCTGGGTGCCCACCGACTGCTAGATGCCCACCGGTTGCTGGGTGCCCACCTGCTGCTGGGTGCCGGCCCACTGCTGGGCACCCACCCGCTGCTGGATGACCGCCTGCTGCTGGGTGCCTGCCCGCTGCTGGGTGCCCGCCCGCTGCTGGGTGCCCACCTGCTGCTGGGCACTGGCCTGCGGGGAAGCCCGCAGAGAACGGGCCACGGGCCCACGGCCACTCCGGACACCACAGCTGCCGAGCACCCTTGGTGGGTCCGGCGAGCCCTGTGGGGGGCCTCCCTGCCCGCAGGGGAGTCTTGTGGCTTTTGAGGTGACGGGGCTGGGGGGGAGGCGCAGACGGTGGCCCGTGGCCGAGCGTGTGAGCACACCTGGGCCCCTGGTGCATCTGCGGCTGCATCCTTCACACGAGGGTAGCGTGGATTCCCCCGGAACCCCCCCCCCCCCAAAAACCCAAACCTCGTAAAGTGCTTGTTCTCAGTCCGAGATGGTTGGCCCTGGGGGGCGGGGGGACATAGCACTCGCCTGTTCTGTGTCTTTGGGATCCTCCGTAGCTGCCTTCCACCCCGTCCTGGGCCCCGTCACGCTGTCGTGGCCCCGTAAAGGGCTCGCCTGAGTCTTGGGGTGAAGGGAAGGTGGGGTCGCCTTGAGAGGGCATCGCGTGGGCCCTTTGGCTCCCGCCCCTGCGCGGGGCCCCACCGCCCCAGAGCAAGCACTAGGCCTGAAGCAACCGTCGTCCTTTCTGAGGTGCGTCCCCAAGAGGACCCTGACCCTGGAGGGAGAGCCCGGGAGCAGCAGCCTCCGCATTCGCTGGTCTCTGGAGCTCGCTGGCCGCCAGCGGGGGTGGGGGCCGGATCGGAGGAGCCCCTGGCCTGCAGCTGTGTATGGGGTCCAGACCCTGGAAACCTCACCCACTTGAGAGTGTGTTTTGGTGACGACAGGCTCTTAGCACAGTTTTAAGCCTGCCTGGGCAGAGCATGGGGTTGGGGAAAGATTCACGAATGCAAGAACCTTGAAAAGTATCTCCTCCGGACAATTTGAGGAAGACGGTTCTCCCGGTTCTCGCAGCCGTCCAGGAGCTTCTCTGGAGCAGGTGCTCCCGCCTCGGCAGGGAGCCGGGCCCGGTGGGACGGCCCTTCGCCTGCCGCCTGCCGCCTGCCGCCTGCCGCCTGCCGCCTGCCACCTGCCTGCCTGCAGCGCCGCTCGCTTCCACACCGGGCCCGAGGCACGGGCTTCCCGTCACTCGGTTCCGCTTCTGGAGAGACCCTGACACGAAGGCCACGGGAGGGGGCATCACGGGGAGGGCGTCCCTGCTGCAGCCGCAGCCCTGTGCGCCAGGGCGCTGTATTTCTAAGCAGCTCTCCGTACGGAGAACACTTAAAAAAAAAAATTCAGTGTTATTTCTCACTTATTCCTTTAAGCCTTTGAATAAAGTCTTTTCTCGTAGAGTTTTTGGAGCACATCAGAAAAAGCAGGAGCTGAAAATAGCCTTAAGAACGCACCAGCGTAGATCCCGGTGGTTAGAGAGTGCGGTCTTAAAGTTATTTAATCCTATAATGCAGGAAATTTTAATTCATAATTTCTTAAGAAATATAAACCCTCTTGACTCTTAAATGATGTCATTCTTTCTCGGGCTGAGTTGCTTTCGCTCCCATTCTGAGCCCTGAGAAGCCTTCTGTGATGGCTTTGCCAGTCCTCAGTCGTCTGTTTCTCCTCTGTTGTGCGCTCTGAAGTTATTAAACTAGAAGCAGATGTAAACCCTGACTGGCCGTACATGTGGGCATTCAGCGTTGTGTGGTCAGAAAGTTTGCATAGTTTTTTTTTTTTTTTTTTTAAGAATTTATTTATTAAGGAGAGACAGAGAGAGAGAGAGAGAGAGAGAGGCAGAGACACAGGCAGAGGGAGAAGGAGGCTCCATGCAGGGAGCCCGATGTGGGGCTTGATCCTGGGACTATGGGATCAAGACCCCTGAGCCAAAGGTAGACGCTCAACCACCGAGCCACCCAGGCGCCCCGAAAGTTTGCATAGGTTGTATGTATCTGCATGATTTCCTTTCCCCTACTGTTTTCTCTGTGAAAGAATGGTGGGGGAAAAAAAAAAAAAAAAAAAAAAAAGAATGGTGGGGAAATAGCGTTATGAGATTGTCTTCTACTGTGAAATGTTTCCCAGTCTCCTCGTCAGATCTCAATATTCTTTCATCCTTGGCTCCTAGACGTGCTCTTCTTCTCAGGCCAGGTATGGCTCATCCCTCTCTTCACGCACATACACACGTGCACACACACACAGAGGCCACTGGTGCACCATCTTGCTCTCCCACTCCAGCTGTGGGCTCACCCCCTGGAGGCGGTGTCTTGTACTCATTTATTTGTAAAGCCCCTTTAAAAACTCTCAGAACTCTCCAGGGAATGGGGACAATGCAAATCCTCTAAGAATCGGATGCTTAGTCAACCACTGTTGAGTCTTGGGACGTGGAGAAATAAGCAAGGACAGCATCTACGGTTGAGGGTGGGGGTTACAGTAAGGTTTGAGCGCCTGAGTTTCGTTGCTTCATGTACTTTCTATGTAATCAATGATCCCCACATTTCTATCCAGCTAAAGTTTTCTCTCCAACTCTAGACTCTGATATGCCAGTGTGATATCTTTACTTGGATGTCTGATAAGCAACACGTATGAAGACTAAGCCCTTGATCTTCCTACCCCCAAATCGGTTCCACCTGCAGCCTCGCCCATCTCAATGAATGGAAACTCAATCCTTCCAGTTACTCAAGCCAGTTGAAATTGTTCGGATTTTCTTTGACATGGTACATGTATCCTGTCAACAAAGCTTGTTGGCACTACCTTTAAAATAAGCCAGAACCCAACCGTTTCTCATCACTGCTCCTACTGCCACTGCTACTCCCGTGCCCTGAGCCCCGTCATCCCCTACTGCGTTGCTCTCCTAAGTGGTTAGCCCTCTTTCATCTTTGCCCACATGGACTATTCTCAACCAACAGCAAAGTGATCCTTTGAAAACGTCGGTTGGATTGTATCAGTCTTCTGCAGTGCCTCCCTCTTCCACTCGGGGTAAAAGCCAAAGTCCTTATAGCATCCTACAGGCCCTACGTGATTTGCGCTTCTTTCTGCCCCTCCCCAGCCCCAGCCATGGTCTCAGAGTTCCCGGAACACACCAAGCACGTACAGGCCTGTGCTATAGCTCTTCATTCCTTCTGGACGTTCTCTCACCTAGTCCTTGTTCAAATCATACTTCTCAGTTGGGCTCTTGATGACCTGATGACCCTATTGACTAGTGCAAGTTGCAGCACTCCATACTCTTGCTCTCTGTACCCTGCTGTTTTTCTTGTATTCATCACCCTTATTTTCTGATGTGCTTCCTCTTCACTGGTGTGTTGTCTCCTCCCTGTCTCCCCTCTCCCCTGCTAGACTCCAGGCTCTTTGAGAATAGGCGTCTTTTTTTGTTCATTGTTCACATATATTCCAAGTGCCTAGAACAGTGCTTGGTACATAGTTGGCACTCAGATATTTTCTGAATGAATTTGTGAGAGGTAATATTTTAAAAATGAATGATCCTTTCAAAATGGGCCAGGAAAGGAAGAAGTGGGAGGAGAAACACATCAATAAATAATGCTTGCCTGTTTTTTGTGAGATATATACCGTATGATTTCTTTAGGCTTAATTTGGCATCCTGACTTTTTTTTAGTTCTATTGAGATAGAATTTACATGCCCTAAAATTCACCTATTAGAATTATACAAGTCAGTGATTTTTAGTACATTTCTGGAGTTGCGCAGCCGTCTCCTCAAAAAGTTAGCAGTTAATCCCCCTTCCCAGCCGTGGCACCCTGATTTTATTTGTTAATTTTTTTTTTTTTGCCTCCGAGACTCAAAAGAATAATTTATACAGCAATACGAATCTAGCTCATGCTTTTAAAAATTTTGTTTAAATTTGAAGTATCATTGCTTAATGTAGGAAATGGTATTGAACGTTAGTAAAAAGAATGAGCTCAAAGACTCAGAGTGACTCGAGTCTTACCCAGCTCTGCTATTTAGTTAACCAAATTATTTTTTTTGCCTTCACCTTTTTATCTATTAAATGGGTATCATAATAGTAATGAGTTCACAGAGCTGTTGTGAAGATTAAGCAACTAATGCAAGTAAATGACTTAGCACTGTTGCCACTGTATAGCAAATACTCAATAAACTCTACCTAACGTGATTAATTGTTGCAAAAGCAGGTCTGAAATATGTGGAGTAAATAACCTGGGTGGTGGAGAGCGAAACTCAAATCAGATTCTGAGGCTTTGAAGTTGGTGTAAAATATGATCCTGTCCCTGTCTTGTAAAATGCTTGTAAATAATATATGACTACAACGGATTGTTAAACGCAGGTTAATTTCTAACACAGAGGATCATTTTTCAGCATTTTTACTTCAAGTTGTCTGTTGAACCACTTTTACTGAATTTTCTGAGCTTTGACACTGTGGAAGTGATTACCCGCTTTTTTTTGGTTAAAATCCTAGTGACCATCAGAAAATGTTCTGAATTTTTGTGTGTTAATCTTACATTGGGATATGCTGTATGAGTGTGGGAGACTCATTGTTATCTCTTGTAGGCTGATAAGCCTGGACTAAATTATCTGTAATAAGGCCTTTTCCGTTTATTTCTGTTTGTTTTGTTCTTTTCTTTTTATGTACAGATGCACAAAGCAGGGTCATCAGAAGCCTCTCGATTCAAAAGATGATAATACTGAAAAACACTGCCCAGTGACAGTGAATCCTTGGCACATGAAGAAAGCTTTTAAAGTCATGAACGAATTAAGAAGGTATTGTTGCATTCATACACATGTAACCATGGGTCTCTTCCTTTATTTTTCAGTTGTTTATAGTGAATATACTCTTTGTGCCTCATTGTTGCTTTGTGTGATACAGAGAACATTAAAAGCTTTTTCGGCAGGTGGGTTTTTTTTTTTTTTTTTTTTTTTTTTTTTTTATGAGAAGCATGGGTAGTATAAGACTTCTGTGTCCCATATGGTAGCCATTAGCCATGTGTGGCTCGTCTGAATGGAGATGTTCTGTAAGTGGAAAATATATAATGGATTTCCAAGATTTAGTACAAAAAAAGAATGTAAAATGTTTTTTTAATATGTTTTAAGAATATCAATCGCATTTTGAAATGATAATATATGGGATATTTTGGGTTAAATAGATTATTGAAATTATTTTCACTTGTTTCTTTTTTTTTAATATGATTGCTACAAGATTTTGACATTCCATTATGTTTTATATGACACATATATCCCATGTTTCTCTACTGGACAGCATTGGTCTAGGGTTTCTAACTTACCACCAAGAATATGGAAAGAAAACGTGACTTAGGTGGTGGTGGTTGTAGTGGTAGTAATTTTGAGGACTGGTACCTGCCCATGGCTAAGGTAATTCTCAAGTATGTTGAGAATCATAATTTTGAGAATCACTGATAGGAAAGAAGCGACTTTAAACGTTGATTGAGAGGCACTTGGGTGGTGGCTCAGTCAGGTAACCGTCTGACTCCTGATTTGGGCCCAGGTCGTGATATCAGGGTTGTGAGATGGAGCTCTGCCCTGTGCTGATGGTGGAACTTGCTTAAGATTCTCTCCTCCTTTCTCTGCCCTTCCCCCCCCAAAAAAAGTTGATGATGCATGAATGGTTTTTTAATTAAAAGACTAAGTATGTAGTAATAGTCTTGGTTTAGTTTTCTTAGCTGTTTATGAAAGACATCCTCCTCCCCCCCCCCCCCCCCCCCATATATTTGAAAGCTTGGACTACAAAGAAGGGAATGACTTATACTTTTCCTTCAATCTGTCTGTGCTATGTCTTTCCTAAAAGCCCACGCTTCGGGTCCATCATTTATTTCTTCTTTACTTAAAGATTCAGCGAATATTTATCTTTTGGGCGCCGGAGATAGAATGGTGAGCAAAAACAGACATGTAGCCAATGGTTGAATGCAGGAAGCAGGCATTAATCAGAGAATTACACACATAATTTACTGTACATTTTAATGGTAGTGCCACAAAGGAGGGCTGCCTGGTGCTGTGAAGGTGGATAACAGCGGTCAGAACGGGCTTCCTTGGGAAAGTAGAAATAGTTGTGCTGAGATCCAAAGCAAAATAGAGGTAGAGAAATGAAGCCAGAATGGGGGGGTGGGAAAGATTAGGGAACAGGGTTCCGGGCACGGGGAATGGCAGGCCCCAAGCCTGGTGGTAGGTGGGAGCTGGCCTCGTGGGAGGAACTGAGGGGCAGCTGGAGTGCAGACGGCCGGGTGGGGGAGGTTGGGGGGCCTCAGGCAAGAGAGAAGCCTGAGTGGGCAGGTGGGGCCCAGCAGACTTAGGGCCTTATACATTTTGGTCTTTATCAGGAGTTGTCATGGGAGGAAGCCACTGGAGACTTTTAAGCAGGGTAATGACATGATTAGATTTTCATTTTGAAAAGAACAGGGGCACCTGTGGCTCAGTGGTTGAGCATCTGCCTTCAGCCCAGGGTGTGATCTCAGGGTCCTGGGATCAGGTCCTGCATCAGGCTTCCAGGGAGCCTGCTTCTCCCTCTGCCTGTGTCTCTGCCTCTCTTCTCTCTCTCTGTGTGTCTCTCATGGATAAATAAATAAAATATATATTTTTTTTAAAAAAGAAAACTTATTGGCTACCAGGTGGAAAGTGGTTTGGAGAGAGATTCGACTGTTACATATTTGACTTGCTTCCTATTCCTGCTCTGATAGTATTTTTGTTTTTATTTATTTATTTTGCTAAAGACTTTGAGAGAGAGGACTCGTGCAAGAGGAAGAGGGGGGAGCAGCAGAGGGGGCAGGATAGGGACAAGCAGACTGTGGGCTAAGCACAGGAGCTAAGCTCAGAGAGTGAGGAAGGCCTTTCCCAGGACCCTGAAATCACGACCTGAGCTGAAACCAAGTCTGATGTTTATCTGACTGTGCTACCTAGGTGCCCCATTTTTTATTTTTATTTTCAATACTAATTATTTTCCCCCCAATTTTTGTTTAAATTCTAGTTAACATACAGTGTAATGATGGCATTTTTAATAAATGTATTTTCATTTTAGTCTTTGGGCGAATGCAGATAGATAGTTGGGGTAATCCAGCAGGCCTGGCTGTGCTGTTTTAGTTTTTTAATTCCATCATAACAGTAGTTATTAGAAGGTAAACTGCAGCGGTTCCTAAATGCAACAGAAAGAAACGTAAGAAAACAGTCTGGTCATATTAAGACTGCGGTTTTTAATGGCTTCTTTTTTCTTTGAAAAGTCTTGAAAGACTGGCTCTTTCTGGGCCTGTCCACATTTCCTCCCCCTCCCATGGGGCGCGGTCGCTGTGACCTTCCGCTGGTGGGTAGGTCTCTGTTGACCCAGGCCTGACTCACTAAACTTCAGGGAAGGCGACACCTTCTCCTGAGGTGGGTGACCCAGGTTTGGGGACAAACTCTTTGGCCTTGGGCCAGCTCTCTTACCTCTCGGAGCCTTAGCTGTAAAATGAGGGGCGTGGGCGGGATGGAGCGCAAGGTGGCTGCTCCAACATTCTCCGGGCCTGTGAGGTGCTCTCCCGACCTGCGCAGCGGTGAGGGCCTTGCCTCATCCTGGCATTGGGCAGCGCCAGCCTCCCTGCACCTATTTGTCCTGTTTTGGGTGTGGACTGTATGGCTGTGAAACGGTACCTCCTTCTTTGTGTCGCACCGTGCACCCGTTTCGGGAGCTAATGTGTCACAGGCTGGTAGTTGATGCTGATGTGCAGAACAAAGAGCGACCTTTGAAAGGCCAGAGGGTGTTGGCTCCCAGCCCTCTGACCGGGATTGTTTTAATACAGTCACTGACCGGTGGTGTTTTAAAAAATAAGCTCTCTTTGGAGTTCATCAGAACCCTTTTGTTTGTTTGTTTTTAACGTCATTCACTTCTCTCTTACCCCTTCTGGCCCATTTGAGTAATTAAAAAAAAAAAAAAATCTCTGATGAGGCCTACTCCTTAAACAGCTGGAAATCTTTGATTTCCTGTCATTGCATCAACTTCCTGCCGCCAGGAAGGGGTAGCTGAGAGTGGTTTCCTGACTCCTGGGAAGGGGGAACTTCCTTGTTCTTACCACTCTGCCCTTGGGCCCTCACGTCTACCTCGTAGCATTGCAGCCAAACGAGAATGAGAGAGAGAGAGAGAGAGAGAGAGTTTACGAACCTTTGGCTGATGGAAGTAATAGATTTTTGGTTTTGTTTCTTTTTTAGACAAGAGGCCCAGATAGAGCTCCCTGTCCTGGCCCAATACGAGCTTGCATAACGTTAAATTACTTGGTTTGAGAGCCCTGCAGTCACTCCTGAACAGTGTATTCCACAAGTGTCTGTGAGCAGCTGGCTCTCCTCTGAGATCAGCAAGCAGGCCCCGGAAGGCGGAGCGGGGCCCCCCGGACTTGGCCGGTCCCCGCGGGCGTCTGGATCCCCGCCGGAGCCGTCTGGGGAGGGGGGTGGGATGGTGGAGGGCCGTGAGCCCAAGAGGGTGTGCGCAGGAGAACTCTAAGCAGCCACAGACGTGGTTTCTGCTGGGCCTGCTGGAGCATAGGATTCGCAGAGGAGAGGCGGTTCCTGGCCTGGGTCCCTGGCCTGGGTCACGGCATGAGCTAGGGAGCGGATACGCAGAACTTGCTGGATGAAGCGAATCAAGAGTTCATGCTGCGGAGTCTGTGCAGAACAGGCTAGGAAGCAGGAGGACAGAATCGTGCAGGCTTCAGTGGCGTGGTGCATTTGGACTCCATCCTGTGGGCAACAGAAATCGGGGAAGCTTTTGAAAAAGGGAGCAGCACTGTAAGATTAATGATGTTGGAGGAGCAACCTGGCAGCGTAGTGAAAGGACGGGTCTTTTTAGCAACACATCTCTGGCAGGAAATTCAGCTCTTTAAATTTCCCAAGCGTGAATTGGCGGGGGTTGGAGTTTTTCTGAACACTAACATCTTCAAAATCAAATCAGTAGATCTTCACAGGGTGCTCATTATGTGCAACGCGCTGTGTTGGGTCTGTGGAGAAGACAAGCGGACGAAATCTCGGACGTATGTTTTTTTTGAGAACGTCATGCTGTGGGCTTTTTGAGATGACCAAAGAAAGGAAATGTCAAGAGGTAGCATTTCGCCTTCAAAAAATTTTAAACAGAAAAACTTCATTTTGTGGGTTATGGGATAAGACTGTATTTGAGCTTGAAAAATTTCAAGGGCTCTTAGTCGGGGCCCCCCGTCACTGGTTCAGAAGGAAGAGAATTTGATCCTTAAGTTCGGTTTAGGAGTTGAAGGTTTTCAGTAAGGATGAGTCGTGGGAAGCAATTCAAACGCGCCCCTATTCATCACATATAAGCCATAAATACTTACTGATTCAGTTATAGCAGCAGTTTTACATTTCCAAAGATAATTTAAACAAAAAAGCCTGAAGTTCTGTCTTAAAGGAGTGTTCATTGTAGTTTTTTCCTCGGAGACTTTTAGACCTTGCGGATCCAGACCACTAGTCGGATTGTGTTATCTGTTGTGCATCCATGAAAAGTTTGAGTTGTGGCTCTTCAGTTATTTGTATTCTGTTGCTTAGATGGCAGGTGAATTAAAGAACAAACTTAAGTGAGTCTGCCTTTCTCTTCATAGCTGTATATCTCTGTTTGTAAAAGAGATTTTTAAAAAATTTTTTTATTTATTTATGATAGTCACACACAGAGAGAGAGAGAGAGAGGCAGAGACCCAGGCAGAGGGAGAAGCAGGCTCCATGCAGGGAGCCCGACATGGGACTCGATCCCGGGTCTCCAGGATCGCGCCCTGGGCCAAAGGCAGGCGCCAAACCACTGCGCCACCCAGGGATCCCTGTAAAAGAGATTTTAAATCACATAACGCTGTGAATTTTTTTTTCCAATGTGAATTTTTTATTACTCTAATATTTATTGTTTTTCCTATGTGAATTTTTTATTACTCTAATTAACATTTATTTTTTCCTGTGAAGAACTTCAGGTAGTGAGGTTCTTTTGCTTTCATGTTGTACTAGAGTAGACTGTAAAACATTCTTGGAAGGACAGAGCAGTTGGGAAGAGCCCCCAAGTCAAATAGACTCGTTTATTTAGAAAAATTTAAGGTGTAGTTTGAAGCTTCTCGTCTCATTTTAACTGGTAATCTTCCATAGTGTTTCTTAAGCACATGTGATTGGTCTCTTTTTTTTTTTTTAAAGATTTTATTTATTTATTCATGAGAGAGACAGAGAGAGAGAGAGAGAGAGGCAGAGACACAGGCAGAGGGAGAAGCAGGCTCCATGCAGCGAGCCCGACGTAGGACTCGATCCCGGGACTCCAGGATCACGCCCTGGGCCGAAGGCGGCGCCAAACCGCAGAGCCACCCGGGGTTGCCCTGATTGGTCTCTTTTTAAGGGGTGTTTATGGAGCATGGGTAGACTTATTGCACATTTCAAACATTATGAATAACAGGTAGTAGTGAGGTAGTTTACTGACCCGACTTTGTGTCTTTTCCCTTTCTCTGAGTTGTTGAACACCTACCACATGCGAGATGGTGTTCTGTTTCAGAGCTCTTAAATTAGAAAATGAGAAGATCTCACTCTGGCTTTTTTCTTTAAATTGTCATAGCCTAGCGTATCCCATGATTTAGCTCTCCAGTTAAAAAGAACATTGTATTTTATTTTATTTTATTAAGATTTTATTTATTTATTCATGAGAGACACACACAGAGAGAGAGAGAGAGAGAGGCAGAGGGAGAAGCAGGCTCCACGCAGGGAGCCGGATGCGGGACTCGATCCCGGGACTCCAGGATCGCGCCCTGGACCGAAGGCAGGTGCTAAACTGCTGAGCCACCCAGGCTGCCCTAAAAAGAACCTTTTTTTTTTTTTTAATATCTTATTTATTTATTCATGAGAGACAGAGTGAGAGAGAGAGAGGCAGAGACAGGCAGAGGAAGAAGCAGGCTCCCTGCAGGGAGCCCGACGTGGGACTCAATCCCAGGTCTCCAGGATCAGGCCCTGAGCCAAAGGCAGGCACTAAACCCCTGAGCCACCTAGGCTGCCCCTAAAAAAGAACCTTTTAATGAGGAAGTTCCCTTTGTATACATCCTACATTTCTACCCCATAGTCAGGCTTTCGTTCGCATATTCAGAAATTCATCCCTGCATTACTCTTTCCCCCTTGAAATCCTGCGCCTGCCTCATTTCTCTTTTCTCCCTCCCCACCAGCTTTCCTCTGTCCCTAATATCATCTTTCACTTTATTTCTAATCATCCTTTCCGTCTTCTGCTCTCAACTGTGACCACGTGTGCTTGTAGGTCGTCAGATCTGGAGATGTCTCCTTCCCTTCTCTGAGGTATTCGGTGACACGCTTTCCCCCACGTCTTCCTGTAGCTCCGTCTTGTCATGTTTCACGTCATTCTGCTGTCTCGATTCTATTTGAGAAGAATAATACCCTCTATTCTGGGACCCTTTCGTAGTTCCAGGCAGTTTCCAAGTCCCTGTAGTGGGTTTTCCTACCTTTCCAACTTGACGGCCACCACTTCCTGCTTCCTGTTTGAAAATCTCAGCAGGTGCAAATCTGTTGAGGGGGCCGTGCTATTTTTTAGGACTTTTACTGTGATGGTGAATCTTACTAAACCCAACATCTTAAGTTTTTTTCCCTGTGCCTGACTGCCACGGAAATTCAAATTCATATCCAAATCAAACTGTCACGGTTTTAAGAAGGAAAAGGAGACAGTTGGTGACACTCGTCACGGAGTTCTGTTGCTCTTCGGAGAGCATTGACATTATAGCCAGATTGCATCTCCCTTGTCTGTTAAATGAAACTGTCAGTTATAGGAGGTTTGGTTAAATATGACTAAGTCAGCAGCCGGGAAGCCTTTCACCCTTAAATCAGCTCATCCCCTGGCCCACCCCCCTTCGTGCCGAGCAGCCAGTGCTCCGTGATGCAGCCGTGTGCCCAGCAGCACCCACGTCTGGCTCACCCTCTGGTTCCTGCCCAATTCTCAGTTTCCTTAGCTTCTTTCCTTCTTGCCTTGATCTCTGACCCCTTGCCTCGTTTCTTTTTATGTTTTGCTGTTGTTCCTTTATCCTAACAGCCGACGCTGTTGCAGAGATGGCTTTGGGCACGTTCCTGGCTGTGGGCTGTGGTTTGCCGACAGCTCACCTCACCCGCCCGGTACTTCGGCCGTTACCCTGACTCCACTCCATGTGGCAGGACCTCCTCCAAGTTTTCCCTGGCACCTGGGGAAGGAAGGTGGACGGGTGCCATGTGATCGCCTCACCTCCCCCACTTCCAGGAGAAAGTAAATTCTTGTTTCATGTGACTACTAATTATTTTTGACCTCTCAGAGCTGGTTGACATATTTTATTTTGAGAAGATATCACAACGGTAATAGGTTTTTCCAGTCTTAGGAATTTGGTCACTTTATATTAGAAAACTAAAGGCTGTCTTGGTATGTTTGGGCAGGTTTCATTAATTTTTTTTTTAATTGGAGTTCAATTTTCCAACATATAGCATAACACCCAGTGCTCATCCCATCAAGTGCCCCCCTCATTTTCAAAGCCTTCTCTTTCCTGAGAAGGACCAGTTTGCATGATGTTGTTTCATTTAGGAGATGGAGTGCCTTTCATTTTTCTGGGCAATTTGAGTTTTACATAAGGCCTGTATTTGCTCTTCTCCACGTTTGAGCTTAGAGACAACTTCTTTGCAAAGCGTCCTCAGGCTGGACTTGGCCTCTCTCGTGCATTCTCAAACACCCCACACCTGCCCCATCTTAAAAGCTATAGATTCCTTCTGCAATTAGCTACTAGCTTCTCTGTTTCTTCCCACTCAACTGTAAACTCCGTGCTTTCATGGACATTATCTTGTTATTGTAAATGCACATAGTGCTTGGTGCACCAGTAGCCACTCTGGATATTTGATGAATGAGAGAATAAATGCAAAATTTGCTAAATAGCAACTTTATTTGTCTGATTATTCTGGAAGAGTTTTTCCTTCTACTATTCATTCCCTCATTAGGCCTCAAGTAATAGGATTACAAACTCAGAAACGCACCATGTAGACTCTAGGTATGGGCTGCTATACAAATTGCTCTTATTTTTAGGTAAGGTAAAAATTGCCAGACTTTTCATTTATAGCTCACTCCTCCTCACCCAAAAGTTATTCTACTTCTTATGAATGTGCACATTTGGAAAGAGGTAAGGGCCAGACTCAGACACACTGATTGGAAGATCAGACGTTTGGTCAGATCTCTCTTATCTCTGAGTGCTCTTTTAAAATATGTTATTGCTGGAGACAAAGAGGTAAAAAATGAAGCACTAGCACTAAATATGTTATTGTTTTGGAATGTTTAGATTGTGTGTGACTTAACCCAGGGTGTGGCTGCATACTAACTTGGCAGTGTTTTTACCTTGTTCGTTAGCTAACATCAGTTAATAAGCCGGAAGGCCAAGCTAATTATGTGACAACCAGCAGGTGTTATGCTAGATGGTTTCGATCAATGAGTAATTGAAATTGAAGCTAGATGTAATTAATTATGTGATTTGGGGGTTTCGAGTGTAATTCCTCTTAAGTTCCATCTTGAAACTAGAGCACTAAGAAGGATTTCCTACACAGAAGGAAAATAGGCATCAAGATGTATTCGACTCACCTTTGAGGGGTGTCCTCAAGGCTCTGATCCTTATAGGAAAGCCTAGATGGCCCCATCCTCCTCCTCCTCCTCTCTTCTTCTTCTTCTTCTTCTTCTTCTTCTCCTTCTTCTCCTTCTCCTTCTCCTTCTCCTTCTCCTTCTCCTTCTCCTTCTTCTCCTTCTCCTTCTTCTCCTTCTTCTCCTTCTTCTCCTTCTTCTCCTTCTTCTCTTCTCCTTCTTCTCCTTCTTCTCCTCCTCCTCCTCCTCCTCCTTCTCCTTCTCCTCCTTCTCCTTCTTCTTCCTCCTAAGAGAGAAAGAATGAGAGGCAGGCGGAGACAGAGGGAGAAGCAGGCTTTCTGAGGAGCGGGGAGTCTGATGTAGGACTGGATCCCAGGTCCCCAGGATCATGATCTGAGCTGAAGGCAGATGCTTAGTTGACTGAGCCACATGGATGCCCTGGAAGCCCCATGCTTGAGAGACTGTGTGCAACTCTCCTGACCTTCAACCCATCCTTCTCCTGCTCTTTGCTCGCCCTTCTCTCTCTCTCTGTCTGCCTTTCTTCTGGTAGCTGCAGGAAGTCTCTTCTGACCCCTAATCTGATTTAAATGCTTCCCTATTCCCATAGCACCTTTTTGATGTTTTCCACTTTATCCTATAATCTTGGCATTGTCAGTCCTTTCTGCTAGACTCCTTAAGGGCAGAGATGATCTTGCAGTGCTTTGTTGAATTTGATTTTTTTTTTTTAACTGTTCTTGTAGAGTTAGTGCTAAAACCCCACTAAAATTATATGTAGAACTTCAAAAAATTTCTTTTGGTATATAGTATGTCAACTAATACGTTGGTGTTACTTGATGTATACTTTTTATTCCCTATTTTATTTGAGCTTTCACAGGTCTTGAAGCCACACAACTTTAGGAGATTTTGTGTGGTGGTTAAAGGCTTTGGAGCCAGACTCCATGGATTTGAATGCTGGCATTGCCACTAGTTGGGACTTGAGGCTGATTGTTCATCTTTTTTTTTTTTTTTTTAAGATTTTATTTATTTATGAGAGACACACGCACACAGAGAGGCAGAGACATAGGCAGAGGGAGAAGCAAGCTCCATGTAGGGAGCCCGATGTGGGAGTCGGTCCCGGGTCTCCAGGATCACGCCCTGGGCCGAAGGCAGCGCTAAACTGCTGAGCCACCCAGGCTGCCCTGAGATTGTTCATCTTTAACCTTACTTCCCCAGCAACACATTTGGGGGTAAAAATTGTAAGAATACCAACTGCATAAGATTGTGGTGGGGTCTAAATAAGATAATACATGCAGATAAAGCTCTTGCATAGTATTCTCCTAAAAACACCACTGACTTTTCCCACTCTGGTTACTTGTGAACCCATGGAATTCATGGAATTACAGAGTGGATTTATATTCTCCAAGCAGACAGTAGACTTTGTCATTTTTTTCACAGTGGAGGAATCACAAATGGGTGACCTTATGCCACCTTTGATGACTAATGTGGGACCTGCCCGGTCTCTCATACAGCATTGTGAACCATACTTCAGTCTAAAGGGTCCCAGCAAGCTCATTAGCCATGAGGCCTGGAATGCAGTTATCCCCCGTGCAGTGGGACTTCTTTTTTTTATTTTTTCCTCAACTGGAGGGAAAGTAGATGCTAGTAGGGTCTCCAAAAACTTTTGAACTTTACAGAAACAAGTTTGTAAGTAGTGTGGAAAACTGGAGAACTTCAAGGACTTGGTAAAGCGCACGTGAAAATGTTGCTTGGGCGCTCCTAGGAAACTACAGAAGCAGACGGTCCACCCTTGTAGGAAGTAGAATAGTGGAGGAGGGGGCCAGGTGTGACCTGTGTGTGCTAGAGGTATAAATTCAGTGCTTGGGTATTTGAGGCGTGGAAGGACTTTTGGGTTCACCACACTTGTGTTAGTTATTAATGACACAACTTGGGGATCCCTGGGTGGCTCAGTGGTTTAGCATCTGCCTTCAGCCCAGGGCGTGATCCTGGAGTCCCAGGATCGAGTACCACGTCGGGCTCCATGCACGGAGCCTGCTTCTCCCTCTGCCTGTGTCTCTGCCTCTGCCTCTCTCTCTCTCTCTCTCTCTCTCTCTCATGAATAAATAAATAAAATCTTAAAAAAAAATGACACAACTACCAGTAAGGTCGATTTTAGAGGTAGATCCTTCCTGCTTGTTCTGGAAGAAGCATCAGCACCACTTTTTGCCAAAAAGATACTCTGTGACATTCTTATTTAGCTGGAGAGTCTCATCCAGCAGCTTGTGTAGAATGTAAAAAATGTTCACCACATGGTTTTGAATGACTTAAAATGGATATTTCAGAATTGGAGGTATAATTATGTTTGCTGAATAATGGTTTGTTTTAAGGTAACAAAATGCTTTTTAATTTTGTATATGGTAATTTTTTTTTTTTTTTTTTTTAAGCCGTGAGTAATGAGATAGTTTGCACTGGTAAAATGTTCTGATTAAGTGAAGCCTCGAATGTCTTCTATGCCTTTTAAATAGCAGGTGTAATTGAATATAATTTTACCTTTGCTTGATGACCCAGCATCATTTTAAGTATCTCTTTTTTTTGGTACTTTGACCCAATTTGGTTTTCTGCATATGTTTTATTTTGTCTTCATCCTAATGTCAGACTGCCATCTGCTACTTCTGCTGATGTTCTTGATTCAAACGACCTCCCCTTTTATGATCCATTGATGGTTTGCTGCCAGTAATTTATTTTAGGTTGAGAAATCAATGATCAAATTGGGAAGGATTTCTCTATAAACAAAGGCAAGATTCTGAGTGACGGCCCAATGCATGTCAGGCATCTGTCATGACTGTTTTCTATGTGCTTCATGTTTAGGAATTCTGTTTTAAAGGACGGCAGTTTTGTTTATTTTTTAAAAAAAGGTTTTGGAGAGAGAGAATGCACAGGAGTAAGAGGGGCAGAGGGAGAGAGAGAGAGAGAGAGAGAGAGAGAGAGAGAGAGAGAATCTGAAGCAGACTCTGCTGAGTGCAGCGCCCGAAGTGGGGGATTGATCCCAGGACCCTGAGATCACGACCTGAGCCGAAACCAAGAGTCAGCCGCTTAACCAGCTATGCCACCCACGTGCCCCAGAGGATGGCAGTTTTAATTTTTTTTTTTTTTTTTTTTTATGATAGTCAGAGAGAGAGAGAGACAGAGAGAGACAGAGAGAGAAGCAGGCTCCATGCACCGGGAGCCCGACGTGGGATTCGATCCCGGGTCTCTAGGATCGAGCCCTGGGCCAAAGGCAGGCGCCAAACCGCTGCACCACCCAGGGATCCCAGGATGGCAGTTTTAAAAGTTAGCCTCAACTTCGGAGGAGTGGGCTTTCACTGTAAGCTTTTTGCAAAGGACGTTCGATACATTGTTTATTGGTATCATTAAATTGTTTTTCTCTCTCTGCTTTGTAAACAGTCAGAATTTGCTGTGTGACGTCACAATTGTGGCCGAAGACATGGAAATCTCTGCACATAGAGTGGTGCTGGCTGCCTGTAGTCCTTACTTTCATGCCATGTTTACAGGTATGAAATGTCTTAGTTATGAGTGTTTTTAAAATATATACAGATCTGGGCTTTTCTTCCCACATTTTGTTTTCTTATTAACATTTTACTGTTAGGAAATTAAGTATCATAATGGAAGTAAGTGCTCTTCCTTTGTTTCGAATTCTTTTTCCTCATTGTTTTCCGTTTTTATAATCATGTTGTGTGTATGTGTACATTACGTTCACATAGTCACGATTTTATTCTCAGTTTTCCCCTTTATATTTATATTTACATATATTGGCTTAGTTTCCTTTCCTGCTATTTATAACAACTTTTGGCACTTTATTATTTTGGCAAAAGAAAAGTGTTTTTACTGTTTCCATTTTTAAAAATGCTTTTCACATATTCATGTATTCTTTATGAATAAAGAGATGTTTATTTAATATCCTTTGACTTAGATATATATATAAAAATAGGGTGAACACTTAGGTAACTGTAAAAATACATAGAATGATTTCAGTACTTCTGGGGAAAAAGTAGTTTATGCCCGTAACACTTAAAGTCCTTAACCTCATTCTTCTTTTCTTTTCTTTTTTTAAAGATTTTATTTATTTTAGAGCTAGAGAAAGAGAGTGAGCGCACGAGCAGGAGGAGGAGTAGAGGCAGGGGGAGGAGTAGCCTCCTCCCTGAGCAGGTGCCTGACGTGGGGCTTGACCCCGCGTCTCAGATCATGGCCTGAGCTGAAGTCAGACATGTAACTGACTGAGCCATCTAGGTTCTCCCTTAACCTCATTCTTAAAAAAAAAAAAAAAAAAAAAAAAAAAAAAAAAATTTAAACATGTATTGCATTTAAATAAGAAATGAAGTTGTTATATGTTCCAACAGTGAGCTTATAATCTTAAGAACATTGATAGGACAAACAAAATACTTCTAAATACAAATGTAGTTATATAAAAAAGCACAAATACAAAGCTATTCATACTTTAGAAGTCATGACGTATTTCTTGTGCCTAAGATTTTGCTCAGATACTTCAAGGAATACAGAACAGTGTAAGCGTGCTTCCTGCCCCAGTAATGATATGCACACTTTAAATATGTAGTAGCATATGGACGATGTGGGTGCCCAAAGCATTGATGCTGCTGGTAAAGGCTGTGACGGGCAGCCCTGAGAGAAGGGGATCTGACATTTCCTGAAACCTGATGGGATTAAAGGCTTCACACAGATGAAGAGAAGTGCAGCAGGCCATGTAAGGAGGATGAGCTTAGTGTTTTAGTAGAGGGGTGCCTGGAGGCCCCTCACTATTCAGCCTGTTGCAGCCTTGCTGGTCCTGAACGGAGTTAAATAATCAAGAACATGGGAAGGATAGCAGCAGAGGGCTCTGAGCCAAGTTGGGAGGGTGCCTTTAGCTGCGGCCGATTTGAAAAGTCGATACTGATGAAATGGGACTAGTCAAATTTTTATGTCCTAGGATTCGTTTCAGTCTCATGGTTCAGGTCTTATTTATTTCTCCTGGACAGTTTTCTCAACAGAGTCTCTAGGCTTGTGAGAGGAGGGTTTGAGCTGGAATGTGTTGGCCTAATTTAGGAAGTCCCTAGTGGAGTGCTGTCCCCTGTAAGTGGCATTCTCTCACATGACACTGCGGTTGCTACCTCCTTGTTAGAAACTGTGGGAAACTCATGTCATCACTTTATGCTTCAGTTTCTCTGTCTGGAGAAGAGGGATGATTGTATTACTCACTTCCTAGGATTTTGGTAAAAATTAAATTAGATCATACGTGTGAATTTCCTAGCATTTTACTTGGCACATAGAAAATACAGAATTTTTGGCAGTAATTATGGTTGTTTTTATTATTTTAATTGAAGAATAGCAGACACACAGTGTTACATTAGTTTTAGGTATACAACATGGTGATTCAGCATTTCTGAATATTCCCTATGCTGTGACTTTTAGCCCTGTAACTTATTCATTCACTAACTAGAAGCCTGTATCCTCGACTTCCCTTCACCCATTTTGCCCATCCTGCCACTCTATCTGCTGTGGTAACATGTTCTCTGTGTTTATGGGTCTGTTTCTGCTTCTTTTGTGTTTTTGATTCCATATATAAGTACAATCTTATGGTATATGCCTTTGTCTGTCTGACTTATTTCACTAGCATGGTATACTCTAGGTCCATCTATGATGGCTCAGATGCTGATCTCATTCATTTTTTTATAGTTGAATAATATTTTTTATATGTACCAAATTCTTATTTTTTCCATTCATCTCTTGATGGCCATTTGGGTTGCTTTCATATCTTGGCTATTATAAATAATGCTGTAAAAAACATAAAGGTAGATATATATTTTTCTAATTAATGTTTTTGATTTTATTGGGTAAATCCAAAATATATAAAGGACTTCTACAACTCAACACTAAAAAAAACGAAATAATTCTTTTTTCTTTTTTTTAAAGATTTTATTTATTTATTCATGAGAGACACAGAGAGAGGCAGAGACACAGGCAGAGGGAGAAGCAGACTCTTCACAGGGAGCCCGATGTGGGACTTGATCCCGGGACTCCAGGATCATGCCCTGGGCTGAAGGTGGCACTAAACCGCTGAGCCACCCGAGCTGCCCAAAACCAAATAATTCAATTAAAAAATGGACAGGGGACCTAAAGGGACATTTTTCCAAAGAAGACCAGTGATGGCCAATAAACACATGAAATGTGATGGCCAGTAAACACGTGAAATTGTACTCAACATCATTAATCATCAAGGAAATGCAAATCACACCTGTCCACGTGGCTGGAATCAAAAAGACAAGAAATAACAAGTGTTGGCAAAGATGTAGGAAAAAAAAAAAAAGACCTTTTGTGCACTGCCGATGGGAATGTAATTTGGTGTAGCCACTGTGGAAACCAGTATGGAAGTCCCTCAAAAAGTTACAAATAAGCATACCATATGATCCATCATTTTTCTTATACTTGAAATTTCTAAATGTCTTTATATTCTACAAGAGTAGAATACTGAGGAAGCCTTAGACTATTTTTTTGATGACTGTTTTATTTTCCACAGAGTTACAGAAATATAGTGGTGAACTTAAAACTGCAACAGCAAGGTTAGTTTCCTTTCCCTTCAAAAGGTGGCACTTAGAGTCTCCACTTTCCTTGAGCCTTAGATATCTAGAAACATGAATGTTGGATAGAGATGGTACACCTTGTTACACCTTTTCTTTCTTTTCTGTTTACTTTGTGATCTAAACCACATTTCATTTGCACTTCTTTTTTTTTTTTGTGGTCTGACAGTTCCCAACTCTTCATGTTTTAGCTGATACCCAATTTATGAATATGAAGGCTTTGCTTAATGATGGTAATGAGAGTCCCTGAAGATATTCTGATTCTATAAATATTCCTAGTTGTATCTCAGTTAACTGGTAGGTGGGTACTTGCAGTCCTACCTGTTTCTGACTGAGGATATACCTTCTATATGTAGTCAAATTTCAGACTGTGATATATGAAGGTAGATGCAAAATAAGGATACTATTAATTTCTGATATATATATAAAATGAATACCTCAATTGTGGTTTTTTTCACGTTTTTGAGACATATTTTACATAATATAAAATTTACCCATTTCAGGTGTAGTGGTCGGTGACTTCTAGTAAATGTACTGAGTGGTAAATCAATTTTGGAACATTTTTATTCCCACATGAATGATCTTGAAGTTCATCCATGTCATAATCTGCATCATGAATTTGTTCTTTTTTATTGCTAGATAGATACAATTCTATGGATATACCATATCTTGATTGTCCATTCACCAGTTGATGGACATTGGGTTTTTTCCAACTTTTAGCTATTAGGAATAGTGCTGCTGTAAATATCCATGAACAGTTGGTTGTGTGGACATTTATTTTCATTTCTCATGGGAGTAGATATGTACGAGTGGAATTGATGGGTCCTATGGTAAATTTCTGTTTGACCTAAAAAGGATTGCCATGCTGTTTTCTAAAGTGCACCATTTTACATTCCTACCACTAATGTATGAGGGTTCCTTCCCATTTCTCCACATCCTTGTCAACACGTTACTTTTTTTAACTTGTTGTCATTCTGATGGGTGTAAAATAGCATCTCTTGTAGTTTTAATTTGCACTTCCCTAATGACTGATGAAGTTTAGCATCTTTTCATATGCTTATTAGGCTTGACTTTTATGGTTCTGTAGCAATAGGTGCTATTCACCTTTCTGGCAATCTTTGAAACCACTGAGTAGTACATCATTTGTCAGGTAAGGAAGATTAGGAGATTTGGTCTAGGGGTTTAGTGTACATACTTTTTTTTTATGATTTGCTAGAATATGAGTCCATTATTTCTTTCTCTGGTCTTCTTTTTTTTGACCTGAAGCTCTGTTAAACTTTAGTATAAAAAATATAGTGAGGCCAACCAGTAGACCTTTCCATGCTTGCATTGCATCATACATTATGTATATTTATTTTCTCCTGCTTAGTGGATAATCAGAAGTATTTGCAGTGGCATAGGGCATTACCCTACTCTTCTTTTGTTTTCCTGTGACTCACCTATTAAGAAGTGGGGAATATGCAGATGTTCTTTTTTGGCTCTTGTTTTTAATTTCCCATAAATTGTAGGGGAATTTTTCATTCAGATTTTGTCACTTAAAAAAAGAATTCTGTTACTCATCGTAATTCCAAGTATTTGGGTAGAGAAGGGAGGTGAAAAGTAATTCTGTGATATATTCACAGGTTTTTACTCTGTGAAGTATGGGCCTATTTAGAGCAAGGCCAGGTGGTTTAACTGTTACTTGAGAAAGTGTATGTCAGATTGGGTTCTTATGTTTTAAATTACTTGTTACAAATGCGATGTTTAAAATGCTTTTTTCTCTTACAAATACATTTGAGGCTTATTTAGTGCCTCAGGCTAAAATATCTATCTGATATCTAGCGGGAGATACTGAATTTTTAGTTTTACTCCTTTGTTTTGTGCTTTTTGATGATTTCTTTGTCATACTGAACATGATTCGGTAAGTTGGAATACGAAACAGTAGACCATCATTTCACTCATCAAAGTGCTTTCACTTTCACTCATCAAAGAATATTTATTGAGCATGTTTTTTGTGGTAGGCATTATCAGGGCTTTAGAGATGAACAAGACAGATAAGTCCCTGTTCTCATGATTCTCCTTGGAAGAAGAGGAGAGGGTAGAGAGTAAATGCAAAGAAACAGTAATTTCTGATATTGCTAACTGCTGTGAAGAAAATGAAATAGGGTCTTGTGCATAAAGAGCCTAAGTTACGCTGTTGTAGGCTGCACATGACAGAAACCCCCTGGTTTAAATGGTAAGGACATGTATTCTCTCGTAACTGGGACGTCGGCTGGACACCAGGCATAGTCAGATCTGCAGCTTGAGAATTTCCTCAGGGATCCCACTTCCTTCTGTGTCTCTGTCCTTCCGTTGGCAGTGAAAATGTTATCCCGAGGTCGCTTCCCCTTGTGAATGCCAGATGTCTATTAGAGTGGACCCAACATCTCAAGGAAGGACAGGGAGGGAGTGCTATTTCTTTTTTTCTCCCTTTGAGGGTCTAGTAGACCTTTTCTAGAAGTGAGTCAAACTTGACCAAAACTGGCGGAGGAATGCAGCTACCATGTTTGCCTCAGATTAGTAATAGAGTTGAGGAGTTACGTGCCATGACCATCACAGACGGTGCTGGCAGGGGCATCCAGGTCAGCTTGCCAAAATGAAAATACCGGTATGTCAGTAGCTTCTTTGTAACCCAGAACTAATGACAGACAAAAGGACGATAATGACTAGATCACACGTGAACTTGAAGAGTAATGGAATAAAATTTATTTACTAAATGTAACTGTAGGGATGCCTGGGTGGCTCAGCGGTAGAGCATCTGCCTTCAGCTCAGGACACGGTCCCTGAATTCCGGGATCGAGTCCCACATCGGGCTCCTGCAGGGAGTCTGCTTCTCCTCCCTCTGCCTATGTCTCTGCCTCTCTCTCTGTTTCTCTTATAAATAAATAAAATCTTAAAAACCTGTAATAGTAAAAGGTGCTTGGCATAGGACTAATTTTTCAGTCATATATGTATAAATTAAAGTCTAAGCTAGGTCACGGCTGGGTCCTGAGAGGTGAGTTCACTTCTGGAGAGCTCAGTACCTGGCTTTATCCATGTGTGGCCTCAGGCCCTGCAGGGCTTTACGCATCACTGGAGCCCTACAGATGAATTAGCTGTGGCCTCTGTCTACAGTCCAAGTGGGAATTACCAGTGTCTTCACTTTTGACACAAAAGAGCTTCCAGATGATGCAAATCCCATCTGTGTACAAGATCCAGAGAGAGTAGGATAGGGACATGTGTTGTATTGCAGATGAAGAACTACATATTGTATTTCTCAACCCTTCTTTTTCCCTCCCTTTTTTTAGTGGGAAAAAAATGTGCTGAGGCAGCAGACACGTAATCCAGGCCCTTGTCTTCCTACCGTATAGGCCTGTATACCTTTCTCTCATTACCTGTCTCCCTTGCCTCCTGGTCCCGGGGGATGGCCCCTCCTCACCTTCCCCGGGAAGTGGCCGGATACTTTTGAGATACTTTAGCTCTTAGGAGAACAGCTCCTTTCTGAGAGCATGTCAGAGCTGATCTCCAGGGAAGCATGCAGTTAAATGTCCATCGCTGTTATTATTTCTGTCCTCCCAGGGTTTGTGTTTACTGAGGAATTTTGTGTAATTAGGATTCCCGTAGGCTTTTGTAATAGCTTATGGTCACAGACAGTGTACCATGGCTAAAAAAGAAGTGAACTTTCAAGAAATCCTGAGGCTGTTCTGTTGTTTTTCCAACAGGAGATGCTGGATTAAGGTGAAGGTGAGCGGGGGCAGCATGGTTTTGCTGCTGCTGCTTTTATCTTTGAAACCTAATGGCACCAGAGCTTTTCCGTAGGCATCTCAGAGCACTCGACATCACTCGTAGACTGTCCTCGTCCTTTTACGTTGAAGTTTTCTTTCCCCGCCGTTCGGTGGTTTATGTCTCCCAATGTCTTGGGTCTTTTTATATTTATTGTCCATGTGTGTGTGCTCACACCTGCTGCCTGCTTTCTCTCCCTGAGCTCCCCTCTCTTTTCTGCTTCCCTGTTTCCACAAGAGGGGATCTTATTTATGGTCCTTGCACGTTCAGTTAGCTCAATGAGCAAGGGAGTGAGGAGGGTCCTACAGCACTTTCTAGCAGTCAGTGATGTAGCAGAGTGTCTGGCTTCAGTAAGAAGTGCTGGTGTGGAAGGGATCTACCGTTTGTGGATGAAGTTACCGCAGATGACAAACAGGAACAGAACTTGGGCTAGAAGAGCCCTGTAATAAGCCCTTGTCCTTGACTAACCCTTTTATGATCCCTCTTGTCTTGCGTTCCCTCACCACCTTCTGTAGTTTATGTTCTGGTTGTTTCCTGCATGAGGGTGGTGCTGTCTCGGAGGACAGAGCCTCTGTGTCCAGCGTAGGCCACTCATGCCCGTGGCAGGCACTGCTGTGCTTGAGGGGTGAACGCTGCTAACCAAGTGAGTCCTCCTTAGCAAGTGCTCATTGCTGTTAGCCCGAGGGGGTAACATTGTGACTCTTCTAGTCATGAGTAGAAAGCCAAAAAGAAAAGCTGCTCAAAAGCATGGACCAAAAAACCCAAACTGCTCAAAAGCATGGACGGCGTCAGATGCTGAACCGACAGTGCCACAGGTGCTAGAGTTGGGCACATGGCAAGCTCACTGCTGAGATGTGATTTCCAGGTACAGGTGACTAACAAAAGTACATTTCGTCATTTGCTCATCATTAGCTTCCAGGGGGAGGTGATGGGATGCTTTAGGCCTGCAAAAAGCGACTGATTGTGTTGCCTACAAAATACAGTGAGTGGCAAGAAAATGGCATTGGTGTCTTCACAACAGTGTCTTGCTGTAGCGTCACTCTTCTCCTTCGTGTTTTAGGTGAGATGAGTGAGAGCCGAGCAAAGAGAGTTCGCATAAAAGAGGTAGATGGCTGGACCCTGAGGATGTTAATTGATTATGTTTACACTGCGGAAATTCAGGTTACAGAAGAAAATGTACAGGTAAGAGTCAACCCCTCATATCGTGTAGCTGCTTATACATGCCAGTTTTTAAATCACAAGAGCATCCCCACACCATAGTATACCTTCTGTACCAAAGTAATGGAATTCATTGTTAAAACTGAATTTCTAAGGGACGTTTGGAACAATGACATCTTTTTAATGATGTTTCTGATTTCAAAATCTTCTATAGTCTCAGTGTTCCAATCTTTCAGTTCTCTGAATGATGCTTGCTTGTTTGTGAAGACGCTGTCATATTCGTTTGTAACTACTGATTGATGCTGCCCACCTTTCTCTGTTCGTGAGGTTAAAATCTACAAAGGATGTTTCTGACTATCAACAGTCTTTACTTTTTCTTTTTATAATTGCAACATCTTTTTTTAAAAATTTTTTTTATTTATTTATTTATGATAGTCACACAGAGAGAGAGAGAGAGAGAGAGGCAGAGACACAGGCAGAGGGAGAAGCAGGCTCCATGCACCGGGAGCCCAACGTGGGATTCGATCCCGGGTCTCCAAGATCGCGCCCTGGGCCAAAGGCCGGCGCCAAACCGCTGCGCCACCCAGGGATCCCTGCAACATCTTTTATAAGTGATTCTAGAATTTAGCTAAAACTTAACATTGCGTTTTCTTAACTTTCTATAAAGAACAGATGTTTTATGTATATAAATGATATAAATGAATAATACAGATGTATATAGTGTAGAAAGGGTAAGTGCCTCTTTTAAACTGCCCTTCCTTTCTCATGCTCCCCAACCCACACACGATGATCTACTCTCCTTCCCCAGAGGGTAGCTTTTGCTATCTGCTTGGTGTGAATCTTTTCAGACCATTTTCTATCCAGTTTTATCTACCCATTCACTCACACCTATGCACATGAAACCTGTTTCACACCTATGCTCATACCTATGCACAATTTGCCTGACATAAGTGTATTTTTACTCTACCTGTTATTCTGAAACTTGCTTTTTTCACTGTACAAAGTATCTTTTTTTTTTTTTTTAAGATTTTATTTATTTATTCATGAGAGACACAGAGAGAGAGAGGCAGAGACACAGGCAGAGGGAGAAGCAGGCTCCCTGCAGGGAGCCCGATGTGGGACTCGATCCCAGGACCCCGGGGGTCACTCCCTGAGCCAAAGGCTCACACCACTGAGCTACCCAGGCGTCCCTGTACATAGTATCTTGTAGTTCTTTACACGTCAATACATGTGGACCCAGCTCCTTCTTTTGAATGGCATGCCATATATTAATCAGCATATGTGATTTTTCCACCTTTATAAAGTAGTGCAGTGAATACACATTTTTATATTTATATCCCAAACTTCGTGGAATAGATTTTTCAGATGTAATTGGTGGATCAAAGGGTACAAGCATATTTTAATTTTTGATTGGTATGCCAAATTGCCATCTGCAAGTTTATATTTATTTATACTCCTTCCAACCAGGTAAACTGTGTTTTGAGGATAACAAAAAGAATTAGGACTAACTTCTTAAGAAATAATCTCTGAATTCTACTTGCTCAAATAGGAAAATGTGGGCTTCATCTTTTGTCCCTTATAATTAGTTGAAATATGATACAAACTTTTTGGATTCGGAGACTGAAATCTTTGGACTTTAACTTGTTAAGACATGCTGTTGTTAAATCTGAAATATTGGCAGTGGTGAAGCCTTCTGGTGATCTTTCCCAAGTGGCCTCATTTGCCTTTGTTTGGAAATTCAGTTCATGAGGTAAGGCATTTGAAACAACCTTGGTTGATACTAAAGTTGTGTATAAAGGTGTGAATCAACTGCTATGTGGACTTTTTTTTTTAATCTGTAGGAAAGTGTTTGGTACATGTCATGAGGTAACAGTACCAACATGTCATCACAATCTGATTTTTTTCTCTGTGGTTATGCTTGTTGCTGGATTTCGGGGTATTGTTGCCAACAAGACATTGTCTTGGTTTTTCTTTTTGCTCCTTTTTAAAAATTCATTTGAATTCATGGTGCTCATTGTGCCCTGTATCTGACCTTCAGCGAATGAATTGCTGATTGTCATAATATGTGACATGGAGGAAATTTGCAAAAGATGATTTAGGCCTAAGAGAGTC
Source organism: Canis lupus dingo (assembly GCF_003254725.2). NCBI lineage: Eukaryota > Metazoa > Chordata > Mammalia > Carnivora > Canidae > Canis > Canis lupus. The sequence goes on from NC_064257.1 coordinate 61,346,522, forward strand.
GACTGTGTGAATTCAGCTCTGAATGCTGTTTGTAGTAGTTCTTGCGATGGAGATGTTGGCCTATGAGGAACTGGGAAAACGCCTCTCATGTTTCTTTTAATAACTATCACGTTCCAGTCCTGAAATATTAGTCATCACAGCCTTTCAGAAAACCTCTTGCCATGCTGATTTGCCTTTTGTGTATATGTTCAGCTCCTACAGGAATACATTCAAAGAGTTGTATTTGGCAGACTTACTAAATGCTTAATATATATATATATTTTTTTGGGGAGGGGGGAGATGGGGAAAGAGAGCATGGGGTACCTTGGTATGCATAGCCTTATTTATATTCCATTGAAAAAAATTACTTATTTTAGAAAAGGCAATTTGCAAATAAAGTTGATTAAAATAAGTTGCCTTTTCCGTGGCAAGTGTCTTTCGGTGAAATACAAAATAAGAGTTTACCTATCAAGTTACACCAAACTGCTCTCTCTCCTGTTTATTTTTGTCTGTGTACACTGTTAGATCTTTCTTGTAAGTGCTGTTCACCTTAGGGGAAGGAGTGGTATGGTGGAGATTTTTGGTGTTCTTGTTAATGTTAAACTAAAATTGTAAATGGCCCCAACTGGGGCCCTGCTCGGAGTAGTCCTGTTTTTTTTTTTTTTTTTAAATATTTTTTAAATTTTATTTATTTATGATAGTCACAGAGAGAGACAGAGAGAGAGAGGCAGAGACATAGGCAGAGGGAGAAGCAGGCTCCATGCAGGGAGCCTGACATGGGATTCGATCCCGGGTCTCCAGGATCGTGCCCTGGGCCAAAGGCAGGCGCTAAACCGCTGCGCCACCCAGGGATCCCGAGACCCTGCTCGGAGTAGTCCTGTTTTGAGAAAATTGACAGTGGGGATAGAACTTTCTGAAATTCAAGTTTGTTGTTGTAGGTATATTTTCTTATAGACATAGAATCAAATCTTTGGTCAGGTATCCTCTCTTTTATGGAGTTTCTGTTTAGTAATAAAAAATAAAATACAATTTTAGGATAGAAAGTAACTTAGTGCTTTAGTTTGGATCGCATGTTTTGATGTAGAATCATGGTGCTGTGGAATGTTGCGGTCCAGCCATCATAGTCAGTGGGTGTCCCTGATTCCTAGTTTAGGGCCCTTTCTGTGATGCCGTATAGTCTCCTATTTACACAAATTAAAAAATATATATACCGACTGTTTGAAGTGAAGGTGGTTAACTTTGAGTCAGAATAAGGGAATGAATTTATTTGAAGAATTAACTCCAAAAAAGAAATGTTATTGTGTTATATATGGAAAATAGGACTTTAATTCTTGACTTTTTGGAGTTTCCCAGATTTTTTATTTTGCTATTGCTGTTTTTTTTTTTTTTTTGTTGTTGTTGTTGTTGTTGTTTAGATTTTTAAACTTTGTTTTTGTTTTTTGTTTTTTTTTTTTAAACTTTGGTTTTGAATTTAGATATTTGCTTTTATTTATGGCAAGATTAGGGAATAGTTTGAGCCAAATGAATTTGTTTGTGTTTTTAAAGGAGAAATAAAAGGAGAATATATATCTTGCCACGATCATGCTTTTAATTGAACTTTTTTGTTGTTGCTATTGAGTAATTTAAACTTAACTTGTTCCTTGAGTTTCCAGTCAAATTTTATAAACATTATGTATCTGGGAACAGAGAAAATACAGTCAAAGGTTATTAAAAAGTAGTTTTTAAAATTTGGAGGCATCATGGGGCTCCTAAGTGATTTAGTCGGTTAAGCATCCAACTCTTGATTTTGGCTCCGGTCATGATCTTGGGGTTGTGAGATCAAATCCCACATCGGGCTCTGTACCTGGTGTGGAGCCTGCTTAAGATTCTCTCTCTCTCTCTCTGTCTGTCTCCCTCCCTCCCTCCCTCCCTCCCTCTCCACCACCTGTTTACTTGCTCTCTTTTAGAACACACACACACACACACAAACAAGAACTGTTTAAATTTGGGGGCATCATGGATTCTTTTGAGAATGATGAAAAACTGTGGACCCTTTCCCAAGTAAAGTGCACATAGCCATTTATGCACAGTTTTATATACACTTTAGAGAATTCATATGCTTTGTCTCTCCCCTTCATTCTCCTGCTGTTAAGAATACTAAGCTGTGTGTGTATGTATGTGTGTGTGTGTGTATGAAGGGTTTTTACATGAGTTTATTTTCAGTTGTGTGCTAGGCATTTTACATATGTTTCATTTGATAGTCATCACCTTATTAGATAGGTATTACTACATTTTGCAATTAAGGAAGCTCAAGAAGGTTAAGTAATTAGTTCAGTATCACACAGCAGCTGTTAAGTTGTCATTAACTAGTGTTGCTTAAAAAGAGAGTTCATAAATTTGAAAATAAAAATACCTTTATAACTAAAACTACTTTTTTCATTACCTAATATTATTGGAGGTTTAACTCTTCTTCATTTGATGTGTTGATCAACATTTTTGGAGAATCCTAAAGCAACTTGAATTTTTTAAAAACATTTACCTCATTGCTAAATTTATGGTTTGTTACATACATTTTGACTTCTCAGCTTTTGGGTATTTGTTTTGGCTTGCCAAAAGTAGCTAAGAGTTTTTTTCACCTGATGTAAGTGTGAAAAACGAAGGTGAGGATGTTAGTAGACAGTGCCAATGTAAGTAAATACTCTTATTCCCAAATTAATATTATGAATGTTTATCTACAAGTTCTGTCTGTAAGAACTTGTATCATTTCAGAAGAATTTAAGAAGCATCGGATAATTGTGAATGGATAGATTTTAAACAGTTTAGAAAATTTATATGTTGCATAAATTGAAATGTTTTCAGATAGAAAATCTCATCCTTTTAGAAAAGGAACAGAATTTAAATGAGAATTTTTCAAGAAACAGTTAAAATTAATTTTTGTCAATAAACACACCAGTGTGCCACACAATCACAGCACAGTAGAAAATTCAACATAGTGTGTCCATTTTGTTGGTGGTGTAGGGGAGGTTATTTTTTGTTTGTTTCAGACTGGAAGTGCGAACAGTATATTGAACAACGTTTTACCAGTGATGTGTTCCTAAAAGAAGATAGTAGAGGTAGGGGCATCCACAGACCTGTTGACATGGTTGACCACTTAATCAACAGAAACCATCAAAAAAATAATACATGTATAACCCAAATATTTTATTGTAACCTACAACATGCAACTGCACAATTTATGCCAGTCTTTTGTTGTAAAACAAGTATGGTTAGCTCCTTGGAGAGCCATCTGCTTTTTTGCACGTATGACATCATAATGGTGGGTCAACTGTAATCTTCTAGTTTTTAAAAAAGTGCAGCAAGAATTGAGACACTTGAAATCTCAGTGCAAAGTCATCTTTGAATTATACAATTTCCCCTTCCTTTCCCCTACATGTAATTTAAGAAAATTTTTTTTTTTTTTTTTTTTGCCATAACACATTGGTCAAGTCATTCTAAAGCAATGAACTTAGTTTTCATAGCAACAGCTTTCTTTTTACAGTTACATCTCATTGGATTACATATGTTTATTTGAATTACATAATTTCAGAAACAAGTGCAAGTGTCATAAACAGATTTGAAATGTTACGAGTTGGCAAAATGCAACTCAGCTGGAGGGGCAGAAGTGTGCAAGCATGTTGGAGAGGACAAAGGGCATGGGACACTTAGGTGAGAGGTCAAGGAGGTTGGTAAACCAATGCTTTTGCTGTGTGTATTCCTGCATTGTGTAGATAGACACTGAAATACGATTTCTGTTAGATGGATATTTATTTTAAAATGGGTATGGAAGATACTCTGTCGTTAAGCAAACTGATGGAGTATCTGCTAAGTCTTTAGTCCTGCACTAGGTGTGATGCTATAAAAAATGAACAAGGAGCAAAGCATAGTAAATAGAGTATAGACGTCGGCTTTGCTAATTGCAATACCATGTGACTTTGTCCAAAGTCCTCAACTTCTCTGAGCTTTGTTTTTTTGTCTGAAATAGGGGTTGAATTCTGTTGTTCTTATATAAGAGCTTGTGAAACATCACTCATTGGATAACTGGCCTTTGTAGAGGTGAGACATGCTGGGACCTCACTAAAAGCATCATAGGGATTGAGGCTTGGGGCCAAGAATAGGGGCACCTCTCTGGGAGAGCAAGCACTTAAGTTTTTTTTTTTTTTTTTTTTCTTTTTTAGATTGAGGGCAGCCTGTAATCCAAATGAAAGTTCTCAGGGATGAGTGACAAATTCAGGTCTGAATGAGGTGCTGCAAGAGGCATGGCAGCAAGAAGTCTCATGGTGGTGGCCGTAGGAGTGTAGTGCCTGCTGTTAGGCAGTGTCTCTGATCCAGGGAGGGTGGCCCAGAGTGAACAGTGAATCAGGTCTACAGCCCCAAGCTCGCTTGGCTGAAAGAGACTTGATAAACTCTAGGCAATTGCAATACCATAGCTATAAAGTTGGGATTATGGAGAAAATATATTCCTGTTAGGAAACGGGATGGCCAACCCAGGATCTGGGGCATGCTCAGTCCTGTAGGGCTTTAGGGTTCACAGTGCATGAGGATGCTTGGGGAAGCCAACCACATTTAAGCAAGCAAGATTAATGACAGACTAGAAGTACTGGTTGGGCACCTAATAAACTTCACAGTCTTGGTCAGGATTAGTTTAGGACTGAATTGGACTGAACTTGAAGATCTAAGGCTTTTAACATCTTCAGCTAGATGAGGATAGATCATGTAAGGATTGATAACTATTTCTTGGCTTCTTGGGTGCCTGGGTGCCTCAGGTCATGGTCTCAGGGTCCTGGGATCGAGTCCCACGTCGGGCTCCCTGTTCAGTGGGGAGTCTGCTTCTCCCTCTGTGCCTCCCCCTGCTTGTGTTCTCTCTCTTTCTCTCTCAAATAAATAAAATCTTAAAAAGAAAAAAATTCATTGCTTCTTTATACATGGCTTGCTCTTTCCTTTTCTTCTTCTAAGATATTGAGCTTTCCCATTTTTCCATTGCCGGCCAGTGTTGATCCTTATGAATTCCAGTTTTCAGTAGTAGTTCATTAAAAATTTATGGGGCATCCATTTTATGCCATGCAGTGTTCTTCCATGTATTGGTGATACAATATCAACTAAGACAGACAAGGGCTTTGTTCTAAGAGCCTTTATAGCTTCTTACTTTACAGGGTAATAGGTGTTTCTGGTGACTATATATATGTATAGGTTATCCACTGGGCATCATTCCCAGGACCTAGGTCTCTAAGTAATAGATTCCTAATCAGAGGATTATTTGGTGAGCATGAAATCATAGAGAATGGAGATTACTTCAAGTGGATTAAGGAGGGCTTTAATGAACTATCATTTTACTACAAAACACATCTCTAGTAACCAGGAGATAGATTGAGTACCATCAGATCCATTGCCTCTCCCGTGCATGGTATCCAAGAAAACTGACAAATAATTTCTCTTCAGATAACCCATTTCTGAATATTTTATTATCCAGTAGTTGTCTTTTCCACCTCTAAGCATGCTTAGATGCTGTAAGGAACTCTACCAGCCATAATAGCTTATTGAGGCCAGGATTTCTTAGAGGGTAGGGCCCCAGTATTTTGAATGCTCATCTGTCTCCATATAGAGATTAAATAAAAGGAATGATTTTGGACTTAATGTTAAAAATGATTTCTTCTGACAGAGGCTCTAACTATACACTTGGTTATGCTTTTTTAAATTTATTTTTTATTTTTTTATGCTTTTTTTTTAAAAAAAAGATTTTATTTATTTATTCATGAGAGACGCAGAGGGAGAAGCAAGCTTCCTGTAGGGAACCCGATCCAGGACTTGATCCCAGGACCTGGGATCAAGCCCTGAGCCAAAGGCAGAGGCTCAACCACTGAGCCACCCAAGTGTCCCTTGGTTATGCTTTAACTGTAATTACAGTCACATTCCAGGTCTGTCCTCTGGTTATTTTGATTGAATGACCACTTTCCATTCTTAGCCACACAACTAGAAGTTGCCCAATGTACCAAAGGAGTTGAGGAGAAGGCTTATCTTCAGAGTGAGCAAAAATGTCTACTGAGAAGCTTTCTAGATGTTTTTGGTTTAAATAAAATCATTTTTTTTTTATAATTTTATTTTAAATTGAGTAGTAATGATAGGCACGCAGTGTGAGAGAGAGAGAGGCAGAGACACAGGCAGAGGGAGAAGCAGGCTCCATGCACCGGGAGCCCGACGTGGGATTCGATCCCGGGTCTCCAGGATCGCGCCCTGGGCCAAAGGCAGGCGCCAAACCGCTGCGCCACCCAGGGATCCCCTCAAATCTTGAATTTTACCATTGACTTCAAGAATGGCGTTGAGTAAGACATTAATCTTTCTGGTTTTTATTAATTATAAATAAAGCTAATAATGCTTTGACACCTCACAGAAATGCTGTGATATATAAAATTATACCAGTTAAAGCTTATAAAAATATTGAAGTGGTTTATAATTGTTGAGCAGAAATAAAAAGTGGGGTATCAACAAAAAGTCTTGTGACCACAAGGAAGAAGAACCACAAAGAGGAAGATTGTTTGGGATTATTGGGTAAAAAAAAGAAAAAATGGCTCAGTAACCTTTCCCTCATTTTTTATATTCTGCACTGGATATATTTTTGTGACCAAAAAAATAAAAATATTGATTTGCTGTAGATTTCTCTCCATACAACAAGACTTGTATATTTGGGTTAGTCCGTGGAGACAGTACTCTGGGGTGATTGCAGTACCAATAACACCCTTTTCCATTGGTTTGACATGTAACTCAAGAAAAGGTGATATTTTTCCTATCAGAGTTTATGGAAGCCTTATTATTTTTCCATTCATGTTGTTTCTTTTATGAGATAGAAAGTAAGTTCTTTATGATTAAAAGGGTTTGGCAGATGGTGTGCTTAAAGCACAAGCCAAGACTTTAAAAAAAAATACTTAAAAATGTGTTGAATCAAACTTTCAGTGGTTGTTTATGGGATAGCACTGGGAAATCCTGTCATTGAAGTGAATTTATCTGACAGTCTAATGCCCAGAAAACTGTTAACCTGATATTTTATCACTTTACCAGAATAGTGATAATTTTAGTTATTTTCCAAATTCACAAAATGATGAATTTCTTTTATGTTAGTAATTACTATAAAATTTTAAATTATTTACAATTGAGTTTTGGTATTAATTGCATTTTATTGTATTTAAGTATTGTATCATATTGTATTTTAAATCCTCATAATTTTAATCAAAATACTTGACCAACTAGAACATGACTGTTCTCCAGTCATGCCATTTAAATTATATTTTATTCTCAATAAGTTGAAAGTATAGAAAAAGTGAAAGCTTATTATTTAAAATTTAGCATGGAAGAAGCCATTGAAGGTCAGCTAGTTTGAGAAAAATCTGGAAGGTTGATCATAAGAACATGTAAAACTAGATGGACATCGAACTTGAAGTTTTTCAAGTTTTTATTTACAGGAAAGCTAGGTACTCAGGAAATATTAATAACTAAGGTACTTGTGGCTTTAAATTATTAAAATATATAATCTTTTTAAAATTTTAATTTAATGTTTTATTCCAGGGAGAGAGGGAGGGAGAGTGAGCTGGGGAGGAGCAGAGGGAGAGGGACACGCAGACTGCACTGAGCATGGAGCCCGATGCAGGACTCAGGACCCTGACTGAGATCGTGACCTAGGCCGGGATGCTTAACCCACTGAGCCACCCACATGATGACTTTTATGATTTATCATTATAAAATATATAGTCTTTGAAAGATGTCCATGGTTGAGTCATTTTGTGGTTTGTATTTTAATTAGCTTCATGTGGTATATAAGAGGAATTTATCTTGATGAGCAAAAAATGACTCCATCTTGATTATGACCTACCATCTTACAGCAGTGTCCTAATTTGAGCAGAGAAAGGTTAGATAAAAATCAAAGTCCTTTCAGGTGGATTTTTTTCATCTTTGATCTGTGCCTCATATTGTTGAAGTGTGGACCTATGTGGGGCATAGCACATCTGTGTCCGTGTTCAGGGTCCCTCTCTCCAAACCAGTTTAGATGATGAGAGCCCTAGAGTTGTTGAATTTTCTGTGGTTCTGTCATATTTGGTTTGAAATAAGCCAAAAGTTTTATAAATCCTAGCATTATTGACATGGAGCTTTAAAAAATATTATTACCTTTTGGATCTCGATGTCTTAATTCCATTGTCAGGTCAGTAAAATTAATGTGCTTTTCATCATCTAGTTTACATGTGTTCTTTCCCCAGGTTATAGAACTTATGAAAACTTCATTTTTTGGTGAAAATAGAATATAGCTGTATCACTAAGATGTATTCAAAAGCTATTGTTTTAAATTAATTTTGTGAATACTAGTATGGAAATTTGGTCATGTAAATATATTTGACATACATTTATTTTCTTATTTAGGGTTCTACTAGATAGGATTATTATTTTCCATTTAAAAAATTTGTTCATAATGTATACATGCCTTCCACTGACTGCTGGTTAATCTTAGTGTGGAACCAAAAGACTCATTTTTTAAATTTTTTCCCCTGGTGGGCTCTTGTTTACATACCATGGATCTTAACTGCTCAGTTTGCTAAGTTTCAACAAATGCATACACCCATGAACCCACACCCTAATCAGGATACTGAGCATTTATAACCTCAAGCCTTTTTCCAATCCCTTACCTCTGATTCCAGGCAACCTCTGATATGATTTCTGTTATAACAGATTAGTTTTGCCTGTTATTGAACTTTATATAAGTAGAATCATACAGGATGTATTTTTTTGAGGCTGATGTCTTTGGCATAACGGAACATTTGTGAGATTTATCTGTGTTGTTACATGTTCCAGGAGTTAGTTCCTTTTTATAAATGCCGAGTATTGTATTTGTATGGATTTATTGCAATTTAGCATGATGATGGATATGTCTGTATGTATGTATTTATTTATTTTTTAAATTTTATTTATTCATGAGAGACACAGAGAGAGAGAGAGAGAGAGGGAGAGGCAGAGGGAGAAGCAGGCTCCATGCAGGGAGCCTGATGTGGGACTTGATCCTGGGTTTCCAGGATCACACCCTGGGCTGAAGGCAGGCGCTAAACCGCTGCGCCACCGAGGGATCCCGATGGATATGTATTTAAAGTTTTGGACTGTTATGAATAAGACTTACTCACTTTGATAGAAAATGTTGAGACACATTTACTCTATAATTAAGGTCTAGTTGGGGTCAGGGAGAGGCTAATCAGTAAGATGGATAAAGTTATTTAATTGCCTATTAGCAGACAGTGTTAGAAGGTGAGAATATAAAATCACGCAACAGAAAAAGAGTTGTCTAAGAAGTAAGCGTATTATGTATGTGAGTGTTGATGTGTGTGTGCGCCTGCACACGAGTGTGGGCATGCGCAGGTGTCTGTGTTTTGATTTAGCATTGTATTTGTGAAAACAACAAAAAAAAATCTTTAAAAAGTATTAGCAGTCTCTGGTCTTGAGAAAATTCCACTGGAATGCACTTGGTAATCGGCGGGGTTAGGGAGGATCTAAACAGTAACCCCCTCTCTAGTTATTCATGGCATTCTGAGGTTGTGGAAGGGAAGAACCCTGGAGAATAGGGGGGGAGGGGTACAGGGAAAATTTTGACCTCTAGTGGAGTGAAATGCATGATTGAGTCAAGAGACTAGTAAACATTTTTTTTTTTTTTGAGGTGATTTTAGAGAGGAAGCACTAAAGGAGAGGAAGTTAAAGTGGATTAATGCTGATAAATAATAGCAGAAAGAGAATAAAATACTCATTTTGGAGGAAGGGGCTGCCTACCTTCCATGTTCTGGTCAATTTGCTAAGTGCTGATATATAGTTTTTTACAACATCCTGGACAGAGAGTTGTTGTTGTTGTTGTTTTAAAGATTTTATTTATTTATGAGAGACAGAGAGATTGAGAGAAAGAGGCAGCAACACAGGCAGAGGGGGAAGCAGGCTCCATGCAGGGACCCCGACACGGGACTCGATCCCGGGACTCCAGGATCACACCCTGGGCCGAAGGCGGGCGCTAAACCGCTGAGCCACCCAGAGATCCCCAGAGAGTTGTTTTTTGTTTGTTTTTGTTTGTTTGTTTTACAATTTAGGGAATTGCAGCTCAGGGAGGTTAAGCGATTTCTGGGGTCACACAGTTAATACGGCACATGTCCAAGCATTCAAGCCCAGAGTTGTCACTCTTGAGAAGCGAGAACTCTCTATGAACACTCTATGGTGTCTGTTCTCCATTCTTTTCATATGAACTCCCATTCTGCCCCTGAGGCTTTATAGGAATTCAGAGGCAGATTGGGGATTAAAAATCTATAGCTCTCAAATCCTCAGGTGCCTCTGGACTTTAGACTCTGAGATCCAAAGACCACTTTGAATGGCAGGAGTGCCGGGGTGCTGGAAATCACACATGCCCCTACTAAATGTAAGCACTACCTGTTAGAATCCAAGCTCTAGGATGGCTGGTATATTTATCCATTTTGTTCACTGTCGCATCCCTACAACCTAGACTAGTGATTGGACCCTAGACTAGATACTCAATAAATATTTGTTAAGTGAATAATGGCATGTTTGATGAATAGTCGCTGTTTGATGAATAGAAGCTGAGCCAGACAGGAGGTCCTGTGAGAACAAGAGGGAGGGAGCCTGGAAACAAGCAGTGTGTGTTTTCTGGGCTGGGATGCAGGGACAGGATTTCAGCCTCTGGGAGAACTGGTCCACACAGTAAAGTTAAGGCCAAATTACTGATGCCCACTAGGGAAGGATCCTGGTTAGAGGCAGGTGGGCTGGAGCTGGGTCTGGGGGACAAAAAACATCAAAGTGCCCAAGGTCGTGTTAGCAGTGACATCAAATTGACCAGGTTGAGCTGCTTATGGTTGGAGCCGAGCTGTTCTCTCTGATTAGAAATCGGATTGGATCCAGATCCAGTGCTGCCAGCTGTAGAACGACAGATGCAGGGGCAGGGAGCCAAGCTGTCGTTTTCAAGACCCGTGTACCACTTTCTTTACTTACGTCCATTATGTGGTAGAAAAACTAAATTGTGTGGAAATGTTCAGTTGTTTGTTTTTTCCTGTCTCTGTCAACATTGTTTTACCGACCCGGGTTCCTTGAGATCAAAGGAACTTGACGTCCAGTAAGGCTTTCTAAACCACAGGCTGGAGCTAGCTCTGTGTCCATTTGATTTGGTAATATTGTATGTTATTGCAAATATTTGAGAAATGCTAGTTTTTTAAAACCCTTATTAGTCTTCATTATCATTGCTTATACTATTTCATCATGTGAATTTGACACAATTCACCTAATTGTGGCCATATTGCTAAATCTGCAGTTGTTTCTGTTTTTCCCCCCCTACTTTTATAAATAATCCTGAAGTAAAAATTCATGGATATAGCCTGTTCTAGCTCTTGCACTATTTTCTCAGAGTAGATTTTCAGGAACATACTTCTATCATCAAAGACTTTTGATGTTGGTAGCTCTTGATGAATATCGCCTATTTCCTTCCTAAGAGAGTTGACTAGTTTACAATGAAGGCAAAAACGTGATAGCGGCCAAGGCTTACTGTCCCTTGGCCTGAATATAGGTGGTTGGAAATATCAATAATCATAAAATGCTGTCTCCTTATTTTATTTAATAGCTACTATGGTGTCAAATATATTTCCCATCTTCACATACTATGTTCTTTTCCAAAGTGTCCCCGATTATATCTTTTACTTTGGGAATGCTTGATCAAAAAAGGAAGCAACCTTATGCTTGTTGTAAAGGATGTGGCATGGATCATCATCTCGTGAGGGAGAAGGGAAATCTGACATTCTGTTGTCATGGGGTTGAACATTCTATTCAATCCAAGAAGAAATGCCTTGAATTAGAGCCAGTGTGCTCCTCTACCATGTGCCAGACACTGTGTGGAGTGGTGGACCAAATCAGTGCTTTCAACAACTCTACAACGCGTTGTTATACATTTGAGCCACTGTTGAATAACTTAAGAGATTTTAGAGAAAACGTAGGTTTAAAAGAATGGGAAAAGATCAGTGAAAAGGAGAGGAGAGGAGGGGTGGTTTTCAGCCTGTGGGAAAGCCACATAGCTCACATAGTTCTTTTTTTTTTTTTTTTAAGATTTTTATTTATTTATTCATGAGAGACACAGAGAGGCAGAGACATAGGCAGAGGGAGCCCGATGCGGGACTCGATCCCAGGACCCCGGGGTCCCGCCCTGAGCTGAAGGTAGATGCTTGACCACTGAGCCATCCAGGCATCCCCACATAGTTCCTCTTTCTGTACTCCTTTTGCTTTTTTGCTTCATTTATTGTATCATTGGAAATGACCTCAATTACAGATGTATTCTGCTTAAGAGTCAGCCTCTCTTAAAACTTTAAGTATCTCTGGACAGGATTTGTCCTGGAAGGTGATGCATTATTAACCATTAGTATGAATTAATTTTGACTGTGCTGCTAGTAGCTATCCCGAGGGATGGAGCTTGGGTTGGGGGGGGTGTTGGGAGGAGGAGGGAGGTGAGGTAAATATATTTAGAGGATGAAACACTTAGCAATCAGGAGAGGCAGATCTGTGTGGAGAATCATAGCTGGGTGCACAGAATAGAGGCTGGCTTCTGGTGACTGACCTTTAGGGTTTTGAGATACAGAAGTGTGAATGAGGTTGCAGGATGCCAAGGGCAAAACACTTCCTATTTCAAAACCCTGCACCCAGCGGGGCCTACATCTCAGAAAGAGGAAGGAAGCTTCATCCCCCTCTCCTGCACCCAGTGCCCTGTAAGGTCACAGCAGTCAAGTAGTAATATTATATTCATTGATACTGTGGTTCGTAACTATTTTTTAATACAGTTTCTATGACTAAATGAGTATCAAGAAGCCAATTGAAAATAAAAAAAAACTTGTGGAATAGGACTTATTTATAATTTGGAGACTAAATGCAGATTTTAGAAGGTGTATAGTACTGAAAGTTGTACAAAAGCTTTTTAGTTTGATGCAATCCCCTTGTCTGTTATTTCTTTGGTTGCCTGTATCTTTGTGGTCCAAATGTCCAAAAAGCCATTGGAGCATGGTCGGGGGGCTTACCGCCTATGTTTCCTTCTAATAGTTTTATGGTTTCAGGTCTTACATTTCTTACATTTAAGTTTCTAATCCATTTTGAGTTGAATCTTGTGTACAGATTGAGATGAGGGTCCAATTTCATTCTCCTACATCGCATCACTCTCCTTTGAATACAGTTTTTGTATCATCTCCATCCTATTTTTTCCCCTTCAATTATCTTCACTTTGGGTAGGTGGGTTTCTTTACCCTTGCTGAATTGAACAGTAAGATCAGATGCTCCAAATTCAGTGAATTAGAAATGCAAAGTAATTCCCTGTCTATAATCACCTCTCAGCTATTGCTTGCTATAGGTTAGAAATGGCCTTTTCCTGAAAGGCATATTCAGCAGAACAAATAAATTCCCTTTCGTTAGAGAGAAGAAAAAAAAAAAAAAAAGCTTACGTTTCATAATGAGAGTTTTTTGGTTTTTTTTTTTTTTGATCCAACAACATATATAGCTTAAGTGTGGGAATAATTTCTTCCCTCTCCTCGTGCCCTTTGAACAGTTGTTTCCCTGTTTGTTTTCAGGTCATTCCTGACACACAAGGTGCTTGCTCTGTATTTTATTTTTAAAAGATTTATTTATTTCAGAGAGAGAGAAAGGGAGTGAGGGCAGGGTAAGAGAATCTCAAGCTGACTCGCCACTGAGTGCAGAGCCTGATGCAGGATTCCATCCCACGGCCCTGAGATCACACCTGAGCCGAAAGCAAGAGTTGGATATCTAACCGAATTAGCCACTCAGGTGCCCCCCTTGCTCTTTAAACGAATATGGATATAAAATGGCTGGGAAATTAATAAAAACTTGCTTTTTAGCCGTGCACTCACTGTAAAGTTAATAGTGACTGAGCTATTTTCATAGACATCTGGAAATCTTGTGTCTGGAGCAGTCAGACCCCTTGGTAGTCTTCTCTAATAAACACACTGCTAATGGCTGAGGATTTGAAAGACTCACTACATAAATTATTTCCCCCTATGGAGTAAATGCCCAAGCTGAAAATAAATTGCAGATCCTAATAGCCAAGCAGAAGGAGTGTACTTGTCTAAGCGAAACATCTTATGTGTAATTTGGCTTGTCAAACAAAGTGAAGTAGGATGAAAGCGTCTTACTTTAAAATGTGCAGCTGGTGTAAGAGTGTCACACGGGTGCTAATTGTTTGTCTCGGGTGCCTTCCATGTCTAATGTTCCACTTGTCTTCTCTAATCAGCGGTGGCTTCCCCCCTGCTTCTTTGTTCATTTCAGAAAACGTCTCCAAGGGTAAAATGTTTAGGGTTTTATTGTCTCCATATTTTGGAAATCAGCACATCTTGGTGAAAATACATTTTTCCTGTTTACCAAAATGATAGACTTGAAGTTGTTTATTTAATTACCCAGTCATATTCTTTTGCTTCATGTTTTTCTTAGCGCTTAAAGATACTGCTTTTCACAAGAAGAGTAATGTGTAGAGCCTGCGTAAAATTCTACAAAACGCTAGTTTGATGATCATAGGCCTTTGACACTCATGGTACTCAGAGGACAGGCCAAACCGAAGTAGTGTCTGGTGAGTGGTAGGTGATAATCACTGAAAAAACAGCTGCCTTTATCATTGCTATCTTGGCTAGGATTCCAAGGAGCCAGAAAAGCATTTAACTTTTCCTGGCTTTTCACCAGAACCATCTGAGGAGACTTAACGAAATGTATCTCAGAACTATCTGCTTGGGAGAAGAGAGGGGAAGCATTTAGCTCTCATCTTTCTTTGGACCGTTCTCCATCAGTCAGAGCTGGCCCCACAAGCGTCCTTTCAAACTCTGTGCTTCTAGATGGTGCAGGTGTGAGTCCCCAGTGCATTCCCCGGCTAGGAAGCCAGAGAGAGGTATGGTAGGAGGTGGGGGTGACGCACTGTTGAGTTACCTTTTCACGGAGGTGATCATAGTCTACTTGGACCTGGTTGCTGCCCTGGTGGCTTGAGCAAGAAATGGGGCTGAGAAGATTTGCATTAGGACATAAGTGTCCCATATAGACACGTTCTAGAAATAAGATTTTGTATTTCTGGGTCAAAGGACAGCCAAAATTGTATCTCTTTTAAAATACAAATACCCATGAGAGTACATTCAGGTTGATTCATTTACTATGCATCTAGATATTCTTCTAGTACCTGAGGCTACAATAGGGATAAGACTGATATGACACCCCCACCCCACCCCCCCACCCCGGTCCCAGGGCATGCATTCTTCTGCAGAGAGACAGGCAGGCCCGTGTGAAGCTGTTAGTGGTGAGCTGAGAGGGCCTGAGAGATCGTGGTGAGGACACCAGCTTGTGAGTGGAGAGCTCAGGGCTGGTAGAAGAGAACTCACGGGGAACGAGGACGAGGCTGCTGGAAGGAGAGGTGAGGCCTGGACCCCAAGACACACTGCCAGCTTTATGTCTTTCTTAGGCCTCGACATAATCGAGAGAAGTATTTCAGTTTCTGGAGTGTTGCCCTCCCTTGGCATATATACTCTGTGGGAATTAATCACTTTTCGATTCTTAGACTATATGATTAACGTTTGTATTATATAACAAACATAATTGCTTTCTCTTTGATGTTTTGGAATATCCTTTAGATCATAGAGTGCCTTAGGGTTATTTTCATCAATCTCAGCGTTGATGTGGAAAATGGAGCAAATGGAAATTTTCCGTTAGGTCATAACGCTATGTGGCTGGAGGTTTATTGTGTCAATATGATTCCACTTCATGTAAGAAGCAGCACGATTCAACTGTACCTTTGCTCTAGGGAGCTCAGAAAAATTAGTTTTAAAGGCATAAATTTATTCTTCAGACCTCTTCATTACAATGCCCAAGATATTTTTGTGACCTAAATAGCAAATTAAGAAACCACTTCTTTACATTGGTAGGTGTTTTCCGCATTTGTTACTAATAGTAGAGTTTATCCACTCTGTAGAAAATATGCCATGGGGTTGTGATGGCCCTGGATTTAAAGCGCATGCTCCCTTTCCAGTGACACACAAAAGCCATAAGAACCAGAACGATATTGCATGTTGAAGGATTAGAGTACTAAATGTGAGCTCCCAAATCAGAGGTTTTCAAAGTTTAGTAATTTGTGTGTCACCTTCATATGATTTTACCGTATTCTCTACTGCTGACGCTATTAAATTTTTAGTGTTTTTCCCTATGTTGACTCAATTCTTGCTTTAAATAAGTGAACTTAAGAGTCATATATTATTGGAATAAATAGTAACTTGAAAAACCTACTCCTATTGACATAAGAATGTTCACGTGGGTGCCATCCAAAAGCATTATACTCACTGTAGTTAAGACTGCTCTCCTGCCGACTTGAACTGTCCCACACCAGGTGTGTGACCTTGGGCAAGTTACCCAGCTTCTCCAAGCTCTGTATTCATTTGCATATAATGGGGATAATGAGATATTATCGCCTGCCAATTGCTTAGCACAGTGCCTGATGTAGTAATTACTCAGTAAGTAGAAGCAATTGCAGGAATGTATTGTTGAAGTGATTGTCATCTTTATTACTCTTGCTGAAAAGAGAAGTATTGGATACTTAGAAATTGGACAAACACTTCCAGTCTGCACCTACAGAGAGGGCTCAAGGTAGAGGAAAGAATTGTAGACCGAAAGCTGGCAAAGTTGATCATATTCTTAGCTTTCTACTGACCAGCTGTACCACGTGGTCCCGTCTTTTGGCCTCTTCTAGGATTTGGTTTCTTTATCAGATGAATTAGAGGGTTTGATTTGATTTGATCCCAAGGCTCTTAGGTTGCCAATGGTTTGAGTGGTTCAGGTTGTGGGATATGGTTCATCTGAAATTAGGAGCACTTTTTATTTTGTCTTCTTTTTGCTGGCTATCTAATAAATAAAGTAATCTAGAAAGTTGATGTGCCCCTGGCTGCTTTCCTGTTTTCATCATGAGTAACTGATGGTCACCGTGGGTCATGTTAGTAAGCCTGGGCCAATTATTCATGGTTTTTGAAGCTGTGTGTAATTAATAATTATGAGCTATTGAAATTTAGTCCTAGTAAAATTACATCATAAAACTGAGGCATTTTTAAAGGATTTACAGACAGAAGGATATTATGAATAAACTTGTTTTATACATTTGACTAACACTTAAGGTGTATTTCGTACATATTATTTGCCAAGCATGGGACCATCATCATTGCCATCAATTAAAAATTACATGTGAATTTCTAGCTACATGGCCTACAATTGAAATGACTTTTCTGTCGCTGGCATACTTACTCTACGGTTCATGAATTTCAGTCTCCTTATAAGGTAGATCTGGGCTTGGTAGTGATGAAGTCGAAGGTGAGGAAGCAAAATAAAAGTTTTAAACGCCTGCTGTAGCTGCTCTTTTAGATAGATGTGTGTATAAGTGAGGATGTATATGTGTATGTTAGCATAGTCTGAATCAATCACTGTTTTTTTTTCGCTTAGGAATATATCTTAGAAACTGTCTCATTCATAGTTTCCTCATTGTTTTGAATGACTGCAGAGTATTCTATTGAATGGAGGGTACAAGCGTTTCATCAGTCTCCTTGCAGTGGACGTGTAGGCTTTTTCCTAACTTCCGCTGTTAACCCACAGTGGTGTTCAGTGAATGTCTTGTGCACGTGAGATTTTTGTGCATTTGTTAGTGTATGTGTACATTAAATTGCTGGGTTGGAGGATACATGCATTTGTAATTCTGATTGAAATGGGCAAATTGGGTTTCAAGAACACTGAGCCAGTATACACTCCTACCAACAGTGAATGAGTGAGCCCGTTTCTGCTCACTGATTTTTTTTCCCCCCAGGGCTCCTGTCTTTCTGGATTACCACCGGGTTCAATACTGCTTTCCCACACTGTATTGTCTCTGGGAAAATGCTGATAAGATGGGTGATGGTTACTATTTATGCAAATTTCACAGAGATTAAATCTTACACTGAAGACCACTTTCTTAACTATATGTGTTTGCTGAATTAAATGGCAGCACTGTTAAGCATCTTGGAATGTACTTTATGTTGCTTCAGAGCACAATTATACCAGCGTAGAAAAACCTCCAATTTGCAAATTATCAACAACTAAAGGTTTCCATGGAGATCATTCTCATAACATAATGAAACGCTCTATACATATTATTCAAAAGGTTTGGCTCTAAACAGCGTTATTTGCACTTTATTTTTCTTAAATTCAGAAGGAAAAGGTCGCTAGATACTGCTATATTTTTAGAGAAAACTAATATTAGTTGGTGAAGTTGCACTAAAATACATGAAATTATTCTCTTCAGTCCTTAATTCCTGACCATTTGATTGTGTACATGTGGGTTAACCCACATGCAGCCTCTAGATCTGGAAGGTAAAACTTCTTTGGTTCCTTTAAAAAAATAGACTAGATTGTGTTACAGAAAGACGTGAACACACTCTTTCTTTTCTGCATTTAAGATTTATTACATAGAGATAGAAAACTTATAAAAGGTATCCCAAACTACTGTTTTTTTTCTCTCTTTTTCTTTGGGCTACAGCTTGGCATATATGAGAGTCAATTCCTGAAGGAACTTAGGTTTTATTTATTTTTTTATGCTAATGTGATCTTTTCTAAAATTGACCATTGTTCTAATAGCTGAGGTTTATTTTTTTCTTTTGGCTTTTATAAAAGAGCAGCAGATGTTCAAGAACTTTTTCTTTTAAATGAAGTTTTCCTATTTAATTTGACTTTCAAATGCGGTACTTAACATAGCTTCACACTAATTCACTTACAAGAAAAAAATGTTTCCATTATTGACCTCTTTTGAAAAGCAGTTGTAGTATTGGATGTAGTGTTGATAGTGAAGATACTGGTTAAATCCTACAGAAAAACTTATAATTAATACAAAATCTCTTGGAGTTATTTGAATACAAATTAAAAAGTTAGTATTAGGTAATTGCATTTTGTGTTTTCCTTTTTAGCACATTTATTACATTTTAGAGAAAGTGCTTATACTGAGACTGTTGAATTTAAAATTGTACTCTCCTCTAAGGAAAGCAGTTTATTGTGTTATTCAGACAGTGGGAGAGCAAAATGAGGCTTTGCTGTGGTATGTATTACTTTGGGCTCAGGCCTTCCCCACAAATCACTGAAGCTCATGACTTCTTGAATTGAGGGTAAAAAAAGACCATTTCCACTGAACCATAGCACCCCCTAGCATGCTAATAATTTATGTTTTTAAATTCAAAGGTACATTTTGTTTGTGCTTATAAAAAAGAACCATTAACCTAATATGACCTGGGTATTTCTTAGGTTCAAAGACCAAGACAGGATCTTTGACAGATACTCTGTAGAAATCTTGGGGAATGTGGGGCATCACCCTTTTTGCAAATGTTGCGTTCCTTTCTATGGAGCGTTTGGATCTGTGGACTATTTGGGTCTGGATGCAGATCACAAGTTATGGCTGCATGTATTGTGATCTGTAGAGGAGTGCTAAATAGTGAGTGTTCCCCCATCCACCTGCCTAACTGGACTTAATTGCATGTTGCAGGTACTTCTCCCCGCAGCTGGTCTGTTACAGTTACAGGATGTGAAGAAGACTTGCTGTGAATTTTTGGAATCTCAGCTTCACCCTGTCAACTGCTTAGGAATTCGGGCTTTTGCTGATATGCATGCATGCACAGACCTCCTGAACAAAGCCAACACCTATGCAGGCAAGTGGAATAGACTTTGGCTGACTTTGAGACGGAGGAGTCTAGAACTCCTGAGTTCTGATGTAATTCTGTAGTGATTTCTGGAAAGTTCTATCATGTTTCTGGATCTGGACTTTATAAAAATACATTTAAAAACTTATAATGTGTCACTACCTAACTGAAGCATGTTTATAAAATTCTGAACTTAAAAAGAACCCTAGAAATTGGTATTGGGCCTAAAGAATAGAATAGCTAGTTTTATGCGAGTACTGCATCCCCATGTCTTTATCTTTCAAATCATCAAATTAACAGACATATGAGGAAATGTTTGCATATGAAATTAAGTCGTTTTATCCCTGTAGCTGTGTACACCCTTTTCTTGAAGCCACAGTTTTGTGGCTTAAAAATTTTCAAGGCGATGAAGTCTAGTTGCCTTTGGGCAGAGTGGAAAAGTAGATCCAGAATATAGGCGTCTTTCTTCTTTGACACTAGTTCCCAGGGCCTCCCGTGGCAGAGGGCAGCCCATTGCTGTTACCAAGGAAGCCATCACTCTGGTTGCTGTATAGGACCCTCTGATCTCCCATCTATCTCTCCAGTCCAGGCGGAGAGTTGCTTGTTAAACTTTTGAATGTAGCTGAAGTACAAAAAAGTAACCCTTAATTTATTTGGTCTGAGTTTATAAGCATTTAAAAAATACATATTAAAAATGATTATTAGGAAATTTCTAATTTTTTAACCATCTTTGGGAAGATAAACCTGGTGGAAGTTATAACCCACCATCTCTTCCTGTATTTGTGAGCCCCAGTAAGAACAGTTATTATAGAACCTACCATGACCACTGCCCCTTAATATGCATTAGAACCTCAACTTCCTCCAGCCTTCAAGTGCAAGAGCCCCTTGTCTCAGGTCCGCTTCACGGTGCTTACTCGGACGAGTAGGGGACACTGTGGCACGTAGACCTGGATAAGGGTGTACGCATGTGTGCACATGTATGTATACATGTGCATGCACAAAGCATTGAAGAGGAATGATGCTAGAATCTCTATGGTATTTGCCAAAGAAATAATGGTAAGGTGTTAGAGAAAAAGAAAACCCACAGTGCTGTGGTGAGACATAGTGGGTCCAGGAAATTTGAACTTTATAGATTTCTTTGGGGTGGCCTTGTTGGCCTGACTACCTTTTATAAAATTCTTTCAGTGGGAAAATGTGATCTGAATTTCAGAAAGCTTGTTTACAGATGAACTTTCAGCACACAACTCTTCTGTAAGTTGGGGAATGCCTATAATATGTAATGATATTCATGTAATCCTTTTGAGTAGGATGAGGCATTTTAAGAAAAACCCAAGACAAATTTGGATTCACCGATGTGTTCCAGTGTTCTTCAGCTGTTCTTCAACTAAATAGAAAATTTTCTCTCTAAATCTGCAAGATCCATTCACTCTAGACATAACGTGCCCATTATAAGTGATTTCTATTGGGAAAATGAAGGAGGCTTGTATATTTTTTTTGATAATTTTTTTGTTCATGAAACAATCACTGTTTAACATATCTTTCCTGGGCAGCTAGTTGTCTCACATGACTTGATACACATTACTGACTTTTAAGAGATAGGGAAAGGGACTGGGGACAGAATGAGTAAACAGGATTCATGCAAAAGATGTCCACACATAATTCACATGATGTACTGGAACTCTTGGTTCTGCTTCTCTCAGAACCAACTTATGTGCCGTGTGTTTAGGAGATTTTTATCACATTTAATTATTTCTTTCTGTTATTTAAAATCTTAAATGTATTGTAGCACACTACAGAATGTGAAGAGTTATCCACCAGAATTTAAACCCCTCTGTGTCTTAGTTTGTAGAGTCCTTCATAGTTATGCAAAGAATTTTTTGTGGACAGTTTATGTCCTTTTCAACAAAATTATAAAGAAAAATTAATTCTTAATTTTTAAAAAAATATTTATTTGAGAGAGAGAGAGTGTGCAGGATTGGGGAGGGGCAGTGGGAGAAGGAGAAAAGCAGGCTCCCCACTAAGCACAGAACGCTATTCGGGGCTCGATACCATGACCCATGAGATCATGACCTGAGTTGCAAACCAAGAAAGAGTTGGATGCTCAACTGACTGAGCCAGCCGGATACTCTTAATTCTTACTGTTTAATGCACTATATTTTATTGTGTGTATTTATTTCTAAAGATTTATTTTAGAGAAAGAGAGAGGGGAGAGGGGCAGAGGGAGAAGGAGAGAGAATTTCAAGCAGATGCTGCTGAGTGTGGAGCCCAACACTCGGGGCTGAATCTCATGACTCTGAGATCATGACCGGAGTCGAGACCAAGAGTCAGACGCTTACCTGACTAAGCGCCCCCATCAAAGCCTAGTCTTAAAGGATATACTGCTTTTATACCACGCTTTTGAATCTTACATTTGCTCGAGTTTATAAGTAACATTTAACGACATCTTTTATTATGAAAAATTGCAACACGTGAAAATAGCACAGTACTCATCATCAAACATTAAGAGTTGTCAATTCAAAAAAAAAAAAAAAAAGAGTTGTCAATTCATGGAAAGTCTTGTTTCAACTGTATACCCCTCTGTTATTAACTATCCCCTTCCTCTGTTATTATTTTTTACATGTAAACTTTTTAATGAAATCTGAGCGGCAAGTCTACATCTTGATGAATTTTTGCATCCTCTTGTGTTATTTGACACAATTCTGTCATTATTTCATCTATTTCATTCTTATAATTTATTTTTTTAAAAGATTTTATTTATTTGAGAGAGAGAGAGCATGAGCTCTGGGGAGGGGCAGAAGAGAGAAAGAAGCAGACTCCTCGCTGAGCAGGAAGCCCTACTTGGGGCTGGATCCCAGGACTCCAGAGATCATGACCTGAGTGAGCTAAGGGCAGACCCTCAATCGACTGAGCCACCCAGGTGCCCCATCCTTATAATTTTAGAGAAATAAAATCCCAGTGACCAACTTCACATAGAGAATCTATTTCCATATACTTTGATACATTAATAACAAACTTTCTAACGTAAATAATTCAGAATAATACTAAAAAACAGTTCTTTCTAGTGAAAATATCTGGTTGTTTATATTTTAAGCAAATAGGAGGTGGGGAGGTAAGGAGTCTGCACAGAAAGAGAACTGTTTGTTTTCCTGCTGTGAACAAATAATTGTTTTTTAGCCCTTCCTCCCTTCCTTTCTTTTTACAATTCAAGCACTTTGTGCATCCAGAAGATCTACTCAAACTCCTAAATTACTTTCAAATTCAAATCACAGAGCGCCTGTAAGTATCTGAGAGAGTGAAGCGGGACAGTGGCATTTGAGAAAGTTAACACCTTTTTTTATTTTTCCGTCCTAGATGGTGGGCTGAATAGGGCCTGTGACAGGTAAGAAAGAAAGAGAGAAAGGAAGGAATACAGAGCAATAGAAGGGGTTCATACAGACAGACAGACAGACATGGAAAGAAGGAAGGAGAGAAGGGAGCCGACAGAGAGAAAGGATGGGGAAGGAAAGAGGGCTCGCTTCACCTCAGGGTACTTTCGGATCCCAAGCATCCCTGTACTTCAGAGGCTGGAGCACTCCTGTCCTTTGGAAACTCACAGAGATTCTGGACATAAGATCTGCTCCATTGGTTTCTCCTGCAGAGTGGAAATGAGTTCTCTGGTGTTAATTAGAATAAATTAAATTGTACAGGTGTGATGAAAGAATTAAGGTGTTCCATGGAAATCTCTTCTATGAACTCATGCTTATTTTTCATAATATCACATTTAAAAAAAAAAGATTTTATTTATTCATTCATTAGAGACACAGAGAGAGAGAGAGAGAGAGAGACAGAGACCCAGGCAGAGGGAGAAGCAGGCTCCATGAGGGGAGCCCGACGCAGGACTTGATCCCAGGACTCCAGGATCACGCCCTGGGCTGAAGGCGGCGCTAAATCGCTGAACCACCCGGGCTGCCCTAATATCACATTTCTAAAGAAAGTAAAAATGTGAGAAACTAGTGGGCAGGGTAGAAAGTCTGAGCAGGGAGGGTGTAAATCCTTGCTGCTTGCCCTGCTACACTCCGTGGCTTCAGCAGCTGATGCTGGTGGTCACAGCCTGCCACGCTGGCCCACGCTGGCCCACGCCGCTTCACCGGGGCATGTAGCGATATGTTCTCCAAATGGGAGGCAGTTGAGGGTGACAGACCAGCCAGGTTAAATGATCTGCGTGTTGAGGCATGGGGTTCTGGACTGATAAGCCTTTGTAATGCTCTTGAATGAGTATTTTCTTAGCTAAAAAGCTATATGAGATTATTTTTGCTTCATGCCTACAGAAGAAAAATTTCACACCTAATTCCAAGTTGTATAGACTTGTTTGGCTAATGCTGGCTCGTGGGTGCTTTTACTTCCCATGTGTTTTGAGTGGTGCCCGTATTTTAACAGTTTCCCAAATCACAAATACCTTTGTTTTTAGCATTTTCTCCAGGATAAAAATATAGAGGAGATAAAAACTGAACCTACTAGTTTCAATGCATTTTAATAGTCCCAGACTGTTCTGGAAGTTAGATTTTAATTTTAACTTGAAATAAGAATTTTATTTAGCCTTCTGTGGTGACGAAAGTTGCCGGTTGTAGAACTGTAAGTATTTCAAACAGATGTAAGGAAACAATAGATTTAGATTTTTCATCATTCCTTCATCTCACCTCTCCCCACACTAAAATTTTGCGAAGCTACTTGGCATCAGTTCTTAGTGATCTCTGGGGAGATTTGCAGTACGATTTTCAAGCCAGTGTTCCAGCTGAAATTCTGGGATCGGCGAACACTCCACGTTCCTCAGTACAAGAAAACCTGCAAAGAAGTCTTCTCCAGTCACTGACATACTTTGAGTTTCTTTTTCGCCCTCCTCTTGCTCTTAACCCTGTTGTCTGTTTGCATCTTGGCCTGCGTGGCCCTCCTTATAGCCTTTCCACAATCCTGGCACAATGACCATTTTTATATGCCCAGCTGTTTTCACGTTTCACGTGAGTCCCCTCTCCCTAGGTCTTAAGTGAAATGTTGCTTTCCCCTGACACCTGTGTGTCGGGGGCAAACTCCCTCAGGGGCCTACTCCCCCAACCCACTGGGAAGGCGGGTAAAGGGGTATGGTTCAGATGGTCATTCGGTCCCTGTCACCATCCTTGGCTCTACGCCGACTGGCTGGCGGCCTGCAGCCTGTTTTCTCTCCAGGCCTCCACGTCTTCTTGTGTCTTCAACACCTAGATTGCCTCTTCCCTCTCTTCTTCCTTTCTTCTGCTGTCAGCAATCTCAGAATCTATACTCTTGGCTTCCTTGAGACTTCCTGCTGAAACTTGCTTGTGACCACCATCGTTCCTCCATACACCCACCTGCCACCTTGGAACGCAGTTCCAGGGCGTGTTGAACCTTGTTGGTATTTAGAACACCTGGTTGGTGTTTGAAACAGCTTTGTGCTGACATCTTCCTGCCTCCTCATGCTCTTGTGTTACTTCATAAATCTGCTCTCTGATGCCAGTTACCCAGCAATCTCTTGGCCGTTCAGCTAGTCTCAATGGTCTGTCCTTTCAGAGCCTCCCTGTTTATGTGCCTGCCTTTACCCCGGCCGCTGTGGGTGGTAAGAGTCTCAGCGCGATTTAACCCCCACTTACAAGGAGTTTATAAGCCAATAATATTCCACTTACACTCAGATTCACTGTGTCTAGATTATGCCTTATTCTCTGTAAAAGTAGTTCCCATAACATTTTATTTATTTATTTATTTTTGCAATCAGTCTGCTTCAATCATTTGCCCATCATTCTGTAACTTATTGGGCCAGGAATCACTGCCTCGGGTGAACATCTGTCAAATTAAGCCATGATTTTGAAAGCTGCCCTTTTGAAATAACCTTGTGTTGAGAAAGTGGTTTTAATAGTAGTATTACTGGCCTTGACTGTGTGATATGCATGCTAACGAATAGGTGCTGATTATCTGAGGATCTGTTGAAATGTTAATCTACTGATCCAGAAGATTCTTCCTTTGGAGAACTGTGAAAGCATTTGATGTACAGCAGTTCTTGATGAATCCATGCGGACTTAATTGATGCTTCTTGCAGGAATTAATCATTTTTACATTTTTACATTCATTATAGTTCTCATTTGTGTCCTAGTCAGCGACATGCAATCTCTCCACTCTGCTTTGGGTTGATAGTTTTTCTCATTCAGATGACTTAGCTGTTTCTAGGTTTCACCAAAACTGTCTGTTAATGGAGCTGCTGGAGATATATATGTAATTTTTTTCCCCTAGAGATTAGTAGTATTCAGAATGAAAGAATCACAGAGTATTTGCACTTGTAGGGACCATAGCGGTTATCTAGTCTAAAACTTATTTTATTAATTAGGTTACTGAAAACCAGGGAGATTTTTATTTTCCCAAAAACACTCTGTCTCTCAGGGATGAGCTGTTTGTGGGTCTAAAGTGCTGTTGTTATCCAGGTACTTACCCTCATTTCTCAGATGGAATTCCGTACTACATGGAATATAGAGGAATTATAGGAATCTTCGTGGCACTTAATTTTGATCAAAAAGGTATTGGGTGTTGAGAATCAAACAAAAAGGGTACTTTGTAGCTTATCACTAGGTGCAAAACTGAAAAGGCAAAACTTTAGACTTTTATTATTGATTCCATTGGACTTAATTTAGGATGAGGGACCAGAGCTAATGAGTCCAGTAGACCTGGTGTGACCAATCCTTAGGAAAAAAAGGAGAGACAGTCCTTTCATTTCTTGATAATCTTATTTTAGTTGCAGAAGGGAAGCAAACAGGAAAGCTCATCTGTCCTAGAGAGTGAAGAGAATCCTTATATATAGGGAAGAATATATGTGTACATCATATAGGTTCAATATATGTGTAATATATTAACGTATATTGTCACAATGAAAGTGTTTAGGGATGCCTGGGTGGCTCAGCGTTTGAGCACCTGCCTTTGGCTCAGGGCGTGATCCTGGGATTCAAGATCGAGTCCCACATGGGTCTCCCCATGAGAAGCCTGCCCCTCCCTCTGCCTGTGTCTCTGCCTCTCTTTGTGTGTCTCTCATGAATAAATAGATCTTTTTAAAATATACATATATGTGGGGATCCCTGGGTGGTGCAGCGGTTTGGCGCCTGCCTTTGGCCCAGGGCGCGATCCTGGAGATCCGGGATCGAATCCCACGTCAGGCTCCCGGTGCATGGAGCCTGCTTCTCCCTCTGCCTGTGTCTCTGCCTCTCTCTCTCACTGTGTGCCTATCATGAATAAATAAAAAAAAAAATTAAAAAAAATATACATATATATATTTAATATGTATTGCACATTCATGATATAGTCTCTACTACTGGGAATTATGCCCTACTTCAGTTATGGGATTTGTTCAGAGAAAAGGAACTGATTATTGAATGCCAGCATAACCCGGTTAGCTTTGCTCAGCAGCAGTGGTAACCTAGTAAGGGCAAGTTACTGTAGTCACAGTGAAAACTCTGTGCCGTAAACAGAATAATCTGTCAACGTGCGAATGAAAGGATTGGAAACCATAGTTGAGGTTATTAACAGAGAGCCAAGGTAATGAAGGTAGAGAGGAGGTGATTGAAGCCAGACTGGGGATATGAGAAGTAACCCCGAGTATGAGTAGAGGAAACAGACTGAACTCTGACATGATCTGCTCTTTAGCATTACATTTTGAGTAAATATGTTGTAAGTGCATTTGGTGTGTGTGTGTGTTGTTTTTGTTTAAAGTTTTTTTTTTTTTTTAATTCAATTCATGAGAGACACACAGAGAGAGAAGCAGAGACACAGGCAGAGGGAGAAGCAGGCTCCATGCGGGGAGCCTGATGTGGGACTCGATCCTGGGACCCCAGGATCACGCCCTGGGCTGAAGGCAGGCACTAAACCGCTGAGCCACTCGGGGATCCCCTGGTGTGTGTTTTTACTGCCAGTGTGCAGTAGCTGTTAATTTGTTCTGTACCTTCCTGAGGTGCAGTAAACTGAATAGGAAATCACTCAGTGAAAAGGAAGAATTTCTTATCTTGGCTTTGTGACAGGTATCAGGCTTGTATTAGTCAAACCAGTCCAAAGATGTTAGAGTCTTAGCTGATAGTGTACTCAAGAACAATATCGTAACTGTGTCTAGAAAGATGTGATTATCTCATTCTGTTCTTCCTGGGTCAGGCTAGATCTGTGAAATCGAGTTCATTTTCAGGTTACGTGTTTTGAGAGAGACTGACACATGGAAGCCCTGAACTTGGAGATAGGATGATGGTGAAGACATGAAACGAAATTATACAAGGAATGGTCAGAAGACTTAGGAATTTATAAACCATAGGAAGAAAATTTAGAATACAAAGCTCTGTAAAAGTTTGAAGGAACTTCATGCATGGAGAGAGGTTAATCTGGGCAGAGGTGGCATCAGTGTTACAAAATAAGAGGGAGGAAGGTTTTAGTACAACATAAAGCAGAACTTCCACTTATAGTAAGTGTTCAGGAATGGTGTGACTGCCTTGCTGCCTGTTGATGTGCACAAAATGTACCAGATACCCATTGAATATGAAAATTTTAGAAGTTACTCTGACATAAAAGCTGTGTCAGGGGACCTTTCAGATCCCTTATACCACTAAATCTTATGATTTCCTCTGGCATTACAGAAAAAAAATCCACAGGATTTGTGAAAGAATTTATTTTAGGGTTTAAGGAGAGGAAGGAATGTAGGAGGGGGAAAAGGGGAGTTCTATAATGAGTATGGAGTTTCGCATTTGCAAGATGAAGTAGTTCTGGAGGTTGCTTTCACAGCAATGTGAGTTTGCTTAAAACTTCTGAACTGTATACTTCAAAAAGGTAAAGATGGTAAATTTTATGTTATGTGTTTTACCGCAATAAACAAGGAGAGGAAAGGGAATAAGGAATTGACTGAGGTTTCACTTAGCCTTGGAATGTGGATACTAGAGCCATTAAGACACCAAAGGACAGGAGGGCAAGCAGGTGTCCAGAGAAAGGTACTAACACTCTTTGAGGTGTAGGTGGGTCTCAGTCTTGATTGCTTGAAGGAGAATGAGCAGTGGAGTACACTATCAATTTTAGAAGTTCTCCAACTGGGCAAGTTTATTAGCAGTAGGCAAAGACAGCAGGCCATTGGAAGACCTTGATTTATTTTGAGGAGATAATCGGACTCAGCCAGATAATCTTTGCCAAGCATGCAGGCAAGGAGTGGGAAAATTCACAATGAAGAAAAATTCAGATAGTAGAGCCAAGGTAAGTGGCCTAAAGTGGTGAATCATGTGAAGGTTTTAAAGGACTGCTTGTATGTGTTGCTGGGTGTGTGGTTGCGGGTGGCTCTGTCTGTTTGAAAGAGCCATGGTGGTTAACCAGGTCATGTGGAGACTAAGAGCTGAAGATTCATATATTGAGATTTGGGAGAGAGGTTGAATCTGGGAGCATCCATACGGGGTGCTAGTTAAATATAACTGGGGACACACAAATGGGATAGAATGCTTCAGGGAGAACAAGCAGAAAATGAAAAGAGGGCTCAGGGCAGGCAGGACCATAGATAATGCCCAATTTTAGAGAGCTAATGGAGACAGACTGGTTAAAAAGATTATAGGGGTGCCTCCCTGGCTCAGTTGGTACAGCATGTACTCTTGATCTCGGGGTTGTAAGTCTGAGCCCCACTTTGGGTGTAAAGATTACTTAAAAAACATAAAAGCTTAAAAAATAAAGTTTAGAAAAAAGTATTCTAGAATCCAAACTGGGAGAGACTGCAACACTATGCAGGGCTTAAGACGTTTTAATCCCAAGAAAAGGACTTCCAAAGAACAAAACAGGGGAAGGGTGGGCCAGAGGCTGTGTTGCAACAGATAAATATGTGATGTGCATCAAAATGCAGAGGCTTCTGTATTAAGATCTGCCCTAAAGAGGTTTGGTATGAAGGCCAGCAGCGTAGGGCAGTGGCCTAAGCCAGGGAGGGTAAACCATTTTTTTTTTTCTTACTTAGGACAGCATTTGTCCACTGAACTCAAAACAATAAAATGAATTGATTGTCTATAGCAACACTTTTCTTTCTAATTGGGGAAATATTTGTTTTTAATCATGGTAGCATAAGACATTCCTCATTTTTGCCCCACCATCTCCAACAAGTTTGTGTGTGTGAGTGAGCACCCAGATTCCCCAGCTGTGTAAATGCTGCTGAAAGTGACCATTTCTTTCTGGCCCTATTCAGAGTACTAAATCTGGAGATCCAGACTAGGAGGCAGAAAGTCTGGGAAAGTGGTACATAGCACTTTCTGAGGACATACATGGGACATAGTTCCTACTAACTGTGTGGTAGATTTCTATCAAGAAGCCTGCCCAGTAGCTGCTGGGAAAGCCTCTCTCTTGGATCCTCTCAGTAGGCCTATGGGCACCTCCATCCCCTGTGTGCTGTGCCCCCCACCCTCACAGTGTGGCCAGTTTTCTGTTTCTGCTTTTGTAGGAAGTGGCAAGAGTGAGTTTTGGAAGATGACAAATAAGCACGTGCAGCAGGTCCAAATCCGTGGGCCAGGGAGAGGCCACAAACTTCAGCTGTAGCACCACCTTTGAGAAAACAAAAGAGAGGCTGTCAGCATTCACCTTGGTGTGTTGCAGGATAAAGACTGGCATACAAGCTTAAGATTTCTTCTACAGAAGGGAATAAGAAGCTTAGAGCAGATGTATCCATAGAAAGTCTAAGAAATTCTCAGAATCTCGAGCAGGGCTGAAAGAAGGTATTACTTCCCTGAAGACAGTAAAGACTGAAGGAGATGACTGCTGCTTCAAATGCAGAGACAGCAGCACACAACTCCAAGAAACATGAAAAATCAAGGTAACTTGGCACCACTAAAAGATCACAGTAATTTTCCCATAACCAAACCCCAAAACATCAAGATGTGCTTAAGTTTCCTGATACAGAATTCAAAATAGCTATTTTAAGAAAACTCAATGAGCTACAAGAAAACACCAATAATTTGGTGATTTCAGGAAGACAATACATGAATAAAATGAGAAGTTTAACACAGAGAAATCATAGAAAAGAACCAAACAAATTTTGGAGCTGAAAAATCCAATGAAAGAAATGAAAAATGCAGTGGAGAGGATTAACAACAGACTTGATCAAGCAGAAGAAAGAATCAGGCAGGTTGAAGACAGGAAGTTTAGAACTGTCTGAAGAGAACAGGAGAAAAAAGAATGAAAAAGAGTGAAGGAAAGCTTTGTGATCTAGGAGGTACCATCAAAAGAGGACCAACTGGTGAATTACTGGAGTTCTAGAAGAAGAAAGGAAGAAGGGGACAGAAAGCTTATTTAAAAAGATAAGAGCTGAGAACTACCCAATCTGGGTGAAGATTTGGATATCTACAGTCATGAAGCTTGTATAGGCCACTAAACAAAATCAACTTAAAAGAAATTTTCTCTAAGACACATTATAATAAAACAGTAAAAAATCTAAGACAAAGAGATAATTTTAGAAGCAACAAGAGAGGGGAGAAAAGCTTGTAACTTAGAAGGGAGCTCCCATAAGGCTATCCGGGAGATTTCTCAGCAGAAATCTTACAGGCTAAGATATATCTCGTGGGATTCAAGGTGCCGAGAGAGAGAGAGAGAGAGAGAGAGAGAGACCGACCCGCCAACCAAGAATACTTAATTTAACAAAGCTGTCCTTCAGAAATAAAGGAGAGATACTTTCTCAGACAAAAAAAGCTAAGGGAATTCATCATCACTAGACCTGCCTTAGAAATGCTAAGAGGAGTTCTTCTGGCTGAAATGAAATGATGCTAATTTTTAGTAATGAAATATAGTTTTCATATGAAAATATTCAACACATTGGTAAAGACAAGTATATAGTCATATTAAGAATACCCTAGAGGCACCTGAGTGGCTCAGTTGGTTAAGCATCTGACTCTTGGTTTGGGCTCAGGTCATGATCTCAGGGTCATGAGATCAAGCCCTGCGTTGGGCTCCACACTCAGTAGGGAGTTTGCTTCCTCCTCACCCCTTCCCTCTCCTTCTACCCCCCACTCAAATGCATACTCTTGCACACTCTTTCTTTCTGAGTAAATAAATACATATTTACATATGTACATACATAGAATACTCATACTGTAATATGGTGTGTTAACACTAGCATAAGATTAAAGGACAATAGTAAAAATAACTATAGCTACAATAATTTGTTAGTGAATACACAATATAAAAAGAGAGGCTTTTGGAGACTCAAAGATCATAAAAAGGCGAATTATGACCTCAAAACCATAAACTATTGGAGTAGAAGGTAGAGTTTTTGTATGAGATTAAACTTTAATACTTATCAATGTAAAATAGACTGTTATATCTATGAGAAGTTTTATATGAGTCTCATGGTAACCACAAAACAAAAACCTACAGTATAAGTACAAAAGGTAAAGAGAAGAGAATAAAGCCTACAACTATGGAAAATTACCAATTCACAAAGAAAGAAGCAAGAGAGGGAGAAAAGAACAAAGGACATGCAAAACAGCCAGAAAACAATTAATACATGGAATTAGTAAGGTTTTACCAATAGTGACTCTAAATGTAAATGAATTGAATTCTCTAGTCAAAAGGCATATGTGGCTGGCTGGATTAAAAAAAAAAGACCAAACTATATGGTGCCTACCAGAGATTCACTTTAGCTTTAAGGACTCAGAGTGAAGGGACGGAAAAAGATATTCCATGCAAGTAGAAACCAGAAGAGAGCAAGTATAGCTATATTGATAGCATACAAACGATGTTGAGCCAAAAATGAGAAGTAGAGACAGGGAACGTTATTACATAATGATAAAAGATTCATTATTACATAATGATGAAAGGTTCAATTCATCAAGAAGATGTAACAATTATAAATACATATTACCCAACACTAGAGCATCTGAATATATTAAGAAATACTAACAGACATTGAAAGAGAATTAGACAACAGTTATTTAATTTAATTATTTAATAGTGGGAGACTTCAGTATCCACTTTCAACAATGGATAGATCATTTAGACAGAGTATCAACGAGGAAACATTGGACTTGAACCATACTTTAGACCAGATAGACCTGATATAGAGCATTCCATTACATCCAACAAGAGCAGAATACATATTCTCCACAAGCACACACAGAATGCTCTCCAGACTAGATCATAAATCACAAAAGAAGTCTTCATTTTGGGTATCTTTTCTGAGCACAGTGGTATGAAGCTAGAAATCAGTAACAGGAGAAACTAAAAAATTCACAAGTGTGAGGAAATTAAACAATACACTTCTGAACTGCCAGTGGGTCAAAGAAGAAATCAAAAGGGAAATAAATATCTTGAAGAGAAATATACCACACCAAAATCTATGGGATGATGCAGAGGCAATTCTAAGAGGAAAGTTTACAGTGATAAAGGCCTGTTAAGAAAAAAGATCCAAAATAAGCAACCTAATTTTACACCTCAAGGCACTAGAAAAAGAACAAACTAAACCCAGTGTTAGCAGAAGGAAGGGAATGACAAAGGTCAGAGTAGCAATAAGTGAAATAGAGACCAGAAAGACAATAGAAAAGGTCAATAAAATTAAGAGCTTATTTTTTGGAGTTTTTTTGTTTTTGTTTGTTGTTGTTTTTGCAAAGGTAAAATTGAGAAACCTTTAGCTAGATTAAAAACTGGAGACTCAAGTAAATCAGAAATGAAAAATGAGACATTACAGCTTATACCACAGAAATACAAAGATCATAAGAGTAGTCTCTTGTAAGTGCACTTATGTGTTAATATAACCAGAAGAAATGGATAAATTTCTAGAAAGATGCAGCCTGCCAACACTGAATCATGCAGTAACAGAAAATCTGAACGGAACAACAGCAAGTGAGGAGATTGAATTAGTAATCCAAAAGGTCCCCAAAAGAAATATCCAGGACAAGAGGCTTCACTGATGAATACTATCAAACATTTAAAGAATTAACACTAATCCTCCCACTCTTCCAAAACATAGAAAAGGAAAGAATACTCCCAAACTTATTTTGTGAGGCCAGAGTTAAAACTGATACCAAAGCCAGATAAGGACATTATAAGAAAAGAAGATTACAGTCCAGTATTGCTGATGAATATGGATGCAAGAATTCGTATCCAAATATTAGCGAACTGGGTTCAGCAGCACATAGAAGAATTCTACACCATGATCAGGTGGGATTTACCCAAAGGATTCAAGGATAGTTCAACATCCGCAAATCAGTAAATGTGGTACAACACATAAATACAATGAAAGATAAATACTGTGTGATCATCTCAGATGCTGAAAAAGCATTTGGCAAAATACAGCATCCTTCCATGAGAAACTCTCAACAAATCAGGTATGGAAGGAACATACATTAATATATTAAACCTTAGTTTAGTAAAGGTCATCTATGACAAACCCATAGTTGACTTCATACTCAGCAGTGAAAAGCTGAAAAGTTTTAAGATCAGGAACAAGACAAGGATGCCCACTCTCACCACTCCCGTTCAACATAGTCCTGGAAGTCCTGGCTGAGCAGTCAGGCAAGAGAAAGAAGTAAAAGGCATTCAATCAGAAAGGAAGAAGTAAAATTGTCTTTGCAGATGATATGATTTCAAATATGGAAAATCCTAAGATCCCATCAAAAAAAAAAAAAAAAGACTAGTAGAACTAATCAGCAAATTCAGTCAAGTTCTAGGATGTGAAATTAACATGCAAACGAGTTCTATACACTAGCAATGAAATATCTGAAAAACAAAACAATCCCATTTATAATAGCATCAAAAATAATAACGTACTTAAGGAATAATCCGAACCAAGGAGGCAAACAACCTAGACACTGACACCTACAAGACTTAGATGAAAGAAATTGAAAAAGATACAAATAAACGATATCCTGTGCTCATGAATCATAAGAATCACTATTGTTAAACTGTCCATGCTGCTCAAAGCCATCTATAGATTCGGTGTAATATCTATCAAAATCTCAGTGGTATTTTGTTCAACAAATAGAAAAAAAAAATTTTACGGAATCATAAAAGACCGCAAAGAGGCAAAGCGATCCTAAGAGAACAAAAATGAAGGCATTACACTTTCTGATTTCAAACTGTATTACAGAAGTATAATAATAAAAAGAGGGTGGTCCTGGGATAAAAATTGACACATAGACCACTGAACAGAATTGAGAGCCCATAAATGGTATGGTCGGTTAAACTCACAAAGGAGGTGAGAATATACATGGGGAAGAGAGAGTTCCTTCGATAAATGATGCTGGAAAACTGGACAGTACATGCAAAAGACTGAAACTGGACCATTTCATTATACATGCACAAAAGTAAACTCAAAATGGATTAAAGACCTAAATGTAAGGCCTGAAACCATTAAACTCCTGAAAGAAAACATAACCAATATTTTCTTCGACAGCAGCTTTCACAGCATTTTCCTGGATATGTCCCCTTGGGCAAGGGACAACAAAAAAGCAAAAGTGAACAACTGGAACTACATCAAACTATAAAAACTTTTAAACCATGAGAGAAGCCCTAAAACAAAAAACAAAAAGACAACGTACTAAATGGGAGAAGATACTGATGCATAATGTATCCTATAAGGGATTAACATCCAAAATATAAAAAGAACTCCTACAGCTCAACACCAAAAAAAACAATCTGATTAAAAAATGGACAAAGGGCCTGATTAGGCATTTTTTCCAAAGACGGTATAGGGGCCCCGGGTAGCCAACAGGTACATGAAAAGATGCTCAACGTCACTAATCATCAGGGAAGTCAAAGCCATAATGAGATATCATCTCACACCAGTCACAAAGGCTATTATCAAAAAGACAAGAAATAAAGGACAAGTGTTAGCAGGACAGGGAGAAAAGGGATCTTGGGTGCACTCTTGGTGGGCGTGTAAGCTGGTGCAGCCACTATAGATAACACTGGGGAGGGTTCTCAAAAAGTTAAAGATAGGGGGATCCCTGGGTGGCTCAGGGCGTGATCCTGGAGACCCGGGATCGAGTCCCACATCGGGCTCCCCGCGGGAGCCTGCTTCTCCCTCTGCCTGTGTCTCTGCCTCTCTCTGTGTCTCTCATGAATAAATGAAATCTTTTTTAAAAAAAAAGAGTTAAAGATAGAAATAGTATATAATCCATTAATTCCACTGCGGGGATTCTAAAAGAGACCAAAACTAGTAATTCGGAAAGACATATGCACCCTGTGTTTATTGTAGCATTGTTTACAGTAGTCAAGATGCAGAGGCGGCCCAAGCACCTATCAACAGATGACTGGGTGAGGAGCAGTAGTGTGTGGATGCAGCGAGTGTGAGCCACGGAAAAGAGTGAAATCTTGCCATTCACAACAACACGTTTGGGCCTTTCTCAGGGAAGACAAATACCACACGGTTTCGCTTATATACGGAATCTGTAAAACACACACACACACACTCAGCTGGAAGCAGTCTCTTAATAGGGAGAACAAACTGGTGGTGGGAGGGGGGTGAGATAGGTGAAGAGGATTAAGAGGAACAGGCTTGTAGCTGTGAAATAAATAAGCCGCAGGGATGAGAAGTACAGGTAAGGAACGTAGGCAGTAACAGCGTGGGAACGTACGGCAGATGCTAACTCCTCGTACCTTGGTGTGTCCTGCGGAACGTGCACGCTTGCTGAACCACGGTCATACGCTAGATGAAGCGAACATTAACATCGTCAGCTACCCCTCCGTAAAAGAATAATAGGAAAAAACATTTCCAACAGACGAAAATTGTGTCAGTTGGATTTTCGTAAGTCCATTATAAAGTCACATCACTTTATAATGATCCTAGGGCTGCTTATCACTTTTAAAGCCATTTTGTGATGAACCTTAAAACCTTTTGTTAAAGTGAATCGTTAGGGGATTTGTGTAAATGCAGATTTTGAAGTGTTTCTGAAGGGGAAGCCAGCTGATCCTTTCTATGGTACCTGGAAACACATTTGAAGTGAATCTTTACCTCGTCTTTTAATAGATGACTGTTAGAATATGGTTAATTGGGAAGACCTGGAAAATATCTAGGTTTCCCGGCAAATTTTTGCTTTAGGACTTAGGGATAACTGTACAGTAAGAGCTAGATTATTGAGTCCTTACTCTTTACCATACACAGTTCTAGGTGCTTTATAGACTTGTAGTTTTTTAATCCTCACAGTGGTCTTATTAGGTAAGGTGTTACTATTCCCGTTTTATAGATGAGGAAACCTAAGCTCAGACAAATGACATAATTTGCCCAAGGTTTTACAGGAGCTGGGATTTGACTCTTGTGCGTCTGACTCCAAAGCCTGAACACATTTCCCTGTGAACTCACACTTTGTAAGTGGCTGCTGGATTTGCAGGAAAGGTTACTTTGTAAATGATTCATTTTTAAAGTTGTAAAGTCATTGATTATTTGAATAGTTCCCCTCCCAACCCCCGTTTGGAGTTGTGGGTATATGTGTGAGATCAAAAAAAGGCTTTCTGTAGTATTTTAAGAATTACTGGTTTTACCAGTTTCTGGAAAGGAGTTGAGGGTGTAAAATGGTATGATTTGGTCCCCGGGTAAACTGCCAGAGAATTGAGAGCTATCTATATTATAAATCAACTTTGTTTTTTTAAAATAATGGTCATATGTTCAGACTGAGCAGCATTTAGCATTTCTTTGTTTAAAGTTTTCAAATAGGGAACCCTGGGTGGCGCAGTGGTTTAGCGCCTGCCTTTGGCCCAGGGCGCGATCCTGAAGACCCGGGATCGAATCCCACGTCGGGCTCCCTGCATGGAGCCTGCTTCTCCCTCTGCCTGTGTCTCTGCCTCTCTCTCTCTCTCTTTCTCTCTCTCTCTCTCTGTGACTATCATAAATAAATTTAAAAAAAATAAAAAAAAAATAAAGTTTTCAAATAAAGCAGGTTTCCCTCCATATTCCATTAGGTTTGGAAGTATTTTACATTCAGGGGTGTAAAATGTACACCATGTACTTGATTTATGTCATCAATAGGTTTTACGTATTTCAATACTGAAAATCTTATTACTACAAAAGGAATACAATGTTAACTCAGAAGCCCCACCATGTGATACAGAGGCGGGCAGCTGTAGGATACCCGGCTCTCCTACCTGTGCCTCTACTTTCTTATTGAAGTAGAGACCACTTCCCCTGAGTAGCTGGTTTGGGTTTTGTTGGTTCTTGCCTGGAGGAAATACAGTTGTTTTTCCTCAGTCTTAGGTTAGATTAAGAAAAACCTCCTCCTTTTGAAGCAGTTTGAAGCTGGATAACACAATGTCGGTGTTAATGGATTTTATTTTTAACCTCCCAACAGAGCAGCATTTTGCAGATGTTGTACTTAGTGAGGAATTTCTCAATCTCGGCATCGAACAAGTGTGCAGCTTAATCTCAAGTGACAAACTTACCATTTCCTCAGAAGAGAAGGTAAGTACGTTTTTCTTTGTGGTATATAGTGACGGAGTACTTTTCCTTTTTTTTTTTTTAAGATTTTATTTATTCATGAGAGACACACACAGAGAGGCAGAGACACAGGCAGAGGGAGACGCAGGCTCGCCCAATGCAGAACTCGATCCCAGGACCCTGGGATCACACCCTGAACCGAAGCCAGAGGCTCAACCCACTGAGCCACCCAGGCGTCCCTACTTTTCCTTTCTTTATTTCACTTTGTTTTGTAACTTTGTAACCCTCTATGTGTAGCAACAGCCAGTGATCTTTGATCTGGAAGTTATTACAGACTCAACTAGTTGACTTGTTGATTGTGCAGATTAGTTTCTTCAGGCCACAGGAAATGCCCTGAATTGCTAGATGTTAGAGTCTTGCACTCAACCCCCACACCAAGAACCAGCACACCTTAAACTGAGCCAAGTCCTTTTGGGTGCTGGGTTGCTTCCCACAGTTAGATGCCTCTAAAAATTATGACCTAAATGCCATATTTCTCAAACCAGAGTAGTTTCACCATTATGTGAGTGGGAAGAAATTATCAGAGATAACAAAGTAATAGCTTGTTCTAGACTGAGC
Organism: Canis lupus dingo; assembly: GCF_003254725.2. Taxonomy (NCBI): domain Eukaryota; kingdom Metazoa; phylum Chordata; class Mammalia; order Carnivora; family Canidae; genus Canis; species Canis lupus. The sequence goes on from NC_064257.1 coordinate 61,385,237, forward strand.
ATTCCTTTTTTTTTTTTTTTTAAAGATTTTATTTATTTGAGAGAGTGTACAGCAGTGGGGGAGGGGCAGAGGAAGAGGGGAAAGCAGACTCCCAGCTGAGCAGGGAGCCCGATGCGAGCCGGGCCTCCATCCCAGGACACCACAATCGGGACCTGAGCCAGAATGAGGAGTTGGCTGCTTAACCAACTGGGCCACTCAGACACCCCACCTGTACCTTTCATATTGGTGGAGAAAGAATCTTCTGTTAGTGACTTTTATTCTTTGGGTGGGTGTTATATTCAGGAATTGGGGCACACAAGCTTGTGAACACACTGAATTTGGAGAAAGTGAAACTGTTTTTTTTCTTTGTGTGCTTTGCATTTAAGGTTGTATGACCTGTAGCTTTATTCCTCAAAGTTATCCATCCTGCCTGGGCATAAAAAGACACATTTACTATTATATTTACCATATGAAAAAAAAGATGTGAAGAGTGGTTGTTAGATATGTCATCTAGTGCTTGAGAAATATAGAGAGGAGGAAGACATTGCTTTGCTATTCATATTTAACAGACACGTATTGAGTGCCTAATGTGGACCAGACGCTGTCACAGAGTCACAGCTACGGAAATGTTAACAAAATAGAAATCTTTACTCCATAGGTTAAAGGGACAACCATTGGGATGAATAAATAATTACGGAATGCTGTAGAGGGTATCGTAGGAACATTTCATCATTCCTGGGATGGGGATGCTGTTAGCCTGGCTCAAGTTCTAAAAAAGTATATGAGTTTGCCCGGGAAGTCAGGATGAGTGGGCGTGGGAAGGGCATGCCAGGTAGGGGTAGAGTATGTGAATGTAAAAAGGGTGTGAAAGAATCATTGCATTAAGTTGGTTCAATATGTTTAGAGTCTAGGATATATATGTTTGACAGAGCGGTAGGAGATAGATGGGAAGATGGCATAAAATGTCTTCTCAGCTGTCTTAAAGAACCTTGACTTCATCCTCGTGATGAAGAAGATTCTTTAAAGGGTTTTAAGTGGTAGGAGAATGCTGTGGTAATACCCACATAATAGAAGTGGCATGAAAGCTGTCCGGATTTCCTACTGCTGCACAACAAGCCACCCCAAAGTGTATGTAGTGACACAAAACAATAGCCACTTTATTATACTCACCATTCTGTGGGCAGAATTCACTCAGGGCACGTTGGGACAGCCTGTCTCTGCTCTGTAGTGTCTGGGCTTCAGCTGGCTTGGCTTGAATGTCCAGAGAGACCAGCAATGTCTAGAATGACCAACACATTGGGACAGCTTATCTCTGCTCTGTAGCGTCTGGGCTTCAGCTGGGTTGCCGTGAATGTCCAGATTAGCCATACTGGAACTTCAGTCGGTCTGCACATGGTGTCTTGTGGGTCCAGAAAATCCACATTGGCTCCCTTCATTCACTTGTCTAGCTCCTGGGCTGCAGTTTGGTTGGTATCTCTTTCCACTTCTGTCCTCTAACCCTCTCCCCTTCCCTGCCCTCCCTCTTTGGGGCTAGTTTGGGCTCCTCATAGCATGGTGATCTCAAGTAATCAGACTTCTTGCGTGACATCTGTCTTCCCCCAGATGAGCATTGTAAGAGACCCGATTGAAAACTGAAACGCTTCTTATCGACCCAGCTTCGGAAGTCACGCAGCACTTCTGCTGCATTTTTTTTATTTTTTATTTTATTTTATTTTTTTGGTGACACAGGGCCAACTTAGAGTCCCTGTGGCAGGTTCACTGCATAAGGTGTGGATACTCAGAGATGTGGTTTATTAAGGGACCATTTTGGAGACCAGCCGTCAGTAGTGTGCTGACTGAACCCAAAGTGGGGCAAGGGTCAGATAGGAGGATGTTGAGGTCATACCAGTGAGCAGTAGGGTCTGACCTAGGATGGTGGAGACAGGTGGAGAAGAGAGAGTAAGCTGAGAAATAGAGACAAAATTGACAGGATCTCTCTATTTCTAGCACCCAACACATACAGGTACTTTGTAGATACTTGGTGACTGAATGAATTAAAGAGGCATGTTAATTATAATGTAGATTTTTTTACTTTCATGCTCTATCCCAGCATCAACAGAAATATTTTTTTGTTCCTAATAATCCAACTACCTATTATCAGGCACTTTCCACAAGCCTTTAAAAATTATTGGATTATGTATTCATCAGTCTGGAAGGAAATTATATAGTCACATACTGTCTTCATATTAGCTCATGAACGTTTTCATAGGTGTATGTTGTTAAGTTGTAATGCCCTTATTATTTTGTTTTTAATCTACTATTCAAAAATAGTAGATTTTAATATATTTCATTGTGAGAAAAGAGAGTTCATCTATTCTGCAGACAATTAATTAATTAATTAATTATTTCTGCAGACACTTAATTTAGAAGTGTATGGCTAACATTTCTTTTTAAACCTAAAGAAAAAGCCCAAAATAGTTGTTTATGAGGGTATGTGATATTCATTCAACAGTATCACTTTGCTTTATTATTTTGGGCCCTTTATTCCAAAGAGACTTGAGATTTAAATCTTGGTAAGCAGAACCACCTTAGGAAGGTTATCAACAGTGAATTAGATCATGTATTGTCAGATTATCACAGCTACCACTTAAATTCAAGGAGATTAGATAATATATTTGGTGAAATGCTTAGTAAAATACCAAATGAAGAATACTTAATACATAAAAGTGCTGAAGGTACTTGCTTTTTTTTTTTTTTTTTTTTTTTTTGAAGGTACTTGCTAAATTAAAAATAGAACTACCATATGATCCAGCAGTTCCACTTCTGGATATATTCTTGAAGAGACGTCTGCGCTCCCATGTGCATTGGTTTATTGCAGCATTCACAATAAACCAATTCAAAGATTTCTAAATCTTTGATTTCTAAATCAAGATTTCTAAATCGTGGCTATTGTGAATAGCCACGATTTAGAAGCAACCTAGTGTCCCATCAGTGGATGAATGGATAACAGAAATACGATACACACACATATATACACAGGAATATTATTCAACCATGAAAAAAGAGAAAATAACTGCCATTTGTGACAACATAGGTGTGCCTTGAAGGCATTATGCTAAGTGAAATAAGTCCGGGAAAGACCAGGGCTGTATGAGATCACTTATATGTGGAATCTAAACCGAACTCCTAGAAACAGAGTACAGTGGTGGTTACATGGGGTTCAGGATGGAAGAAGAGGGGAGATGTTGGTGAAAGGCTACAGACTTCTAAATAGTAAGTTCTGGGGAATGTACAGTACGGTGATTATATTTAACAAAACTGTATTATATACGTGAAAGTGGCTAAGAGAGTAGATCTTAAATATTCTCACCACGGAAAAGAAGCGGTAATTATGTGACGTGACGAAGGTATTAGCTAAAGCTATGATGGTCATCATTTTGCAATATATAAATATATCAAATGAGCACCTTAAACTTACACAGTGTTATCTGTCAATTATATTTCAGCCAAGCTGGGAAAAAAAATACTTTACTAAATACCAAATTAAAAGAAAGAAATGGACTGAATAGCTTTTTAAGTACAGCACGGGTCAGGATTTTGGAAAACTTGAGCCGTGTATTAAACTTGGATGTCTTAGCAAGAATTGTGTAGAAAATGTAATCTCATCATCCTTCATTCAGATGCCTTGGTACATAACTCATTACTTATTTTTCTTTTCCCCATATTTTCTGCAAGGTATTTGAAGCAGTAATAGCTTGGGTAAACCATGACAAGGATGTAAGGCAAGAATTTATGGCTCGGCTGATGGAACACGTGCGGTTACCTTTGCTTCCTCGGGAATATTTAGTTCAGGTAAAAGCATATGCAAAACCTGTGAATCCCGTAGCACTTTGTCACTGGGCTGACAGCATGACAGTGGTGAGACCTACGGAATGAGATGCCCAGGGCACAGGACGGAGGACCTTAGAGGCACCTGTGGTCCTTGGCAGCTGCTCCTTCTTTGGCCACTCCTCTTTCTTAGAAATTTGCTTCCCCCTATGTTTGATGTGGGCAAGCAAATTCTAGAGCTTCTGTAGGCAGTACTTATGGTCGCTTACACATAAATAAATGCACCTGTGACTCTGTGTCCCTGCTCTGCATCATCTTTGCTTTCCTGTTGATAGCGTCTTCTGATTGCCCTGCAGAAATGGAATTTTGACATTTGACCCAAATACTATTTAATTCTACTTCATAGTTTTACTGTTACATGCATTTGGTTTCTGTCTTTATTTCTAATCTGAGGGAAAGCAGGTTATTTGAAGTAAGTAGAAATAAATGGATTTTAGCAGTCTGTGAACAATTTTGAATTTATTTTTTTATTATTAGAATCCTGCCAGGAACATTTCAACATTCTTATAATTGAAACTATTTAAGGAAACATTTTATTTTTAAAGATTTTATCTAAAAGAAAAAAAATAAAAAAAATAAAGATTTTATCTATTGAGAGAGGCAGAGACACAGGCAGAGGGAGAAGTAGGCTCCCTGCGGGGAGCTCACCGCAGGACTCGATCCCGGGACCCCAGCACCATGACCTGAGCCGAAGGCAGATGCTCAACCACTGAGCCACCCAGGCATCCCAAGGAAACGTTCTTTATTAAGAGATTCAATCTGAGCATTTTAGGATTTCTTGAAGCCTCATTATTTGTTGTGATCTGCATAATCATTGGCACTCCGCTGTTAAGAAAATGAACAAAAAAACCTGTCCTGCATTTGAGGTCGGGAATAGCAGGGACAAGATTTATTTGTGGTGTAGGCATGTTATAAAGTACTTTGAATCCCTCTCCTGGATGTTTTATTTGCCTTTTTGCGTTTGAAAAGTGACTTTAATTTATTAGTATTGCCTATTCCACCTGAAGGACTCATTATCTAAATTTTTTTTCTTACTCTTTGGCTTGATATTTTAAGATAAGAAATAGGTGAATATACCAGAAAGAGAGAGAGAGAGAGAGAGAGAGAGAAATAGGTGAATATAGTATTATCTAAAGATTATTCTATTGCTGATGTTAAGGTATATAATTTTGATTGCAGCTCTTCTCTTGATTACTTACATATATTTTTCTTTGCAGACCAGATATTTGAGCTTTTTTTTTTTTTTTTTTTTGGCTTCATTTATTTTTCTTTTAGTGATATTTATAAGCTTTCCTTTGTAAAGAAAACGACTGAGCCAGACCGGATGATTTTTGTTTTGTTTTTCCCCTCTTCTTTACTTCTGTTTCTTTGCCAGTTTTATCATGAAATAGTTGTCCCTGTCATGGGGTATGTCTTATTTCTCCCTGCAGAGGGTTGAAGAGGAAGCATTGGTCAAGAACAGCAGTGCTTGCAAAGATTACCTCATTGAAGCTATGAAGTATCATTTGCTGCCAACGGAGCAGCGTATATTAATGAAGAGTGTCCGGACCCGACTGAGGACACCCATGAACCTTCCCAAAGTAGGATCTATTGTTCACACTTGTTATTACTTCATCTGAAAGGCCCATAGAGAGGCTGTTGATATTTTTACTCATCTGAATTTCCATGTGCCTGAGAATTCATTGTAGTGTATATAATTCAACTTCTCTATTGGGCCTGTGTGTGGCAAGGGGCGGGGGGGTTGCTCGGTTCATTTAACCTTTATAAACTGCATGTTGTCACTGTTCTGGAACAGAAAGCAACTGATTTTTGTCCTTTCTGGGTCCTATTAGCTTTAGTTCTAGTAGAAAGGAAAATCTGAGTAGGTTACAGAGAAAGATTTCTCTGTAAGCTGTGTGTTTAGACAATAATTGAAAACCGAGTGTTTTCACAGAATTACCTGTTGGGCTAAGGTTGGCCAACAGCTCATTTGGCTCACTTCCGTCCTGTCCCCTGTTGTATACTGCGAGACAGTTGACGCACACATCATTGGTAGTCAGGTCAGGGTAGCTCTCCCCTCTGTCGTCCCAGATTGCCAGCATTCCCATTGCCCTTGTGTGAAAGTTCATACTCTACTTTTATCTTTTTAGTTGAAGCCATTGATGTTTTACTGATTTCATTTTCCTTACAGAATAACCCCACATTTCCATCTCCGTTTGCAATTTCTTGTGCTCTTTTTCCATCTTCCCGGTACCAGAAGACCAGCGCGTTATGCATCATTTTGTATATGGTCTAATCAGAATGATCCATAATATAATGCTTTTATTTATGTATGTGTTTTTAGCTCTTGTATGCGTGTGGGGCAATGATGGATTAAGAAATAAGAATCTGTTATCCATTGTTTTCTTACGTCATCTTTGGTTGCCACTCTGTCCTTTCCATTAAATTTTGTCTTTTAAATTCTTTCACTTAATGCTTTTACTTAGTGTTTTTTTTTTCAAGTTTTATTTTTGGAGTGTACATTTTTAATTGCTTCAAATCTATATTGGTATTGTTTTTCTGTTCTGCCCAGTGTTAATACCAGTTCTCAATTTAGACCCAACTGTGTATTTTGCGAGTATGCTATTTACTCCTTTTTCTAGATGATTAGTAAATATTTTAATTTAGAATGGACCTCAGCACTCTTCCTGGTGACCTTGCTAGAAATACCCACTCACTGACATAGTCCATTTGTGGAAAATTTCAGTCCATAAGATTATGTTTATTATCTAAGCCAAAAATAAGTAATTTGGCCTGTAACATCCTGTGAGATTCAGGATCGAATAGATTCAAATTTGGTATTTTTTTTTTAACATCTCTCTGCGTGTTACTCATCATTTTGTCGTCTCCTAGAGGTTCAGATGCTTTTCCCAAAATATTCTAAATTTTTACTCAGAATTATTATCACTTAAAAGGTATTTACAAGGCATTCACTTCCTACCCTGTTTTGAAAATTGGTATTTGCCGTTTTTAAATTTTCTGATCTCTCCTCAGTTCTCCAAGATTTTTCAAAAATAATTGTAAGTGGCTCAGTAAGTACATTAGCTAGTTCCCTTAACACCTTAGTATGCATGCCATCTGGGTCTGCTGATTTTATAAATGTTTACATTTCCAAATACCCTTTTACCTGCTTTTATAAATAGTCATCTTTTTAAGTCTACATCACTTCATATTTGTCCATATTATTTGGTGTCAGTTTTTGTTCTTTTAAAAGAAAATTTATAAAAAGTGTTCATAGCCTTAGCCCATTTAAATTACCATTTCTTTTTCTGCTAGTTTTTTCAGCATCCTTCTAACTAGTTTGTTTTAATACTTTTTTAAACGTTCCATATTTGTAAAAGTACTCTTCTTATATATTCCCTCTTCTGACATCTTTAGCTTTGCTGTCTTTATGCTGCAAAGACCTTTAGAGTGAAAACTTAACTTTCTTCCAATATCTGGAATAAACATGTCACTTTTGGAATTTTCTTAAGAGTTCTTGGTAAAATCCTACAAGTATTTTATTTTTTCTGGAGTTGTGCTCATCTGTTCAGTTATATTGTTTCTGGGCTTTTCTGGTTGTGGCTTTGGAGAGGCCCTTCCAACTCTATACTTCAGGATTTCTCAATTCTTCAGCTTTTATTTAGTGGTGGGTATACTATCCGTGAAGGTTCTCATTCATTCTACTCTCTCAGGTGGCCAGGGAGGGGGGCAGGAGACATGGCAGGGGGCAGGCAGTGAGCTCCACTGTTGCTTTGACTGTGCATTTGCATGATCCCTTCTCAAAATTTATTTACCTATATATATTTTTGAAAAAAATGCTTGCATTGGATGCTCTTTCAGCAGTACTGTGTGTCATCTTAGAGGGGTTATATTCAAGATTAATTCTGAGTAGGTAGGTAAGAATGGAGCAAAGATTAATTTCTCATGGTTATATATTTCATAGTAACGATCCATTTTATCATAGTAATGACAAGTCAAATCAGACAAAATGTGGTAGCAGTGCTAAAGAAACTTTTGTAATGTCTCAGTAATATTTCTGCCACGACAGTGACTTAGTACTTTTTATATTAGGCTCTGATTCTGTGGACTCACACAGATTTGCATGAATGATTCTTTTTATACCTCAGATGTTAGTTTTGCATTTCCAGTAAGCAATATTGGGTTGTGTAAGGCATCCTTGGATCTGGACATCATAATGAGAAGCTTTGTTTGCTTACTCTACTTTGTTGCTTCTTTTTCACTTTGGAATGTGTTTTTGTTTTTTAACAAATGCTATCATATTATTCCCGTGTATATATTCTTCTATATTTTACACTATCCGTTGAGATTTCCAATTGGAAAATCATAAAACTTGATTTTTCAGGAGACATTTTCTAACTAATATTTAATAGGTGAGGAAAACGAAAAAACAAGGTTTAATCTACATTTTAGGATGGTTACTTTAATTTGTTTAACTCCCTACCCCTTGTCTTCCTTAAATATGTCACAAAAAAAAATTGTTCCTGTTTTCTGTTCCTTTACATTAGCTTAACTAGTTTGGTGTTTTCAGATGAGATCACATGTCTTTTACAAATCACTGGGGCGTCAGAGCCATGATCACCCCTTTTGTTGGTTAGTAGCACAGTGATTTTGAGTGCAGTCTCTTGATCTCATATAAATATCCCATTATCCATCCTTTGTCTCTCTCCTCTCGGATTCCCAAATCCTCACCCCATTCTACTGTTCTTGGGTGAGTATAGGACAGATAATAGCATTGTTCTCTGTATTCGGTAGTGCATTCCCTTCCATGCTCATTTTGATGTGCGGAAGGGAACTACTGCATGGAAAGCATGAAATTCAAAGTTTGAGACTCATGAAATGTAATAAATCAGTATTGTTTCCCAAGGATTTTTTGAAAAGTATTCCCTTCAGAGACTTGTTCCTCAAGTGATCTTCAGAGATGTTAACCAAGCCTCTGTTAACGATTGCCTAACTGCCAGGCAGTGTTTAGACGTTCAAACGCTGATCTATCATGTATAAACAGCTGGATACGGGCTTGATCGTTCTGTTGATCCTACCCCTGTGGTTTTACAATCTTGCCCTCTTTCCCCTTTGGGTGGTAGGGGGGAGAGTATTCCAGATTTTCTTCGTTAATTCTTCCTTTTACTTATTTTCACCAACATTATCTGAAAAGAATCATGTTATTGGTCTCTGTTCAGTCTTCTTGTTAAGACCATTAAAATTCCTTCTACTCTCCAGTTAAAAAAAAAAAAAAACACTAAAATAGGCTTCTTTTTGGAAACTTGGGATTTACTCTGATTCAGGAATCATGTCTTCTCCATACTCCTCTCTTTCTATAGTTCTGAGTACAGGTAGGTCATTGCTCAGTCAAGGTTGCAAACCTCCCCTTTCTGTATGTATGAGTCATTCCATCTTCTTTTGTTTTGATTTATTTCCTTTGAACATCTGTTTTCTCCTGTCATCACATCATCTTTCCCGCAAGGTCCTTGCCTTTCTTTAAAGTTTTCCATACGTGGTATCATTGACTTTTATGTTCTTCCGGTTTGATGGCTGTAGTTTCAGTGTTGCCAAAGAGTGCCCCTCTGTACTCCGTAAAAGACAAACCAGTGACAGCTAAACTCCATCTGTCTCTCGAGGTTCCACCCCCTTCAGGAAGCTTTCACTAAATTATGGCAGCGTTCCATTTTCTGATCAGCATTAGCGATTAATGTCTATGCTAATCGTATACCTTTTTGGTCATACATAATTGTATATTGTTCTTGAATTACTTCGTGGGTCTTGTCTCCTTAGTGAGATCTATAAGCTCTTGGGAGGTAGAGACTATGTCTTATATTTCTTATGTGTATGACACCTAGCACAGTTCTGGACAAATACAGATGATGGGAATTTAGTAAATAGTTGTGGGATTGAGTTGAATTGAAGAAACTTGTAGACCTTGTTTATTCTCAGCACTAGCCTATTGTACATTCATTCATTCATTATGGTTTCGAGTATCTCCATTACCTGTCCTTTAGGTTGGTTTATTTGTGTGGCATCAAAAGAGGTCTCTACTTGAGATCTAGGAATGTGTGCTCTCTTGTGAACTCTAATTCAGTTACTTTCCCTTTTTCTATAGTTTTTTTTTTTTCTTTATCCATGTTTCTTTTAATACCTTCCTGTCCTTTTCATCTCACCTACCCACTATCATAAATTTCACTCCTATCTGTTCTCCTGGATTGTGGAGACCTAATCCCTGGTCATGAAAGCCAGGGTCTAGTTTATAGCAAGCCCTATGACATATTGCAGCCTTGCCAGTGCTGACTGCCTGCTGTTTTTTGGCTTTAATACTGCTTTTGCTTGAAGGATCAGAAACTTATTCCAGTTTCTGAAATCCTTATTTTTGACTAAATGTGCTAGATAATAGAATTGTAGTTCTAACATGTGCCCCGTTTGTTGATGTTTCTTAAGTGTTGATTAGGTGGTTGTTTTTCCCCAGCTCACCCTACCATCTTCATCCTAACACTCTCCACATCAAAGTCTTTGTAAGACATTTTAAATCCCTCCATATGCAATAGTTGTTTATTCAAGTGCTTACATTTCTACCCTTACAGTTGATGGTGGTAGTTGGGGGCCAAGCACCAAAGGCTATCCGAAGCGTGGAATGCTATGACTTTAAAGAAGAGCGATGGCACCAAGTAGCAGAACTACCTTCCAGGAGATGTAGGGCAGGTAAGCGTGATTGCGTTGTGGTCATTTCTCTGCTGCTGGATCACTGGGAGCTTCCAGTTCAGGTCTTATTAATTAGAAGAATCTTTATTAGAAAAGCTTTGATTAAAATCAATGTGTCATTCATGCCCCCAAGACATCATTAGGGATAGTCACTCAGTCTTCATCTTTACATACCTTTCTGGTTCTCTAGTTAGTATGAGGTGGCATAGCTAGCAATTTGCTGGATATTATTATGAGGAAGGTTCAGTGTCTTTCTGAATTGTTAGTTTATGATTTTTGCCATTTTTTAAATTATTTTATTGATTTGACAGATACATGGTAAGGAAAGAAGCATTTTTGTCTATCATTTGTGGTGTGAATATTTATTTGTATTAATCTTTTCTCTTTTGATTTTACTTGTGTTATTTTCACCATGTAAAATATTTGCCATTTTATGAGGTCCCTGTACATCAGAGTTTTGCCTTTGGACTTAAGGATTTGTTTCTTCTATAGAAAAGTCTTACTCTAAAGCTATTTGTGTGTGTGTGTGTGTGTGTGTACATACACATATGTTTCTTATTTTTTAAGTTAAAAGATTATTTTTGAACTTTTTATGTTGAAATAGTTTTGCAGTTAAAGAATTACAAAGTTATTACAAAGGTTTCTGATATAGTCATTCTTTAATAACACCTTACACGCCTATGATACAGCTATCAAAATTAAGAAGTTAGTATTGATAAACTACTATTAGCTAAACTACGGACTTCATATGTTATGAGTGTTTTTCATTAATGTCCTTACTCTGTTTCAGAATCCCCCATTGCATTTGCCATTTATTCTTAGTCTCTCAGCTCTTTACAAGAGCGTCTTAGTCTTTCCTTGTCTCTCATGCCCTTGATTCTTTGGTCAGGTGTTCTGAAGAACATCTCTCAGTTTTGGGCGTGATGTTTCCTCATGATTAGATGGAGGTTATTATGACTATTTCTGGTGATGTTAACCTCAATCACCTGGTTAAGATGGTATCTGCTAGGTTTCTCCCCTGAAACAACATTATATTTTTAACATATAAATTTTTCTAGTACTTTGTTTTACTTTTTATATTTATATCAGAAACATCTAGGGGATCCCTGGGTGGCTCAGTGGTTTAGTGCCAGCCTTCAGCCCAGAGCGTGATCCCAGGGTCCTGGGATCGAGTCTTGCATCGGGCTCCCTGCAAGGAGCCTGCTTCTCCCTCTGCCTGTGTCTCTGCCTCTCTCTGTGTTTCTCATGAGTAAATAAATTTTAAAAATCTTAAAAAAAAAACACATCTAGACTTTATTTTGATGTAAGAAGTAAGATGTGGAATTTGTTTTTTCAATGGTAGCCAGTTGTCTGAAGACTGTATGGGCTAATCCAGCTGTTTCCATTCATTTGAAATGTGCCTTTATCATACACTAAATTTCTACATCTACTTGATTTTATTCTAAATATTCTATTTAGGCATCAACACAGAGCAATTATCATTATAATTACCGTGCTTTATGATTTAAGATGTGATGGAAAAAATAAATAAATAAATAAATAAATAAATTAATTAATTAATTAATTAAAAAAAATAAGATGTGATGGGACTAGTTACATGACTGGTGATAGGACTTGGTTCTTTCTTCAGTAGATTTTTAACATTTTCTTGATACGGTCCTGTATGTCTCTTGGCAGGTTTATTCTTAGGTATTTTATCTTTATTGTTACTGTTGGAGCCTTCCATGATATTTATAATTAGTTTACTTCATATCTGATTCCTGATCCAGTTTCCTTTTCATTGCACCATAAGTAATTAGACTGGGTCCATTCTGAAGTGTACCATTTATGGGTAAGCTTGACCTTCATTGTGCCCTCATGAAAGCACAGTATGCCTCCCCACCCACTTCAGATTAGAGTTGATGCCCTTTAACTATGGAATTCTGGCAAAATCATTCAAACTTCTGGGTGCTTCCAGGTAACTTTGGGGAGTATCGGCTCTTTTAGTCCACCCCCTCTCTACCCAGAGTGTTTGGACTCATAGCTTGAGTCATTTTTTGTTTTCTTCCTTGTCGCCTGAACTACCCTAGCACGCTACATATCTCTAAGATATGATAGATTTTTGTTTTGTTGTAGAGAAAAGAAAATGAACATTGCAGTGGCCCAAATTTCCACAGGGAACATTCCCCACTGTTCCTTGTGATTCGGGATATAGGACATTTTCCTGCTGAAGCATACCGCCTGCGGTGTCCACTGCTCACTGGCCACCCAGGCCTTCCCTGGAGATCTACCACATTTCCTCCATCCAGGGCACTCAGGAAGGCCAGGGGTTACTCTTCACCATTCATTAATTCTCTGCCTACTTGAATTGTCTGTTGCCCACAGCTTTCCTCCGACACTTGAGATCTACCGAGAAGTAGCTTGAGTATTCATTTCCTCATTGAACCAGGGACTGGAAAGTCTTTCCTTTCTGTGATAGAAAGCTGCCAACACGGGCAGTCTTCATGTCACACGAAGGACTGCACATCCGTACATATTTTGGGAGCTGGGGTGTAAAGCACCAGGGGGCGAGACAGTGAGCGGTCGTGGTACATGCTTCGTCTGATGACATCATATGAAACATCGAGCTGGTCAGCAGTTAGGACTGGTGATTCCTGATCTCCCAGCTGGATTCAGAGGACTCTGAGGCACAGCACCTGCCCCCAAGCCGAGCAGTGACATAAGCACTACAGAATTTAAGAACGATGAAACTTTGAACACTTTAAAGTGATGATAATGATGCAGACTGCGTATGAATTACTGACCCCAAATATACTGTCTAGCTATTATTTGCTCTCGGGGCTTCGGGAGCTACAGGCAGTCCCTCCAGGCTAAGGTGGTGCGAGGAATGTAGAACTTTCATTGGGACTCGAAACTTGAAAGCAGGGCGGATGATCAGAGGGGCTTCTCAGATCAGGGCAACCGCAGGAGAAAGCTTGGAAAAGTGAAAAGGTGATTAAAACCCAGAGGCTCGCGGTTTGCTTCTCCATCCAGGGATTGCCTAACCTCTTCACTAGCTCAGGGTCTGCAAACTTCTTCAAGGACCAGAGAGTAAGTATTTTAGGCTTTGTGGGTTGTCCGCTCTCCGTCCCAACTCAGGTGCCACCATAGTGCGAAAGCAGTCACGGGCACTACATCCACGATCGGGTGGGGCTGTGTTCCGTTATTTGTGGATGCAGAAATTTGAATTTTGGTAGTTTTCTATGTGTCCCAAAATCTTCTTTTTCCTTTGGTTGTTTTCCAACCATTAAAAGTCGTAAAAACCGTTCCCAGTTCATAGGTTGTAGTAAGAAGAATCACGCCCCCTGATGCAGCCCACTAACATGATACACCAGGAGGATATCACGCAAATTAAGTGTACACATAAGGAGCAGAAGATCCAAAACCGAAAGCCACGGGAGCTGTGTACAGGCTTAAGGAGTTGGTGCATATTGCCTCAACACTCAGTTCTGTCAAGAAGTCTCTGAAAGAGCCAAGAGTCAACAGAATACCGCAGGCCGCACCGGTGAACGATTTAATCATCTTAGAAAGGAGCACGCGCGGGGTTAGGCGTTCCTGCGGCGCGGGCTTCACTCCGTCAGTGCTCTTCTAAGCGCAGCTCCCGTTCCGACGAGCGTGGCCTCCCCGGAGCACAGCCTCTAGGTTGCATGTTCGTCCTTAACTGCTGGCTGTCTTTTGCAGGGATGGTCTACATGGCCGGGCTGGTTTTTGCTGTCGGTGGCTTTAACGGCTCCTTGAGAGTCCGCACCGTGGATTCCTATGACCCTGTGAAAGATCAGTGGACCAGCGTCGCGAACATGCGAGACCGCAGAAGCACTCTGGGGGCCGCCGTATTGAACGGGTTGTTATACGCCGTGGGAGGCTTTGATGGCAGTACAGGTGACTTCCTTCTGGTCTTTTCTGTCTTACATTAGAATTAACGTAGAGTCCCGTTCAGGAGACAAAATTCAGGAGACAGAGGATCCCTGGGTGGCTCAGCGGTTGAGCGTCTGCCTTCGGCCCGGGGCCTGATCCTGGAGTCCTGAGATCGAGTCCTGCGTCGGGCTCCCTGCGTGGAGCCTGCTTCTCCTTCTCCTTGTGTCTCTCTCTCTCTCTCTCTCTCTCTCTCTCTCGAATAAATAAATAAAATCTTTAAAAAAAATTCAGGAGACATTTGAGTGTTTTAACAGGTATTGTAAGGATAAGTTTAAAAACTCCATCAAAACTTCTGTTGACTAGTGTTGAGAATACAAGTATGTAACTTTGCTTCTTTATGCGTCACTGTCACTCCTCTTACCGCTTTTAAAAAGGAAGTGCCAGCTGGGTGGGAGCCCTGCGGCAAAGAGGCTAATCCTGTTTGTCATGTAATTGATATATTTACATTCCATCATTTTCCTCTTTTACTTTAGCCCCATTTAACAGACCTGAAGTGTTTCTCCCTGATACTACACAGAAAAGAACACTTACCTCACATTCTTTGGGAGGAGGAAATGAAGAGCACTGTGCTTTATTACAGGTTTATCATCCGTGGAAGCATATAATATAAAGTCTAATGAGTGGTTTCACGTGGCTCCAATGAACACGAGGAGGAGCAGCGTGGGTGTCGGCGTTGTCGGAGGTGGGTGCTGACACTTGTTTCAGGTGAACATTTCCAGGCACGTGTAGCCTCTTGATTGGTAGGAGTGATCCTTCCAATCCTCTGAATATCAGTTTCCCAAATGGGCAAGGAAATGATCATCTAAAAAAGGAAAGGAATAGTCATTGTAGATTTTATTTATTTCTTAAAAATTAGCTGGTCTGTATAAACTAATGTATGTGAAGCCCTCGTTTCCCCCCCGCTCCCGTCCTCCTCCTCTCCCTCTGTCCTCTTCTTCACCCCTTTCTTTTCTCTCTCTCTCTCTGTCTTCATGACCCATATAAAACTGTTAACTGATCTTAATACCATTGTTTAGGGAACAAATCAAATGACACGTGCAGAATTTTACTTCTGGAGAAGCTGTTTCACATTTCAGAGGATGGGTTACCATCCATGGGTTACTTATTTATAGATGCTTTGTCCACCAACGGAGCTTAAGAAAGGCATTAACAATTGTTTTTTAAAGGTGTGGGTTTTTTTTTTTTTTTTTAATTTCTTTGGCAGATTTGTGGGTTCTCATTCCCTCCCCACTATGGGTATAATTCTTTGACTAACTTCTTTTTAAACAGCTTTACGGCGATATAATTTACATGCCGTGCAATTCACCCATTTAAAGTGTACAATTCAGTGTGCACCCATCACCACAATTCATTTTATTTTATTTTATTTTATTATTTATTTTTTTAAATTAGATTTTTTTTAGTTTTTATTTATTTATGATAGTCACACAGAGAGAGAGAGGCAGAGACACAGGCAGAGGGAGAAGCAGGCTCCATGCACCGGGAGCCCGACGTGGGACTCGATCCCGGGTCTCCAGGATTGCGCCCTGGGCCAAAGGCAGGCGCCAAACCGCTGCGCCACCCCACAATTCATTTTAGAACAAGAAGCAGCCCTACTCTCCTTGGCTGTCCCCTCCATCCTCCCCAGACCTCAGTAGCCACTACTCTACTTTCTGTCTCTATATAAATTTCCCATTTTTGGACATTTCATATTAATGAAATCATACGGTATGTGATCTTTTGTGACTGACTTCTCTAATTTAAAATAATGTTTTCAGGGTTCACCTGTGTTAGAGCATTCACTGCTACCTCATTTCTTTTTATCGCCAAATAATATTTCCACGATATACTGGTACTACTAGGTCTTGATTTAACTGTTTTTCCCCGACTTACTAAGATTACCAACATACTCAATTCTGTTTCCCACGATGTTGTTCACTTACCAAATAGTGTTATCCAAGGATGCAATGAGTATACTTCCTATTTTATCATTCAGATTTATTGATGAAAATGTTAAATTTCATACACACCCTGCAGACCTTCATAATATGGTCTGATAGCTCCTCCGATCACCGTTAGGCAAGATCTTCATAGTTTATAAAAATCAGTAACAAAAGGGAAACTGCTGCTGTGGATGAAAATATGATGTAAAAAGATGGCTTCTTATGAACTTGCCTTTGTGATTCCATGTTTAGGTTTGCTCTATGCTGTAGGGGGGTATGATGGAGCTTCGCGTCAATGTCTTAGCACAGTGGAATGCTATAATGCTACAACAAACGAGTGGACCTATATAGCAGAAATGAGCACCAGACGGAGTGGAGCCGGTATGTGGGAAACTCATTTAAGCAATTGAAGCACGAAAATGATGGAAAAGAATTAAACAAGTGAAATGACTCATTGGCTTCTCTTCATATTACCAGAAAACATATTATATATACACTGATTTTAATGAGACTGTTAAGTGTTTTTTGAATTATGCAGGTAGTGGTGGATATATTTAAATATCACTTTGTAAAATGCCTAAGTGCAATATAAAAGGCCACTTGTATCACTTAATTATTTATATTGTTTGGCATTCCTTTTAATTTTTGTGCTTAGTCCTTATTGAACTTAATAATCAAGTCTCTTCGTGTCCATTCCTTACCAGTTTTGTGCTTTCATACTAGTTTGCTTTTACCATGAAAGTTGTTTTCAAAAGGATTATGTTAAAGGACTTTCCCTTTCTGGGTTTCAACCTCATAGTATTTTTATTTTATTGGACATACCTTTTTCAGAATAATAGTTCTTATTGAGAATCTCATTTGCCAATTCTATTCATTTCCATTTCTTAGATTGTAAGCCTTAATATTGACTTCCTTTTACAAGTCATTCAAATAAACCCTAGTGTGTCATAAATTCCTTGTCGCTTTTACTATAGTTTGTTTTTTTCTGTGTTTTATAGGTGTTGGTGTGTTAAACAATTTATTGTATGCTGTTGGGGGTCATGATGGTCCTTTAGTACGAAAAAGCGTTGAAGTGTATGATCCCACCACCAACACATGGAGACAGGTTGCAGATATGAACATGTGCAGAAGAAATGCAGGTATCTGTCTATCTTACGATTATGAAATTTATACTGATTTGTATTCTGAGTTTTACTGGTATTGCTGTATATGTTCATTCTTTTTTTACTGATTTGGACTTTCTAATAGATTAGCTCTTTAAAGGCTGAAATTTATGTAGTAATCCTATATAGTGAACGCCTGGCATAATGGCTACTTTTTGTGATAATACAGAGACTAAATTAGAGGAAGAGCCCTCTATATTTGATGTTTAACTTCATTCATTCTTACCACAAATATTTGTGAGTGCATATCATGTACCATGTACTACAGGTCCAATTCTCAGGAAATTTAGTCTAGTTGAGTAAATATTTATGCCAGGTTAAAAGCTAGTTGTTTATCTGAATCTGAAGCTTGAAGCTTACCCTAATTTAATATAGTTCATGATTTCTAAAATTGGAGAAGCTAAAATAGCAACATCAACAAGTAATTTTTTAAAAAGACTTCTTTATTTTAGAGAACACGAGCAGTGGGAGGGGCAGAGAGAGAGAGAGAGAGAGAGAGAGAGAGAAACCCTCAAGGAGACTCTCCGCTGAGTGCAGAGCCCGACATGGGGCTCAATTCTAGGACCCTGAGATCATGACCTGCGCCAAAACCAGGAGTTAGATGCTTATTCGGCTGAGTCACCCAGGTGCTGTTGAAAGCAATTTTAAGAAAGCTGAGGTTTTCAAGATTAGGGAACTAACTGCTTAAAAAGAAGATCCATGGAAGAGAAATAAAAACAGAAAGTACATTCAGGATAGCTAAATAGTCTTTTCAGGAAATGCTAGTCATCTTTAAAATGCCACTATCTTGGGCACATGGGTGGCTCAGTCAGTTAAGTAAGTGTCTGCCTTCAGCTCAGGTTATGATCCCAGGGTCCTGGGATTGAGCTCTGCATGGGGCTCCCTGCTTAGTGCGGGGTCTGCTTCTCCCTCTCCCTCTGGCCCTCAATCTCCAGTCCCCCTACCCCTGCTCATGCTCTCTCTCACTCACTGCCTCTCTTTCTCAAATAAATAAAATCCATAAAATAAAATAAAAAATAAAATAAAAAATAAAATAAAATGCCATTATTCCCATAGTCCAAAATAAGTTCCTCATGATTCTCAAACTCACTGTATACTACTGTATGATGTTGTACGATGCACTCTCCATCCCTCTCAAAATGCTCTTTGTAATTTCTCTTTATTTTAAAAAATATTTCTAATTAAGTTAATGTGATTATGAAGGAAGACTAAGTATGTAGGACTGCAAGGACCTTTCCCCTCATCCAATCAATTGTATTTGGTGAGGTAAAAAAAAATCTCTTGGCTATAGATAGTCTCATGATAAAACCCACAAATCTGGGCCATAAATAGAATAAGTGCTTGACCCCCGTATATATTAGGTTAGATAAGCCACAGTAATATGTTCATGTGCCTTGCTGGGTTATGAAATTTATTGCATTTTGAGCTTTCATTATTTTCCTAAAGATTGGAATAGACTGAATTTTTTCCTCTACCTATGTTTTATTGTTTTCAAATCAAAATGAGCTCTTTTCTTCTAGCTAAAAGAATAAGGTGGTAATTTGTAGAACTGTCATCTTGCTATTGCTTTTTAAGCAGTTGAACTACATTAAAATGGTATGTTTGCTTCTTGTCAAGAGACTAGAATAGTAACACAGTTGAGTTTGAGTATAGAGAAGATCCATTGCATTAGCACAGAAGATACTATTGCTAGTGCACTTTTAAATGTTGGATTGAGATTTGGACTCATTACTTTGTTATGTTAAAAATCTACAAGCATCTATTAGTTATGTTAGCAAGACCATTTACAAAACTACTGAGACCCGTATGTGGGCAGTATCCTTCTAGATGTTTTGATGCTCTCTGGTACCAGTTAGCTCTGAACCTTGTTTAAATCATTAAAAAAATATATAGATATGCTTTTAAAGTACACATTAAAATAAAGAGCTTTTACAAGGTGTTTATTGTTTGACTCAAATTTCTTTGTAAAAATTTATGTTTAAAAAATAGTTGCATAAGTCTGCAAAAAATATGTGTGAGATTCTTGTTCATTGCAACATCATTGATAAGAAAAAAAATGAAAATGACTTAATATCAGCAAAAGGCAAATTATGGTATTATAGATGGAATTACTAGCAGCCATTAATCATTACGTAGATCTGTATTTATTAACTTCAGGAAATGTCCAAGGTATATTGTTTGGGAGTGGGTGAGTAATAAAGTAGTATATGTAGTACGAGCAACCTTAAGGCTAAGGCTAAAAAAGAAGCATCTGAGTATTTATGCATAGATAAGAGTCAGCAAGAGTAGAGATGAGAATTTTGATAGTCATTTTTCTAAGTAGTATAGAATTAGAAGTGATCTTTTTTTATAAATACTTTCCTAGATGTTTTGAATTTTTGCAAAAAAAGTGAGTTATTCTAGTAATAATGAATAAATAATGCTTTTCTCTCCTTTTACAAGAGATAAAATACCTAACCGTTCAGTATCCTTTCAGAATTCAGAATTGTTTTTTACCTTTTACCAATATATATTTTTTCTTTAGGATTCCATAAGAAGCTACTTTGGGATAGTTAAACCTTTTGACCTTTAATTTTTTTTTCTTTTTGACAAAATAAAAATTAAAATAGTTTCTGACCTATAAAGTAAGGTTATTCTGAAGGTTAATTGAAACAATGCCCATATAAAACTCCTGCATAAATGGAACGAGCGGGAGCTCAGAAGTGGTATTAGACTCTCAAACATAAAGGGAATTGTTTTCATGTTCACCGTCTTCTCTTCTTGCCTCTTTTCAAGGAAGTAAGTGTCTCTGGATCACCTCACCATGTACATATAGGGATATTTATATTTACCCCAATTTTTTATTTTTATTTTTATTTTTTTTTTTAATTTTTATTTATGATAGTCACACAGAGAGAGAGAGAGAGAGAGAGAGAGAGAGAGGCAGAGACATAGGCAGAAGGAGAAGCAGGCTCCATGCACCGGGAGCCCGACGTGGGATTCGATCCCGGGTCTCCAGGATCGCGCCCTGGGCCAAAGGCAGGCGCCAAACCGCTGCGCCACCCAGGGATCCCTACCCCAATTTTTTAAATAATTGTTTTCTCTCTGCCTTATTTTTTTTTTAAAGGAGTTTGTGCAGTTAATGGTCTGTTATATGTAGTTGGCGGAGATGATGGTTCCTGTAACTTGGCATCAGTGGAATATTATAATCCAACGACTGATAAATGGACGGTTGTGTCATCTTGTATGAGCACAGGGAGAAGTTACGCAGGTAAATGTCTAACTTTCTTACAATCTTCTAGTAGATGATGAAAAAAAGTACCATGATTTTTATATTAAGAATGTTCTAAGAAGAATTTTTGCAAAGTATGTTTCTTATTCTCAAAATAATACTGGACGTGTATATTCTAAAATAAAGCACTGGTATTGTTTTATTATTCTACAGTCATTTGATTAAAAAATTCCAAACCTTCCCAGTGCAGAATCATATTATAAAATTTAATGTGGCTAAAATCTGTATATAGTCGAGTGGAGTTTACTGTGTGGCAAGGCTTTCATTACTCAGATGTCCAAGAAATATGACTACTTCAGGATCTGCCCTCGCAGGTGCCATATGATAGTACATAGATTGTGGAGTAATTGTTTTACTTAAGCATAGCACTGGGTGGATTATAAAATACCATTTTTGGTCCATTCTCTTGAGAAGAGAAATAAAAGGTAATAGGCTTTAATAAATGTAATGATGAGTCTTTAAGATTGTATGTTGCGTATTATTCCAATGATTATTCTGTTGCTTTAAATTCTAATGTTCATTCTAATATTGGCCCAGGAGTGGAGAGAAAAGAGTTTAAGATTAATTAACCATCACTGTTGTTTATGTATCATGCAAAACAACACCTAGTGGAAGAACTATAAATAGTAGGCTCCCAGAATAACATGGCTCAAAATCAGGTGAAATTTTTTTGATGGCTTTATTGAGATAGAACTGACATAGAATGAATAATGCATATTTAAAGCGTATGATTTTATTACTTTTGACATTTGTATATACCCGTGAACCCATCATCACAATCAAGATAATGAAAATACCCATCCCCCACAAAAGGTTCGTGTCCCTTTGAATATTAGGTGGATTTTGATATTTCCTGATTAAAATCACAGCTCCTTAATTATAACTATAACGAGCAAAAGACAAGTTCTGGATTTAAGGAGTCTGATGCAGTTCTGGTCCATAATGAACAGAGGTTTCTGTGTCATTTAGGTTAAAATGACAGTAGTATTCAAATTGAAGAAAGAGATCTTGAAACACCATGATTCATTCAGTCCCTGTTGTTCCAATAATAGAGAACGTACTCTTTTCTCAGAGGTACAGGATGTTGCCTGTGACTTCTATTGTATTTCTTCGTTTCTTTGCTCAGGGGTCACAGTTATTGATAAACCATTATGAGCCGGAAGGACATTTTTGGCATATTTATACATGAGAAGCAGGCTTCACCACGTATTTCTGAAGCGACTCAGAGTCTAGCACTTCTCCACTTGTGGCTGCTCTTTAAGTCTCAGCAGAAGATCAGATCGGCTGCCTTAATAGGCCTCAGATACTGAAGATTATTTTTGGTAGAAGCACTGCGTAGGCTTTTTCTGCAATGAGCAGCAGCTGACTGAATTTTAATAAGAAACCGGGACTGCGGTACTTACTCTGTAGTCTTTAGACAACAGCTGCTTTCTTAAAGACTAGTTCTTACCAACCTTGAGTGACTATGGATTACTTTGTGAAGGAAGATAAAGTAATGTGTGTTCTTGTAAAATTAAATTTTATCTTTATTCCTTCTCCTGAAAAATCTGTATGCACAGGAACTGAAAATCTTTGAACAGGTATTAAAATCTATGTAAGTATACAAACTAGCTGAGGGATAAAACTGTTTGCTTTTATAAAATATCTTTGATTACATGAGTATAACAAATTGTGTGCATATAAATGTGTGTCTATATGCTTTCCTTTAAATATGTTTGAAAAGATGTTTGAAACTTGATTATACTATTTATAATTGGCACAGTACTTTGAATTATGCCAGTACTACATTGTAAAACAGAGTTGTATTTTTTGATATTTAACAATGCTTAACACTTTAAAATGCCACTTCTGAGGAATGAACACGGTGTAACACACTTGAATATGTGTGATGCCAAACTTTTTTAAATAAAATATAAATTATGCTTATTTATTATTTTCTTTAGTTTAATCTTGGTCATGTTTTGGTGTGTATCTTTAATTTTTTTCTTAACGTAACACTTTGGCATGAACATTACTGCAGGTTTTTGATGAATATAATGAATGTATGGAATTCAACTGAATTTGCATGGTCTTAAGAATTTTTTCTGTGTGTATAAATTTAGCTGCTATTAACAGAAGAGAGAACTTTCTGTGCGTAGCCATGTGTGTTGATCAAATACAGTTTTTCTGAGATCTTCAATTAATCTCACTTTAAAATGACCAAAACATGTCTTTCTTGAATATCTTTGAATAAAAGTTTGTATATTATTTGTTTCACATTGTCCATGATTTTTATCTATTTAGTTTCGTATTAAGAAAGTTGCCTGTTTTGTTTTCCTGTTCCTTTTTAAGATTTGTGTTTTCTAACTTCACAAATCAATTTTTTTTAAGATTTTATTTATTTATTCATGAGAGACACACAGAGAGAGGCAGACACACAACAGGCAGAGGGAGAAGCAGGCTCCCTGCAGGGAGCCCGATGTGGGACTCGATCCCAGGACCCCAGGATCACACCCTGAGCCGAACGAAGGCAGACACTCAACTGCTGAGCCACCCGGGTGCCCCACAAATCAGTATTTTTAACTCGTTGCCAGGAACCTATAAGGCAAGTCTGTTATCAGTAACTGAAGTCATTGAAAATTGTGATCCAAGAAAACGTTATCTCAACCATCAGGGAAAAGTCTCCCAAGTATTGGTGAAATTTAAAGTTTTTATATTCCTCTGTTCCTAATATGAGCACAAGATGACAATAAAACAAATAGCAAAGGACCAAAAAGTAAGTCAAAGAAAAAATACCTATTCCAGAGCAACTGAGAAAAAATTTGTGGTTTTGATACTAAATCAAAGGAATTGAGGGAATGGGAGTGAGGGAGTGGGATGGACAGCTGAGGTGCCGGAGCCCTGAGAGAGTACAGAGGGGAGGGATGGGGGGAGAAGGAGAAGGACAAAGAGTGAAGGATATGCTGACTGTGCCTCAGAAGAAGAATTTAAGAGGTTGGCGTGAACAGAAGGTTATCCAGAACAGTCCATAATCAAGATTTATACCTGTGATAAAATTTCCATTTAGTTTAATATAGACTACTGAAATTTAAACATAAAACCATATTTACTACTTACCTGAACTTTTAATTTAAATGGAAATATAAGGCATTTAATCAGAAAAAGAAAAGAAACCTCTGCTTACCTTCTGAAGAAATGAATTTCTGCATTAATGTGGCTCCAGGCACATCCATCGCCAACACACCTGGTGAAGATCTAGTGGGATCGTGGCTGTGGCACCAAGGAAAACGTGTGCCTTTATCATTCCTGCTCACTTCCAAGCACTGATGCTCCATGAAACCTCTGTGAATAAAAAAATAACCTCTAAACCTTTAAAAAATAAATTTTTAAGCCTTTCTTGAAATGCAATCTATTAAGGTGACAAAGTCTTAGATACTTAGCATGTCAAGGACGTCTTTGTCTTTACTTCTTCGAAGCTTTAATAGCTGTACTGTAAGGGAGTTTACCAGGGGTTGTCAGTAGGTAGATTGTGAACTATGTCTTTTGTGGCTTTTTTTTTTTTTTTAAGATTTTATTTATTCATGAGAGACAGAGAGAGAGAGAGAGACAGGAGGAGGGAGAAGCAGGCACCATGCTGGGAGCCCGACGTGGGACTCGATCCCGGGGCTCGAGGATCACGCCCTGGGCCAAAGGCAGGTGCTAACCGCTGAGCCACCCAGGGATTCCCCTTTCGTGGCTTTGGGTCTCCCTGCTTCCCCGTGCCCCTGTCTTTCCAGTTTGGAACATCTGCCTTTTAAAAAAGGCATGGGGGGATCCCTGGGTGACTCAGTGGTTTGGCGCCTGCCTTTGGCCCGGGGCGCGATCCTGGAGACCTGGGATCGAATCCCACGTCGGGCTCCCGGTGCATGGAGCCTGCTTCTCCCTCTGCCTGTGTCTCTGCCTCTCTCTCTCTCTCTGTGTGTGTGTGACTATCATAAATAAATAAAAATTAAAAAAAAAATTAAAAAGGCATGGGAAGGCATTCCTGGCACGTTCTATTGTACGAGAAAGAGAGACTGGGAGTTGAGACGCAGGGGGTCTTAGAGACCCTCCCAGGGACACAGCACTGGGTGTGAGCAGGGTTCGAGGCCGGGCCTGCGTCCTGCCTTGTGAAGTGACCGCTGCCTGCCTTGCTTGGACCTGGGCCGGGTCGGCCCAAAGCGCTGCTGCTGCGGTGAAGGGGGACGATGCGTGTGCGGCCGGGGGACTTTGGCTCCTCTTCCTCTTCCCGTGGACTCTGCCACATGGCTGCTGGGTTTTATTATGATCCCGTATCCCTTGAGGACCTACGTGGTCATCTTCCTGGCTGCTGAGGACTTGCGGGACTCCACGGGATCCGCGGGTGGCGCGCCGCACGCCGTGATGGGCTAAACAAGCCGCCTCTGGTTGCAGTTTGCTCTGGAGCCAGTTGCCTCCTACGCCCTTGTATGGCTGCCAATGCCTCATGTTGGAGATGAGGTGACTTGGGGCAGGGGGATCACACCTCGAATGGAGACTCGGGTCCCCACCCTGGCTTTGTGACTAAAGGAAAACCAGCAGTGTGTGTCCTGGAAAATCCAAGGGCGCAAGAGCTAGAGGCTCTGGATTTGCATCCCCCTCGATTAGCTGCCAGCTGGGACTTTAAACGTGTCGTGTGACCTCCGACCCTTATTTTGTCGGTTCTAAAGTGGTGACACTAGCGTCTGTGTCACAAGGTTATTCTGGGATATGAGAGAAATGAGGTCTGTGAATATGCCTGGAACGCAGAAGGCCTTCGATAAGTTACCTCCGTTACTGTTCCCTGAACCTCGCCGCGGGAAAGGGCGCCCAGCTGTCCTGCCTGTGTTTCCTTTCAGCCCTACATGTCCAGGATTTAAATAGCCATTCGACCCCCCCTCCCCAATACACCTGCTCTCACCCAGGAAACAGGCCCACTGTGGTAGGGCTCGAGGTCTGGACCGCTCAGCGACCTGGACCGAGCCCTTCCCGCACTGCAGACACTATGCAGGTGGCCTTCCGTGCGCCCTAGGACATGGGATCCCAGCAAACAGGTGCGCCCTAGGACTTGGGATCCCAGCAAACAGGTGCTTGACAAGACAGAGGTGACAACGCACAGCTAACTGAGGCCTGGTGAGTGTGACTCCGTGGTGCATGTCCGGCACAGGACGGGGGACAGCACAGCGGGTTGGGGCAGCCGGAAAAGTGGGCTGCAGTCCCACCCACCGCCTGGGCCAGGGAGAGGGGGACCCTGGGGCAGGGGGCCAAGTGGTCCGGAAGGAGGCCACGGGGCAGGCCTTTGCAGCCCTGCTCCCGGTCGCCCCAGAGGGTGTCCAGGCCCGAGGATGGGCCCAGTGGGAGCACCGTGGCCCTCGGCGCCCCAACCACAGGGCACGGCCCATTGCTTGTCATTGGATGTGACCTGTCCCGGTACTTTACGGAGAGGCTGTTGTTGGACGTGGGACCTTAGACGGGAGCAGAGGCCGTGGAGCCTGATGACACCTCTCAGGGGGACATGCTCAAGCAGAGGGAGCCCGAGCAGACGGTGATGGGTGGCGCAGGAGGTGGCGAGAGCTTCAGGGACAAGGCCAGGCTGAGCGGAGCCCTGACAGGAACAACACCTCCGCTACCCGAAACTACTGACTAGGAAGTGCCCTCGGCCACCCGGGAGCGCAGCGCCCTTCTGCTCTGACCTTAAATTCCTACATTCACCGCCTGGACACGAGGCTACTGCTGTTCCCCCGCAGACAAGTGTAGGAGGTGGACAAGGACTCAGTGAGGGCAGGGCCATGGGCAGATTCCGTGTGTCACATCCTCGGGGTCACCCGCACTCCGGACCTTCTGGTGCTCCCCGTCCCCCCCCCCCATCCCAGCCCCTGGGGAGTGTCCCGGTGCTCCCCGTCCCCCCCCATCCCAGCCCCTGGGGCAGTGTCCTGGTGCTCGCAGTCCCCCCCCCCCCCCCCACATCCCAGGCCCTGAGGAGTGTCCTGGTGCTCCCCATCCCCCCCATCCCAGCCCCTGGGGAGTGTCCCGGTGCTCCCCATCCCCCCATCCCAGCCCCTGGGGCAGTGTCCCGGTGCTCCCCGTCCCCCCATCCCAGCCCCTGGGGCAGTGTCCTGGTGCTCGCAGTCCCCCCCCACCCCCCCATCCCAGCCCCTGGGCAGTGTCCCGGTGCTCCCCGTCCCCCCATCCCAGCCCCTGAGGAGTGTCCTGGTGCTCCCCGTCTCCCCCCCATCCCAGCCCCTGGGCAGTGTCCCGGTGCTCCCCGTCCCCCCATCCCAGCCCCTGGGGCAGTGTCCTGGTGCTCCCCATCTCCCCCCCATCCCAGCCCCTGGGCAGTGTCCCGGTGCTCCCCGTCCCCCCCCCCCCCCCCCCCCCCGGGATCCCAGCCCCTGGGTGTGTTCTGCGCTCCTGCAGCCCGGGTAGGTCACGGCCTACCCGCCGTCGGGGCGCTGCCATCACCTCCCAAGCCCTCTCGAGCTCCAGGCCGCGGTCTGCACGGCGGGGTGAGAACGCCCGAGGACAGGGGATACACCGCGCGCATCCTCGGCGCGCATCCCGGTGCTGCAGGTGCATCGGGGTCCGGGGCAGCCGGGAACGACGTCGGGGTCGCGGCGAGGCCCTGGAGCCCCGGAGCCCCGGAGCCCCGGAGGTGCGCAAAGTGCATCCCCACGACGTCTCCCAGGTGGCGTCGCGGCTGCTGCCCAGGAGCGCGGGGTCCCGGCCGGGGGGCTCCAGGGACCGCGCCGGCCCGGCCGGAAGTTTCGGCGGCGCGCGGTTGCCCGGGCAACGCCCCGCCCCGCCCCGCCCCGCCCCGCCCCCGGGCCCGGCCCCGGCTGCGCGCCGCGGTCTCACTATCCTCACTCCATCCGCCCAGCCAATGGCTGCGGCCGCCGGGGCTGCGCTCACGCGGGTCACGCCAGACCGGCGAGCGCGGGGACCAATCGCAGCGCCGGGGGGGCGGGGCGGGAGCCCTGGGCAGCCAATGGCGGCCGCAGACGCCGGCCTCGCGCTCCTGGCCCCGCCCCCGGCGCGCAGAGGCACCTGGCGGCGGCCGAAGCCCGCGGCTCGCGTTCCCGCCGCTCGGCCAGGTGAGGCCCGGGACGGAGGCTGCGGGCCGGGGCGCCCGAGCTCGCCGGGCGGGGGGCGGCGCTGGGGCGCGCGGCTCGGCCTGCGGGAGCGTCGGGGCCTCGGGGCCGGCGGCGGGCGGGCGGAGGGCGTCTGGGGCGAGGCTCCTGCGGGGTGAATAGGAGTTGGGTCGGGCGGCGCGGCGGCCGGGGAGGGCCGGGCGGTGGCCTGGGACGCGCGCTCCGGCCGCGGGCAGTGGGGGTCGGGGGGGGCGGAGGCGGCCCCGCGCATCCCCGCGCATCCCGAGGCCGGGTCCGGGTCCCGGGCGGCGCCCCCTGGGGACGTGCTGCAGGACGCGGCCTGCCTGCCCTGCCTAGTGCCTCCTGGGGTCGCCCCGGTCCCGGGGGCAAGCTGAGCCGCTGGGCAGGCCCGGCGGAGGAGGGGCCCCGTGCACCCCGGGCTCCGCGGGATGGAGCAGGCGCCGGGCCTCGCGCGAGCCTGGGAGAAGGGAAGGGAGGGGTCCCTCCGCCCCGCGAGGCCTGCTAGTTGCTCCGGCTCGTGCGGCGGAGGTGGCCGCCTCCCCTTCCCTCCCCTCCCCTCCCCTCCCCGTGTGCGGCGGGCGGGCGGGTGCAGGCGTGAAGGCTGAGGGGGGCGGCAGGGACAGGGCCGACCCGGAACGTCGCCCTGCCAGGGCCTCAGCAGGTGATGGTGCAGTTGGGCAGGTTAGAGGTCAGAGAAGGTAGAGTCGGAGGGCTGCGGGGCAGGTGCAGGGCTCTGCGGGCGCGGAGGAGCCTGGCCGGCGAGCTGGCGGGTGGAGCCCCGGCCCATCAGAGCCTGAGCCTGGGAGGGGATGGGGGCAGCCCACCTTCAAACAGGAAGCGGGCCGGTCACTGGCTCCTCCGGGACAGAAGAAAGGCAGGTCCTGGGGATCCGGCCTCCATGCCAGGCCGTCCTTTCTCAAAAGCTGTAGCACGGACCTGCTCATCAGCCGGTGCTGTCTTCGTTCTCCTCTCCTGCTGGAGTCTTTGCATCTGATGGGCCCTCCACTCCCAACACTCCCTGTTCCTCCCCCCGCCCCCCATTGTAGGCCTTTCATCAGATCCCCCTTACGCTCCAGGTCTCAGCTTAGATGGCATCTTTCTTTTTATGTGTGCCTGTGTTTAAAGATTTTATTTATTTGTTCGTGAGAGGCAGAGACACAGGCAGGGGGAGAGGCAAGCTCCCTGCAGAAAGCCGGATGGGGGACTCGATCCCGGGACCCCAGGGTCACGCCCTGAGCTGAAGGCAGATGCTCAACGGCCGAGCCACCCAGGCATCCAGAGATGGCATCTTTCTTCAAGGACTTCCCTGGCCCTCTGTTCGGGCACTCTCAATTTCCAACCTGTTACTGTTCTTATCACCCAACTTTGTGATAGTCTAGTTCTTGCTGTGTGTTCCTCAGCAGAGTTTGTTTTGCAGTCAGGGGTGAGGGCGGCAGCTGGCACAAGAGCCGCACATAGTGAGTACCTGTGAGTCCCGAGAACCAAGGGAGGAGAGTATTTTAGGCTTCAGACGGGTCAGATCAACCCTAAAGAGTGTTGGATTTGGCAGCTAGGAGATCCTCGGTGGTCGTGTTAGTAAGAACAAACTCACTGCAGTGACAAAAAGAGGAAGCAGGTTGTAACAGCTGGAGAGTAAATGGGAAATGTGAAAATGAAGACCGCCTGAATAAATATCTTTAGGGAGCCTTGGGAAAGCTGTAGGAATTACTCCTTTCTTACTGTAATATTTATTGTGTTACTTTATTATTTCTGGATTATAGTAGAGCATAAGGGGTGAGTACACAGGCTCCTCCATTTAGTGTTTTTGTAAGTGGGGTTAGGAAAGTTGTTTATTCTTTCTAAACCTCAGTTTTTCATTTGTAAAATAGAGATAATAAAATTACCTACCTCATGAAGGTGCGGTAAGGATTAAAGTGGTTAATGTAGAGCGAGCATGCGGCAGGTAAAATTGTAAGATGTTTGAAGTGTACATTGTGGTGGTTTAATATATGTATACCTGATGAAACGATCCCCACCGTCTATTACTTCCTATTGTTTTCCTGTACATTTTGCAGATGATAAAACAGGCTCCGAGAGGTTGTATAACTTGCTGCAGGTCACACAGCTAGTAAGGGGTTGGTTCAGCAGTGAGCTCATGAAAAATGAGGATTAGAATGACTTTTACCTTGCAAGTTAGGAGATTGTGAGGGTGAGAGCAAGACAAAGGGAGGCTCTTTGTTGATTTCTTCCTAGAGAGAGGAGTTGGTTCAAAGAAAAAGAAGAGGGACAGGGGCTTGGGGAAGAAGGGACACAGGTTAGGAAAAGTTTTCACTAGAAATGAAGACTTGAGGATGTTTTTAAACTTGAGGGGATGGACTTCAGTAGAGGGAAAGACGAAAGATGAGAAAGGGTAAGTGATGGGCAAGTTCTCAGGTAAGGTAAGAACAGAAGACTAGTCCGGGTCCGGGAGCGTGAGTGGGAAATGCTGACGTTGGGACGGCACCTCCTGTAATGTGGCCTCCCTAGTAGAAGTCCGTTGAGGACGCGTAGGACCTAAAATATAAGGATGTGAACTGAAGTCCGAGACCCACGGAAGGCAGCTTCCTGCTATCCTCTGTGAGGAACGGGTAAGAGGTCGGTATGGGAAGTGGGCCATCTTAAGCACTGTTAAGAGTGCTTCTGAGCCTTAAAATTTTGTTTTCAAAGTAGTCCATCATAATTTGTAAATTAGGAACAACAGTGAACATTTTTAGGAAAGTGACATTGTTTATAAACTTTTCTGATCTGGTGACCTGTCGTGCTTATTTATTATGTAGGTAAAGCATACTCATGACAAAATTATAATTGTAGGAAGGTATAAAATGCAAAGTACAGATTTTCTCCTCTCCTCCGTGACCGCCACCCCCCCACACACACACTGGATGCGCACATATGCAATGCACGCATCTTCTTCCCCTTGATCTCTTTTCCCTAAAGGTCATCACTCTAAAGTGTTCCTTACATACATGTCCTGTGTGTGTGTGTGTGTGTGTCTGTCTGTCTGTCCATAGGCATGAAAGTGCACAAATGTATAACCTTTTCACAAAAATACAAGAGGGGCACCTTGTTATGTGTATTATTGTGTAGCTTGCTCTTTGGTTTAACATCTTGCCTTGGACGTCTTTCTGTCCCAGAGCATATACAGTTTCCTGTTCTTTTTTTTTTTTTTTTTTTTTTTAAGATTTTATTTATTTATTCATGAGAGACCCAGAGAGAGAGAGAGGCAGAGACACAGGCAGAGGGAAAAGCAGGCTCCATGCAGGGAGCCCGATGTGGGACTCGATCCAGGGTCTCCAGGATCATGCCCTGGGCCAAAGGCAGACGCTCAACCGCCGAGCCACCCAGGCGTCCCAGTTTCCTGTTCTTTTAAGTGGCTGTGTAATCGTCTATGGAAGGACTTAGGGTTTATTTAACTCCTTTCTTGTTGGTGGACTTCTGTCTGTTGTTTTCTCCTGGTTTTTGCTGCTATGCAAAATATGCTTAGCATATGCTAAGCAATGTTTCCTTCAGTCTCAGGGTGCCTGAGTGAGAAAATTGCTGGGTCAAAGGGTATATTTATTTTGAATTGTGGCACATATTGTGAATTTTTCTTCAAAGGCCTGCTAATCCCTCCATCAACAGTGTATAATGATGCCTGTTTCTCCAAATTGTTGCCCTTAGCAATTCTAGGTCCCAAACACTGAAACTTTTAAAGATTTTTGTTTCAGGGTATATTTCTTTATTTGAGTCAAACTGAGCTGCTTATTTGTCTAGTGAACATTTGTATTATATTTCTTTTTCCATGAACCCCTTGGGAATGGTCTTTGTCATTTTTCTGTTGGATTTTTAGTCTTTTCCCAAAGCATACTTTGCAGCCTTTTGTCTTACGTGTTGGAAATATTTTTTCCAGTTTGTCATTTGATCTCTGACTTTATTTATAATTGTCTATTCCCCAATCAGAAGTATTTTTTTGTGTGTGTAGTCTTATTTGGCAAACTTTTATAGGGTTTTTTTTTGTTTTTTTTTTTTGGGGGGGGTTTTTGTTTGGTTTTGAGTGACACTGGAACTCCTCTATTGCTAATTTAAATTACAAGTTTTCCCATGTAGCCCACATCGAGAAGTCTCTTTAAAGATAGTCTGAAATTAAAAAAAAAAGATAGTCTGAAATTCTTTAACTGTTTAGATCCCTCTCTTGAAAGTTAACATGTGTCTTTTATTTTTTAGAGATATTTATTTATATATATATATATATAGGGAGAGAGCGCGGGTGTGAGAGAGAGCACGCACACTCAGGAGCCCACATGCCCTTGAAATGAGGGGAAGTAGTGGAGGGGAGAGTGCAGGAGAGGGACGGGGAGAGAATCTCAAACAGACTTTGCCCTGCGGGAAGAGGGCAGAGGCCAGGTTGGATCTCCTGACTTGAGCCAAAACCAAGAGGTTGGTGTTTAACTCACTGACCCACGCAGGTGCCCCAGCATGTGGCTTTTCAATCAGTGCCTACACATAACCATGGTGATGACATCACCTCCCGTAGACTTTTTTTTTAAATCGCATGTTTAGGACCCGAGAATTGGTACTTTAGTATTAGTTTTAAAAATTATCAGAAGATGAATTTTAAAAATTATTTTCTTCAAATTTTATTGTTTGGCTGGCTGGCTTGCTTGCTTATTTATTTATTTATTTATTTATTTGCTTTTACAGAATTCTAAGGCTTTCTGCAGAGATTTGAAAAATGGCAACAAATGAAAGTATCAGCATCTTTAGTTCAGCATCCTTGGCTGTGGAGTATGTAGATTCACTTTTACCTGAGAACCCTCTACAAGAACCATTTAAAAATGCTTGGAACTATATGTTGAATAATTATACAAAGTTCCAGATTGCAACATGGGGATCCTTGATAGTTCACGAAGTTCTTTATTTCTTGTTCTGTTTACCTGGATTTTTGTTTCAATTTATACCTTTCATGAAAAAGTACAAAATTCAAAAGGTGAGTGTGATGGACTTGGAGTGGAATATTACCATTCATCTTGAATATTTTAAAAGTAAATATAACTTCGTTTTGAGAGAACCTACATTAAGGCTGTTCAGTAGAAATACAAAGAAGGATCGTTTTCTTATAAAATACATAAAAAGATATAAAGAAATAGGGAAATTAATTTTAATATTATGTTTTATTTAACACAATAAATCAAAACTATTATCATTTCAACAAGTAATCAGAATTTAGAAGTACCTATTGAAATACTTCATGTTCATATTCTCACAATGTCTCTGAAATCGGGTGTAACTCTAAGCAGCCAATGGGGGGGGGTGGGGAAGAAATCGAGTGTGTATTTTACATTAATTTTAGCCCGTCTCAATTTAGACTAGCCATATTTAAAGTGTTCAGTAGCCACATATTTCTAGTTCCTGCCACATTGGATAGTACAGCCCTAGATCATTATTGATAATATTTCAAGAATAATTTAACTTCGCTTTCAGTAGATGCAACATTTATCTAATATGGGTTTATAAGTTTCAGTCTTTAAACCAGCTGGAAAGAGAAGTTAGAGATTTGTAGGTAATTGGCAACTCATTCCAACCCCTGATGTCTCAGCCACTTAAGTGTATGTTTAATATTGTAAGATCTTGATCAGGGCTATTGAAAGTCATGTTTTTTTACTTAAATATATACTGGGGGTCCTGCAGGATTCATGTTATCCCAAATGAGGAAGCCCTGATGCTCTGAGGTTCTAGGTATTTGCTTCGGTGCACTAAATTCCCCAAGATTGCCTCTGTGCGTGACAACGTGTTGAGATAGACACAGTGGCTCTTCTCATCTTAGGCCCGGGGCAAGTGGTGAGCTCTGCCCGTGTGTAGACTGGAGCTCGACGGGGTGCCTAGACCAGAATCTGGACTAGCTTACTGGAGACGATTTATCAGCGCTTGGCAAACTCTAAGGTGCTATAGTAGTGTCTAATAGTTGCTGTTTACTCTTCTAAAAAGTCACGCCAAACTCAGACTCAGAGGCGCATGGTCTTGGTAGAAAGTGGACACTTTGAGGGCATTCATCGGGCGGTTGGCCTCGTGCATGTCCTCTCCCGTCCGTCTGTTGGCCCGTTGCCTCTCCCAGTGAATCTCACATTGGGTGCTGACTCACGTGCTCTCATGGATTCTCTCTGGGGATAGTGCAGGGGTCAGGCCACTCGACTCTAAGCCAAAGGGGGTAGGAAATAAAAAGGGACGTGTCCAAAGAGGAGTATCCTGTCGCCCTAAATTAAGGACAGAAGTTCCAAAATGCTTTGTGTAACGGGGCCTGCTTTTAAAGGCAGAGTTCAGTTTGGATGTCTGAGTTCTCACGTGTGTTGGGGCAATTCTGGCTCCAGTGTGTCGCCCCTGCATTTGCTTATAGAGCTGATTCGTGGTGTGTCTGGCCAGGCCAGAGTGTCTTTGGCCTCCCGGCCTCTGCCATTCCCTCGCCGGTCAGAGGTGGTAACTTTTACAGAGCCAGGAAGACCTTTTTAAGTCAGGGTTTTTATGCATGACTTTCAGCTTTAGCAAAAGACAGTACACGTAGTTGTCTAGTTGGTCGCAGGTAGTTGTCTATCAACAGAAATAGAAAGCCTGGGTAGTGTGGTTTCACATTGCCTTGTCTTCTTTGAGTTTCACAACCCTTAAAATCCCTGCTTTGAGCTTTTTTGATACGAACATGAATTGTGATGGTAAATCAGTATGAGTGTTTCATTGTTCACTGTCTTCTAAACTAATTTGTGTAGACTTTAAACAGTAAAATATGTGGTTTTGTAGTTAGAATTGATTAATTTCTGTGTTAATTTCTACAGCTAAATGGGTATCAGAATCAAGCTATGATATTAGGTCTGCTAAGCACAGTTTCTAGGCAGAAATTGCCCAAGCTAGACTATTTTATCCTCAGTCACAGACTGGAGGTTTGAGTAGTGAGGTCAGATAATCTCAGAGAAGAGATAGCCAATGACAAATTATCTCGCCTAATCCCCTCTTTTACTGTTGAGGAGACTGAGTTGTGAGCATCACAGAGCTAGAAAACTAGTTAGTGAAGGCCCTGTGATTGGAGGCTTACTTATGCTCTAGATTGGTTATCAGTTGAATGCTTTTTCCTTGTTGGGGGGGGGTGGGAAACAACAAAAAAGAAAAGTTTAAAGTCCTAGACTTAAGTTAGTCTAGGAGACCTAGATTTGAGTTAGTCCTGGTTCTAATAACTACCTATTTGTGATCTGGACAAGGTAGTCGACCTCTGTGGGCTTCTGCTGATGAGCAGTAGTTTCCATACTTGGAATACTGTGGTCTAGTTAAGAGTTTCACCAGTAGTTGTCTGAATGTTTAAGTAAGGACATTTAAAACAAAGCAATAACTATTATTTATTATCACCATCTGTTTGTAAAACCAAAAGTACTTTTTCTTATCAAATTGCAGCCTTTTAAAGATTTTGTTTGAGAGCGAGCAAGCATGCATGCACACGTGAGAAGGGAAGAGCAGAGGGAGAGGGAGAAGCAGACTGAGCAGGGAGCCTAGTGGGGATCACCATGTGGGGCTGGATCCCAGGACCCCGGGATCATGACCTGAGCTAAAGGTGGACACTTAACCAACTCAACCACCTAGGCGCCCCTAACTGCAGCCCTTTATTTTATTATTATTTTTTTTGCAGCCCTTTAAATTGAATAAATTGAGTTATTTTTATATGGCTTGCTATGCAAGTTGATACCCCGATGAGGGGGTTTTGCACGTTTACTACGTTGATCTTACTTTTCTTGTTCTGACTTTCATCTCTGAATGTCGTTATCGGTGGGCAGTAGCTCTTCATTTTTGGGGAAACACTGGACACATTTCTGAAGTTCTTGCAGCTCAGAGAGTTTGTAATTCTGCTATCATATGTGAGCCAAAATATGCTTGCTTCTGGGAATGAGCACTGCAGAGCGGCTGGCAGCACCGATTTCCCTGTGTGACCAAGCCTTCCGGTGCTACGTGGACGGCTGCTGCAGCAGTCGGGAGAACTCCCCTGTCATCATGCTGTGCCACTTTTCCTCTCTGAAATTCCTGCGTGACAGAAGAGAATCATCCATGGGCAGCACGGACTGGACAGTTACTCTTTAGTGTTTCTTTGGTTTGTTTGCGACCATTACACCTGGGTTTGTGCTATATCAGTTTCTTCTCCTATTCAAACTAGTGATCATAGTTGTCAAGAGTCTAGAAGGGGAGGAGGCTGTGTTTCGTGGGCCTCAGTTACTGCAACATAGTAACCATAATACGGAATTCACATCATAAGATTAAATAACATAAAATTAAGGTCACTTAGAAACATTACAGAAATAGTCAGGAATTTACCTTAAGATTCAAGTCAAACACTTGATAGCAGAGGCTAATAATAAATATTGTGATTTTTTTTTTTTTTCTCCATAGGATAAACCAGAAACCTGGGAAAACCAATGGAAATGTTTTAAAGTACTTCTCTTTAATCACTTTTGTATCCAGCTTCCTTTGATCTGTGGAACTTATTATTTTACAGAGTATTTTAATATACCTTATGATTGGGAAAGAATGCCAAGATGGTATGTAGATAAATATTTGATTTCGATACCCAGTCTTGGTTTATGATCTAGTTGAAATATCCGTCATGTTTATCTTCCTTCTTCATTTGTTTATTCTAAACTTTAAAAGTAAATAAAATGTAGGAAAGTCAACTAGAGCAGAAACTTAAAAAATGTTCCCATTTTTCTTTCTACATATATATACATATATATATATATTTTTTTTTTTTAAGATTTATTTATTTATTCTTGAGAG
This sequence comes from Canis lupus dingo, assembly GCF_003254725.2. Lineage (NCBI taxonomy): Eukaryota > Metazoa > Chordata > Mammalia > Carnivora > Canidae > Canis > Canis lupus. The sequence continues at coordinate 61,421,979 of NC_064257.1, forward strand.
ACACTGAGAGAGAGAGGCAGAGACACAGGCAGAGGGAGAAGCAGGCTCCGTGCAGGGACCCCAGGATCACACCCTGGGCTAAATGAAGGTAGATGCTCAGCCACTGAGCCACCCGGGCTGCCCATTCTTTCTATGTTTTAATGTAATATTTTATTAGAAGTGATTTCTTACATCAGAAGTTTCAGTAGCATCCTTTATACGGTTTTATACAGATAAGCACACTTCTATCAAAACTGTATTACATTTTAAGTCTAAATGAGTAAAAAGAAGAGAGTAATGATGAGGTTTATAAGAATTGTATCTGTATAGACACAAGTGTAGATTACCTGAGCACTAGTAGTTGTGTTCAAATAATATTTGTATTCAGCTGTCTGCTCCTGACATAACCCAAATATAGCTAGACCAACATATAGGTTTATGCTTATTCTTTGTAATATATGTAATATAAAAGTTTTTGTGTATGTGTTCATTTGTATATAAAATATATCTTGCCCATTGCACCTCTGTCCCTCTCTCTCGTGGAAAAAAGTGATGATTTTACTATTGATAATCTCTGCTCAAGTCTTTCATCAAATTACTCTTTTCCTAGAAGTTTTGGATTTTGTTTCTTTTTTTTTTTTTTTTTTTTTTTTTTTTGGATTTTGTTTCTTAACTTCGATTTTAAACATGTGAAATTTTTTTCAGTTTTGTTTTTTCTAAGTTGGCTCCACTCCCAATGTGGGGCTCAAACTCATGACCCTTAGGTAAAGAGTTGCATGTCCACCTACTGAGCTATCCAGGTGCCCCATACATGTGAGTTTTTAAAAAACAAATTAGGATTGGAATAGTGGTCAATCTCTAACCCTTCTTGAGGTGGTATTATATAGCCACCTCGTACATAGCAATTTTGAGTTTAGTGATCAGTGTATCCAGTTAGGTCAAGCTGGTTAGTGGGTATTTGGTTTCATGTAATTCCTCAAGCAGTGATCCCAAGTAAAAGTTCAGATTGTTTAAGTAAACATTACTATACTTATTACAGTATTGTCATCTTAAAGGTATATGCTTTTGGCAAGATGCTTTGGCTGTGCGGTGATTGAGGACACCTGGCACTATTTCCTGCATAGGCTCTTGCATCACAAAAGAATATATAAATATATTCATAAAGTTCATCATGAGTTTCAGGTATGTTAGAATTATTTTTAATACTTTTTTTTATTAGAGGCTAAATGCTTTTTAAAAATCTTCTGAGATTGTAAAAAAAAAATGGTCAGTGATGTTTGTATGTCTTTCTTTCTGGCATGAACATGTTAACATAACACACACACACACGTACACATATAACATATAGCCAGTTCTATAAATCTTGAAGAAAAGTGCTATATGAAATAGTTCTGTCTCTCATCTTTGGGGCCAGTCCATTATCCTGCTGGTACGTGGCAGATTTATAAAACTATATGCATAAATAAGTTAGAATATATGTATTTATTATGGTTCTACAAACAAAATTAATAGATACACACACAGATTATTTTAAGGAACTGGCTTATGTGCGTGTGGGGCCTGGCAAGTCTGAAATGCATAGGGCAGACCACAGGCTGGACATTCAAGCAGGGTTTCTATACTGCACTGGAGAGAATTCTTTCTTCCTCATGAAACCTCGGTCTTGGCTTTTAAGGCCTTCAGCTGGTTGGATAAAGCCCACTTGCATTATGGAGGGTCATCTCCTTGACTCAAAGTCCACTGATTTAAATATTGGTCACATTTACAAAATACCTTCACAGCAGTGTCCAGACTGATGTCTGACCAACCAAACAGTTGGGCATCTAGCAAAATAGCCTAGCCAAGCTGACGCGTAAAGTTAACAGTCATAATATATTAAAGAATTTGTATCTATTTTAGGCTCCATTTGGAATGGAAGCTGAATATGCACATCCTTTGGAAACTCTGATTCTTGGAACTGGATTTTTCATTGGAATCATGCTTTTATGTGATCATGTCATTCTCCTTTGGGCATGGGTGACCATCCGTTTGATAGAAACTATTGATGTCCATAGGTGAGTTATGGTCTCTATCAGGTATATCAAAATATAAAATATCTTTGTTTCCATGGTCATAAGATGATCTTTATTTCTAAGCAGACTAATAGGACAGATTAATTTTGTTAATATCATAATCTTTGTAAGAGAGCAAAAGAGTTTTCAGTGTTGTGATCAGCATTTTTCCAGGGACTCATGAGGCTGAGCATCTGTGTGTGCTCATTGACCAACATATTTTTGTCTTCTTTGAATGACTCTCCTATATCCTTTGCCCATTTTTCTGTTAGGTTATATGTCTCATAACCTTTTGGTTCATGTTGGCTTTGTTTATTACATTTGTTTAAACATTTTCTCCCCATCTGTCATTGGCATTTTAACTCTCGTTGGTCCTTTGTAGTACTCGAGTTTTTCATTTCCATGTGGCAAAATCTGTCAGGCAAAAAAAAAACAAAAAAAAACAAAAAAAAAACTGTCAGGCATTCTCTTTCTGGGTTTTGGGTTTCATGTCTCACTTAGGCCTTCCTGAAACATTGTTCAAATGGAAATATTTTTGTGGTTTTTCTTAAAAATGTAGTCAAATACCATAATTTAGGACCAACACTTTTTTTTTTTTTTTTTAATGAACCCAAACCTAACTCTTACTTGAGAATACTGAAACACAGCCCTCACTGAGTATTCCTGGTTCATTCCCAACAGAGATGAAAACACTGCTTGTAACATGTGCATATTTCACGTGCTTCCTTCTTGTTGATGGGAAGCTATTTCGTGGTAAATTATTTCTTTTTGCTGCCTTTTAAAATGCCTAATACCCTAATTTCTCACTGTTTCACAATTATTATATATTCATTGCATTTCGACTTGGGACTTCATTGCTTTACCTGTGAAAGCAGAATATCAAATTCTAAGAATTATTTTTAAACCACAAAGGTAGCAAAATTAACACCTGCAGTCCTAGGCAGGGGATATTCTTCTGCAGGTAAGTTGTAAAAGCTGTCTACTTCTCTCATGTCCTTCCGCTGGTCCCTTCAGCTCCTGAGGAAAGAAGAGGGTGGGTGATTCAGAGCTGTAGAGTTACGGCTGTCAGCTTCTAGATTTGATATTGGAAATAAGGGAAGATCCTCTAAAAAGAGTTGCTACATAGTGATTCGCAGATTCAACCTTCTTGGTGCTTGATACTCGTTTCATTCAACCTTTTCCCAAAGGACATCATGGGCATACTGTTATGGCCATTACGAACTGTGGTGAGAAAGCTCCTCTAAAACGAAAAGAAAAATAATTCTTGAAATTCCGTATCTAAAGATTGATTACTGTAAACGCCCTCTGTTTCATCCCCAGTTGTATAATAATTAAGTTCTATAGATTTTTCAAGGTTTTTATTTTAATCTCTTAAAGTGATTTCTAGAATATGTACCATTCTTGTGTGAGTTTTTTGGCTTATGTAAACACGTCAGAAATAAAGGGACTTAGGTAAAGTGGAATGTTACTTGAATTCGTTAACAGGCATGTTGCTACCAATGGAATCGTCAGTTTTTTGAAGTCTATTCATTTCCTTAACAGTCTTCCTCATTTTCATTTCAGTGGCTATGACATTCCCCTGAACCCTTTAAATCTGATCCCTTTCTATGCTGGTTCTCGGCATCATGATTTCCACCACATGAACTTCATCGGAAACTATGCTTCCACATTTACATGGTGGGATAGAATTTTTGGAACAGACTCTCAATTTACTGCCTATAATGAAAAGATGAAGAAGATTGAGAAAAAGATGCAATAAATATCTCCTCTCCACCATCCTGAAAGCACACACCTCCCTGAATTGAAGCGAATAGCTAACCTTGCTTCTGCGGAGCAGAAATAAACCTGTGTCTTGGCTGCTAAGTGATACAAAGAACATTAACAACCTTTAATTATCTTCCTAGCGGGAACTTTTTCTACTTTACATAAAAGTTCTGTATGTGTAGAAATAAGTAAATCTATAACGAAGTATGATTTTCGTGAGGAGGTTGTAAAGGCCGTGTTGCTAACCTTACAGAAAGGTTCTAAGTAATGGAAGAAGTATCAGTCTGTCTTTCCCCCGTAACACCAGAGGCCTGAAGCTAAGATGGGTCTTTAAAATCTTGTAAATATAGTGGCCATTTCAGTATCTCTTAGCAGGGTGTTGGCCTCATATTGAACTTTAAACATTTTCTAGAATTTGCCTAAACATCCAAGTATCATGGGTCGAACCGTATGGATCGACAGTGAGAGTGAGGTGGCCAAATCCGGAATTGCCCGCCCCAAGAACTTCTTCTCTGGTCCTGAGCTGACTGGTTTGGGGTGATTCTCCTTCTTTGAGAAGCCCTTTCGGATGGCAACGTGCTACTGGTATCTATAAATTAAGGCGTTTCCGAATTGTCATAAATGGGATATTTTAGTCTAAAGGTTTTCGGGTTACTTGAATTTTTTAAAGAAAATTGAGCTTTATTTCTGCTATTTACCCTTTCATTTTTGTATATCAAGTTTTCATTATACTTAAAACTGTATCTTGAAACATTGTGAACTGACTTGCTGTATTTGCACTTTGAACAATTGAAATAAATGTGATTTTTTTTGTCTGATTATCTGGTTTCTGATTTTGAACATTAGTAGTGATTTTTTTTATAGATCTTATTATAAGGAAAAGCACAGAAGTCATTAAATCACGAAGTTTTGTAATAAAAGGAATAATTCTGCTTTTTAAAAAAGTGCCTCATTTGCCTAACTTTTTTGGCAGTTTCAACATGTATTTATCAGGCAGTGATTGTGGGGAATTCCGCTGAGAGCTCTTTTTTGTGGTTAGATGTGTGCTTGCTGTACAGATGGGAGAATACAGGAAGCTGGACTTGAGGACTGGTTGGCTCCAGGGTATCTGGATTCCAGCTCAAAGAGTTGATAATCCCAACCTAGGGTTCCGTAGTACCAGACTGTAATTTATAGTATGGAGCCATTTTCTCATTTCTTCTTCTTTTGAAAACACACAGTGAAGAGATGCAAATAAGGACCCAGAAAGTTAAACTGAGATTATTCTCTTTTGTTTTCTAAGATTTTATTTATTCATGAGAGAGAGGCAGAGGCCCAGGCAGAGGGAGAAGCAGGCTGCCTGCAGGGAGCCCGACGTGGGGCTGGATCCCGGGACCCCGGGTCACTCCCTGAGCCCGAGCCGAAGGCAGGCGCCCAGGCACGGAGTCCCCAGGGGCCCCTAAACACTATCCTGCTAGACCATGTTTTGTACCTTGACCTGATCCTATGACCCTTGCCCCCTCCTGTGGGTGCGGGTGCATCTGTGCGCTCCTCGGTGTCAGGGGCCCGGGGCTGTGCTGTTCCACCGCGAGGTCATCAGAACTTGTCGGCCTCCTCCCGTGCTTGGGCCGCAGACGCCGGAGTCCTGCAGAGGCGACTCCGCACCGGGCGGAGGGTGACCCCTACCGTTGGACATGGTGCTAAACCGCTTGCTCGCCCAATTCATTCTTTTTTTTTTTTTTTTTTTTTAAGATTTTATTTATTCCCGAGACACGGAATGGCAGAGACGACGCAGGCCGAGGGAGAAGCAGGACCCTGCAGGGAGCCCGAGGCGGCTCGACCCCGGACCCCACACGTCCCCGCCTAATCCATTCTGTCCACACTGGTTAGTTGACTGTGTCTCCTGCATTGTGCCGCGCGCTTGTGCTTTTTTTTTTCTTCTTAACATCACGTATTTCAGAGCCTGAGGGCGCAGGGCAGGAACGGAGAGCAGCAGGCGGCCTGGGGGACGGGGCCTGAGCCGGAGCAGGGAGGGCGCCTAACCCACCGCGCCCCCGCCCCCGCCCCCGCCCCCGCCGGCCCCTCGGCCACCAGCTTTAGAGAAAAAAAAGGAAAATCCAGGGCTCCCGGGGGGCTCAGCGGTTGAGCGGCGCCTTCAGCCCAGGCCGTGACCCGGGGTCCCGGGATCGAGTCCCGCGTCGGGCCCCCTGCATGGAGCCTGCTCCTCCCTCTGCCTGGGTCTCTCTCTCTCTCTCTCTCTCTCTGTGTCTCAGGAATAAATAAATAAAATCTTATAAAACAAAAAACAACCCAGCAGACGCCAGGATGCGCGGGGTGTGGGCCCGGCGCCCGCGGCCTCCCGCCCCCGCCCGCCCCCGCCCGCCCGCGGCTGCCGGGCCTGGAAGCTCCGGCCGTGTTGGGGGGGGCGGCCTGGTCCCACCTCAGGGCCCGCGGAGGCCGCGTGCTCGCCGCCCCGCCACGTGCAGCGCCCGCAGGAGCCTCGCGGCCGCGTCCTCGTCCTCGCGCGGCGGGCAGGAGGCGGCCCTCGGGGGAGGCCGCGGCGACATCGCGCCCCACGCGTCGGGGAGCCGCGGCCTGAGCGCCCCTAGAGCACCGGGCGCGCCTCCGACTCTGCGACCCGGTGACCCGGCCCGAGGGCGACCTCGGCTGGACGCGGCTCTGCCCCTCTGCCCGCCGGGAGCGGGTCCTGCGGGAGTGAGAGGCCAAGGTGGGGGGGGGGCAGGGCTCCCTGCGCGGCCCCCACCCGGGCCTCACCTGGGCCGAGACGCCGGAGTGGCCCCGGGGCCGGCGGATTCCGCACAGGCGGCGGGGTCGGGGCCACCTCAGGGCGCGGGGGGAGCTAAGGGGCGGGGGCACCTCAGGGCGCGGGGGTACCTCAGGGGCTGGGGGACCTTAGGGCACGGGGACACCTCAGGGTACGGGGGCACCTCAGGGGCTGGAGCACCTCAGGGGCTGGGACACCTCAGGGCGCGGGGGCACCTCAGGGGCTGGAGCACCTCAGGGGCTGGGACACCTCAGGGCGCGGGGGCACCTCAGGGGCTGGGAGACCTCAGGGCACGGGGACACCTCAGGGTACGGGGGCACCTCAGGGGCTGGAGCACCTCAGGGGCTGGGACACCTCAGGGCGCGGGGGTACCTCAGGGGCTGGAGCACCTCAGGGTCTGGGACACCTCAGGGCGCGGGGCACCTCAGGGGCTGGGGGACCTCAGGGCACGGGGGCACCTCAGGGTACGGGGGCACCTCAGGGGCTGGAGCACCTCAGGGGCTGGGACACCTCAGGGCGCGGGGGCACCTCAGGGGCTGGGGGACCTCAGGGCACGGGGGCACCTCAGGGGCTGGAGCACCTCAGGGGCTGGGACACCTCAGGGCGCGGGGGCACCTCAGGGGCTGGAGCACCTCAGGGGCTGGGGCACCTCAGGGCGCGGGGGCACCTCAGGGCGCGGGGCACCTCAGGGCACGGGGGCACCTCAGGGGCTGGGGGACCTCAGGGGCTGGGGCACCTCAGGGCGCGGGGGCACCTCAGGGGCTGGAGCACCTCAGGGGCTGGGGCACCTCAGGGCGCGGGGGCACCTCAGGGCGCGGGGCACCTCAGGGCACGGGGGCACCTCAGGGGCTGGGGGACCTCAGGGGCTGGGGCACCTCAGGGCGCGGGGGCACCTCAGGGGCTGGGGGACCTCAGGGCACGGGGACAGCTCAGGGGCTGGAGCACCTCAGGGCATGGGGGCACCTCAGGGGCTGGGGGACCTCAGGGCACGGGGGCACCTCAGGGTACGGGGGCACCTCAGGGGCTGGAGCACCTCAGGGCGCGGGGGCACCTCAGGGGCTGGAGGACCTCAGGGCACGGGGGCACCTCAGGGGCTGGAGCACCTCAGGGCATGGGGGCACCTCAGGGGCTGGGGGACCTCAGGGCACGGGGGCACCTCAGGGTACGGGGGCACCTCAGGGGCTGGAGCACCTCAGGGCGCGGGGGTACCTCAGGGGCTGGGGGACCCTAGGGCACGGGGACACCTCAGGGTACGGGGGCACCTCAGGGGCTGGAGCACCTCAGGGGCTGGGACACCTCAGGGCGCGGGGGCACCTCAGGGGCTGGAGCACCTCAGGGGCTGGGACACCTCAGGGCGCGGGGGCACCTCAGGGGCTGGGGGACCTCAGGGGCTGGGGCACCTCAGGGCATGGGGGCACCTCAGGGCGCGGGGCACCTCAGGGCACGGAGGCACCTCAGGGGCTGGGGGACCTCAGGGGCTGGGGCACCTCAGGGCGCGGGGCACCTCAGGGCACGGGGGCACCTCAGGGGCTGGGGGACCTCAGGGCATGGGGGCACCTCAGGGGCTGGGGCACCTCAGGGCGCGGGGGCACCTCAGGGGCTGGGGGAACCTCAGGGGCTGGGGGACCTCAGGGCGCGGGGCACCTTAGCCGCGCTGTTGCACCTCAGGGGCGGGGGCACTTTAGGGGCTCGGGGCACCTTAGGGGCGGGGAGGCGGACCGCAGGGGCGCGGGGGCACCTTAGCCGCGGCGCTGCTCCAACTGCCCCAAGGTCCCTAAGGGCCGGCCTAAGCCTCACCCCACCACCTCCACCTTCTTATTCCTCTAAGGTCTTTTTTTTTTTTTTTTTTTTTTAAGATTTTATGTATTTATTCCTGAGAGACCAGAGAGAGGCAGAGACCCAGGCAGGGGGAGAGCAGGCTCCCGGCGGGGAGCCCGTCGCGGGACTCGACCCCAGGACCCTGTGGTCACGCCCTGAGCCAAAGGCAGGCGCAAAACCGCTGAGCCCCCCGGGGATCCCCCTTTCTAAGATTTTAATGGTCGTTGTTGCCGTCGAGCCAACAGGCTCCGAGGCTCACGAAGGTGCGTCCGGGCGGCAGGTCGCCTTCTCACCTCCGTGCCACGTTTCCCGCGCGGCGCCCAGGCCGCAGTTGGCTGTGGTCCCACTCGCTCAGCTTTGCATCCGCCTCCCTTGCCTCTGGCCGCGCCGACAAGGCCAGGGAGCTCACTACCTACGCTTTCTTCTACGGATTTTACCGTTTCAGATCTTACGTTCACGCCTTTAATCTGTTTTTTATGTGTTAATTTCTTTAAGTCTTTACCTTTTGCCTATGGTATAAAATAGTGATCCAGCTTCACTCTTTCGCACGTGGCTGTCCACCTTTCCAATGACCCTCGTTGAAGACACTGTCCTTTCTCAGTTGTATGTTCGTGGCTCCTTTGTCATCTATTAACTGTCCGTGGATGCGTGGGTTCTCCATTCTGCTCCGTTGATCTGTGTCTGTTTTTCCGTCACTACCACAGTGTTTGGAGTACGACAGCTTTGCGTGGCTTGAAATCGGGGAGACTGGCGGGTCTAGCTTTGTTCTTCTTTCTCAAGATTGGTTTGGCTCTTGAGGATCCTTTGTAGTTCCACGCAAATTTTGGAATTTGTTCCCATTCTGTGAGGTCTGCCGTTGAAATTTTGGTAGATGCTGCGCCGAATCTGTAGACTGACTTAGGCAACGTGGACATTTAACAATACTGATTCTTCTAATCCCCATGCACAGAATGTCTTTCCATTTATTTGTATCTTTTTCAGTGTCTTTCGTCGGTGTCTTATAATTTTCTCCGCACAGGTCTTTCATACTTGACTACGATGTTAGCTCTAGGACTCTAATACGTGATCTTTATTATGTTGAGGTATATTCTCACTGTCTCCACTTTGCTGGGAGTTTTCATCATGAATGGGTGTTGACTTTGTCAAATGCTTTATCTGCATCTATTGAGACGATTATATTGTTTTTTTTTTAATTTTGTTTTATTTTGTTGATGTGATACATTACGTTGATTGATTTGCATCCTTGCATCCCTGGAATAAATCCCATTTGACTGTGGTATATAATCGTTCTAATGTACGGTTGGATTCAGTTTGCTGACATTTTGTCGAGGATTTTCTCAGGTGTATTCATCAGGTTTATTGGCCTGTAATTTTCTTTTTGTTGTTGTTGTATCCTTGTCTGGTTTTGGTATAAGGGTAATGCTGGCCATGTAAAATGCGTTTGTAAGCTTTCCCTTCTCTTTAATCTTTTTTGGAAGAGTTTGGGAAAGATGAGTATTAACTCTTCTTTAAATATTTGGTAAAATTCAACTGTGAAGCAATTTTTTTTTTTTCTGGATATGTCTCCCCAAGCAAGGGAAACGAAAGCAAAAATAAGCAAATGGGACGACAGCAAACTAAAAAGATTTTGTACAGTAAAGGAAGCCATCAACAAAAGGCAACCTAATGGTTGGGAGAAGATGTTCCCAGATGATAGCTCCAATGACTGGGTAACATTCAAATTATATAGAGAACTCAGGGATCCCTGGGTGGCTCAACGGTTTGGCACCTGCCTTCAGCCTGGGGCGTGATCCTGGAGACCCGGGATCGAGTCCCGCATCGGGCTCCCTGCATGGAGCCTGCTTCTCCCTCTGCCTGTGTCTCTGCCTCTCTCTCTCCGTGTGTGTCTCTCGTGGATAAATGAATAAAATCTTAAAAAAACACAAATTATTTTTTTATTTTTTTAAAAAAACACAAATTATATAGAGAACTCCTACAACTTAACGCCAAAAAACTAGTAGTCCAATTAAAAAATGGGCAGAGGACCTGAATAGACATCTTTCCAACGAAGACATACAGGTGGCCAATAGGCACATGGAGAGATGCTCAGCATCGCTAACTACCAGGCAAATGCAAATCAAAACTACCACAAGATATTGCCTCACATATGTCAGAATGGCTTTTATTAGAAAAAGAGGGGCACCTGGGTGGCTCCATTTGTTAAGCATCTGCCTCTTGATTTCAGTGCAGGTCGTGATCTCAGGGTCCTGGGATCAAGCCCAGTGTCGGGCTGCAGGCTTACTGGGGAGTCTGCTTGAGGATTTCTCTCCCTCTCTCTCTGCCCCTCCCCACTCTTGTGTGCTCTCTCTTTCTCTAAAATAAATACACAAGTCTAAAAAAGAAAAGAGATAACTAGTGTTGGAGGATGTGGAGAAAAGAAAATCCTTGTGCACAGGTGTAGCCACTATGGAAAGCAGCATAAAAATTTCTCAATAAGTTAAAAGCAGAACACGATCCAGCAATTTTACTGGTAGGCATTTATCTGAAGAAAATGAAAACACCAATTCAGAAGGACATATGCACGCTTACGTTTATGGCATTATTTACAATAGCCTAGATCTAGAAACAACCTAAGTATTAATCGGATGAAACTTTGCCATTTGCAACAACCTTGGAGACATTATGCTAAGTGAAATAAGTCAGAGAAGGACAAATACTGTATCATCTCACTCATTTGTGGCATCTTAAAAACAAACAAACCAGCATGGAAACAGACTCATAAAAAATAGAGAACAAACTGATGGTTGCCAGAGGCAGGGAAAGTGGAAGAAAGATGAAATAGGTGAAGGAGATTAAGAGGTACAATTTCCCAGTCATAAAATTGATAAGACAAGGGATGTCAGGTACAGCACAGAGCATAGTCAATAATACCATAAAAACTTTTTACGGCAACAGATGGTAACTAGACATCCTTTGGTGACCGTTTCACAATGTATATAAATATTTGATCACCATGTTGTATACCTGATACTAATACAGTCTTGTATGTCAATTATTCTCCAATAAAGAATCCCAGCATAGTATCTGAAGTCATCTGGAATAAAAGACAAATGAAGGAACCGATGAAGGAACGAATGATGTAGAGAACTGCACGGATGTCACTCGTGTTGGGGTTTTGCGAAGCCCCAGCACGTGGGCAAGGCAGCCGACGCTAGGACCTGCGGGCAGTCATCACGTGCGGAACCACATATTACTGCTCTTCCTTCTCTTTCTTGTCATTTGCTGAAAGACGCAGCTTTTCTGTCAGGTGAGAAGAATCAGGAAGGCAGATATACACCAGCGCCCCCAAAGGCCATGTCCTTTTCTCCCCATAAGATTAGAGCACTAAGCGTAGCACCTGGATGTGTGTCCAAGGATGGTGTTCAGATGCTAAAGCCTGTGGGGTTCCCCCGGCCCACCTTCCTGGAAGGCATCCAGGGGTTCACTGATGCACCCGGGGGGTTTGTTAAACATAAAAAAAATGATGCTTCTGTGTGATTCCTTAAAAGTTCCTTAATTTGGTCATCTATCTAAACTTGAATCTCTTTTCTGTGATAAGAGAAAAGGCTTCAGGCTGAGAGCCGTGAGAGCCACTTGACCGTCCTGCAGCGGCTCCCTTGCCAACTGCTGGGGGTACGGGGCCCGAGGCCGTGAGGCCCATGGAAAGGGCAGATGCGTGGGGTCACGGCACTTTGGAGGCAGACTCTGCAGGTGCCCTGTGATCTTGGACAGGTTGCTGGTGTGTCTGTGTCCTTGGCCATCAAATGTGTGTATTACTGCTTACCTTATAAGGTTTTAAGGATTAAACACATTTAGCTTCAAAAAAAAAAAAAAAAAAAACCCACAAAAAAACAAAACCAAAAACCCCAGCAAATTAATTGCCCAGCACAAAGTAGAAACAACAGCTGCACAAAGCTGAAAATTAAAGAAGACAACTGTGGTTTGATTTTCTGAATTAATTGACTAATATTTTTCAAGTGGACTGTCAGGGAAACGGAAAATTCAGAACCAGGACTTAACTTTTTCATTGGAAGCTATTATTTTCCCATATTTATGCCAATTGATATACAGAGCTTTTACTGATATCTTTGTATAAAATGTGGAGGGTAGACACATTCAATAAATTAAACGGAGTCGGTATAAATACTAAATGCACACTTAAAGTTCCAACAGTTATTAGTTCACTCTAACTTAGCAGATCCGTTAAGAAGGAAAACTTAAAAATTTTGTTTTCAACCTGATGGGAAGTTTTATAGGAAAATTGTATTTATAAGCCATTTTATCAGTTTGTCCTATTTTGGTCCGAATGAATTGTGTATAACCTCGCAGCACCTCTTACACCTCCCCAGGAAGGCCAGGGGTTGCCCGCCTGAGCAGTGCTGGGCTAGGTTGAGAGCACGAAGGAACCCGGCACCAGAGTCCAGGGCGCTGGGCCTCAGACGCTTTGGGGCGCCAAAGCAAGTGATGGCCTGGAGGCTTGCTCCTTCCCTCCTGGTGGACGTCTCCCACACGGAGCCCACAGCGGCGCGCAGCCTCCATCTGCCTCGAGGTTGGAGGGCTGAGGAAGGCCACTTTCCTGAGGTACGGGCTGCGTGCAGTGAGGCCCCGTCGCCAGGCAGCAGAACCCTCGTGGGGCCTCCGAGTCTGCGGCCTCACTTCGCAACCAGACCCCCCTTTCCTGCCAGACTCTCCGCCAGCATCCCGGAGCCGGAATCAGACGGGGCCATCGCCAGGGTCTGGGGCTGGGCCTCCTCGAGCTGTAGGGCCCAGACCTTGGCGACAGTCCCCATCGGATTCCCGCCCTGGGATGCTGGCAGAGAGTCTTCCAGGAACAAGGGTCGAGCTAGAAAAAAGTCACAAAACGATCTTGACTTTAACCTAATGAATATTATTTAAAGGCACCACTCCATCATCTAGTCAATGATGTCTGTAAAACCTGAAAATACAGATAATATCACTTTATGTTCATTATGGAGTGAATGTTTTTGATGACATAAGGTTTCTTTACCTGTGTTTCTAGTCTTTACAGATGCTCTGTTGGGGTTTCACTTGTTCTAGGCCTTTACTCATTCATTTTTTGGTAAGATTTGTTGCTTATTTATCCCTGAGAGACACAGAGAGAGGCAGAGACCCAGGCAGAGGGAGAGGCAGGCTCCATGCAGGGAGCCCGAGGCGGGACTTGATCCCGAGGCCCCCGGGGTCATGCCCTGGGCCCAAGGCAGGTGCTCACCCACTGAGCCCCCAGGTGCCCCCATTCTAGGCTTTTAGATGAACAAGTTGTGGGTGCAACTTACTGTTAGGCCTATTTTCTTCTCGCCAGTGCTTAGCCTGAGAGCAGGCCCCTGGCCCAGGGTACAGGCTGATGCACGATGTTTCCTCTGGACTTTCCGTGCGGGCATGGACTGTGCTGACCGTGTCCGGAGATCCCTGTGCAAGCCCTTCTCACCAGACAGCATGAGGCTGACACGCAGGAGGCTGGTGGGACCCCGGTGGCCCGACAGCTGGGGGGCAGATTGCTCGCTGGGGGCGTCCCGGGAAGAGGCAGGGAGGAGGCCGTTCTATCCGTGAATCGCTTCTCCTCCTCCCGCTGCCCTTCCGTCCTACCTCCTTAGGCCACGTGGAGGTCACTTTATTCAGAAAGTCCTGACCCGTTGAGCTCCCAGGACTGAAAGTCCATAGAGTTATTGGGCAGGGGCCACGTGCCTTGGGACAAAGGGGCAGGGGCGCGGCTGCCTCCTGGAGCTCAGGACACGTCCCCGGGGCGCTACATGCAGGTCCTGAGGTTTGGAGGCCCGTGCAGCCTACTGGGTGTGGGTTTTGAGCAAGGTATTTTGGATGTGAGGCTCCACTTAAAGGGTGCAGTATCAGATCTCAACCGAGGAGCACAGCTTGCTCCTCCCTTCAATAATTCCCTGCTCATCTGGTCAATGAAGATTGGCTTAGTTTCAGTTGCGTATCAAACCCTACTGGGCTCTGGAAGACACTAGAAGGCACTAGAAGGCACGAGATGCATGATTCCTGCCTTCACAAAATTTATAGAATAAAGGAGATTAAGGTCGATTAGATAATCATTCAAAAATTCTTAGAAAGGAGAGAAACACTTTGTGGGAGTCGTGGGGACCCCCTTGCCTGAAGGGAGCTGTTAGGGAAGGTGCCCCCTGTGGGATGTCTGACCTGAGCCCTGAGCGATGACCCGTGTCACCCAGAGAAGGGTCGGGCAGAAGGAAAGGGACAATCCAGGTAAAGCGAGCAACGTGCTGGGGTCTGGAGGCCACAGTGGGGCATTTGGGAGGTTCCATGCTGGGTGCCGGTGACAGGCGGCGGTGAGCGTGGCTGGGGGGACAGCTGTACCCCTGAGGGGCTGGGGGCTTGGCCTGAAGCACTGCGACCAGAGCTCACCCTGCCCTGAGGGTGCGGGGGGCACAGGGCCACGGGGGACTCGGTCCCACCTGCCCCTTCCTGTCCTGCAGGACCGCAGCAGGTGCGGCTCCCAGCGGCCCCTTCCCCGCGGGGACCAGCAGGTGTGGCTCCCACCCAGTCCCTTCCCCGCAGGACCCCAGGGCCCAGGACCTCAGCACGTGTGTCCCTCTCCGGCTGTCTGTGGAGGCTGGTGATGGGCCTCGGGATCAGGCAGCTCAGGGCCTCGGCCTGGCTGCCCCCTCTCAGGTGTCTGCTGGAGACGTCCCCCGGGGTCTCTGCTGGGTGAGCTCCTGTACGAGGGGCCCAGGACTGATGGCAGGGAAAGGGTGCGAGGGGGGGACAGAGGTGGAAGCTGAGCTCTTCATCGCCCCTGATGTTGGCAGGCGTTGCTCCTGCTGTGTCGTGCTCCTTAGACACGAGTCCCACAGTGTCGCCTACACCCTGCTGCCTGCAGTGAGGCCCCGTGCTCTGCCCGCCTCTCCTGGGGCCTGGGCACTGAGGTCAGCAGGGAGGCAGGAGGATGGAGTCCCCGTACAGTGACCCCCTCTTCTTGGGCCTGGCCCTGAGGTCATCAGGGAGGCAGGAGGACAGAGGCCCTGTGTTCTGCCCGCCTCTCCTCGGGCCCACACCGAGGTCACCCCACTGGAGGGTCTGAACTCCGCTGCGGCCACCCTCCCCCCAGTGGCCTGGCCCTCCCTGGATCTGCAGCGCATCCCCAGTGCGGCGGGCGGGGCTAGCCTCCAGGCCAGGTCCCACTCGCGGACCTGGTAGGAGCAGTCAGGCCACGCGGGGCATCTCCTGCCCCTACCCCTGGAACCACAGGCCTCTAACAGGCGCCCCAGGGAGGACGCCCTCCCCCTAAAATAGCCCAGAAATTCAAAGCCCAAGTTTCTGGTCCTTGAAACCAATTTCTTGGTGTGCGTGCTGTGCCCACAAATAAGCAAGGGGCTCTTTCATCTATCAGACGAGCAGGAATTTTTTTCTAAAAAAAAATAAATAAAAAATCCGTGCAGAATGACCACGTTCTAGAGCTGGAGAAGACCTCAGGGAGCACAGGGTCAGCCCTTCCCCAGGGGCACCCGGAGTCTTGCTGATCCCGGAGCGCACCTCGGACCTCCGGAGTGATGGCGGCTGGCGAAGCCCGCAGCTCACCGACCTCTAGATGCTCCTGCTGCACCCGAACGAGCCGTCCCGTCAAAACCTTTTGTTTCATATCTAAAGGAAAGCACCTTCCAAGATGCAAAGGATTCCCCCTTCCGTGAGTCTACACAACTAGGAAGATTCCACGCACAGAAGAAAAAGGAAAACCACCCATAAAAATCGAGAATGGGGAAAAAATAGAAAGCACACCCTCTGTTTAGAGAGATGGCTGAAGGGCCACACACGACCTCGATGGGCACCGTGGTGACCACGCGGCAGCTCCTCACCCCCGGGCCCCACCTCGCCGCCAGTTAGTGCGGTCACCTTAAATTGCTAACTTGAAAATCTTAACTTTTCCACATCTGAAGTTACTGGTTTTAGCTACTCTGTCTTCTTTTTCTAGGTTTCCAAGGTTGCTCTTTTGGGGCCTGATTTTAGAAATGTAATTATGATTCTGGTTTTATTCCTCTGGACTGTGTAATCAAACCCAGCCTGATCAGAGTGGAAAGTACACGATTCCTAGCTCTGCCTACACGGACAAGGAGCAAGGCCGGGTTCAAGTCTAACCGAGGGGCAGGTCTTCCGAGTGGCAGTTCGCTCCCCCACAAAAAGCCAAAAAGGATGCTGGAGGCAATGTAGACAAAGGGGTGTGGAGCCAGTTTTTCCAGAAACATTTTTCCTTTGCTCCAATAAAATCATTGAAATGTCCTTTTCCAGGAGAAAGTTTTTATTAAGTGTGGTGCATTGTTCGACTGGTGGAGAAAGAGCAAGTTAAGGAAAAAAAAAAAAAAAGCCTAACGTGAAAAATTACTGGCACAGTGTCCAGTTTTTTTGCTTGGTTGGAGGACTCGATGGATCATTTATTTATTTATAGATTCATGCTGTTCTTAAATCCAGATGGCAATGTCTTCAGAACAACATCTGTTTCAGAGTTGCTGCAGGAATATAAATCTGGTCTAAAGGCTGGGCATTTAAAGCTCTCTATGATCATATATTTTGACAAGAGCTTTCGGAGGGTTATGGAGACCTCATTTCTCATGATCAGAGGTCTTTTTTTTTTTTTTTTTTCTATGACTGGATTTAATCTTTTTAAGTTTAAATTCTTTCTTGGATAAGATTCTGCAGCCTCAGTCAAGCACTCAGAGGACTGCAGTCCTGGCCAACATCCTGGTTACCGTCTAGTAAGAAGCTCCAAGCCAGAACTACCCAGATAAATTGCTCCTGGAGGCTTCAATCCTAATACCGGACTAAATCCTCTGTCCAGCGCACAGCCGGGCTTGGCACAGGCACTGCCAAACGACCGCCCCATCTTTTTTTTTTTCCTGAAAGAATCCAGGAATGTGCGTTTAATACTATGAAGGAGTATCCGCAAAGCGACACGCTGCATTTTTATTCCCTGATTTAAGCCTGTAAATCAAAGTGCAAGCCAGGCCTTGCGATAAACGAAAAGCCGAGTGTTGGGTGTGTGTTTGGGGTATCACTACAGTCATCAAGGGCGCGCCACGCGGAGGAGGCAAGGGGCTGCCAATACTAAGGGTTTTTTTTTGTTTTCCGGAATTTTCTCTAATTATTGGTACATGAAGATGGAAACCTCAGTCGGCTCTGAGCAGACATCGCTCTAGCGGTCCGGGAGTACTGTGCCACGCGCCTCGTCCGGGCTCTCTCACCGACAGCGACCCTCCCCGCCGCGGCCCTGGGCGGCCCCGCACCTGCGTGTCCCCGCGCCGCCCCCGGCTCGGAGAAGTCCCGCACCCCGGGCCCCCCAGCATCCCGCGGGCTCCGCCCCCCTGAGCTGCGGTCCCGCCTCCTCACCCCCTCCTCCAGTGCGCAGTGGTCCCCCCTCCCCTCCCCCCTCCCGCAATCCGCCGGCTCCGCCCCCGCGCGGTGGTCCCCTCTCCCTCCCCCCTCCCCCGTGCCTCCCGCCGGCTCCGCCCCCGAGCGCAGTCTCCCCTCCCCTTCCCCTCCGCGTGCCGCCGGCTCCGCCCCCGCGCACTGGTCCCCCTCCCCACCCCCTCCCCCCTTCCTGCCAGCTCTGCCCCCGCGCGGTGGTCCGGCCTCCCCCCTCCCCCTTCCCCCCGCCCCCGCATTCCGCCGGCTCCGCCCCCTCGCGCAGTGGACCCCCCCTCCCCTCCCCACTCTCCCCCATCCCCTCCCCACTCCCCCCATCCCGCCGGCTCCGCCCCCGCGCGCAGTGGTCCCCCCTCCCCTCCTCCCTCCCCACTTTCCCCCCATCCCCTCCCAACTCTCCCCCACCCCGCCGGCTCCTCCCCCTCCCCTCCTCCCTCCCCCATCCCCTCCCCACTTTCCCCCATCCCCTCCCCACTTTCCCCCATCCCCTCCCCACTCCCCCATCCCGCCGGCTCCGCCCCCTCGCGCAGTGATCCCCCTCCCCTCCTCCCTCCCCCATCCCCTCCCCACTCCCCCCATCCCGCCGGCTCCGCCCCCTCGCGCAGTGATCCCCCTCCCCTCCTCCCTCCCCCATCCCCTCCCCACTCCCCCACATCCCGCCGGCTCCGCCCCCTCGCGCAGTGGTCCCCCCTCCCCTCCTCCCTCCCCCCTCCCCCTCCCCACTCCCCCCATCCCGCCGGCTCCGCCCCCGCGCGCATTGGTCCCTCCCCCCGCCCGGGGCCTTTGGCGCCGCCCGCTCGCCCTCCGCCCCGCCCTCCCGCCGCGCTCTCCTCCCGGAGCCCCGCGCGGCGCGCACCCGCTGTCCCTGGGCTGCGAGGCCGGAGGCGGGCGGCGGCGGCGGCGGACCCGGGCGGCCCGCGGACCGGGCGCGCAGACAAAGAGGCGGCGGCGCGGAGGCCCGGGCGGGCGCGGGGCGATGGCGGCGCGGGGCGGCCGGGCGCTGCTGGCGCTGTGCGGGGCGCTGGCCGCCTGCGGGTGGCTGCTGGGCGCCGGAGCCCTGGAGCCCGGGGCGCCCGCGGCGGGCGTGAGGCGGCGGCGGCGGCTGCAGCAGGAGGACGGCATCTCGTTCGAGTACCACCGCTACCCCGAGCTGCGGGAGGCGCTGGTGGCCGTGTGGCTGCAGTGCACGGCCGTCGCCCGGATCTACACGGTGGGGCGCAGCGTCGAGGGCCGGGAGCTGCTGGTCATCGAGCTGTCCGACCGCCCCGGGGTCCACGAGCCTGGTGAGGGCGCGGCGCCCGCCGTGCTGGGGCCGCCGAGGGCCGGCGGGGAGGCCGGGGCTGCGGGCCGGAGAAGGGCGCGCGGGGCGGAAGGTGCCCGGGCCGGGGGGTGGGGGGTGATGGAGATGCGCGGGGCGGAGAGGGGGGATGGAGATGCGCGGGGCGGAAGGTGCGGGGTGGGGGGGGTGGAGATGCGGGTCGGAAGGTGCGGGTGAGGGGGAGGTGGAGATGAGCGGGGCGGAAGGTGCCGGAGTTGGGGGGATGGAGATGCGCGGGGGCGGCAGGTGCGGGTGGGGGGATGGAAGGTGCGGGGGTGTGTGGAGATGCGCGGGGCGGAGAGGGGGGATGGAGATGCGCGGGGCGGAAGGTGCGGGGGGAGGGTGATGGAGATGCGCGGGGCGGAGAGGGGCGATGGAGATGCGCGGGGCGGAAGGTGCGGGGGGGGGGTGGAGATGCGCGGGGCGGAGAGGGGGGATGGAGATGCGCGGGGCGGAAGGTGCGGGGGGGGGGTGAAAGAGATGCGCGGGGCGGAGAGGGGGGATGGAGATGCGCGGGGCGGAAGGTGCGGGGGGGGGTGGAGATGCGCGGGGCGGAAGGTGCGGGGGGGGTGGAGATGCGCGGGGCGGAAGGTGCGGGGGCGGGTGGAGATGCGCGGGGCGGAAGGTGCGTGGGGGGGTGATGGAGATGCGCGGGGCGGAGAGGGGGGATGGAGATGCGCGGGGCGGAAGGTGCGGGGTGGGGGGGTGGAGATGCGCGGGGCGGAGAGGGGGGATGGAGATGCGCGGGGCGGAGAGGGGGGATGGAGATGCGCGGGCGGAAGGTGCGGGGGGGGGTGATGGAGATGCGCGGGGCGGAGAGGGGGGATGGAGATAAGCGGGGCAGAAGGTGCGGGGGGGGGGTGATGGAGATGCGCGGGGCGGAGAGGGGGGATGGAGATGCGCGGGGCGGAAGGTGCGGGTGGGGGGATGGAATGCGCGGGGTGGAAGGTGCGGGAGGGGGTGGAGATGCGCGGGAACGTGACCTAGAGCGCTGCGGGTCGCCGGGTCGCACTTCTGCGGGGGAGCGCTGGCGGCAGAGGTTGGGGGGGGGGGGCGTCGGGGCACGGAGCAGAACCCGGCGGGCACCTTCACTTGGTCCTACCAGAGACCCGAGGGCAGAGACGAGGTCCTCAGGGAGGCGGCCGGCCTTCCTCGCAGACCCGGCTAGAAGGACCAGGTGCAGCCATCAGGGACTCGAAGGAAACGGGGACCGGAGCTTGGAGGCCGCGCGCCCTAGGGCCGCAGTCCCGCAGCCCCGCAGCGCGGTTCCTCCTGTCCGTGCGGGTGTGCGGGCGCTGGGGCTGCCCCCTCCCATGTGCACAAGGGGCCGGAGCCCGGAGGACCCAGCCCGGGGGGTGCGGTCTGGGGCTGCCCCCCGGGTGTGCACGGGCCGCTGCCCGGGTTCCCGTCCCGGAACCGCTCGCGGCCTAAGGAGAAAGGAGTGTCCCGCGCGCTCAGCTTCAGCCAGTGCAGGTGCGCCGTCTGTCCGTGACCAGGTTCTCACTGCGGCTGATAACCACGCAGCCATCTCATGCAGCTTCCTTCTGAGGATGTCAAGACACATTTTATTTACCTTAGATGTGATTCATTTAGTATTAATAAAAGGATGTAAACACGTTCTTGGGGCTTTTTTCTATGGATCTGCTCTTTGGAAATGATGGGACTCTTGATATGAGGCCTGGTCTTTATCTGAATAGTAAAGATACTGTTAAAATACTCTGGGCTAATAAAAATAGCAGAGGATGCCTGATTTTTTTTTTTTTTTTTAATGACAGAGAAAGCTAAAAAATAGGCTAAAAATTCTCAGTGTAGGGCCAGAATAGTTTTATAATGCTATTTTAGGAATCAGACTGAGAAAATAGTAAAGTAAGTGATTAACAGAGACATTGTCATCTTCAAATGCAGAGTGTATGGGTTGATCAATAATAATTCTTCAAACAGGAAACATTTCTTACCTTCAACTAATAGGAGGGAAAAGGTATATATAAGCTTGCTGTCAAAATCCTAAAATGAGATCCTAGAAAACATGTCATGTATTGAGGTCCAGCAGGACTCAGCATGTAGATTTAGAAAGTTTAAAGATTAATTTCATACCGTTCTCTGAAGAAGAAGAAAAATTAGAAATATGATGACTCGTTTTCAATTATTTCAAATAACCAAAGCCAAGAGATCCTAGGCATTTCAAATAACTAAAGCGACAACATCCTAGGCATAGATAAAGCTAATCTAAATATTTGTGATTCTCCTGTTGCCTACTTACTTAGAACCTTTTGTGTTATTTTACTACTAGAGATTGCTCCTCAGAACGTGTTACACTGTTTCTTCAAGATTATATGAAAACTAACCTTAACCATTTTGTTGTTTTGTTTCAAGTTAAATAAGATTCTAAAGTGCATATTACTGCTAAAATGCAATAGGCTTTTGATGATGAAAACAATAGGTCTTGGGCAGCCCCGGTGGCGCAGCGGTTTAGCGCGGCCTGCAGCCCGGGCCGTGATCCTGGAGACCCTGGATTGAGTCCCGCATCAGGCTCTCTGTATGATGATGCCTGCTTCTCCCTCTGCCTGTGTCTCTGCCCCTCTCTCTCTGACTCTATGAATAAATAAATAAAATCTTAAAAAAACAAAAAAGAAAACAATAGGTCTTTTACTTCAGTGCCTGGAATGTATGGTCTCTCAAGATTTGCAGACTTCTCTTTTGGATTGCAAACTGTATGAGGGGGGACTGTGCCTCCAGCACCTAGCCTGAATCAGGCACACGGCAGGCATGCAATACACACTATGGAAGAAAATGAAATCCGTCATTAGCTGAATATAAGAGTTTTAAAATAAAATGTATTCCTCATAAAGACAAACCCCAGTTTCACAAAAGTGAACTCAGATGTTTTACATTATGTGCTTTATAGTTCCTTGTTAAAAGAAGGGAACTTTAAGTTCATGGTTACTTAATAATGAAATACAAATGTCTATCCATTGTTTCTTATTTATTTTTTATTATTATTTTTAAGTAGCGTCCATACCCACTGTGGGGCTTAAACTCATAACCTCTAGATCAAGAGTTACATGCTCCACTGACAGAGCCAGCCAGGCAATGTGTCCATTGTTTGTTTGTTTATTTACATTTTATTTATTTATTTATTTGAGAGAGAGAGAACAAATGAGAGCATGAGTGGAGGGGCAGAGAGAGAGACGGAGAAGCAGACTCCTGAGGAGGGAGCCCGATGTGGGGCCTGATTCCCGGACCCTGGGATCATGACCTGAGCTGAAGGCAGACGCTTATCTGACCGAGCCAGCCAGGTGCCCCTATCCGTTTATTTTTAGAGGTAGAAATAAACTATTGTGCACCAACACTAAAAAGCCACAAGGGTGATTTTCTCTCCATCACTTTATAAGAGGAGATAAGTAGGTTAGAAATTTTCAGTGAACTAGTGTTAACAAACACAATTCAACTGAGTAAATTTTAAGGGTCTTATTGGCTCTATTTACGGATTCATGAATGGGTCTGCATCCAATCGAGCAGATAAAAAGGAACTCCGCGGAGCTGCACAAAATGAAAGATTTTAATAGGCAGAAGGGAGCGGGATCAAAGAAGTTACACTAGGCAAAAAAGCAGATTCATTATTGTAAGGTTGCTTTCCTTTAGGGAACGGCAGAGTTCTCTGAGGCAGGATCCCTAGCTAGCGCTCATCGGGTGATTCCTGATTGACTGGTTTAAGATTCCATTTCTGGGACTACGATTAACCTACGTCTTGGTTTGGTAATGTGGGGCTTAGCATAAGTGACTCCACTTTGGGCACATCGTCTTATTTCTTTCTCTTTCTTTCTTTCTTTCTTTCTTTCTTTCTTTCTTTCTTTCTTTCTTTCATTTATTTATTTATTTATTTATTTATTTATTTATTTATTTATTTATTTATTATAGGCACACAGTGCGAGAGAGAGAGGCAGAGACACAGGCAGAGGGAGAAGCAGGCTCCATGCACTGGGAGCCCGATGTGGGATTCGATCCCGGGTCTCCAGGATCGCGCCCTGGGCCAAAGGCAGGCGCTAAACCGCTGTGCCACCCAGGGATCCCAGTCTTATTTCTAACCCTAGTAAGCAGAGAGGTCTGATTAGTATATAAGTTTGATACTACTCTACGAATGAATTTTTTAGGATGTTGGAGAGTATTCACCATTCTTAAATGGTTTTGAAATTCCTTCTAGAGTAAAATGTTTTAAGGAATGTAAGAGGCATATGCACACTTATTCTGAGGTAGAAATGGATGCATACAGTGTGTGTTTGAGCACCGCACACTTAGGTGGGCAAGTTCAGTGGGCTGTGCAATGATTCGCAAGCCCATCCTTGCCCTCTGGGGAATTAAGAAATGGGAGTTGAGCAGTATGGAGGCTGCAAGAACAGTGTGGGAGGACTGGAGAAAGGACACTGGGGACATCAGGTTATTGACGACTGGATGACAAGAAGGCAGGAAATGTGCAGTTCCTAGAATTTACCAGTTCCAGTGTAGCTCGTACAGATGTATGTTTTAGCAGAGGCCACTGCATCTAAGGGCAATGTCTTAACCATTTTCACCCTGTACGTATCTTTGTTTTGTTTGTTTGAAATACTATTTCTGAGCAAGCTAGTAGGAAATAATATTTGGCTTAACAAATTCATTTATTTGATGAAAACTTTGATCAACTTGCCCGTATTCATTTTATCTTCCAGTAAGAGAGAAGTGTCAAGTTTGTTAGTTTTCCTAATCAAAAATTCTTTTTCTGGGGCTCCTGGGTGGCTCAGTGGTTGAGCGCCTGCCTTCGGCTCAGGGCGTGACCCCGGGGTCCTGGGATCGAGTTCTGCATCGAGCTCCCTGCGTGGAGTCTGCTTCTTCTCCCTCTGCCTGTGTCTCTGCCTTTTTCTGTGTCTCTCATGAATAAGTATATAGATAGAATCTTAAAAGAAAACTCTTTTTCTGAACTTTAAGAAAATGTAGCTAATGTCTAGGGATTTGGTTATTGTAGTAGAAGAGCTCTCTCCAAACCAAACATCTCTACATAAAGCTTCCCCTGTGGTAGAACTGGGAAATGAGAGGTTTACTCGGTTAAATTAGCAGGTTATGGATCAAAGGTATCCATTCATACCACCCGCTCTCTTCCTGAACAGAAAGAAGCGCTCATCATACTTGCTTGGTACTAGGTTGTGGCCTGAGCTGGAACTTATCTTCTGAAAATCATTCATCCTGTCAGACATTCTACATTTGAATTCCTCAAAAGGGAAAGAAAATTCCATTTTGAATTGGTCAGCAAGGGCTATCCATACCTATTCTATCATGGCACCATTGGAATCAACTTGATTCTTGACTAGTTGGATGTGGGGTCTCAGTTATTACTCTGTACCACGTGAAGCCTGTAAAACTGTGTTGGAAGAGTGTTGTGGGCACCCGCCATTCTCCACCAGAAGAACTGCAAGTGGTCTTGGAACCTGTCTCCTCTCCTCACACTTCAGGGGTCTGGACTCCAGATGCAGGAGTAGGATGAGGGCTGGGCTAAGATGGAGTCTTTGTCAAACTGGGCTGTGGGCTGATTCTGGATGCTTGGATGTTTCCTTAGATATGATACCTGCCAGGCTTCATCATATTCCTCATTTTTCTATCTGTTTGCTTATATCCTAACGCTTTTAAACTATTCCTGTGCATAGGAACTCATGTTCTCAAACCCAAACATATGCTCTCCTAGGTGTGCATATCCATCATTACAGAAAATGATACAGGTTTCATGAAAGAAACCTATATTAATTTGTGTCTAATCAATGGAATCTGTTTTCCCAGACCACTCCTTCCAGAATTAAACAGGAGATAAGATTAGTCTATTTAAAACGTGAATTCTTTTACATGCAGTTTAACATTGCTCTTGGGAAGTAAATTTGATTTATAGCTAAAATGCTATCTTAGAAACATTCTTTAGAGCATATTTTTTTTTTTTTTTTGCTTTCAAAGGCTGGAATGATTATTTTGGACCTATTCCTTCCAAAATCTGTTAAAACTTAAAGTGTATGAATGCCAGTATGTATTTGCCAAATATTGTGATGGAACATTTAATGTTGGCAAAATTTCTATACAAATAAAAAAAGTGAGGGTTTTGATCATTTTGTATGACCTTTTTCATACCAGATTAGTATGTATTAGTGGGAAATGCTTATAACTGAGTAACACCTTATGGTTGGTGAACATAGATGTTAGATTCTGGAGAAGGATCTAGACGTGTACCACATATGGTCAAGAGTTATTTTTAGACCTGAGTGAGTCATTGCACCTCTTGCCAGAAATTGTGTATTTGATTGACTTGTGATTGGCTTATGGAAGAGAGGCAATGGGACTGACCTCTAACATTATATCCTGTGCTCGAAGTACCAGCTTTCTCTGGAAACCGATTTGAGAGATGGCAAAGGAATCATTTGCAGCATCTCCCTTATTGGCACAGCATGGGGGTGAAATCCTCACCTTTCCAATGACTTCCTTTGGGAAAGATATTTTTGACAAATACAAGAATAGCCCCTATTGGGGTGACATATAACCCAGACTTTCCTAAAGTATATTCAATGGAACATTAGTTCAACTTGGCTTGAGAAATATTCGATAAACAAAAATAAATAGGTTTGTATATTGCACACCTAATCAGAGTCCTTAAATAAGCTAACCTGTACTTTATTTTTTTATTACTATTTTTTTTTTCTAACCTGTATTTTAAATCTCCAAGTTAGATATATACTCTACAGTATTTTTCAAACTTTTTTCCCCATGGAACCCCCTCCCTTCCCCCCCCCCCCAGAAACTGATTTTGGAACTAGTATTTCATTAGTTTGAGAAACAGAGCATTACCACATTATCATTCATTAACATATTAGGCAGGGTTAATTTGGCAATTCTGTAGCAGAGGGACTCACACGAGGAGAGCATATCCCTGTCCCCCACCCCAACCCCTCAAACAGCTAGCTTAGAGATTTGTGTAAAATCTTAAGATATGCTCATTGGATTGAGAACGTGGTCCTGAGGCCATCAGGCAGGGGACAGATAATTTTGACAGGAAAGGTTAAAGTAGCAAGTGCATTCCAGTTCCTTTATTGATAAGTGGCTTTAGGCTTTTAGCTTCTGTTCACCTGTTTTTCTTACCTGTGAAATAGGAAGACAGAGAGACGGTCCCTCGCAGGGCTGCCTGGAGGCCAGAGCAGCATGGCTCGCAGAAAATAATTTCATCGAGCTGTTGACATCGAGTCATAGAGAAGAGGGGCGAGTTTGTTGGAATTTTTCTGCCCTTGCAGTACACCTGGCCAGTGTGCTCCGCGGGCTGTGCGCCCTGGGCCCGCCCGTCCTGGTGGCCCCCAAACCCCAGGGCCCCCCTCAGTGTTCCTGCCTCACCGATGGTTGCCTTCCATCCATTCTTAAAGGGGGAGGCAGTCCCGCTTCTCCTCAGTTTGACTTCTTACTTCAGTCAGAACAGTGGGTGCCTTTCGGTGTTGAGCGTGTCTTCCTTTCCGGTCCCTTCTCCTCCATGGAGCTAAATAAGCCCAGGGTAATCCCCAAATTGACTTTGGCAAACTAACTTACTTTTCCAAAAACTTCATGCTCAGGCCCTGACTTTCTTTTTTTTACAGACTGGGCGCTAAGTGAGAGCTTTGTAGAACCTCCTTCCTCTCCCTCATTTTCTTACTCCCATTTTTTTTGTTTGTTTGTTTCCCAGAATTCTTTGCAGAGCTGATGCAGAAAGGTTTATACTACCTGCATCCACGGCAGGGGGCTTTTGTTCCTGTTTTTAACTAATTGCTCTCAGGCTAATTACTTAACTGTTCTTTCAGTCTTAAACTCACCACCTAGGAACTGACAATAACCTGATGATTCAGTAAAGTAGTAAGTATAAAGCCCTCAGTGCTACAGGTGTTGACAATTACTATGGCCTCAATTTTTTTTTTTAATTTTGTTTATTTATGAGACACAGAGAGAGAGGGGGAGAGGCAGAGACACAGGCAGAGGGACAAGCAGGCTCCCTGCAGGGAGCCTGATGTGGGACTCGATCCCGGGTCTCCAGGATCACGCCCTGGGCTGAAGGCAGCGCTAAACCGCTGAGCCACCTGGGCTGCCCATACTATGGCCTCTATTATGGTCTTTCTCAAAGCCCTACAGGCTGTGAGCTTCCTTTGGTCAGAGATTGTCTTTATCCCAAAGTTTAGTGCTCCGGATAGGACCTAGTGGCCACTCAGCAGATGTTTGTGGTGTAAATGGAGTTTCTCAAACAGACCAAAAATGTGCATCACGACCCAAGGCTTTATTGAAGCCCAGTGCTGATTTTATGCCTGTTGGCACACCGGAAGGGTGATAACAAGAAAGGATAGAGTTGGTATTTCTTATATATATACTTTTGTTTTGTTGTGATGTGTCCAGTTTGGCACGATGCAGGGCAATCCATCGACTGCACATTTCAGGAACGGCTTGCTGTGTTCGTTGCCATAACTGGATTCTTCCTCTTGAGACATTTTAGAAAATTGGGTGGCTTTTTAAGCATTAAGTAAAAGTTCTTTAAAAAAAAAAGATTTTATTTATTTTTGAGAAAGAGAGAGTGTGTGGGAGCATGAGTAGGGGAAGGGCAGAGGGAGAAGGGGGCTCCCCGCTGTGCAGGGAGCCCAACCCTAGGCTCCATCCCAGGCCCCCCCAGACCATGACCTGAGCCCAAGGCAGATACTTAACCAAATTTGCCACCCAAGCACCCCTTGATAAAAGCTCTAAAGATAACCAGTAAAAATGTACTTAGTAAAATTTTTGACCTTTAAAAAACCTACATGAGCCCTTTGTGTTGTGTACTAAGAACTGTGAGCTCTTTTGGACGAAGAAGGCGTGCATCCCAGGTTTCAATTCCCCCTCCCTCATGAAATGGCATTCAAGTTATGCCTCTGAAAATGCCACAGAGGAGGAGGTTTATCTGAAAGCCAGCTGATGGGTCAAATCAACTCAAAATTGAAATATGTTTAAATTTACTCTTTCCTTCCCTTCTTGTTTTTTTTTTTATTTTTTTTTCAATTTATTTTTTATTGGTGTTCAATTTACTAACATACAGAATAAACCCCAGTGCCCGTCACCCATTCACTCCCACCCCCCGCCCTTTTCCCCTTCTACCACCCCTAGTTCGTTTCCCAGAGTTAGCAGTCTTTACGTTCTGTCTCCCTTTCTGATATTTCCCACACATTTCTTCTCCCTTCCCTTATATTCCCTTTCACTATTATTTATATTCCCCAAATGAATGAGAACATATAATGTTTGTCCTTCTCCGACTGACTTACTTCACTCAGCCCCTTCTTGTTTATTACTGGAATTGCTGCCAGTCTGTTCCCCTGAACGTTTCAATTTCTTTCAAAATTCAGGATACGGTGTTTTGTGGACGATCCAGCAGCCAGCTCTTTCTGATAACATGTGGCTGAAGAGCAGATCCTGTCTGTATTACCAGTGCCTTTTATTATTTTCAAATGATTACCTACATCTTTAAATGTCTTCAAATCGTAATCCTGAAAGGTTAAGGTGGCTTTTGTGAGGGTGTTAGAGAGCTGATTCTTAAACAGGAAATAAATGAATTACTACAGTAAGCTCAGCAACCACTTTCCACTGCCAGTAAATATTTTGTGTTTTTTAATAGAAATCTGTTTACTACAGAGTCACTGCTGAGCATCATACTTCTCTCAAATAATGACAACAATTATACCTCTTGTTAAGACATTTGCTTTCAAATGAAGACGGATTATTTAAAAACCAGAGGCAGATCACTCATTTTAAAAAAATAAGACTAAATATAACCTTTAACTTAAATCCAGGTTCCCAAAAGAATCCCATGCTGTGGTTATGTGTGTTCAGGGAGTTGGGAAAAACAACCGCCATCTCATGTATTTGCCCATGTAGGCGACTGCTCGGATGCTCCCATCCCAGAGTGGTGCTGTCTGATTGGACTTACCCAGTTTCTCTTACTACATTAAATTATTAAAAACCAGGAAATCGCTTTACTATGCAGCTGCTATCCACTGCCATTGTACATCTCCTCCCCCCACCCCCCAAGAAATATTCTGTTTCTAGAGCTCAGTTAAACAACTTGCACAAATCATAAGCTTGACCATGGGCTCGGGGTAGGAATGGCTTGATATAAATGTTGGGCTGTTACCTCCCTGGCCAAAATTCTGAATACCTTTTCCCTTTCCTTTTTCTTAGTCAAGAGGTAGTCTTAAAAATGGCCTTTTCTCATAACCATTAGGAAAAAATTGCTAGGTAACATTCCAAGGTAAAGGCATCTTTTCAAGATGGAAAGAAAATGCAGGCTTTTGTCAGCGTAGCTGATATTTTTAATACAATTCAGAGAATATGGACTGTGAATACCCAGTATGTATATGCTATTTTATTTTTATTTGCCAGTCACCCTTCCAGGCAGTGCCTTTGCATATCTTAAAATGAGTTATTTAGTTTCATGACTTGAATTCACTTTTTTAAAGAAGATTTTAATTATTTATTTGAAAGAGACACACACACACACACACACACACACTGTGTGGAGGGGCAGACGGAGGGGAAAAGAAAGAAGCAGATTCCCCACAGCTCTCCGGGGGGCTCGATCCCATGATCCTGAGATCTTGACCTGAGCCCAGATCAAAAGCTGGACACGTAACGGGCTGACCCACGCATGTGGCCCTTGGGTTCACTCTTTCCCACGTGTTGAGCTTAATTTACATGCCATACAACCAGCGGTCGTGTTACTCTGTCTGTAAAATGTGCGCACTAAATGCAAGGGGCGCAGAGCTCCCTGTGCTGTTCCTCAGGCAGCAAGCGTAGAAACAGGGTGGGGGGGTGTTGGCTGGAAATGTCAGGCATTTGCAAAATAAAATGGCTTCTGTCCTCTTTTGTGTTTCAGGTGCAGTGTGGGACATATATTTTAAAGTACAAACAGTCTTATTGAAATAGTTTCATTTCTCTTAAACTGTGACATTGTTCAGCACAGATACTTTTTTTTTTGAAGTTTACTAGAAGAAACCAGTCTCATTCATTGTGAGAACTCAGGAAATGTTAAGCCAGCTTCTTCTCATAATCAGCTTTATGGGAATTAAGTTAATGGACTTTTGGGAAACTGCACTAACTCTGCACGGTCAACGGGACCTTTATAGTGCTCACACGAAAATAAATCTGCTTATTAGATGTATTTTTCTCAAGGGTCAGTTTTAGTCTTTGGAAAATGCTAGAGCAATACAAAATATATTCTCAGGTGAATATTATATGGATATATAGTGAATGGTACCATATAGACAAATAGGCTAAAATACTATATGGATACATAGGTTTTGTCTAGATGATGGCATGATAATCATGAGTGGAGCAATCATTTTAAATTATTTTGAATTTCACATCGGTTTATTTATATTTGCAGATTTCAGTTGCATCTGTAAAATAGCCTTCATTTTCCTTGGTTTTACTCCTACCATAGCTATTATCAGGAAATAAAGAATCTTCTCTTTTGTGTAAGTGGCCTACTAAAGAACAAGCCTTGGGGTGGCTCGCTGGCTCCGTCAGCAGAGCTTACAACGGTTGAGTTTGGGCCTCACGTGTGGGGGGAGAGATAACCATGAAATCTTAAACAGTCTTTTCTTATAAGCTCTCTTCTTTCAGGAAGTTTTCTTGAGTTATTGCTGCTTTCTCTATATCTGGTCAGATACTCCACCAGGGTTTTAAATAGTTGGCCAAAGTTGCCTTTACGTTTATGAAGAGTCTAGCGAGGTGTGGAGAACCTCACCAGTAAATGGGGTCCCTCATTTTCTCCTCTTCCACCTTTGGCTTTTCCTTTCTTTGTATACATCTGAATAACAGTTGAGAGGCTTTTGTCTGTTAACTTTGGGTTGTAAACACGTGCGGACGTGTCCAGGCTCATGTACTGCCGAGCACTTATTCCACAGCTCTGTATCTCTTTGTAAACACCCTCCAGCTTGGTCCTACCTGACCCGGTTTTCCAACCTGCCACAGGTGGGTATTGAAGAATATTTATCTTTATGGGAACTTAAAGATGCAGAAAGAATCTGCCTATTGTCGGGAAAAAAAGGCACTTAAAAGGAAAATTTAAAAAATAAATGTTTTTTTAAAGATCTCGTCACAAGGGACCTTAATTAATTCCCTGTACAATGCACATAAATTGCTGTTATTTGTGGATGAGGAAAGATTCACTTAGTGAATACATTAAGAATAGTTACACTGTAAAAAGGACAGGAAACCTGAGGAGTTTATTTTTTAAGATGAAGACCCTCAGGAGTCACATGCTCTACTGACTGAGCCAGCCAGGCACTCCTCAAGGGGGTTATTTTCTTTTACTTATTTATTTTTAAAAAAGATTTTATTTATCTGTTTGACAGAGAGAGAGAGAGTGTAAGCAGAGGGAGAGGGAGGCAGAGGGAGAAGCAGACTCCCCGCTGAGCAGGGAGCCCAACACGGGACTCGATCCCAGGACCCTGGGATCATGATCTGGGCTGAAGGCAGATGCCTAGCTGACTGGGCCACCCGGGCACCCCATATCCTCCCCCTTTTTAAAAGAAAGGCTTCCTAACCTGCCTGTTTTCTTGTGGAACCAGGCTGGCGACTGCACATTTCAGTGGGGACTGTCTGGTGTGTGTTGCGCCTGTAGAAGGTTCTCAATGCAGTCTTGAGGATGACGAGCACTTCAGAGTGGACAACACACGTTAGGCACAGTTGCACACCCTTTGCCAGACTATCGACTGTGGCCGTGGAGGAGGCGCATCCTGTCTCCACCACAGGTAGAGGTCACGGCAGCGCAGAGTCGTGCTTCCCCCCGCCCCCTGTGATCTTGGGGCATCTCTGGCAGGTTTCCTGCTGTATCTGAGGTGCCTGGCATCTGCGTCTGACCACAAGCTGGGTCTGATGTTAATGCACCACAGCAGCCTCGCTCTCTTGTTCTGGTCCTTTCTATACAGAGCCTTGACTTTGTGTTGCCTCTTGATCTGCTTCTTGGTAAGATGCTGGTCGGTGTTGTGTTGAGTTGAAGCCACATCACTCTGGCTGCTTTTCCTGTATCAGAACCAAAGTTCTGAGTGCAAAAGGCCCTTAGTCATCAGAAGGATGATCCTGAAGTCGTGACCGAAAGATCAAAGAGAGCCATGAGCCATCATCAGCGGGCAGTTGAATGCTATTTTGGTATTTGTAAGAGTTGTGTGGTCCTGTCAACGAGGGTGGTACTGAAAAGGAGGAAACTGTCTTTGAAACAGGATGGAAATTACTAAATTATTGTAAGAGCCAAGGAAATACAAAACCAAATTAGTGGTATGATCATCTGGGAGGGAATTACCAGCTCCAATTTATCTTGGAAATTAGGTGAAGATAGGTCATAAAGCTAAAGGTAAGCTGTGGGTAAGTCTTCCTTGCTCTCTTCTCTAAGTTTTGCAGTTCATGAAATAGAAACGGTTACAGTGGGTCAACGTGGCAGTCGAGAGGGTGAGAAAAACTGCCCCAAGTACCTGCAGCTTTGGCTGTCACATTTGACCAGAACTTCAGTGCACTGAGGTGGTAACACCCCCAACACTGCCCACATTTCTTTGGGAAGGAACCTCAAAACTGTGTGGCTTGACATAGCTGCTTCCCTTTGGAGTAAGAATCTTAAACCCTAAGGAGCTTTAGAAATAATTTATATATCAATGGGATATTAAGTACTATTAAAACTTAAAATGCTTAATAGAATCCGGTAGATTCCGATGTCTAAAGATTAACCTTGTAATTCCAGTAGGAAAATGTCAATTATGACTGTTAAGCTGAAATTTTAACCAGGCTGTAAACTGTATTAGAACATTAATAGAACCTAAGAATCACCATGCATGGGGGAGGGAGTAGGAGAAATAGGTGAACCGTTTTGTTTTGATAAAATTAAAAGAAAGAATGACCATGTACACTTAATGTATTAGACTTGCCATATCATTTAAGAAGTTAGGATTGTGTGTCAGTCAAACAAGGAGCTTAAAAGAGAAATTGAATGTATTAAATTTATTTTTACGGTTTGAAATTTTTAAGACAAGTTTACTGAAGTGACCAAATTTCCCTTTACGGTTAAGATTATAGAAGCTGCTGGACTTGTAAATGCATCAATATGATTAGTAAACTGAAATTCAATACTTATGGAATAACTAAGATTTTGCACTTATGCTTCATAACTCTAATAAGTTGAATGTCGACGTTTAAAAAACAAATTAATTTCTAGATCTTTTCTATTCACCCAAGGCACTCTCTAAGTCATCGGAAAGCTTGAATTTAACCGTAGTTCCAGCATACGGTGGCTCAGAGCTCAGTGTAGGGAGCCTTTCCCCTCGGAAAAGCTTCCAAATTCAGAAGCTGCAGGAGATTTTGGAGGTGCTGAACATTTGCAAAATAATCCGGTAAAATGCTTCCTCGTATGGTCGATGCATGGGAAGGATTCTATAAGTGCTCCTCAAATTGACTTTCTCCAAATCTCCCCAATATGCTTAACTGGTGTTCGGCTGATTTCCGTCTTCCACCATCCACTGTAGTGTCTGGGATGAAAAGAGTTTCATGTTTGTGTACGTGTGAGTGCTTACACGATCCTTCTGTACCTCTCAAATCCATGTCAACGTCTAATTTTCTCTCCACTGATCCCTGTGGATGGAACTGGAGAACCTTCACTAAAAGAGTGTAGCAGCTTCAGGCCCGTGTCTGCATTGGTGGTCTGTTTATTGAGGACAACTCTAAGCCTTGCACTAGCAATAAAAACCATGAACTATATGTCAATTATTTTTACTATTTCTGAGACCTTTTTCTTATTATTTTTAGACTTCTGGGTATACTTTATTGTTGAGTCAGATTGATGGGTAGGTGGGAGTTGGGGGTACTTATTCTAATAAACATTTCTTTTTCTCTTTTGACTCTATTTCAGTTTGCACAAACTGTATCTTAAAAAATTACATATAACTTTCAGGAGCATGAAGCATTTTTTTTTCCTGAGTAGTTTTAAAACTCTTATCGTTGGTGCTGTTGTTATTTTAACATTGAAGCTGAGCCATTGATTGCTGTAATTCAGTGACCTGGGTGTGCAGGGAGAGGGAATGAATGAGAGTGTGTTTCTTAAATGAATGTACAGAAGGGTGAGACTGGCTGGTATTTCCCCCAGAACTCATAGAGTAAGTAGAGTTAATGTATTTATGGACTCCATAAAGAGAGTAGCATAAGCAAAGCATTTATACCTCTGCCAACATTGCCGTGAGGCCAAGAAGGCTCACAGTTATAAACCATGCCACATTTTCCATGATCTCAGTTCCCAGACCGCGGTAACAAGAACACTTTATTATCAAAAAGGCCCTACTAACGACTTGCAGGTCGTTAAATCACCCTAATTGGACAACCAAAGACATTCATTCACTAGGCATTCAGAAATGCCAGATATAAGTGCTTTTAAACCACTTCCCGATTAGAAGTCAGACTCCGGGTAGTAGAGGTCAGTAAATGAAGTGCCTCTTTTGTTACTGTTGTATTTTATCACATTTTAAAATCTCTAATGTAGCTATTTAACAATAATAACCAAGTACTTGCTCTGTGACTGAGATTCTTGCAGAAGGGAGCAATGCACAGCAGTGTTTTACCAAGTACTTAATGTGAAGGTATTGACTCAAATTCTACGAGGAGTTGAGAGAGGCAATCCAGAAGGGCTTTCAGAAGGAGGGGGACTTGAGCAGGTCTTAACAGTGAATCGAATCTGGAAAGTAGGAGAGAGGAATTCATTCTGTGCCAGTATTAGATGAGTCTTGTGTCTTTTCCTCCACTGCCCCAGTGAGTGGTGATGGGTAAGTATTCAGTAACTGCCGTGACAGTTAATTGCATTCCATTGACATGTGAAATTTCCACTTTGTTAGAATATAATGTTTAGGGTGTTGTCCCTTGAAGTCGATTTCCCTCCTCAGGAGGACAAAACTAGTTGGGATGGAGATTATGTTAACATTCGATATAATAACATAATGTGTGTGTATATAATACAACCTACATACAATGTAACATGTATACATTTATATATATTATGTGTATAAATTAAGCATATAAAATGATGCAGTTAGATTAGATATCATACAATTATATTAAGCATATAATATATAGTATATTGTAATAAGCAGTTGATTACCAGTATGTTTTCACCTCTATGTAGCTATTACTGGACACTCTTTAAAAGTTATGGAGTAAAAAGATGTTAAGTAATTTTGATTTAGTCTGACTAATCTCCCGCAGTTAGACATTGCTCAATTATATTTGACTATACATTTCAAAAACTGTCCTTAATAACAAAATGAAAACCAACAACAGAAAAATGATGTAGTTTGATACTGAAAGAGAAGTCAGCCCATAGCTTTTCTCCATTTGTTGGCAGACATTCCAGAACTTTCATCCAGATGCATTTGTGTAGCATTTGAATAATGATCATGTAGTTTGTCGGATGCTTTTGGGAGAGAAATTCACTGTGTAGAAATATTTAGTATTTAACTAATTTTTTCAAATTATAGGTTTTTGATTAGAGTAAAATTATTTTAAATTGCTCCTACTGTTAAACCCAATCTTTATTAGTGTTACATAGAATTGTGAAATGGAATCATATAATTTTTTCCTTCGATCTGGAAGGAACACTCTCATTTTATAGATGATTGCATTGGGCTCCTTATGTAGCCTAGGAGGCCTAGAACCCATTTCCTGATAGACAGTTGAACCTTCTTTCTAGAGTATTTCCCATCACAATGTATACAGAAAGGGGAAGCAGCATAACTATTCCTTATGTGGCTGTTGAGGGTTATGAGCTAACTGCATGGGTTGCCATCCAGAAAGGAGTTTACAGGAACATAATTTTTCAGCGTTTTCAATTCCTTAGAGCAGAATTTCCTGCCCTGTGTGCTGTAAATGGGTATGGTGCACCTGGGTGGATGGACAGGGCCTGGGGTGGCCAGAGAGTGTGTTAAGTGGCAAAATCAGGAAAGAACTGAAATAGGTCACTTTAGCATACTCTAAGTATATATATAGAAAATGTTAATTTTAGGGGCACTAGAATCCACTCTCTAGGAAGAAATAGGTTTTTGTTGGAAGACTGCTCTGATGAACTCTTTTGAGGTCTGGGCCTTCAGTGCTGAGGAATGGGCTAAACTGAATAAGAAGGAGGAGCACAGTTTCAGGGACTGTGTGATAGTCAGAGAGGGAGAGAAAGACTTAGTGGCTGGTGGCTTAAGAGAAACCTTGGGGAGGACAGAAATGTCGAATGGGGAAGTCATCCACTCTGCTCTGCGATGCTGTGGAGTACATTACTTTGGGAAATGAGCTGAGGTACTTAGTCTTGCTTCAAGATGAGCACTGGCAAAACCAGAGATTGTCCAAGGAAGGGCAGTTAGATAGATGTTCAGATACACTTACGAGAATTTATTAACAAAGGTCAGACATGCACAGTGCTTCCTGGAATACGTAAGGCAGGGGTTGTGGGGGGGATGTAATCCAGACATCTCCCATCTCACTGACCATTTATAGTAAAGTTTTAGATTCCTGAGTTGTGTATTCTAAATTGGAACCCTAGTCCCTGGAGAAGGTAAACACTGGGGGAGGGTGCTCGAGAGGATAGGTTCATGCGCCCCATGCAGAATGAATCATGTGTCGTTGGAGGTTAGGGGTACAGAATATAAATAAGTAATACTGGGTGAGGTTTCCTTCTAAAAATAGTACTTGGGTTGGCCTGTTCATGTGTCTACATTAAATTTTGATATGAAAAAAGTTACCTGTGCTAAAGAAGAGTACCTATTTTTTGAGAATTTTTTTCAAGCCAGAGTTTCTTAAAGACCTTTATTTCTGGTTGCACAGTCTTGTGAATATACTAAAAACCACTGAATTGTGCACTTTATTAAAGTACACAATTCTTAAAGAAAGAACTTTATATTTGTGAATGTTTTATAAAACATTACAATGGTAGAAGAATTATTGGTATTATATTGCATATCTAATAAATAAGCTATCTTAAAAGAATAAATATGCATAGGAACTATACCTGGAAAAACGTGCCCCCTTAAATTATTGTACAGAAAATAATGGCATGCATTGTTGTAAGGAGTTAAGAACGTATATGAAATCTATATGGGTGAAACTTCTGGTGTTTTTTTGCCATTTGTGAGACTCTACCAAGATGATTAGGTGATAGATTCTGTTGGTAATTTACAGGCAGCATTTGGACAAGCAATAAAAATACCAGAATCTTCAGGACAATGCTTGAGTGAGAGGGTGTGTTCTCACGAACGGGAAATGGGCTAACAATGCAACGAGAAGACTTGAGATAATTTTGTAGTTAATTCAGGGTAAATACTTCCCTTTTGCTCATCGTATTGGTTCCGGTGAAAGTATTTGGTGTGATTTATTCGGACCTGTGCTGTAATTCCCCATCCGATCCCATGCGTGGTACCCCGGTGTCGATGCGAGTGGGAGCCCAGAGCTCAGTGGGCACCAGGCCAGGAAGAAGGGGCAGGAGGCGGTTCCGTGTGTCCCAGGCCGGTGAATAATACCTGCAATCATTTGCTCGGGCAGTTTTGTTAGCAGCTCGTTCTTTGCCAAACTAATAAAAAAGTGACTTTCTAGGGTCATTTTCCAAGTTCCTCTATAACAATGGATTAGAATGAAGAGAGTGTGGACTAAATTCCACCTGCTGTGCAGACAGACAGGTATTTTTCAGAGAATGCTAACTGGGCACCTACTAGGCCCGTTGATGACGGAAGTGCGTCCGAAGCAGAGTGGCTCAAAAACATTACAGTGAAGGGTTGGTGACAACCCCCTCTTGCAGGTATGGCTCAGGGACGGGGCTAATTCTAATAAAAAGAAGAGTCATCCCTTGTTTTAAGGAAATAACTGGGTTGACATTTTATCTGGTTAGTTCTTCTTCTTCCTTTTTTTCTTTTTTAAGATTTTATTTATTTATTTGAGAGAGAGAGAGAACAAGATGGAGGGAGGAAGAGGGAACAGCAGGCTCCCCGCTGAGCATAGAGCCCAGCGTGGGACTCAATCCCAGGACCCTGAGATCAGGGCCCGAACTGAAGTCAGACGCTTGACTGACCAGGTGACCCAGGCACCCGTTCAGTCAGTTATTCTAAGACCATTGCAAATATTTTCTTCTCAAAAAAAGGAAGAGCACTTTTTTTTTGTTGTTGTTGTTCATAAAAAAGAGTTCCTCCACCGCCCCACCCCACCAAGGTTCAGTTTGCCCTCTCTCTTCTCCTCCCTTCAAAGGAAAGAAAATTGTGTATGTTTATATGTTTCTGTAGGTTGAAATTTTAAATTTAGTAGAGTTTTCAGGAAAAAGTAGTTATTTTTTTTTAAAGATTTTTTTTATTTTACAGAGGGAGAGAGCGAGCACAAGCAGGGGGAGCGGCAGGGGAGGGGGAGGGAGAAGTGGGGCTCCCCTAGCAGGGAGCCCGATGCGAGGCTCAGCCCCAGGATCCCAGACCATGACCTGAGCCGCAGCAGACCCTTAGCTGCCACCCAAGTGCCCCTTTCTTAGTTAATCAAATGTGTCCTTTGTACTCAGGCTTTTGGGTCCTGGGAGACAGAGTACATCCTGTGTCTGACTTAGTTTCTGGAGTCATCTTTAACTGGGCTGGGAACCTGTTAACTGGGGTCAGCTTATCGTGGTTTACAGTGGGGGGTCTCACTGCCGTGGCCTCTGCAGCCTGGCTGTGAGGTCGCTCGGGGAAAGTGAGCCATCGAATGTTCCACGTGTCAGATAAGAAGATGGCAAAGAGGGTTGGAAAGGTTAAGACAGACGGAGATGTAGCATTTAAAATAAAAGAAGAAAAGGAAGCAAAGTCGAAAATAATAATAGAAAAAACAACCACTAAATGGCATAAAGAAGGTAGGATGAAATAGAACATGTAAGTGAAAATATTGAAATGGTGTGAAAAGAACAGGAGTTTATTTTCTATTTTTGCTCATACTCATGTAATGCTTAGAATGTGCCCAACGCTGTTTAGAGGCTTAACTCCCCTAATCCTGAACCTCTGTGGGATTGGTACTATTATTATCCCCGTTCTACAGACTCGGAAACAGATGCACAGAGAAGTGACATTTAACATCCCAGGCTGGTGAGTGGCGAAATCAAGATTAGAATATACCCGCAAAAAAAAAAAAAAGAATATACCCGCAGATACAGCTACGTTGTTAAACAAATTCACAAAATCAATACGTTAAGACACCAGTTTGCTTCATCCCCTTCCTTTCTTCTGGGACCAGTTCCTCTCTTCTTGCCTCTCTCTCTTTTCTTTTTGGAGAAATTCTCTCATGTCAGTGGAGTGGAAGCTGCTGCCGTGTTCTTCAACACCCCTCTCCCTGCCTCCAAAGTCTCCTTGCTACCCCGCCACCGGATCTTTATTTTACCCTCTATTTCCAACCATTAGGTTCTCTGCATTTTCATCAGGTAAAACAAGATCATGTGCCTTGGGGCAGATTATCATTTCAACTTAAAAATGGAGCTATATTAAAAAATAAGATTTAACTGTAATTTTAACCGTATAAGAATATCATTCTGGTCTTCTCTACATTTATTTCCTTGACTAATCTCTTTAATCAGACATAATATTAACAACAGACTCCTAAGAGGAGTATGTACCAGTGAAAATCTCCTAAGACATGAACACTTGTCATTATATTTAGGACCGCTAGCCTCCAAGTGTAGGGACGGGCACATTTACACACACCTTTCAATGGAGTGTGTTTATCTAGGAAATCAAGGGCGTTAGAAACGGAGTATAGATCAGTATTTTAAAATAGAAGGGCGAATGACTTTTTGCTGGTAGACCTGATACGAGGCGACTCGAAGGCCTAGTCAGTCACTTTAGTGCATCTGATCATTGTAGCTTGAAACATACTGGAGTTCTAAGAATGGGTGGCTCATTTCATTGGAAAATCCGATATTTTTTCTGAAGCAGGCGCTGCCATGGTGACAGAAGGGCTTAGCCACTGAAGACTGATTTCATTGGTTGAGTGTCTGCAGACTTGCTTGTTGAGTAACATTAATATGTTTGCCACCTGCTGTTTTTTTATTGAGGAGACCATCTGGCATTAAGCCGTATTTAAAGGTACGGTTCCGGTAGACAGAGTACTGGGTGACGTACACATTGAAGTGCTAAAAATAGGTTTTGCAGGAATTGGCTCCTTTAACTAATGGGTGACTAAGAACTTCCACTTCAAATCACTGCGTTTTATAATCAATCATATTAGTTCATAATTCTAGGCTTTGACAATAGGAATTAAAGGCTTTACTTTGGAGCTCACTTATGTTATACAAATCTGGTGGCCTCAATATACACCTTTACATGAGCATATTAATTGGATGTGTCTAAAAATGGACCCACTTGATAAACTGTTCTCTCACATGGTCTCTCTATAAGCCACATAGTTAGTTATATTATAAAAATAATGATCACTGGAGATGTTTAACATATTAAAACTGGAACAATCGTCAGTTTTTAACATATTAAAACTGGAACAATTGTTAGTTTTTCTTTTGTATTTGAGAGTGATAATAGATTTTTTTCAAGTATGAAGTGAAATGGAGTCAAATGCATCTGTTATCTAAATGATAACTATCCATTCTAAATAATAAATATGTTATATATATATATATATATTAAGAAACATACCCTCTTAGTTTTGTTGACCGTTTCCTTTGCTGTGGAAAAGTTTTCTATCCTGATGAAGTCCCAGTAGTCCTTTTTTGCTTTTATTTCCCTTGCCTTTGGAGACGTATCTAGTAAGAAGTTGCCGCAGCCAAGTTCAAAGAGGTTGCTGCCTGTGTTCGGAGGGAAAAAAAGGAGACATACTCTCTTTTTAAGAAGCTTCCAATGTAGTAGGAGGGGATAAGATGCATATATATGATAATCAAGACAAAATACGGCAAGTACCTTAAGAGAAATGCAAAGTGAAGTTTGAGCTTAAAGAATGAAGGAAGATATATTCAATAAGGATACCTCTGTAGAGAAGTGGGGCCTGATTGGCCTAGATTCTAGCAAGTGTTGATGAAGAGAGGCTTCTAGAAGAAGCAGTTAACACTCGTTAAAATTATAACCCCAAGCTCTCTAAGAGCGGGTTCCAAGGTAACTAATGTTCAGAGAACATTAGACTTTGTGGTCAACGCTTACTGCACACGTGAAAGAAGTAAAATCTTAACAAGACAGACTTTAGTTGTAT
Organism: Canis lupus dingo; assembly: GCF_003254725.2. Classification (NCBI taxonomy): domain Eukaryota; kingdom Metazoa; phylum Chordata; class Mammalia; order Carnivora; family Canidae; genus Canis; species Canis lupus. The sequence continues at coordinate 61,463,338 of NC_064257.1, forward strand.
TAGGGTGAATAGAAAATATCTGAGCTGCCAATTTAAGCAAAAGGTAAAATGTGCTTTTGACAGGTCTAGTGAGGTGTTGTGGACCAACCCCCAGGAGAGAGGTATATAGTCGTTAGTTTGAAACGACGTCCTGCATTTCAGGGGAGAGTTTGAGGACAAAGGAAGAGTTTTTGGAATCATCTGCATGACCAGTGAAAGTGAAAGTGGTGACTGTGGATGAGACCACCGAGGGAGAGGGAATAGACAGAGGAAAGAAGGTGTCCCGGGGAAGAACCCTAGGACATATCCACATTTTTAAGATTAGAGGAGGTAGACAGAACAGAAGAGCAGTCAGAGGAATAGAGACAGTCGATGAGATTCAGTGCCATAGAAATCATGGGAAGAGAGTTGCAGGGGCTGGGGGCAGAAGGCAGTGTCGGGGCTGCGGAAGTAGGTGAAACAGAGGTCTCCATAAAAGTCACTCCTGCCCTGGTTCCTGGTTGGAAATCCCTGTAATGTGTGTGTGGGGAGGTTCAGCAGAACTGAGAGGAGGGAGCCAGGCCAAGGAATAAGGAGTAAGTGGAGGGCCGATGCACCTCAAACACTAGCCTTTTCTAACTCATCCATCCAACCAAGGTTCTGGAAAGATGAATCTCTCTACCTCTTCATCACACTCATTCTGAAGTCGCAGCAGTGTGGCTTCCATGGCGTCATGCTATTGAAACTGTTCCCATGAAGAACACTCGTGATCCCATAGGGTGACCCTGTGTCCTGGGTTGTGCTGGGGCCGTATTCGGTGCTCCTTGGGTATTGGTTAATAGAGCCCCTTTTCACTCTCAAAACTGTGCTGGTTTGGGTGGTAAGTTCTGAGTCACCCTGGCTCTTAACCACTAATTCCACTGAGCAATTTTCAATCTTGATCATACTCGACCTTATTTATTTACATGTGCATTATACAGTTGATCACACTCGTTTATTGTGACTTGCAGGCTCTTCTTTGACTTGTGTGGGTAAATCTCCTGGTTCTCCTTTTATCTTCTCACTCTTTTTTGAGGTCTCTTCCTTGGGCTACCCCTTGAGTGGTGGCATTGGCCAGACTTCTGTTCTTGGTTTCTTCTCATCTCCTTACACACCACCTCCTTGGACAAGCTCATTCACAGATATAGGGGCAGCTAACTACAAGCCAATGACTACAAAACATAGCTCTGGTTCCTCCCCACTGGACTTCAGGTTTGCATATCCAGCTGCCTCGTGAACATCTTTACTGTAAGGGAAACTCAACATCTGGGCAAGGATTTGAGCATTGGAGTAGGATGCAGGAGGGTTGCTGCCTCTGCCATGCAGTAGTTTAGAGAACTTGAAGAAGATATTTAATCTTTCTGTGGCTCAATTTTCATTCTGTGGAATCAGAAAACCTATCACACAGGATTTAGGTGGGGATAAAATGAGATAGCACACGTGAAGTGCTTTACATAGCTCATAGCACACAGTGTGTGTTTTATAAATAATAGGGATTGTTTTTATTCCCTGAGCCTTATTCTTCTTCCGTATTTCATGTTTGATGAAATGTGGAACCCCTATTTGAGTGGAAGAGGACCCATGTTTGGGGGAACACAAAATATTTTTGAAAAGATTGGGTGGTATGTCAAAATGGGAGACCCTAAAAGCTGGACAGAGGAGTTTAGATGTAACCAGGACTTCTGGAAGCTTTGAAGCATATGGTGAATCTATGAAAAGTGGTGTGTTTGTAAAATTAGTTATTTTAATATTAAGCCAGATGTCTTAAAAGTGGGGGTGGGGAGGGAGGCTGGCCAGGAGGCTGTCGAAGTAAGAGTAGGATAATTTGAGGAGGAAAATATAGGTAAGGAAATATCTACAGATTATTTTTTCCTATTAGCTCTTTAGAAGACTAGAACTTTATTTCCATCATTTGAATGGATTTTGTGAAGCACTGGTCCCATTTGTGCTACGTTTATTATTCTCATAGTTACAGAGTCTGCTGGTGATGCATAGCTCACTCTTGGAGGATGTTTGTACTTTAAGTGATTCTGGCCCATTGCATGACATCATGTGAATTAATATATAAACGTTTTATATGTGTCACAGGAAGATTACTCTCCACTGAAGAAGAAAGAGTCAATGTGAAAACCTCAGAAATTTGACAAGGTGAAAAATGGAAAGGGAAAAATACCCATGTCTTTAAAAATATTTATGAATTTTTTTCTTTTCTTTCCTTCCTTCCTTCCGGTTTTTTTTTTTTGAGTAATTGCTGCTTTGAAATCTGGAAGGTAAAATGGCAGACTTTTCCTCTCCTTTTCAGGATTTGAGAGAACCAAATGCTGGGAAATATTTGATTCTGAACTCAAGAGCAGACAGCCCAAATTGGAGCTCAGACTTAAAAAGTACTACTCAGAAACTACTAAAAATTGATGGTGATTATGAAGAGTATTTAGATGGCTACTTGATTCTTTTAGCTCTGTATAACTGTCCAGACAAGGTGTCAAAAGGAAAAATTTGAACAGTGGATGGTTTATGATACATTTATATTACAAAGGAAACCATTGCAATAAAGGCTCTAGTCAAGTGTGAGAAGAAGACAGTGAAGAAATTTAAGATAAAAAAAATTCTAGGGGCACCTGGGTGGCTCAGTCAGTTGGGTGTCTAACTGTTGGTTTCGGCTTGGGTCATGATCTCAGGGTTGTGGGATCCAGCGCTGCATCGGGCTCCAGCTCAGGGGGAGTCTGCTGGAGATTCTCTCTCTCCCTCTATCCCTCCCCCCATTAACACACACACTCTTTCTCTCTAAAATTAATCTAAAAAAAACCCCCCAAAAACAAAAACAACTACATTCTTGGGGTCATGAAACCTATGTTCCAGAAGGCGGTTTATTAAACTGTATGAAATAGAAACTACTGTTTGCGTACTGGTGGGGAAGAAATGTGAACTGGAATGGAAAATGTTAGAGAAGTCTACTTTTGTAAAATTTGGGAGCTGGAATGGACAAGCACTAGAGCCTCAGCTCTAAAATCCTGCCACCACTGTTAAATGTGACAGAGATTTCATTGTTAAAATGCAAGTTACCACATATGCCACCAATATGTGTTTTCTGGCTTGCTAGTAATATAAAAAGAGGATGTCAAGGATGTCTTATAATTCATATTTTTAATCTTATTTTCATCTTTTCTTCATATTTCTTTTGATACATTATAACAAGGAGACTATAATTGAACTGACTTCACAGTTTTTTCTTGAGATTTCAGAATCATACTGCTCTCAAACTCTGTCCTAAAACTTAACCTCTTTTCATGGCTGAAAGTCCTTGCTGATATGTTTTTTATTAGAGATCTATTGAGATCTCATACACTGAACGATTCACACAGTTAAAGGATAAAGTTCAGTGGGTTTTAGTGTATTCAGGGGGTTTGCAGCCACCACCACCTTTAATTTTAGAACGTTTTCATTCCTTGGAAAAGAAACCCCCTGCCCGTCAGCAGGTCACTTTCCATTTCCCCATTTCCTCCCCATACTTCCCCACCAGCCCTAGGTAATCTTTTTCTTTTGGTGAGAGAGAGAGAGAGAGACAGAGAGAGAGAAAGGAGAGAACGTGCCACATGAGCTGAGTGGAGAAGGGCAGAGGGATAGGGAGAGAGTCTCAGGCAGGCCCCACACCTAGCATGGAGCTGGACATGGGCTCGATCTGATGACCCCCGAGATCATGACCTGAACTGACATCAAGAGTCAGATGCTTAACCGATGGAGCCACCCAGGCGCCCCTCCCCAGCATAGCATCAACGCTATAGTGTATCTAGGGTGTGTGCTCACCCGGTAACCTTCATATTGCTAAATTAACGCGATCGTAGAATAAGGCGACATTAATGGGATGTGCATAATCTCAGGATTGTGTAACAGTTGTTCCTCTTCCTGAAGGAGTTTTGTCTGTTAACTATACAAGACTTTTAAGTTAATTAATTAAAAAAAAATCAGTCAGTTTTGCACTTGATCTTAGCCAAAAGGCCGAGAAGTGATAGTGGGTCAGTTTTGAACAGTATGAACAATTCACTCAGGAGAACGATTTCAATTTATAAAGGGTCAAAAAAAAAAATCACTGAAACCTAGTGCTTTGAACTGATCCCTTTTTGACGCATCCCAATTAGTAATGGACCTATTCACAGCTGTGCCCAAAGTAGAACTCACCCCCGAGCTGGGTGAGTAAATGAAAGGGACCAGGGACTCTCTCAGCTGCTAAAGACCCAGCTATTAATGGAGATTTATTTTTATTGCACATTTGGAATCTTGTCATCCCAGAGGGTGCTGAAATAGAATCTCAGTACTAACTTGATTTAAGAGGCAGAGGTTTTATACGTGCAGTTACTAAAAAAAAGGGGGAGGAGAAGGGACCATATTTGTCTTTGCATTTGTTCCTTTCCTATAATAGAAGGTGGGATAATTCCTTACAGAGTATTTTAAAGGCCTAATAGAAAACCTGGGATTAGTTTACAGAATGGGAAAATCTTGCACAGAATGGATTTTCTTTTCACCTGTGGTGTTGCCATGTCTTGTGTATGTGTGTGTGTGTGTGTGTGCCTGTGTATGTGTTGAGGTTTCTGTGGATGCTGTTAGGATCCGAGGCTACCGGACACTAATGCTGCAGAAAGCCTGGTTTTGGGGGGTGTCCACAGTCCTCTCCTGGCGGCTCTGGTGGAGGAATCTAGAACCAGAGAAAGTGGTGAATGTAGGATGTTCTATAGTCTTTCCAGGCTTCTCTGAAATAGGGAAGTAAATTCTTCCAATATCTCACGGGATCTTGATCCCCGTATCACTTAAGATCAAAATCTAGCTCATTATTTCTGAGAGTTGATCTCTTTCTCCTCTCTAGAGGGAATATTTTCCCCCTCTTATCTCCTCTCTGGAGAGAAATTATTAAAACAAAAAGACACTATTGGAAAAGGACTTTCTTTCTTTCTTTCTTTCTTTCTTTCTTTCTTTCTTTCTTTCTTTCTTTCTTCTTTCTTTCTTTCTCTCATATAAGAGAGGTGCTATCGTTTTTGTTTATTTAAAACTGGATTTTTTTACAACTTTTTTTTTTTTTTTAAGATTTTATGTACTTATTCATGAGAGACAGAGAGAGAGAGGCAGAGGCACAGGTCGAGGGAGGGAGAAGCAGGCTCCCTGCGGGGAGCCCGATGGGGAACTTGATTCTGGGACCCCGGGGTCACGCCCTGGGCCAAAGGCAGCCGCTCAACCGCTGAGCCACCCAGGTGTTCCTTGGACAACCTTTTATCTTTCATCCTTCCCTTCTTCCCTCTCTTTGTTCCCTCCCCACCCACTCCTTCCCCTCTCTGTCCAATTCTTCCTTCCACTCCTTTCCCTTCCAGCTTCCCTTGATTCCTCGTTTTACTTGGTTTATCTCATTCTGTGGAACTCACAGTCCATTGGGTGGAGTATACTTGACATTCCACACAGTTGATAACTGAGAGTCATATGCTTGCTCAGTCATCGGCCAAGCACAGACTCGATCAATGAATGCGCTTCCGCTCCTCGTTCTCTGTTGAATGAAGATGGAAACCAGCTTTCTCCTCTTTTGGAGGGGGGTATGGCCACTTGAATTCTAATTCTTTATAATACACAATGGAAACCTTGTGATGTGCTGACAGTGATTTTCTCACGGGTATCTAGATCCCTGAAGAGTGTAGGCTACATGGCATATTCTGTTTATTTGGTCAAACGATGACTGCAATAATTTTATTCAAAGTGAAGAGTGTGCAATCATTATAGTATATGGTAAATTGTTCAGTGGATTCGGGCCTGCTATTTGAAACTCTGCACCTGTTGCTTATGATTTGAGAAGCAGACCTTTCTTTACCAGAAGTGAGGAGAAGAGCAGCGTGGGGAAGAGATGGGGCCCGAGTGTCTCTTAGGATGAAGTCCATGAGGATGAAATCATCTATTTAAATATGAAAGCTTTTTCTGAACACAAGGGATCCGTCTTTTTTGTAATCAGTTGTTACTTTTAGTACAGCAAATTGCTACTCAACAGGTCTCATTGGCTGAGCTAATTAATATGGCTTTTAAAGGTGTTGACCATCCACCCAAGGGACAGCTTTTTCAGTGGAACAGCATCTGTCTACATGCAGTACAGACTTAGGTGATCTTAGAGGGCACTTGGGTCCTTGCCAGCCCGAAAGCTAGGGTTCACAAACTCATTCAACAGAAGAAGTTTTGTTTGAAAGAGTAAAGTCTGATACGGAAAACTTAAGAAAGAAACAAAAGAGAAGAATGTAAACTGACTTTTAGGTTTAAAAGAACAGATGTGTGGCTAATGGAGAGACTAGGTTTTTAAAAATATAGTTTGGAGGTGGGAAAATTTTAGGCAATTATATTTTACAGTTATGGTGACACCTTACAATGACATAGTTCTTTATGCTTTTCAAATAATTACTAATAGTAGTAAGCATACTTGCTTACCAAACAGAATTCAAGATGCTAGAGATAAGACAAAAAATAAAACAGGCATTGTTCTGTGAAATCCTCTCAACAAACCCTACGAGTCGGGTTCCATTGTTACCTCTCCTTTATGTGTTAGGAAACCGAGTCACAGACGGGTTACGTGACTTGCCCAAAGCTTCAGTTAGGAAGTAGAGGACTGAGGGTGAAGGCCACACTCTTGTACTCCAGTGCCCATGTTCTTCACCTCCACACTCTCCCATCTCATGCCGCCGGCTCTGTCACTGTGCACTTAATCTTAAAAGTAACCCTTGTGAGGGAGACTGTTTTTCTTCACACTTAAGAAAATGCAAAAAAAAAAAAAAAAATTAAATAGCTTGCTTAAAGTTATACACCAGGAAGAAGTGGTCAAGTCTTCTTCATCTCTTGCCTTCATCAATGCCTGTCCTCTCTTTGGCGTCCCAGCCTCTCCTCAGTCACATCCCTCCAATCCCCTTCCTCCCATTTGTAGCAGAGTGATTTTTCTCAAACACAAGATCCATGTTTTGCTCTTTGCTTAAAACCGTCCAATGATTTACTTGTACTCTTAGGAACAAACCATACTTCTTGCCATGCTTGCTCTCTGTCTCTCTCTTAAAAAATTGAGGTATAACTGGCAGGTAATGTCGAGTAAGTTTAGGCTGTACAACATGGCGATTTGGTACATTTACCTGTTGCAGTGGGGTTACCATGGTATCATTAGCTACCACTTCACGTAATTGTCATCTCTACTTTTTGTGGTGAGAATAACTAAGATCTAGTTTCTTAGCAGCTCTGAAGTTTAGGATGCAGTCCTGTGGAGACCTCCTGATGGGTCCCTGCCAACCTCTGCAGCTTCATCACTTGTCACTCCCTGTTCCCATTCTGAGCTCTAGCCCTACTATGCTTATTTTAACAAGACACCCTCTTTCTTGCCCCTTCCACCCTACCGTATGCTGTTTCCTCTGTCTCAAGCATCTTATCTTCCCTTCCTTCCTCTTCCTCTACCTTTCTTTTAAAAGTGGCTAAATCCTATTTCCTTTTCAATTTCCACCTAGAAGCCACCTCTCCACCATGTGTTGTATGCTCATCACTTCCTTACCTGGCCTGGAAACCCCATGACAATGGGGCCCAAGTGCAAGGTGGGGGGATGAGTGGTGGGAATTTGTTCACACAGTTCTCTCTAACACAGAATGTGATGCGTTAATACACTTAACCAGTGAGTGGACTTCTTTTGAACATCAGCTTGGCAGGTACGGGGCTAGATGTTGAGCAGAGGTGTACTATCATGGAGCTCGAGGGACTCTGGAATCAGGTAGGTCTTATTTGAATTCTAGTGTTATCACTTGCTGCTTTTGGGATGTTAAACCAATTACTTAACCGTTCTGTGCTTGTTTTCTCAAATATAAAGCAAGGATCACTAAAATGGCTTGGAAACTTTGGGCAACTGACTTGTCCATAGGTAATGATGGCACATGCTATGTGTTAGGCACAGTCACAGTCCTGTGAGAATGCAGAGTAGGGGCAGCGAGCAGAGCCCAAGGGGTCAGGGAAGATACCTTTGCAGCCTTTCCTTTGTCTTCCTCAGAGCTTCCACCATAGACGTGCCTTGAGATACCTGAAAGTTGGCAGGCTGTTCATCTTTATGAAAAAGTGTCATCCAAGGTCTTTTTGAGCATGGGGATAGAGCAAGTGATCTTCCATTCATGCATATTTATGATTCTATTCTAAGTTAAATTATTAATAGCATTTGGGGAAATATTCTATTTTTAGTATGGACAAGAAGAATGTTCACTTTGAAACATTTCCTGAGCTTGCTTATAGCATACTGAGAAAAAAAAATCTTAGCTTTATTTTTTATCTCAAGATATTTATTTTTTTTCCTGCAATATAATAGCAAAAAATAAAATCCACAAAAGATTTAGAATATTTAAAGCTTATGTAATTCATATTTTAAGGTTTTATTGTTTTAGTAGTTTTCCTAAAATAACTTGAGGGTTTACTACTGGAAGAGAGTCTTCATCTATCAAACTGACCAGATGAATGTATCTTGAAAATTGTTCTGTGTGTTCGGATACAATCTGTTTTATTCCAAAGAAAGTTTATTTTTCCATGACAAATAAAAGCAAAGCTATAAATTTTTAAGAATCTTATGATGAACAGGATGGTCTGTTTTAAAGACGGGTGAATTAAATAATCTTAGTGTATTTGTATGCAATTTAAAGCCAGATGTTCTTACTTGAAAAACAAAATTTGTTATGCTTCTAAGAATAGTTTTTATATAAGAAAAATGAAAATGGTGATGCAATCAGGAAGCTAAGAACATTTTCTTAAAAAAAAAAAAAAAAGAATATTTTCTTAAATAAACTGTGTGTATGTGTTAATGTCCTGAACAGTGTTCCCTTGTAGGCTACCTGGCTCCATCATCACCGTATTTGGTGAAAATCAACTGGTTTACACAGTTTGTTCCAAGAAATGTTGGACAAACACACACACACACACACACACACACACACAGAGTAAATTAATTCAGAAGAATGCATCCAGAAATAAAACTGAGCTCGAAAAAAATAAATAAATAAATAAAACTGAGCTCGGAAAGTACCACCTCACATGAGGGAGGGCGAGCTGGTTATTTGCTTAGGATAATATTTGCATTTTGAAGTGAACTCTAGTGACTTCAAAGTGCCAGACTGGGAGACAGGAGGCCAATTATTTTTAAACAAAATATAAATAACACTAGAAGACTGAGTTTTCCTATAACCACCTAATTTTTATAAATGAATTCCAAGTGAATATGTTGATTGAGACATTGGTCTGGAGTCTTTATTTCATTCTTAGCCCTTCGACTCACAAACTATAAACAGGTAATGAGTGGATATGTCAATAGGGCCAAACCTGAAACTACCCGTGGGCCATTGATCTTCTGATTTGAGGAAAAGCCTTCAAAGAAGGAGTCTTGCAGGTTTCCACAGCAGGGAGCTAATCCACTTCTCCCTCTATGGGGAGAAGCAGACGGAGTGTATTTCTTCCTCTGTTACTTTGTGGGATTCTGTTGTGCTCTGGGGAGCTCTTTTGTAAGCCCTGACTTGAATTATCTTTTAGAGCTACTGCTACCTGGAGGGTAATGTTAATGAATTCTTTCATCGGGGCACCTGGGGGTGGCTCCGTTGGTTAAGCAGCTGCTGTAGGCTCAGGTCATGATCCAGGGGTCCTGGGATCCAGCCCTGCATCGGGCTCCCTGCTCAACAGGGAGTCTGCTTCTCCCTCTGCTCCTCACCCCGCTCATGTGCTCTCTCTGTCTCAAATAAATAAATTCTTTTATCATGTGGATTAAATACAGCCATACGAAAACAGCATTATTCAAAGTAACTGTCACCACAATCTTTCATATTTCCTCAGTATTATTTTCCATGAAAGTATGTTTGGGGACAATTAACCATGAACTTATATTTAAATTTTTGCCACGAGTATGAGCTCATTGGTGCATGTTTGTATTCTGTGTCTCTTGTCCCCTATCATCATCTAATGATTTTATAAATTGAGAGTGTGTCATTTCTATTATGTAGCATGTATAGATCAAAATTAACACGAATACATTTAGTTGGTGACATTGTGACATGTTATCTTCGTCACACATAGGACTTCATCTGCTTTGTAAGTAAGGACTGGACAGAGTAGGACGGGAAGATGGACTAAGCACTCTTGCACCATTATGAACACTCTTTGGAGGGGTGGATCTCTTCAGTTGGTTTTCTAGTTCTGTTTAGGATTGAGACCCACGAGAGGGGAACACTCAGTGCAAACTGAAGATTTGGAACTCGGCTTTAGTCCTGCAGCCCTAGGCATGGCATTTGCGGGGGCTTTGGGAGACGCAGGTGCGGAACTCCCCCCGCAGTTGAGCCACCGTCACACCTGTGCCAGCTCGCCTGTCACTATCAATGAGACCAAATTAGTGCCCTCGGGTGGGGAAGCTGCCAGGAGACTCCCTGCTTCCCTAATCGAGCCGAGCCAGGTGCCACAGGGAAGGTGCATGGGCAGGACTTAGCCCAGCCTCTGGCCCGACTCTGCCCCCCACTCACCTGCTGCGCATCCTGCTAGGTGCCACTGCGCTCCCTGAGGCGCGGCCCCAAGTGGGGACACAGGTCCTGGCAGGGTGAGGGTTTGTACGAGAGGGAGCCGGGGGCTTTGCAGTAACCGTGGAAGCCAGCGAGGGGGGAAGATGCAGGAGGCAGTGTGGACCTTCCATGGAACTGCAGGTGTTTGGGTGATGTACCCCGCTCTCCAGGCTGGGCTTCGGGACCTTGGCTCCCTGCGCCCCGGGAGCCTGCCACGTGACCCCTCATTGCCCCGGGGTGCGGCCCCGCATCCTCACACTTGTAGGGGTGCAGCCCCACATCCTCTCACCTCCACAGGTGTGCGGTCCCGCATCCTCTCACCTCCACAGGTGTGCGGCCCCGCATCCTCTCACCTCCACAGGTGTGCAGTCCCCGCATCCTCTCACCTCCACAGATGTGTGGCCCCACATCCTCGCTTGGCACACAGTGGCACTCAACACGTATTTTTGAACGAGTCAGTAAATGAATGTTCAGGATCTCAGAGAAAAAGAGTCAGTTCTCTGACACCTACCTTCCCTTCACCCTGTGGGGTGCTTCCCTTATGTAGCCATGCAAGACTGGGGTTGGGTTTTATGTAGAAAAGCGATGAGTTTCCTTCCAAAAAGTACAAGTCAACCACTGAATTTGAGAGAGAGAGACAAGGCCATATTCTTTTCCTTCATCTTAAAAAAAAAAAAATTGAGATCAAATGGCCATAGAACATGGTACTGGTTTCAGGTGCACAACGTGATGATGTGGTATTTGTATTTGAGGCAGAATGACCAGTCGTGACTCCAGTTGATGTCCATCACACACTAGTTACACACTGCTTTTTCTTCTAATGAGAAGAAGATTTACTCTTTTAGCAACTTTCAAATATACAGCACAGTACTATTAACTATAGTCACCATGCTGGATATCACATCCGCAGGAGTTTATTTATTTTCTAACTGGAAGTTTGTGCCTTTGGCCGCTTCGCCTGTTCTGTTCACCCGTCCCCCACCCTGCCTCTGGCAACTACCAATCTGTGCTCTGTGTCTATAAGTTCGATTTGTTTGTTCTAGGTTCTACGTATGAGTGAGATCATATGGCATTTGTCTTTCTCTGTCTGACTTATCTCATTTAGCATAATAGGCCCATTGTCTCAAACTAGAAAATAATATGGATGGAGTAGGGGAGGGGAATCAGTAGCAGGTGGGGTGTTGATGGTTATGGAAATTGGGAAACTGTCCAATTCTCCCTAGTTGCGACTTTTTTTTGTAATGAATGAATTTCCTAAAAGTCAGATGTAGCCCTATAAAAATATTTGGACTAAGTTAAGTATGACTCCCTTGATATTATTAATATCTGATTTAGAGACAGAGCCACTATTAAGCAGTGTCTACAGGCCAGGCCTTCATATGGATTACCTCCTTTAATACAGCAATCTGATGAAGTGGAAGCTGTACTTTCATTTTATAGATAAGGAAACAGGTTCAAGGGGGTTAATTAACTTTACAGTCATAAACAGTAGAGCTGGAGCTTTCATTTATTCGTCCATTCATAAACAAATATTTATTGGCAGTAAATGTTTTTCGTCATTGGTTTTGTATCTTCCGATGGTAACAATTGCCTTTCACTTCGAACAATGATTTTAATCCAGAGAGAGTTATATAAACACGATACATGAAATTAAGTAGATCACATCAGTATAACTGTGAAACTGTGCCTGGGACGTGGTGGGTACTTAGCAAATGATTGATAGTGGATGAGAGAAGTCAGGGCCATAAATCATTTTCTGTTCAGTACTAACAAAGTCTGGCATATTTTGGTTTATTTTTAATTTTTTAATTTTTTAATTTTTTTTCATATTTTGGTTTAGAACCTGTATTTTGGTTTGGTCCCTCTTGAGAAGCATTTCACCAAGTGTACATTAATTATGAAGGACTTCAGGGATCAAATTCACGTGGCACAGTTACACTCACATTGGAATTGAATTCTGAGGGGATATGAGCATTTCTTGTCTTCTAAGCATTTACCTTAAGGCACATGACACCAACGTAGGTCGTCATGAAGAATAGCAGATTCAAGAATATAATAAATGTGTTGGTTTAAAATACAAATATCATCAGCCAGCAGTGAGGCAAACAGACTTTGTGTGAATGAGAACTTAGCTCACTGATTGACATTCAAGGCCCATTGGAAAAATCAGGAAACACAAGAGTGGAAAGAGCCCAGAGTCAATCAGATTGAAAATCACAGAAGGCCAGAAGGTGGTGAGAAAAATGCCAGACAACAGACTGTGGAGAAAAATAAACAAGCCAAGAAATGTCCTATTTGGCCTTAAAAGAGGCAGATGGTGACAGGAAGTATTCAGTGAGCGGTGATTGTGCTAAAAATCACAAAGACTGTAAAATTATCCATCTGTAGTTTGAGGTTTCGGGGAAAAACGAAAACTCTTTGTTAGTATTACAAGAAAGGATGATTGGTACAGAAACAGAATATTAAGTAAGTGCGTATTTGTGTCAGGATAATAGAAATGTGAGATGCATTATTCTATTAGAACAGAAGTTTTATTTATTTAGAGATTGTGACCAAAATTATAAAATGTATTTTGTTCTGCATAAAAAGAGTTGGAATTTTATTAAATCTGTGCCTTTCACATTTCTGATGTAAGAAAGAATTCTCCTAAGAATATTAATGGGTTACTAAGGTAGCAAAATAATTTTCTGACTGAAGGAGTACACAAAACATTCTCTCTCTGTCTCTCTTTTTTTCTTAGAAAGATCTTTGGAATGGGATATAGGAAATAAGAAATAACAATGTTGAGGTTTAAAGTGAAGAATATTAATTGGAAAGTTGAGACTGTAGCAGAGAAAACTGTTGGTTTGAAATGGTATTGAGAGAATGGATAAAAAAAAATTCATTGCCATTGTTTTGGAATAGCTGTGGTTGAACATTTAGAATCAGGGATAGTTTTTACACGAAGGACATAGGTTTCTCTGCTTAAATCTTAATTGAGAACTACTTATTCCATTTTCTTATAGCAACATCCAACTTAAGGAGTCAGGTGAGCTTGGGTTTTTACGACCCTCTTCTGGATCACTGAAGCATTTCTGCTAGGTGCTGGAATAAGTCTTTGATTTTGTGCATCAGACATATTAGAAGCTTCGTTTTCCTTCTTTAGAAGAAGTGATTAATAATGAAATAGATTGTATTCTTGTCTTTCATTGTTTTGGTCTTGGTTTTTAACCATACCTACCTAAGAGTAAGTCTTGTATTTTAAGTTGGAATGAATCAAGTCAAGGACTGTGAAGTGGATTACATGATGATATTTCTGGCCTTTTCTTTGAGAACCCAAAGCAAAGAATTGAATATACTATGAAAGTTTGTTTTACTTTTAAAAACATGGTTCTCAGAGAAAAAAGCTTATGTATTTAAAAGTATACTTTTTAAATGAACTAGAATAATGAAACCTAGACACTTTCCAGAAGCTATTTAATCTTCAAGGTAGCATTTGAACATAGGTATTAGCATCCTCATTTTATCATTGGGGAATCAGAGGATCATATAAACCAAGTCAGTGTCCTAAGGTCACATACCTACTAAGTAATGGAGTGGATTTGAACTCAGTTCTGTATGTCTTCTGACTCTTTCCATTAGGTCAGTGCTTCTTAACAAGGGAAGGGTATTGCACATCACATTACTTAATTAGATTGTCCAGTAGACTACTCGTCTTTTGCACTTGTCCAAGGGTAGTGCCTAGGCATATGCATATTGAAAAAATTTCAGAGAAGGTTCTGATTCCAACCTTTAGTTGGCAACTGCTGTATGCAAAGTTTCAAAAATCAGCCAAACCAACCAAACCCTCCAACCAACCAACCCTACCCACTGTCTCTATTGTATGGTGGTAGGTGAAGATCTAAACATTGTTTTTTACAAGTTGTTAGCCAATTGATCCAGCCTCCTTCACTGAATAATATTTTTTAACTTTAGATTTAGAATATCTTTGCCAGTGATTAAGAAATATAACAGGTTATTTCTGGGAGCTATATATATGTATACGACAAATAATTGTTTTTCTCTGCGTGCTTATACGTGAAGTTTTCACTTTTATGGCTTTATATGCATGGGTATCTCTTAACATCTCAAAGGATTAGTGCCATCCTCGTCCTCATTCTCAGATCTCTTTAATGATTTTGTTTTGTTATTTTCGCCATTTTTGTTTTTTAAGAGGTCTGAAGAATCATTTTATCATATAACAGAAATATCCTCTTATATTTTGACTAAAAATACATCAAAGTATGGATCTGGGAAAAAATGAAAATATTTTACGTCTTTTTTCAGAAAATTCTAGCATTTTTACTAGCATTTGTAATATACTTCTCATTAGAGTCATTGCTTATGCAGACTATTTTTCTTGCTACTGTGGATAAATTCTCTTTCATTATATTTGTAACTTACTATTTCTGAAGTGATAGAACTATTTATTTTTCATATCTCTCTCTATAAATATACATATATATCTATATACATATATACATATATATTCTTTTGGACATCGCTAAGCTTTCTATTCTCGTGGTTGTCCAGTGATTCCTTTCAGTTTTTCTGAGTATATCTAGTTCGTATACAATGTTTGCATTATTTGTCAAAGTTTGTATACCCCAGTTTATTCACACACTCATATTAAAAGTACAGAATTTGTAGTACATTGTTACATGACAACACCAATAGTTATCTTTCCCTTGGGCCTTTCTTGGGAATGGTCGGCTCCTCTGCTTACTTTAGCATATAAATGTCTATGCTTCTTTCGTTGCAGATTATATACATTTCATCTTTGCAATAATTAGTTTTATCAAATGTCATTTTGATTTGAAATAAATTTTTATTTAAGGGATACTAGGAATAAATTGATTTGGGTAGATTATTCTTTTAATGTATTTCTACTTTCTGATGTTTTATTTAGATGTTAGTATCTACATCCATAAAGGAGATTGGCTGTACTTTTTTGCTTTATATAACTTTTCTGAGATTTGGAGTTAAAGTTATAATTTATTTTGAGAAAATTATTTCATTGAGGCCTACCTATTTATTAACGTAATAAGGAGTGACTGGCTCTATTTAGGCCTGCATCATACAGGAAAATTAGTTCTTAACATTCTGCCAGAGTATTAGTTACTTCCCTCTAACAGCCTAGGAGTGGTTGAATTAAGCATTCTCCTTAGGCAGAAACTTACTGGGTGTGCAGTAGTAAGGTTAGAGAATATTTTATAGGCCCCCTCGGATTTGGAGACCTTTCATTGCAGTGCTCTGCAGGATAGAAAACAACAGATGTATTGAGAAGTGTACTTTCAGGACCTACGTGCCTGGCTATAGCAACTTGTCCTCCAGTGGGCAGAGAATGTACTGAATCTTAATTTTGATGTCCCTTGTATGGTTGGGCACCAAATCATCTCTGCCTCTACACCACCTTTTAGACTCGGCAGTTTACAGCACGGGTCCTGTGTCTACCCATCAAGAGATAGGGTTCATTCCCAGATTGCTGGGTTTCTTGTTCTTCTCCAAGTATGCCCAGAGGACTCAACATTTGTCTTTCCTTCCTTCTTTTACAAGGGACCCTTGAAGTTCCTTTTCTTCCCTCAATACTAACAACTTTCCACCCAGGAAAGGATAATTCATGTTGTAGTTATAAAATGCTTACTTAATGTTTGATTTAAGCTAATATTTTGGGCTTAGATTTTTCATCCATTTCATAATTTTAGTTAAAATCATATCTTGCTTTAGAGCACAAGTTATATAAACTAGGAGGCATATCTTGACAGTGAATGATTTCTTAAATCATGTTCTCTCATTTTAGTGTGTAATTGTGCATAGCATTCCATTTAACACATTATTTCCATTTTATTGTTTCCAATCTAACTATTTCTACTTTTTTTTTCCTTATTAGTTTTGCTAGAGTTTTGTCTAGTTCAGCATTTTGCAAAACTCTTCTCAGAATACTAAACAATGGCAGGCGAGCTTGGGAAATTGTACTAAATACCCCTCTTGAGGATTCAAAGTACATATTAACATAAGAAAAGATCTGAGAAGTTTTAAAGTAAAAAAGAAAACTTGTGAAGTCTGTTTAATGTTTTAAAGAACTTAAAAATAAAGAACTTATTTGTGTAGAAGAAGACTTTTTCTTGGCACAGTTAGTGATTTTTTTCTTAACACCAGTTTGAGAAGTGCTAGCCTATTCCATTATTATTATCACTTCAAATAAGGAGTTTGGAATTTGTTTATTCAATTCATTGTTTTTCTTTCTCATTATTCTTTACTTATTTTTAATTATTTTTTACTTCTTAAAGTAATTTTCCCATCTTTTTACAACTTAAAAATAGTCTTGTTCATCTATTTAAATTTTTAAACATGAATAAAAATTAAACTTATGACACTGTCTCTGAGTATGCATTTAACTCATTGTGTAGGTTTTGATATTTGGCAACTTATTTTATAAATACACTTTTTATTTTTTAATTTTCTATTTTCATCTCATTTTTAAAGAAGTTTAATGATTTCTAATTGTATGCCTCTTTTCAAATTTTTATTAATTTCCAGTTTCTTTGTATGGTTATTGGAGAATGTGATCTATAGTCTTATTTGTAAAATTTTGCTTTTTAAAATGTATTAAATATTTCTCTATGGCCAGTTATGTAATTAGCCATTATGTTTCATGTGTGCATTAAAAAGTAATTTCTAGATTATTAGGTTGGATATTTTTTGGTTAACTTTATCTGTCTCTTAAAAATCTCCACTATCTTTCTTTTTTTCTACTTGACCTGCTTTAAACTGGTGAAGGCATGTTGGTCTCTTATGTAATTGTGCTTTGACTATTTTCTGCTTGTATTTCCAAGGGTTTTTGTTGCATATGCTTTTCTCAATGCATTATTCAGAGTTACATGCTCAGTAGATATTGTAACTTTACAAAATACTGCTTACTTCTTTTTTTTTTTTTTTTAAAGTTAAAGTCAACTTGCATAAGCAGTTAGCTTTTCTTGTTTTTTATTTTTGGGTTTGCTTGCTATGATGTTCGTATTTTCTGTTTTTGTGTTTTAGCCTTTCCATGTCATTTATTTTAGGTATATTTATCAGAAGTTGTAGGATCAGTTATTTTCTCATCATGTCTTAGACTTCTTTTCCTTTTGACAGTAAAATATAAAAGATTTCTATTAATTGCCATAATTACTACTTTGATCCTATCATTATTTCTATGCTTTTATTTTTATTACTGTTTGCTTTCTATTTTGCACCCTCCAATGAATGCCATCTTCTTTCCTTTCAGTTTCTGTAATGATTTAAAAAGTAGAAACCTTTTTTAAATTCCACTGTGGCTTACCATAAAGATAGCATAAGATTTATATTTTCATAATAATAGATTATAAATCTATATTATTTATTTTTTTAACATTTGTTGGTCCTTTGTGTTTAACTCAGGAGTTTTTACTCTGATTTTTAAGTCTCTATATTTTTATCTTGCTAAAAAAACACTATAGGTCCTTCTTTATTACTTCTTCTAGTTCTTAAATTAATTTATTGAGTCTAAGGAATTTATGGAACTCTGCTGAAGTAATATTTTAGATCAATGTTCCCTTTATGTACCTACAGATAGAAGATAGGGTGAAAAGTTTGCCTACTTTCTATTTGGGAAAATAGAAAATTCCCCCTGCCTATTTATTAGTTGGATAAAGATGAGCAAGAAGTAAAAAATAATCTGCCAGAGTTAATACTATATTGACAATGCAGTCAAATCATACAAAGATTGTTTAAGGTCAGATCTGTTTAAAAGCAAAATATTTCTCCTAAACATCACTTAATACCAGTAAAGTCCAAGTAGATGTTTTAGATAGTGGTTCTCGATGAGGGAGATTTTGCTCCTCAGAGAACCTTTGGCGATGTATGGAGACATTTTTGGTTGTCCTAACTCATGGAGAGGTGTTTCTGGCATCGTTGGTTAGAGGCCATAGATGCTGCTAAACATTCTATAATGCTTGGGGCAACCTCTCCCAACAAAGAGAATTCTGGTCCCAAAGGTCAATAATGCTCCAGTTATACCTGCTTTGGCTTAGTTGACACCTTTGATTAAATGATTATGTACAATGGTGAATATAGATTTTTATAATATTGATGTGCATCGTAAGACAGACTATATTTTCTTAGTTTTAAATTTAAATTCAATTAGCCAACACATCAGGTGTGTAGTTTTCAATAATTCGTTAGTTGCGTATAACACCCAGTGCTCATCACATCATGTGCCCTCCTTAACAGAAGGTCTTTTGTAAGACAGAAGCAGACATCTAAATATCTATAAGTGCTGAAAGAATGACCCGAAGACTTCAGTAATAAACTATTCTGTACTATTCTCTGCATTTTGGATTTCAGGGCTCTCACTAGCAATGATCTAGGATCTTCAGCCAAATCGAAATAGGTGATAATTTTCCACACTCAAGATTTTATATATTTGAGTAGAGAGAGAGTGAACATAAGCAGGGGTAGGAGAAGGAGAAGCAGACTCTCCACTGAGCAGGGAGCCGAGGTGGGAATGGATCCTAGGACCCTGGGATCATGACCTGAGCTGAAGGCAGATGCTTAACTGACTGAGCCCCCCAGGTGCCCTTGTTTTGTACTTTTCAAAAAAAGTAAAATCGAAGGCCAAGTTATTAGAGCATTTCTTTTTACTGAATTAGTTTAAGGTTACCTTTGTTATATATAGTGACATAGTCTGTTTAAAGAGCTGGGGAACATGCTAAATCCAGTCCCATTATTGTGATCGAGTCATCTCAGGTGCTCCATGCCATCTGCTCCCTGTTTCCTTTCTTGTTGCTTAGAGTGTGGTGCCCACCTGTGTCCCTTCTATCAATGGTATCACCAACACATAGGTCTTGCTCAAAATGCAGGCTCTTGGGACCCAGACCCGACTCATTGAATCAGAATCTGCAAGTAAACAAGGTCCCCAGGTGATTAATATGCATGGCAAAGTTTGAGACACACTTGTTTTGTTGGCCTTGGTTTTATTTTCCATTTCAGTGGTCTAGTTTTGATATAATGTTAAATTGTGTAAGCTGCCTCAAATTCATTTAGAAGCAAGAAGTAGTAAAACTTTTTTGTTTCTGAGGTGGACCATTTCTGGTTTATAAAAGAAACATACAGAGACACATATTTGGGAAAACTAAAAGAAAGGGTAAATAGGTTAACTGTGGCAATCCATTGGCATTGCTCTCTTTTTGTCTCTATGTGTTTGTGTATGCATATATTATAATTTTGTTCTGCCTTTTAAAAATATTGTATCACAAACATTTTCTTAACTATTTTCTACAATTATTTGGAAGACCTATTAATGGTTGCTGATATTTTATTCTGTTGATGCAGCATAATTTAGTCATTTTGTGGAGGATAATTCCTAAATGAAAGGAAAAAAAATAGGCATTGGGTAAGAATCTACAAAAATTTTCAATTATTTCTTTCTGAATATTAGATTCCTTAAAGGAGACCCTATTCTCTATAGGATGTATGGAACTCCTTGTCTGTGATGCTTTATTTCTACACAGCTGTGTCAGAAGTATCCCATTGTGCTAGTCCGATGAAATAGAAGTGGATGTAGTACTTCCCAATATTTTCCATGGAATTTCCTCTAGCGATAGGGTATAGAATAGTGATTTAGACCCTCCCTCAATGTCAGGGTGTAGTCCAAAGCACCTATATTTTACACATTTGATATTTATTTATTTATTTATTTATTTATTTATTTATTTATTTATATATTTATTTATATTTTAGATATACTTATCTTCTTGAAAAAATTCATATGAATTTGTATTTCATTCTATAAATACAAAAATAATGTTCTTTTTTGCTTTTTAGTGAAATGGGAACTTCCCTTAAATTTTCCTTAAGATTATACATTTTATGGTGTATTTCTTTTCTTAAAGTAGGTTCCACTCCCAGCGTGGAGCCCAATGTGGGGCTTGAAATCAGGAGATTAAGAGTCAGATGCTTAACTTATCAAGCCACTCAGGCGCCCCTATGCTGTATTTTCTTAAACTCCTTGGCAAGATTTAAATATTCCAATGTGAAAATACCCAAACAGTCCTACTGCTCAAAGAAAAAGACTTGTCTATCGTGGGAGGTAATTTTTCCCTTGACATCACAACATAAAGACTACCTTGTTTCTCATATGCTTCCATTACCCGTTGTATTAGTTTCTTGTGAGTTCTATAACAAATCACCAAAAACCTGGTGCTTTAGAACAACAGAAATTTATTCAGTGTGGTTTTAGAGGCCAGAATTTAAAAATTAGTATTGCTGGGGTGAAATCAAGGTGTGGGCAGGCCACAGCTCCCTTCCTTTCCTAGCTTCCCATTCTTGGCTTGTAGTAGAATTGCCTTCTCCTCTTCTGAATGGGAAATATCCCTTTTATAAGGACATGTATGGTTGCACTTAGGACTCACCCAGATAACCCAACATAATGTTCCCTTCTCAAGAGTCTTAATGTAATCACATCTGCAATGATAAGACAACATTCATAGGCTCCAGGATTAGGACATGGGTATCTGTTGAGGAACCATTTTTCAGCCTACCACACTGTTAAAAACAAGACAACACGCCCCAAATGGAGTTGCTTGTGCTAAGCCCCATGTCACCAAACCTGAGATTTAATTATAGCTTCACCATTCCCAGAAATCAAATCTTAAACCAGTCTATCAGGAGTCACCAGATCAGCACTAGTTAGGTAATCTGCTTGATAGACCCCTGCCATCCCCTAAAGGAAAGTAACCTTTCAGTAACCAGTCTGCTTGCTCTTTTCTTTTCTTTTTTGCCTAGTATAGCTTCTTTGATCCCACTCCCTTCTGCCTATAAATCTTTCATTTTGTACAGCTCCTTGGAGTTCCTCTCTATCCACTAGATTGGATGCTGCCCGATTCAAATTGATTTTTGCTCAAATGAACTCTTAAAATTTTTAATGTGCCTCAGTTTATCTTTTAACAACACCAATCTTTACTCTTTTAACCAATCCTGTCATTCTTCTGTCTTATATTAGCTAACTATTGTTACATTACAAACCACCCCTAAAACTCAGAGGCTTAAAAACAATCCTTTGCCTTTTTCATAAATCTGTGGGTCAGCAATTTTAGCTGGGCTCAGCTGGGTAGTTCTGCTAGTTTGCTGTAGTTTACTTAGAAGCTGGCTGGTTCAAATGGCTTCAGTTATACCTGCCTGTGCAGGTTCTGGATATCTAGCAGTCAGAGGAGACTCTACATGGGTGTCGGCTCAGGGAGTTGTAGCTCTGAGGACCATTAATTTAACAATTTCTAATTCCCTGCAACTCTTGTTTCTAATGCTTTTAAAAATTAAAATTTGAAAAAAAAAATCCAAGTCTCTACAAAAGAGTTCCCAGAATTAGTGGGAAGATTCTTTGTTCTTTAAACACATTTTATTTTATTTTTTTAAAGTTTGTGTTTAAATTCTAGTTAACATGCAGTGTAATATAAGTTTCAGGTGTACCAGGTAGTGATTGGACACTTCCATACAGCACCTAGTGCTCATCACAGCAAGTGCTCTCTTGAACACCCATCACCTATTTAACCTACCCCCCACCCACCTCCCCTCTGGTAACCATCAGTTTGTTCTCTATAGTTAAGAGTCCTTTACATTCACTTTAAAGATGATTAAGCTCTGCCATGTTAATAACACTTCAAATGTATAAGAAAAATCAAATATACATACACACATGCACACACATATATACATACATATACATGATATAAAAGCAATAATAAGCAACCTGGATAAACCATAAGTATTTATTACAAGTGCTTGTTTATGCTCTGCTTATGCTTTTGGGTTGTTTTTTCATGCTGTGTATATTACTCATAGTTAGGTAAGAAAAATTTTATGCTTAACATCTAATCCCTAGGAAAGTCATAACCTCAGCTGACGTGAGGCCAGCCATGACTATTTTGGGAGTCATTGTGCAGGTAATTTTCATACACCTGGAGAATCTAATTGTTTGAAAGCTGAGTGGAAATACCAAAGAAAACTAGAAATAATGTTATTATTATTGCTACTGGGTTTTTAAAAATGGATTGAGTCTAGTCTTTTTATTTTTCTACCAGTTTTTAATAGCTACAGAAATCACATAGCCTAGAGGTAGTTTTCATTAAAAAAAAACATTACTGCTTGCAAGTAACCATATGTGACCAAATTGATTGCATGTGTTGACTCAATTTTTGGAAGAAGTACTCCTAACCATACTTACTACAAGACCTCCTTGTTCTCTGAAGAAAATGTCACTTTGGGAAGGTTGCATAAAAATTTTAAAAAGTAGTGCAAAACAACATGTGACAAAAATAACATTAAAAATATTTTTTTTGGCCTGATTACAAACTTAAGTACTTGTGTGGGATTTCACAGTGATGTTTATAGATATGTTCTGCAGGATCCCATTTTAGTGACATTTTGAAGGAAACAGACTAGAAGTGTTGTCAGTTAATATTCAAACTTCATCATTTCTAGCACAAATCCCCAAAGGAAGGTAAGGACTTTTGCATAGTATGATTGATGGTTGCAAGTGGATGGTAGTAAAGTATATAATTTTTACTCTCTGTTGAAGTTTGAAAAAAATATAGATCTATATGAAAGTGATTTTTATTTGTATCTAATATATGGCTCACAGAAGAAATATTTAAAAAGTTGTTAAAAGAAAAAGGATATATATTTCCAGGCCTACTAAGAGAATGGCATTTGGAGTGAGGAAGTTATATTTCAGAAAAAGCAAAAAGAACAATCAGAAAATGATTTGAGGGACGCCTGGGTGGCTCAGCAGTTGAGCATCTGCCTTTGGCTCAGGGTGTGATCCTGGGGTCCCAGGATCAAGTCCCACATCAGGCTCTCAGCGAGGAGCCTGCTTCTCCCTCTGCCTGTATCTCTGCCTCTCTCTGTGTCTCTCATGAATAAGTAAATAAAATCTTAAAAAAAAAAGGAAATGATTCGAGTTAAATGTTTGGATGCCCAAGTTGAAGAACGCTGGCACAGTGCAGGGGAAACCAAGGACTGAATGCAACCATGGCTAAGGCCTAATGGCACTACAAATGTAGCCCCTTTGCCTGACTAGAAAAAACTCTGGCCTTCACAGTCGCTCATGATCAGCTCTGTCTTTGGTCTTTTCCAATGAACTTGCCTCACCTGAGTGGAGACTTTGTGATCATTGCAAAGACGGTTCTTCAGCACCTGCTCCAGCTCCCTGCTGAGACGCCTCGGTCTGGAACGGAGCCTGCGCCCTATTCCTGGTGTTTCCAATGTGTGCCCTGCCTTTTCCCAGCCTCCTGGCTTCCTTACCTTGGATGTCCTTATGTTGAGCTATGAGTCATATTTCTACTAAGCTCTAAGAGTTGTGGTGTTGGGTTGTCTCCATATTTCTCACTTCCTTCTCTGGTGGGACGTCTCTGTCCTCATGTGGTAGGACTGTTCTCCACTGTTCACGCTTACGTTATGCCTCCTGGGTTAGCTTCAGGATCTGCTCTTGTATCTGTTTCATCCTATAGTTTAGGCATGTCGGGGCTACAAAATCACCCTTGCAAAAAAGGGGGAAGGGCTAGCAGACTGATACAGACTGACTTTCTGTATCAGAGAGGGAAAGAGAAAGGGAGGGAGGGAGGAAAGTGTGTTGAGGGCGCTAGGCCAGGTACTTTCCATAGATAATCTCCATGTTTAGCTCCCATAGTTCTCTAGGAAGAGGTGTTAATATCCCCAGTAAGTAAGAACACAGAGTTAATAATAGGGGGGATTTTTCTGATGAAGACCAAGCCTTTTTTTTTTTTTTTTTTTTTGCTGCTTCCTCACAAGTTAGAAACCTCTGAAGGGGAAAGATGCTGCTTTCTCTGTATACCATCCAAGGGCAGTGAGTGGAATTAAGTACTAAAGAGCTTGGCACTTGGAGCAGAGATAGGTGACAACTGGTTAGATTTCTGTTTGAGCCTGAGAACACTAAGGTATGGGGAGGGTGATGAAGGTCCCAGAGAGTAATAAGAATGTTTAAATATGTGAGAAGAGCTGTGAAGGGAGGGGAGCACGCTGAAGGCTTTCTGGTGTGAGGTGGGCGCCCCTGCCCACTGGGGTGGCTAATGGGGAACACGGGCAACAAAGGTAGGAGAGGTGAATATAATAGCTAGAAACATGAAACAAAAAGCCTCAACTTTCTCTCCTCTTTACACATCTCCCCCCTAAAGAAAAAAAAAGAAACAATCGGTGTTTCTGACAATCGGGATGATGCCAGAGAGGAAGGTCGGGGAAGACAATGTACTTCCCAAACCTTTAGGTGCTTCAAAAGTGAGAAGCTGATTGGTGTAGACAGATTGGTCTGTGCCTGCCTTCGGTCATGCTGGGCACAGGGGACACATTGGCCAGAGTCACAGGTTCCAGATGGATAATTCGTATTTACAGCTATAGTTCAAGGCCATTTCCTGATGCCCCACCCCCTTTAAACTCAGTTTATCCTTCGTTTCCTCATTGCATAAGTGGCACCGGCACGCCGCCAGCTGCTCCTACAAGAGGTCTGGGGGTTACTCTGGATGCTTCCCTCACCTCTCCTAGGGCATCGCCAAGCCCGGCCAGTGCTACTGCTTAATCATCCTCTATTCTGTCCATGAATGTGCATGCTCTCCGTGACCCCGCCACTATCCTAGTCCAAGCCAGTAGCATCCCCACAGTGTCTCCTGTCTCCTTTCCTTGTCACCTTCTCTGTCTTTCCAATTCATCATCCACACCAGAGGTTGGCAAAGTTTTTCTGTAAAGGGCCGGGTCATAAATATTTCTGGCTTTGTTGGCCATAAAGTAAGTTAGCTTCTTCTCTTCTCTTTTCTCTTCTCTTCTCTTCTCTTCTCTTCTCTTCTCTTCTCTTCTCTTCTCTTCTCTTCTCTTCTCTTCTCTCCTCTCCTCTCCTCTCCTCTCCTCTCCTCTCCTCTCCTCTCCTCTCCTCTCCTCTCCTCTCCTCTCCTCTCCTCTCCTCTCCTCTTCTTTCTCTTCTCCTCTCCTCCCCTCCCCTCCCCTCTCCTCCCCTCTCCTCTCCTCTCCTCTTCCCTTCCCTTCCCCTCCCCTCCCCTCCCCTCCCCTCCCCTCTCTCCTCTCCTCTCCTCTCCTCTCCTCTCCTCTCCTCTCCTCTCCTCCCTCTCTCTCTTTCTCTTTCTTTCTTTCTTTCTTTCTTTCTTTCTTTCTTTCTTTCTTTCTTTCTCTTCAGTTTTTTTTCAAAACTTCAAACACCCGGTGCCCATCTGTACAGTTTCTGTCTGAACTGCTCCATCTGAAGGGGAAGTGGCCAGAGACAGTACATAAGCCAATGGTAGTGGTCACCCAGGAACACTTTATTTACCAACCAGATAGCAGTAGGGTTGCTGTTCTAGACACAGGTTGCCGAGGATCTCTGCTCTACAGGGTGGCTAGTAATCCTTCTTAAATACGAGCTGAATGGCATCAGACCCTTGCTTGAAGCTATTTAATTACTTCACTGCTCACGGGAAAAAATTGGCAGCATATTGCTCCTTTATTCTGCTTATTTTGAGCCCCTTCCTTCTTGATCGTTTTGAGCCAGTCTTATTGGCCCGATTTCATTCAGATCCATGAAAGCTTCGAGTTCCTTCCTGACTTGGGGCCTTTACACAAGCTGTTTTCCTCTCCCTAGAAAACTTCACTTTCCTGACTCCCACTCAGCCTTCTGTTCTCAGCTTGAGTGGTTTCAGGGAAACCTTCCCTATGTTCTCAGACTAACTTGGATGCTTCCTGCTACCTCCATACTTACCTCATAACTTCTATCTCAATTTTAATGAAATGAATACTGGTGTGATTGCCTGACTTTTGCTCCTTTCTAGACTACGAAGTCTGTGGGTCAGGGAACATGTCTGACTGAGGTTTCGACTGTGATTTCTCAGCATCAGATCTCGTGCCTTGGACAGTAGGCAACTAGTTGCTGAATGAGTACATCTCAAACTATAATGTCTATCTGCAATGTGAAAGTCAATATTAAAGAAGCTGTTGCCCGCTGGAGAATCAAAGTGAAACAGGTGCTGTGGCATTTGATTAACAGCTATGGAGGGCACAGGTTTTGCAAGAAAAACTTTTGGGCCTAACCACATGTTAGGCCTGTGTTTGACTATTCTTGGACTACAGAAAAGGCAATTTCATGTGCCTCAACCTAACGCTAAATATTTGGTGTACCCTCTTTCTTAGAGCTACTTACTTCCAGCACCTGAGAGACTTAATGAAACCCATGAACGCCAGCCTGGGGTCACAGTTCCCACTTGGCTTGTGTTGCATGGAACATTGTATTTCATAAGCTCTTGATGAAGATGAGGTCCTGAGAGTAAGAGTGAGGGAATCTGCCAATAGGGTATAAGCAAGAAGACCTGCAGCAGCACCTGGGCATTGAGTTCATGGTAATAACAGGTCTTTGGAACTACTTGGTCAAAACTGTAGGAAAAAAAGATGAGGTAACTATGTCTCAAATAATTTATACAGATTCCATGAAATGAAAAGGGACCGTGATTTTACATGTATGACTTTCCAGGAGAATTGAGATGCTAATCGTTTCCAGGCTACAGGAGAAATCATTCCTGGAAAATACTTATCCAGAGAAACAAAAGAAGAAAGGATGAAAGCTTGAGTCTGTGCTTCTAAAGAACAGCTAATAATTAATTGGCTAGCCAATTAGCGAACATGTTATGGGTTAACAATAGTAAATAACTATAAATGTGATGTAAAATATTAACAATCCCTGAAAGTTTTGGGAATTCAAAGACTATAACCTCTCGTGTGCCCTTCTAGGTTTTATGATTCAGAAAAAGTGTAGAAGGGGAGCAAAAAGAATAATAAATTTGAACATATTTTATACATATGTGACATGATGTGTGTTGACATTTATTCACTTTGATATCATCATGTTCCTTACGAATTTTAAATAGCAGTCTGTGCCATTTTATTGCAAGACTTTTGTCTGGCAACCTTTGCTCTCCTTTCTGGTTTGAATAAATTCCAATTCTGCTCTTGTTCTTACAACTCCATTGAAGGTTACTGAGGGTTGCCATCTCCATCCCTGTCAAGATCAGCAGTGCCATGCCGCTAAATGTAAGAGTAATTGGATTAGCAGTTGACTTCATTGATCATTCCTTTAAAAAAAAAGTATTTATTCATGAGAGACACAGAGAGAGAGAGAGAGAGAGAGAAGCAGAGACAGACACAGGCAGAGGGAGAAGCAGGCTCCATGTAGGGAGCCTGACGTGGGACTTGATCCCGGGACTCCAGGGTCACGCTGTGAGCCAAAGGCAGATGCTCAACCACTGAGCCACCCAGGTGTCCCCTGATCATTCTTTTCTTTGTAAAAAAACAAACACTTTTTGACTTGGTTTCATACCGCTCCTCTTCCCCCATTGGCTGATTCTTCTCTACCCTTTTTATAGTTTCCTCTCTACTTTCCAAACTCAAATATTTAGAATATTCTAGGACTTTGTCCTTGATCTCTTCTTTGTGCACATTTCCTAAGTCAATGACTTTCAAACTTATTTTCATCCGTGTGCGGTAAGAAACACATTTTAGAACGTTGCTGGGTACATGCACACATATACACACTGAATCGAAGTCCTCACAAAACATTTTGATATATTCTTTTCTCTAATCTTTTCTATTTCATTAAAAAGTCCTCTTCACACCCACTAACTTGATTTCACTACCCACTCGATGAGTCACACAACTTACAGTTGAAAAGACATTTTTCTAAGTAGGTCTCATATAGTCTCATGATTTTGGATGCCACTTTTATGCAGACAGTGTTGTAACACATAAGCAGTTTTCACTGTGCATAGGAGTGTAGGATCACGAAAATGACTGTGCCAACTGAAAGCTTGTCAAGCTATCCTCATGGTCAAGGGGACAAGTCACAGTCTTTGAAATTTCTCATTAAAACATGAAACACTTACTTCTGAGGGTAAATATATAGGGAAATGGAAAATAGTAAGCTTAATATTATTCAGTACACTGTAACTGAAAATTACAGAAATATTGAGAATTAGTGTGTGGGTTTTGTGTGTGTGTGTGTGTGAAAAGTGGATCAAGAGTAGTTTGAACTGTGCTTGCTTGCTTCTTTTTCTTGTATAAGTTACCTTACAGAATGAACATCTTTTCAGTGTCTTGGTAAATCATAGCACTGTCACTGCTTTCTGATTTTGGATCAGCTTCCAGCATTTTATTCTTTGCACTTTCAGTGTAAAATGTCTCCAAAACTTCCTTTAAAGTTGTTTTTTTGCCAGCATCACTTCCTCTGGGACATCTTTATCCTTTTTCCTCACAACCACTTTACTCATTTATGTTGATAAGTTCCCCTTCACTAAGTTCCTCGGGCCACATATCTAGAGTCTCTCAGATGGTAGCAGTGTCAATATTCCCACTATTAGCTATTTCTTCCAATTGCAGTTGAGGGGTGCCTGGATGGCTCAGTCAGTTGAGTGTCCAGCTTTTGATTTTGGCTCAGGTCATGATCTCAGGGTCATGAGATTGAGCCCTGCATCAAGTTCCACGGTCAGCTCAGTCTGCTTCTCTCTCTCTCTCTCTGCCCCTGCCCCTGCTCGTGCTCTTTCTCTAAAATAAATTTAAAATAAATTAAAAAAAATAAAGACCTTTAGTGGCATTCAATTTGAATTTTACTTCCTGCGTTATTCCTTTCCATGTCTTTGGTGCAGTTTCATCTTTGTTGGCTAGTTCCCTCTTTTAATTATCTAATTTGTGAAAAGTCATATGTTCTAATACTGAGAGACAAGAAGGCAACACAACTACAAGCTTTGCTGTCTGGGGATAAAACAGAATGACAGATCAATCATCAACAGACTTACAAAGAAGTGACATGATTGGTCAGTCATCGTGATGCACATCTGTCATTTTAAGGAGTGATTTGTGGACAGGGGGTTAGTAGTGACCTTTGTACTTTATGTAAACACTCACACCTCATAAGCCATGGTAACTGAAATGTGAACCGTGTTGCTGGGGACGTGGTGTTAATTAGCTACATGGTGGTGGGTGATATTCATGCATATTGGATCCATCCAACAGGCATTTCTCTCTGAACTCCAGTGTAATATAGTGTAGCTTTAATTTCTTATAGGTCATTTAAACTCAATTTGTCCAAAACAGAATCTCGGAGGAACAGAGATTGGCCAGTCCGTCCTAAAGAGAGGTGGCTAATATTCACTTTGGGTCACTTTCATTCCTCTGACGGTCTCATTTGCCTTTTCTTCTAAAGGACCAGATAATAATTATTTTTGGCCTTGAGGTAGTGCAAAAGCAATCATAGACAATATATAAGTGAATAGGTGTGGCTTTTTTTCCCCATAAAACTTTACTTGGGCAGCCTGGGTGGCTCAGCGGTTTAGTGCTGCCTTTGGCCCAGGGCCTGATCCTAGAAACCCAGGATCGAGTTCCGCGTCGGGCTCCCTGCAGGGAGCCTGCTTCTCCCTCTGCCTGTGTCTCTGCCGCTCCCTCTGTGTCTCTCATGAATAAATAAATAAAATCTTAAAAAAAAAACTTTATTTACCAAAAACAAGTGGCCAGATCATGGACTTTGGTTTGCTAAGCCCTGAACTAGACTGTTCCAAAGACTTTTTGGCAGAATCATTCTTGAATTATCTTAGACATAGAAAATATGTTTTTGAATTAATCTTTGAACCAAGGAAAGAACTTTCATAATTCTTTTCGGAATGTCCACCCTAGTTTTACCAGCCCTATGATTATCTACATTTCTCACACATATCTTACAGGTACAGCAGCAGCCCATTTCTTTTCACCCCCTTATGGTGGACATAGAAAAGATCTACTTATTGACTTTTGCTCAATATTTCCTCACATTATAATGGGTATTATTAGGTCAGACTCCTGGCTTTTGTCCTGAAGGAAAACAATTGTGTTCTTTTATTATGACACTCTTTTTTTCCAAACTAAAATATGCTTTGTGACTTTTTCTGATTTTAAATTCCTGCAGTGTTCTTTGATTTTGTAACCTTGATTATGTAGCAATTGAAATGGTGATAATTTCTGCATATCATGGATGAAAGGGGTGCTCTTGTATAGAGCCAGAACAAATGCTTTTTAGTTGTGTGGATACTTGGTATTTTTCAGAGTAACAGCATGGCTTGGTATGGTGAAGATATCTACTTTTGGGATAGGAGGGTACAAATCCTTCTAGTATTGCAACTTGCTGGCACAGCAATCTTGAGCAAGTCACTTTACTCAGTTTCTGCTTTCTCACCTATTGAGTGAGATTATTAACACCAGCTCTGCACAACCTCAGAGACTTGTAGTAAGGTGGAGTGATGCTCAAATAGAACAATAATGTATTAAAAAAACACTCCATAACTTGAAGAGCACTATTTTAATTTAATGAGTTATTTTCCTACTTGCTTCTTTTAATCTATGTGTGCTATAGGCTTGATGTACAAAAATTGCTATTTCTGATTTCTCTGCAGTTCACCAATATTCTGACTAACAACTGCCAAGTTGTATTCTGAGTAAAACCAATTCAACTACTTTGTTTAGTGTGAACCAGTTTGGGAGGGGTGTGCCCCTCTACTATTGTCTGTGTTCAGTCCTATGTGCCAAGTTGAATGGCATGGTCACCACATAAGGCTGATGCTGTGTCTGAGCTTTCGCATGTCCCAACAACTCATCCTCCACTGGGGTCCTCTCTCGTGCTGCTCCCTCAATACCACACGGTCTCCCCTTCATGTCTGTTCTCTAGTTGGGGATGGCTGCCCTGGCTGCAGATGAGAACCTTAGGACAGTTCATCTTCTTAAGGTGAGGGTGAGAAGCCCACTCTACTCGCAGCCCAGACCCCTGCCCATCTGGATGGAGGTCAGAGATGGCCCTTAAGCCAGTGGCCTCTAAAGACCCTGCCACCAAAGGTGCCTCTGATTCTTGGCATCATGAAAGACTTCACCTTGTATCTGGAAGTTTTGTATCATTATATAACTTTACCTTTAAAACTCTGCCATCAAACAGTTTTTTCTTGAGGTTTGTGTATGATGCTTTTGCTCTGCTTAAAATGCCCCTAGACGTTTAGTCTGTTTCCTATCAAAACACATTTAAAGAATAACATTACGTTATTATTGGGCCCGAGTTTTCCAAAGACCAGCCAATTTCTTATTTAGTCTATTTTAGAGACAGTCCAATATAAAACAGATTTTAATGATTTATTTAATGGTCCTTTTTTTTTTTTTTGTATCTTGACTAAAGTGTTTTATAGAGAAATTCAGGTACTTAAAAAAACCCCTTAATTTTGACATATAGAAGAATTTTAATCTTCACTTGTTACTATTCTTTGTTACTTTTTGTATTCAAAATTAGTCTGGTTATGTAACTTTGATATCTCAAGTGGTTATTTAAGTTGGACACTGTATAGAAATTCTCATAGTGCATGACAGACAGCCCAACTGCAGGGGAAAAGAGAATATATTGGTCTATGGAAATGACAAACTCTAGGATAGATTTGGCTTCGTGCATGGTTGGGTCAGAGAGAAAGTGAGATCTCAAGTCCTTGGTTAGGGGGAATGCTCTTCTCTGTATTGCCTCCTTTCTCAGAAAGACACTTTTCTTAGAAAGATAAGTTCCCACAATTCTTAATTGAATCTTACTGGTCTGGCTTGTGTCACATGTTCAGATCTGAAACAGTTGTTGTAGTCAGAGGGAGTATGCTGATTGGCTAGTCTGGTTCCTGTGAATTGAAAGTGGAGAAAATCATGTTGCTATTACTCAACAAAGGGGATTGATTTCTAGATCAGCAAAAGCATCAGATGCTCATTTTAGATACCATTTCAGTAGTATTTTCAGGAATCTTTATTGAGGGGCTGAATCCTGAATGAATTAGCTCTTTTCTTTCAATCTCCTTGCTTCTGAGTTTGTTTTCTAAGGGCCAGGAGATGGGGTGAGGGGAGGATTAAAGTGAAACCCCGTTGGTCAGTACTTGTTAGGAATAACTCAAGCAGTCAGCTAGATCCTGAAGATATAGAGAAGGCACTGATGTGGCTCTATAAATCATTATGTCTAATAAAAGACACTTAAACATACGAATTCAAGACAATGTAAGACTTACTATGATGTCATCATGCATTGGGTATCATGGGAGGCAGGGCATACAGCCAGTCTGGAAGCAGAGTGTGGATAACGGAAGGAATTTTAGGCAAGGTTTTCTGGAGGAGCTAACATCTGAGCTGAATCCTGTAGTCTGAGTAAGAGCTTTTGGATAAGAAAGTGGGGAATGAGGTATCTGGGCAGATGGAACATAATGTACACCCATATGGAGATGTGATAGAGCGAAGTGAATGTGATGAGCTACAAATGACTTACTGTGTTACCTGAGGGTGAAGTGTGAGTCAGAGAGAGGCTGGAAGGGGTGGGTGAGGGCCAGGTGTTGGGCACCAACATAAGCTGCCTGGAGTTTAGGTTAAGTTCAAGTACAAAATAATTTGAACTTTATCCTGTGAGGGCTAAGGAGATTTTAAAGGAGCTCAGTGAGGGGAAGGATGGCGCGACGTGCATTTCAGATCATTGTGTGGAGGATGGATGAGGGCAGGGTCAGTTCTGGTGGGAAGTCACCTTAGGAGACTATTTTAACAAATTTAGTGAGAGATGATGAGGGTAGTGAACGGAAGAGTATTCAGAAGGGAAGGGATATAAGTTCGGTAATTGGATCTATGTGGCAGGGGGGTGGTCGCTTTACAGTACATGTCTCCTCCAGATACTAGTCCTCAGGTCAGGGAGGTCATTTTGGTCTAGACAAAGCAACAGGTATATTTGGAGGTACAAACAGGCCTGTGAGGAAGGAGTAGGGGAAGTAATTGGGCATCTGTTCTTCTTTATTTGAGGCACAGTAGTGCTGCATCACATTCCCCCTCTATTGATCATTTCATCAACATGTATCCCTTGAGCATTCTCTTTTATGCTGGTCACTGTGCTGGGATCCTAGTAGTGAGCCCAACCGTCATAATCCCTGCTTCTATGCACCCTATAGCCTACTGTGGAAGACAAATGGGTAATTTGAACAGGCAATCTTAAACATTAGTGTTACAAAGTCACTAAAATAAATACGGTTTTAAAAAGATAAAATAAAAAAAATAAATAAAAAGATAAAATAGATCTAATGCAGTGAAAGGGTCCATTCTGGCTTTAAGGCTACTGTGTATTAAGAACTGTAAAGGTTCATGCCAGTGGCTGCAATGGGGGTAATGTATGGACCTGATTTTGGGTTTCTTGAAACTCATGGAAGGCAGATTCCTAATAGAGTTTCAAGGAGCGCTTGCTGAAAGGATGAGCACCTCCAGCCAAAAACAGAGGTGGAGATCCTTAGACCAAGCTGTGGTGTGAAGACCTGGCCCTTTCACACTAGGCAGATTTTGTGCAAGGCTCTCCTGATGAATATGTGTCCTGGAATTTTAAAAGAGTGTGTATAGTTTTCCAAGATGTCTGACTGGTAGTCAGGAAGAGGCTTCAACCTCGGAGAATCTGGCTCCTGTAATTCTGACTTAGACGAAAGGGAATAATGAGGAACATGTCATTTGCCTGGTTCATGAAAGGTGTTTTTGGATAAATAGTTAGCTTTATGTTTGAAAAAACTAAACAGTCATCCAACCAACCCAATATGAACAACAACAAAAACAACCCTGCCCAAATCCCAAACAAAAGCCCCAACCCCAAGTAACACCATAAATACCAGTTGTCTGGCAATTGCCAGAAGGAAGCCTTGGGTGGAGGCAACTTTGAAATTCACGCAACAAAACACGTGAAAAGGAAAGTGGATAAGGTGTGAGACGAGGAGGAAAAAACCCACGGAATTAACTGAGGGAAGGTAGTAGACCACGGCTTTGGTGTTCATCATTCTGTTGTACAAGTCAAGAGGAATTCATTTCCTAGTTAAATTGTTAGAAATAAATTATTCATGGAGGAGCCATCTGTGTTCTCTGTTGCCAATTTATTCACACAGAAGGAACAGTGTGTGGTGGAAGAAATCTGCTGAAGCGGTTGTTTTACGTGACTCATAACACTTTGAAGTCTTCAGTTTCAAACTTTTATCTTCTATCTCAGGGTGACAGGAGGTTCATGCTATATTTTTCATTCTTACGAAAAATTCAGAGAGACTACCAGCAGAGGATACTGTTGCTAATGAGAATATGTCTTTATAGCAGCTGCTAGAACTTTCCATATACCAACAAACTGGGGCAGCCATCCGATTAGAAAAGGGGAGTAGCTTTCTTAAGTTGTACACACCAGTGTTCCAGATAAAAGAGCGTGGAGGGGTGCCCAGGGGCGCAGTGGGGTAAGCCTCCGACTGTTGGTTTTGGCTGGGGTCATGACCTCAGGGCCCTGGGATGGAGCCCCCCATCCAGCTCTGCACTTAGCGGGGTGTCTACCTGACATTCTCTCTCTCTCCCTTCACCCCTTCTGCTTGTGCTCTCTCTCTCTAAAATGAACAAATGAAGTCCTAAAAAATAAAAAAGTGTTGAGGTGATGGCCCTGGTGGATAACGAGAGCCGAATCAGTCCTCCAGTTGGCTTGTAGCTCGACGAAGGAGCAAGGTGCAGTTGGTTTGTCGAGTTTATTTCTCTGCTTTCTAGAATCGTCTTAGCTCTTGATCCCTTAGCTCCGAGCGGATGAGTGCGCTTGGGGCTCAGGTTGGGCCACAGCCTCATGCCCATCGTGCAGCTTCGCCTCTACCCCGCGGCCACCTGTCCCATTTCCTTCGGGGGTTCCTGCTAAAATACTGTGTGCAGGTGTCTATTTCTCTGTTTTCACTCCCCGTGTGTCCTTCCAGATTCTCCACAGGCCTCTCATGCGGTGACGTCTTTAGCCAGAAAGGCCCAGTGTTTTTGTGGGGGCCGAATCTCTGGGAGGCAGGAGGAGTGGCGGTGTTAAGGTGAACCCTTTGTCAGTCTAGAAAACATTCCTTGCAGAAGTCAGATCACTTGCCATCATACACATGTGGGCACCCGGAAGGTCGGCAGGTACTTATTCGTAGCAGAAATGAGGCGAACGTTTGTTCCAGGATTGACCCAGCCACCACCATCCCCTCCCGAGCGCAGGTTCTGGAGCAGCGGGGGGACTGGCAAGCAGCGCTGAGTTCCCGATTCACGGGAGCACGAGGGCATAAACAAGAGTAAATTCCTGTAATTTAGATATTTAAGCCTTCTCCACTTACGAGATACCCCCCTCCTGCCCTTCCAGTTGCGTTCCCTTGGGGCCACGACGACCCACAGGCCTCACTGTGCTGGGAGTGGAGCGTTGCAGGGCATGTGCCCGAGGCCACCACCTCGACCCCGGTTCTCAGATGGGGAAGTATTTGCCTGAGGGACTTTGTCCCGTGAGCCCTTAAGAAGCACTGGCTAATTAGTGCTTGAAAATGTCCTCGGAGATTGGGACCTCTTGGTTCCCAGGGAGGCTCCTTACTTCCTGGACAGCATCAGCGAATGTCAGTGTGACATGAATTCTTAGAATGCAGCCCTGGCAACCTAATCTCAACAATGCAAAAAAAGAATGTAAACTACTGTTACATTAAAGGGCCTGCA
The DNA here is from genome assembly GCF_003254725.2 of Canis lupus dingo. Taxonomy (NCBI): domain Eukaryota; kingdom Metazoa; phylum Chordata; class Mammalia; order Carnivora; family Canidae; genus Canis; species Canis lupus. The sequence goes on from NC_064257.1 coordinate 61,499,478, forward strand.
GGATACCTCTGGATGGAAAACTCATCAGTTCAGAGACACATCCCAAGGGAAAGAAAGTAGGGGGAGATGCACTTGCTGAAACATGTTCTGGCTGCAGACCTGGGGCCTTTGTGCCAGTTCCCAGGATTGCCAGGGTGACCGCACGACCTGGCTTGTTCACAGTGGCCCAGTTTAGGACAGTTTTCCTGGAGTAATTAAACGCTGAGATCCCTTGCTCTCCAGAGTCCTCTGATTTGGTTGGTGATCTGATGAATATTGACATGATTTTTATTGGTTCAAAGGGCATAAGGAAACTTAGGAGTATTGGGTATCTGGAGAATTGAAGCAACTTGGAGAAGAGGTGGCTCCCATACATCCTGAGCCCCTCACGAGGCCTGATTGGCAGCACTTGGTGGACCTTTCCCGTGACACAGGACATCACGATGACTCAGCCCCATTTTGCTAAAGAACGATGCCATCGTTTGAATGACCTGTCAATGCCTGCCTCTGGAGCAGACCACTGTGGCCCGTGAGTTTTCCGGGCACTCTCTAGACTCGCCCGCCTGTTTTCCAAGTAGCAGTCTAGAGCCAATAATTATAACTTCCGGGGTGGGCATTTTCCATGAGATCCTGGTTTCAGTTACTCCCAGTCACTAAACCCATCATATTTGCACTTCCTTGACAGATCTTTTTAATTTTCTTTTGGCTCGGAGTCCACTCAAAATTTTGGGTTTGCCTTTCATCCCTGGCTGGAGGCTGTGGGTCATGGTTGAGGACCCATTGGCATTCTGATGAAACCAAAATGACCACCATTGCTTCAGTTCTCTTGCTGTTGCCTCAGGTTGCGTGCACAGAAGATTCAAAGTGACTTTTGTACGTGGTTCTAATCATGACCAACCATGTCTTCTGCTATAAAAGGGCAGTAAGGAATGCATTCCCCATTTTTTTTTAAATAAAATATAACATTCTTTTTGTAACTTACTATTTAAATCACGTTTCTGGTTTGGCAGGACCTTCTAAAATTTTCCCACTAAGGAAAGTTTTTTTTTTCCTATAGCAAAACAATGTTTTTATTCCAAAATAGAACCATTTTATTCCAAAACAGAATCGTACTGGTGGTCCATAGTACTGCTTCCGAACTTCCTTCTGATACTCTTCGAACTTGTCTTCTTGCCATGTAAATAAACTTAGCGTACAGGGGATTCATACAAAAAGAGCCAAGTTAGGTCTCAGGATTGTAACAGAGGAAAAAAAAAAAAAGAATTTAGTCCTGTGCTGTTCAACGTGGTAGCCACATACAGCTACTGAAGTATGATTGCAATTGAGGATAATTAAAAATCCAGGTCTCCGCTGCACCACACTGCGTGTCAAGTGCTCTCCGGCAGTTATGGGGAGGAGGAGGTGAGGGTCGTTGGAAAAGTCTTCTGTGTAGAAGTCAGAACAGAGAACAGAGCAAAGAGGATTTTTGGAGTGGTTCTTCCTTTTTCTTCTCTGCCTTTTCTTTCCTCTTCCCTCACCATCACTGTCTTCACGATCAAGTAGTTGACTGTTTTTGACATTTATGACACACAGGCCACCAATCTACGTGCCTTCAATAGATTTTAAAAATTTAATCCTCCCAATAATCCTGTGAGGTAGGTCTTACGGTCACGCCCACATCTGAGTTGAAGAAATCGAGGTAGAGAGGATTAATAACTCGCCTGTACCTGACAGCTGGTAAATGATGGCACACACGCAGCTAGACATCCAGCCTCGCTTCAGAGCTTGCATGTTTACGAGGGAGAGGTACTGCATCTCCTTAAGTGAGCGACCCATCTGGGTTTGGAACTAATTAGAAGAAGAAATAACTGCCGGTTGAGGTGGACTATGGCGGGTGATGACTGCCAAGTGGGGAAGACGAGGCACAGCTATTGTTGCCACTGGTTTCGGTACTTTGTTGTACTTGCCGACTCTTCATTCCCACAGAGTTCCTGCTACCCCAGCCGTAGTCTCTCCTCCCACCCTCCTTGCATTTCCCCCAGTTTTAGTGAGTAGAGGGATTCATGTCGGGCTGTTCCAGTGTTCAGTTGCACCATCCACATGAATTAGAGGATGGCTGTAGCAAGTGAAGAACAAGATCTTTGATATTGAAAATTGGGGGCGTTGGGGGGCTCAGTTGGTTAAGTGTCTGCCGTCAGCTCAGGTCATGGTCCTGGAGTTCTGGGATGGAGCCCCGGGTTGGTCTCCCTACTCCGTGGGGAGTCTGCTTTTCTCTCTCCCTCTGCCCCTCCCCCACCATGCTCACTCTCTCTCTCTCTCTCAAATAAAATCTTGCAAAAAAAATTGGGTGACATTCTTTAGTTACTTTGGTTTTTTTCTTTATCATTGTGCAAGAATGCGACATGCGATCTGTCCTCTTAACAGATTTTTAAGTGTACAATATATATATATTTTTTACAATATTGTTAACTACAGGTATGATGCTGTGCAGTAGATCTCTAGAATTTACTCATTTTACATAATTGAAATTTAATACACGTTGGTAAGCAGCTCCTCATTTCCCCTACCCCAGCCCTGGCAACGACAGTCCTCTTTGCTTCTACTGAATTAGAGCATTTTGGAGACAACATGCTCCAACGAAGCTCAAGATGTGTCCTTCTGAGACTGGCTTACTTCACTTAGCATAACGTCTTCAAGGTTTGTCCATGCTGGCACATATTGCAGGATTTCCTTCCTCCTGAAGGCCGAATAATGTTCCACTGTATGTGTACATCACATTTTCTTTACCCATTCATCTGTCAGTGTTCATTTACCTTGTTTCCCCCTCTTGGCTATGGTGAATAGTGCTGCAGTGAACATGGGAGTGCAAATATCTCTGATAGGCCATCCTGTAGCTACATCTGATGTCTGGGACAGGCAATCCCTTATTTCTGTCTAGGAAAGGGAGCCATATAAAGGAGAGAGTGGTGGCTCAGGCCCTCGTTGGAACTAATAAAAAATAAAGCAAAAGACCCAACCTTGTGTATTACTGGGTGCGCTATCACCATTTCTAACCGACTCCTTTGCTCTAACACACCTATACCAATAGGCTGCCACATTAAGACATTTGTGATCTTTCATCCACCGTCCACTGGATTATTGCATATTGGTAAACTAGAATTTGGATATTCAGGGCAAAGCAGAATGAGATATCAAAACTTGATTGAGGCAGGTAGCGGGGTAGTTAAATAATTTGGCTATGGTGGTAGGTCACGGGTGTTGGATCCGTGTGTTGCTATTAGTAACTTGTGTGGTATTGAGGACATCATTTAGATTCCCAACACCCTTGTTTTCTTCATCTGTAAAACAGATGAAAATAGTTCCTACGTCATAGGGTGTGTGTGTGTGTGTGTGTGTGTGTGTGGAATTAATAAACAGAAAGCCCTTAGTACATGCAGGCCATTGCTAATATCACCAACTCTTAGATTCTAGGTCTAATTAGATGATGTAGTTGTGACATGATTACCAATGTCGTAACGAAATAGAGGTTAGTAAACATTCGAACACTGCCATGTATGTTCATGTGTTCACAAATGACACCAGAAATGTTGAGTTGCCATTTTGCTTTCAAGAACACCAGTTTAGGGGTGCCTGGGGGGGTGCAGTTGGTTAAGCAACTGACTCTTGGTTTTGACTCAGGTTGTGACCATAGGGTTGTGAGATTGAGCCCCCAGTTGGGCTACATGTTTAGCCACAGAGTCCTCTTAAGATTCTCTCTCCCTCTTTTTCTGCCCTTCCCACTCGTGCTGTCTGTCTCTAAAACAAACAAATAAATCTTTATATATTAAAAAAGAATACTAGTTTATTTAAGGAGGGATCTAATTGTTTTTGATTTCTTTTCATGACTGCCCTTGTTGCTCTGTTGGCTATGTCTTTTCATATTTTACATATTGTGGGGATGAGACATCCAGAGGTTAGAGAAGTGAGTGTGAAGATAGCAAAGTGATTGGTGGAGTGATAAAAAGAGAGTACCAGATATATGAAGAAAATAACTATATTTTCTACCTTTAAGTTGAGATAGGTGATAAAACTATGTAGATGGGGCTATAAAGGGTTTTGTTTGTTTGTTTTGGTGTCATACAATTTCACGTTGTTGTTATTTAATTATCTTACCAAGAAGAAATTCTCCTCCTGCTGGGCTTGGGATACAGTTATTTATCTTTTTTTTTTTTTTTTTTTTTTTTTGAGCTGTTAAACAGAAAGTATTTTTAAATGGCAAATTTTGATATACATGATGATTTTTACCCTTAAACTTGAAAACAGGTAGCTATTTATTTTGTTCACAAATAAATGTTTTGATAAGAATGTTTTGGACAAAGGGCTCCTGGGTGGCTCAGTCGGTTAAGCATCTGACTCTTGATTTTGGCTCAGGTTACAATCTCAGGGTCATGAGACTAGGCCCCATGTGGGGCTCTGTGCTCAGCATAGAGTCTGCTTGAGATTCTTTCCCCCTCAGCCCCTTCACCCTCTCGCTCTCTCAATAAATAATTTTTTTTTAAAAAAGATTGTTTTGGACAAGATATCTCAAACCATCCAAATACAGAGTCTTAAATAATTTAAAAAGAATCATCAACTTACTAGTAAGAAAATGACAGGGTTTGATATAAAATTTTGTATTGATGTTTTGAGATTGTGATATCGTGTACTTGGGGTCGTGTGAAATTAAAGATGATAAACGCTTAGTGACTGTCTAGTTTTTTTTTTTTTTAAGATTTTATTTATTTATTTATTTGAGAGAGAGAGAGAGAGAGAGAGAGAGAATGAGCACAAGTAGAGGGAGCTACAGAAGCAGAGGGAAAAACCAGCTCCCCACCGAGCAGGGAGCCTGATATGGGGCTAAATCTTAGGATCCCAGGAACATGACCTGAGTGAGCTGAAGGCAGACACTTAACCAACTGAGCCACCCAGGTGCCTCTGTAACTGTCTAATTTTTCATTGAGCCAGGTGGTTTTATTTTATTTAGCAAAATTTTTCAATGTTATTTTTATTTTGAATGCCGGCAGAGTATTTATTTACATTAACGTTAAGGAATCCCTAAGTAAAGGGTCAGGTGACATACTAATACAAATTAATCAGATGTATTCTAAGATCAGAAATCTTGGGGATGCTGATGCCTGGGTGGCTCAGTCGGGCAAGGATCTGCCTTCAGCTCAGGTCATGATTTGTGTGTCCTGGGTGGAGCCCCACATTCAGCTCTCTGCTCAATGGGGAGTCTGCTTCTCTCTCTCCCTCTGTCGCTGCTCCCCCTGCTTGTGCTCATGTTCTCTCTCTCTCTCACTGTCAAATAAAGTAAAATAAAAAAGAGCAGAAAGTGAAATGAGTCAGTTGGAGAAAGACAATTGTCATATGGTTTTACTCATACGTGGAATATAAGAAATAGTGAAAGGGACCATGAGGGAAGGAGGGAAACTGAGTGGGGAAAAATTAGAGAGGGAGACAAACCATGAGAGACTCCTAACTCTGGGAAACAAAAAAGGGCTGCAGAGGGGGTGGTGGGTGGGAGGATAGGGTAACTGGGTGATGGGCACTGAGGAGGGCACATGATAAGATGAGCACTGGGTATTATACTACATGTTGGCAAATTGAATTTTAATGCAGAATTTTTTGAAAAGCAGAAATCTCTAGTCTTTTTGGGGGGGCTGTGTGTATCTCTTTAGTTGCTTACTTTTCCTTGTATGAGATTTTGCCCCTCATTGTACTACCCTCTTCTCTTCATTGCAAAAAAAAAAAAAAGAAGAAAGAAAGAAAAAAAAAAAAAAAGAAAAAAATTCCCTAAAGTTCGTATCTTAGTCCCCAAAGAAGTAAATAAAAGACTAGCAGAAGATGGGTGAGATGGAGTGGGAGATAAAATTAGAGTAGTTGTAGTGAGTAAAAATCTTGAAAGTTCTTTAATGAGAGAATTACAAGCAAAATATGATAATACATAGCCGGTAAGTATCCACGGTTATTCATAATTTATTCATAACTACATTAAATATAAGACTGTGCATAATTATTTAACGTACTTTTAAAATTTAAATATTTAATTTAAAACTGAGAAGAGAGATATACTTTCCTGTAATCTGAATAGTTCTGGAGCTTTCTAGGGATGTACCAATAAGCCCTATGACAGTCTCCCATGCTCTTGCACCTGACATTGGGTTCAATATACATTAGCAGATACTTTGTTGTTCATGCAGGTTAGCATTTATAGTGCATCTCAGGCCTGAGGCCATGTAGCAGCCTCCAGAATTATGCTGGGTGCTTTTGGGAGAATGGGCACTCAAGGTGGTTGGAGCAAGCCAACATTAAGAAAAAGCACTTAAGTTTCTAAAGTCTTTTATTATTTCAAAATCAGTGTCTTTCTCTTTCTCTCTGTCTCCCAATCTTGATTTTGGAGTCTTTCTACACTCCGGTGGTCCACAGATAGGCACCAGTTATCCCCTGGGGGCTCATTCGAGTTTTAGGCTCTCAGGCCCCACTCCAGACCCTCTGAGTTGGAAATTGCATTGAATAGGATCTTCAGGTGATTCGGTTGCACATCCAAGTCTGAGGAGCCTGCCGTATGGCGTAGGTCAACTCTAGGCTGATATCTGTATCTGTACTCCTAGAAGGATCGGTTAATTTTCCAAACTCACTTAAGTTGCACAGCTCTTTGAAGGATCTCAGGATCACCTCATACATAATACTGTTGGAAGCTTCTAGCTTCTATGTTTCCAATATGGAAGATTGTTCGTACTGTGTTAATAACATGAGTCATGGGCAACGATTTATTGGTTACCAACTAGTTGTTGGGTTTGGCACAGAATGTCTCATTTGGATACTTTCTCCTTTAATCTTCTAAGCAACTCAACAAAAGAGGCTTTGGTGAGCCAATTTAGAGAAAAGAATCCTGAGGCTTGGGGAAGAGGTTATTGGCAAAAGGTTGGATATACCATGTTAGAGCTGAAATCCAAACCAAGTGTGTGTTATCTAAGCCCATGTTCCCCACCTCCTTGTTTCTTTTAAACAGTGCTCTATTGCTGCCATGCTGCTGTGCTCCATTTGCAGTGAGGAAGGGCATGTAATAGTCCATTTGTCTGGATCAGGAAACAAGCTTATGTAGAAATGTATGTAGATATTTCTGGTGGCTGTGATTTCTCTCTTTCCAGATTCCGACTTCCAATGTCTAGTATAAGAAGGTTCCTTAAGTTTGTAAGATCTTTGCATACTTTTATGTCTTTTCTTTTGCAAATGTGAGGGAAGAGAATTCATACATTCCCTTAAATCAAATTCTCAAAACCAATGATCCATAAATTAAGAACTATCACCCTTCTCATCTGTATCCCATTGACTCTCAGCCATTGGAATTCCCAGCTGTCTGCTGGCCTCATTGGACTCCCCATCGCTGTGCTGGACTTTCCATGTACCAACTCCCAAATGGTTCATTCTCAATCCCAGAAGGGCATCAGAATCACCTCTCGATCTTTGAATAAAATACAGATTCAGGCCCCTTCTTAGAGGTTTTGAAGTATGATCTTTGGGAACAGAGCTCAGTACCCTGCATTTGCAAGAAGCCCACAGCTGACCTAGAGAGCAGTAAGTGAGCACAATTTCCTTCAAGAACTTTGCACAAAAGAGGTTACTTCATGATTACCCCATTATTATTATGGAATAATCTCCTGGCGGGAGACCTAGAGCGGACTCAGTCCTCCCACAGGGGATCCTCACCAGCTCATGTGGGCTGGAATTTCTAAGGTACTGCGGCAAGCAGAAAGACCTGGGGGCTCCATTTCACCCTTTACCCTCGTGGGAAAGATTCTATTGTGTAGCTCACTGCTTCTGAGACTGGGGCACCTTCAGCGCTGCCAGTCGTTAGTTACGATGTTGAGAGAATGACATCCTGAAGATGTTTTGACAAATGGGCTTGACTTTTGAGTTATCCTCTTCCTGGGAAAATTAAAAAGAAAGCTCCCAGGTTGTTTCTGGGAAGAGATTGTTAGACTAAGTTTTGACATTGCTGCTGGAGTTTTAGGTCGTTGGTATTGCTCCCACTTCACCTGCCTATTAGTAAACTGAAGTTTTTCTCCATTCATTTGTGTCTGCTAGAGATACTTGACATTTTCCACCCACGTAGGTTCTGATGTCATCACTTTGCTCATCCTCTGTTCACCTTTGGCATGAGATGGGCTGTTCTTTCTTGAGCGTACAGAGTGGTGATTGGGGGATAGGGACTTGGGGTTTTTCATTACTTTTTGTAACCAGGCCTTACTTCACTATGATGATCTACCATTTTCTCTTTGTTCCAGAGAACTGTCAGCTAACATTTATTGAGAGCTATGATTTGTATAGGGCAAGTTTAGAAGCTTGAATACCAATAGTTTGTCAAAGAAAAGCTATCAGGCTCTATTTCTCTGGGATGCTAGGAGGTGTGAGGTCATCCACAGCACCTACAGCATGGCTTCGAGATACCTCTGTGCTTTTGAGGGGTGTTGATGACTTCACAATGGCTGTTCGGGCTTTCAGCAGCTTTCCGGAGAGAGAGATTGTTCTTCAGCTGTGCTAAATGCTCTCTCTGGATCTTCTAGTTAGGATTCTAGTTTTGTCCTCTGGAGTTTACAGAATTAGCCAAACCCTTAGCCACACGACCGCCCCTGGGAGGCTCATGCTACACCTAAAAGCCTCTTTCCAAGCTACAACATAACTCCTCATGGGCATTATTTTCCAAAACTGACCTACCAGTCACAACCAAATATGGTAACGAGAGAGCCGGCAAACACTGAACCATAATCACTTGTCAGAAACCTGGTCCATTCATACTTTCTTTTCTCTTTTCTGGTACCAATTTAACTCTGTTCTGTTTTGGCCTCTTAGATATATTTATCTTCACGTTTTATTTTATATTATCAAAATACTGGTGAAAGACAACAGAGTCTTCTAAGAGAATCATCTAAAATAAAATTGGCACATACATTTATTATTTATTTATTTATTTATTTATTTATTTATTTATTTATTATTTATTTAAATTGGTACTTTTAAAAGATACTTAAAGGCCCAAATCCATCTTCAGTAAATACTTGCACAAAGGCATCCTGGTAACCATTTGATGTGATCTGTAACTATTAGAGTACTTTAAAAATAATTCTGTCTTTCCTGGTGATTAATATCTACAGAATCGGGCTCCCTGCTCAGTGGGGAGTCTGCTTCTCCTGCCTCTCCCCCCCCCCCCGCTCATGCTGTCCCTCTCTCAGATAAATAAAATCTTAAAAACTATATCTACAGAGAGATTTCACATCATGAAACTACATCATTAAAACAATCTCTGCCTTACCTGATTTGTGTTAAAATTTACTCTGTGTTCATGTCACGATGCTCTTAAACAAGTCAACGATTTTTTTCTGACTGTATGGCTTTTTGCAGGCAGCCTCTCCTTGGATAATAGCTATAAAGTGTTTCATGTTACTAATTTTAAATGACCAATGTCTGTGATTTTTAAACTGTGAATTTCTGGGAGTGGGCACAGAAATTATACTGTTTTTTTTCATGTCGAAGATAGCCTTGTAGGTCAAGACTGTAGGAAGAACAGAAGGAATTTTGAATACCTAGAATGATAAATATTTTAGAAAAACTACTTATTAGGTCAAAGTAAGATTTTTTTCATTAATTATTATGATTAGGTATAGAGCAAAGAGTAACATAATCCAGTCCATTGGTAACTGCTAGAGTAATTCATGAAGCCAAAGTAAAACCCCCTACTCCTTTCTTCTTTTCCTTCCCCCTAGAATAGATGGATACTGGTGCGGTGCTTTAGAAAACAGCTCCATCTCAATACATGAATAAAACCCCCAAACAAACCTCTTTTAATTCTTACTACATAAAATGAAACATAAAGAAAGGCAGTATGGTAGAGGCTAGCCTGATTCTACTTTTCGTTATGTGTTTGAAAATCCTTCTGCTTTCTTAGACTTCAGATTCACCTTCTGGAGAACCCGTGAAAAAACCGGAAGTTACATATTTCAAATAATTGCTCTCCATGTGCAGTGGTGTGTCGGAGTAGGGCTGTACTGGTTTATGAGACCTAGTTTTAATTTTCCGGAACTGTGTGAGCCGACTGACCTCACGTTGGTAACTTCAGATTGTCCATAGGGAGTGCGTTTGTACCATGAGCCAGCAGCTCGGAGCTGGTTGTTAAACACTGGAGTGCTCATCATCGTACATGGATATTTGTAAAAAGTTTCTAAGATACTTGTGTAAAGACAAATATTTTAATTAAAAAAAATTAAAGGCATTTGTTGATATTCGAACTCTGACATTTTTATAGACTTGCAAGGTTAGCAAGTCTAACCTTCTTCTGCTCTTCTGTTTATCCCTCTTTCTTCAATTAGGATCTTTCTAGATATACACTAGATGTCATTTGTAAGAGAACTTTGAGAGGATATGTGTGGCTAATGCATAATTAATATTTGAAAAAGAATTCTGGAATGCATCTCTGCAGAATAGTTCTGTAATGTGTTCTGTGTTGGCTGCCCATTAAAAAATCAGATGAAGTGAGAAATTACTTTCAAGATGTGGTGTAAATTTAGTTATTTTAAAATATGACGATGAAGGCGGAAGCAAGGAGAAGTAATCTTTTACACTCCGTATTGTCTTCTGCAACTGTTTTTTATTCTTTTGCCTTTCTTTGGATTTTTTTCTCCCCTTCTTTGTTCTCTTTTCATCTACTCTGCTAGAAGGAGGCTCTATTTTCGTATCCATACCCACTCTCTTCTATTATTTATTTGGCCTTCGGAGATTTGGATTTCTTTTAGGAATACACTGAGCATTTTAGGCTGCTAAAATATCCTAAAACACGAGCCAATTAATGACGTATTCATTGACAAGTGTTCGGAAACTTGTAGGGTTCATTCTGCAAGAGTGATTTAAAAGCTGTAATAGGTTAGAACGTCAAACAAGTGGAAACAATTAGTAGCACTAATGTCTTAACCCCCAGTTTACCACTGAGAGAGGGAGATCCTTGATGGGAAGGCCCATCTGTTCCAGAGATGTCTCCAACTTGCAAAGCCATTTGTAAATCAAATCATTCAGTGACTGTGCTGCTTGTGTAGCTACTTATAGGTCTGTTTCTCAAAATCATTGGTGAGGTGCACGTTTTACCATGATATTTTTGAGAAATAGGGTTTTATTTTTGGATACTCTGGTTATTCAGCCATGTGTTTAGTATATTACGTGTACCGGGAACATGTACTTTGACATTGTCACCAGCTCTAGGAATTGTGAAATCAGTGAGTTAAGTACACCTTCCAAATGAGTTAGTGGATTTATATTTTTGCAATAATTTGATGTTGGAGGAAGAAGAGATTCATCTCAGTATGAGTTTCCTCTCTATTTACAGAAAGAAAGATGGAAGAGTTCTGTTACTATAATCGAGTTCTTTCTTAAAATACCCTTCACGTACTTACTTTTTTCTAAATGATGCTACACTTCTTACACCAAGTTTCACAATTTACAACCTATTTTCACATTTATCTCATTTTTCATTAGATATTTGACCTCTGCTCTTTTCTTCTCATATAGAGGTCACGGAATAATTGACTCTAAGATTTGGAAGAGCCTTCCAAGTCATCTGATCAAGCCCTCTACCGAATGGTCCGCCTGTCAGCTATTTCCAAGAGCAGAAATATTAGACACAGATAGGCTGACCATTAGGTCAAATAACGCAGTGAAAGTAAAATTTCCTTTTTGTGAAAAAGGCTGAGTATTATTATATATTTTTTTTACCTCTTTATTTGATTTTTTTTTTCTTTTTCTTTTCAAGGCTTAGCCTACTGGGCCTGTGAACTTCTGCTTTAGGGTCTCTCTGGTCACTTTAACACCATTGATTCCTACCATGTGGGAGCTTTGCCAGACTGTTGTCAGCTTCAGACTCTACCCACATGCTAAGCCTAAGGGATATGTGTTTCTGGGGGTGCAAAATGCTTCTGTTTTATTTTGAAGCAATAGATCTGTACATTTTTTTCATTTTATGATTTGGTTATTTCAAATCACATTAATAAACAATTGGAACAAATGAGTTGTTACAAGTATGAAACTTAAAAGAACTTGCCTGCTCCAGTTATTATTTATTTATTTATTTATTTATGATTCAGTAAGGCTTTGGATCTTATTTTAAAACACCCATCAGTTATTCTTATATTGTTCTGATGAGAGTACAAGTCCAATCATGTACATTGGTTGTTCCGTGACACAGATGAGTACGATGGAAACTCGGCCCAGCCAGGCTGGATTTGGTCGTCAGGTGATCATCTTCTAACGGTGGCTTGATTGCTGATTGTGCGCCACGCGGAGCACCCAGGACAGAGGGTTATGTGATCTTGCAGAAAAGCTGGTGCAGCAGGGGAGCTGGACTTCCCGAGCCAGGCCATCGGCAGTGCGGCACCCTGGCACCCTGTGAACAGACTCCTCCGGGGGATCAGGGACTCGGAACCGCTGGGTGAAAAGGCAAAAAAACCAACTGGCGGGTGCAGAGTTAAGAGGAATGCAAACCGAGCAGCCCCCAGGGACCGGAGCGGGGTCCTTCCCGGCTGGGAGGTGGATGGGCTGAGCCTGGGGGCGTGCTGCCGGCCGTCCCTGGGAATGGGCACCTGCTGACCCCGGGCTCTGTCCCCAGCAGCCGCAGACAGGTGTCCCCACCGGGCTGTGTCCCCAGTGTCTCTCACACAGATGTGCCCACCAGGCTCTGTCCCCAGCAACCCGCACGTAGGTGTCCCCACCATCCTCCGTCCCCTGCAGCCCGCACACAGGTGTCCCCGCCGGGCTGTGTCCTCAGTGGCCCGCACACAGGTGTCCCCGCCATCCTCCCTCCCCAGCAGCCTGCATACAGGTAGGTGTCCCACCACCTCCATCCCCTGCAGCCCACACACAGGTGTCCCCGCCGGGCTGTGTCCTCAGTGGCCCGCACACAGGTGTCCCCGCCATCCTCCGTCCCCAGAGGCCGCACACAGGGGTGCCTAGGTCATCCGCGGACTGTACCCTCCGGGTTGGTGAGCTGACACACGGGCTTATTCAAAGGCCAACGGCTTCGATTTTATTCTTCCTTCTAAATTAAGGGTCCGGAGAGCAGAATGTCTCCTGAGCTCCTTGTTTAGACTTTTGGACACAGCCAGCCTCGGGAGTCCTTGCCTGGAGGTTTTGGGGCGTCTTGTGACCATGGAGATTGCTGTCTTCCTGGGACATCGGCTGCTCACAGTGGGGGGGGGCTCCCAGTAGCCCCGAGGTCCTTAAGTGTTGCCCCCAGGGTGCCGACCCGCTGCCCGCCCGGCCCGTCCAGCTCCTGGCTGCTGCTCCCCGCGCGGCTGCACCTGCGCCCCAAGGGCTCGCGGGGCCCTCAGCCGCCCGGGGGGCCGCTTACTCGTTCCCTCGGGAGCTCGTTGGCTGTGAGCCATGCGGGTGCTGTAGGCAGGAGCCTGCCCCCGAGCTCTGGCCGTCCTCGCAGCCTGGGGGACTGTCACCTGGGGGCAGGTGTGTACTCACACTCAGGTACTGGAGAGAACAAAAGGGCTGGATGCAGACCTCAGGTGGCCCAGGAAGCGGTGGCTCTCCAGATCAGGGAAGGACAGGGCAAAACTTGTGGGTGACCAGGAGGACAGCCTTGGTGGGCCAGAGCCCTGCGGCCCAGGGACAGGTGAGCAGGTCCTCAGGGGACTGGGAGGTGGGCCAGGCCACACCCGGGGGAGCTACAGCTCTTGTAGAGGATTCCGGCTTTTATGGTGAAAGCAGATGGGAGGCTCCTTAGCTGATGGGTTTTGGGTAGAGGGGACCCAGTGGGGTGGGTGGTGAAGAGGGGAGGGCGAAGGGCTGGAGAAGGTGATGGGACTCTTCCACTTGAGAACCTTGTAGCTGGTTGGTCATGTACCCAACGTCCCCCCATCATCGCCCCACTGCTGAACCCCGCGTGCATGCCGGTGTCCTCCTCCAGAGCCCACATTCCCTGAGCTTAAGGTGCTGCTCTGCTGGCTTGCGGGTCTCCTGTGGCGTCGTCGAACGGCAGGGTGGATGTGTGTACCTCCAACAACACCGTGGCTACTCGACACCTCACAAGACGCGTCCGTAGGCTTAGGGCAGCTCTTCTGGATTCTGGTGACAGCGTATCTAGCAACATAACTCGTTCTATGAGTCAGAGGAGGATGCAAATACACTTGCCTTTTCTTTCGCCAAGTCATACATGCCTTGAATTTTATTTCCATACATTGTCTTCTATAAAATGACCTTTACGGTTCTATCTTCGCATCGGACGAGAGCATTGCTGTTGTTACTCTTACTGCTGTCTCCTCACAAATGTGGCAGACGTCGTGGGGCAGATTTGCTTTCGAGAGCAATTTCCTACAGAGCTGAAGAAACAAAGCCACCCTGGGAATTTTCTCACTTTGAAAATCAAGCGTTGGGGCAATAGGGGGTGGTGTGGCTTGTGGCAGAACTGGGAGCGCATTCAGATTCAGACACGTGCACGGACTGCCAGACACACCCTGGGGGAGGCTGAGAGGGTATGACGTTGCTATGTCTCCCTTAAATGATGAAATATATCTTTTTTTTTTTTTGAATTGGGAGAAGAAATACAAAATCTCAGTGAGCTCATCTCCTCTTATGGGTTACGGGCCAAGCTCCTTCGAGTGACTGAGACCTCAGACAGCGCTGGGTGGGGTAACAGGCAGGGGCCCCTGCCTCCCACAGTGGAATCTTCTCTCAATACCTTTGCAAGATAGGCTTGTAATGCTCCTTTGGCCACTTGATCTCCATTTCCTTTTGTAACGCGCTGCTACCCTCCCTTCTGTGCCTCGATCAAATTAATATCCAGTAAGGGGAAGGAGTAAAGCACATGAGTTTGACAGAAAGGAGGAAGGTCATTATGACTTTTGAAATCAGAAGCAAAGAAAACATCTCTTCTCGTGCATTATGCGGGTACGTGCCCAGGCATAGTGTTACCAGCGCCTCTCCCTCAAAGTAAGAAAATGAGGGGCATATAAATAGCCCTGATCCTGCTCCGGCCTGATCCTTAGATTAAGATTAACTCAGATGCAGGCCGAGAGGTCACACAAGGACGTGGTTTTCTGTGGTTAGCAGTCATTTAAGTCACACCATCAGGAATCTCACGCAAAGGATATTTAGATGATGTTTTTCCAGGAGAAAAATAATTCCAGTTTTTCTTTTACCGGGGGGTAAGCAGTCCTAGTGGTTTTATAGGTGGAAAAATCCTTTCCACTGCAGAGGTTGGGCCTGGGGGATGGATGAAGCAGAGGGAGCCAAACAACAGGATTAATTTGGATCATTTGCTGCTATGCCTTGCAATTTAATTACTCCTAAACACAGTGGAGAACAGCAGAAACAGGCAATAGTGACTTCAGTCTGAATTCTGAGCCCTTCAGCAAAACATATTCTCTTGGGCCTGCATTTGTACAATAATGACAATAAAAATGTCTGTCTTCCTTATTTTAGTGGGCTGTTATAAAGAGAAAATTAGATTATACGTGGTAAAGCATGTCACGCCGATATTATGACACTGTCATCGTCATCACAATAATAATTATCATAGCAAACACTTAGCACTTGTTATTTTCCAGGCACTGTTCTACGCATTCATACTTATTCTTTCACTTAGTTCTTACCATAATCTTACGGGTAGGATCTGTTCTCTTATTTTAGGGGTGGGAAAAGAGAGCCACAGAGAGCCGAAGTAACTTGCTCAAGGCCAACCCGTAAGAGTTGGTGCGAGGGTTTGAAGCCATGCAGTCTGGCTCCAGAAGTTCATGCTTTTAATCACTAAGGATTAAAAAAAAGGAAAAAAGAAAAAAGAAGAAAGAAAGAAAGAAAGAAAGAGAAAAAGCATAGGCTTTCAACTAAATGCGAAGATCAGCATTTATAGATTCTGGCTTCATGGGCATGTTACCGCGGTCAGGCCTCTTCAGCAGCCTGAACTTCACTTTGCTCATTATAAAATAATACCGACTTTTAGATGTTTGGTGAGAACTAAATGAGAAAAAATGCAAAGGTCCGTGTTCAGCCAGCAGAAGGCATGCGATGAATTATTGTTATTATTATTATTTATTGCGGGTGGGATGGTATATTTGTCGGCTCAGGCTGCCCTAACAAAACACCACAGACTGGATGACTTTAGCAGCAGAAATTAATTTTCTGACAGTTCCGAAAGCTCAAAGTCCAAGGTCAAGGTACCAGTAAGGTGGTTTTCTGAGACCCTGTCCTCGTTTGCAGGTGCTCTCCTCCCCGTACGTGTCCTCACGTGGCCTTTCCTCCACGCACCTGGGGGGAAAGGGGAGCCAGTGCTGGTGTCTCTTCCTCCTCTTGTACGGATTAAGGTCCCGCCCTCATGATCTCATTTAACTTTAATTATCTCCGTATAGGTCCTGTCTCCAAATATAGTCACATTGGAGGTTAAGGCTTCACCTCCAATGAATTTGGGGAATTTGGGGAAGACACAGTTCAGTCCTTGGGGAGACAGACTTAGAAGGGCAGAAGTGTTAGGAATATTTTGACATTTCAAGTAGATTTGTCTTAGGTATCAATTCTGGAAAGAGAAGAAGCCGTCAGCTGTGTGTAGTAAGTCAGTAGAGACACAACGTACTCCTAGCCGTGTGCCGTCTGTCTTCTATTTGGAGCCGTAGAAAGTGTCCTCATGTCATTGATTTTTGCTCTTTTAGGTGAGCCTGAATTTAAATACATTGGGAATATGCACGGGAACGAGGCTGTGGGACGGGAACTGCTTATCTTCCTGGCCCAGTACCTGTGCAACGAGTACCAGAAGGGCAACGAGACGATCGTTAAGCTGATCCACAGCACCCGGATCCACATCATGCCTTCCCTCAACCCGGACGGCTTCGAGAAGGCCGCATCTCAGGTGAGTTCCCGCCAGCCCAGAGCAGGGCATGCTTCCTTTCCTGGTGTTCATAGGTGTGTGCTCCTCTGTCGTAGCACACGCACGTGAATCTCACAGGTAGGACGGGGAGGTGATGGAAGTGATAGATGCTCCCCTGCCTCCCGAGGAGAAGACATTTCAGAAGATAAGGCCTGGCTGGTGAGAGTGGCTTCAGCAGGGATTGGGAGTGAGAGGTTTTGTTAATAAGTCAGCATTGCATTTTGCTGGTAAATAACCATATTTATTCTCCCATGTTTGTGACTAAATTTCCTTTGCTCTAAAAAGCTGAAAGCCTGACTACCGCCAAGGTTGGGGCCCTAACACAGTGGAGGTCTCTGAATGAGGTGATGTCCTAGCGCCCTCTGCTGACATCAAGGAAGAAAAAGTGAGGCCGGATCAGTGTTTCCTTGGTGTTTAATTCTGGTACATATGGTGAGGGAAGTAAAACAAACAAAAAAACCCACCACCACCATCAACAACAACCCCTTCTGCCTTTAAAATTAAATTATAATGCTATTTTAACTGTTAGAGACGCTGGAAAGTAAGACATCTTAAGAGAAGATAAATGGCCTGTGTTCTCTTTTTGTTTGCACAGGCGTGGAGGACATGAGTTGTTTTCCACAGTTTGAAGCAATTTCCTTATTTTATGGGAGTATTAGTATTTTACTTATAGTTGGGAAGTCAGTTTGTACCTTAAAAATAAAACATCCAGTGACCTGACAGTTTGACATTGTAAGAAACCTAGAGAATTTCTGGAAATAACATTGAGAGAAATTTTATAGAAAAATTATAACAACATAGAGAATTAAGTTGTATACTATTTTAAAGGTGGTATTTGGAGCTGTAAGAACGGGTAAAAGATTATCATTGTTATTTTCTGTTACAGATTCTTGTTCTTTGGAGTCTAAGGTATCTGAGCTTATATAACTTCAAGATATGGGAATTAGCTCTATATCATAGATAATGTATAACTTAATAGTAAAATAAGAACATATGCATTGTGGAATATGGCTAAATGTCTTGAAAATTCCTTAAAGTTCTAGATTATACCAATACTGAAATGTACGATTTGAAATTGAACAGACATTTCTCAACTTACAAAGCTCTTGATCTTTGTTCTAGGGCTCATTTTTTTTTCATGAAAACTGTAAAAGAGAGGTATCTAATATGTACATAGTTCATGTTAAACTCATTTTAAACCTTCAGTCTTCTTTAGTAATTTGTTCTTTTGAATATTTAAAAAATAGATTGCTCTGATTTACAGAGCCAATGAATATTTTACTTAAAATCAAATACGGACTGGCATGCTTTGAAAGGCATCATCTATTACTAACATATATAGATTTTTTTGCAGTTTGATGATAAATACCATTTAAATGTGATTGTTATTAATATTTAAGGTATTATTCATTGAAAATATTTTCAAAATAATCATAACAAATACTTTCAACCTGATACATTCATGGATCTGTCAGCAAGAGTGAAAATACAGTTTGAGAGGGTATTGTTGAAATAAATAACTGATCCTAGTAAATTACTTTAAAAATCATTAATGAAGACCTTAACTAGATAATAACAACAATAATAAATAACTGATTATGTTTCCTTTTGATTTTTTTTTTTTTTTTTTTTTTTTTTAGCCTGGTGAGCTCAAGGACTGGTTTGTGGGTCGAAGCAATGCCCAGGGAATAGATCTGAACCGGAACTTTCCAGACCTGGATAGGATAGTTTATGTTAATGAGAAAGAAGGTGGTCCGAATAATCATCTGTTGAAAAATCTGAAGAAGATTGTGGATCAGAACACAAAGGTAGAGAACATGTATCGTTGTCTCGGGTTCGGTCTTCTAGCCTAAGGAAGTATGTTCTAGTATCTTCATCATAATGGAGGCTGGAGCAGTAATGTCACAGCTTGTGTGGGATAGATAGCCAGCTCTGAGAAAGTCACGGTCGGAGCCCCTGGAATTGGGCAGGGGGTCAGGGGAATAGGACATGGGGGAGAGGACAGATGGAAGGAACCCATTGTGGGTGTCTTGAACGTCGTCATGGCCCTTTCAGAGGCCCTGTATCAGCACATCACAGCATTCCACACTGTTAATCTTTTTCTTCTTTTCCAGAACCTTCTCCCTCTTTGCTTTGTACAACTCTCCTTTCTCCTGCCCCTTCTACTGCTGTTCCAATTCCCGCTCAGCTTCTTTCCCCGTGTCCCCTACTTGGCTAAGTGCTGGCCTTCGGGGTGCCATCTGCTACCTTTATCTCTTTCCCTATAGATCCATCTCCTGTGGTGTTCTCTTTCTCCATTTTACTTGCTCACTGAGTCCCTTATCTGATGACACCCAGAACCTCAAAACCAAACATTTTCCATAAGAAAACAGTGTTTTCTCCTTTATCCTGTCATCAGAACCTTGATTTTTTTCCATCACTGTCACCACCCACCAGCAATCTGTTGGCAGATCTCAGTGATGTGAGAGCCCTAAGCTCCCCTCTTCTGCAGACTCATTCCACTGTTCGGTTTGGGCCCCCATTGTCTCCTGCTCTGATGAGCACAGTCGCCCCCTGTTCTTGTTTTGGGTTCGGCCTCTCCCAACTCTGTTCAGTCTTCTTGAATTCCTCCCGGGTGATCTTCATACACAAATGATTGCTCCATTGCTTAAAAAACCTTGCCGGCTCTCCACCATCCAGAGGATAAAGCAAAAGCTCAATATGTCAGAATCGTGTGATGGTTTAGTCTGGAGACTCTGGGGGCAACCACGTTGGTTCAAATCCCGGCTCCCTATTTGCTGCATGCGCTTTGGAAAAATTTATTTATTTATTCATGTATTTATTTATTTATTTATTCATTTATTCATTCATTTATTTACTTATTTATGGAAAATTATATTTAACCACTATGTGCTTCTGCTTCTTCATCTGCAATAGGGAGATGATAATGGTATCTCCCCCCAGGGGGGTTATAAGAATTGAGTGAGTTAACATTTATCAAGTGCTTCAAGTCAGGCCCTACCTACAACTTTTATTACCGTTTCAGCCTAATTTCTTGGTACTGTGTTATGTCCCTCAGAGCTGGATGGACGCATTGACACGTTCACTGAACATCTGATGCTCCTTCAGACCAGTATTGTTTGAACATTGTTGTCAACTGCTTGGAGAGGCAGGGCCCATCGTGGAGGGAAGGTGGCGAACTGCTGTTGGCAGCTCTCAGTTCCACTTCTGTTTTTCCAGGCAGTTCTGCTCTGGCTCATCAACCCCTGTTTGTACCTTTCCTAAGTGAGAACATGGGATACAATTTCTCCATTTGATCACAGTGCCCTTGGCCCCTGGCAGCTGCTGGCTCACTTGTCCTTAATCGGGCTCTGGTATTCCATGTACTCGAGGCCACTGACTCCATTTTGCTCCCTAAACAAACCATTTTCTAATAATTTTATGTCTTTGTATACGTTGCTCCAACTGCCTGGAATGCTCTTCCGTTTCCTTCTGCGTCACCTCCTCTGTGAAGCCCTCTGCTCTTCCAGACAGACCCTGTTAAGCTTCCCTTACATCCTTTAAAAATACATCCAGCACGGTGCTTGTGGCTGGGTAGAGCTTTGTATTTCTTATAATTATTTATGTAGCTCTTTTCTCTTTTAATTCTAGATTTCAGTCTTTTGGTTGCAAGAATCATAGTTTATATTTGAGTCTGACACACAGTAGCTTGAAAACCTGTTATGAACGAATGCAATGCAGCCTGGCAAGCAAATCCCAGTATCTAAAAATCCACGGCTGGAGTTCCAGACAAGCACTCATCATGACTTGGGCACTAGACAGAGGAACCAGGACATAGGGAGGGTCCTGGATTATTGGTGTAAAGTTCTTAAAACTTTCCTGCCTATATTTAGGATTCACTCCAGAAAAATTAGGCGAGGCCTACAAGTGGAAACTGGTCTGGGGAAAGGGCTGCCAGGGCCTGAGGATTCCAGTAGAACCTGATAAGTGAGGGACTTCAATGTTCCTGCGTCTGA
Source organism: Canis lupus dingo (assembly GCF_003254725.2). Lineage (NCBI taxonomy): Eukaryota > Metazoa > Chordata > Mammalia > Carnivora > Canidae > Canis > Canis lupus. The sequence continues at coordinate 61,520,355 of NC_064257.1, forward strand.
GTCACAGATACATCTTTCTTGGCTGAAGGGAAAGCTGGAAAGACAGAGGACTGTCTTTTTTTTTTTTTTTCCCAGAGGTAAAAAGAGGGCAGTCCTATGTGATAAGCTATGAGGGGTGGGGCAGAAATGAAAACACGTGGTGGAAGCTGCGCGCTGATGTCCGCCTGCAGACTCTCCCCACTGCCCTCGGGCCTGTGCTGTCTTTAGTGAGTCTGAGCGGTGGGAAGGTGATGCCTGCCACCTTCCGTAGAAGAATCTCTGAAATAAACCCATGTCCGTGGGATATCTGATGGGCAGCCTCCGTGCAGGGCTGTAGGCTTTCCATCAGCACTACCCTCCCCTTCCCCAGCACAGCCCGTGCAGTATTTGCATGATCGCTGTTAGGTCTTTTCTTATTTCTAGTTTAAGCAGTAATTTTTAAGGATATGTATGTTCATGGCACTTTAAAAAGAATTAGGATTTTTAAAAAGATGTATTAATTTTGGAGAGAGAGCACGGACACGTGCACATGCAAGTGGGCAGGGGGAGGGCAGAGGGAGAGGGGGAGAGAGTCTCAAGCAGATTCCCTGCTGAGCGTGGAGCCCGATGGCAGGCTCGATCCCATGACCCTGAGATCATGCCCTGAGCGGAAATCAAGAGTCTGCTACTTAACTGACTGAGCCACGGCAGGTGCCCCCCCAAAACTAGAGTTTGAGTTTTTATTTAAAAAATTAAAAACCTTATCTTTTCTGAGTAAAGGTAAGTTAAAGAGAAATAGGTAAAAATTAAAATTTAGTCTTTTTTTTTTTTTTAGTCTCTTTTCTGGAACAGTAGCAAGATTTATTTGCATTGGACTGAATCTTCAGTAAACCTGGGATGATATTATTCATATATTCATCTTCTCTTTTTTTCCATCTTTGTCGTTAAGATCGAGACCGTGTTAAGATGCTGCCTGGTAGGAGACACGTAGTAGACATTTTGTTAATGTCAGGACACATCTGGCCTTTTTTTACTCCCTCTTCTCAGTTTCTCTATCCCTTACAGTAGCTTCTATGTTTGTTTTATTTTTATTGAGATGTAGTTGACGTGACATACTATTAGTTTCAGATGTGCAGCAAGATGATTTGGTATTTGTACAGATCGTGAAATGATCACCACCATAAGTCTAGTAACCATCAGTCACCATACATGGTTGTGATTTTTGTCTTGTGGTAGAATATTTAGGATCTACTCTCTTAAAACTTCAAATATAGAATACAGTGTCACCATGTTGTACATGACTTCCCCATGACCTCTTTTATAACTTCTGACCACCTTTACCCGTTTCCTTCCCCATCCCCCCAATGCTGTCTCTGGCCTCCACCAATCTGCCCTTATAATGTTTTTTTTTTTTTAAATTTATGTATTTATTTATTTTTATTGGAGTTCAATTTGCCAACATATAGCATAACACCCAGTGCTCATCCCGCCAAGTGCCCCCTCAGTGCCTGTCACCCAGTCACCCCCACCCTGGCCCACCTCCCCTTCCACCACTCCTTGTTCGTTTCCCAGAGTTAGGAGTCTCATGGTCTGTCTCCCTCTCTGATATTTCCCACTCATTTTCTCTCCTTTCCCCTTTATTACCTTTCACTATTTTTTATATTCCCCAAATGAATGAGACCATATAATGTTTGTCCTTCTCCGATTGACTTATTTCACTCAGCATTTCAAGCTTTGTAGGAATTTGAGGTTAAAAATGAAGACTTTTACGAATGATGATTTGGGGAGTTCTGGGGTGTGTATGCTGTGGGAATGGGTGATGAAAAGAAATCAGAATTTTCACCACATGTTCCAGATGCTTTCCTTGTTCCTCTGAACCTCTGAATAAAAGCTCTCTCTTCCTGTCCTGGAGTTCTCCTTGCTGTCTTTCCTCATCTGTTATTGAGCTCTTTGGCCGGGTCACCTCCACTGTTTTCTGGGCTCAGGACATGAGCCTGGGCCTGGATTGCTTGAAAACAGAGTGGATTAAAATAAGTCAAACAATTTTATTAAATTTACACTTGTCTCTAATGGCTAGAGTTGTGAAGAAAAGGAAATAAATATAGCTTTAATATATTTTAAGAGCCAAAGCCATCTAATTATAGAGCATAACATTTAAGCTATATTGACGGTCTTTAAATGGAAATTTTAAAGATAGGTCATAATTGGTTCTAGATTCTCCTGGGGCTCAATCTTAGAGATATTCCAGAGGCTTCTTTATGGGTTACTTAAATACATAATCACAGTACCCCAGGGATCACAGCATTTAATCAGCCTAAAAAATTCTGTTAGTAGCCAGAGACAAACTGAATTTAATTTGTCAAATTGTGGAATTTACTCACTTGCTTTTGAACACATTGGTAGCATGTATATTAGCAATAGTGTATGGATAAGAATTAGCGATAGGCTGAACCTAATCGCCAGCTGTGACTTCGTCTATTCAGGACTGTGTGTTATATTTGTTCCAAAAAGATTTCTTAAAAAAATGTTGTATTACAAAATTAGTAATTGTAAATGAGGAGAAAAAATAACCCATTACCCTATAGTCTTAGATGACCAGCATCCACATCTCGGTATGTATCCTTTAGAATTATGTTTTATGCGTGTACCAATCTATAAATATATGGAAGCATACCATGCACAGTGTTTTGAACACTTTCAGGTGAATAATAGAGAAGCATAGTCTCCCACAGTATGGCTTTGCCTCCTGAACTCCCACTCAAACCAGTCCTTGCTTCCCCCACTGTACTGTCTTCCTTTCAGTTTTTACTACTCTTTTCCTCCTATCCAAAGCCTGTCTTCTTTTCCCCCAAGGCATCTTGGAATTCCACCTCCTTCCTAAAGTCTTATGATTCTCCAAACCACAGAGATGTCTCTTCTGAACTCATAGAAATACTTGTTGGTACCATTCACTGGGGTAGAGCAAATAGGAGGAATGAAAGAGATGTATAAGGGAGAGGGTTGAAAAGAAATTCAGCACTGCAAGGAAAACTTTGAACATAATATAAAAGAATGTGTTAAACTCCTACATATAATATTATTGCCATTTTTTTGAGCAGTTGAGTCTAATAAACCATAAATTAATTGCAAAGAAAAGCATGGCTATTTTTTAGATTAAAGATTTTTTTTGAGTCCATGTTCTGTATTAGTTATTTTAATGTTGATTTAAATAAAAACTTGAACTGGATTTAATTTAAATTAATTTGAATTCCAAAAACAAATTTAAGTACATCTAAGAATTTAGCATATAGCAAGGGAGTTTTTCAGACCACTGTGGAAAGAAAGGATAATTCAATAAATGAAATTGAGAGGAATCCATCTCACAAATTCAGCACAGATCAACATAAAATCTATATTAAAAGTATGAACCTAGAAAAAGAAAATTTTGGTAAGTATACAATTTTTAGAAGGGGATAGAATTTTCTAAATCCCTTATATAGAAGAATTGGCATATGGTGACCATTTGATAGTTATTGAATGAATAAAATGCAGAAGTAGAGACCATAAAGAAAAGATCAGTAGATTTGACAACATAAATATCTTGATATTTTGTATTTTAATTATCATTATCATTAAATTTGAAAAAAATGAATTGGAAAGACCAATGAAAAACTCAGAAAATATCCATAATATAGAGGGTTAGTGTTTTTACTAGATAAATAACTCTTGCAATTAGCGAGAGATCAGCATTTCAGTAAAAAATCAGTTAAACCATGTATAAATATGTCACCAAAGAATAAACATAAGTGGCTACTTTTTTTTTTTTTTTTTTTTTTTTATTTTTTATTTTTTTTTTTTTATTGGTGTTCAATTTACTAACATACAGAATAACACCCAGTGCCCGTCACCCATTCACTCCCACCCCCCGCCCTCCTCCCCTTCTACCACCCCTAGTTCGTTTCCCAGAGTTAGCAGTCTTTATGTTCTGTCTCCCTTTCTGATATTTCCCACACATTTCTTCTCCCTTCCCTTATTTTCCCTTTCACTATTATTTATATTCCCCAAATGAATGAGAACATATAATGTTTGTCCTTCTCCGACTGACTTACTTCACTCAGCATAATACCCTCCAGTTCCATCCACGTTGAAGCAAATGGTGGGTATTTGTCATTTCTAATAGCTGAGTAATATTCCATTGTATACATAGACCACATCTTCTTTATCCATTCATCTTTCGTTGGACACCGAGGCTCCTTCCACAGTTTGGCTATCGTGGCCATTGCTGCTAGAAACATCGGGGTGCAGGTGTCCCGGCGTTTCATTGCATTTGTATCTTTGGGGTAAATCCCCAACAGTGCAATTGCTGGGTCGTAGGGCAGGTCTATTTTTAACTGTTTGAGGAACCTCCACACAGTTTTCCAGAGTGGCTGCACCAGTTCACATTCCCACCAACAGTGTAAGAGGGTTCCCTTTTCTCCACATCCTCTCCAACATTTGTTGTTTCCTGCCTTGTTAATTTTTCCCATTCTCACTGGTGTGAGGTGGTATCTCATTGTGGTTTTGATTTGTATTTCCCTGATGGCAAGTGATGCAGAGCATTTTCTCATGTGCATGTTGGCCATGTCTATGTCTTCTTCTGTGAGATTTCTGTTCATGTCTTTTGCCCATTTCATGATTGGATTGTTTGTTTCTTTGGTGTTGAGTTTAATAAGTTCTTTATAGATCTTGGAAACTAGCCCTTTATCTGATATGTCATTTGCAAATATCTTCTCCCATTCTGTAGGTTGTCTTTGAGTTTTGTTGACTGTATCCTTTGCTGTGCAAAAGCTTCTTATCTTGATGAAGTCCCAATAGTTCATTTTTGCTTTTGTTTCTTTTGCCTTCGTGGATGTATCTTGCAAGAAGTTACTATGGCCGAGTTCAAAAAGGGTGTTGCCTGTGTTCTTCTCTAGGATTTTGATGGAATCTTGTCTCACATTTAGATCTTTCATCCATTTTGAGTTTATCTTTGTGTATGGTGAAAGAGAGTGGTCTAGTTTCATTCTTCTGCATGTGGCTGTCCAATTTTCCCAGCACCATTTATTGAAGAGACTGTCTTTCTTCCAATGGATAGTCTTTCCTCCTTTATCGAATATTAGTTGCCCATAAAGTTCAGGGTCCACTTCTGGATTCTCTATTCTGTTCCACTGATCTATGTGTCTGTTTTTGTGCCAGTACCACACTGTCTTGATGACCACAGCTTTGTAGTACAACCTGAAATCTGGCATTGTGATGCCCCCAGATATGGTTTTCTTTTTTAAAATTCCCCTGGCTATTCGGGGTCTTTTCTGATTCCACACAAATCTTAAAATAATTTGTTCTAACTCTCTGAAGAAAGTCCATGGTATTTTGATAGGGATTGCATTAAACGTGTAAATTGCCCTGGGTAACATTGACATTTTCACAATATTAATTCTGCCAATCCATGAGCATGGAATATTTTTCCATCTCTTTGTGTCTTCCTCAATTTCTTTCAGAAGTGTTCTATAGTTTTGAGGGTATAGATCCTTTACATCTTTGGTGAGGTTTATTCCTAGGTATCTTATGCTTTTGGGTGCAATTGTAAATGGGATTGACTCCTTAATTTCTCTTTCTTCAGTCTCATTGTTAGTGTATAGAAATGCCACTGACTTCTGGGCATTGATTTTGTATCCTGCCACGCTACCGAATTGCTGTATGAGTTCTAGCAATCTTGGGGTGGAGACTTTTGGGTTTTCTATGTAGAGTATCATGTCATCGGCGAAGAGGGAGAGTTTGACTTCTTCTTTGCCAATTTGAATGCCTTTAATGTCTTTTTGTTGTCTGATTGCTGAGGCTAGGACTTCCAGTACTATGTTGAATAGCAGTGGTGAGAGTGGACATCCCTGTCTTGTTCCTGATCTTAGGGGAAAGGCTCCCAGTGCTTCCCCATTGAGAATGATATTTGCTGTGGGCTTTTCATAGATGGCTTTTAAGATGTCGAGGAATGTTCCCTCTATCCCTACACTCTGAAGAGTTTTGATCAGGAATGGATGCTGTATTTTGTCAAATGCTTTCTCTGCATCCAATGAGAGGATCATATGGTTCTTGGTTTTTCTCTTGCTGATATGATGAATCACATTGATTGTTTTACGGGTGTTGAACCAGCCTTGTGTCCCAGGGATAAATCCTACTTGGTCATGGTGAATAATTTTCTTAATGTACTGTTGGATCCTATTGGCCAGTATCTTGTTGAGAATTTTTGCATCCATGTTCATCAGGGATATTGGTCTGTAATTCTCCTTTTTGGCGGGGTCTTTGTCTGGCTTTGGAATTAAGGTGATGCTGGCTTCATAGAACGAATTTGGAAGTACTCCATCTCTTTCTATCTTTCCAAACAGCTTTAGGAGAATAGGTATGATTTCTTCTTTAAACGTTTGATAAAATTCTCCTGGGAAGCCATCTGGCCCTGGACTCTTGTGTCTTGGGAGGTTTTTGATGACTGCTTCAATTTCCTCCCTGGTTATTGGCCTGTTCAGGTTTTCTATTTCTTCCTGTTCCAGTTTTGGTAGTTTGTGGCTTTCCAGGAATGCGTCCATTTCTTCTAGATTGCCTAATTTATTGGCGTATAGCTGTTCATAATAGGTTTTTAAAATCGTTTGTATTTCCTTGGTGTTGGTAGTGATCTCTCCTTTCTCATTCATGATTTTATTAATTTGAGTCTTCTCTCTCTTCTTTTTAATAAGGCTGGCTAATGGTTTATCTATCTTATTAATTCTTTCAAAGAACCAACTCCTGGTTCTGTTGATCTGTTCCACAGTTCTTCTGGTCTCGATTTCGTTGAGTTCTGCTCGAATCTTTATTAGCTCCCTTCTTCTCTTGGGTGTAGGATCTATTTGCTGTTTTTTCTCTAGCTCCTTTATGTGTAAGGTTAGCTTTTGTATTTGAGTTCTTTCCAGTTTTTGAATGGATGCTTGTATTGCGATGTATTTCCCCCTTAGGACTGCTTTTGCTGCATCCCAAAGATTTTGAACGGTTGTATCTTCATTCTCATTAGTTTCCATGAATCTTTTTAATTCTTCCTTAATTTCCTGGTTGACCCTTTTATCTTTTAGCAGGATGGTCCTTAACCTCCATGTGTTTGAGGTCCTTCCAAACTTCTTGTTGTGATTTAGTTCTAATTTCAAGGCATTATGGTCCGAGAATATGCAGGGGACAATCCCAATCTTTTGGTATCGGTTCAGACCCGATTTGTGACCCAATATGTGGTCTATTCTGGAGAAAGTTCCATGTGCGCTTGAGAAGAATGTGTATTCAGTTGAGTTTGGATGTAAAGTTCTGTAGATATCTGTGAAATCCATCTGGTCCAGTGTATCATTTAAAGCTCTCGTTTCTTTGGAGATGTTTTGCTTAGAAGACCTATCGAGTATAGAAAGAGCTAGGTTGAAGTCACCAAGTATAAGTGTATTATTATCTAAGTATTTCTTCACTTTGGTTAATAATTGATTTATATATTTGGCAGCTCCCACACTAGGAGCATATATATTGAGGATTGTTAAGTCCTCTTGTTGAATAGATCCTTTAAGTATGATATAGTGTCCCTCTTCATCTCTCACTACAGTCTTTGGGGTAAATTTTAGTTTATCTGATATAAGGATGGCTACCCCTGCTTTCTTTTGAGGACCATTCGAATGGTAAATGGTTCTCCAACCTTTTATTTTCAGGCTGTAGGTGTCCTTCTGTCTAAAATGAGTCTCTTGTAGACAGCAAATAGATGGGTCCTGCTTTTTTATCCAGTCTGAAACCCTGCGCCTTTTGATGGGGTCATTAAGCCCGTTCACATTCAGAGTTACTATTGAGAGATATGAGTTTAGTGTCATCATGATATCTATTCAGTCTTTGTTTTTGTGGACTGTTCCACTGAACTTCTTCTTAAAGGGGAATTTTAAGAGGCCCCCTTAAAATTTCTTGCAGAGCTGGTTTGGAGGTCACATATTCTTTTAGTTGCTGCCTGTCTTGGAAGCTCTTTATCTCTCCTTCCATTTTGAATGAGAGCCTTGCTGGATAAAGTATTCTTGGTTGCATGTTCTTTTCATTTAGGACCCTGAATATATCCTGCCAGCCCTTTCTGGCCTGCCAGGTCTCTGTGGAGAGGTCTGCTGTTACCCTAATACTCCTCCCCATAAAAGTCAGGGATTTCTTGTCTCTTGCTGCTTTAAGGATCTTCTCTTTATCTTTGGAATTTGCAAGCTTCACAATTAAATGTCGAGGTGTTGAACGGTTTTTATTGATTTTAGGGGGGGATCTCTCTATTTCCTGGATCTGAATGCCTGTTTCCCTTCCCAGATTAGTAAAGTTTTCAGCTAGAATTTGTTCAAATACATATTCTGGCCCTCTGTCCCTTTCGGCGCCCTCGGGAACCCCAATTAAACGTAGGTTTTTCTTCCTCAGGCTGTCGTTTATTTCCCTTAATCTATCTTCATGGTCTTTTAATTGTTTGTCTCTTTTTTCCTCAGTTTCCCTCTTTGCTGTCAACTTGTCTTCTAGGTCACTCACTCGTTCTTCCACCTCGTTAACCCTCGTCGTTAGGACTTCTAGTTTGGATTGCATCTCATTCAATTGGTTTTTAATTTCTGCCTGATTAGCTCTAAATTCTGCAGTCATGAAGTCTCTTGAGTCCTTTATACTTTTTTCTAGAGCCACCAGTAGGTGTATAATAGTGCTTCTGAATTGGCTTTCTGACATTGAATTGTAATCCAGATTTTGTAACTCTGTGGGAGAGAGGACTGTTTCTGGTTCTTTCTTTTGAGGTGAGGTTTTCCTTCTAGTCATTTTGCTCAGTGCAGAGTGGCCAAAAGCAAGTTGTATTGGGAAAAAGAGAAAAAGAGAGGAGAGAAAGAAGGAAAGAAAAGAGAAAGAGAAAAAAAAAGGGAAGAAAAAGAAAAAAAAAACGAAAAAAAAAAAAAAAAAAAAAAAAAAAGAAGAAAAAGAGAAAGAAAAAGAAAGGAGAAAAAAAGGGGGTGGGGGAAGGAAACAAATCAAAAAGCAAAACAAAACAAAAACAAAAACAAAAACAAAAACAAACAAACAAAAAAAGAACCACCGGGGAGTATCTTCTGATTCTGTGTACTTTAAGTCCCTTGGCTTCTCCTGGAAGTTGTCAGTCTAGCTGGTGTTCTGGGGGAGGGGCCTGCTGTGCTGATTTTCAGGTGTTAGCAGTTGGGGGAGCTGCTGTGCCCCTGCCTGGTGCAGGGCTCAGTAGGGGTTGTTTACCCCGTGAGGCCGCAGGAGGAACAGCCCCAGTGGCGGGGCAGCTCTGGAAACCTGGATTCAGTCCCCGCAGTAACTCCAGAGCTCTCCGTCTGCAGGGCCTGGAGGCTCCGGGCGGGGCCGCTGATCTGCTCAGCTGGGGCAGGAGCGTCCTTGCTGTCCTGGGCCCTCCCGGCCTCTGCCTGTCCCGGGGGAGGCGGGATCCTGGGCTGTGTCCCGGCGCCCTGTGCTCCGGCGCCTGTGCTGGTGGATTCGCGCTCCCGGGCCGCGCAGCCCCCTCCGCGGAGCTGCCGCCCAAGCCCCTCCGAGCTGCTCCTGGAACCGCGCAGCCCCCTCTGCACGGAGCCTCTTCCTCTGCCCGAGCCCCTCCGAGCTGCTCCCGGGGCCGCGCAGCCCCCTCCGCGGAGCCGCCGCCCGAGCCCCTTCAGCTGCTCCGGGTCCCGCCGGGTCCCGCCGTGCGCGCTGCAGCCCTTAGGGAGCCCGGCGCACTCTCCTGGGCGCGCAGTTGCTGTTACTGTCCCCGGGAGCCCGAGGGCATCCTCGCCCTCCTGGGTCCTGCTCCACCTCCCCGCGAGCCCCTCTCCGCCCGGGAAGGTCGGTGCAGCTCCTGCGTCTCCGGATTTGAATTCTTAGCTGTGTGAACTTGGACATATTAGTGCTCAGCACCTAGGTTCTTCCCGTGAGGGGGATGACTATCTTTGCTTCTCCACCAGGGATGCTGTGAAGCTCATTCATAAACTGAACAGCGATACAGAAATATAAGATCTTGTAACCATCAAACCCTACTGAGGCTGTTAGAGTTTCTGTCCCAAAGAACAGTATGGATCACACCTCCAGGAATTTTTTTTTTTTTTTTAAATCAATGAGGTATTTGGGAGTTTGAGAGTCTTTCTTGTTGCTATTAAAAACTCACCATATGAATCAAGCTCCAAATTAATTCTTGGTATAAATTTCTTTCCTCTTCTCTTTTGCTATCAGGATATGAGGGGCTGTGAGTCATTAAAAGACAACATGAGAGACTCCTGACTCTGGGACACAAAGGGTTGTAGAGGTGGAAGAGCATAAGGGGATGAGGTGACTTGGTGACGGGCACTAAGGAGGACACCTGATGGGATGAGCACTGGGTTTTATACTGTATGTTGGCAAATTGAATTTACGTAAAAAAAATAAAAATAAAAAATAAAAAAACAACATGAATTTTTGAAACTTCTGCCTTTAAGATGGTTTTCCCAAAGTAAGCTGATATTTTACAGTGAGTTTTCAAAGAGACCCAGTTGATATCTTTTTATAGGGGTGATGTTAGAGGTACTTGGAGGGAATCGGAAAAATAGTAAGCAATAAAAGAAAATAATAAATAAAAATTAGTAATAATGAAGGAAATAAAATCTACCATATATTTCTAGCGTTTAACTATCATAGAGAACCTTGTTGTCTTCAGTCCCACTATTTTCTTTTCTCCTTGTCTTGTTCTTAGCTTTTATTAACCAAGATCAGATGGAAGTGTTGCAGAATTTGCAGGATGGTTTTCAAGTTTCAAAGCTTTCGTTTCAAAAGCTAAACGAAAACACAAAGAGGAAAAATAGCTGGTGGCTCACAAAAGTACAACTTTTAAGGAAATTCAAACAGCATTGAAATATGTTTTATTATAAATGAGAAAGATAGAGATGGAAACGGTCTTGCTGGAATCTTTTTTATTTTTATGACAACCACCACAAAGTGCTTGAAATGTGACCTATGTGAGCAGCTTTCGATTATTGGTTTTGTTTTTCCTTCTCTATGTCTTTCCTGTCAAGTGATCCCACCAACGATAACCAAATTTATTTTTTCATTTTTATTTATTTATTTTTGATAACCAAATTTATAAGCCTCTCATCTCTAATCTTTCATACAGCTTGCTCCTGAGACCAAGGCAGTCATTCATTGGATTATGGATATTCCTTTCGTGCTCTCTGCCAATCTCCACGGGGGAGACCTTGTGGCCAACTACCCCTATGATGAGACCCGGAGTGGTAGGTGTTCCTCCTGCTTCTCGAACGGCTCAAGGGTTACAACTGCCTCATGAATTTCTATAATATTCTTTCAAGGAACAGGCCATTCAGTGATTTTACCTGTAGAACTATGTATGTTTATTTCATGTGGCATTGGTATAAATATTTGGCAGAAAAGAACTAACTTTTTAATAAGTTTAGTTGAAGAGAAATGTGATCTTGACGGAATGCAAGAGAAGGGGAGACAACAGACGTCATGAGCTCGGGTCACTCTTGAACCCTGGATGAATCGAGAGAAACGGAAATTACATAGGTTTGTGTGCAAGATGGCTTACAAATGGAAGTGGCCTTTTTTTGGAGCTTGATCAGGGCCCAGGTGGATCTCTCCATGTCTTTCCACGCATTCATGCTTCTGCATTTGGAACTGTTTCTAGTGGTGTCAGGGAGGCGAAGTGGTGCTCTGACTTTCTCCAGCTAGTTTTAGTTAAATTTCAGGCCCAGCAAGCTTTAGCCAGATAATGGTTTTCAAAGTGCTCTTTGTTGCTCCAAGAAACTTCCTGCTTTGTATGGATCTCCCGGGGCCTCTGAGGAACTGGTTCTTTGTAGGCACACCGTGGTGATTTTAGATATTGGAAACTTGGAGCCCCGAAGAAAGTCTTCGGTGAGACATCGTTACAATTGAGAGATTTTGTAGTTCCTCGATAGCTGGGAAATTTAAAAGTCTGGCATATTTGATCAGATATGAAGAAGAACACAGTGTATCAAAATATATATTATTTAGTTCCATATTACCCATAGGGGATTTTTTTTTTAATTTTTATTTATTTATGATAGTCACACACAGAGAGAGAGGCAGAGACACAGGCAGAGGGAGAAGCAGGCTCCATGCACCAGGAGCCCGACGTGGGATTCGATCCCGGGTCTCCAGGATCGTGCCCTGGGCCAAAGGCAGGCGCCAAACCGCTACGCCACCCAGGGATCCCCCATAGGGTATTTTTTTTTCTACTTTAAACTCAAATCCTGAAAATTATGTGTGAGAGTGCTTCATGGTGGCTATGAGGTTACCTTTTTTTTTGTTGCTGTTGTTGTTGTTTTGAGGTTACCCTTTATAAATTAAAAAAAAATTTTTTTTTAATTAAAACTTTTAACAATGGAAATCTCCTGTTTACTCAGGTCTAGTTTACCGTAAGTTTATCACCTTTTCTCATGAAACTTTCAAGGCATAAGTAGAATGTACATTTCTTTCATCTTGTGGGTTTATTTTCCAGGTAGTGCCCATGAATATAGCTCCTGCCCGGATGATGCCATTTTCCAAAGCTTGGCTCGGGCGTACTCCTCTTTTAACCCACCCATGTCTGACCCCAACCGGCCCCCGTGTCGCAAGAATGATGACGACAGCAGCTTCATAGATGGAACAACCAACGGTGCTGCTTGGTATAGTGTACCTGGCGGTGAGTCGGGCAGAAGTTTCCAGTGTGATGTAGTCCTGCTTGTTTCTTTTTCCTTTTTTGCTTGTGTTTTGTTGCCATATCCAAAAAGCTGTTGCCAAGACCAATGACCAGGTTTTTCCCTATGTTTTCTTCTAGTGGCTTTACGATTTCTGATCTTACATTTACTTTTTCAATCCATTTTGAGTTAATTTTTGTGTATGTATGAGATAAAATTCCAATGTGTTTCATCTGCATGTGGATATCCAGTTTTCCCAGCAGCTTTTATGAAAGAGATGAGCCTTTCTCCATTAAGTATTCTTGGTTTCCTTGTCAAATATTAGTTAACTGTGTCAAATATTATTAACTGTCAATATTTATGTGTCAGGATTTATCTCTGGGCTCCTGAATCTGTATCTCTGATCTATGTGTCTGTTTTTATGCCAGTATCATACCATTTTGATTACTGTGGCTTTGTGAGTATAGATTGAAATCACAAAGTATGTCTCCAGTTTTATTCTTATATCTCAAGATTGGTTTGGCTATTTGGTGCCTGTCGTGGTTCCATATAATCTTTAGGATTTTTTTCTCTGTCTGTAAAAGAATGCTATTGGAATTTTGATAGGGATTGCATTGAATCTGTAGATGGTTTTGAGTAGTATGGACATTTTAATAATATTAATTCTGATCTGTGAACGCAGGATGTCTTTCCATTTATTTGTGTCTTCTTCAGTTTCTTTCATTAGTGTCATAGTGTTCAGTTTATAGATCTTTCACCTCCTTGGTTAAATTTATTCCTGAGTATTAGTTTTTTGATACTGTTGTAAGTGGGATTGTTTTCTTTGTTTTTTTTTTTTGAATAGTTCACTGTTAGTTATAGAAATGAAACCAATTTTTGTGTTGATTTTGTAGCCTGCAACTTTAATGATTTTGTTTAATTAGTTCCAAGAGCTTTTTTAGTACAATCTTTAGGACTTTTTACGTTTAAGATCGTATCATCTGCAGACAGTTTTACCTCACCTTTTTTTTTTTTTTTCCAATTTGGATGTCTTATTTTTTTTTCTTTCCTGATTGTTTTGAGTAGGACTTCTAATACTATATTGAATAGGAGTGGTGAAAATGGGCATCTTTTTCTTGTTCCTGATCTTCGACAAAAAGCTTTCAGCCTTTTACTATTAAGTATGATGTTAGCTGTGGACTCGTCATAATCAGCCTTTATTATGTTGAGGTACGGTCCTTTTACATCCAGTTTGTTGAGAGTTTTTATCATGAAAAGGTGTTGAATCTTGTCAAAATCTTTCTATGCAATCTTTGAGATGATCATGGTTTTTATCTGTCCTTCTATTAATGTGATGCATCCCATTTGTTGATTTGCGTATGTTGAACCATCCTTGCATCCCAAATATAAACTCCACTTGCTCATTCTGTATGATCCTTTCAATGTGCTGTTGAACTCAGTTGGCTAGTATTTTGTTGAGAATTTTTGCAACCGTATTCATCAGGGTTATTGGCTTGTAGTTTTCTTTTCTTATAATGTCCTTTTCTGGCTTTGGTATCCAGGTAATGCTGACTTATAAAATGAGTTTGAGAGGGTTTCCTCCTCTTTTTTTAAGGAAGAGTTTTAGAAGGATTGGTGTTAATTCTTATTTAAATGTTTGGTAGAATTCATCAGTGAAACCATATTGTCTTGGGCTTTTCTTTATTGGGAAAATTTTGATTGCTGGTTCAGTCTTCCTGCTCGTAATTGATTTTCTGTTTCTTCATAATTCATAATTCAGTGTTGGGAGGCTGCATGTCTCTAGAAATTTACTCATTTCTTCTAAGTCATCCAATTGTTGGTAATAATCCTTCATAGTGGTCTCTTAAGATCCTTTGTATTTCTGTCGTATCAGTTGTAGTGTCTCCACTTCCATTTCTGATTATTTTTGGGGTTTTCTCTCTCAATTCTTACTCTAGTAAAATGTTTGTCAGTCTTGTTTATCTTAAACAAAACAAAACAAAAAAACAGCCTGGCTGTTAGATTTTTTTGATCTTTCCTTTTTTCTTGTCTGTATTTCATTTGTTTCTGCTCAGATCTTTGTTATTTCCTTCTTTCTGCTAACTTTGGACTTAGTTTATTCTTCTTTTTTCTAGTTCCTTGATGTATCCAGTTAGATTGTTTATTCAAGATCCTTCTTTTTTCTCAGTGCAGCCATTTATTGTAATAAACTTTCCTCTTAGAACTGCTTTTACCTCATCCCACGAGTTTTTGTATGCTGTATTTTTCTCTTTTCTTTCTTTCTTTCTTTCTTTCTTTCTTTCTTTCTTTCTTTCTTTCTTTTTCTTTCTTTCTCTCTCTCTCTCTTTCTTTCTTCTTTCTTTCTTTTTTTTTTTGTTTCATGATATTTGGTTTCCCGTTTGATTTCCTTTTTGACCCATTGGTTGTCCAGAAGGGCATTGTTTTAATTTTCTACATAATTGTGAATCTATCCTGGATAATATTCCACGTGGGCTTGAGAAGAATGTGTAATTCTGCTATTGGATGGAGTGTGCCATGTATGTCTATTAGGTACATTTGGTCTGACATATGGTTCAAGGGCAATTGTTTCCTTATTGATTTCCAACTGGATAATCTATTCATTGTTGAAACTGGGATATTGAAGTCTCCTATTATTATTATATTGTTGTCTATTTTTCTCTTCAGATCTGTTAGTATTTGCTTAATATATGTAAATGCTCCTATGTTGAGCACATATATAATTTTAAAGAGTTATGTCCTCTGATTAATTTCCCCTTCTATCATTTTATAATGACCATCTTTGTCTCTTGTTATAGCTTTTTGGCTTAAAGTGTATTTTGTCTGATAAAAGTATAACCACCTCTACTCTTTTCAGGTTTCCACTTGCATGGAATTTTTTTTTTTTCATTCCTTCACTATGAGCTTTTATTACCCTTAAAGATCGAGAGGCTCTGAGGCTCTGGTCGGCACCATATAGTTGGGTCTTGTTTTTTTCTTTTATTTATTTTTTTCTAAATCTGGTCAGACTATGTCTTTGTGGAGAATTTAAAGCATTAACATTTAAAGGACATATTAATACCATCTTATTGTTTTCTGGCAGTTTTGTAGTTCCCTTGTTCCTTTCTTCCTCTCTTTCTGACCTCTTTTGTGAATTGATGATTTCCTTAGTGATACGCTTTGGTGCTTATACCTTTATCTTTTGTGACTCTACTGTAAGTTTTGCTTTGTGGTTAGCATGAGGTTTACATCTTATAGATAATAATCCATTTTAAGCTGGTAGCTTAATTTTGATCAGTTGCAAAAGCCCTTTCTATGCTGTTCCCCACCAATATTTTGTTCTGATGTCACAGTTTACATTTTTTTCTTGTTGTGTATTCATTAACAAATTATTGTGGATATAGTTATTTTTAATGCTTTTGTCTTTTTTTTTTTCATTCTAGAGTTAAGTGATTAACACACTACCATAACACAGTGTTATGGATTTGGATTTGACCCTATACCTACCTTTACCAGTGTGTTGCATATTTTTATATGTTTCCATGTTACAAATTAGTATCCTTTCATTTCAGCTTCAAGTGAACACCTTTCAGCGTATCTTGTAAGGCAGTTCTAATGTGATGAACTCCTTCAGCTTTTATCTGGGAAAGTCTGTCTCCTTTATTTCTGAAGGACAAGTTTGCTCAGTAAAGTTTTCCTGGTTGACAGTTTCTTTCTTTCACTTTGAACATATCATCCCACTGTTTCCTGGCCTGTAAGGTTTCTGCTGAGAAATCTACTGATAGCCTCATGGGTGGTGCGGGGGTGGGGTGGAAGGGTGGAATTTCCTATTGTAGGTCATAAGCTTTTTTTTTTTTTTTTCCTTTTTTAGCTCCTTTTAAGATCATCTCTTTGTCTTTGATTTTTTTCTTTTTTTTGTCTTTGATTTTTTTTTTTTTTGACTGCTTTATTCTAATATGTCCTGGAGAAGATCTTTTTGAATTAAAATATTTGGGAGACCTATGAACTTGGATGTCCAAATTTCTTCCTGGATTTAGGAAGTTCTCAGCCATTATTTCTTGATGTTAGCCTTCTTTCTCTTCTCTCTGTCTTTGCCTTCTGGGAATCTAGTGATGTGTAGATTTTTTTCTTAATGATATCCCCTAGTCATGTAGGCGTTCTTCACTCTTTTTCATTCTTTTTTCTTTGTTTTCATATGATTGGATAATTTCAAATGACCTATTTCTGCCTACTGATTCTTCTCCTTGATCCAGTCTGCTGTTAATGCTATCTGTTGCATTTTTCCTCCTTCTAATTCCATATATATAATATATATACATATATTTTTAGCTCCAGGATTTTTTTTAGCTCTTGTTATGATTTCTATCTTTCTGTGAAACTTCTCATTTTGCTCATAAATTGTTTTCCTGATTTTATGAATTGTTTCTGTTTTTTCTCGTAGGTCACGGAGTTTCCTTAAAACAACTATTTTGAATTTTTCTATTGGGAAAATCATAGATCTCTGTTTCTTTGGGGTTGGTTACTAGAAAATTATTGTGTTCCTTTGGTGGGATCATGATTCCTTGATTTTTCATGTTCCTTGAAGTCTTGTTTACTGCCTTCCCATTTGAAGATGCAGTCACCTCTTTCTGCCTTTACCAACTGGTTTTGGTAGAGTAATAACTTCTCTCAGTCCTGTTAGGGATTCTGAGGCTTTCCCAGACCTTTTCTATGTTATACCTCCTCCATACTTCTTAAGGAGAGAATTCTTAAGACTTTATGGCTTCTTTTGATCTGACAAGGTCAGGCCTATTGCTGATAGCCTCCTGTTTGCTTTCCTTAGGGCAGCGCTGAATGTTCCGATTTGTGTCCTTTCTCTCAGCCCTGCAGAGTTGGGCCAGCTTGCTGTGCACACTCATTAGGCATCTGCAAAGGCTCCCCTTGCTACTGTCAGTGGTTCGCAGGCGGAGCTGTTAGGGGAGCTGTGGGCCGGTTGAGGGGTCTCCAGGCGAGGTGTCCCCAGTGGTGAACAGGCAGGCTTCCTGATGGCGTCTGTGGCATGGTTAGTAAGGCCCACATCCCTTTGCTACACTCTGCAAATCTTGGTTACTGTTCCCCCAGCCATTCTCTGCCCTGGTCATGGGCCTCCTCTAGTTTTCTGATGGGGTGAGAGAGAAGTGGTGTCCGGTACGGCTCACCCACACATTCCCACCTTCCCTCATGGGAGAGATCATGGACCTAAAGGCTCTCTTGGCGCTGAGCTGTGCCTCCTCAGGGAAGGGGGGCTGCAAGTGAAGCCAGACCATTCCTCACACTTCTCCAGGGCATCCAGTCTGGGTGTTTTCCCCCTCCTGTGGTGCCCCGGGACTGCTGCACTGCCGCCCAGCCTTCCACGAGGGCACTCTGCTCCACCGGACACTGTCCCAACGGGGTGCTGTCTTAGGGGGGCAGGAGATGCCCCCTCTGTCATCCTCCTGTCCCTGTTCGCATTGCCCATTCCAGGGCCGCAGGGTGCCCAAGTGAGGGCTTGGGAGCCCATGAGGGTGCTCGAAGGCAGAGACAGCCATCTGGTTAGTGGTGTGTCCTGGAGGGGCTGCCCGGTGGCCACTGGTGGGCCCCGAGCCTGGCCCTCGGCGCGGCAGGCCGCTCGGTGCTGGGGCGGGGGGCGGGGGGAGCCGCAGGTGTCTCCCGACTTCTCCGCTTGGTGCTTTGGCAGGAATGCAGGACTTCAACTACCTCAGCAGCAACTGCTTCGAGATCACCGTGGAGCTGAGCTGTGAAAAGTTCCCGCCTGAAGAGAGCCTGAGGAGCTACTGGGAGGATAACAAGAACTCCCTGGTCCGCTACCTCGAGCAGGTAAGCAGCCTCGGGCGCAGAGTGGGGCTTCCCAGGGGAGCCCAGCCCGGGGCCACTGACCTGGCCTGGCGAGCCCGTCGGGGAGGTCGCGGCAGGTGCTGGGCCGCCGCAGGCCTGGCGGCTCCTGTCCTGACTATTCACCGGGAACCACTGAACGGGGTCTGTGGGAGGGCGAGGGCACGACCTGTGCGGGTCCTGTTGTCGCCCGGTCCTCCTGCCCCCCATCTCGGGCCTGTGGGGCGCCCTGGGTGGGAGCAGCACGTCTGCGCTGGTCCTGTTGCCCCGGGCTCTCCTGTCCCCCATCTCGGGCCTGTGGGGCGCCTCGGGCGATGGCAGCACAGCGTGTGTGTGTGTGTGTGTGTGTGTGTGTGTGTGTGTGGTGTTGCCCCAGGCCCTCCTGCCTCCCATCTCAGGCCTGTCGGGCACCCCCGGGCGGGAGCAGCATAGCCTGCGCTCCTCCTGCTGCCCTGGCCCCTCCTGTCCCCCATCTCGGGCCTGTCGGGCGCCCCGGGTGGTGGCAGCACAGCCTGTGTGTGTCGTGTTGCCCCAGCCCCTCCTGCCCCCCATCTCGGGCCTGTCGGGTGCCCCCCGCGGGAGCAGGGCGACGGCAGGGGAACGAGGCCCCTGGGCTCCAGGCCTTAGGAGGCGCTCGTCGCCGGGGCCTGTGGGTAGAGGGTCCCCCCAGGTGCGAGCACCTTCTCAAACGCTGTGCCCCACGTGCCCCACTTGTCTCCCCGTCGACTCAGCGGGACCCGAGGCAGTCATCATGATGCCAGCTGACCATTCCTGGCCGTTCCGGGTTCCCAGACACTGTTCTGAGTGCCTTGTGATCATTAAGGCATTTAATCTTCACAACAGACCCTATGAGGGAAGTTGTACTGTCATCATCATCATCCTCATCAACATTCTCATCCCCGAATTAAAAATGAGGGATCGGAGACGCAGACAAAGCAAACAGCTTGCCTGAAGTCACTCGGGCAGAACCTGGGCTGTCTCATTCCAGAATGACCGTGCCGTGTGGTCTCTGACGGCACAAGCCTAGCTCTGTGCTGGAGAGGCGCTTACGTAGCCATTCCAGTGCGATCTGTACAGAATTTGGGGGGAATCTCACCATCTGCTGGAGCGAGACGTCTCACCTACTGAGACCCAACCCAGGCCAGTCCCCTGGCCACCCCACGTCTCTGTAGTGTGCTGACATTGGCACCAGACCTAAAGACTCCGTTCCTCGCCTGCAGGGCCTTGACAGTCTTCAAGTTCCAGTCCATGTGTGGCTGTTTACACCCAAAGTCAGGTAGAGTGGTGTCCGTTTCATGTGCCAGCAGAGAGTCCAGACTAATTTAAAAACGAATTTGATATGAACAAATGCTGTTAAGTAAACATGACACTATTTGCATATATGTGGACAACATATGCATAGGAAACTGATGCATTTGAAGACATGTAAAAGTATTCTACACATGTCAGATATCCACATAAAACCTTACTAAAAGTGAGTCTCAGGGAATATATCCACTAATTACAATAATTAAAAATTACTCATCACACAAGATTTTTTCAATCAGAGGAATCCTGCTGCATGTTAATAGAAAAAGGTATTTTTACCAACAAAAGCCAAGGATAATTAGCTATGTGGACCCTAGAACAACTTTAATAAGAGCTCCTGAATAGGATCTCCTTTGAGGAGAGTTATAAAAATGCTTTTTGGGCAGAGGAAGTAAGACGGGGTTATTTGGTGTGTCCTCCACTTACACATTAAATGATGTCTCCTCTATATAGTGCTTTTCATTTTATTTACATAGCGCTTTTTTTTTTTTTAAGATTTCATTTATCCATTTGAGAGAGAGAGAGAGAAAGAAAGAGAACAAGTAGGGGGAGAAGCAGGCAGAGGGAGAGGGCGAAGCAGGCTCCCCATGGAGCAGGGAGCCCTATGTGGGGCTCCATCCTAGAACCCCGATATCATGACCTGAGCCGATGGCAGACGCTCAACAGACCGAGGCACCCAGGTCCCCCTTTGTGGTTCTTTCAACCAAAATGTATTCAGCTCCTCTAGGGTCTTAGGCACATCGTTAAGCACTGGGGGTAGTTAGTGACTGCCCTCAAGAAGTCTTCCTATTAGTGGAGTTCAGAACTTAGGTCAATTAGATTAGGTCAGAAATTAGATTGGGTCAATACCTAACCATAGGAGAGGATGGTAAATTCTAAAATAAAGGTCAATTACAAAGAGTAATGGCAGCACTCTGGGTCCCTAACTCAGTCCTGGGGTTCAGAAAAGTCTTCTTGGAACTTTAAGAACTTGCAAGATTTACGATAGTTGACGCCGATAAGATAATTACTCTGATCATCAATTGAAAAACAGGTTCAGCTGCTGCTGAAGTGTCAGTTCTTTTTTTTTTTTTTTTTTTAAATTTTTATTTATTTATGATAGTCACAGAGAGAGAGAGAGAGGCAGAGACACAGGCAGAGGGAGAAGCAGGCTCCATGCACCGGGAACCCGATGTGGGATTCGATCCCGGGTCTCCGGGATCGCGCCCTGGGCCAAAGGCAGGCGCCAAACCGCTGCACCACCCAGGGATCCCTGAAGTGTCAGTTCTTAAGGAAAAACTCAATACAAAACAAACCCCACGGGTGTGTACCATCAGGAGGAAGGAGAATGTGTGTGATATTTGTGGTAGCAAGTAGGCGTGTGTCAGTTCTTCAGTTTATATAGAAATAAGCCGAAAAGAAGAGGGAGCTGGCTGGCCATACAGACCTGTCTTACGCCACTTGGAATGAGAACTTGCACACCCACGGGCTCCACCCTGGGGGACGGCCGCGTTACCGTGCAGGCCGCAGAGATGCAGTTCGTCTACACCGAACTCCCCCAGCTTGCTTCATGGGACACTTAGTCCCGGGCGTCAAGAGCTGATGACAGATCAGTGAAGACGGCCGGACGTTCTGTGTTGGAGTTATTTTATCGACAGTGGGACAGAGTACGATGGGGCTTAGTAATTAAACACCTGGACCCAAAGTCCAAGTGTGGACTAGTTGACAGCTCGTGGAAAATAGGAGATTAGGGGATCTAACCTGTAATCTCTAATTCTGTAATTGGTTGAGAGGAAATCTCCTGCAGAGTTTTAAAGGGATGTTTGCAGCAACTGGAATTGTAAAGTGAATTAGGGTAAATAGTTTGAGCCTCTCACTCGGTAGCTCTGGAACAGTCCAGTTCCCAAAGTTCCCAAAGAAATCCGTGAAGACTGGTTCATGGGCACCTGCATCAGAATCGCCTAGGTTCTCGTTAAAAACGAGCTTCCGGCCCCACCAACGAGCCCCACTCCCTGCATCGCAGGACCTCAGAGTCTCCGTCCCAGCAAGCGCTCTGGGTGGCAGTTGGGCACGGGAGGGCCTAAGGGTCACTGACACGAACAGTTCTACTCACAGTGGAGAATCTTCTGGATGGGGTTTCGGTTTCCTTTATTTTCCAGTCTTTGTTGATTGACGTCCTGGAATCTGAGGAGAGAGCATTATAGGAGGGACAAGTAGAGTGAATAGCTTCTTCAAGCGCGAGTGAAATGTGAATTTCTGTGATTTCCTTTGCAGAAGCCATAGAATGGCCGCAGCTCCCGATCTGCATTCGCGTGGAGTTACGAGACCCCGTAACATTTCCACTGAGATTTACGGCTACGGTGGCATTTTTTTCAGAGATGTTTGCTCCAAAATTGCCATCTCACAGATAGATATCTACCTATTTCACTACTTCTTAAACTGCATACTCTAAGTTTGGGGTTGCAGAGACAGAAAAAAGTAAAGACATGAATATTAACTGGGTATATTTGTGCCTAATGCAGACAAGCTATATGTTTTTGAAGGGATTGACTTATTGTCCAATGGCAAGGAAATTTAAAACTTTCATTTCCCTAAGGTTTCCCTAAGGTTTCCCTAACCTGATCATAATACTGATCATAATACTGATCAGGTTTATTCATAATATTGAATATTTATGATAATATTGATCATACCAGGATTATAGTGTCTCAAGATGCATAAAGTACATGTGGGTAAATTATTGCTTGTTTATAAGCTTTCTAAATTTCTTTGAAGAACCCTCATATTAAGAAATTAAAATTTGTATGTTTTCTCTGATTTTCTGTTCTCTGTGTACCTCTCTTCCTTTTCCCTAAAAATTAAAAAATTTTTTTTAAAGATTTATTTTATTTATTTATTTATTTATTTATTTATTTATTTATTTATTTATTTATTTATTCATGATAGACACAGAGATTGAGAGAGAGGCAGAGACACAGGAGGAGGGAGAAGCAGGCTCCATGCTGGGAGCCCGACGTGGGACTCGATCCCGGGACTCCAGGATCGCGCCCTGGGCCAAAGGCAGGCGCTAAACCGCTGAGCCACCCAGGGATCCCCCTTAAAAATTTTCTGATCCCCAACTTGCCTTTGGGGAAAGGGAGTACATGTTATTTTTATAGAGTTTTAGAAGTTCTGCTTTTTTTTTTTTTTAAATAGCAAATGCAAAAAGATTTGCTGATTGGTAATCAGGGGCATCTCTTTGATAAAACTTTGTGCTACTGTCAGATTTATTCTGATGACAAAGGCAAACCCAAGACTTAATCAACCTCCTGTAGGAAATATTCCAGTCAGTAGCCTCAGTAGCAAAAGAAAATCCACTTTTGAGGGTGAGACTGAGTGAGGGGCGAGCTGAGGCTTTGGGAAGTGGGGCCTCTTCTGTTAAGGAATTGAGCTTAATGAATCACCATTTGGTATTCCAGAAGCAGCACTTTCTCAGGAACCTGAAGTGACCTCGGTCACTCGAAACACATATGGATTTAGTTGAGTTCTGCTTAAAATGAAGGAAAAAGCCGCTCTCGTAGTTTGCGTCGCCTTAGTTGTTGACTGCAACGTGGTTCGCGGGCGTTATTCTCCAGGGCATCTCTTCCTGCCTTTCCAAATCTCGTCTTCAGTCTTGAAGTCCAAATCTCGTCTTTCATGTCACTTATTTTCAACCGGAATCATGTCGTCACTGGGTGTATTGCAAGGGCGGCCACAGTGTGTCTCTATTCAGCAGGAGCGAGGACTCGAGGGCCAAACGTCAGAAGGAGAAAGTACTGAAATCTGCCCAGCCCCGCGCTGCGTCCGGGTGGGACACACCTGGTTTGGTGGTTTTGGTGGTCAGGAGGGTACTTCGCTGGCGTCCTGTGGCTCAGAACGAGATGTCAGTTTTCAGGGGATTACCTCTCATTTGTCCACTTGAGGAAAGATCAGCGTAAAGAGCGTTCAAGATACTTAGCGGCTTTTTGAGCCTCTTCTGATCCTTAGGCAAGGGGGATCTAACGGGACTTTGCTAGGAAATGCGGGCATTCTTGACGCGAAGTGTATTCCTGGATCATTTCTAATTTGCCGTTTTTGGTTGTTCTTGACCTTGACAGATACACCGGGGAGTTAAAGGCTTTGTGCGCGACCTTCAGGGGAACCCGATCGCCAACGCAACCATCTCCGTGGAAGGAATAGACCACGACGTCACATCTGGTGGGTGCTTTTGCCGTGGCCTGGAGGCCCTAGGGGGTGCACGGAGCATGAGTCCTTGCTGTGGCCGCCGCGGTTCTCTGCTCTTGGGGCCTCCTGTGTCCCTCCCTCGCTCCCGCCCTGCTGCCTCTGCCTCCTTCCGGTCCTGGCCTTGGGCGCCCTGCTCAGCGAGGAGCCTGCTTCTCCCTCTCCCCCTCCCCTCCTCTTCTGCTGGTGCGCGCTCTCTCTCTCTCTCTCTCTCTCTCTCTCTCTCTCTCTCTCTCTCGCAAGTGAACAAATAAAAAAAAAATCTTAAAAAAAAAGAAATTTCTAACTTTTTCTAAGAGAGTGTAACACTCATTTCAGTGGAGCTTTATCAAATTCCATAAACAGCTGCTTTAAAAATAGGGAATCAAAGAAGTTGAGGTATGCTGGGTTTTCTAAAATGGCCTAAATCTGTGACTTGGTATTTTGTTTCCCTACAGCAAAGGATGGTGATTACTGGCGATTGCTTGTACCTGGAAACTATAAGCTCACAGCCTCAGCTCCAGGCTATCTGGCAACCACAAAGAAAGTAGCAGTTCCTTACAGCCCTGCTGTTGGGGTAAGAAGTCATAATTTCTAAGATCTATGGAGCGCTCTGTATGTGTCGGACATATTCAAGTCATTTCTATTTAGTCTTCATAATAACCCTGTGAGGTAGGTACCGCTGTTACCCCATTTAGCAGGTGAGAAAACTGAGGCCTAGTGAAGTCAAGTAACTTGACCAAGGGCTCCTTGGTTGATTTTATACTACTCAATGTGAAGCTCCCTTATCACTTCTCGGTTTTTGAAGACATCCGCAAGAAAATCGAATACAACTTAAAAAAAAAATGAAGGTTTTATTTGCCACCTTGATTGCAATCTAAAATGACATTTCTGTTCCATTTATCTTTTTTATTTCTAGCATCCAGTACAATACTCAGTGAGTATTTGGAAAAGTTAATTATGCCTGCCAGGTGATCTTGGGCATTAACCAAACATTTATTAAGCACATATTATGAGAGAGACCCTAAGAGCTATCAAAAAGTGCGTCCTATTTAAGTAGGTGCGACTTATTTAGTTAGGAAGGTGATGGTGAGGAGACCAAAGCTGCTCTCGGAGCAGGATTCTACTGCTATCTTGGCGTCACCTTTTTGCAACCAGGGAATGGCCTGCAGGATTTCCAGTTGCAAGGCTTCCTGAAAAATAATTTACTGCGTTTTTGTGCTTGAATCCAAAGTTTGAAGTCTAACGTGCTTGGTTATGCAAACAGAGCATCTTGAGTTTCTAACTGGTGCTTTGGTTTTCGTCGTGTGTATGTGTACATTAGGCTGCATATGTAGTAAAATGAGGAGATAAATTTGGGCAGATGGAACCTGGGAAAAAGGAGCTCCAGGACCAGGTTGTTTAATATTCAGTTATTTGGATCTTAGCCTGCCCCGTGTGATTTCAAGGAGGTAGTGAGTGTTATCAGATTCCTGACTGACTAGGGGCTCAAGCGGCCAGACCAAGGAACCCTCGCTTCTACTTGCAGTGAGAGCAGAGGAACGTAGGGGCCGGAGGAGGACTGAGGCTGGACGTACAGATTTTGAATATGCAGGAGTGCACGGACCTGCAGAGACCTGCTGGGAACTCCCAGTCCACCCAGAGAGTTGAGTTCCTGGGCCACTGGTCCCTGTGGCGGTTTGGAGATGTGTGTGTCTCCCTCAGTCTCCTTAGCAGATTCAAGATTCTGGAAAGAAGAACCTGTAGTTTAGGACACGAGGAAACTGAGCTACATTCTTCCATGTTTCCCCGGCTATTAGGAGAAAATTCAAAGTTTATGGAATCTCAGTGAATACTCAAAGGCAGAAAATTAATTATAAATTATACCTTCTTCTTGAGGAGAGGGGAAGATTGCCCTTAAATAGACTGCCTTTACACAATCTGCTTTTAAATAATCCTACAAGGCTATAAGATCAAAGCACATTTCAAACATAATGGCCTCTGATTGTTTTTTTTTTTTCCCTGAAAGTATCTTTTATTTATCACAAGAGATTTTTAGGATATCCTTTAATTCAGGTGGCTTTACTGAACTTAGTCTATAAGCTCTAGAACTGCGCTAAATTTTTAAAAAACTCAGCTTTTAAAAATATACCTGCAATTTGGTAACAACATATTCTTGATTTTCTCCTTTAGGTTGATTTTGAACTGGAGTCATTTTCTGAAAGGAAAGAAGAGGAAAAGGAAGAATTGATGGAATGGTGGAAAATGATGTCAGAAACTTTAAATTTCTAAAGAAGCTTCTAATTAGCAGCTTTTAATCAATCTATATTATATAGTATGATGTAACGTGGCCATTTTCTTTTAGATTTTGTGCAATATTTAACATTGATTTATTTTGTAATCATTTAAATATTAATAGATACTACTTAAAAACAATTAGACTTTTAGGTAAAATGTAAGAACTTGGTCTGTTTCTTCTCATATAACATTGATTTTCGTACGTATATTAATCATGGAGGACTGTAGAAAAAGTTTAAGCGATCTTGCCGTTTTAGACTTAAATGCAATATTTCACATGCTATTTACAATACAGAGATTTTTTTTGAGTAATTCTAGCCTTTAAAAATGAACGAAGTCCTTCTAATGTTAATTGGTGACGCTGCCGCATAGTGAGTGCCACTGAGAAGGTCAACAGCTGCAGCTTGGAGTTGTGGGCACCATATACCGCAAGACTTTGATACTTCAGTGTGAATTGCCACTTGTCTTGTGCTGACTAGCTACACGAGCATGATCTTGTTAATGCATTTTTTGGATGGGAAGGAAACGTAAATGTTTAGGAAGAGGCTTTATGATAAGGATGGAAAGCGACTTCTTGCTTGTACATACGGGGGCTATACTGCTATATTATTTAGCCTGTTAACACTGTTTAAAAGTTTAAGGATTTTCTCTTGGTTGTAGATTGGTCTAGAATTGCATTCTGAATGAATAAAAGTTAAAAAAAAAAAAAAAAAAAAGAATCCCTGTGGTCTTTTTTTTAATTCTCTATGGGTTTTGGCCTAGAGTTGTTTTGTGATAAAAAGTGTATTTCCTTGATAACGGCCTCTTACTTGTTAAACCTCGCCAGTTTTAATTAATTAATTATGATTTTATTTATTTGAAAGAGAGAGAGAACATGGATGGGTGGAGGTGGAGGTGCGGAGGGAGAGGGAGAAGCAGACTCCCCGCTGAGCAGGGAGCCTGACACCAGAGGGGCACGGAGGAGCACGGAGGGGCACAGAGGGGCACGGAGGAGCACAGGGGGGCACAGAGGAAGCACGGGGGGCACGAAGGAGCATGGGGGGCATGGAGGGAGCACGAGGAGGCACGGAGGGGCACAGAGGGGCATGGAGGAGCATGGGGGACACGGAGGGAGCACAGAGGGAGCACGAAGGAGCATGGGGGCACGGAGGGAGCACAGGGGGCACGGAGGGAGGACGAAGGAGCACGGGGGGCACGGAGGGAGCATAGAGGGGCACGGAGGAGCATGGGGGCACGGAGGGAGCACAGAGGGAGCACGAAGGAGCATGGGGGGCATGGAGGGAGCACGGGGGGCATGGAGGGAGCACGGAGGAGCATGGGGGGCACGGAGGGAGCACGGGGGCCACGGAAGGAGCACGAAGGAAGATGGGGGCATGGAGGGAGCACGGGGGGCACGGAGGGAGCACGAAGGAGCACAGAGGAGCACGGAGGAGCATGGGGGGCATGGAAGGAGCACATAGGAGCACGAGGGCCACGGAGGGAGCACGAAGGAGCACGGAGGAGCATGGGGGGTACGGAAGGAGCATGTAGGAGCATGAGGGCCACGGAGGGAGCACGAAGGAGCACGGAGGAGCATGGGGGCACGGAAGGAGCACGTAGAAGCACGAGGGCCATGGAGGGAGCACGGAGGGAGCACGGGGGCATGGAGGGAGCACGGAGGAGCATGGAGGAGCATGGAGGGCACGGAGGGAGCACGTAGGAGCATGGGGGCCACGGAGGGAGCACGTAGGAGTATGGGGGCCACGAAGGGAGCATGAAGGAGCATGAAGGAGCATGAAGGGAGCACGAGGGCATGGAGGGAGCATGGAGGAGCACGGAGGAGCATGAGGGGGTACGGAGGGTGCATGTAGGAGCACGGGGGCCACGGAGGGAGCACGTAGGAGCACGGGGGCCAGGAGGGAGCACGAAGGAGCACGGAGGAGCATGGAAGGAGCACAGGGGTGCATGGAGGGAGCACGAAGGAGCATGGGAGCCATGCAGGGAACACGAAGGAGCATGGAGGAGCACGGAGGGAGCACAGGGGGCACGGAGGGAGCACGAGGGGAACGGAGGGAGCACGGAGGGGAACGGAGGGAGCACGAGGGGAACGGAGGGAGCACGAAGGAGCACGGAGGAGCATGGGGGCACGGAAGGAGCACGTAGAAGCACGAGGGCCATGGAGGGAGCACGGAGGGAGCACGGGGGCATGGAGGGAGCACGGAGGAGCACGGAGGAGCACGGAAGGAGCACAGGGGTGCATGGAGGGAGCACGAAGGAGCATGGGAGCCACGCAGGGAGCACGAAGGAGCATGGAGGAGCACGGAGGGAGCACAGGGGGCACGGAGGGAGCACGAGGGGAACGGAGGGAGCACGGAGGGGAACGGAGGGAGCACGAGGGGAACGGAGGGAGCACGAAGGAGCACGGAGGAGCATGGGGGCACGGAAGGAGCACGTAGAAGCATGAGGGCCATGGAGGGAGCACGGAGGGAGCACGGGGGCATGGAGGGAGCACGGAGGAGCACGGAGGAGCACGGAAGGAGCACAGGGGTGCATGGAGGGAGCACGAAGGAGCATGGGAGCCACGCAGGGAGCACGAAGGAGCATGGAGGAGCACGGAGGGAGCACAGGGGGCACGGAGGGAGCACGAGGGGAACGGAGGGAGCACGGAGGAGCACGGAGGGGCACGGAGGAGCATGGGGAGCACGAAGGAGCAGGGAGGGAGCACGGGGGGCACGGAGGGAGCACGGGGGGCATGGAAGGAGCTCGGAGGAGCACGGGGGGAGCACGGGGGGCACGGGGGAGCACAGGGGAGCGCGGAGGAGCACGGGGGCCACGGAGGGGCCTGGAGGAGCACGGGGGCCACGGAGGGAGCACGTCTGTCGGTGCCGCCGGCTGTAGGGGCCCAGGAGGCCGCGCCCCGGGCCGTGGGCAGGCGGGTGGCGATCCCAGGGGCGCGGCGCTCGTATGTGGCGTCGTGATCCGGGCTCCCAGGCGTCCCCGCTGTCCCGGTTCTGCTCTCGACACGCTCTGATTTTATCAAACGAAGGGGCTGGAATCGAGGGCGGCCGGCAGGAGATTCCCTTGGTCGGTCTCAGCACCGCGGGCCCGGGCCCCGTCCCCTCCCTCCCCCCGCCGAAGCCGCCCGAGCCGGTGACGCAGGTGACGCCAGGTGAGCTGAGGGATGCGGAGCTCGTGCCCCAGGACCGCAGCCCCCCTCCCGCGGGGCAGGGGCAGCTCCAGGCCCTCCCCGAGGGCGCTCAGAGGACGGGCTCGGACTGCCCCAGGCAGCACTTCCATGCCTGACCTGTTGTCTGGTTTTTTGTTCTTTTTCCCAAGAGTCCAGCGGGCTCAGTCTTTCCTGTTGAACATCGCAGCCCGCTTAATACAACCTAAGAAGGACTGACAGTTTTTGGAGGTTTTGGGTCACCTTGTGGCCTCACCTGGCATAAATGAGAACTCTGCATTACAGTTTCTGATTCGGTTTGAAATTAAATGCTACAGCAGGCAGGACTGCGGAGGATCCGAGTGAGGGCTGAGGGTTACACCGAGCTGGGTCACCACCAGCGGGGCTAAATTGTTGCAGGTGACAAAAATCCTAAAGGGGGGGGGCACCGCGGAGTTGAATTTCATGAGATAAGGAGCACATTTGAAACTGTGCTTTCTGCCCCCTCATCCACAGTGAAAACCAGACACGTTACTATGGAAGCTAATCTCCGCTCGCTCACATGTGGATCCTCAATGCCTTGCATAAACAAAGACAAACATTACTGGCAGAAAGGGGGCCGTGAACTTTGATATTCATATTTTATTTACACAAGCTCTGAAATCTTTCCATGGTTTGGTGGTGTGGGAGGCTAAAAAGTCATCAGTTGTTCCAACATATGACTCAACTTCTCTTTTCAAATTTCTCAAGAGGATTTCTTCTGTGGCTAGAACTGGCCAGCATTTGGAGTTCCTGCCTCAGAAATGTCTCCCTTATAAACACACTCCATCCGGGTTTTGCTGTTCTTGGGTAAATGTCGTTCTAGGTACTTACAGATGTTCTGATTCTTTACTCTCGATTTCTTCTACTAGACCGTCAGCCAGTGAATCAGTTCACCTACGGCCTGGATTTCTAGCGTCATACAGAACTTTAGTCTTATGTGATTAATTTAAATCATTACAAAATTCCCTGAGAATCAGTGTTTTTAAAAGCAGGGCCGAATGTGGCTTACCTGGGTTAAGAGTCATCAGTGAATCTGGCCTGAAATGGCTCAGAAAAGAAAAATCAACTTACTATAAATTTTCAGGACGCCAGGGGCCACAAGGCTCATTTTGTAGGTGCTGTTCTTCCTTCTACTCCTTCCAATATTTGAGCTATCTTAGGCTCTTTTTTTCCCTTTACCCTTCTTTTCCTTTCTCTGTTCTCTCCCTTTGAAGATTCATTCTTCATTCAGACTAAATACGCATTCCGAGATCTCGACCGCAGATGAGAATATCACACCTCTACGGCGTATGGCCACGGCCAGTTCCATGGCGGTCATCACCATTATCAAGCATGTGTCTTGTGCCAAACTTTCTTCTGGGCATTGGCGTGAACTGCAGTATTTGGAAGCCCCACCATGAAGCTGTACGACAGGACGCGTTGCAGCCTTCCTGCCTACGAGGAAGAAACAGATTCAGGAGTTCAGTTCAATTTCTGACCTCTCAGAGCTTAGAGTACGTGGCAGGCCAGGATCAGAGCTCATGCTTGCCTGGCGCCAAGTCTATCTTTCTTTCTGACCTTACTCACCTCCTTGGGCTGACCCCGAAAGGGCTGTCTTCTTGGTTAAACACGCACATCTTTATTTTCTATTCCTCTGACGACTTCACACTTGCCGATCACTATACTTGGGGTTTCTGGGCAGGCTTTCTTATCTACTCTTTACAGACAATCTTAAAACATTTTGTAAGTACATACAACAAGCTCCTGTTTTATAGCTTCTTGCTCTGTGGAATTACTGTGAATCCAGTTGGTGTGATGCAGCGCCCAGGGGGCCTGGTGATGTCTGGCACAGGTGTTGTGCTTGACCCCAACATTAATGCTGTAAAGGGACACCTTGCAGGATTTACCAGGCCATGGGCGGCAGCAGGGCAGGTGAAGAGAGGAGGATGTGGCATTATTACTGCCTCCTTGCCCCTCGCTTTCTCAATGGGACCAGAGAATTCCTGGGAAGCTGACTAGCTGCAGGTTCTGGCTGCAGAAGTTCTGTCCTGGAGTTGTGGTCAAGGGGGCCATAGTGAGGTGGCATGGGAGGGTAAAAGTGAAGCATTAGGGTCCCTGAAATCAGAAAGTTGATGAAGGCAATGCTTTAATAAACGAATAAATTAAGAGACACAGGCTCTTAGCTTCAATGAGGCTATCCGTGCGGAGTGAGGCTTCTGCTCCTGGACCTGGGTTCCTGGTCAGCTTAGGGTCCGGTCTATGATCCTGGCAAGAAGGGGCCGTGGTGCACATAGTAGATTAATTCATATATATAAAGCTCTTAGAAAACTGCCTGGCATGTAGCAAGTGCTCAAAAATGTAATTACTATTATTTGACAATACATTATGATTGTTCAAAAACGTGTGGTTAGGGGCACCTAGGTGGCTCCTTTGGTTGAGCATCCGACTCTTGGGTTCGGCTCAGGTCATGATCTCATGGGTTGGGGGATCCAGCCCCATGTTGGGCTCCAAGCTCGGTAGAGTCTGCTTGAAAGATTCTCCCCCTCTTCCCCTTTCCCCACCCTCCCTCTCACATAAATAAATCTTAAAAAAAAGTGTGGTTATTTTTATTACTATTACTATTGTTAATAGTTATAGCAACTGGCTGGGCCTCCTGGAGGAGGGTATTCTTTAGCAATAATGTTAGTATTAATTCTAGTCGCGTTTGACCGACTTAAAAATGATTAAAATAATTATTTGTATGGTTTCCACTCACTGTTGTGTTTAATCAGCAATATGAAGGTCAGATGATAAAAAAAGGTCAAACCATAATGAAATTAAACTTTAGGATTTGTGAGATTAGTGTCCAACCTGCATGGTGAAAACTTAAGTGTTTCTGGAACGTCATCACCTACGTGTCCATCCGGTGATGACGGCGACCGAAGATGGAGAGACTGCCCGGAAATTCTGGGTGATGGGACGTGCGTGTCTGTCCGCAGGTACTTGTCGGAGCGGCAGACTCATGTTCAGGGAGGAGGGGGCATAGGGGCAGGTGAGTGCCATGTACCTGACTAGGGTGTTCCAGCACTGACCTATAAACAAACAAACCCAGAGCCTTGTCAATAGCAGAGGGTCGGACACAGAAGTGTAGCAGGAAGGAAACAGGTCATGAAGCCATCAACACGACCCTGCGCTTTTACTCCGTCAACTTCGTGAACACACATTTACCCACCGCAATTGCTACAAAACAGGAGGAGATATGGTTTTTTTCTCATACAATTTTTTCTATACAGTTTTTCAAACTTGACCTTACTGGCTCTGTGTCTTCGAACTGACGTGGTGGGAATCCTCTTCGCAGACTTAAGAAACCTGACACATCCATAGGATATTTAGTGAATGACTAAGCCCGGTCGATCGTTGTAAGAGGAGACAGAACTCGTGTATAAAATCCGTAAACCAGGAAAGGATACCATGGCTTTTTTGAATAGCTGAACCAGCAGTTGATTAGCCAAGTTTCAGGAGTTTGAGTATCATAATACTACATTCTTCTGGTTGTCTTGATTACATGACTTACAATTTTTTCAGTGGACCCTCTGGCTAAAACTGCCATTTCTTCTTACCCACATTTACACTAATATTTATTCTGGAAATTCCTTAAAAAAAAAAAAGAAAAGAATCAGCCCTGACACTACCAGGCACCCTTCCATTCCCTGCCCTTGCAGTGGAAACCCTCCAAGCAGCTGGGCACAGTCACTTGCCTACAGCGGCCCTTTGCTCCAGAAACTTCCCTGCAGCTTTCCCTCTGTTTATTCTAAACCTTACACTTGAAGAGCAGGACGGCGAGGACACAGCGCGGAGCCTCACCAGAGCCTCATCGGCCTCATCAGCTCGCTGCCGGCCGGTCTGGCTGCAAGGGCCTGGCTGCGGCCCGGGGCCTGCTTGGGGAGGGTGAGCGCGGCGGGCGGCGGGCGTCCTTCGCCTTGAGCCCAAAATGTAGTTTCTGACGCACTGAATCCGCGGACGTGTTTCAAAGCCGAGGGTGTGCGATCAAAGTAAGAAAAGGCCAGAGTTCCTGCGCCCCCGGGACCCCCGCCGCCGCCGCCCGCGCTGCTGCGCAGAGACCAGGCCCGGAGCGCGGGGACCGCGGCCCTCGGGAGGAGGAGGCGGGGAGGGGGGGGGGGGCGGGGAGGGGAGGGCGGGGTAGGGTGGAAGGGAGCAGGCCTGGGGCAGACCGGCGGGGGCCAAGGGGGGAAGGGAGCGGGCGAGGGTGAGCGGGTTCGTAGCCTCCCGATTGGGGCATACAGCCCCCACCCCTCCCCTCCCTGCCTCCTCCTCCACCCCCTCCTCTCCCCTTCCTCCTCCCCCTCCTACCCTCCCCTCCTCCCCTTCCCCCCTCCTCCTCCCCTCCTCCCCCTCCTCCCTCTCCTTCCCCTCCTCCCTCTCCTCCCTCTCCTCCCCTCCTCCTCCCCCTTGTCCCCCCTTTCTTCTCCTCCCTCCTCCCCTCCTCCCCCTTCCTTCCCCCTCCTACCCCCTTCCTTCCCCCTCCCTTCCCCTCCTCCCCCTCCTCCGTCCCCTCCTCTCCCTCTTCCCCTCCCCTCCCCCTCTTCCCCCTCCCCCTCTTCCCCCTCCCCCTCTTCCCCCTCCCCTCCCTCCTCCCCCTCCTCCCCCTCTTCCCCTCCCCTCCCCCTCTTCCCCTCCCCCTCTTCCCCTCCCCTCTTCCCCTCCTCCCTCCTCCTTCCCCCTCCTCCCCTCCTCCTCCCCCTTGTCCCCCCTTCTCCTCCTCCTCCCCCTCCCCTTCCCCTCTTCCCCTCCCCTCTTCCCCCTCCCCCTCTTCCCCCTCTTCCTCTTCCCCTCCTCTCCTCCTCCCCTTCCTCCCTCTCCTCCCCCTCCTCCCCCTCCTCCCCTCCTCCTCCCCTCCTCCTCCCCCTTGTCCCCCTTTCTCCTCCCTCCTCCCCTCCTCCCCCCTTCCTTCCCCACTCCTCTCCCCTCCTCTCCCCTCATTCCCTTCCTTCTCCCCTCCCCCTCCTCCCCCTCTTCCCCTCCCCCTCCTCCCCCTCTTCCTCTCCCTCCCCTGCTTCTGGAGAACCCAAGTCCTTTTGCTCCAACAGGCCCTTCCCTCCGAGCCCAGCAGCCCCGGGCTGAAGAGCAGGTGCCAGAAACAGCGTGCCTGTGACTTCCGGGGCAGAGACCTGTGGGTCTGCTAGGCTGGCGGGGACTGGGGTGTTTCGAGTTGCTTTGTAATGCTGTGGGACAGAGAAAGACCTCGGTGAGCTCAGGAGGTGGGCTCTAACTACAGAGCCCCCCCCCCCCCCCCGCCCCATGGGAACACAGGCGGTGGGCACCCCCTCCGCAGCTACCCCTCCCAGTGCCCTGCGCTGACCTCAGGTATCTGTCTCCACCACCAGGGCGCCCAGGGTGCAGACTCCGGTGAGGAGCCCGATGGGTCCAGGGAAGAGTGCAGGCTTTGGAGCAGGACACCTCTGGGTCCAAATCGGGGCTCAGATCCCTGCAAACTGTGTGCCTCTGGCCATTTATTTATTTATCTATTTATTTATTTATCTATTTTAATTTTTATTTATTTATGATAGTCACACACAGAGAGAGAGAGGCAGAGACACAGGAAGAGGGAGAAGCAGGCTCCATGCACCGGGAGCCCGACGTGGGACTCGATCCCAGGACTCCAGGATCACGCCCTGGGCCAAAGGCAGGCGCCAAACCGCTGCGCCACCCGGGGATCTCTGGCCAGTTATTTAATTGCTCAGAGACTTAGGTTCATAACCCCCCTAGACACCAATAAGAACATGTCCTTTGCCTGGTTTTTATGGAAATTACTTGCGATAAAGTACGCAACACCTCTGCCAATCGAGAGCGATCAATGTCTTTTTCCTGGACAAATTCAGGATGGGGGGAAGCAATGATCTGCCTTTTTAAAAGAACTGTGAAAAGTAAAAATAAACAAGTATATTTACTTGTAACCATGTAACTATCTTAATTTACATAAAATAACAGAAACATTTCTTAGATGCATAACTGGGTAGCGTAAAAGCCAGAATGGTTTGGAAAAGCCAGAATGGTTCAGGCGAACCAAGAAAGAAACAAGCACAGAGTAGGGGTTTTTCCCCTTTTTATTTACAAAATAAGGAAAGGTGAACGGAAGTCTGACTCTGTCTTGATAATGATACGCAGTAGTTCAAGGAGTGAGATTTCCCATCTAGCATCTAGCGGCAGTTAGAGATGGTTCTGTGGAATCGGATTTGGGCTTGACTCTAGGATTTTGGCCAAAGATCAGCAGGTCATTTCTCCAGAGTCAGGTGGTGTCAGAGCCGAGACCGCTCAGACGCGAGATGGGCAAAGTGGTGGAGGGCTGTGGCCCAGGACCCTGGTGGCCGCGACCCTGTAACAGCCGTAGTTCGCAGGACTGGAGAACAGCGCACCCCCCCCCCCCCCCCCCCCCCCCCCGCGGATCTAGGTGCTGAGCTGGGTCCCCGCTGCTCCGGCAGGACAGCCAAGGAGCCGTTGCACCTGAGCCCAGCCGGTGAGGGACAGGCCGGGGGAAGCCTGTATTCCTGTCGCCGGTCACAGGCGGTCCTCTGGCATCTCTGACACGTGCCCTCCTAAACCTCCCGCTAACTCTCCTCTCCTCGGGAGGTTGACGTGGGACTTGTTCATCGTTTCTGTCGGTCCAAACAGTCTGCCCCCTTCACAGTCTGGAATGTTCCTCCAGATGAGGGCTTCCCAGCCTCGATACCCCTGACATGGCAGTGGCCGGTCCGGGCCCTGCAGATGCTGAGCAGCATCCCCGGCCCCGCGCCCGCTGCAGGCGCACCCCCAGGGACGACGACCGGAGACGTTCCCGGACGCACCAGGTGGCTCTAGGAGAATCACAAAAGGCCACCTTCGGGTAGTTCTAGGAGCATCCACCACCCAGGGACCGGATTTCGGGAACGGTGACCAGCGCCCAGGCCACGCAAGCGGTCACGGCATTCGTGGGCGCCAGTGGACCCCGGCGGCGCTGCCCTCCCCGACCGGTTACTGTGGGGACAGGTTGTCGTCCGTGCAGGAGCCCGCGTGTGACCCGAGGCAGGGCCCATCGTGGGCGGCCCGCGGGCTTGCTGCTCCCCCAGGGCTGCTGGTCCCCACGGACACGGGCGCCCGAGTCGCGGGTACTTGCTGTCGCAGTCCCGAGGACTGGAAGTGCTGGCTGGGGGGGCAGAGCCCGGGGGTGGGGGTCCGTCCTGGCGGTGGCGGGCAATCCGAGGCATTGGGTCCCTCACCTTGTGAGCCCTGAGGGTCCTCCCCGGGCCGGCCCGGATCTCCCCTCTTGCCGGGACACCAGCCACCGCCCCGGGGCCTGCCCTAAGCCGGGACGACCTCCTGGTGACCCGTGACTCCTGCCCGGGGCGCAGCAGTGGCTGGGGTCGGGCCTGAACCTCTTCCTGGGGGACCCGCCAGGACAGCCTTGCGGACCCCCGGCTAGCGGATTCTGCCCCCTGTGCCCGCGCCGGCCTCCGCCTTCGTGCCCGGCCTGGCCTGCGGACTTGTCAGTAGGTGACACCATGGGAGACGTCAGGGCCCAGGTCCGAGGAACGTGCCTGGCACCAGGCTCCGCGGCCCGGCAGGTGGCCCTCGCCACGCAGCTGCCCTCGCCCGGCCCGTCCCCTTGCCCTGGCTCCGGGCCCCGCCGCCTTGGCTCCCGCGCAGCTGCTGTCCCCCGGCCCCGGGGCGCCCGCGCTGGTGTCCCCGGCCCCCCGACGGCAGCTGGACCCTGCGGTAACAGCTTAGGGATGCCGTCCGTGCCTGCCTCTAAGTTACGGCAAAACCGTGTCCCGATTCACATTTCTTTCTGCCTCTTCTAGGAGCACGTGAAGTTCCTGACGGGTTGGCCCTGGGCCGCCTCGGATGCAGACGTGCAGTCCCCTCGGTTGAGTCTTCTAGAACAATGGTGGCAACGCGGCGCTGGCCTTGAAGGGGGGCAGTGTTCCCTTTCAGGAGCTCATTGTTTGCATCTGTCCCCTCTTTCTATTCGGGAAGTCTCACGTGCACGTGGCTGTGGGAGAGCACAGGTGAGGAAAATGGGTCTGCTTGGAGTTTGGCCGCAGGCCTTCATACAATGGAAGGACTCGGATTTCTGGATTGGCCCGTGGCAACCCGAGCCAAGCTGGGTCCCCGAAGCCGCGGTGCGTGGAGGGCCGCTCGCCGTGAGAGCCGGGGCCCTGTGGCTCCCCCGTCCCTTCTCTGTGCGTGGACGTTGCGCACGGACGTCCGTCCCTCTGTGGATGGACCAGGTCTGGGCCACGTGTGACCCCCCTCACTGGAGTCTTCAGAAGTGCCGGCGAGCAGGACAGA
Organism: Canis lupus dingo; assembly: GCF_003254725.2. Taxonomy (NCBI): domain Eukaryota; kingdom Metazoa; phylum Chordata; class Mammalia; order Carnivora; family Canidae; genus Canis; species Canis lupus. The sequence continues at coordinate 61,558,089 of NC_064257.1, forward strand.
ATGTCACCTTGCTGGTAAAGGCAGCACGTGATAAATATTCACTTTCCCTTTTCTTCCCTTTCTCCTCATTTTCCCTGATTTTAAAGGCAAGTGGAAGAAAGGAGCCGGGGCAGAGCTGGAAGGGGGGAAAGAGGAGAGAAAACGTCGTGGGTCGTGGAGGCAGAGGGGGGAGTGGCAGGGTTGGGGAGCTCGGCTGAAGCTTTGTCGGCTGTGGAAAGTTTGTTCCTAGACTTTTGGCTTGAGAGTGTCTGGAGCACCTTTGGGCACAGCACCCCCCCCCCCCCCCCCCCCCCGCTGCTTCTCTCGTCTGTTTGGCTCTGTGCACGTGGCAGGTGCTGGACCGGGCCTGAGGGCCTGGCTGCTAAGGCTCTGGGGGACCCTCCTCTCCTGGCCGCCCAGCCAGCTCAGCAGGGCTGGAGAGGAAGTGGATGCAGCTCGAGGACCCTGTGCGCTGGCTGGAGCCGGGCTCTGCCCTCCAGGCAGCCAGGGAGGGGGACCAAGCCTAGCATCGGGGGTCGTGAATAAAGGGACCTCAGAGTTCCTGAAAGGACAGAAAGTTATGAGGGGGATGGAATCTACCCTTATCTGTTAAAGTAATATATATCGTAAAAAAAAGGTCTTTGAAGCTCTTACAGTCTGGTTGGGTATTTATGACGGGACAGGTGCTAAGGAGAGAGTGTAGGAAATAAAATATCTTAAATGCTACTTAATCAAGAAATGAAGAACATATTACAAGTTCTGTGGGGGAGATGGAGGAGAAGATTCAGCAACCCATTTGCACACTGTTTTATTTATTTGGAAGTGACCTAAAGGACACTTCATACTGGCACATCAGCCACTTTGTTCAGCCTTTTAGGTCTAAACTCCTGGAGGTTAGAAGTTCTAGCCTCCGAGGGCTCGACTTCACCAATAAAGTTTGCCTAACAAGCATTTTCAGATACATGAGTTCATTTTATTTTACAACAACCCTGTAGGATAGACCAGACAGGTATGACATCTCCATTTTCTAAAATTTTATTTTATTTTTTTAGAGAGGGAGGGAAGGGTTCTGAGGGAGAGGGAGAGAGAGAGAGAATCTTTTTTTTTTTTTTTAAATTTTTATTTATTTATGATGGTCACACACACAGAGAGAGAGAGGCAGAGACATAGGCAGAGGGAGAAGCAGGCTCCATGCACCGAGAGCCCGATGTGGGACTCGATCCCGGGTCTCCAGGATCGCGCCCTGGGCCAAAGGCAGGCGCTAAACCGCTGCGCCACCCAGGGATCCCGAGAGAGAGAATCTTAAGCAGGTTCCATGCCCGGCACTGAGCCCAAGGTGGGGCTCGATCTCACAACACTGAGATCATGACCTGAGCTGGAATCAAGAGCTGGACACTTAACCAACCGAGCCACCCAGGTGCCCCGACACCTCCAGTTTTAGATGACAATATGGAGACTTAGAGCAGTTAAATCATACAGCTAATGAGTGCTTGAGCCAGGCTCCTCTCTGCCAGGGCCTGAACCAGTGCACTTCCCACCGTGATGTACTATTTCCCCTGACAACAGAGAGAACATAAGCTCCTGAGGACATTGTACGATCAGAATGACCAAAGATCGTTTTTGAAAGTAGGGTTCAGAGGCAGGAGCTATTTGACAATATTTGAACCAGACCTAGAGCAATGACTCCAGTGGAGCAGAAAACTCAAGGATTCTTCCGTAAGGTAGGGGTTTTGAATCTAGAGAACAGTTGCTTTTTTTTTTTTTTTTTTTGGTATGAATTAAAGCTTACAAATCATGGGACAGACATCTTTGTTCTCATTTTATAGATGAGAAAACCGGCTCTCGGAGATGTTAAGTCTGTGCAGTAAAGACTTTGGCCTTGCCCAAAGAGCGGTCTGGCCTTTGCCCTTGTCTTCTAGGAGATAAGCTATGTCATGCCTGATAAAATATCTTTGTTTAGGGTAGAGGCTGACCACTCCCGACAGTCTTTGAGTGGTGGCTGGCCATGCCCAAGGGACCAACCATGTGATTTAGGGTGGAGGTTATGGGGTCACAAAGTATCAGTCAGCCTGGAGGCTGAGTACCAGCAGCGGTAATCAGAGCATCTAGAAAGTGGGAGGGAATATGGAGAAGCCAGTCCACCAGGTGGATAAGGCAAGCGGCACCAAGAGGAGGCGATTGGGAGATCTTGAGTTGGATCAGTTGGCATGTGGCAGGAGGCAGGGTGATGGCTCACAAGTCCTAAGCTTACACACTTACGGGCAACCCCTTAGGTGTGCAGAGGTAGTGCTCCCATCCATCCGAAGTGGAGGCCGCTGAGCCCTCTTTAGCCTTTCTTGCAAGAGCCCTTAGGACAAGAGAGGGAAGATGGGGAAGTCAGAGAGCAGCTGTGGATTTTAATACCCATTTCCGTAGGCTCTGGCCTACACTAAACCGGAACGATAAATTATGAGATCAAGGTATCACCATACCTTTTCTCTATAGGACCACAAATTGTTGCTGCTTTCTTCCCGAAACTTCAGTGTTCCCGGAAAGGAGTACAGCTGCGAGACCAACAGAGCCCCTCCCTCGGAGCTAGTGTAGGATTTACACAGCGAGGCAATGAAGTTTCCTTTCGTCGTAAACATCCTCAGTAAAATCTGCTGTAAGGTTCTGTTTAAATTTCAGGTGGTCTGATAAAGCTATCAGTTTAATCAATCATTGGACCAAACTGGAAGAGACCATTTGGTCCAAGAGTCTGGCTCTATTAGAAGCAAAACATCTGAATGAGGTACTTGAGTGTATTCTCAAGTGAAGAGAGAGTCTTAACACTATCGAGGTGGCTGCGTACGTAGTCGGGGGATTAGGGCGATGGAGGAAATTGGATCCCTGGATGCCCGCTTTGTACCGGCCGCTTTTCCTCCTTGATTTACCCTCACATCAACCTGCTACGGATGTATTAGTGCCCCTGTTTTACAGATGACAAATGGAGGCTCGAGGACTTAAGCGACTTGCCAAAGGTTGTAAAAAGATGGTGGAGGCAGCCCTGAAGCACAGACCTTTCTGCTACCAAATCTTGACCATCTCATCATTCTACACTGTCTGCCTGTTAGAAATATAATTCAGAAATGTATTACACCCTCAGGGCATCCCAGGGAATTATTGACTTTGGGGTCTAAGTAAGAAATTCTGAGGTATGCTCCGAATTGATCTCTGATTTATGATGTGTGCGTGTATCTTTTCCCCTAATCTTGCCCAAATGTGTAGAATTCGAGTAAGTTCAACGTCTACTTACTAAATACAACTTATCCGACCATTCGTTCTCCTTTTTTGGGAAAGATCCAATTCCAGTTTATAAACTTCAGTGAAAGGTATCAGTATATTCACTTATATTTCCTTTGTACGCTGCACAGCTTACACCCAGAACCCAGAAGCGCTGTCTCGGGGATGCGCGTGGAAGATGCTCAGGGTTCCCCTCGGAAGTAGTTTCTACTCTGTGATATTTGCGTCATAGAGTAATCGACGATCCAGTTCTTTGGACTCTGGCTGCCGTGCTGTTCGGAGTTTTACGCCTGGTTTCGACACCACCATTACCCTCAACATAGAACCCTGAAGCCTAGGACTGTCCAGTTTCGCAGCTTGCAACGGCAAGAAAGAAGAATTCGAAGGAGCGATTTCAGTGTCCGCGGAGGTAGCCACACAGGGGCCTTCGGGCATTTAAGATTTACCCCTGCGGTTCCCGTGAAGACTTTGGTACCTACTGTGCGCTAGATGTCAGCGGGTCTCAAGTCGAAGAGCAAACCGGGTGGGCCTGATGTTGCTGCTTAGACTAGAATTCTCTTTGGAAACGACTCTTCTCTAGTTACCGGAGTTAGCACTTGGCATCACACACACACGCGCGCGCACACACACACACACACAATGTCTGTTGCTTTAACTTTTTACTGAATTAGACAGTAAATATGAATTGGGCATCCAGAGGTAGTCGGCGTGCAGCTCCGCTGATGCCAAATGCAAATCTCTGCAGAGCTGCAAATTTCGAAGAGAGAAAGCTAAAGCCTCCGGGACAACTTCAGAAATCACTACCAATTTGTTTTCGCATATATCCGTGCTCTGCTAATATTATTAAGAAACGGGACAATCTCTTTAAAATTGCTGTTGGCAAATTTACAAATGATCAACAGGAGAGATGAAGTGAGCATAGATATGTTTTCTCCTACTGAAGCGATCTTAGAATCTCTCACTGTCCTTTTATTCAGTTTGGAGGTTGTTAGCAGATCATTATCGACTTTATCACACCAGCTGTTTCTAAACATTTTAATTGAAGAAACACTCTGTCTTAACTTGCCTAAAAAATTTACGAATCGAAAAAGGAATCGGGGCAACATATCCCACGTTTTTCTGGTGAAGATTGCCCCACACAGATGTTCAGGTAAAGGAAATTTGGCGTCGCTATCAAACGGCCGTGGGCGAGACACACCCGAATTTCCAGCGCAGCTTGGAATTTGCAACCGACAGCGTTACTTTTCCACGGATTAACACGTGGGTTGACAACCCGCTCCTCTACCTTGTGCTGGGATCATAAACTAATGGTTTTACTGTATAAGCCCGGACTGTGAGGTGTGAACGTACCTGTGCAGTTTGATTTTTCTGGTCAAATGAAACTCGTGACAAAAATGTCATGTTAATGGTATATAACTAAACTGTGTGACAATTAAGCCAACTGGTAACCAACTTCCATACATGATGGAATGTGTGTTAATTTCCTGAGACATCTCCATTTCTGCTTTTTCTACTCATTTTAAAAGATCTGCTCTGTTAATAATTTTTCTCATATTTCCTCTTTGCTCCAATATATATAATATTTTAGCATCAGTATCTTTTTTTTCCTTTTTTAAATTTTATTTTATTGGAGTTCAATTTGCCAACATACAGCATAACACCCAGTGTTCATCCTGCCAAGTGCCCCCCTCAGTGCCCGTCACCCAGTCACCCCCACCCCCTGCCCACCTCTCTTTCTACTACCCCTTGTTTGTTTCCCAGAGTTGGAGTCTCTCAGGGTCTGTCTCCCTCTCTGATATTTCCCACTCATTTTCTCTCCTTTCCCCTTTATTCCCTTTCACTAATTTTTATATTCCCCAAATGAATGAGACCATATAATGTCTGTGCTTCTCCGATTGACGTACTTCACTCAGCATCATGCCCTCCAGGTCCGTCCATCCACGTCGAAGCAAATGGTGGGTATTTGTCGTTTCTGACGGCTGAGGAATGTCCCACTGTAGACGCAGACCACAGCTTCTCTGTCCATCATCTGTCCATGGACACTGAGGCTCCCCCCACAGGGTGGCTATTGTGGACTTTGCTGCTAGAAACATCGGGGTGCAGGTGTCCCGGCGTTTCCCTGCATCTGTACCTTTGGGGTCAGTCCCCAGCAGTAGCATCAGTATCCTAATCATACTGTTCATCATCAGCAAAACACGTAACCGACACACATGAAAAGAGAGAGAATCTGGACTTTCTGTCGGGGAAAGCAGGGGGAATTGGTTGGTATTCCACGGAGGGGACAGGGAGGACGCTCTGGAACTCAGGTGACTCGCTGGGGTGTCTCTCAGTGTTTCCACACTCATTTATAAAAGTTAATGGAAAAACTACAAGAACTAAAGCAGGATACCAAGGATTCAGACCATTCGCACGTGGAGGTTTGGTCGCCCTATCAGTCAAGAACCCCAAGTAACCGAGGTCCTGATTGAGGGCAAAAAAGAAAATCTTGGAATTTGAAATGAAAGAAGGAAGTCGTGAACATCAGCTGTAGGGTCGCTGCCCCAGGTCTCTAACTTTGAATAATTTCCACCTTTTCCCTTGAGTCCTACAGAGGGTAATTGCCGCCTGCAGTTACTACCTCCACGATGTCTCTCTGTGCCCTTCTAGTTACCTGGTTAGCAGCTCTTCATCTAGTGAACGATTCTGGTATTTAATGATCTCGGCGCCCACATTCGGCGTAGCCTCTGCCTTCTGGCGGGCCCGTCACGGACGCGGCGGTCCTGTTCAGTGCTCTCTGAGCGCTACTGCGGCGCGTCCCTCTTACAAGTCTTTCCTTTTCTTTCTTTCTTTTTTTTTTTTTTTAAGATTTTATTTATTTATGCATGAGAGACAGAGAGAGAGAGAGAGAGAGAGAGAGAGGCAGAGACACAGGCAGAGGGAGAAGCAGGCTCCACTCCATGCAGGGAGCCCGACGTGGGACTCGATCCCGGGTCTCCAGGATCCCACCCTGGGCTGAAGGTGGTGCTAAACCACTGAGCCACCAGGGCTGCCCCAATTCTTTCCTTCTCTAAGAGGCGTGGGGCAGTGAATCCGCATCTTCCCAGGTGTCTTCCGAGGTCTCCTAGCACGGCGCAGAGGTCACGCTGTCTCCCTCATCGCCCTGAATAGGGGAATGCAGGACTGGGAGCTGCTGAGGGCCTCAGGGGCTGGGAGGGGGCGCTGGGAAAACGAGTGTGGGGACGGGGGATCCGTCAGGCCCCTTGCTGGCCGTCGGCTGCAGGTGCGCGCGGCGGGGCCACCATCTGTCCGGGTGGCCCACGGTGGCGACCTTCATCAAAATGAAGAAAGCGAGGCAAGGGCGAAGGAAGCGAGGGGTGGTGTCGGTGGCAGGGGACCTAGGCAAGGGGACCTGGGCCCTCGGCCCTCGCTGCCAGGCGGCCGCAGCAGGGGAGTGGGCCTGGGCCCCTCAGCAGCCCGCCGGCCCGGGCTGGCACGTGGAGCTGTCCCCACGGGGGTGGGGGGGGGGCAGCCACACCTCGAGACCAAGCGCCTCCGCTCGCTTCGCAGAGTAGTTTCTGGTGCTTCAGCCTGTGGCGAGGGCAGCGCGGCAACCCGCAGGGCCGCAGAGGGGAGTTAGTTGGAAGCTGACGCTGGGCCCGGGGGCAGCTGTGAGGAGCCGGGCCACAGGCTCAGGGGTGCGGACAGGCGCGTGAAGGCGCTTCACGAGGACGGTGCCAGGGCCCGGGGCGTCCACGGGTGCTCGTGACCTTGGTTCTTCCCCTCCGTACCTCAGGGAGTCCCAGGTCAAGGGAACCTTCCAGCGCGTGTCTTGTATGGCAGCTGCGTGTGGGGCCAGAGCGCGAGCCCAGGCCAGGAGCTCCTCTCCAGAGCCGAGCGCCCGCGTGTCCGCGTGTCCGCGTGTCTGTCTGTGCCCTGCGAGCTTCCTTATGCCTTCGCGATAAATGCAGGACACGGGGGGACACAACCGGCCTTTAACTGCATATTTTGTGGTAAAATTGTTGGCCGTTCTCTTCTCAGATGCCGCCACCATGATTTCCTCTCTTCCTTTTCTGAGACTCCAGTCACCTGTTTCTTTAAATCATTTAATGTTGTTTCACAAGCCTTAGAAGCCCATTTCCTTTTAACTTTTTTTCTTCATTTTGTTCCAGTTTGGATCATTTTTACCGACCTATCTTCAGTGCGTTGTCCTTTCCTCTGTCATGTCAAGCCTACTGAAGGGATCGCTCATCCCTGGAACCGTGTTTTTCACTCACACATTTCCACTGAGCTCTTTTTTTTTTTCTCTTGAGTTTCCATCGCTCTGTTGAAATTTCTCTTCTGTTTACACATATTCTCCACCTTTTCCACTAGATCATGTAAAATTTTAATAACAGTTATTTAAAAGTCTCAGTCTGATAATGTCAGCAACCTAGGCCATTTTTGGGTTGGGTCTGATTCTGTTGGCTTTTTAATCTCTTGACAATGTCACTATTTTATATTTTGACAATGGCTTTTTTTTTTTTCTCTTTTGGATGTTGTATGATTTTGTTATTGAATGTTGGGAATTATGTGTAAAAGAGCAATAGAGATGGAGGTAAATCATTTCCTGTCCTGTAATGGCGTGACTCTTCTGTAAAGCCATTAGCGTGTATGTGTGGGGGAGAAAGCAAGTCAGTGTAGAATAGTTGAGTTTGGGTTTGGGTTGGGTTTATAGGTGCTTTTGTGCATCAGCGTCTTTAAATTCCTTTTTGGGGGTGCTGCTGCTGCCTCATGCTTAGGATGAGACCTGGAGGCCAGGGCTCCTCTCAGTATCTTTGTTCCAGCCTCAGATTTCAGCAGCTCCGGCATGACTGTGCCATGGAGAGGGTCTCTCTCCGTGCTTCCTGCTGATAGTAGGTGATTATGCTTTGGTGTGTGGTGTCAGACTTGTAGTCATGACAGGAAGGTTTTTAGGATTTCCTGTTCCCGGTCTCAGTCTTAAGGAGGCCCTGTGTGGCTGATCTGAGGGATAGGACTTTTTCAAAATTCCTGATCCTCCCCAGTGGCACACATCCCCTGCCTCCCTACTTGATACTGGGTCTGGAGTAGAGTTGTCTCTTCGTGGGGCCTGCCATGAGTGCAGGGTTTGGGATAAGTGGTTTTCTTGCCTATATCTCCCCGCCAACAGCAGCAGATGGCTTCAGTCTGCTGTCATGGAAGGATCTGGGACAGGTGGGTTTCCCGCTCTTCCTTCACTGACACACAGTTCCTGCTGGGGATAATAATGGCACTTTATAGTTTCAAATTGATGCTTTTTCCAGAGATATGTGTGTTCCACCCCAAAAGTTCCCCAAAGAAAAAAAACTTAAGATTTGAGTGCTGGCTTTAAACTTATGTAAAGCAGATAGTTCATCTAGAATTTCCCCACAGTCCTTGAAAACTAGATTCTCCTTGTAGTTTAATTACAGTTTATTTCATCTTTAGTTCTCACTGATCTGGTTTATCTTCTTGCCCCTTGCCACGTCGTAGATGAGTAAAGCGGTGTTAATGAGCTTTTAGATTAATTAAATATAATACTTAGTAATTCTGAGAAAGTCAGGTGCATGAGGATAAAGAAATTTTTTGTGCTTCCTGGAAGAGCAATGACAGCCCTTTTAGTCACTAGGGACAATATATGGAAACTGCATCTGATGTGCAGTTGCATCTGATGTACACACATTCCCACCTGCAGATTTCTGGGGCTTCCAGGGTTAGGATTTGAAGATCTCTTAAGATTCTAACCGATCTTTTAGAATATTGACTTCTGGTCTATGCCTTCTCTCTTGTGGGACGGACATAAAAAAATGGATGTGTGTACATATGTATGACATATATTACATGTATGATCATATGTGTATGGTAGTCAGGTGTGTTCTCCGTCTTTCCTTTGAGGTACTTGCTTCTATGGCCTGGATCACACCTCTTCTAGGTCACAGACTTGAGAACGGTTGGTGTATAATCTTAGACTTAAAGAATGAAAAAGTTTTATCTATCTTTTCAATTACTTTTTCTTTGAAATCTCAGTTATCTTTTATTTTTTTTAATCTAAAAATGTATTTAAATTCAATTTAGGTAACGTATAGTGCATTATTAGCCTCAGGGGTAGAATTTGGTGATTCATCAGTTGCATTTACATCTCGGTGATAAAACTTCTGTGATAAACACCATGTGTGAGAAATAAGAATATATCATTCTGAAGAAATAATAAATCCCGAGTCTAAAGTATTTCTAAGGTAGCAATATCTTCATAACTCCTCATCCTGGTCTCTGTATGTCCCACGCTTACTTTATTCAGGGAAGTCCATTATTCTAAACACAGGGTAAATTCACAGGCAACAATTTCAAAGTGATTATCTGCGTATTTTAAGTTGTATTCATTTACTTTTTTCTTACTTCACTTAACAAAATCATAAATGATACGGAGAGAGAGATAGCATGCTTTTTAAAAAATAAAATGAATGTGCCCTGAAAACTTTAGAGATTCATATAAAGGCGGTTATGATGCTTGATTTGCACTGCTTTGGGCTTCACTCTGGTGTCCCCCCGGCTCCCAAAAGAACTGCTGCCCAGCTTGGCCTTTGAGTTGGTGTTGAGAGATCCTGAGCGTTCTCTCTGAAAGGCTACAGCACGCTTGGGTTTTGTCGAACATGTGTGTTTACGACGATGTGTACTCCCCGTGTGTGTGCACGCGCATGAGTACTCCATAGCCAAGTCCTCCTCCCCTCCTCTTTCTGAATGACTCAAAATTTTCGTATTCTCATAATACAGCTCTCTCATTGAATGTACCACAGTTCATTAGGTTTTGATTTACATTCTTATTTGGGATGGCCCAGACAACTCCCTGCTTTGCTGGTCTCCTTTGATGGCTTATATGCTTGAAGTTATTAGTAGAGTTTACGTTGGGTGAGTTCTCGGAGTCATGAATCTGATTCAATAATGTCATCTTTTATATTAGCTTACTTCCTCACGGAATTCTTGTGAGGATTAAATGATTTAACATATGTCAAGTACTTAGTGTAACACCTTGTATATATTAAGTGCTTAAGAGGTTTACTATTCAAGAAAAAAAGCTTTCTATTGCTATCAGCAATACTTAGTGATAGCAGCAGTAAGGTAGAGGTCGTAGGAGTTGCAGTGGTGGTGGCAATGGCAACAGATGTGGGCTGAAGTGACCAATGGTTCTTTACACCACATGTACATATAAATCTGTTTTACTATCTACAAAAAATAGCTTCTGGATGTAACTTTGTTTCCAACAGCTCAAACCTATAATAAAACATTTTGCGGTTCAACTGTTATTTATTAAATGCTTGTGATATATCAGACACTCCTTTAAGCTCTAGAGACCATGTAATGGGAAGGGAAGAAAGAAAATTATAAAAGGAACATATATCATTTCAGGCAGTGATAGGTGGTAGGAAGAAAATAAGACAAAGTGTGAATATAGAAGATAACAAGCAAGGGGAGAGTTTGCAGTGAGAGAGTGTGTGATCCGAGGGGCGGGTTAAAAAGATTGCTCTCGTTGTATTTTATATTTTATTCTCCATAATAATCGTATTTCAGTGTCCTTCTTTTTTTTTTCTTTTCTTTTATTTTTCAGTGTCCTTCTGACTATCTTGAATCCTTCCCACATCTTACCATTTAGCAGTCAGTAAAGGATCCTAAAGCCACCTCCGCTTTTTATTTTTAGCTTTATTAAAATACAATTGACAAATAAAATTGTAAGATATTTAATGTGTACAACGGGATGATTTGATACACATATGCACTGTCAAGAATTCCCTAGTCTAGTTAACTAACACATCTATTGCCTCACTTATTTTTTCTTTTCTTTTCTTTTTTTTTTTGTGTGTGAGAACATTTAAGTTCTACTCTCTTAGCAAATATCAGTTCTACAATACAGCATTGTCAATCGTCATCATCATGCTATATATTAGATCCTCAGTTTCTATTTGACTTGTCTTCATTTTTGGTTCCACATATACATGATACCACGCAGTATTTGGCTCTTTGTCTGGGCTGTTTCAGTTAGCATCATGTCCTTAAGACCCAACCATGTTGTTGCAAATGGAAGGATTGCCTTCTTTCTCGTTTCTGAGGAACACTCCAGTGTGTGTACACGTATCTCACATCTTTATCCTCTGGATATAGATCCAGAGATCAGATTGAGAAATCATACGGTCGTTCTCATTTTAATTTTTTGAGGAGCCTCCATACTCTTTTCTATAGTGGTTGCTTCAATTTACATCGTCATCAACAGTGCCCGAGGTTCCATTTTCTTGACATCCTTTGCAACACTCGTTATCGCTGGTCTTTTGATGACAGCCGTTCTAATAGGTGTGAGGTGATACCTCATTGTGGTTTGATTTACATTTCCCTGCTTATTACCTTTTCATGTGCCCGTTGGCCATCCGCATGTTTTCTTTGAAAAACTGCCCATTCAAATCCTCAGCCCATTTTTAAATCATATTATTTTGTTTTGCCATTGAGGTGTATGAGTTCTTTATATATTTTGGATATTAACCCCTGATCACATTTGTGACTTGCAAATATTTTCCCCCATTCAGTAGGTTGCCTTTTCATTTTGTTGATGGCTTCTTTTGCTGTGCAGAAGCTTTTTAGTTTGATGTAGTCCCACTTGTTTATTTTTGTTTTTTGTTGCCTTTTGAGTTTGATATCAAATGCAAAAGATTATTGCCAAGACTGATGTCAAGGACATGACCCCGTGTTTTATTCCAGGGGTTTTATGATTTTGGGTTTTGGACCCAAGTGTTTAATCCATTTTGGGTTAATATTTGTGTGTGGTGTAAGATATTTGTCCAATTTCCTGTGGCTCTTCAGTTTTCCCATTACCTTTTATTGAAGATACTGTCTTTTCCCTATTGGATATTCTTGGCTCCTTTGTCATAAATTACTTGACCATATATGCGTGGGTTTTATTTGGGGGTTCTCAATTCTGTTCCATGATCTATGTGTCTGTTTTTATGTCAATAATATACTGTCAGTTACTATAGCTTTGTGATACAGTTTGAAAGTACAGAGCACGATGCCTCCAGTTTCGTTCTTTCTCAAGATTGCTTTGACTGGGGTCTTCTATGGTTCCACAAAAATTTTAAGATTGTTCTATTTCTGTGAGAAGTGCCACTAGAATTTTGATAGGAATTGCACTGAATCTATAGATTGCTTTGGGTAGTACAGACCACTTAACGATATCATTTCTTCCAATCCATGAACATGGAATGTCTTCTTATTTATTTGTCTTTTTCAATTTCTTTCATCAGTGTCTTACAGTTTTCAGTGTACAGACCTTCACCCGCTTGGTTAAATTTATTCCCATGTATTGTTTTTGATATAATTGTAAATGGGATTATTTTCTTATTTCTCTTTCTTATAGTTCTGATAGTTCATTGTTAGTGAATAGAAACACAACAGATTTTTTTGTTGAAGTATAATTAACATACAGTGTTATATTAGTTTCAGGTGTACATTATAATGATTCATCAATACCTTACTCATTGTTCACCAGGTAAGTGTATTCACCATCTGTTGCTAAACAACATTATTACAATATTATTGACTCTATTCTTATTCTGTACTTTATATCTCTGTGACTTATTTATTTTATAGTGGGAAGTTTGTACCTCTTAATCCTCTTATCTACTTCAACAGTCTCCCCACCCACCTCCCCTGTGGCAACCACCAGTTTCTTCTTTGTATTTAAGAGTCATTTGTTTGTTTCTTTGATTTTTGTTTCTTCATTTGTTTGTTGTTTAGATTCCACATATAAGTGCAATCATGGTGTTTGTCTTTCTCTGACTTATTTCATTTAAAAAGATATTCTCTAGGTCCATCTATGTCATTGCAAATGGCAAGATCTCATTCTTTTTTATGAACGAGTAATAGTCCATTGAATATATGTATAGTAGCTCTTCTTTATCCATTCATTTATTGATGGATACTTAGGTTGCTTCTGTATCTTGGTGATTATAAATGATGTGAAACACAACTGATCTTTGTATATTGATTTGTATCCTGAAATTTTACCGAATTTGTTAATTTGTTCTACCAGTTTTTTTGATTGTGTGTTTATGGTTTTTTATATATATAAGATCATGTCATGCCTAAAAAGAGACAATTTGACTCCTTTATTGCCAATTTGGAAGCCCTTTCTTTCTTTTTGTTGTCTAATTGCTCTGACTAGAACTTCCAATACTATGTTGAATAAAAGTGGCAGGATGGGGGTGTCTTTCTCTTGTTCTTGATCTTAGAGGAAAAGCTTTACACTTTTCACCATTGCGAATGATGTTAGCTATGCGTTTGTCATATGTGGCCTTTATTATGTAGAGATATGTTCCCTCTGTGCCCAATTTGTGGAGAGGGTTTTTTTTTTTTTTTCTTTTTAAATCGTGAATGGATGTTGAACTTTATCAAGTGCTTTTTCTGCATCTACTGAGATGATCGTGATTTTTATCCTTCATTTTGTTAACGGGGTGTATCACATTGATTGATTTGTGCATGTTGAGCCATCCCTACATCTTTGGAATAAATCCCACTTGCTCATGGTGTGATCTTTTAAATGTATTGTTGAATTTGGTTTGCTATTTTGTTGAGGATTTTTACATCTATGTTTGTCAGGGATATTGGCCTATAGTTTTCTTTTTTGTAGTGTCCTTGCCTGGTATCAGGGTAATGTTGGCCTTGAAAAAATGAATTTTTAAATACTCCATCCTCTTTTATTTTTCGGAAGAATTTGAGAAGAGTTGTTATGAATTTTTTTTTTTTTTTTTGGGAGGGTAATTCTTCTGTTTTGTGGAATTCACCTATGAAGCCATCCGTTCATGGACTTTTGCTTGTTGGGAGGTTTTTGATTATTGATTCCATCTCCTTACTAGTCACTGGTCTGTTCATATTTTCTACTTCTTCATGATTCAGTCTTGGTAGGTTGTCTGTTTTTGGGAATTGATCCATTTCTTCTAGGTTGTCCAATTGGGTGATAATTTGGTGTATAATTGTCCTTAGGCATCTCTTATGATCTTTTATGTTAGTGTGGTAGCAGTTGCAATGTCTCCTCTTTCATTTATTTATTTTCATTTATTTCATTTTTTTTATTTATTTGAATCCTCTCCTTTTTCTTGGTGAGTCTAGTTAAAGATTTGTCTATTGTGTTTATCTTTTAAAAAAAGCACAGCTTTTAGTTTATGAATCTTTTCTATCATCTTTTTACTCTATTTTCATCTTGCTTCTCCTTGGATTTTTGTTATTTCCTTCTTTCTCCCAACTTTGGGCTCAGTTTGTGCTGCTTTTTCTAGTTTCATAAGGTATAAGGTTAGGTTTCTAGTCACCTATTTTTACCCATAAGTTAAATAATACTCTGTAAACCTTATTTTCAAGGTAGCTCAATGACAGCATTTCAAGCCCTTTGTTGTTACTGTTTTTTTCTGATATACACAGGGGAGAAACTGCTGCTAAAATTAAACATTATATGCACATTTTCTGCTGTATTCTGTTTTGGTGGAAAAGGCTCATTCCATCCAACCTTTCCTCAGTCTGTTTTCTTGTTTTAAGAATCAGGCTTCCTATTTCACGATTTTACCATCGCACTAGGACAGCATCTATTTCTGTTTTAACATCTTCTGTCTTGGAAAGATCCTCTTGATGTGAAAACTGAGTCATTCCAGTTTGATTTCAGCAGCCTGAATGGACTGAGATAGTAAGCAGTGTCTATAATTCTAATGATCTTTTTTCGTGGGAAACATGCATTTCATCCCCTTGAATAAAAACGCGAAGTCCTTGCTTCTTTGATGGCAATGGATTGCTAGGTTATAAGGTTTGCGCTACCATTCTCTGTTCCATCTTGTAAATGTGCTTCCATTTTTTTCCTGTAGAGGTTTCCCTTGGCGGTTGAAAGTTGGAGGCCTCTGCATTTTCTAGATATATTCATGCCACATGTTAGCCAGACAAGATGATCTTACCAGTGCACACCAATTCCTTTTTGTTTATATGAAAATCAAGTAAGTGAACATATTCCAACTTTTGTGTCATTTGTCTTTTTTCTAAGTTATCTTTAGAAATGGATGTGGAGACTGTTGAGAAAAAGATAAAGCCAATCAAATGACAAGTCACCTTTATTAGACAAAGTAAATGTGGTGAGAAATGAATGGCAGACAAACCACAGCCTGGGCTTATTTGGCAGATAGAGAATAGTTCTCTAAAGATTTTATGGTCTTGGGAGTGTACTACAGTACATTGTAATCCTGAAGGCTGTTTTTTTTTTTTTTTTTCAATCCACAAAAGCCAAATAGTCATTTCCAGAGACTATTAGTGTCAGTTGAGTGCAATAATATATATTTTTAAGAAAATAAATAATTTTTACAGAGCTCAGGCATTTTATGATTATAATTGCTGCCAGAAATATATGCAGAAATATTTGTGTTCACGTGTATTTAGCTAGAAAGAGGCTGCCTTAAGCCCGTCTTTTACCGCAACGGTCTCATAGCTTCTCCATATTGAAGTGGTTAGGAAAGTGTTTGAGGTTCACCTGATCTGAAACATCCCCTGATTGCTATGAAGTCAGAAGTGGAAGGGACACGAATGAATTCTAGCCCCCAAATTGGGCGTTTCCTTCCTGAGTCCAATGCAAGTGATTTATAAAGGATGTAAAAGTTGCCTATTTGGAACACAGAAGATAATAAACATAAAACAATCATTTTCATGCTGCGACATGCCAAGGGCAAGTGTTAGTCTAGAGGGGAACTCCGATACAGCGGGTTGTCGGAACGGGGGTGCCTAATGGAAAGGGATCTTGGCAGCTGGGTCAGCTCCCAGGTGAAGTGCCTTGGGCGGCTGTAGAGCCTCAGCTGTACAGGTGAGGCATACATTCTGTGGCCACTAGATGACAGTATAACACCAATTAAAAAACAGCTAAAAGTAAATTTTTCTACCTTCAAAGCAAGTCGAATTATTTTTATACTAGGCTAGTTTAAAGAAAATTCTCAGTAGAGAGGTAATAGTGTACAAAAAGTCTAAAATGTGCAAACTGTTTTTAAAAAATATAAGTGCGAATCTTAAGAGTGAAAAGTCATTTTATCTCTCCTCGTTTAGCCCTCAAACAATTCAGGTTTGTAACTTGGTTTTCCTCTGAAATAACCTGAAAAAATCTTGTAGAGTTCTTCTTTCTTATTCCCAGAAGTCTTGAGACCTCCCAGACGCAAACTTTTGAAGAATGATGATACTGCTTTGATTACAAAGAAAAAAAGAAAAAAAAAACCCCTATATCCCAACCCTAACAACCCGCTCCACATAACACTGCTGGATCGTACGTGGGCATAACCACCTGCATGCTTGCCTTACGTGCCTTCTCACCTACTGAGTCTCTTCCTCCCGTACATAGAAACCCTCTGTTGTCTCATCAGGGCACTTCTTGGAGCAGATGATCTGTTTGTAACACTGTTCAGGAGCATAAAGCCTGCACAGAATGTAATGCTAACGGCTGCCCAGTCCAGTTCATTAATTCAACAATTCATTTAGTAATTCATTTAGTAAGCATCGGCTAAGTAATGGGCACGAGGACACAGTCTCAGACCTCATCTTACTTCTGATCAAGGAGAGAGACAGTAAGTAGACAGTTGTCAAAAGCAATTATAACTACGAGAAAGGTTACAGAAGGATACAGTGCTAAGTGATCGTATAATGGGTGGTCGGATTTGATTCATTCAACAAACGCATGTTGGCTGCTTACTCTGCCTGGCACTGTTCTAGCCGTTAGGGACTCATGAGGGAGCCAAACGGAAAGAGATTCCTGTCTACGTGGCAATTTTCTTTTGCTGTTGTTGTTGGGGGACACAGACAACAAACAGAATAAGGTAACCTCACAGTACATTGACGGTAAGTGCGATGGAGAAATCTACAGCAGGGAAGAAAAACAAGCAGCATGGAGGAGGAATCTACCAATTTGAATAGTGCAGCCATAGAGAGCCCAGCTAAAAGGCAACAGATGCTGAAAGCTTGAAAGAAATGAAGGAAAGAGCTGTAGGCAGGGAGTGGCAAGTGCAAAGGCCCTGGGACGGGAACACAGTGGGTGAGTTCACGGAACTGCGCGGAGGCTAACTGGCCGGCAGGAAGCCTACGGTGGTTTGGAGGACTTGGTCGGGGGTGATGAACAGAAGATCACGGAGGATCTTGTAGGCCGTTGTACGTTGACCTGGACTGATCCAGGGAGCAACGGAGGGGTTTTAGCAGATACCAAACATCATCTGATTTGTGTTCTCATAAATCATCCCGCTGTTGCATTAAATAAAATTTTTAGGGGTTGGTGAACAGGGAAGGCAGGAGACCAGCCATCCAGGAGACAGTAATAGTCGGCTGGGCCTGGATTTCCTGATGGACTGGATGAGATTTACAGAGGTAGGGACAGGACTGGTGCATGACCGCCAGGCGCTTGGCCCGACCAGCTAAAGGGTAGCGGAGCCGCTGATTGAGGTGGGTAAGGCTGAGGGCTAGCAGCTGCTCAGGCGAAGACCAGGAGGTCAGGTTGGGGCGTGTGGAGCTCGGGGTGTGTGGCAGGCCTCTGAGGATGAACGTCTAGTTTCGTCTGGGCTGGGCTGGAGATCTACGTCTGGAACTGGCCTTTAGACGGTGCCAAGAGCTGCAAGTCCTGATCAACGAACGGGGGACTTAGGGGTGTGTGGGGTGTTCGCTGGAGGAGTGCCGTTGCAGCGGGGACCTGAGGGACGGGTAAGCTAGCTCGTGGCCTGCGGGGGAAGAGCTCTCTGGCTTGGTGGTACCACTGATGCACTAATGCACCGATGCAGTGAAAGGTGGAGGAGCGGTCTAATTATGGAGATTCTTTTTTTTTTCTTTTTTTTTTTTAAGATTTTATTGATTTATCCATGAGAGACCCGGAGACAGAGGCAGAGACACAGGCGGAGGGAGAAGCAGGCTCCATGCAGAGAGCCCAACGTGGGACTTGAACCTGGGACCCCTGGAGATGCCCTGGGCCCAAGGTGGACGCCCAACCGCTGAACCCCCCAGGTGCCCCAAGAGGACCTCTTTTAGTATTATTATGCTTCAGAAAGGTCGGCCTGGGATGCGATCTCTGTAGGTCCAGTGCACGTCGATATTCCTATTTTCTACGAATGCTACTGGCTCCTGGTGAAAGCAGCCCAAATCCTGTCTTTGAGGCCTCCTGCACTGCGGGAACCTGGCTGGGCTGGTGTCCCCACAACCGGGACTGAGAGTAGCTGCTTCTCCGGTTCGCTGCTGCCCGCTGCCTGAGGTGAGCGGGATTAGCCGAGACCCAGTGAGGTTGTTTGGCGGAGCATCTGGGTTTTGATGTAAAGACAATGTCCAAGTGCTTATTGCTTGTGAGATGAGAGGTTCTGGGGGGGCGCCTGCTGGTTAGCTCTGTGCTCCCCAGACAGGCCGAGGCAACGGTTCGAGGGCGGAGGGGAGCGCCGCTCACATTTGTCTTCCAGAAGCGCACATTTTGGGGTCCGACAGGCACATTTTGGAGCGCATCTAAATGACCACGCACATGCTCCGTTCTTGACCACAGGTCCTCCGACACAAATCAAATTTAGAAGCTTCCTATAGTTCCAGATGGTCCGCACCCGAACATCCCTAATTGCCATTTCCCGCTGGAATTGGGGCCAACCGGGGGCCCGGCTTCGGCCTGGATGGCCTCGCCCTTCTCCCTGGAAAGTTCTGGCTCCTGCATCTTGCCTGTGGCCGCTCACGACATTGAAACGACAGCATTCAGTTTGTTCACCGAGTTCCTGTCCTCACCGAGTTTGCAGCATCCGAGGAAGAAGCGGAGAAGGTTCCCTAGATTTACGTTGTTCAGGACCAAGGAGTCTTCAGGAAGGGACGACGCAGCCAAGTCCTTCACGTCCGTGTCTGGTATTTCTGAGGCTGCCCCCGCCCCCCCGATTCTGAATTAGGTCAAGTCAGATTCTGAACCTGCGCCATGAGACGGCTCGCACGGTGAGGGACTCGGCCCGCGTGTATTCAGCGAGCACTGTGTCCACTGCACTTTGCCAGCTATGGTGACAGAGACAAAAACGGACAAGGCGTGGTCTGCTCTCTAGGAACTCGTGACTTGGGACAACAGCAGCTGCCGCCAGAGCGGAGCACACCCCTCCCGGTCTGCGCACCCAGGCACGCAGCCAGGCCGCCCAGCTCCAGTGCGCCTTGGCCTCGCTGGATACAAGTGACCCAAAGAAGGCATCTCAGAAGACGGATGTCCCTATGCCATAAGGCAAAAGGTCATGTGTTTTCATAGAATTTCAGACAAAGTACGCAGGGAGAGCAGAAAGAGAGGAGTCAATTCTGCCTGGGAGCGTCTGGGTGGTCTTCCTGGAGGCAGCGGCCTCTGAACCGGCTCGATGGGCAGACAGCACAGTGCATGTGGGGAAGCGGAAGGTGCACCGGGGGCAGGAGCAGGGTTTGAAGTTGGGCCAGGAGCAGAGTGGGTGAAAGCAACGGAAGCCGCGGGGGCAGGCGGGCAGAGCTTGGTGACGGGAGCCCTGTGCCATCAGCGAAGGAGCTCGGCTGGTGTTCGCTAGGTCAGCAGGCCCCGCGGCCAGGTCTGCAAAGAACTGCTGCCAGGAGATGTGCCCAGTGGGAGGATTCATTATGGACATTAGAATATTCAGGGATCTAACGAGGATTTCTGCTTTGCTTCATTTAACCTGGCATTTTATAAAGGCTTTTAGAATCCTTTAAAATAATAATAATAATAATAATAATAACAATAATAATAATAAAGGAAAGAAGTACCCTGGGTTCACACAGTTAACACTAGTGTAAGATCTGCTAGGCCGTTACGTGCGTGTCACCTGCATTTGCTCATTCAGTCTTTATAACACTTTGTGAGCTAGGGCAGCTATTGTCCTCATTTCATATATGTGGAAACTGAGGCACACGGAGATTAAGAAATGCATCGCAAGCTAATCGGTGGTGACGCCAGGACTTGAACCCAAGCGGTCCGACTGCAGGCCTGTTTTTAATTAGTGGAAGCACAGCGCCGGCAGTGCAGTGAGGTGAACGGGAGCTCCTGAACGTCTGAGCAGGACAATGACACGCTCACCATCAGGTTTCAAGGAGACACGGGAGGGGATCTAGTCAATGACACCGCCCTGGGGTGGCACGGTGACAGATGGTAGCCACCCTGGTGGGGAGACAGCAGAGGGCGAGGTTGCCTCCCTCTGTTGAACACCTGCAACTGATGTAACATGGTGCATCAACTACACTCAAGAAAAAAAAAAATAATAAAGAAGACGATGCGACTGCCTCGCAGAGACTTAGAGGATGAATAGGTTAAATCCGTTCGGCAGTTATTTTTCCTTATTTGAGCGTGAACATTCTCAGACACAGAAGTTGAGAGCCGTGCAGTGAAAACCCGTACACGTAGCCTCGAGATTCAGTTGTTAACATTTCACCGTGTTTGTTTCACGTATTTTCCCCCCAAACCATTTGAAGGAGGCCTCGTGACTGTCCCCTTCCGAATATTTCAACACATGAATCCTCAGAGTAAGAACATGCCAGGAGGTGATGTTCAAGTCCAGGTGAGGGGCCGTGAGCTCCTAAGTTAGGGTGAAAAAAAGCAAATAAGGGTGAAGTAAGGGAGTCCACTTGCTGGACGATCGCCCCCAGGAGATACTGAACCTGCGGTGGCCGTCCCCATATCCGGACGAGGCTCCGATACCTTTTGCCTCATCTTGGCCGCTGTGGACCTCTGGAAGGCGAGTTACTGTTCTAATGGGCTTAAGCCAAATATAACCTGGGGGACGAGGTCAGTGTCAGGATATAATCCGTGTAATCAGTTCCAGTATCTGATATGACCTCATCGATTCGTATTATCGATGCTTCTTTTTATTAACAAGAATAATTTTCAGTTTCTGGGCACGCACAGTTCTGAATGTTGTTTGAGCGTGTTATGCATGGTATGGGGTGAAAATAAAGGGAATTCACTGTTGATTTTATTTCTTTAGAAATTTGGGCCAGAATCATTGCCTTCTTTTAAATTCTGAAATTGGTTGATATCCTCGTGGACTTCTATCTTCATACCAGACTCTTCCTCAGTGTGAACACACCTAGTGCTCATGACCCAGCAAAATGAATTAGGGTTCCTCGGCGAAGTGTCTGATTCGTGATTCTACTGAATCAGAACGTTAGACATGATGATTTTTATTTTTCCACAGTAAAAATGACATTATATATGGCAGTCATTGGGAGAAAATATTTTTTCCATCCACTTTTCGTGCCTCTTGTCCTCCTACACTTCGTTATCATTCCAGGAAGTGAAAATTCTGCTTTGATTTGTTAGCTTTGTCCCTCGTGTGGAATTTAGCTCTGAGGACTTAGACTCACCCTACTTCCCAGCAGTGATGAGGATGTTGTAGAGACAGCGAGTTTAGATTTCTAGGATACACTTTCTTTAGGGACTCTTCTTTGATTAATATACAAAATGACAGCGAGGGATCTTGAGAAGGCCTCGCTTCTTGTTATTCCCTGCAGCTGCAAGAGTGGGTTCCAAGAGGCCAGTGAAGAGATGCGATAAAATACATGGCACATTCCTTATGGTTCCGGGGAAGACTTGAAAGATCTCTGGAACGGGTAGGAGAGAAATACCTCGAGACTTTTTACATGCGTGTCTGCTAAAGCCATCATGTTAGTGCCTTTTACTGCACTTTGTCTCCTTTCGTTGACGGGTTTTGGCAGCCTTACAAAGGTAGTCATGCATTTTGAACTTGCTTGGGGTGCTTGCAAGGGGTGTCGTTGGGTGCCTTTCATACAAGAAAAGGTGGTAGACGGGAGAAGAAATGGGAAGGGGGGTGTTATTTTCTCATGAATTTTATTTCTCCAAAGCTAAGATGGAACTCAACTCACAGCTTTACAGTTGTCCTAGATCTTGTGAAAGACTGACTGGGAAGTTATAGGATTTCAT
Source organism: Canis lupus dingo (assembly GCF_003254725.2). Taxonomy (NCBI): domain Eukaryota; kingdom Metazoa; phylum Chordata; class Mammalia; order Carnivora; family Canidae; genus Canis; species Canis lupus. The sequence continues at coordinate 61,580,272 of NC_064257.1, forward strand.
TAAACAATTGCTGGACGAGGGAGGAGATGTGGCATGACGGGATTCTTTGTGAAATGGACTTTTTATATTCGAATACCAGGTACAAATGAGAGGCCTTAATTGAGTACCTGCTATGTGCTTCCTTTTAATCCCAGAATTTGGCCTTACTTTACTACCTTTTCTTCATCAAGGGTACTTTAATGACTCTATCTTGACCCTTTAAATGTTTCTTTAAAGGGAGAATGTCTGACTTTTATTACTGAGTTTAAGAAGTATTTAGGGGATTGCAATTCTGAATAGGTCTTGGCTTTCAGGTTTTTTTCTCCCTAAGAACAATGACACAGCAGATTGACGATTAATGGTTCAGAGGGTGCCGGGTTACACAGATTGCATTTGAGGTCATTGAACAAATATATCCACTTGAGTATCCACCATGTACCAGGCACTGTGCCAGTGCAGGTAAAAACACAAGAGACGGCATTATGCAGAGACTGTCAGTGGCACATGAACATGTGCTGGGAGGAGCTTGGCTGTTTCCTGCTCTGATGGTCTTCATGGACTGACATTACTACCCTTTTTTTTTTTTTTAATAACATTAAATCCATGGACAAAGAAGCTCTAACCAATCTCTTCCTAGACTATTCCATTTTTGTTTCACACTATTTATTTGGGGAAATGAGTTCCACATGTTTAGTAAAGTTGTTCCAGAACTACCTCCTTGCTGGCTCATTTTTAGTATTTTGGGATTTGGTGGTTTGTGTTTATGGTCAACAAATGCATGCTCTTCATGACTTGAACGTCTTTTTTAACACACATCATCCCTTCAACTATTCTGTTTTTCAGATGTGAAAATCTTTGCCTTCTTAGTCCATGATAATTTTCTCTTTACACATGTGTGAGAGGGGTTGACAATTCTGAATACCATTAGCTTTCCATCCCAATCCTGTTTTCTATGGAAAAGAAAGTGCAAACTTCCATTAGGAAGCAAGTGAGGGAAACTTTCCTTTGAATAAAATGCATAAATACTTAGAATTAGCCTAAGCAAAGTTCTAGATCAATTACCCAGGGCTAATGCATCACTTATGGAGATTGGCTAGTGGCATTTTCATGAGTGATCATCTGTGATTACAGAGCTGTGGCCATCCCAGGATTTTGCTCACCCTGTGGGATTCAGCATCATTGATCGTGTTAGTCTTTTACATCAGCCACGCTCAGAAAGGTCTCAATGGGACAGCACGCGAACTACATTCTCATTGAATTTCTTTTTCCATTATCAATGACCCAAGGTTATTTGAATATTTTTAATCGTTTATTACACAATTTAATGCACTTTATGGGAACATAATTTATCTTTCATTGAGAAATTGTTTTGAAAAAAGAAGTTAGACTTTATTTTGAGCCATTCAACAGAGACTGACTCAGGCAATGGGTGAGGCTTTCAAGTTTTCTTTGCCAGCCATAGTTCAAATCTTATTTCCTTCTTGTTTCGTTCCTTCAAATCTTTATTTTAAGCCAACTATCTGACAATATGTATGTATGGATTTAAAAACTTATTTGTTTTTCCACTTAGCGTACTTTAATTTTTGATGTTACTTTCTGTTCTTTACTATCATTTAAAAGCATGTCATTCTACTCAGTAAGTGTGCCGCCACTTAATCCCATGGAACTGGACATTTCTTTTCGTTGTTCAATATTATAATAGTGTTGAAATACTTTTGTAGCTAGAACTTTCAACATACTCATGATAACTTCCTTAAGGTATATTCTTGAATATGAAATTATTATACCAAAAGTAGAAATATCGTTAAGGCTTCTTATACTTGTTGTCAAGCATTATTATGTGAAAGTACACATTTCCTCTGATCTTCTACAAAACTGGGTGTTATGAAAAAAATCTCTATTTGGGGCACCTGGGTGGCTCAGTCGATTAAGCCTCTGATTCGTGGTTTTGGCTCAGGTCATGTTCTCAGAGTCCTGAGATTGAGTCCGGTGAGGATGCTTAGCAGGGAACTAACTTGAAATTTCTCTCCCTTTGCCCCTACCCCCATTTGCACGTGCCTGCATGCATGCTCTCTCTCTCTTTCTAAAAAAAAAATCTGTTTGAGATGTATCAAAATGAAATCTTGTTTTTTATATTTGTATTTTTGATTATTATAAGTTCAAAATTTTTCATAGATTCTTGGTTTCTATTATTTTATCTTGAAAAATACCCAGTACAATGAAAGTACCAGAACTTGAAATACTGTAATTTATAAACTTGCTTGTTGGTGTCCAAAGAATACTGCTTTCCAGTGTACAGAATTTTAAGGAAATAAGATATTCAAATACATCCTTGCTAGGAGCACAGTAATTTCTGCTCCCTCCCAGAGTGAGACTGATCGATTCGCCGAAGTTGATACCGATATACACATCTATTTAAACCCATTCCTTGATTTGTTTGAATTTTCCTCTTACATTTGATGTCAAATAAATATATCATCAAAATATCAATGAATGGGGAATATGATGGCTACTCAAAGTTAATGTAGAAATTGGTCATTTAGTGTTTAGTATAGACCACTGGATCTTTGGATTATACTACACCACTCCTAGCAGGCAATTATCAGTTGACCTTTTACAAGGGTCTAGTGGCAAAAAGTGTGTCCCTTTCAGCTTCTCATATGTGAACCACATGATCTGCTCACAGGAACACTGACTGATCTTCTTATCATCTTTCTTTCTTTTTCTTTCTTTCTTTCTTTCTTTCTTTCTTTCTTTCTTTCTTTCTTTCTTTCTTTTCCTTCCTTCTCTTTCTTTTCTTTCTTTCTTTCTTTCCCCTTCCCTTCCCTTCCCTTTTCATTTCTTCCATACCATTTTATCTTCACCTCTTTCACTTCTACTCTTTCCCTCCTACCTTATCTATTTTTTTTCTCTTCTCCCACATTTCCTTCTTCTGTGATAATATAATTGTTCAAAAATATTAACTAATCTTCCCTCCATGTTTTTCTTTTTGTTTTTCCTTTATCCCCATTTATGGACCAGGTCATTCTGACTCACTTTAGTTGGGAAGGGATGTGGTGAGAAAGGAGTCTCCTCGTGGCTTTGAGTTTCAAATAAATGCTAAGGAGAAATCTTGCTTAAGGATCCCTGGGTGGCGCAGCGGTTTGGCGCCTGCCTTTGGCCCAGGGCGCGATCCTGGAGACCCGGGATCGAGTCCCACATCGGGCTCCCGGTGCATGGAGCCTGCTTCTCCCTCTGCCTGTGTCTCTGCCTCTCTCTCTCTCTCTCTCTCTCTCTCTGTGACTAAATAAATAAAAAAAAAAAATTAAAAAAAAAAAGAAATCTTGCTTAAATCTGAGATAAAAGATGAGTAGCAGGAAAGCATATTCAACCATCACATAGAGAGTGCATGTGTGTATATATGTATAGATTAAATATAGAAGTTTAAAGAATTACAATAAAATGAATGTATATGTATATGTATAGATTAAATATAGAAGTTTAGATTAAAGAATTACAATAAAATGAATGAAAACATAGCCATCACTCAGCTTAAGAAATGAAAGAATTCCAGTAATTTTGAAACTATCAAAATATGCCCCCTTCTACTTCACCTAGAGGAAAAATATCATGTGACTCATTCTCGTGTATACTTTTAAAGATATATTTATTTATTTGAGAGAGAGAGAGAGAGAGAACAAGTGGAGGGAGAGAGAATGGAGTGGAGGCCAGGGAATCTACTTGAGAGAGAATCTCAAGTAGATTCCCTGTTGAGCACAGAGCCTTACTCCAGGCTCGATCTCACAACCCTGAAGTTATGACCTGGGCTGAAACCAAGGGTTGGAATTTAACTGACTGGGCCACCCAGATGCCCCTTGTCCTCCATATATTTCTTCATATAATAAGCATGTATATGGGTATCCCCAAATGCAGTGCTTGGTAATGCCAATTTTTGAACATACATAGCTACACTCCATGGACTATTCATATTCGCCAAGCTTGAAATCCTGCTTCGCTTCACTGGGTAGCTGGGTGAACTTGAGCAAATTATTTTATCCTTCTGATTGCAGTTTTGTCATCTGTAAAATGAGAACAATAATTGTACATAGCTCACAGCATTCTTGCAGGGTTAAGTTTTACAGGCATACCTCATGTTACTGTGCTTCACAGATACTGCTTTTTATTTCCCCCACAAATTGCAGGTTTGTGGCAACTGTGCCTTGACCAACTCTTTTGTCTCTATTTTCCCAATAGCATTTGCTCATCTTGTGTCTCTTGTGTCACATTTTGGTAATTCTAGCAATATTTCAAACTCCGTCATTATTATATTTGTTACGATCATCGGTGATCAATGATCTTTCATGTTACTATTATGATGCCCATATAAGATGCAAACTTAATTGATAAATTTTGTATATTTTCTGACCACTCCATTGACTGGCTGGTTCCTCAGTCTCTATGCCTTTCCCCAGGCCTCCCTATTCCCTGGAACACAACAATATTGAAATTAGGCCAATTAGGAACCCTATAATGGTGTCTACATATTCAGGTAAAAGGAAGAGTCACACATCTCTAAACTGAAAGCTAGAAATGATTGAGCTTAGTGAAGAAGGCATGTTGAAAGTCAAGATAGGCTGAAAGCTAGGCCTCTTGCACCAAACAGCCAAGTTATGGATGCCAAGGAAAAGTTCTTGAAAGAAGTTAAGACAGCTTCTCCAGTGAACATGCAAACAATAGAAAAGCAGAACAGTCTTACTGCTGACGTGGAGAAAGTCTGAGTGGTCTGGATAGAAGATCAAACCAGCCACAACATTCCCTTAAGCCAAATCTTGATCCAGAGCAAGGCCCTACCTCTCTTTAATTCTCTGAAGGCTGGGAGAAGTGAGGAAGCTGCAGAAGAAAAGCTAGAAGCTAGCACAGGTTGCTTCATGAGGTTTAAGGAAAGAAGCTGTCCCCGTTAACAGAAGGGTGCAAGGTGAAGCAGCAAGTCCTGATGTGGAAGCTGTAGCAAGTTATTCAGAAGATCTAGCTCAGAGAGTTAATGAAGGCGGCTGCACTAAACAACAGAGTTTCAACGTAGATGAAAAAGCCTTCTATTGGAAGGTTTGCATAACTAGAGAGAAAGTCAATTGCCGGTTTCAAAGCTTTAAAAGACAAATTGACCCTCTTGTTAGGGGCTAATGCAGCTGGTGACTTGAAGTTGAAGCCAACACTCATTTACCATTCCCCAAATCCTATGGCCCTTAAGAATTATGCTGTATCCCTTGCTTATGCTCTTATCAGTGGAATAGCAAAGACTGGATGATAACATCTGTTTATAGCATGTTTGCTGAATATTTTTGGCCCACTGTTGAGATCTACTGCTCAGAAAAAAGATTCCTTTCACCATATCACTGGTCATTGACAATGCACCTAGTAACCCAAGAACTCTGATGGAGGTGGACAATGAGATCAATGTTTTCATGCCTGCTAAGCCAATATCCATTCTGCAGCCCATGGGCCAAGGAGTCACTTTTATTTCCCAATCTTATTATTTAAGATATACATTTCAGTAGGCTGTAGCTGCCGTAGTTAGGTTGATTCCTCTGATGGACCTGGGCAAAGTAAATTGAAAAACTTCTGGAAGAAATTCACCATCCTAGATGCCATTAAGAGCATTCAAAACTCATGAGAAGGGTCAAACTGTCAACATTAACAGGAGTTTGGAAGAAGCAGATTCCAACCCTCATGGATACATTGAGGGTTCAGAGCTTCAATGGAAGAAGTAACTACAGAAGTGGGAATAGCAAGAGAACTAGAATTAGAAGTGGAGCCTGAGAATTGCTGCAATCTTATGATCCAACTTGAACTGATGAGAAGTCGCTTATTATGGCTGCACAAAGAAAGTGGTTCCTTGACATGGAATCTCCTCCTGATGAAGATGCTGTGAAGATTGTTGAAGTGACAACAAAGGAACATAAACTTAGTGGATGAAGCACAGCAGGGATTGAGAGGATTAACTCCAGTCTGGAAAGAATATCTACTGCGGGTAAAATGCTATCGAACAGCACTGCACACTATAGAGAAATCATTTGTGGAAGGAAAAGTCAAGTAATGTGGCAAATTTCATTGTCTTATTTTAAGTAGTTGCCACAGCCACCCCAGCCTTCGGCAACCACCACCCTGAGGAGTCAGCAGCCATTGATATGGAGGCAATACCCTCCACCAGCATACAGATTACAACCTACTGAAACTTCGCATGATTGTTAGCACTTTTTTAGCGGTAACGTATTTTTTAATGAAGATAGATACATTGTTTTTTAGACATATGGCTAGTGCACACTTAACAGCTGGCAGTAGAGTGTAAACATGACTTTTATATGCTCTGAAAACCAAAAAATTCATTTGACTCACTTCATTGTAATATTTGCTTTACTGCAGTGGTCTGGAACCAAACCTATATCTCTTAGGTATGCCTATCTAAATGGCACTTAGAGAAAAACTTGGTAATAATAAAGAGCTTCTATATTAGCCATTATCATCATTTTTAATTTTTAAAGATTTTATTTATTTGACAGAGAGATAGAGAGAGCCAGAGAGCATAAGCAGAAGGAATGGCAGGGGGAGAGGGAGAAGCAGGCTCCCCGCTGAGCAGGGAGCCCGACGTGGGGCTCCATCCCAGAACTCCTGGGATCATGACCTGAGCCAAAGGCAGACGCTTAACCAACTGAGCCACCCAAGTGCCCCTGCTGTTTTCATCTTTATTACTATTGTTATTATATTCTTCATTGACTCAATGCCCATGTAATGGTGATGCATGTAGCTGCAGTTTATTTATTGCCACTGACATACAGTATTCCACTATACACACACACACATACATATATACATATATATATGTGTATATATAGTAATTATTGTGTTCATTTTAATGCTGATGGACATTGGGAAGCAATCTGTTTGCAGATTTTAGCTAACCCATTTTTAGCACACCCATTACCAGTAATGGGTATTACTGGTAGGACTACTTCTGTACAGGTCCTATTGCATAAGAGCAAGAGTTGTTCTAGGATTTTAGGGTATATTCCCAAGAGAATTGCTAGGTCATAGGATATGTGCACATTCAGCTTTACTAGAAATGTGAAATAATTTTCAGAAGTGATTATAGCAAATTACCCTCCCACTAGAGTGGGTATGAGTTGCTTCATATCTTTACTGATACTTGAAATTGTTTTGCCAATCCCTGGTGTGAAATGCTATCTCTTTTTGGTTTTCATTTCATTGCCTTGATTATAAGTGAGATTGATTCATAGGAGCTGTTTACACATTCTGGATAGTAATCCTTATGTGTCACTTATGTTGCAATTGTCCTTTCTTAATTTGTGGCTTGTTTCTCAGATTGTGATATCTTTTGATGAGCAGAAGTTCTTAATTTTAATGTGGCTGAATTTATTAGGTTTTGCTTTGCGGTTACGTGATGGTGATTTTATATGTCAACTTGACTGGGCCATGGGATGTCCCAATACAGACTTTCCTACCAAAAGTGGTTCTAGAAGAATGGAATTTTAAGGATGAGTTTCCTGAATTGGTTCCGGTAAAAATTCAAGTTTCCTTAAATTGGTTTCTAGAACTGGCTCTCTAATCCGATTAGATTTAAAGATGATAATGGCTCTATTTCTAGCAGTAAAGAGAGTACTAGTAGTTCATGGCATAATCTGTCAATATAGATCTCAAAATAGCACCATTGGATGCTCCTAATCAAACACTTGTAAAAAGCAAGAAGCTGAGTGACTGTGTATATAAAGCTTTCAAACATTTTTGTCAAACTAATGAATAGGACGAGATTGGCTCATTGTCCCTAATGTCACCAGATAAAGTAGTGAAAAAAAAATGAGCTCAGAGATTTGAAGTCTCAGTTCAAGAAGCACATAAATTGCTTGAAGGCTTCTATGTGTGCCTTGAAAGAGAGCCTTATTTCCTGTAGCCACAAAGCTGGGACTGCTGAAAGTCAAATCTATAATCTCATTTTGTAGCTGGCTGAATTATAACACAGGATGAAATCCCAGCTTTATAGGGAGTTCACTTTTAAAATGGGGGCAAGTTTCACTAGAAGGCTGTATGCCCTGCATCAGCACGCAACGCATGATATTTTTCTCTTATAGCCAGGATTCATAGGTCCAGGGATGGTGAAGATCAGAGTGGCACCCCTTATTGTTATCCCTAGTGACCTATTTCCATGACTTTATTGGCCCATATGGCCTTTATATGGCCTTCCATGCTCTGTTGGCCTATAGGATGAGTATGTCTGGAATACAGAGATTCCCTAGAGTAACTCTTTGTATTATCTTGCCCTGTGATTAAGGTCAATGGAAAGGTACCACAACCCAATCTAGGTGTGACTACTCATGGCCCAGACCCTTCGGGGATAAAGGTTTGAGTCACCCCATCAGGTAAAGAACCATAACCAGTTGAGATGTTTGCTCTGAGGTCAAAGGGAATATGGGATGAGTAGTGGAAGAAAGTTGCTGTAAATACCTGCTACAACCATGTGTCCATTTACAGAAACAAAGACTGTAAGAGTATTCTCTCCTTATTTTCTTATGAAAATGTTTGTGTACTATATAGAATACATTTATATATATATATATGTATATATAGGTGGTATTTTTGTTTTTGTTCCCTGTCTTATTCCCTCATCATGTAACATAAGATATATTGACTCTTTATCATAGTATTTAAGCACTGTTAATTTTATATCATAATATTTAAGTCCTAGAGTATCAAGAAGAGTAAACATCTCTCACAGACTTTATCTCCTCTTCTGGGGAAGGGGTTAGTGTATTGTTGGTTGTAGGCAGGCCAGTTGAATTATGTTAAGTTGAATCATAACCTCGTTATTGTCTTTATTTGGAGATTAAGTACCATTTAAGGAGATGCGTATGGGTGCCAGACAAGGGGTGGACTTGTAACAGATGAGTTTATGTATCAGTTTGACTGGCAAAAGGGTGCCCAAATATTTGGCTGAGGATTACTCTGGGATGTTTTTGGACGGCATGAACATTTGAATAAGCAGACTGAGTAGATTGCCCTCCCTAATGTTAATGGAATTTATCTAATTAGTTGAAGATTTGAATAGAACAGAAGGTTGGCGCTCACATACGAAGGAACTTCTGGCTATTGCCTTGAGGTGGCACATTGGTTCTTTCCTGCCCATCAACTTGAACTGAAACAGTAGCTCTTTCTGGGTCTCAAGCGGACTGACATTCAGACTGGAACTTACATGAGCAGTTCTCCTGGGTATCCAGTTTGCTGATTGCAGATCTTGGAACTAGTTGGCCTTAATTAGGTGAGCCAATTTCTTATAATAAATCTCTCTTTGTATACATACATCCTATTGGTTCTGTTTCTCTGGAGAACACTGGCTAATGCAGTTAGCCTTTGTTTTGTTTCAAGAAATTATTTGTTCTCTCAAGGTCTTGCAGAGAGTTTTCTATATTGTCTTCTAACAGTTTATGGTTTTTCCTTTAAAAAAAAGATGTTAATCTGGCTCAAATAAATTTTGGTGAATGGTGGGACGTATAGATCAAATTTCATTCTTTTCCATGTGATAACTGGTTTATCTAGAATCTCTATTGAAGAGTCGATCCTTTCTGCACTAATCTGCAGAGTATGCTCTTTCATGAATTAAATTTACTTCTAGTCGTTGGGACTGCTTCTGCATCCTATAACCCTTACTTTGGTCAGTTTGCCTAACTTGATTACTGCAGTATTAGAGTAGAACTGATAACTGCTTTGTTTTCCTTCCCTTTTATTTCTTCCATTAAGTACATTACATATTTTATTATTTATTTGTTAATTGTTTATCTCTTTTCATTAGAATTTAAGCTCAATGAGGGGATCCCTGGGTGACTCAGCGGTTTAGTGCCTGGCTTCAGCCTTGGGGCATGATCCTGGAGTCCCGGGATCAAGTCCCACATTTGGCTCCCTGCATGGAGCCTGCTTCTCCCTCTGCCTGTGTCTCTGCCTCTCTCTCTGTGCGTCTGTCATGAATAAATAAGTAAAATCATAAATAAATAAGTAAAATCTTAAAAAAAAAAGAATTTAAGCTCAACGAGGGCAAATACTTCCTATGCTTTATTAAGCTTTATATCCCCATAGTCTAGAAGAGTGCCTGAAACATAATAGGGACTCAATAATTGTTTGTTGACTGACTGATGTCAAAATTGTGCTAAAGGTTTGACATACATTTCATCATTTAATTTTCTGAATAGTGCTTTGTTTATCCAATTAATATTTTTTTATCCAATTAATATTGATTAAGTATTTATTGTTATATCCATCTCTCAGGTGGGAAAATTGAGGATTAAAGATGTTAAATGATTTATCTACAATCAAGAAGCTAGTGAGCAACAAAACTATTTGATTATATCTTATACCAGAGTGTTATTAAATATTTGACTTTTATTGTCATTTCATGGAAGTAATTCAGTATTATAGGATTCATTCATAAGACTTCACCCAAATTTACTAGAATGATCTGATCTCTAAAAGTTATGCATAATATGTCTTTAGAAACTATCCAATTATTTGAAGAAAGCTAGTTTACCAGAGCACAGCCTGAAGTATGACCAGAGAAACATAAACCATAAGTGCTGGAAAAAGTCTAAGGTATCTTATAGTCTAACAACCATTGGTCAACTTCCAAATTTGTTCTGACATAAGAAGGGGCCACTTGTATAACACACATTCTTCCATGTAGATTTATATCCATAGAAAGTGTAGGAAAGAGTAAAGAAGTATGAAGAGTAAGCCATTGGTGAAAAATAATAGACTGTGATAATGACCAAAAGAAACAGAGGAAGGTGCCCATAACCAATGGTGGACTAGTAGCTGAGTATGGTAAATGGCAAATGCAAATAAAGTATTACTGAGGCTGAAAGGAGCATAATATTCATTCTGGTTGAAGGGGTTAGAAGAGGCACGGTGACTGGCAAGTCACAAAAGAAGTGAACAGTCCAAACACACATAAGGAAAAGGTTTTGACTATTGATGATGAATTAAAATGAGATGCCGTTTTCCATTTATCAAAATGCCAACTATTTTACCAGATGAAGAAAGTAATGGGTCGGTAAGAGCATAGGGGAATGGACATTCTCCTTCATGGCTGGTAGAGTTTAAATTATTATAACCTTTCAGAAAGAAAATTTGCTATCATCAAAAGCTATAAAAATGTTTTTCCCTTTTAGCCTCATAGTTTCACTTCTCAGAATTCACTGTAAGGAATCAGCTCATATATTTTTATCTATGGGTATTTATGATGGGATTATGTATAATAGCAAAATATTTGAAATAATCTAAGATAGGAAACTAGATGAATAAATTACTGTATATACATATGAGAGAATAACCTTAGACATTAGAAATGTAGAAGATTACAAACAATTTTGCTGTTATCCAATATATACATTTCTGAATAACCTGTATTTTACAATACCTCTCACAAAATAAGAGGGCCTGGAAAAAGTAGCAGTAGAGCAGACTATTCAAAACCTATTGTGTCAGCTGGGGTCAGATCCGAAATACAGAAACCACACCAGCTATTTTGCAGAAAGAATTTATTATGAGCAATCGCTTAAACAAGTATTGGAGAACTGAAAAAGTAAAAAAGGGGAAATTGGGATGACACAAAACAATATCAGAAAGACAGTGCTCTGACTCTAGGTTTGGGGTAACAAGAAAGGAAAATGGGCTCATCAGAAATGAGAAGGGACCCAGTGAGGTCAGTACAAAACCTTGGAGTTGCAGCGCTAGCCCACCCACGGTGGGGTCTCGGGAGCTCGGAGCTGTCCCGTGGAACAGGGTTTCAGATCTCTGAGGGGATACAGTGAGGTGGTTTTTGCTGCAACACTGCAGACTGAACCCAGCTGCTGCCCCAGAGGAGAAGGCTGTCGCCGGGGCGATGCTGACGGGAACAGCGAGCAAACAAAGAAGAATAAGACCTTTCTCTTCCGCAGCCTTTCCGTCCCTTCCTGCCCTCACCGTCAGAAACTCAGAGGGCCAGATGGCAAGGGGGACGTGTGGTTTGCAGAGCTTCAGCTCCGGCATCAGAAAGCAGAGCACAGAAGGATCCTTCTGCGCGACCCGCAGAGTTGTGAGCTGGGCTCGGGGGTGGGCTGCAGGTGTGGCAGGACCTGGGAACGTCATGGGACAGTGGCCCCTGCACTGGGTTATGTTATATGGCAAGTAGGGATGGGATATAGGCCCTCCTCGGAGTGCGGTGCAGCTGTACAGACTCTGTCGTGGCCAACTGGAGAGGGACTAGAGATCAGAGAGGTGCCCCCGTGGGCCCAGAAGAAGGAAGCATCCATGGGGTGAGCTGCCTACAGGGACCACGTAGCAAGGACCTGGGGGCAGCCTACAGGACCTGAGACTGGCCAACAGCTAGAAAAAACACAAGGGCCTCAGTTTCTCAAAGGCAACCTGACAACACCTTGAATGAACTTAGAAGAAGAGACTCTGAGCTCCCGAAGACAACCACAGCGGGGCTGACACCTTGGTAACAGCCTTGCAAGATCCTGAGCAGAAGGTCTAGTTCCGCCCAGACACTGGGCACGTGGAAAATGTGGAGTCCTAAATGAGTGGCGTTCTAAGGCACTGAGCTGGCTGTTAGGGAACAGATGCAGGTGGGTCTGGAGCTGAAAGACAATAATGTCGTAGCCCGCACGCCTCTCTAATGTGTAACCAAAGAACGGACAACCACCACAGAAAATGATCTCAGATGATAACCTGAGCAGAGCTGGCTGACTCAGGGTGACTGGGAGCTGCTTTGGGGACACTCAGAAGGTAAAAACCGGTGAAATGTAAACACTTGCTCGTGGTGCCAAGATACTAGAGGTGGAAGTGGAGTTTCACAGAGCAGAGCTGCCCAGGAGGAAGGGTAAATCCGCCCAAGTGTGGGGTGCAGAGATGGTGTGAGGCTCCCTGACCGGGCAACTCGGAGGATAACTGCTCATTTTAAGGTTTCTTACGGTAGAGCTGGAAAGGACGGTAAACACTAGCAGAATGGATGACTCTTTCTTTTCCAGTTGAAGGTTATCCAATCTCTGAGGAAAAATTCTGCGTACGAATCCCCACAACGTCCAAGTTATATTAACATCAATGCCCGATTTACCAAATGCTTCTGAGCTCACTGATGTGATAGGGTAAAGGGGAGAGGAAGTGGAAAGAACAGGAGAGGACGTCTTTGGGCCACCATGCTGATGTGACACCTGTGACAAGAGGAAGGAAGGAAGAAGGTTGGGGCAGGTGGCGTTTCAGGCTGCAGGGTGGCTCTCAGTGTTAGCTGGGCTGCTGGGCAGCTCCCGAGCAGACACTGTCTGTCAGGGGAGTCCTGAGTTGTAAAGACCCAACTCTATTGTCCCAGCTATGATCAGTCATTGGCTGATAGCAGCCTGAGGAGAAGGTGGCTTCAGGTGACAATTCCAGCTGATTGGAAGATGTGGAAGCTGGAGCTTGTCTGCCCAATTACCTCCATCTCAGCAGGTTCTCTTGAAGGGACGTCAGAGCAGAAGACTTCCATGGCTAACACAAATACCGTTTGTATCTTTGTGAAAATAATTTAACACCCAGGTTCCTTCCCATGGGAGAACTAAGATAGCTGGTGACAAAGTTCCTAATGGAACTGATGCCCATGATTTGTGACAAAAAAGATCCTCTAGAAGGGAAACACACATCTGACTTTGACTAGTGGACTTTTCTGGAAAGAAGGGCATGTTAGGTTCCATATTGATGATTCAGACCACACAGTGGGGGGTAGCAGAGCAAGGGTCTTAACCCATCTGGTAAAAACTGAATTAAAAATTAGAGCCAAGAGCAAATGTCTATTTTTAGTTCAGTCAAATAAATAGAATTTGCTCTTGATATTGCTTGGGTTTCTAATAAGCTGAAGCAGAAAAGCCTGCTGACGCAATAAATTTTCACCACCAAGCTAAAATGCAGCTGCCCTGAGACCAGAGTGATCAGTCCTTTCTGACCTTAAGAAAAGAAGTAAGTCATGATCCTGTTTTCAGACCGGTGAGCCAATCTGGAGGAAAATTAAGTAAACAGCTGTGGCTTTAAGTGACACATTGCAAATCTCCGAAAATGAAAAAAATTACCATTTCTCCAGTTTTACTTTTACCAAAAAATCATTTTCCAGGGATTCTATAGCTATCCAGAGTGCTTAAAATAATCTTTTCTTTCTGATTCTTTCAAATAGGTGTTTCTCCTTAATCGTTCTACTTTGATTTACTCCATATAGTACTTTAATTTGTGCGTGTGTGCATTGGTGCTTGTGTAGGTACAGCTTATCAAATTAAATACAATAGTACTGAAGCTTTTCTTTAATATTTTAACCTCACACAACATAGAGGTGTACAAGCTAAAGCTTTTAAAGCTTCCTTCCCATGCCCAACATCTAATACTTTTCAAGACATGTGGCGTTTAAAACAAGTAAAAACAAAACTCTTAAAAACAAAAATCTATGCATATACTTACAGCTTTAAATCTGGTTCTATGTTTAGTTTGTGAAACAAAGGTAAAAATTTTTAAAAAGTCATCAATTATATAATTTTAAAATAAAGCATTCCATTTTCATTAAATAATGGTTGGGGCGCCTGGCTGGCTCAGTCAGTGGAGCATGCAACTCTTGATCTTGGGATTGTGAGGTAGAGGCCTACATTGGGCATGGAGCTTACTTTAAAAAATCAAGTAATGGTTATCTGCATATATGCTTTATCTCACATTAATGTTATTCCCACGTGATTGTACACCAGTCTAGGAACTGACCAGAAACTGGGGTGCCATAATTTGTATGGTAAAAGCTATAGAATGAGCTCATGTGTTCAAGATATGCGGAGGAGGCCAGCGTGGTTGGATGGAATGAACAAGGAGGTGAGTGGTAGGAGACAGCATCACAAAGGTGAAGAGGGTTTAAACTCTACAAGAAATTATCATGATTTGAACCACTGGATCAGGATTCTCCTAAAGGCAGAACTACCTCTGGAGCATTACTTGAACATCTTGGCTCTAAAACTAGGCATTATTCCTCTGTTTCATAGAAAAGACAACTGTGGGGCAAAAGAGAGACATAACATAGATGCAAAAGAAAGAAAGATGGGTTAATTATAAAAGAGAATATATAAAACAGTTATTAAAACATTTGGAAGGAATATGCAAAATGCTGTTGTGACATTTTACTCTGAATTAAAGAAGTCAATGCAGCACAAATCTGAGGAAGGCAAACTGTTATGTATTTATTCATTTTTTAAAAAACATCAAACTTCTTGCTTCCATATTTTGGGATAGCAGCAATTAAAAGGGGCTACTGATAAATCTTTGCAATTCCTATGTTGTTCGAGTTGCCGAATCTAACCATCACTCCTAATAGAGTTTGTTAAGTTTGTATCTTAAAAAGCATTGGCTTGAAGAGCTCACATGATGACTCAGGGTCATAAATAATCTTTGCCTAAGAAAAACAGGATAAATAAAAAGCTATTTTCTTTTCCCTTTAAGTTATCTTAATTTCCTGAAATGAAGAATAAAGTCTCACGTGTCTGTCTTCTAGTTAAACATGGTGAGCTTTGTGCACTTATTTTCTTCCCTTCTCTTCTTAGGCAAAGAATTAGACAAACAGTACAGAGATACCAGCCAACCCTTGACCTCCCCCCTGCCCCTCCAGGCCTGAGATTAGGTAATTTCCTGGGAGGACTCAACTGGCCTAAGGGAAAAGTCTTGGTGGTACTAATATTTGGGAGCCCCCTACTAAGAGAGGGATTTTAGCCTGAAAACCCTTCAGTGACAGCTACCTGTTAACAAGCAAAGAGCTTCTATTTGAATTTTAGCATCTCACTGTTAAGTGTAAATTCTCACTAGACTGTCAATGGTACCAGGGATCTGAGAAAAGGCTCTTACAGAAAGAGGAACCAAAACAACTAGGAAAAAACAGGGCTTTCAGAAACGGGAGATAATGCAAGTAAGAGAACAGAACTAAAACAGAAAAAAAAAAAAACCCAACCAAACAAAAAACAACCACAAAACACAAAAGCTGTTCTCAGAGAGATAAAAGAATGTAGCTTTCATGACTGAGAACAGAACAATAAATAGCAAGTTTAGAAGCAGAACTTGAGGAAATCTTGTACAATATGGACAGAGTTGAAAACAGGAGGGAAAAGATAAGAATATTCGAGAATCAGTCCATGAGGTTGAATATTTAAAATGGAGCCAAAATGAAAAGGAGAAAACGGAAGGGAGAAAATCATCAAAGAAGTAATATAAGAAAATTCCCTAGGACCTAATAACATTTTTTTTTTTCCATTCTGAAAGGGTGCATGGAGTGCCATTTCAAAGAAAGCCCACATAAAATGACATTGTTCTAAAATTTTTGAGCCTGGGGAAAAAAGACAATGTCCTAAAACCTTTGAGAGGGAGAGAAAAAGACCCAGAGAGAAAGGTCAAATATGAAGGACCAAGAGTCAGAATGACATTGGTTTTTCTTAACAGCAATATTGGATGCTCACCAACCATGAAGACATATATTACACAGTAGGAAATCAGTTGATAAGGTCAAGAAAAGAAAACAATAATAGTATAGCATTAGAAATAGAGAAGTAAGCAATGCAAAAGCCGAGTTGCCAGTGGCTGCCTGAGATCGTAGACGCAGAGGCAAGAAGAAAAGGCAGCTCTGAGAACTGTCTCGTTAAAACATTGGTCACAACTATAGCTATGTGTTACTGTGCTAAATATTAACCTATAAAAAAGAATAATCTGAGATATTTCTTCCCCAATTAGTTCCTTTTAAATAAACATTTTATTTCATTAAGCTTTTAGACACATTCAAAATATTTTCTTCGGTGATCCCTTCCTTTATCAAACATCACATCATCTGTCTGGCCATCTAGTTCAATGCTGGGAGATTACTGTGTAATCATTTGGATAAAGAGTTGGTTTCCTTTCTCAGAAATCGTGTCTTTCTTTTTTAAGAATATTTTAGTATAGTGGCTAAGTGGGGGCTGGAGACCGGCTAGGTTAGATTCCCACCATGCCAAATATTAGCTGTGTTACTTGAGAAGAGACCTGAACTCCTGTGCTTCCATCCCTTCATCTTTAAAGATTTGAAGGCAGCTAATGTATAGAGTTGTTGTAATACACTGAGCTAATATATGCAGAGTTTTATTAGAATAGTACCTGGCATGGAGTGCGCGCTCTATAAATGCTAATTTTGATTGTTATTACAGGCTACTTTTTGATTCAAACTTAGTAGTGATTTCTGGGTCTTTAAGAAACATAGGTATACATTTATTTTGTATTTTTTTCATAGGTGTACATTTAAAGTAGGAATACTAATCGCACGCACACATACACACACATACGGGATGGGATGTATCTAGCAGGAGTACAATGTGGTTTTCTTGGCATATCCAAGTCTTTGCTTAGGTAATATGGATGTTCAAGCTTTTCATTTTTACGATCGAATTTCAATAGTGTTTGTAACACAGGCAAGATTCTGTATGCTTCATTACAAATTCTCTTAGTTTTGCTTTGAGATCTAGGGTTGAAATATCTGAAATAGTTCTGGTCATCATTTTGGTTTAAAAACTATCGTATTTTTTGCTGAGATACAAAATGAAGGTGTGAAGAAATCTGTTATTCTCGAAGCTTTTCTGTCCTTCCTGGCTGGAAAGCTTATTTCCAGCTTTGGGCTCTGAATAAAACCCATTATAGTTATATCGTATGTCTTTTCAATCAACAGCATTCATTTGTTACTTGTTTTTAAGAAATTTTATTATGCCCATGAGGAATGCAAAGACATTTAAGAGGAGCGCCTAACTCTTACTGAATTCATGGTCAAAGAGAAGAAAGGCAAATGTATCAAGTTAAAAGCAATTACAGAAATGCCACTAGAAAGAAATGTTTAATTTCCAGTTGAGAAGGTGGCCGGTAATGAGACAGTCGTTTCATTTTGTAATGTGGATTTATAATTATGTCAGAGGAAAAACCAGTGGAGAGCGTATCTTAAGATGGAGGATTAAGAAAAAAGTTTGGTATTTTGCTTAAACTGTAAAGTGTCTGGATTTTGGTTCTAGGTTAACAATTTTCTAAAAATCTGGAAATCTTATGTGTGAGTAGGGAGGGGGAGGTTTGGGCAGGGGAAGGTGATATACTAGAGCCTGCTGCGAATGCATTGCTTTAGAGACTGGAATTCAGTTTAACCAAGGTCTCCTGTGTGGTCCAAAGACCTAAAAGACACGTTTCTCCAACAAAGCCCCCATGTATTTGGCCAATATAGTTAGTGGACTTTTTTGGGGGAACTTGTGTGAGAACCATGGAACTCCCCAGGCTCAAAACACAATCTGGCTTCTAGGAATTGCGTGGGCTGTCTCTTTTCCCTGAAATTTTCACCTTCACAGTCCTCTTGACCTTCTGGTCTTGAGATAGACATCACTTCTTTTAAAGAGCCTTTGCTAACCTTTTCCATTCCCCGACCATAATCCTTGTAGCAACTGTTACTTGGTTTATTAGGACATTTAATTGTTCTTTTTAAGTTGCCTCTTGCCCTAGCTTGTGTGTTCCCTCCAGACACATCTATTCAGGTAGCATGTCTTGTTGAGACGTTTTGATATATTTGGGAAACTTTATCTAAATAACAAAGGACCGGTCTTTCATAGAGTGGTTTACCAAACAGGATCTATAACAATTTTTAAGCTCTGTATATGCATTTTAAATTTATAGACCGTGTTTGCGAAATATTCAGAATCTTTCCATTTTCTTCTTTCTTTGCTATACCTTCTCACAAACAGCACAGAGGAGACCTTGAGTTTGTGGCATATTAGTCATGTCTGTGTAGAAGATCTATTATTACCTTGACTCAAAGTTCTGAGAGGATAGAAAGTCAACTGGCAATGCTCACAAGTTGGAGACGTGCTTAGTAAGAAAAAATTAGTGGTTAGCAATCTTTAGATGTTCTTTGGAATTCTATTCTCTGAGTTGGTTACGTTTAGTACTCTCAAAACCTAAATAGTTATGTTGGACGTGCTGAATTAACTTAATGGGTTAGTTGCGAGTCCAGGCACAAACCTCCAGGGACCCCATGTCTGGTTGACCATGGCCACTCTCCTCTTTCCTGGCTCACGACCAGCACAATGCAATCATGCTGTCATCAGGTAAAAGGGCCTTGCAACTGATTTCTCCCAATCCTTATAGCTTTTTAGAGACATAGGTTAAAAAAAAAAAAAGAAAAGAAAAGAAAAAGGAGTCTAAGTGTCTCAATGGTCCTTGGTAAGTTGTCTATGAATGTGCCTGCAGGACATTTGCAGCCTCTGAGTCATGTCTGAGGACCCAGAAATGTCTGACTGTATCATCCATGCAGCAAGAAGTAAACTCAGCAATTTACCAGTTGAGCTTTATTAGCTGGCTGACTAACCGACTGTTTTTCCTAGAACAGTCTGGCATGCAAGTTGTAACAGGGCCTGATTAAAATATGATTAATTAAGTTTTGGTGGAAAATGCTCACGATGTTCTGTTCAAAAAGTGAAATGACTCAAAGATGACTTTTTAGTGTGGATAAAATCAGGGACATTGCCCTAGTAATGTACTCAACCAGTGGTGGACTTAAAGCCACAGCTTTATCAAGCTATTAAGAGTTGAAGCCTGGAATCAGTGACAGCAGCATGATCTATGATTAGCTTCAAGATGACGTGTTTCAGAGTCCATGTTCCAAGACAGGGTAACATTATTTATAGGTATGTGCAAGAGTGAAATTTTAAGAGCATGGGGAAAAAGATCAACAGCTATTGTCAAAGTTAATGAAACATAAACCCACTGCACATAAAACTAGCTTTGGCACACATGTATGGCTCACATAAAATAAGGACAATGGTAGCTATGGCTGCTGAAGGGAACGGTCAGTTTTTCCCAATTAGGAGTCACTAAAGGCAATAAACAATTCTGAAATAAACTGTCAAAAACAATGATTGACTTTCCATTGAATTCCCTGTTATCAATAAATGTAATTCTTCATGTTTTTTTTTCTGCATCCAAATACATTGAAGAAGTATTGTTGATATTATTTGAAAAATAGGGAAAAAACATTAATAGAGCTGGTGTGTATCACTTAATTTTGTTCTCCAAAGTATATTGTAAACTTCTTAAAGTCAGTATAGTACATTTTGCTTGGTTTTGTGTCCCTCTACCTCATTGTTCTATCTCTTATATTTACCATAATGTGTGGTATAATGTAAACACTTTACTCATTAATTTTTTAATAAGCTGTTATTGAACACCTACTACGTGCAAGAGTGATGGTAAGTGCTAATGACTCACTGGTCAATGAGATATTGACTTAAATGAGTTTGGAGGGGGCAGACAGGCAAAATAAAGAGGCATTTCAAGAGCATGTATTTAGGGTCCTAATAGAGCCAATAATGGGTGCTGTGAGGATTATGGTTGGGGTATGGTAGAGATTAGGAAAGAAGACTGCAGACAAAGGGAACAGCCATAGGATGCCTAGGGGCCTGGAAGACCACATTTTGAGCCTGGTGAGCTCCATGATGAGGACAGTGTGAACTAGGACTTGAGACTAACTTGTTGGATTTCTTTTCACTTACAAGAGATGCTAAAATTGATGTGACATAAAGGAAAACATCGTTCAACCCATAATTTGAATGCATGTTTGATGTACTCAAAGATCTTTATTCATATAGGTGGGATTAAATTTTTAGTGATGATAGGATTAATTTTTTTTTTTAATTTTTATTTATTTACTTATGATAGTCACAGAGAGAGAGAGAGGCAGAGACACAGGCAGAGGGAGAAGCAGGCTCCATGCACCGGGAGCCTGATATGGGATTCGATCCCGGGTCTCCAGGATCGCGCCCTGGGCCAAAGGCAGGCGCCAAACCGCTGCGCCACCCAGGGATCCCGATAGGATTAATTTTATCTTGATGACATTTATTATTTTTCTACTTAAACCTCCAAATAGGTATGCGACTAAATCTCAGTATTCTTGAAAGGGTGCAGTATGGCCAAGACATAAGGCATATCAGATTACTCTCCTGGAGGAGATTAGTCATGAAGAATTGGGCTGGAGAGTTAGACAGGGTTGAAATAGTGGCAAGTGTTACTCCAAGGAGTTCACACTTAACTTAGGAAAGCTATTGGATTATTTTGTTGTCGTTGCTGTTGTTTTAGCAAGGTCATTCTTCTAGCAGTTGGTAAATGGAGAGAAGGGGGAAAGATTGGTGATAGTGCAAAAGAGTAAGAGATTATAATGTATACAAAATGAGGAGAGTCTAAATTAAGGATGTGGAAGAGTAAATGAAGAGGAGAGAAAGAATATGGGATACATAACGGAAGTAAAATTGAACATGTGAGGTGAGCAAACAAGAGTAAAAACACCAGGGATTTTGGCTTGGGAGATAAGGTGAATGTCAGAGACATTAAGGTCAGGAATAGGCGGTCGTAGCCAGAGCGAAGATGTGAATTCTGTTTTGGACAGTGTTTGAAGTGCTGGGGCAGCTCTGTCCCAGATGTGGATACACAGCTGTGCCCTCAGAAGAGAGATGGAACTTGATATAGTGGATTGAGCATGCAGGAGAAAGGACACAATCGGGCTGCCGGGTACTACCGAGCCTGTAGCTGACCTACGGGGAACATTGCTCTTCCCCTGCAGAGTTTGATACCCATATGGAGTCAAACACAGGGTCAGACAGACAGCGATGGAAATACTACCTTGATTGCTGATAAAGTTGGCTGAACATGGCTGTTTCTGAGGCCAAAGCTTTGTGAATATTTCACCCAGCAGTTAGACATAGTTGCTTACCCTGGCTTTTGAAAGGAGAGTGAATCAGAACATTGGCTATGCATGCAGGCAGATTAGATAAAAGGTGGGCTTCCTCTCTCCCAAGCTCATCATCAAGTAAGCCACTCAATTTTTTTTTTTTTTTTAATGGGAAAGACGTGAAGACAGGCTGAAAAGAACTGGAAATGTTAACTCTAGGTGATGTTCCTTGACATGAAAACTGGGGGTCAGGATACATGGCCTACATTTGAGAGGAGATCATGGCATGATGATGATGATGACTATATGAACATGTATTGAGTAGTTACCATTTGCCAGGCATGGTTCCAAGTTCTTTATAAGCATTGACTTCTTAAATCTTTACAATAACCGTGAGATATAGGTAAGGAAATGGAAACTCAAGTAAGTGGCAGATCTGGGATTTGAATCCAGGCAGCATGATTCACAAATTGGTCTCTGGAGAAATAATATTCCTAGAAGGTGGAGGAGGAGGAGAATAACAAACAGAAGAGTGGCATGGTGTGATCCAAGACAGGAGGGGGTCATGTGGTCAGCATCAAGTGCAGTCGGAGATGTAGCTGCAGAGCTTCAGCTCCATGCTGTGACTTGTTCACTGTTGACGTGATGAGCTTCAAAATATAAGGAAACAAAGCAGAACAAAACAATTGTTTATCCTAAGACTGCAACATGGAGAGAGCAAATTGATGAGAGCATTAAGGTAAATACATTAAGATCTTGAATCAATCAATTTCCTATATTCTAGTGTTGTTGTTGTTGTTTAATTAAGTCTAAGTGCAATGGTTTCCTTTGTGTAGACACAGCCTTTAACACTCAATTTGACCTGGATGGTGTTAAATGGATATTCAAGTTAAAAAAAAAATCTAATTTGGTTGCCTACAAAGATCAAATGAATCATTTTCCATTGCGCTTTGTACAACCCAATGTGAGAATGTGAGTTGATACTGAGTTATCAAGAGATTGGGATTTGGCTCCTGCCTTTGCCTTAAAGAATTAAAATAGCATTTGTAACCCTAGTTCTTCTCTCTCATGGGGTGACTAACGTATACATCCCCCATAGTACCCTGCAGTGCTATTAGAAGGATGCAACGGATCATGAACCTTTGAACTAGGTTTGGAGGCTCCCTGAGTTTCATCTTTGCTGTCATTGTCAGTTGGGGACGCCAGTAAAAACACCATCTCGTGAATGAGATTTCTTGGATCTCTGTGCTGTGAAAAATTGGGAAATCAGTCAGACGTCCCTATTACTTTTGTGAAATATCTGTTTTGAAGAACCCTGTGGCTTAAATTGTAGGGCTTTAGTGTGAGATCTAGACATCTTCACATTGAACTGCGTGCTAAGGCAAACATGTTGAAATCTCTTGACTTAATGAAAACACAGTTCTAAATTATACTCAGTGAGGTAATAGTTTCCTTCATTGCGATGCAGTGTGCGCTGCTCTTAGGATGCTGCACCTGGGCCATCTGTCTGCAGTTTCTTCTGCTAGTCTCATTTGGAGATTTCAAGATGGTGTGTATCTCCTTAATTGTTTCTTGATAGAGAAGTTAAGAATACCGCAGCAGGCCCTGGTCTCCCAGAACAAGTAATAACGGTCTTGTAGGCTTTTGTAATTTACAGCATTCTGCACCTCTGAAGATCTTTGATATCAACATCTGTAAATTTTGAAATTTCTGTCATTTCTCTTACCTGCCAGATTTTAATTCACAGGCAGTAGGTGCTTCTGACTGTATAGAAAATTAGCAATGGTGTGCCATCTAGGTTCTTAAGAATATGCTTGAAAAAGTGCTGATGGCTCTGGTAGCGAAATCAAGAGTGGAAACCTGCTTACTCATCCATTTAATGTACTCTCTCCCACTCTGTTCTCCCAGGTAAACACAACAGAGCACTTGGCTAGCATTTGGTTTGCTATTAAATATGTAATACCATTAAGCATTCATTCACTAGTCAACACAATCCACATGCAACAGGCCTCTTGCATAGCGATAGTGCTCAACCACATAATGTTTACAAAAAAAGGTTGTTTCTGAATATGAAGACCTCTTAAGAAATAATAACAAGTTTTAAACTACCCAATATAAGAAAAATACTATCCTCATGGTAATGATGAGCCTTCTTTGGCTCCCAAGTCCCAGAAGATACTTCTATATATGCATATATCCCCCACCTCACACTCCCACACAGTCTACCACCATAGTCATCTAAGTCGGCCCAGAAGCATACTTTCTGGATAAAAATCCAGAGGAAGGGGTGCCTGGGTGGCTCAGTCAGTTAAGCATCTGCCTTCAGCTCAGGTCATGATCCCAGGGTTCTGAGATTGAGCCCCTTTGGCTGTGTGTGTGCGTGTGTGTGTGTGTGTGTGTGTGTGTGTCCCTGCTCAGTGGGAAGTCTGCCTCTTCCTCCCCTCCTCCCCCTCCTGCTCATGCTCTTCTCTCTCCTTCTCAAATAAATAAAACCTTAAAAAAAAATCCAGAGGTCACAGACCTTTGTCCCTCTCCCACACTCAGCAATAACATAGTTCATGCTTCTCCTGAAGAAGAATGAGGAGGGGCTGGAGAGACTGAAAGTGTTGCTCTAGGTGGAGTTCCTTCACTTGAAATCTTGAAGATGGGGTAACTATGCGTTCCAAAGACCAATGTTTAAGAGCAAGGCAGAAAAAGAAAAGGAACATTCATATGATGATGTGCTCTGTAGGTAGCTTGTCCAAAGTAAGGAACAATCAAGATTTCCCCCCAAGTTCCTTTATCCTCTCCTTCCTGAGCTCTGCCTTAGTGCAGTTGGAGGAGGAGCAGTCTCCTCTCATATATTCTGGTATGAGAATCATAAACCTATCTTGGTGTTTCTAACATGTTTTGGAAATTTCAAACCCAATCTGGAGGAAGGGAACAGGCTCTGTACTAATGTCTCAACTCTCTCTAGCTTTCTTCCGCATCTTTCCCTAATCCAAGAAGGGTCTTTTCTCCTTCTAGTGGGGAGTAAAAGGCTATTTTGTACTATCCTGCATTCTTTCATGTGCTCTAGTTAACTTTTTAAATCTCAGTGTTCTAGTCTTCCATCTTGGTTCCTCGGGTTACACAAATTCTTTTTGGAGCAAAGCTTAGCTTTCTCAAGTGAAAGCCTTGTCTCTACATTGGGCTTTTAGAGCTTGTTTTGTAAATCCAAAAGATGAACACATCCTCAGGTGCTATTTCGTAGTGTATGAATGATAGGACTGTGTAAAACACAACATTCCCCTCCCTCACACTCCCCATACAGAAAGTATTAAGTCTATTACCTTCTAGATCACATCACTGCATCATGACTTCCTTCCTGATCTAACTCCCATTCTAGCCCCTATCAAGTAGCCTTGATGATGTGATATGTATTTGTCTCAGAACTAAGCAGCTCCGGGGCAAAAATACTTCCTTGTCCTACATGCTGAACTGAAGCAAGGTCAGGATCTCCAAGCCTAGAGGGAATTTCTGTTCTGGCTCCTCTATCTCAACTTTGTCATGTATGCAAGACTCTTGAAACACTTTTAGAAGGATAAAGAAACATTCTTTCTTTATTTAGGCCCATGTCCTGTGCCCATTGGGAGTAAACCCAAGACCAGGCCTCTTAGCAAGACCTGAATGCTCAGTAATAAAATTACTGAAGATGAAGCTCCCTAATTCAGGGAAAGCTTTAGAGAATGTGTTTGATTTTCAGAAGCTTCTGAGATCACATCCTGGCTATGTGACCAGCACTTACTAGCATAATTAATTCTTCTGGCAAGGAGTTAGTGGAAGTGGTGATTTTACATCTGAAATTTGCATTAAGGAAAGAGTTTTAAGAGTGAAGCATGTAAAATATCACGCAGGACAGGCCTTCCTTCGCCCTTCTGGACACACACCTGTCAGCTGGAAGCCTGGGCTCTGTTCCAATTTTAAATGCTGGATCACAGATCCACTGGGTCCAGACAGGGACATTCCAAACCCAAAGGCCACTCCTCCTCCTTCTGCTCAACCTCTCTGAGGAGCTGAAGAGGCAAAAGCTATTTCTGTTTGGTCGTAAACTAGGATTTAATCTCTATAGATGGCATTTCTGTTCCTAACATACCTATTTGCTTTTGAGGCATCCATTTCTTTATAATCATTCTCCAGGACCCTCAGAATAGGTGCTCCAGCTGGGTGCTGTCGAATCGCCATGTGTATGTCTTCAAAGTGTGTGGTTATTTGTAAGTGCTTGTCTCATGCCTGTCTTCTCCTTTGGGCCTTGAACTTCATGAAGAGTCACCTTAACATCTCCAGTCCTTAGCTCAGAGCCTGGCACCAGCAGACGGGGCTGAGAAGGTAGTGGGATTTTTTTTCACTTACCCTTCATAACACTCTTTTGAAATAACCCCTGTCACCACTCACA
The DNA here is from genome assembly GCF_003254725.2 of Canis lupus dingo. Classification (NCBI taxonomy): domain Eukaryota; kingdom Metazoa; phylum Chordata; class Mammalia; order Carnivora; family Canidae; genus Canis; species Canis lupus. Next base: position 61,606,437 of record NC_064257.1, read on the forward strand.
AACATCGGATATTAAAACTTCATCTGTCTACCTGACAAGATATGACCTTAGGTTGGCATTTAGCTTTTGTTTCTTAACCCATCAGAACATTTAAGATACTTGTTGGCTATGAAATGTTAATAGTCTAAACATCGAACAGGTCCTTCCATATATTACAATATTGGCCAACTGGGACTTGTTCTCCAGTGAGTTTAATAGGGCAAAAACATGTTTCTTTTCATATTCCCTGAGAAGGAAATAAATGAATGTCCCCTGTAGTACTTATGCCCTCAGGAAACAAAAGAAGTGATGATTTTACCCTTGGGCTCAGCAGTTTATAATTATCAATAATGTTAATGACTAAATGACTACAGAACACTCTCCAAAGTCCATTAGTAAAGGATTTTCTTTTAGATATCTCTTAACTGGCATCTCTGAAAATTATCCTTTCAATAATAGAGTGTGGATCTTATTTTCCTGAATTTCTCCCTACATAGTTATTATATTTTCTTGTCTTTATCTCCTTCTTTTCCTTTCCTTTCTTTTCCCTTTCCCCTTCCCCTTTCTTTTTCCTTCTTCTTCTCCTATTATTGTTATGTCTGAAGGTCCTTTTTCTCTTTACTCATTGCAAAATCACACTGTAGTTACTTTTTGGCATACCTGTACACCACACTCCTGGGCTGCCTGCAGCCTTGCTAATGTTTCCATTTTTTCCTTTGTAAGCATAAATATCCCTTGTCCTTTACAGAGGGCTTCACTGCCTGCAGAAACCTCATCCCCGTAATTCTAGGAGCCTTTTACTTCCCTGGGTATTTCTGACCTGAATTTTGGCCAACTGCGTCTTACAAAGTCAGCAGGTTTTCCCCAAATATTATCATTCAGTGTTTCCTATGTGAAATCCTGTCCTTTCGAGTGTACTTGCAAGAAGGAAATAGAAAAAAAACAATGTGAGTATTTATATAGGATCTTTTCTCCTTACAGCCAACTGCTTGTGAATCCTTAGACAATTTCAGTGAAAGTAAAGTAAACTACTGATAGGGGCTGGACAAACAGAAGTTAAGATGGTTGAAGTCTTTTCTAGTGTTCCATAGGGAGTGATCGGGGTTGTGTGAGCTCCAGACAGCTGCTTGAGGTAATTCCCTTGATGTCAGGGAATCTGAATAAATTTCTAGAATTCAAGGCATTGCTATGCCCTGTGCACAGAGGAAAAGTACAAAGCATGCAGATTGCCCCCAAGGTCTTTAGGCAAGGATCCAGTAAGTTCTGTAGAGTAACTTAGTCCTGGGAAGGGTTGAGGTGGGAATGGAAACTGACAATTGACACCTACTTTTCAAGCAGTAGGTATCTGAAAGGGGAGGGTGGGCCAGTTCCTGGAGACGGAACAATAATTTTTCAGAGGTTATTATGGTGGGTGAGGAAAGGGTCAGGAAAGATTTGAAAAGACACATTGGACTCAAGCTATTATTAGAGAAAAGAAATGTTGAATATGGGATAGAAAAGTATTATTGAGTCCTGTTGAAACCTAATCCTTAAAAGACTGAAGAAAAAAATCTTTGGGTTCATTGCATTTCCATGAAAATATAAGATACGTTTCTATTTCTCAAAATTTTAACTTAATTAGTCGAGAGGACATATTTCTTAAGGAATATTTATTACATAATTTTTTTGGCTTTCTCTCTGAAATTCTGTTCACATTGAAATAATTTTGAAAATCACTGACTTGCTTGACTTTTTCTATTCTGAGTACTGATTTTTGCCCTAATTGTCTTCAGATATCTATCTATTCACTTAAGGGGATTTATGATGGGAGAAATGTAAATAGGATGAATGTGAGATCATTAAGCTTTTGACATGCAAAATAACATGCTGCGAGATAATATCCTTTCCAATCAGATCATTTTCTTGAATATTTTGAACCTCTTTATTTTTCCCTTTAAAATATCAACATCTAATCCTTGAAGAATAATCTCACTGAGTTCTTCAACTGTACAGAGAAAATACCCTTATAAGCCAAGAGGTTGGATTCAATAAGAGGAGAATATAATGGAGGGGAAAGTCCATCCCTTCTAGGTCCGGGCTTGCTGAAAATGGAGGAGAAGAGAAAAGAATGTACAGTGTTTAGGTTTGTGTGTCCTAATTTTTCTCCCCATGTTTAGTGTGTTAGGAGAGATTCCAAGGGGATGGAGCTACTGTGGTCATTGTACCTTAGGACTCTGGAAAAGAGGCTGCTTCTTGTGGGATGGTCACTTACAACTTGGTTCTTGGGTGACATAATGGATCTTAGATACAGCTGAGGGTGTGGATGGGGATGTTGCTCTTTCTGGGGGAAGTAGCTACTATATATAAGTTAGGGCTGCAGAGTAGACTGCCTTGGTGTGGTCTGAATGCAAGGCTTGGCCTTTAGAGAGACCTCATGAATTAGTGGGAGTCAAGATGTGTCTTAGTGCAGGAGCTTGTCAAGGGCATTTCATGAACAAAATGAGTGGATCATGTGATCTCCATGACTGGAGGCCGGAATGATATCTGGCAGCTTTAGATACTAACACCCAATCTTCTCCATCACACCAGGAGGTTATGTGAACTGTACCCCTCCTGTTTATACACTCAGACACTGGCTACTTGGGATTCTGTGTGTATGTGGATGCACGTGTGGTTTTCTAAGAGATCATGAGCACTACTAAGGGGTCTGTTAAAATTACTAGGTTGGTCTAAGTTTCAACTATATTGGATCTTTCTTTCTTTCTCTTCTTTTTTTCCTTCCTTCCTTCCTACAATTAACAGGTGGTAGGAGCTTTGGAGGAAGGCCACATTTATTTTTTACATCTCTGATTTCCCTTTTCTGGGTTAGTACTCCCACTTTTATTTTTTTAGGTATGAACCAACCCTCTCTTAAGATATCCTGTTGCCAACTGTATGCCTTCTGTCATATGAAAACATCTGATAAACGAGACAGCAGTAAAGTGTCTAACACTTTAGTGTCACTAAAGTGACTAACAAAATTTTACTTCCTTCAGAAATATTTACATTTAAAATAAATTCAGGAAGGGTTCAGTGCTAAAATCAAGGAAAAAGGAGGAAAGAGCAAACTTTCAGGCTTCTTGGGTCAATAGAGCAAAGAATTTAGGCAAGGATTTTTCTATCAAAGCTCAGTGCATATGTGTATGCTGAGATGGGGGAACGAAGTACCTACAAAATGACTGTTATCTATTCCAGACCACAGGAACCCCTATTATTGCAAAAGCTTTCTTTCTCCATAAAATAGAAGGTGTTTGTATAGGCAGTTGTACTCAGGAGCAGCTCGGTGTTAGCCAGCTGTCTGGGAACAGGTGCCAAGTGCGAAGCAGGGAAGGAAAGGACCTGATCAGAAGAGACAGAACTGGCCCTGGCCTTCACCACGGGGGTTCGTAGTGCATCTCATATGAGGTGTCAGCAACATTGTCTATTGTTGCTTCCCCGCTGAGAAGCAGCAATCAACGTCATCAATCTGGGGATGGGTGAAGGGAGGTGAGGGAGTCGGAATATTTCTGGGACACAGCTTTAGATATCTTTAGCTATTTCCCAAATAAAGTCTGGAGAAACTTATAATGTAAGTCACAGTTCAGTGTCACAAAGTGCAGGTCCGTGTCTGTTGTTTGGCCTTGGCTGGCTGTGAAAGATGGACCTTAGCCTCAACTAATAGCATGGCAAGTATGAGCATCATAGGCACAGTAGAAAGAATAAAGCAGGTTGTTAAGGTAAATAAAAATTTGTTGTGTTGAAGGTGTAAACAGTTGGTCTGTCTAGAATGGATGGTATTTCCAGGTTATAATTACAGAGGATTACATATTATGGAAAAAGGACAAAGAGGTGCATTACAGACCATGTATGAAAGCAGGTGTAGGCAAAATAACCTTTAGTTACGTTGCCTTTGCATGGATGTTATTTGTTACATGATTAACATAGTTTTAGGACAATATGGCCTAGAAAAGTGATTTTTGTCTGTGAGCTTTGGTGTCAGAAAGTCCTGGGCTGAAGCTGTGGCTCAGCCTCCTTTATTGGTGGAGTGACCTTAGGCACATCACTTAAAGTTTCTGTGAGACAGTCTCATCTGCAAAAATCGTGGTAACAATCATTATTACAAACTATTCCTTAGACTTCTAGACTAACCAGGTCATTGACTAGGGAATTATGAGAGACTCAGAAGTAAATCTCTCACTCTACTCTGCTTGCATTCGGATGAGAGAACTGGATCCAGTGTGGTCTGTTCCTTTCTCACACACATGTGCACACACCCATGCACACACATACACACACATGCACAGATGTAAAGGAGTTGAGGAGATTCCAGAGAAGTGAATTCAGAGATGACTAAAGTTGGTAAGTGCTATGGAGAAAAATAGGGCAGAAAAGAGGAGTAGGGAGTATTGTGGGGGATAAGAAGCTACAATTTTTTTTTTTTAGAGGCTACAATTTTAAATAGCATTTGAAAAAATCCTGAAGAAGATAAAGGATTGAACCATGTGAATAGTTGGGGAAAGAATGAGGTAGGGAGAGAATAGCATGTACAAAGATCCTGTGGTGCTTGGCTTGTTTCAGAAACAAGGGACCCATGTATTGGAATGGAGTGAACAAGGCAAGACTTTGGACGTAGCAGGATATGAGATCAGAGCACTAATAGGGACACATCACCTAAGACCTTGCAGGCCATTCTACGGGTTTTGGTTTTCCCTATTACTGAAATGGCACGCGGAGAGGGAATGTGTGGTGTAAGAGAGAAAGACTGTAGCCTAGGGTCCTGGAAGGATGAAGTTGATGTGTACTGAGATGCAGAAGTCTTTTGAGAAGAAGGTTTAAGAGGGAAGATCAAGAGCGCAGGTTGGGACATGTTAAGCTTTAAATGCCTATCGGACGTCTAAGTGAAGCTATCGAGTAGGTGTGTTTGGGTATGTGAGTCTGGAGATCAGAGATGTCCTGCCCAAGGTTATAAATCTGAGAACTATCAGTATAGGGATGATGTGTAAGGCCCTGAAGCCACATGGGATCATTGCAGCAAGTGTCAGAGAGAGAGATGGTCCCGGGGCTCAACCCTAGAGTACATCAATATGAGTAGATTGGAGAGAAGAGGAGGAACAGGTAAGGGAGACGGAGGAAGAAGAGGAGCAGCAGGTGCGTGTGGCTTGCCAGACATTAACTAAATTGAGTGTTAATGAGGGGATAAGTAAAGAACTGCCTCAAATACTGCTGAAGTCAGGTGAAAGCGGAGAACTGAGCAGTGAATCTTCATAGCTTAGAGGTAAGTTGGGAATGAGGTTAAGAGCCATTTTAGGGGGATGGTAGTTGTAAAATAATCGGGAAAATATGTGTGGGTCTCTGCCTCTGGCTCCTGGCACAGAGCTAAGCACTTTGTAATTTTCTACGTTATAAGAGCACTAGGTCTGATATTTGGTCTTCAACCCGGGTTCCTGACACAGAGCCCTTAAATCCCATGGGATTTTTTTTGGGTGATAAGAGTGTCTCTTGTTCTCACGAGGTGACTCTGGGTGGCCTCCTGAATAGCTAGCTCCTGGATGGGAGCTGGTTACCCGAAAAGAGCGGGTCACGATTAGACGCTTGGAACTTTCGGCTATTCCTCACCCCTGCCTCATTTCCTTCAAGAAGGGGCAAAGGGCTTATGATCAATGATGCCTAAGTGAGAAAGCCTCCACAAAAATCCCCAAAGCATGGGGTTCAGAGAGTCTCTGGGTTGATGAAAATTTTTCAATGCTGTGAAGATGACAGATCCCAGCTCCACGAGAACAAAAGCTTCTGTACTTGGGACCTTTCCAGACCTTGTCCTGTGTAGCTCTTCATTTGGCTGCGCAGCTGTATCTTTTATCATATCCTTTAATAAGCTGGTAAATCTAAGGAAGTATTTCCCTGAGTTCTGTGGGCCATTCAAGCAAGTAATGGAACCCAAAGAGCGGGTTATGGGAATGCCAAATTATAGGTGGTTGTCAGAGATACGGGTGACAACTGGAGACTTGTGGTTGGTATCTGGAGAGGGGGCAGACAGTCTTGTGGGACTGAGTCCTTAACCTGTGGGATCTAATGTTATCTCCAGGTGTCAGAAATGATTTAAATTGTAGGACATTCAGCTGCTGTTGGGGGATATCTTGGGAATAAAACCCCACACATCTGATGCCAGAGCGTTGTGAATGTGGTGGTCGTCTGAGAGCGAGAGAAGCACACAGAACGCGTGTGTTTCCCCTACTCAGTAGTTGCAAAGGCTGACCAGAGTGGGCTCAAAGATTGAAAAGAGGAATATTGAAGACTGAACTCTTTTGAGGTATTTTGTTGTAAAGAGAAGAGAAATAGAGCAGTAACTAGAGGAGCATTCTAGACCAAACAGAATTTTTTTAAGATGGAGGAAAATAATTATATGTTTATGTGTTATTGGAAAAGATCCAGCACAGAAGGAAAATATGATGGTCCTGGAAAGAAGTGGGAGAGACATGAAGCGATGTTTTTTGAGTAGATCAGAGGAAATGGGATCTAATGCATAGATAAAGAGTTGGTTTGCTTTGCTGAAATCATGGACAATTTATCCAACGTTATTAGAAGAGACAATTTATGGGCATAGATACAAGTAGCTCGGTGGATATAATGGTGGAAGGTTATGAAGATTTTCTGATTGCTTCTATTTTCTCAGAGAAATAGGACTCTTGGGTCTTATTTGAGAGGTTGGAGGAGTGGAAAAGGGAAAGGGCCAAAGGCACACAGCAGGGTTGCCAGGCGGCACTAACAGCCTTCCTAATGCTAGAGGAATCATGGGTTTGGGCACGTGCTTTTCTTTGGTCCCATTTGCTTTGTGTGGATGCAGACAAGGTAAAACAGTTGAGTCAGACGTAACCCAGAGTAGAAGGTTGCCAAGTAAATATGAAGTAGGAGAGAAGGAATTTGAAAGTATATGCAAAAAACTGATGGTAATTACTGGTCAAAGATTTCAAGCTGGTCAGAGGAGTGAACGAGGAGATGAGAGGGGAAGGACAGTGAATGATACTGAGATCTCTGTCGACCATGGTGGGTCCAAAATTAGCAGAGCTGGGAACCAGAGGGAGTTAGCCAGAAACAGTGGTAGGTAGTGGTGGTTTAAACGCTTGCGGAGGCTATCAAGATAAGGATCTTAAATTTTGTTGTTAAATGGAGAGAAGAGGTGTGGTAGGATCTGATTTACTCTTCTTTTCTTTTCTCCTTTTCTTTTTTCTTTTTAACTCACTCTAGCTGCCCTGTCGAGAAGTGTTGTAGGTGCAGCTGGAGAACATGAGCAATGGTAGGGGGTGATGAGAACCAGAGAGACCCGGGATGTGTGATAGAATGAAGTTAACTTCGTAATGAATTGGGTGTGGAGGTGAGCAAGAAGAGAGAATCCGCTATTATTCCTAGACTTTTTGGTCAATTGGGTGACGGTACTGTAATATTGGGGTGAAAAGAAACATTTCCTTTAGGAGGGAAGCAAGGCTTCTCGAAGTTACTCAGTTTGAGATGCTTATTAGATATCCAAGGAATGTCAAATAGTGTGTATAGAATTCTAAAGCTCAAGAGAGGGGTCAGGGCTGCAATCTGAGGGTAAACAAGAGGATGGTGCTTAAATTAGTGGGTGTGCATGAGCTCACTCAGGGAGTGAGACTAGGAAGAGGAAAAAAGTACTGTGTGCTTATGAGTGAGCACATGGAGGAGTATCTTTAAATAAATAAAAAGCAAAGTTACTAAGCAATGAATTCGACTTATAAAAAAGACAAGCTCCTCTTTAATTCCCTTGGGAAGAGAAAACAAAACCACGTTCTGGGACTTGGGGCAACTCAGAAGCTGGGCATTTGGGAAAAATGACCTTTCTGCCTCTATACGTTCCTCTAGTCTTCTATGCAACACCTGCTTTACCCAGGACAGACGTTATCAGAATCACTAAGGAAGCTATTCCTCCCCCTTCCTCTGTTATTATGGTAATAGAACAGTTACTGAATGGTCTCAGCATATTCTGGTATTTGATGGATCGACTACCATGTTTTTTCATATCGACGAGCTTAATATTTTGACTAGCTGTATAGAACCATGAAGGCAAAGGTCAAAGTTGTATGTCAATTAAAAAAAAAAAAGGCGAGTCACTAAATGCAGCCTAGACTTAAGCAGAGGGAGTTCCACAAGGATATGAAGACCAGGAGGGGGATTGTGGGGGCCTCTCTGAGGCTGCCTACCACAATGACTTGTGCATAGGGTTACACCATGAAACCATTGCCGCAACCAAGATAATTGCCCTTTCCATCACCCTCGCAAAGTTTTATTATGTCCCTTTATAATTAATTCCCCCTTCTACCTCGAATCTCTGGGAAGTACTGTTCCACTTTTTTCTGTCACCATAGACTGATTTGAATTTTCTTGAATACCATTGACTGGAATTATACGGTGTATATTCTTTCTTTCTTTGGCTTTTCGTTCAGCATAATGATTTTGAGATTCATCCATAGTGCTTCTATCAATAGTTTGTTCTCGTTATTACTGAGCAGTATTTCACTGTATGACTCTACCACAATCTATCCATTCACCGACTGGTGGATATTTGGGGTTGTTTCCAGTTTGGAATTACTATGAATGAAGCTGATGTGAACATTTGTGGAGAAGTTTTTGTGGGAGATGATTATTAATTTTATGTGTCCACTTGGCTAGGCTGTGGTGCCCGGAGGTGTGGTCAAACAGCAGTTCTAGGTGTCACTGTGAAGGTACTTTTTAGACGTGATTAACATTTAAATCAGTAGACTTTAAGCAAAGCAGATTGCATTCTGTTGTGTGGGTGGGCCTCATCCAATCACTCGAAGGCTTTAAGAGCAAAGACAAGTCCCTGAAGAAGGGATTTGTCTCAAAACTGCAATATAGAAACTTCGGCTGAGTTTCCAGCCCTTTGCCTTATGGGATTCAGAGTCAAGACTGCAACATCAACTCTTGCATGCCTGCCAGCCTGCCATACGGATTTCCCGCTTGCTAGCTCCCACAATTATATGAGACAATTCCTTAAAATAAATCTCTTTCTCTCTATTTTGGTACAGAGAGTGGTTCTAGAGAAGCGGAATCTTAAGGATGAATTCTCTGAATTGGTTCTTAGGCCTCTGGAATTGATTCTCTACTTCTATTAGATTTAAAGGCACCAATGATCCTATTTCCAGCAATAAAGGGAGCATCGCTGGTCCATGGCATCACAAATCACCATTGATGCTGCCACTCAAATACTTATAATAGATAAGGTTCTGGGTGACTATGTATTTGAAACTTAGCATAATTAGGTGGGGCTGGCATAGCGAAATACCATAGACTGGTGCCTTAAGGAACAGAAATGTATTTCTCACAGCTCTGGCGACAAGAAGTCCAAGATCAAACTGCCAGCAGGTTTGGTGTCTAGTGAGAGCTCTCTGCTTGGGTTGCAGATGGCTGCCCTCTTGCTGTGTCCTCACACGCCCTTTCTTTGGTGCATGTGGGGGAGGAGAGAGAGAGAGAACAGGCTTGCTGATGTTTCTTCTTATGAGAGCACTAATTCCATCAGACCAGAGTCCTGCCCAAATGACCTCAACTAACCCTAATTACTTCCCGTAGACCCCATCCCCAAACATCATTAAGTAGTTATAGGATCTAGGGCCAGCTAATCAGAGCCATACAGGGTTAGGGCTTCGGTCTATGGATTTGGGGGCATGTGGGTGGGACACAAACATTCAATCCGTAGCCACTTCAGAGCACTTTTGTCAAACTAAATAGTCTAATAAGATTGTATGAAGATTGCATGGTTGTTCTTAATTATGCTACCTGCATAAAAAGTCTTAAGGGTCTTTAAATGTTATTAGAAATCTTTTTTTATTATCTTTTTCTGCTATATATATATATATATATATATATATACAGTACATATATATATATGTACTTGTTTGTCTTCATTATCAGGCAGTGTCTTCTCTGCGCTGGCAAAGGGAACCCCCTGCAGCCAAGGCTTGCTTGGTACCGCCATATGTCATTTTTAAAAGAAAAAATGGCTCTTCTTGCTACTCACAGTTAAACAATATTCTGGGGAGGATTTTGATTGGCCGGGCCTGGATGCCAAGCCCATCCCCAGGTTAATCACTGGAGGAGGTATTATTCCGATTGGCTGGCCCAGGCTCCTGTAACTACCTTGGAGCTGGCGAGCTTGGTCAATCTCACCAAACCCTGTGGAGTGGAGTGATTCTGCAAAAGCAGAAGAATTCAATTAACACAAAAAAAGAGACAGTGGGTCCACGGCAATTTCTATAACTCCCCCGGGCTGCCTCTGTTTCCTTCTCCTCTCTTGTAAGTGGTACATCCTTAATTAAAGTCATTATTGCATTTTAATTGTGTGTCAGTCCTATCTGATTCTTCCTGTGATTATAGAGCCTGTGTGGGCAGAAACTATTTATTTTCTTCTTCATATCTCCATTGCTTAGCATAGTTTTCGGTTCATAATAGGGCTTAACAAATATTCATTACTGGATTATATCTATTTAATTTTATCTAGTTGACTGCTCTCTCGCTGGAGCCTTCATTGTCCTTGAACACTAGGTTTTCCCATCAGGTAAATCCTTCTCAGGTGTCCTTTTTGAGAGACAAAGCCTTGTAAGAAAAGAAAAAAATTTCGTTATTTACCTCTTACCGGAGAATCTTTTTCCTTTTTTATTTCAAGTTTCTTGAACTGGGAGTAAAGACTTTCTGCCTCCCCTCTTCCTGCCACCCAGTGATTAAACACTTATTTTTCTCTCCATTGTTACCAGTTACCTTCTTGCTGTAAAATCCACTGGCCATTTTCCAGCCTTTCTGGAAAGGTCTTTCTTTACCAGGCCGTGGCACCTGGCATGGATCGCCCTTTGGCTTTCATTGTTCTGTGGGTGTTCCCGATTCATTTCCTAAATCTTTGCTTATTACAAAACAGTTAGTGTCTTTGTAGAATGTGCTAGGTGCCATGGAGATAAAGAGGACAGATCTTACCATCAGAAGCTTTTCCAATACAGTGTATACCTACCTGGCTAGAATATTCTGCTCACTGAATTTTGTAGCCCTGGAGGTGTGCACCAGTCCATTCAAAACAGTGCTGAGACGGTCTTGCTGAAGTCATTCCTGTGCTCAGGTGCCTCCCCTGGCTCCTCCTTTGCCGCTAACTTTCCTGCTCCACTGGGGAGGCCAAGGTCTCCTTTTTAGGCCCCAGCCCCCCGGATGGTCTGCTCTCTTCTGCTTGCTTCACAGAGTACCGTCTTCGAGGCGACCTTAATTTTCTTTTTCAAAGATTTTATTTATTTATTCCTGAGAGACGCAGAGAGAGAGGCGGAGACGCAGGCTCCACGCACGGAGCCTGATGCTGGACTCAATCCTGGGACCCCGGAGTCATGACTTGGGCCGAAGGCTCAACTGTTGGGCCACCCAGGGGTCCTGGAGGCGACCTTAGGCTCCTGCCTAAACATTTGCTTTCCCCATGTGGCCCTTTGGATTATTTGGGCCCTCCCCCCTGTAACAAGCAGGCCTTAGTTTGTCTGACATCTCAGCCTTTTGAGGGGCATCCCCCCAACTCCACGTCTGGTTCTCCCACGAGGCCTTGGTGGGCCTTCCACGGCAGAGGCGCTTGCCCCCTCTGGGCGTCGGGAGGACTCTGGTGGCGCTGATGGTTAGTGTCGCGCTGATGGTTAGGGACCCGGGGGGCCTGTTCCGTGGCCGCCAGGTGCTGGGGGCGGGTGAGCGAGCTCTGGGGCGGTGCCCAGGGTGCTGCCGATGGCCCAAGGCCCGGTGCTCTCCGGGTCACAGGAGCGGGGCCAAGGTCGGGATGGACGCGGCCGAGACCAGGGCGCTCTGGCAGGAGGGGGCAGGAAGGAGCTGGCCCGCCCGTCCCCGGGCCAGAGAATCCCTTGCCTTCCACAGAAGGGGGGTCACCGAGTGGCACCGGAGGCTGCCGGGCAGCCGTCGGATCTGGGGCGCGGTTGCTCAGCCGCCTGACCTTTGACCCCGACCACTAGGCAGGGGCAGCGGTCCTGGCCTGGCCTTGCTCCCAGCGCGGCCGACGGCTCCCACTCTGCCTGCCCAGTGAAGGGGACCTTAAGTGATCCTTGAACCCAAGGGGCGCCTTGCCAAGAACCAGAATAATCAGCCTGACTTAGTTTCACCCGAATCTAAGAACAAATGAGAAGCGTGTTCTAGGGGGGGAGGTTTGGTGTTAGATCGTCGGTCCCATCTCCCGGGGAACCTATGGCAGGTCCCGGCTCCCACTACCCCGTGGGCTCCGCAGGCCTTTCCAGGCCGCTCTGGGGCCCGCGCACCTCCTCGGCCGGGCTGGCTCTCAGGGCCCTTCGGGCTCCCCCGTCTCCGTGCACCCCAGCTCTTCCGCAGCTCTGCTGTCTGCTGGGGCTCTCAGCCGTCCCCGTCCCCCTGTCCCGTAACTCCCTGTTTCTGGTTGACGTTTCTGCTTGGGAGCGCTCCCTCCCCTGCGCCCCCCAGCCCCAGCCCCCGCCCCAGGCCCGCCCTCCTCCTCCTCCTCCTCCTCCTCCTCCTCCTCCTCCTCCTCCTCCTCGCAGGCCGCAGGCCGCCCCCTCCAAGCTTTGCCCCACCCGCTGTCTGGTCTTTCCATTTTCTCATTCGCTTTTCAGTTCCAAGCCTGCAAATAACTGTCTTTCTGGTGCTGCTGCTGTTTGGCTCCGAGGAGCCCCACCTAGTTTATGCTCACGGCCTTCGTCCTGAAGCACACGCCGTGCGACTCGGTCACCCTTCTGTTGGCTCACGACCCGCTCGGTGACAAGAGCTACCTCTTTCCTGCCCCCGCACCCCCCACCCCGAGGAAACCCTGTATTTTGGAAGCAAGACTGGTATTTGACAGAAGAGCTCACAGGGCCCGAGCCCCAGGAGCCACGCACGCAGGCACGCAAGGCAAGGCACAGACCCCACAGGGTTCCTCTGGGTGGCATTTTAAGTCTCTTCTCTTCCTTTATTTGGCAGCTTTCCAAGGTTGCAACAGAACCATCGTCAACCTGCAGAACCACAAAGATGTGGCCCTTCTTCTTCCGGGGATGGAGAGCTCCCTTTAGGCTCTCCACGCGGCTTCTGAAAGAACTTTGCGATGGCATCACAGTCCAGCAGAGTGGTGCCACGTGCTTGTCATATCTCACGTGTGTACACAGCTCTGTTGTGCCTAACGTAGGTGATGCTTGTTCCTCAGTTAGGTTTTTACATGCAGCCAACTTTGGTCTTCGACAGACCATTCACCTGTGAAGTCTTATATTAAAACTCGTCAATTTAGAGTCCGTGCGAGTCAGGCCAATGGCTTTAAAACATTTATGGGGGAAAAAATAGTCCCCTTTCATGAACAGCATGAAGCGTTCAGACGGATTCCTCGAACTCAAATGCCGCAGGAAACTGTTCTAAGGTATAGGGAATAAATGAATAAATGAGTAAATGCTAATATGCATGGAGTAGGGCTGCCCGTGCATTTCATTCTGATCTTCGGGGTAATTTAAAACCTGCCCCCCCTTTTTTTCTTTTTGCAAAAGACTGTCCATCAAGTTCAAATATACAATGGTTAATGTGGATAAAAGACCATCAGGCATTTATATGAAACTACAAGACATCTTTTCAGCAGCCAGCTCAATTTGGGATTTAAATCCAAGCCCTTCAAAAGAAATAAAAAAAAAAAGACCTATTAACACATTACACATTCTTTAAAGAAGAAAATCAGTATTTTACTTTTTTGACAGTTGAATGAAAGGATTTAGACATATTTCAAATGGAGGGAAAAAAGGCTTTAGTCCCTTTGTGGAATAGGAAGACAGATGTACTATACGGGGAAGACTGCACAGAGACCCGCGAGGGAAACCGCGGAGCATGTGTCCTCAGCCCCATCAGATCAGAACACGGTGGCAGCTTGTCTGTTGATTTCTTTTCTCTCGGCCCGAGTCACCTCCCACGAGCTTTACAAGCGCAGGGAATCTAAAACCAGCGTCTGAGCGGCTCTTCCTTCAGACATGTGCTAATTTATTAGAGATGATTTTGCAGTTGGCACATGGAGGGGAGGATGTATCGCTTTAACCAGATTGCAAAACTGCAACACAACAGTGAGCCTCACGTTAGTTAAATAAATAAGGGGGCGGCAAGCAGACGGGGGCATGGGGCTCGGAGAAGAGTCACTTTTTGTCACGTACGATAGATCATGTCGTGCCTGCTGTTCGGATACAGAATGAATATATATTTTAACAAATGCCCTTTTATGTGCACACGGAATATAGTAGGCACTCAACTAGTGGTTGAATGAAAATACCATTTATTATGTATGTATTATGTAATACTGCACGAATACATCATGTAGAAAGAAAAATTTGGTTTAATGTCATCAGCCACAGAGCTTATCAGCCAGCGCTTTTGATGTTTTGGGCCAGATGAATCTTTGTCGTTGGGGGTTAGCTGTGTACTGTAGGGTGGTTAGCAGCATCCTTGGCCGCTAGGCCCACTAGATGCCAGTGGCAATCCCCCCCTGTCGTGACAACCAAAAATGTTGCCAGATATTGGCAAATGTCTCCTGGATGGCGTGTCTCCTCTGGTTGCAAACCACCGATGAGAAAGGAAGCTACAATGAACACATTTGGGTTTTATCTACATGGCTCTCCATTCTTTCTCTTTTCAAGGCCAGTTTGTGGTTGAGTAGGAAGGATGGGTTCATTTTAATTGTTATGTTAATCTCCAAATAAGGCCACATTCTGAGGTACTGGGAGTGGGACTCCAATATACCTTTTTTAGGGCGGATGCGGTTCAAGTCCTAACAGTAGGATTCCAACTATTGTGCATTTAGTGCCAGAAACAACTCTCTGGCATTTAAGCACTAACTGCCTCAACTTCTACTCTCTGGTTGCCATGTTTGTCACATCTCTGCTTCCTGGGGAATGAAAACGGTATGATGTCTTTTGTGTGAATTTTCATGGCACCCAGAAGAGTGCTTGGCAAGGTTTTGTTTGAATGGAGGAGAAATGCTCCTTTCTGCAGAAGGGGAGGTGGTTTGTCACATTAGCTCTAACTGATGTCGATTCACATCAATGGACTTGTCTATTCTCTTCTTAAATCTAACTGGTTGGCACAGGGCTCCTGTTGAGTATTTATTATTTTTCTACTTTTTTTTTCATTTTTAATTGAAAAAAAATTAAATGCACAAACATTTGTAAAATGAACAGAACACATTCAAATAGGACAAAAGGATGCATAATCAATGATCTCTTCAATTCTCTGGTCTTCCCCAAAGGCGACAATTGTTGACAGTTTCTTATATATTCTCCCAGAATATTCCCATATCTAGAAAATATGCTGACATTATTTTCCATGTCATCTGATTGATCCCTCTTCAAGTCTAAGCCTGAACTGCCCAGACTGCCCCCTCTTACTTCCTCCCCTCCCACATGCACACTAGAAAAATGGCAAGAAACTAGACACAGAGAGCACATCCTCAAAGACCAAGGTTCAAGCCTGTGATCTGTATAGGTATGAAATAAAAGCCACAGAGAGAGGGTATGCATAAAACCAAACATTTGCTAAGAGCAGTCTGAAGGCGCTTTCTGGATCTGCCGTGAGCCAGAGCCACAGACAGTACAGAATGCGGAGAATGCAGTGGGAGCTGTGAGACTGGCTGCAGAGATCCTCAGGATCTGCTGCTTGAGAACCTGGACACTGTTGAGAAGTTCTTGAAGAGCCAAGAACAGTGCCAGCAAGGCAGGCTCTTCTGAGCGCCAGCATCATCTCTGGCTCAGGTGTCCCCATAGAACACATTGCCTGGAATGATTTGCTTCACGGTAAAAGATCCCATAGTGCAGCAAGAACCTCCCAAATCCAAGTGGAGGAGAGGGAAAAACTGCCAAAATTCTTAGTTCTGACTGAATTGGCAGAAGTTGCACAAACTAGAAAACCCTAATGAAGAGAAACCTGTAGCATCTGATTTAAGGTTCAAATATGAATATGGTGCCTCATTTTCAAAGACGAAGACACTGCTTTGATATCTATTGAACAGAGGCATGGAGTTATTTCTTGGTAATACAGAGTGGATTTGTGCTAAATCTGCCTCTTCTTACCATGTTCCTATGGTACCACTACCATGTAGTGGTTGGCATGGATTGGCAGTTGGCAGCAAGAGACTTAGGGTCTATGACCCTGGGGAAGGACGATTACACCTGACAGCAATCGACCTCAGGGTCTAGGGAAACAGCATTAGCTCGCTGTCTTCATCGACTTAGCTAGTGCTATCAAAACCATACATATTTAAAGCTCAAAACACAAGTACTATGGGCAAAAAAATGTCTTTTAATCTAGTAAGATTTGTGGAAAGTTTTATCTAATAACTAGAAAAAATCAAACAGAAGTAATGTTACATTTTGCTTAATGGGAAGTTAAACATTGCAAATAGGATATGTTTTCCTGGCACATTTTTATTAATTTTTATCCGCATATGCAACCACAGACCGAGTAATTGTAAGCTTTGCTAGCTTGCATTTTTAGAACTCTAACAAGGAAGACTATTATTATTTTGCTTTCATTCAAACATCATAATTTTTCAGGCTAAACTTAAAATTTTATGGAAAAAGGTTTATAGTAGGCTATTGATAATTCATGCCCAAAGCAGCCTTAAAAGCACTAGACTATTTGAAAGTCTATCTTCTGAATTTTCCCCCCAAAGCTTGTCTAGAATTATCAGCACAAAGAATCCCCCATGTTCAAAAGCTTTAAGATGAAAATACTTAGTACCCATTTATAAGTCATTGAGGGGCACCTTGGTGGTTCAGTCAATTAAGCATCTGCCTTTGGCTCAGGTCATGATCCCAGGGTCCTGGGGTTGAGCCCCACATTGGGCTCCCTGCTCATTGGGGCATCTGCTTCCCCCTCTCCCTCTGCTCATGCTCTCTCTCATTGTCTCCCTCTTTCAAACAGATAAAAACTTTAAAAAGTAAGTGATTGGATTTTCTTTATCTTGTAGACTTCTGGAATGGTGATAGAACTTGTGAACAGCAGTTAGTTAGCCTCTCACAGGCAGTTGAACATCCTGCTGGGGTCCCAGTACTGGGAAAATGCCCACTGACAACAGCAATTGCTGCGTTCGTGACTTGTCTAACTCAACTACTTGTCCTCTGGGATAAGCTCGGAAAAACTCAATTGGTTGTCCTCTGGGATAACCTTGGAAAAAATGCACGACCTGTCCAAACCATTTTGCTAGATGGAATTCTAAAGTGGGCTCTGAGACACGTCCTCCCTGCTCTCCTCCAACAGGTGGACATTTCCTATACAACCTCTTCTGCTTGATGGTGGGCAGCACCTGTGAATATGATGGGCTAGTCACTTCCATGATTCTTTTATGCTATGTAAGACCTTGTGTTAGAAGTCTGGAGGGAGAGATGGAAAGCCAGAAAGGCTCTGTCCTACTGGCCTCGAAGATGCAATCTGCCACAATGTAGGGAAGGCCGTATGGCAGCAAACCATGGGTAGCCTCCAGGAGCTGAGAATGGGCCTCAGGTAGAAGTCAGAAATCAAAAGAGTACCTCAGTCCTGTAACCACAAGGAGCTGAACTCGGCCAACAACCAAGAAGCTTAGAACACCCTCGACCTCAGATGAAGTCCCAATCTGGCTGACAGTTTGCAGTTTTGTGAGACCATAAACAGAGGGCCAAACAGAAATGTGCTGGAGTCCTGACCCTCGGAAATTCTGTTAATAAAGGGGTCTTCTGTTAAGCTGCTAAGTTTGTGATGATTTGTTACGCAGCAATGGAAAACGAATACAAATCATTCTTACCTAGAAATCCAAATTCTATCATGTATTCTGAAAGTTTTCAGGTTACATATGGCATAATGTGGGGCACCATCAGATAGGCTACCTAAGATGAAATCTCGTTTAAACAAAATATTATTGGATGTTAGTCATCATGTTATCTAAGGAAATAGGAAGTTGAATACCTAAAGCAGAACAATATGAGCATGGCACAGCATTTCGTAAAGCAGGACACTGATAATCTCCATCGATTTGAGAGCTGAGTGAAATACTTTATTTTGGACTTTGTTGCAAGTTATTTTTTAATGGAAAAGAGAGAAGTGGAGATTTAGAAGGGGAAGACCTCCTCATGTTGAGGATGAAATAATAGGAAAGATGTGCCTTTCAAGCAACTCTAAAGAAGATGATGATTCTCATGCACAAAGACCTGGGGACAGGCTGGATGCTTGAGTTCTAGAGAGGGAGCTTGGCGAATATGGCCTCCGGTTTTTTTTTTTTTTTTTTGTGTGTGTGTGTGTGTGTGTGTGTTTAATCATTCTCCGGTCTGGGCTCTGGGAAGGAGTTAAACCTTTATAAACATCTGTGCTCAGATGGGGAGGAGACCAGAGGAAAATCAGAAATGTGTTCACCTAAGTTCTTGGTAAAATACATTCACAAGATGTTATCCAACAGTTTCTGTCTTGAACACATCAATGTTCCTTTCATGGTGAGTGAGTCACCACCACCTGCAGCGTATGAACGCTTGTCTAGTCTACTACCATCTTAGGTAATTAACTATCCTGTCAAGGCCTCAGTTTTCCTTCCTGTGAAGTATGGAATGACCACACTTACTTATGCTGCTCCCACAGATAATGGAGCCAACAGTGAAGGCATGGGTGGTGAGTAGATAGGAAAAGAGTTGATCTGATTGATGGCCAGTGAGAAGTTAAAGGAAGCACCCACATTGCAGAAGTTGAACTTTGTATTTTGGCTGAGGAAACCATAAAGAGTCGAATGAGCAGACAACACTTTTTGTAGGGAATAGTGCAAATAGAAAACAAGTGTTGGGTGATGATAGCGGAGTAGTGGCAAGATGTGACTCAGCAAATTGCAGACAGGAAATGGGTTTCCTCCAGGTGACAATGTCTTTATCTGATGGTAGATAGTGTTGGCAGAGGGGAAGAAGGCTCACTGGGGACATGAGGAAGGAATTGCTGCCATCAGTAAATATTTTGGTGACAGGGTCCTGTGGATACTTGTAAGGAAGGAAAGGTGAAGAAGTCGGGGCCACAGTCCAGTCATTAGAGAAGTACTCATTGTTTTGAAAAAAGAAAATGGTAATAATAAATGGAGATCTGCAAAGAGGACTAGAAACATGGAAAAAATATGCTGTGATAATACTAGTTTGAGTCCCTAGTGCTGGACCTATTTTCCAATGAGAAGATGGAGGTAATCTCAGGAGAAAATCAGCAGGGTAAATGAAAAGAATTTGGTCAGTGTGGAAGGTTGCTTAATTAGTATTTGCTAGCTGACTTTCCAAAGGACAAAGAATGTGGGTACGGCTTTTATAAGCAGTTAGGAAGGCAGGGCACGGTTGTGCTGAAGACAGGCTATGTGGTCAACTCTGCACACTTGGCCTTCTTCTACTCCTGGCTGCTTGCCTTTTTGGTAGGTAGATAAGACCTCAAAGCCCAATTATTTTGCGAGTCATAGAAACGCATATAAAAGTCTGTTGAAGAGGAGGTCGTAATGTTAAAAATGAGGCGTGTGGATAGAATTTATCCATGTCAGTATCATCCTCCATCATTGTCATTGGAAATTAGCTCTACTCTCTTTAGTAAGGAAGATGCATAGAAAAAGTCAAACCAGACTGCACTACACATATCAGATATAAAGGATGTTACACAATACCCAGTTTTGGTCATTCTGACAACATTTTCTTGACTCCCGAATAGGAGATAAAGAGAATCTTCCAAATACAGATTCATTAAAAAGTAGAATAAAAAGTTATGACATTCCAAAAAAGAGTGGGATTTTAGAGACAATTTTAGTCTAGTGCAAGTATTTAAAGTACTTTGAAAGCCAGGGATGATATTTTTTTTTTTTTTAAAGAGGTGAGGCAAGGAATGGAGACTATACATTACATATATCCATGAATGTAAACAGTTGCAGGGCATATTTCAAATTCCTGTAAGATATTGTGTTGTTGAGCAAACTTATTCATTTACTCTGTTGCATTTCTTTCAGTTTGACCAACCATTCGTCCTTATCCCAAGAAGTACTCTCATGACCAGAACACCGCCTTCATGACTATCTTAAAATGTCATGGCCTCCATTTTGACCAGCCTCAGACCTGGGCCAGTCATGCCATGTGCTTTCCCTTCTCTCCCTCCCGTCCCATAGAACATAGTGGAGAAAGACTCCAATCTGTGAGATGCTAGCTGACTCTAATTCCATATCCCTAAATGGGCTCTTCATGGATGCACAATGTCCTCTTTTTTAAGTTACTTTAAAGTTCCCTAGCTCATGTCTGAGAAAGGCTATTCTCAAACTCTCATGTAGCTCAGGTCCTCAGCCCCACCTCCGTATCTCCAATATCAGCAGAAGACTTGTGTTCCTTACAGGTGTCATGTACTAACTAGATGGACGTTGGCTGTTAATGTCAAAGCTGTCAGGAAGTTTGAACATCGTCTTGTCTAGCTCCTCAATTTACAGATAAAGAAACTATGGGTTAATTCCCTAGGTAACATGGAACACTATTCCAACAGGTTATAGGAATTTATAGGATTCCATCAAAAAGCTGTTGTCTTGACCTGGTAATTCACTTTCTGTACCACCCCTTAAATAGAGAAAATAGCAATAGACCAGATTTCTTCCCTGCTCCCTAACTTTTTTCCTAAAAAAAAAAAAAAAAAAAAAAAAAAATCACAATGTTATCTCTAATATCTTGAGTCCCAAGTCCTGCTTCTCAAATTTACTTTGCTGGTTGGTTGCTTCGAGGTGATTAAATTGCATTCTAAAAATCATCCTCTTGAAAATGCTTTCTACTGCCATGTACTATAGTTCTGAAAGGAGAGAGTTTAAAAGTGTTTTTGGGGTGCCTGGGTGGCTCAGTCGGTTAAGAGTCCAACTCTTGTCTTGCTCAGCCATGATCTCAGAGTGGTGAGATTGAGCTGGCATCTGGCTCTGTGCTCCGCAGGGAGTCTGCTTGAGGTTCTCTCTCTCCCTCTGCTCCTCTTCCACTCTCTCTCTTTTTCTCTTGCTCTCTAAAATAAATAAATAAATCCTAAAAAAAATAGAAAAGTGCTTTTAAATATCTGAATATTGGCTATTAGGTAGAGGAATGTTTGCTCTCATCTGATTCCAAAAAGCAGAACTTGGGTCAGTGGGTAAAAGATACAGGGATGCCCATTTACGCTCAATATTCAATCAATTGGCAACTATTTCTGGCACCTACTATATACCAGGCATTATTCTAGAAGCTGGGAATACAGTGGTAATAATATACAGCCTCTCCTTTCTTGGGGCTTATTTTCTGTGCTGCATCAGATAATCAATGAAAACCCACATCGATCTGTATCTTAATGTCGAGTGACAAGAAGCAATAAGAAGAAAAATAAAGATGGGTAGGTGAGGAGAGTGTGACCGGCAAGCCTCTCCGACAAGGTGACATTCAAGCAGATACCTCAGTGTAGTTAGGGAGCAGGTCATGCAAAGGCCTGCAGGGATGTTGTTCCCGTCAAGCACTGGGAGGGGCAAGTAGTCTTAATTTGGGAACACAAGAAATTGGCTTCTTTGTGATTTTGTGGATCCACCATCCTAGAATTGTTTAGTGTCTGGATTACCTTCCAGGGAGTTTAAGAAGATACTCCCACATTAGTAGGTGATGGAAACTAGTCAACCTTGAGACTTTTTTTCCAGCCTTCAGATTCTGTATGTTTACCTGATAAAACCATATGGCTTAGAACTTAAAATAAGAAAAATTTAGGAGAAGAAAAGATGCAAAAATGTCTTTGGGAGATGTGAACAATAAAACTATAGGTTGGAGACTATTTACGTATGACCTTGCTCCTTGTTGACATTCACATTTGGGGATCAAATACAGCTAAATATAAAATAGGATGGGGGCGTGATGAATCAGAAGTTAAAGTAATTTAGGTCATTCAGTTACGCACAGATGCATAACTACTCGCCAAATGATTCAGAAGTCATAGGAAATGACTTATAAGGGCTGATACCGAGCTTTGTATGGGAAGTAATTTTATAAGAAACAATTGTTTATAACTCCTGCATGATGCATCATTTTAAATTAGAAAACCAGAAATGGTTGAAGAAGTATTTATAAATTTCTTTGAGCTCTTCTAAGGCAAGTGTTGCCACAGATTTTCATTTTTATTTCAAATTTTTCCTTTAATTTTTTAAAAGCCAGGCAGCACATAAAGATACTTAGAATCACAATTTATTTATACCGTTGGAGCCTAAAAAAAATGGACTGATTTATGTTTTTGTGTGTGAGCCTGAGTAAAAGAAATATATTTTAAAAATTAAATTGAAGAATGTTGATTATTTCCTAGAAAACTTCTAGAATTGTAACATTTTATCTTTTGGAGTAGAAAGTGCATGCCATAAGTGATAGGTAAAAATGTGAGCATATTTCAGCATCAGAACTTGGCATTAAAAATAGCCTTACATGGACAATATTTGTACCTCATGTCTGAACTTGAATCAAGTAGTTTTGCAAACCAGCAGGAGCTCCATTGTTTTATGCAGATGTACCATCTTTCTCCCTCCAACTCGAACACCCATCAAAATCAGTGAAAACTATGCATAGAAATTAGGAAGTGCACACAGTGGGAGGGAGAATAGAGACCAGTAGACATTACAGAGGAGGAAAATTGAGGGCCGAAAGTGTAAAATATTTGTGAAGCATCACATTGTCAGTCAAAAGAAAGTGCCAGGAATTGAACACACAAGTTTCTCGTCTCTGGGCCAAGTCCAAGCTAATTCTCCCCCTTAACTGACATTTATGGAGAACAGATGTGGTGCCACTGTAGTGTATGTGAAATTAGTTCTGCTTACTTCTTTTCTGAACACATATGTGTATTACACATGTATATTTAGCTAAAGAAGGACCATATCTTGCCAAGTTCTCATCCAACATATTTTTCTAGTAGCTTAGGGGATGACTAGAAGAACTTGGGAATGAGGCCAAGGGATGATAAATGAGAGGGGTCAGGCCAAAATGGAGGTGGGGAGATGTCATGCTTTTAACACGCATGGTTGATGGCATTGTTCCTGCTCTGCCTTTGTGTTTTCAAATGAGGGTATTGCCAGGGAGACCAATGAACCTGAATTGTATGAAATGTAAAAGATTACAGAAGAGAAACAGCTGCTCAAAGCCAAGTTTGCTTTCAGGGCATGTCTTTCATGGAGACCACAGGCCTTCAATCTAATGAAGAGTGAGAATAATTTGAACAGTGAGTGAAATCAAACAATTAACAGAGCCACATGGGGCCTGGCGTTACGGTTTAGGGAAGCATCCTGTACTTAGGGTTAGCAATTCACAAAATGATACGTATGCATCCCACGCCTCATTTGTGTAGGCTTGTGTCTTGTGTCCTAACGCTGGCGTGGGTATAGGAGGGGAAAACTCATGTTGAGAATCCATCTCAAATTCATCCACAGTAAATGGCACTTAGATACCATTGGCAGATTGAAGCTGTGGGTAATCTAAAGAATGTTTGTCATGTTTGCAAGGAATTTCTGACCTCCTAGCATTTGCACAGGCTGTTCCCTCTGGAAAGAAAACTTGTGCATTCAACCTACATTGGCAAACCCTTGGTTCCTTTCAGATGCTGCTCTGGACATTTCTCCTAGAAAGCCTTCTCTGGGCCCCACACCGGGTCAAGGGTCCTGTCCTTGTCTGTATGTAGCTCTTACTGTACTTACTGCAGTTCTTGTTGATGTCCTTGAAGACAGGAATGACTATAACCTGACATGCTGGCAGTTTTGGTGGCCTCCAAACCTGGACGTCTTCAGATTTGCTGGAGCTCAGGGTCAAGGGGAGGAGGGGGGGAAAAATGAAAGTTATTTGAAGGGGTCAGATTATGGAGGATCTCAAAAAACTCACATAAGGACTTTGGTTATCATCCAAACATCTACTCAGTGTAAAGCAGAGCTCATCAACATCCTAAAGCATGTAGTAATTTAGCCGAAGCAGAAATAAAAAAAAACAAAATCAAGTGATTAAAAATATATTTCATAGCAGATATCAGAAACTCATGGGGCCCCATTTAGTTCTATTGGCACTTTATCTTTCCAGGCATATGCTCTGACATTTTATGGGACAGGAGCCAGCTGTTGTTCCTTCTCATAAAATGGACCCTTCGGTGCTTGAGAGATGGAGACTGTGGTGCTGAGGTGTGTACTCGCTCTGCAGAGCAACCTGTCCTGTCATTTTGTTCTTCTCTGCGTGTTCCGGGAGCAGAGGACTCCGAGGCAGGGGGCACCGTTTCCCTTAAGTGTTCTCTCGGCCTCGCCCCTGCCAGCACCTTCTTCTGGACTCAACCATCTGCACTCGGGGGCTCACTTCGCTGAATGCTGACAACTCTCCCTGTTCTCGGACAATATGAAAAATTGCAACTGAAAGGTTGTCCTTCTCTGCTTTAGGTTCGCCTATAAGAGTCACCATATGATTACCTTCTGGAAACTTTGTCATGGTTCTGTTTTAAAGAACAAAGACTTTTCTTTGTTTCTCTGACTTCGGGAATTCTCAGCCGGGTGTATCTCTTTTGTTTATAGCAATCTCAAATGGTAGGCAGTGCCACTTTGGTTTTAATTTTCGTAGGCCTTGTCATCTGGTCGGGTAGGTTTTGTAGGCAGCCAATTATGGCCAGCTCTATAATTTCCTTCTTGCTACTGTGGCTTAGGACCATTGAATTAGCCATAAATCTTAGCATGCCCTTTAGATGACAACGTAAAACAACAGTACAGTTGGTGGGAACAATAGCCCATAAAGGGTAAGTAATACTGGAACCCTGCTGGCCTTGACATTCTGACAGAGCAGGATACCCTGAGGAAGCCCCAGTGGAGCCAACCTTTATTGGCCCGTGGACGGGAAAAGAATGGGAGAATGGCAAAGTCTGGAGGAGCCATTTCATACATGACAAGATACATTAGGGAGGAATAAATAAAGTCACTCTTGGCTTCAACTTGCAAAGTGACAGTCGAGATCACTTCATCTACGGCAAGTGTAGGGTGGAACTTACGCTTCGTTCTTTGATGATTTTGAAGAGAAGATAAAGTACCATATATGTAAATTAAAAAAAGCAGTTTGATCATCACATCTTGTAGAGCGTGAAGGCCAACTTGAGACTAACATACATAGTATTTTGAAAAAGGTTATTCTATAAAGTCTGCTTAACTTTGAACTTTAAGATAACTTTTAAATTAGCTTTGACTTCAAAAATATTTAAATGGGAGAACACATAAAATAGAGGTGGATAAAGATCCTTCTATGCATTTTATTGAACTAATTTTTTTCCCCACTTAAGAGTCTTAGGAGAATAATTAATTTTTTTGGCACCATTGTTACACACTATGTATAATCGATTCAATACTGTGTCAAATTGAGGTCCCAGTAGTAAGGGGAATACGTCTGTCTGCCTGTAGGTTAAACTTCCATCAGTGGACTTAGGCACCGAAGTGGATCATGTCCCTTGTGTTAGTTTCTTGTGACCGCTGTAACAAATTGTCACAAACGTAACAGGAATTTATTCTCTCACAGTTCTGGAGGCCAGAAGTCTGAAAGTGGGGCATTGGCAGAGCCAGTGGGGAGGACTCTTTCCTCGCCTCTCCAGCTGGTGGTGGCTCCTGGCATTCCTTAGCTTGCGGCAGCGTAACTAACCTCCGTCTTTGATCATATGACCTTTTCCCTCTGCCTGTCTGGGTCCTTTTCTGACTCTTGCAAGGACATTTTCCCTGGGTTTAGGGTTAACCCTAATCTGGTATGATTTCATCTTGTTCCTTAACTAATGATGTCTGCAGAGATCCCATTTCCAAGTAAGGGTACAGTATGAGGTTCTGGGTGGGCAAGAATTTTGAGGGTGATAGTGTTCAGCCCATCATAATAATCATGAATTAAATCTGTCAAAAGGTAAATTAGAATCATTTGGCGTGCTCTAGACTTACAGGACTCTAGGTCGTTGCCTAATAAATGTTTATCCCGTCACACTTGAGGGGTTCTCGGGATAAGGAGGAAAATCAATGTTGGAGTGCAAATATTAAAAACATTAGAAAGTAATAGATACCTCACATTTCTAAAATTAGACCAG